>NC_139679.1:118355548-119555548 GCF_964106915.1 Podarcis gaigeae | reverse complement strand
TTGTGGAATGTGAGTGAAAGATAGAGCTGATGGGGGCAGTTGCTCCAGCTTGAACAATAGGCTCCTATTGAAATTATTCCTTTCTTCTGTTTCAGGGGATATTGGAGGAGGAAGAGGCGGCTGCAAATTTCTTCACTGCAGGCCAGGCTCCATCTTCAGTTGAGCAGAGGCAGCTGCAGAATGAAACCCAGGAGGAAGGTGATGATGATGATTGGGAGGTGGCTGCAAATTTCTTCAATGCAGGCCAGGCTCCATCTTCAGTTGAGCAGAGGCAGCTGCAAAATGAAACCCAGGAGGAAGGTGGTGATGATGATTGGGAGGTGGCTGCAAATTTCCTCACTGCAGGCCATGCTCCATCTTCAGTTGAGCAGAGGCAGCTGCAGAATGAAACCCAGGAGGAAGGTGATGATGATGATTGGGAGGTGGCTGCAAATTTCCTCACTGCAGGCCAGGCTCCATCTTCAGTTGAGCAGAGGCAGCTGCAGAATGAAACCCAGGAAGAACAGGATGATGGGGAGGGCAGGATTTGGGGTAAGTTCAGACTCCCCCTATCCTGCTATATGTGCCAAACCCACTCACCCCTTTGCCCTTTCCCCACACCTGACTAAAGGCCTCCTTTTATTTCTCACCCTCTTGCATATGCTTCCCCAGCTCACCTGGGCTGGCCAGCTGTTCCACATGCTTCGGTTGGCATGGCCACCTACTGGTCACCACATGAACTGCAGAGCATGACAATACCTTACATTCTTATTTATCTAGGAAGGGAAGAAAACCAGCAATTTTGCCAATGCATTCACAATAAGTGATTTTGTTTCATAAGAAAATAAATCCCTGTCCCAGGTTATACAAGGACTTGTGTCCTAATTGTTCTGCCAGAGCATGCAAACCAGCAAACATCAAATTTCAGCAGTATACTGTTGTTTAATTCCAGTAAACTAATTCTGAAGCTGTTAATATTCCCTTCACTCTCTAAAACTCCTGCTTTAGGGGAAAAGAAAAATCTGCTGGTCAAGGTGTCTTTCAGCAGCATATTCTAACAGACAAAGGGGAAATAAATAAGTCGCACTATGGGAACAATTTTAATGAATTCAATGACACCACAACACATTTAGGGGAGAGCCAAAGGACGGCTTGCTTCTCCTTTGCTGACCCATAAAGTATTTCTCGCCTTTATTTCAGCAGGTGATACACAGGTAACTGAGAAAGAAGGACAATGTGGTGCGATATCTTCAATGGGGCCTGAGCACAAAGAGGTAAACGGGAAGGGTATACAGGAAACTCAGGTGGAAGAGAGACCCTACCAATGCAGCCAATGTGGAAAAAGCTTCAAATACAAGTCAAAACTTCATCGACACCAAATAGTTCACACAGGAGAGGCCCCCTATATATGTAAGCAGTGTGGGAAAAGCTATAAGAACAAGACGTCCCTTGTTCTGCATGAAAGAAGTCACACAGGAGAGAAGCCCTATAAATGTGAGGTGTGTGATAAAAGCTTCAGGTACAAGCCAAACCTTGCCCTACACCAACTCGAGACCCATGGACGACATAGGGTTGCCTCTTCCATATTGTTTTATCTCAACAAGGGATTCCACATGTCTTCAGGGTCTGGAGGTCCTGGAGAGCGCTGGGGGCGCCCGCCTCAAAATAGCTGCTATGGTGGGTTGGAGAAGCAAGGCCCTTTGGGGGGCATTAAAGCTGTGAGCCCCTCCATCGGAGCTCAGGTTGCTTAGATGTGTAAATAAACCATTTATTATCGAGATACCACAGTCTCAGTTATCCCTCATTCTGAGAAAACTGAGCCTTCGGTAAGGGCATGGAACCCCTGGGAATACCGCACCACTTGGCGACTGGGTGTGTGTGCAATAAATGGGCACGCCTTAAATGTGTGGTGTGAAGAAACGCAGCCCTAATTTCTCACTTGCAGAGGGTGAGTGAAAAAGATGGAGTGGACTGTTGCTCCAGCTGTTGAAAGGATTCCTTTCTGCTGTTTCAGTTGATACCGGAGGAGAAGGAAGAGGAGCCTGCAAATCTCCCTGATGCAGGCCAGGCTCCAGTTTTAGTTGAGCAGAGGCAGCTGCAGAAGGAAAACAAGGAGAACGAGGAGGGCAGGATTGTAGGCAAGTTCCGTCCTCCCCTACCCCTTTGCCCTCCCCCCCCCACTTGACTAAAGCCCCTCCCTTTAGTATCTTACCTCCTTGCATATTCCCCCCACCCCCCCGCAGTTCACCTGGGTCAGCCACCTGTTCCTCATGCTTTGGTTGGCATGGCCACCTACTGGTCACCACATGAACTGCAGAGCGTGAAAATACCTTCCATTCTTATGTACGGTATCTAGGACGGCAAGATAATCTGGAATTGTGCCAATGCATTCAGAATACCTGATTACCTTCCATAAGAAAATAAAGCCCTGTCTTGGGTTAGACAAGGACGTGGATCCTAATTGTTCCACCAGAGCACACAAACCAACAAACACATCAAACTTCAGCAGTATAAAAAAGATAAAGGGACCCATGACCATTAGGTCCAGTCGTGACCGACTCTGGGGTTGCGGCGCTCATCTCGCTTTATTGGCCGAGGGAGCTGGCGTACAGCTTCCAGGTCATGGGGCCAGCTTGACTAAGCCACTTCTGGCAAACCAGAGCAGCGCACGGAAACGCCGTTTACCTTCCCGCCAGAGTGGTACCTATTTATCTACTTGCACTTTGGCGTGCTTTCGAACTAGTAGGTTGGCAGGAGCAGGGACTGAACAACAGGAGCTCACCACATCGCGGGGATTCGAACCGCTGACCTTCTGATCGGCAAGGTCTAGGCTCTGTGGTTTAACCCACAGTGCCTCCCTCATATACTGTTGTTTAATTCCAGTAAACTACCGGTCATTCTTTTTTTTATATATATATAAATATTTATTGAGATTTTTTGAGTACAATGCATAAATAATAAACAACATTACTTATATCATGACATAGTTTCATCACTTCTTTGGACTCCCTCACGTCTCCCGCTCCCACTTACATCGTTATAAAAATTTTTCAAGCAAATTATCATCTTGTTTACAACCTTATATCCGCTCATTTAAATAGAATCTAGCAGTTCTCCAGAAAATTCATATTTTCCTTAGTCTCACTTATCATCAAGTTCAAATCTAATTCAGTGGTAGGCAGTTATTTATGATCTAGCATCCTTCTTATCATTCAACCAGATTACAATGTTTTTGTAAGTAAATCTTAAATTTCTTCCAGTCTTCTTCAACCCTCTCTTCCCCCAGGTCTCGGATTCTGCCAGTCATCTCGGCCAGTTCCATGTAGTCCATCAGCTGCATCTGCCACTCTTCCAGTGTGGGTAGATCTTGAGTTTTCCAGTTCTTAGCAATGAGTATCCTTGCTGCCGTTGTTGCATACATAAAAAATGTTCGGTCCTTCTTTAGCACCTTCTGGCCGACAATACCCAGAAGGAAGGCCTCTGGTTTCTTAGTGAAGGTATACTTAAATACCTTTTTCAACTCATTATATATCATTTCCCAGAAGGCCTTCACTTTAGGGCAAGTCCACCAGAGGTGAAAGAATGTTCCTTCATTTTCTTTACATTTCCAACATTTATTATCAGACGAATGGTATATTTTGGCAAGTTTAACTGGGGTCATGTACCATCTATATATCATTTTCATTACATTTTCCTTCAGAGCATTACATGCAGTGAAGTTCAGCCCAGTGGTCCACAACCTTTCCCAGTCCTCAAACATAATGTTATACCCAATGTCCTGTGCCCACTTTATCATAGCCGCTTTAACCATTTCGTCTTGTGTGTTCCATTTCAACAGCAAGTTATAGATTCTTGAAAGTACCTTAGTCTTAGGTTCTAACAGTTCTGTTTCCAACTTCGATTTCTCCACCTGGAACCCTAACTTTTTGTCGTTTTTAAAGACTTCTTTAATCTGAGCATAATGTAACCAGTCTCGCACTTTATCCTTCATTTTCTCCAAACTCTGCAATTTCCAATTGTCACCATCTTTTTCTAATATTTCCCAATATTTTGGCCATTTGGCCTCCATATTGGGTCTTTTTCGGGCCTTAGCTTCCAGAGGTGAAAGCCACCTCGGAGTTTTGTTTTCCAATAAGTCTTTGTATTTTGTCCAGACATTAAATACTGCTTTCCTGACAATATGGTTCTTAAAGGCCTTATTGATCTTAACCTTGTCATACCATAAGTATGCATGCCAACCAAAAGCATTGTTAAAGCCTTCCAGGTCCAGTACGTCAGTGTCTTCCAAAAGTAGCCAGTCTTTTAGCCAGCAGAAAGCTGCGGCTTCATAGTACAGTTTTAAGTCTGGCAGGGCGAAGCCCCCTCTTTCTTTCGCATCAGTTAATATCTTAAACTTAATTCTGGGCTTTTTGCCCTGCCAGACAAATTTAGAGATATCTCTCTGCCACTTCCGGAAGCACTCCGTTTTGTCCACAATCTGTAATGTTTGAAACAAAAACAACATCTTTGGCAATACATTCATCTTAATAGCAGCAATTCGGCCTAACAAAGAAAGCTTCAGTTTTGTCCAACTGTCCAAGTCTCTCTTAATTTCAGACCCACATTTTTCATAGTTATCCTTAAATAGACTCAGGTTTTTTGCTGTTATATTTACCCCTAGGTACTTTACTTTTTTAACCACAGTTAGTTCTGTTTCTCTCTGAAACCGTTCTGACTCTGTATCTGTCAAGTTTTTTCCCAACACCTTAGTTTTCTGTTTGTTTAGTTTAAATCCCGCCACCCGACCAAAGTCTTGAATCAGTTGTAATACTCTTTTTGTACTAGATTCTGGCTTCTGCAATATCAAAACTAGGTCATCTGCAAAGGCTTTAAGTTTGTATTGTTTCGCTCCGACCTGAATCCCTTCCACCAACCGGTCCCCTCTAATCATATGCTCTTAACTACCGGTCATTCTTAAACCATTAATATTCCCTTCAATCTCTTAAGCTCCTGCTTTAGAGGAAAGGAAAGATCTGCTGGGCAAGGTGTCATTCAGCAGCATATTATAACAGACATAGGGGAAATAAATAACTTGCACTATGGGAGATAGCCAATTTCAATGAATGAAATGACACATTTAGTGGAGAGCCAACGGAAGCTTTCCTTCTCCTCTGGGGTCCCATCAAGACTTTCTCCCCTTAATTTCAGCAGGTGATATGCAGGTAACTGAGAATGAAGGAGAACGTTGTGCGATGTTCTCAACGGGGCCTGAGCACAAAGAGATGAATGAGAATGTTATGCAGAGAACTCAGGTGGAAGACAGACACTATCAATGTAGCCGATGTGGAAAAAGCTTCAAAAACAAGTCAAACTTTTATGCACACCAAAGAGTTCACACAGGAGAGGCCCCCTATTTGTGTATGTGGTGTGGGAAAATCTTTAAGACCAGCTCATCCCTTATGAGGCATGAAAGAAGTCACACGGGAGAGAAGCCCTATAAATGTGAGGAATGTGGAAGAAGCTTCAGTCATAGATCAAACCTTGCCACGCACCAAGTAACCCACACTAAAGAGAAGCCTTATAAATGCTCAGAATGCGGGCAGAGCTTCAGTCACAAGTGCAACTTGAAAGTACACCAGAGAACTCACAAACGGGACAGGCCACACAAATGCTCAGAATGTGGCAAGTGTTACATTACCCGATCCAACCTTACAGTTCATCAAAGAATCCACACCGAAGAGAGGCCTTATCAATGCTCAGAATGCGGGCAGAGCTTCAGTCACAAGTGCAACTTCAACGTACACCAGAGAACCCACACAGGGGAGAGGCCATACAAATGCTCAGAATGTGGCAAGAGTTACATTACCCGATCCAACCTTAGGAAGCATGAAAGAATCCACACAAAAGAGAAGCCTTAAGAATGCTCAAAATGTGGTCAGAGCTTCGATCATAGCACACATCTCAACACACACCAGAGAACCCATGAAGTGGAGAAAACATACAAACACTCAAAATGCGACAAGGACTTTACTTCTCCATTTGATCTCATTAAACATAACAGGATGCACATTGAAGAAGGACCTCACAAATGCTCAGAATGCGGAGAGAGCTTCAGGTGCAGCACCTCCCTTATGGAACACCAGAGAATTCATAGAGGAGAGGAGCCAGATTTTGGCCTCAGCCATGCTTCTGAACCAAGTCTTGTTGAACAAAATGTAACCCGCCCTGAAAAGAAATATTTTGTATGTTCCATTTGTTCCAGAACATTTGGGTGCAGCGGAACCTTTGGGTTACATCAACTGAAGCATAAATAGGAGACATCACAGAGCTGCTCAGGCTGCAGCAAAACCCTTTTTTAAATATTCAATTAATCAGCACAAGACAATTCCCACGAAATAGCCCACAAGTGTGGGGACAGCTTTTATGATAGCGCACTCATTTCACGTCAGTTTAATCGGCACAAGACAGCAATGGAGAGGCAGAGAAATGTTGCAAATGCTTCTGTTTCTCCATTCTTCTACTTCAGTGTATTACTCCAATAAGCATTACTTCTTTTTATATGCATGTTTTACTTGGCACTTGCTTCTATAAGTATTTTAATGTGTTTGCTGGATTCACGAATAAATATTGTAGTTTTATACCCCTTTTATTTCTTTCTTTATTACTCTTGCCCCCTGTCGAGGTTGCAGTTTTAAACATACTGCTGTGATTATGAAATAATTTGTTTAATAAACAGCTTTCCTCATTGCTCATGGTTGTGGAACCTCTGGCTTGTAATGCAATCTGTCTTCCCCAAGCCATTCCTTCTTTTCTTTTTTTAAAAAAAGTTCATATGTGGAAAATATATAAAAATTAAATTTAAATGTTAAAAAACAACAGGTAAAGGTAAAGGGACCCCTGACCATTAGGTCCAGTCGTGGCCGACTCTGGGGATGTGGCACTCATCTTGCTTTATTGGCCAAGGGAGCAGGCGTACAGCTTCTGGTTCATGTGGCCAGCATGACTAAGCCGCTTCTGGCGAACCAGAGCAGCACACAGAAACGCCTTCCCACCGGAGCGGTACCTATTTATCTACTTGAACTTTGACGTGCTTTTGAACTGCTAGGTTGGCAGGAGCAGGGACCGAACAACGGGAGCTCACCCCGTTGCGGGGATTCAAACCACCAACCTTCTGATCAGCAAGTCCTAGGCTCTGTGGTTTAACCCACAGCGCCACCCGTGTCCCTTTAAAAAAACAAACAAACCAGGAAGTCTATAAATCAAAATGCAGGAGGGGAAAGACGGAATCTTTGACTCTCAGCTGCCTGGTTGTTGGTCTTGGCTCAGTTTTCCTCCTTGTGAACTTCATTTCCCAGCAGTCTTTGCAAAACTTTCTGAAATTACCAGCAGCTGGCCCTATTTACCTGAGCATGTGCACAGCTGGGGGAGAATAAGTCTGGGATGCAGCAGGCGAGTCATAATGCAGCACCACCTGTGTAAAGCTCAAGAGAAAATGTCATGGGATCCTGTAGGAGAAGCTTATCGTAGATTTCCCATTTCTGCTCTGCTTCGGGAGCTGACATCCTAGTTTTTAGTATTTCAGCCCTGCAGTGGTGTTTTGGGGCTGAATTGTAGACCTACCTTCCTGGGTGAGCTAAAGGAATTCTTTCATTTCTCCAGAGAAAAAGAGAAGCTGAACAAGTGAGTTGCCTGATGGTGGGGATGCAAATTGGTGAGGAAAGGGTTGTTGCAGCAGGCAACAGACTTTAGTTCATACGCACTATACTGAAAGGAAAAAGCCACAAAGGGGGTGAATGTATCCGGGAATGTGAGATCAGTAGTGAGAAGGGGTTTTCCAATTGAGTTTGAGTTTCCTTTTCTTCTTGCTCGATCATTTTCAGAAAAGGAGCTTTGGCACTCAATGTTACCATCACTAGATGTGCCCTTGAAGCAGGAATATTCCTAATTTTTTTAGGCTGCCCTTTGGGGGGAGCTGGAGCTCGAAGTCCCTGCCAGGAAATAGGGCCATCCTTTGGAGTAGTTGTGCTTTGCTGGTGTAAAAAATGACCACATTCATGCCATCCTTTAAAAGGTACCTCTTTAAACAGTCCTGGCTTCCTCCAAAGAATACTGGGAGCTGTTCCCTGATAAAAGTACAGGAGACTTCTGCAATTCCTTTCACAGAACGTCAGGTAATTCTTTATCTCTTTGACATCTGATGGGAGGGTGTTCCACAGGGCGGACGCCACTACCGAGAAGGCCCTCTGTCTGGTTCCCTGTAGCCTCACTTCTCGCAATGGGGGAACCGCCAGAAGGCCCTCAGCGCTGGATCTCAGTGTCCGGGCTGAACGATGGGTGTGGAGACGCTCCTTCAGATATACAGGACCGAGGCCGTTTAGGGCTTTAAAGGTCAGCACCAACACTTTGAATCGTGCTCGGAAACGTACTGGGAGCCAATGCAGATCTCTCAGATCTCTCAGTGTTATGTGGTCCCGGCGGCCACTCCCAGTCACCAGTCTAGCTGCCGCATTCTGGATTAATTGCAGTTTTAGGCTGCCCTTTGGGGGGAGCTGGAGCTCAAAGTCCCTGCCAAGAAGTAGGGCCATGCTTTGGAGTAGGTGTGCTTTGCTGGTGTAAAAAATGACCACATTCATGCCATCCTTTAAAAGGTACCTCTTTAAACAGTCCTGGCTTCCTCCAAAGAATACTGGGAGCTGTTCCCTGATAAAAGTACAGGAGACTTCCGCAATTCCTTTCACAGAACTGCAGTTTCCAGCGTGGTTTAACAATCAGTCCCACTTTCCAGGGAACTCTGTGCATTGTAGTGTTGTAAACCAAAAATGCCCTTTTCCCTTATCCAAGAGCCCATATAGAGTCCTTACATAGGTTCCTTATTGGTAGGAGAAAATAACAGGCCAACCAGATAATATTGAGAAGCAAAACAGCTAGTAAGCTTGATCTTTATTAATCTGTTGCAACAGGGTGCTCCCCTTACCCGCAGGAGAGAGGAGGGACCCAGAAAAATGGCGTGCATAACCTTATAAAAACTTTTGAAATTGCTACCTTGTAGATCAAGACCACCCCCAGAAACATCATACATACATCACAGAAGGGGTGATGTAAGACAACCCCTCAGATACATCACACCTACATCACAGAAAAGAAGGTCTGAAACAGAAATTTGAATATTGTTTTTCTCCTGTTGTTGTTTATCTCCTGTCTGGCAGGTTACTTGATTGGATTGCCTGGAAAGCCTGGCTAGTCTTTTGTAATGATAAATTCTTAGTTCCTGGGCCAGGTCACAGGCTCACACCCATGTCATATCTTAAATGTGTCCTTAAGGCAGGATTTGTGAGGAAAGAGACAATGGGGAAGTTTCCCACTTTGACCTTGCAGAGAAAACATTTGGTCAGTTTAGGAATCAAAATGGTTCCAGGTTGGCCTTCCTGTATGTGCTTCGCTGGTACACTTATGAACATTACCATATATCTAAGACCATAAAATTCCTATCACAGTAGCTGTGTGAGGAGAATAGTAGGAGTCTCTTCACAACCCTCCGCACTTTTACCAAACTACAGCTCCCCGAGTTCTTTGGGGAAAACCAGGACTGTTTAAAGTGGTATTGTACTGTTTTAAGATGGATGGTGGGAATGTGGCCAAACAGGAACCATTCTTTGCAAGCTAACGTGATCCAAGACTCGCCCGCACTACTTCTCCTATGTCTTCCACTTGTCTCATGCTTAAATGCTTGGGTCAGAGGAGTTTTTTGTTTCACTTTTCTTGGGGAAACCCATTAAGGTAAAGGTAAAGGGACCCCTGACCATTAGGTCCAGTCGTGACCGACTCTGGGGTTGCGACACTCATCTCACTTTATTGGCCAAGGGAGCCGCTTCTGGCGAACCAGAGCATCACACGGAAATGCCGTTTACCTTCCCTCCAGAGCGGTACCTATTTATCTACTTGCACTTTGACGTGCTTTCGAATTGCTGGGTTGGCAGGAGCAGGGACCGAGCAACAGGAGCTCACCCCCTCACAGAGATTCAAACCGCCGACCTTCTGATCAGCAAGTCCTAGGCTCTGTGGTTTAACCCACAGTGCCACCCGTGTCTCTTATTTACCACTGCATCAGAATGAATGGGGTTTGTTGCGATTCACTGTTAAACAGCCAGGTTTACCCAGGAAAAACAGGAGGGTAAATGAAAACCCTTCCACGCTGATGCCCAGAAAAGAAAGGTCCATCAGAAGTGTGTAAGAGCCCTTATTTGGAGCTGAAGTTTTGATGGACTAGAGAAGCCCCTTCATCATTTACAGGGACGGCAGGGATATGCAGACAGAGGGTGTATTGAAGCTTTGGTCCTCTGGATGTTACTGAATTACAACTCCCATCAGCCCCAGTGGGTGTTGTAGTCCAGCACCATCCAGGGGGCCCCAAACTTCCACCGCACCCAGCGTTTATTTCATTCGTTCATTTTAATAACTTATATACCACTTGTTGTTTATTCGTTTAGTCATGTCCGCCTCTTCGTGACCCCCTGGACCAGAGCACGCCAGGCACTCCTGTCTTCCACTGCCTCCCGCAGTTTAGTCAAACTCATGCTGGTAGCTTCGAGAACACTGTCCAACCATCTCGTCCTCTATCGCCCCTTCTCCTGTGCCCTCCATCTTTCCCAACATCAGGGTTTTTTCCAGGGAGTCTTCTCTTCTCATGAGGTGGCCAAAGTATTGGAGCCTCAGCTTCATGATCTGTCCTTCCAGTGAGCACACAGGGCTGATTTCCTTCAGAATGGATAGGTTGGATCTTCTTGCAGTCCATGGGACTCTCAAGAGTCTCCTCCAGCAACATAATTCAAAAGCATCCATTCTTCGGCAATCAGCCTTCTTTATGGTCCAGCTCTCACTTCCATACATCACTACTGGGAAAACTGTAGCTTTAACTATACGGGCCTATCTTGGCCAGGTGATGTCTCTGCTTTTTAAGATGCTGTCTAGGTTTATCATTACTTTTGTCCCAAAAAGCAGGCGTCTTTTAATTTTGTGGCTGCTGTCACCATCTGCAGTGATCATGGAGCCCAAGAAAGTGAAATCTCTCACTGCCTCCATTTCTTCCCCATCTCTTTGCCAGGAGGTGATGGGCCCAGTGGCCATGATGTTAGTTTTTTTGATGTTGAGCTTCAAACCATATTTTGCGCTCTCCTCTTTCACCCTCATTAAAAGGTTCTTTAATTCCTCCTCACTTTCTGCCATCAAGGTTGTGTCATCTGCATATCTGAGGTCGTTGATATTTCTTCCGGCAATCTTAATTCCGTCTAGGGATTCATCCAGCCCAGCCTTTCACATTATGAATTCTGCATATAAGTTAAATAAGCAAGAAGACAATATACAGCCTACTCATACTCCTTTCCCAATTTTGAACCAATCAGTTGTTCCATATCCAGTTCTAACTTTAGCTTCTTGTCCCAAATAGAGATTTCTCAGGAGACAGATGAGGTGATCAGGCACTCCCATTTCTTTAAGAACTTGCCAAAGTTTGCTGTGGTCGACACAGTCAAAGGCATTTTCATAGTCAACGAAGGAGAAGTAGATGTCTTTCTGGAACTCTCTAGCTTTCTCCGTAATCCAGCGCACTGCCTTGCCGTGGCAAAGGAGCTTAAATAACTCAGAGAAGCTATGAGCTATGCCATGCAGGGCCATGGTCTGATAGACAAGTCACAGTGGAGAGTTTTGACCAAACGTGATCCAGGAACTGGCAAGCCACTCCAGTATCCCTGCCAAGAAAACTCCATGGACAAAGACAACAGGCATATACAGTGATACCTTGGGTTACATACGCTTCTGGTTACATACGCTTCACGTTAGACTCCGCTAACCCAGAAATAGTACCGTGCCTCAGGATGAGAACAGAAATCGTGCTCTGGTGGCGCGGCAGCAGCAGGAGGCCCCATTAGCTAAAGTGGTGCTTCAGGTTAAGAACAGTTTCAGGTTAAGAACGGACCTCCGGAACGAATTAAGTACGTAACCAGAGGTCCAACTGTTCCACTTAGTACAACAAAATATCGAAGTGGTTCACACAATGTACAATGATGCCATCACACAAAAAGGAACGGCAGAGCATCAAAATGCAATTAGAACCCATTAAGCAAAACATTAATACATTCATAGGGAAATAATGCCCGTGGTCTATTACAATGCTTCTATAAAAAAAGGCCTAGTGCCCATGTTTAAACCCTAAACTGTGTTTAATCTTAACTGCAGCTTGTTTCTTGCAAACAGTATAGAAAAAAATACAACCATATATAGATGGGGGTTATGTTATAGTGTATGGAGGAAGCCTGTTTAACGTGAGGCCCTTCCTCATAGCTCTCTGGGTGTGGGAATCTTCCTAATATCTCGGGGTGTCTCTGCTACATATCCTATATTCTCTTACAGAGTTGGGAAACCTGTATCTGTGAACCATGGGGAACCAATGCCACAAGAAACCTGACTGGGAAGACCAGGAACTCGTTAATGAAGTGATACACTCTTTAGAGGTGAAATAATCAAGAACTAAAGGCCAATGGCCCATCTAGTCCAGCATCCTGGTCTCCCAGTGGCCAAACAGGGGTACTCCAAACAGGAGAGGGCTCTCCTCTTCTGTGGTCTCCCCACACTCGTATTAAGAAAAAAATACCAGCTCTAAGTGTGGAAGCAGGGGACAGCCATCATGGCTAGTAGTCATTGATAGACTTCTCCTCCATGAATATGTCCAAGAATATTTTCAAGCCATCCAAGTTGGTGGCCATTTAGTTCCCATTTGCTAGTGTGCTGCCAGGGGGTGGGAGTGGGGCCAGGGGCTGAGTTATTTGTCCCTCTAATGCTTGAGAAGGAGATGTGCAGGCCACAATAGATTAGATAAGGTTGCCTCTTCCATATGGTCTGTCTAGTCTTCAGCCTATTCTTCAGCAAGGGACTCCACATGTGATGTATTCAGGGCCTGGCGGTCCTGGGGAGCCCTGGGGGCACCCGTCTCAAAACAGCTACTATGGTGGGTGGGACAAGCAAGAACTTTTAGGGGGTGTTAATATTGTGAGCCCCTCCATCAGAGGCACAGGTTGAATAGATGTGTAAATAAACTACCGATCATTAAGATACCACACTCTCAGCTGTCCCTCATTTTGAGGAAACCGAACCCTCTGTAAGCTCCTGGAAACCTGGTATACCACACTATTTGGAGATTGGGTGTGTGTGCAATAAATGGGTATACTTTAAATGTGTCGTATGTAAACAAGCACATCCCTGATTTCTCACTTGTGGAACGTGAGTGAAAGATAGAGCTGATGGGGGCAGTTGCTCCAGCTTGAACAATAGGCTCCTATTGAAATTATTCCTTTCTTCTGTTTCAGGGGATATTGGAGGAGGAAGAGGCGGCTGCAAATTTCTTCACTGCAGGCCAGGCTCCATCTTCAGTTGAGCAGAGGCAGCTGCAGAATGAAACCCAGGAGGAAGGTGATGATGATGATTGGGAGGTGGCTGCAAATTTCTTCAATGCAGGCCAGGCTCCATCTTCAGTTGAGCAGAGGCAGCTGCAGAATGAAACCCAGGAGGAAGGTGATGATGATGATTGGGAGGTGGCTGCAAATTTCTTCAATGCAGGCCAGGCTCCATCTTCAGTTGAGCAGAGGCAGCTGCAGAATGAAATCCAGGAGGAAGGTGATGATGATGATTGGGAGGTGGCTGCAAATTTCCTCACTGCAGGCCATGCTCCATCTTCAGTTGAGCAGAGGCACCTGCAGAATGAAACCCAGGAAGAACAGGATGATGGGGAGGGTAGGATTTGGGGTAAGTTCAGACTCCCCCTATCCTGCTATATGTGCCAAACCCACTCACCCCTTTGCCCTTTCCCCACACCTGACTAAAGGCCTCCTTTGATTTCTCACCCCCTTGCATATGCTTCCCCAGCTCACCTGGGCTGGCCAGCTGTTCCACATGCTTCGGTTGGCATGGCCACCTACTGGTCACCACATGAACTGCAGAGCGTGACAATACCTTACATTCTTATTTATCTAGGAAGGGGAGAAAACCAGGAATTGTGCCAATGCATTCACAATAAGTGATTTTGTTTCATAAGAAAATAAATCCCTGTCCCAGGTTATACAAGGTCTGGTGTCCTAATTGTTCTGCCAGAGCATGCAAACCAGCAAACATCAAATTTCAGCAGTATACTGTTGTTTAATTCCAGTAAACTAATTCTGAAGCCATTAATATTCCCTTCACTCTCTTAAACTCCTGCTTTACGGGAAAAAGAAAAATCTGCTGGTCAAGGTGTCTTTCGGCAGCATATTCTAACAGACAAAGGGGAAATAAATAAGTCGCACTATGGGAACAATTTTAATGAATTCAATGACACCACAACACATTTAGGGGAGAGCCAAAGGATGGCTTGCTTCTCCTTTGCTGACCCATAAAGTATTTCTCGCCTTTATTTCAGCAGGTGATACACAGGTAACTGAGAAAGGAGGACAATGTTGTGTGATATCTTCAATGGGGCCTGAGCACAAAGAGGTAAACGGGAAGGGTATACAGGAAACTCAGGTGGAAGAGAGACCCTACCAATGCAGCCAATGTGGAAAAAGCTTCAAATACAAGTCAAAACTTCATCGACACCAAATAGTTCACACAGGAGAGGCCCCCTATATATGTAAGCAGTGTGGGAAAAGCTATAAGAACAAGGCGTCCCTTGTTCTGCATGAAAGAAGTCACACGGGAGAGAAGCCCTATAAATGTGAGGTGTGTGATAAAAGCTTCAGGTACAAGCCAAACCTTGCCCTACACCAACTCGAGACCCATGGACGACATAGGGTTGCCTCTTCCATATTGTTTCATCTCAACAAGGGATTCCACATGTCTTCAGGGTCTGGAGGTCCTGGAGAGCGCTGGGGGCGCCCGCCTCAAAATAGCTGCTATGGCGGGTTGGAGAAGCAAGGCCCTTTGGGGGGCATTAATGCTGTGAGCCCCTCCATCGGAGCTCAGGTTGCTTAGATGTGTAAATAAACCATTTATTATCGAGATACCACAGTCTCAGTTATCCCTCATTCTGAGAAAACTGAGCCTTCGGTAAGGGCATGGAACCCCTGGGAATACCGCACCACTTGGCTATTGGGTGTGGGTGCAATAAATGGGCAGACCTTAAATGTGTGGTGTGAACAAACACAGCCCTAATTTCTCACTTGCAGCGGGTGAGTGAAAAAGATGGTGTGGACTGTTGCTCCAGCTGTTGAAAGGATTCCTTTCTGCTGTTTCAGTTGATACCGGAGGAGAAGGAAGAGGAGCCTGCAAATCTCCCTGATGCAGGCCAGGCTCCAGTTTTAGTTGAGCAGAGGCAGCTGCAGAAGGAAAACAAGGAGAACGAGGAGGGCAGGATTGTAGGCAAGTTCCGTCCTCCCCTACCCCTTTGCCCTCCCCCCCCCCACTTGACTAAAGCCCCTCCCTTTAGTATCTTACCTCCTTGCATATTCCCCCCACCCCCCCGCAGTTCACCTGGGTCAGCCACCTGTTCCTCATGCTTCGGTTGGCATGGCCACCTACTGGTCACCACATGAACTGCAGAGCGTGAAAATACCTTCCATTCTTATGTACGGTATCTAGGACGGCAAGATAATCTGGAATTGTGCCAATGCATTCAGAATACCTGATTACCTTCCATAAGAAAATAAAGCCCTGTCTTGGGTTAGACAAGGACGTGGATCCTAATTGTTCCACCAGAGCACACAAACCAACAAACACATCAAACTTCAGTAGTATAAAAACGTTAAAGGGACCCCTGACCATTAGGTCCAGTCGTGACCGACTCTGGGGTTGCGGCGCTCATCTCGCTTTATTGGCCGAGGGAGCCGGCGTACAGCTTCCAGGTCATGGGGCCAGCTTGACTAAGCCACTTCTGGCAAACCAGAGCAGCGCACGGAAACGCCGTTTACCTTCCCGCCAGAGTGGTACCTATTTATCTACTTGCACTTTGGCGTGCTTTCGAACTAGTAGGTTGGCAGGAGCAGGGACTGAACAACAGGAGCTCACCACATCGTGGGGATTCGAACCGCTGACCTTCTGATCGGCAAGGTCTAGGCTCTGTGGTTTAACCCACAGTGCCACCCTCATATACTGTTGTTTAATTCCAGTAAACTACCGGTCATTCTTTTTTTTATATATATATAAATATTTATTGAGATTTTTTGAGTACAATGCATAAATAATAAACAACATTACTTATATCATGACAAAGTTTCATCACTTCTTTGGACTCCCTCACGTCTCCCGCTCCCACTTACATCGTTATAAAAATTTTTCAAGCAAATTATCATCTTGTTTACAACCTTATATCCGCTCATTTAAATAGAATCTAGCAGTTCTCCAGAAAATTCATATTTTCCTTAGTCTCACTTATCATCAAGTTCAAATCTAATTCAGTGGTAGGCAGTTATTTATGATCTAGCATCCTTCTTATCATTCAACCAGATTACAATGTTTTTGTAAGTAAATCTTAAATTTCTTCCAGTCTTCTTCAACCCTCTCTTCCCCCAGGTCTCGGATTCTGCCAGTCATCTCGGCCAGTTCCATGTAGTCCATCAGCTGCATCTGCCACTCTTCCAGTGTGGGTAGATCTTGAGTTTTCCAGTTCTTAGCAATGAGTATCCTTGCTGCCGTTGTTGCATACATAAAAAATGTTCGGTCCTTCTTTAGCACCTTCTGGCCGACAATACCCAGAAGGAAGGCCTCTGGTTTCTTAGTGAAGGTATACTTAAATACCTTTTTCAACTCATTATATATCATTTCCCAGAAGGCCTTCACTTTAGGGCAAGTCCACCAGAGGTGAAAGAATGTTCCTTCATTTTCTTTACATTTCCAACATTTATTATCAGACGAATGGTATATTTTGGCAAGTTTAACTGGGGTCATGTACCATCTATATATCATTTTCATTACATTTTCCTTCAGAGCATTACATGCAGTGAAGTTCAGCCCAGTGGTCCACAACCTTTCCCAGTCCTCAAACATAATGTTATGCCCAATGTCCTGTGCCCACTTTATCATAGCCGCTTTAACCATTTCGTCTTGTGTGTTCCATTTCAACAGCAAGTTATAGATTCTTGAAAGTACCTTAGTCTTAGGTTCTAACAGTTCTGTTTCCAACTTCGATTTCTCCACCTGGAACCCTAACTTTTTGTCGTTTTTAAAGACTTCTTTAATCTGAGCATAATGTAACCAGTCTCGCACTTTATCCTTCATTTTCTCCAAACTCTGCAATTTCCAATTGTCACCATCTTTTTCTAATATTTCCCAATATTTTGGCCATTTGGCCTCCATATTGGGTCTTTTTTGGGCCTTAGCTTCCAGAGGTGAAAGCCACCTCGGAGTTTTGTTTTCCAATAAGTCTTTGTATTTTGTCCAGACATTAAATACTGCTTTCCTGACAATATGGTTCTTAAAGGCCTTATTGATCTTAACCTTGTCATACCATAAGTATGCATGCCAACCAAAAGCATTGTTAAAGCCTTCCAGGTCCAGTACGTCAGTGTCTTCCAAAAGTAGCCAGTCTTTTAGCCAGCAGAAAGCTGCGGCTTCATAGTACAGTTTTAAGTCTGGCAGGGCGAAGCCCCCTCTTTCTTTCGCATCAGTTAATATCTTAAACTTAATTCTGGGCTTTTTGCCCTGCCAGACAAATTTAGAGATATCTCTCTGCCACTTCCGGAAGCACTCCGTTTTGTCCACAATCTGTAATGTTTGAAACAAAAACAACATCTTTGGCAATACATTCATCTTAATAGCAGCAATTCGGCCTAACAAAGAAAGCTTCAGTTTTGTCCAACTGTCCAAGTCTCTCTTAATTTCAGACCCACATTTTTCATAGTTATCCTTAAATAGACTCAGGTTTTTTGCTGTTATATTTACCCCTAGGTACTTTACTTTTTTAACCACAGTTAGTTCTGTTTCTCTCTGAAACCGTTCTGACTCTGTATCTGTCAAGTTTTTTCCCAACACCTTAGTTTTCTGTTTGTTTAGTTTAAATCCCGCCACCCGACCAAAGTCTTGAATCAGTTGTAATACTCTTTTTGTACTAGATTCTGGCTTCTGCAATATCAAAACTAGGTCATCTGCAAAGGCTTTAAGTTTGTATTGTTTCGCTCCGACCTGAATCCCTTCCACCAACCGGTCCCCTCTAATCATATGCTCTTAACTACCGGTCATTCTTAAACCATTAATATTCCCTTCAATCTCTTAAGCTCCTGCTTTAGAGGAAAGGAAAGATCTGCTGGGCAAGGTGTCATTCAGCAGCATATTATAACAGACATAGGGGAAATAAATAACTTGCACTATGGGAGATAGCCAATTTCAATGAATGAAATGACACATTTAGTGGAGAGCCAACGGAAGCTTTCCTTCTCCTCTGGGGTCCCATCAAGACTTTCTCCCCTTAATTTCAGCAGGTGATATGCAGGTAACTGAGAATGAAGGAGAACGTTGTGCGATGTTCTCAATGGGGCCTGAGCACAAAGAGATGAATGAGAATGTTATGCAGAGAACTCAGGTGGAAGACAGACACTATCAATGTAGCCGATGTGGAAAAAGCTTCAAAAACAAGTCAAACTTTTATGCACACCAAAGAGTTCACACAGGAGAGGCCCCCTATTTGTGTATGTGGTGTGGGAAAATCTTTAAGACCAGCTCATCCCTTATGAGGCATGAAAGAAGTCACACGGGAGAGAAGCCCTATAAATGTGAGGAATGTGGAAGAAGCTTCAGTCATAGATCAAACCTTGCCACGCACCAAGTAACCCACACTAAAGAGAAGCCTTATAAATGCTCAGAATGCGGGCAGAGCTTCAGTCACAAGTGCAACTTGAAAGTACACCAGAGAACTCACAAACGGGACAGGCCACACAAATGCTCAGAATGTGGCAAGTGTTACATTACCCGATCCAACCTTACAGTTCATCAAAGAATCCACACCGAAGAGAGGCCTTATCAATGCTCAGAATGCGGGCAGAGCTTCAGTCACAAGTGCAACTTCAACGTACACCAGAGAACCCACACAGGGGAGAGGCCATACAAATGCTCAGAATGTGGCAAGAGTTACATTACCCGATCCAACCTTAGGAAGCATGAAAGAATCCACACAAAAGAGAAGCCTTAAGAATGCTCAAAATGTGGTCAGAGCTTCGATCATAGCACACATCTCAACACACACCAGAGAACCCATGAAGTGGAGAAAACATACAAACACTCAAAATGCGACAAGGACTTTACTTCTCCATTTGATCTCATTAAACATAACAGGATGCACATTGAAGAAGGACCTCACAAATGCTCAGAATGCGGAGAGAGCTTCAGGTGCAGCACCTCCCTTATGGAACACCAGAGAATTCATAGAGGAGAGGAGCCAGATTTTGGCCTCAGCCATGCTTCTGAACCAAGTCTTGTTGAACAAAATGTAACCCGCCCTGAAAAGAAATATTTTGTATGTTCCATTTGTTCCAGAACATTTGGGTGCAGCGGAACCTTTGGGTTACATCAACTGAAGCATAAATAGGAGACATCACAGAGCTGCTCAGGCTGCAGCAAAACCCTTTTTTAAATATTCAATTAATCAGCACAAGACAATTCCCACGAAATAGCCCACAAGTGTGGGGACAGCTTTTATGATAGCGCACTCATTTCACGTCAGTTTAATCGGCACAAGACAGCAATGGAGAGGCAGAGAAATGTTGCAAATGCTTCTGTTTCTCCATTCTTCTACTTCAGTGTATTACTCCAATAAGCATTACTTCTTTTTATATGCATGTTTTACTTGGCACTTGCTTCTATAAGTATTTTAATGTGTTTGCTGGATTCACGAATAAATATTGTAGTTTTATACCCCTTTTATTTCTTTCTTTATTACTCTTGCCCCCTGTCGAGGTTGCAGTTTTAAACATACTGCTGTGATTATGAAATAATTTGTTTAATAAACAGCTTTCCTCATTGCTCATGGTTGTGGAACCTCTGGCTTGTAATGCAATCTGTCTTCCCCAAGCCATTCCTTCTTTTCTTTTTTTAAAAAAAGTTCATATGTGGAAAATATATAAAAATTAAATTTAAATGTTAAAAAACAACAGGTAAAGGTAAAGGGACCCCTGACCATTAGGTCCAGTCGTGGCCGACTCTGGGGATGTGGCACTCATCTTGCTTTATTGGCCAAGGGAGCAGGCGTACAGCTTCTGGTTCATGTGGCCAGCATGACTAAGCCGCTTCTGGCGAACCAGAGCAGCACACAGAAACGCCTTCCCACCGGAGCGGTACCTATTTATCTACTTGAACTTTGACGTGCTTTTGAACTGCTAGGTTGGCAGGAGCAGGGACCGAACAACGGGAGCTCACCCCGTTGCGGGGATTCAAACCACCAACCTTCTGATCAGCAAGTCCTAGGCTCTGTGGTTTAACCCACAGCGCCACCCGTGTCCCTTTAAAAAAACAAACAAACCAGGAAGTCTATAAATCAAAATGCAGGAGGGGAAAGACGGAATCTTTGACTCTCAGCTGCCTGGTTGTTGGTCTTGGCTCAGTTTTCCTCCTTGTGAACTTCATTTCCCAGCAGTCTTTGCAAAACTTTCTGAAATTACCAGCAGCTGGCCCTATTTACCTGAGCATGTGCACAGCTGGGGGAGAATAAGTCTGGGATGCAGCAGGCGAGTCATAATGCAGCACCACCTGTGTAAAGCTCAAGAGAAAATGTCATGGGATCCTGTAGGAGAAGCTTATCGTAGATTTCCCATTTCTGCTCTGCTTCGGGAGCTGACATCCTAGTTTTTAGTATTTCAGCCCTGCAGTGGTGTTTTGGGGCTGAATTGTAGACCTACCTTCCTGGGTGAGCTAAAGGAATTCTTTCATTTCTCCAGAGAAAAAGAGAAGCTGAACAAGTGAGTTGCCTGATGGTGGGGATGCAAATTGGTGAGGAAAGGGTTGTTGCAGCAGGCAACAGACTTTAGTTCATACGCACTATACTGAAAGGAAAAAGCCACAAAGGGGGTGAATGTATCCGGGAATGTGAGATCAGTAGTGAGAAGGGGTTTTCCAATTGAGTTTGAGTTTCCTTTTCTTCTTGCTCGATCATTTTCAGAAAAGGAGCTTTGGCACTCAATGTTACCATCACTAGATGTGCCCTTGAAGCAGGAATATTCCTAATTTTTTTAGGCTGCCCTTTGGGGGGAGCTGGAGCTCGAAGTCCCTGCCAGGAAATAGGGCCATCCTTTGGAGTAGTTGTGCTTTGCTGGTGTAAAAAATGACCACATTCATGCCATCCTTTAAAAGGTACCTCTTTAAACAGTCCTGGCTTCCTCCAAAGAATACTGGGAGCTGTTCCCTGATAAAAGTACAGGAGACTTCTGCAATTCCTTTCACAGAACGTCAGGTAATTCTTTATCTCTTTGACATCTGATGGGAGGGCGTTCCACAGGGCGGACGCCACTACCGAGAAGGCCCTCTGTCTGGTTCCCTGTAGCCTCACTTCTCGCAATGGGGGAACCGCCAGAAGGCCCTCAGCGCTGGATCTCAGTGTCCGGGCTGAACGATGGGTGTGGAGACGCTCCTTCAGATATACAGGACCGAGGCCGTTTAGGGCTTTAAAGGTCAGCACCAACACTTTGAATCGTGCTCGGAAACGTACTGGGAGCCAATGCAGATCTCTCAGATCTCTCAGTGTTATGTGGTCCCGGCGGCCACTCCCAGTCACCAGTCTAGCTGCCGCATTCTGGATTAATTGCAGTTTTAGGCTGCCCTTTGGGGGGAGCTGGAGCTCAAAGTCCCTGCCAAGAAGTAGGGCCATGCTTTGGAGTAGGTGTGCTTTGCTGGTGTAAAAAATGACCACATTCATGCCATCCTTTAAAAGGTACCTCTTTAAACAGTCCTGGCTTCCTCCAAAGAATACTGGGAGCTGTTCCCTGATAAAAGTACAGGAGACTTCCGCAATTCCTTTCACAGAACTGCAGTTTCCAGCGTGGTTTAACAATCAGTCCCACTTTCCAGGGAACTCTGTGCATTGTAGTGTTGTAAACCAAAAATGCCCTTTTCCCTTATCCAAGAGCCCATATAGAGTCCTTACATAGGTTCCTTATTGGTAGGAGAAAATAACAGGCCAACCAGATAATATTGAGAAGCAAAACAGCTAGTAAGCTTGATCTTTATTAATCTGTTGCAACAGGGTGCTCCCCTTACCCGCAGGAGAGAGGAGGGACCCAGAAAAATGGCGTGCATAACCTTATAAAAACTTTTGAAATTGCTACCTTGTAGATCAAGACCACCCCCAGAAACATCATACATACATCACAGAAGGGGTGATGTAAGACAACCCCTCAGATACATCACACCTACATCACAGAAAAGAAGGTCTGAAACAGAAATTTGAATATTGTTTTTCTCCTGTTGTTGTTTATCTCCTGTCTGGCAGGTTACTTGATTGGATTGCCTGGAAAGCCTGGCTAGTCTTTTGTAATGATAAATTCTTAGTTCCTGGGCCAGGTCACAGGCTCACACCCATGTCATATCTTAAATGTGTCCTTAAGGCAGGATTTGTGAGGAAAGAGACAATGGGGAAGTTTCCCACTTTGACCTTGCAGAGAAAACATTTGGTCAGTTTAGGAATCAAAATGGTTCCAGGTTGGCCTTCCTGTGTTGATCTATGTATGTGCTTCGCTGGTACACTTATGAACATTACCATATATCTAAGACCATAAAATTCCTATCACAGTAGCTGTGTGAGGAGAATAGTAGGAGTCTCTTCACAGCCCTCCGCACTTTTACCAAACTACAGCTCCCCGAGTTCTTTGGGGAAAACCAGGACTGTTTAAAGTGGTATTGTACTGTTTTAAGATGGATGGTGGGAATGTGGCCAAACAGGAACCATTCTTTGCAAGCTAACATGATCCAAGACTCGCCCACACTACTTCTCCTATGTCTTCCACTTGTCTCATGCTTAAATGCTTGGGTCAGAGGAGTTTTTTGTTTCACTTTTCTTGGGGAAACCCATTAAGGTAAAGGTAAAGGGACCCCTGACCATTAGGTCCAGTTGTGACCGACTCTGGGGTTGCGACACTCATCTCACTTTATTGGCCAAGGGAGCCGCTTCTGGCGAACCAGAGCATCACACGGAAATGCCGTTTACCTTTCCTCCAGAGCGGTACCTATTTATATACTTGCACTTTGACGTGCTTTCGAATTGCTGGGTTGGCAGGAGCAGGGACCGAGCAACAGGAGCTCACCCCCTCACAGAGATTCAAACCGCCGACCTTCTGATCAGCAAGTCCTAGGCTCTGTGGTTTAACCCTCAGTGCCACCCGTGTCTCTTATTTACCACTGCATCAGAATGAATGGGGTTTGTTGCGATTCACTGTTAAACAGCCAGGTTTACCCAGGAAAAACAGGAGGGTAAATGAAAACCCTTCCACGCTGATGCCCAGAAAAGAAAGGTCCATCAGAAGTGTGTAAGAGCCCTTATTTGGAGCTGAAGTTTTGATGGACTAGAGAAGCCCCTTCATCATTTACAGGGACTGCAGGGATATGCAGACAGAGGGTGTATTGAAGCTTTGGTCCTCTGGATGTTACTGAATTACAACTCCCATCAGCCCCAGCCAGGGATGGTGGGTGTTGTAGTCCAGCACCATCCAGGGGGCCCCAAACTTCCACCGCACCCAGCGTTTATTTCATTCGTTCATTTTAATAACTTATATACCACTTGTTGTTTATTCGTTTAGTCATGTCCGCCTCTTCGTGACCCCCTGGACCAGAGCACGCCAGGCACTCCTGTCTTCCACTGCCTCCCGCAGTTTAGTCAAACTCATGCTGGTAGCTTCGAGAACACTGTCCAACCATCTCGTCCTCTATCGCCCCTTCTCCTGTGCCCTCCATCTTTCCCAACATCAGGGTTTTTTCCAGGGAGTCTTCTCTTCTCATGAGGTGGCCAAAGTATTGGAGCCTCAGCTTCATGATCTGTCCTTCCAGTGAGCACACAGGGCTGATTTCCTTCAGAATGGATAGGTTGGATCTTCTTGCAGTCCATGGGACTCTCAAGAGTCTCCTCCAGCAACATAATTCAAAAGCATCCATTCTTCGGCAATCAGCCTTCTTTATGGTCCAGCTCTCACTTCCATACATCACTACTGGGAAAACTGTAGCTTTAACTATACGGGCCTATCTTGGCCAGGTGATGTCTCTGCTTTTTAAGATGCTGTCTAGGTTTATCATTACTTTTGTCCCAAAAAGCAGGCGTCTTTTAATTTTGTGGCTGCTGTCACCATCTGCAGTGATCATGGAGCCCAAGAAAGTGAAATCTCTCACTGCCTCCATTTCTTCCCCATCTCTTTGCCAGGAGGTGATGGGCCCAGTGGCCATGATGTTAGTTTTTTTGATGTTGAGCTTCAAACCATATTTTGCGCTCTCCTCTTTCACCCTCATTAAAAGGTTCTTTAATTCCTCCTCACTTTCTGCCATCAAGGTTGTGTCATCTGCATATCTGAGGTCGTTGATATTTCTTCCGGCAATCTTAATTCCGTCTAGGGATTCATCCAGCCCAGCCTTTCACATTATGAATTCTGCATATAAGTTAAATAAGCAAGAAGACAATATACAGCCTACTCATACTCCTTTCCCAATTTTGAACCAATCAGTTGTTCCATATCCAGTTCTAACTTTAGCTTCTTGTCCCAAATAGAGATTTCTCAGGAGACAGATGAGGTGATCAGGCACTCCCATTTCTTTAAGAACTTGCCAAAGTTTGCTGTGGTCGACACAGTCAAAGGCATTTTCATAGTCAATGAAGGAGAAGTAGATGTCTTTCTGGAACTCTCTAGCTTTCTCCGTAATCCAGCGCACTGCCTTGCCGTGGCAAAGGAGCTTAAATAACTCAGAGAAGCTATGAGCTATGCCATGCAGGGCCATGGTCTGATAGACAAGTCACAGTGGAGAGTTTTGACCAAACGTGATCCACTTGGAGCAGGAACTGGCAAGCCACTCCAGTATCCCTGCCAAGAAAACTCCATGGACAAAGACAACAGGCATATACAGTGATACCTTGGGTTACATACGCTTCTGGTTACATACGCTTCACGTTAGACTCCGCTAACCCAGAAATAGTACCGTGCCTCAGGATGAGAACAGAAATCGTGCTCTGGTGGCGCGGCAGCAGCAGGAGGCCCCATTAGCTAAAGTGGTGCTTCAGGTTAAGAACAGTTTCAGGTTAAGAACGGACCTCCGGAACGAATTAAGTACATAACCAGAGGTCCAACTGTTCCACTTAGTACAACAAAATATCGAAGTGGTTCACACAGTGTACAATGATGCCATCACACAAAAAGGAACGGCAGAGCATCAAAATGCAATTAGAACCCATTAAGCAAAACATTAATACATTCATAGGGAAATAATACCCGTGGTCTATTACAATGCTTCTATAAAAAAAGGCATAGTGCCCATGTTTAAACCCTAAACTGTGTTTAATCTTAACTGCAGCTTGTTTCTTGCAAACAGTATAGAAAAAAATACAACCATATATAGATGGGGGTTATGTTATAGTGTATGGAGGAAGCCTGTTTAACGTGAGGCCCTTCCTCATAGCTCTCTGGGTGTGGGAATCTTCCTAATATCTCGGGGTGTCTCTGCTACATATCCTGTATTCTCTTACAGAGTTGGGAAACCTGTATCTGTGAGCCATGGGGAACCAATGCCACAAGAAACCTGACTGGGAAGACCAGGAACTCGTTAATGAAGTGATACACTCTTTAGAGGTGAAATAATCAAGAACTAAAGGCCAATGGCCCATCTAGTCCAGCATCCTGGTCTCCCAGTGGCCAAACAGGGGAACAAGAGCCCTCTCCTCTTCTGTGGTCTCCCCACACTCGTATTAAGAAAATAATACCAGCTCTAAGTGTGGAAGCAGGGGACAGCCATCATGGCTAGTAGTCATTGATAGACTTCTCCTCCATGAATATGTCCAAGAATATTTTCAAGCCATCCAAGTTGGTGGCCATTTAGTTCCCATTTGCTAGTGTGCTGCCAGGGGGTGGGAGTGGGGCCAGGGGCTGAGTTATTTGTCCCTCTAATGCTTGAGAAGGAGATGTGCAGGCCACAATAGATTAGATAAGGTTGCCTCTTCCATATGGTCTGTCTAGTCTTCAGCCTATTCTTCAGCAAGGGACTCCACATGTGATGTATTCAGGGCCTGGCGGTCCTGGGGAGCCCTGGGGGCACCCGTCTCAAAACAGCTACTATGGTGGGTGGGACAAGCAAGAACTTTTAGGGGGTGTTAATATTGTGAGCCCCTCCATCAGAGGCACAGGTTGAATAGATGTGTAAATAAACTACCGATCATTAAGATACCACACTCTCAGCTGTCCCTCATTTTGAGGAAACCGAACCCTCTGTAAGCTCCTGGAAACCTGGTATACCACACTATTTGGAGATTGGGTGTGTGTGCAATAAATGGGTATACTTTAAATGTGTCGTATGTAAACAAGCACATCCCTGATTTCTCACTTGTGGAATGTGAGTGAAAGATAGAGCTGATGGGGGCAGTTGCTCCAGCTTGAACAATAGGCTCCTATTGAAATTATTCCTTTCTTCCGTTTCAGGGGATATTGGAGGAGGAAGAGGCGGCTGCAAATTTCTTCACTGCAGGCCAGGCTCCATCTTCAGTTGAGCAGAGGCAGCTGCAGAATGAAACCCAGGAGGAAGGTGATGATGATGATTGGGAGGTGGCTGCAAATTTCTTCAATGCAGGCCAGGCTCCATCTTCAGTTGAGCAGAGGCAGCTGCAGAATGAAACCCAGGAGGAAGGTGGTGATGATGATTGGGAGGTGGCTGCAAATTTCTTCAATGCAGGCCAGGCTCCATCTTCAGTTGAGCAGAGGCAGCTGCAGAATGAAACCCAGGAGGAAGGTGGTGATGATGATTGGGAGGTGGCTGCAAATTTCTTCAATGCAGGCCAGGCTCCATCTTCAGTTGAGCAGAGGCAGCCGCAGAATGAAATCCAGGAGGAAGGTGATGATGATGATTGGGAGGTGGCTGCAAATTTCTTCAATGCAGGCCAGGCTCCATCTTCAGTTGAGCAGAGGCAGCCGCAGAATGAAATCCAGGAGGAAGGTGATGATGATGATTGGGAGGTGGCTGCAAATTTCCTCACTGCAGGCAATGCTCCATCTTCAGTTGAGCAGAGGCACCTGCAGAATGAAACCCAGGAAGAACAGGATGATGGGGAGGGCAGGATTTGGGGTAAGTTCAGACTCCCCCTATCCTGCTATATGTGCCAAACCCACTCACCCCTTTGCCCTTTCTCCACACCTGACTAAAGGCCTCCTTTTATTTCTCACCCCCTTGCATATGCTTCCCCAGCTCACCTGGGCTGGCCAGCTGTTCCACATGCTTCGGTTGGCATGGCCACCTACTGGTTACCACATGAACTGCAGAGCATGACAATACCTTACATTCTTATTTATCTAGAAAGGGAAGAAAACCAGCAATTTTGCCAATGCATTCACAATAAGTGATTTTGTTTCATAAGAAAATAAATCCCTGTCCCAGGTTATACAAGGACTTGTGTCCTAATTGTTCTGCCAGAGCATGCAAACCAGCAAACATCAAATTTCAGCAGTATACTGTTGTTTAATTCCAGTAAACTAATTCTGAAGCTGTTAATATTCCCTTCACTCTCTAAAACTCCTGCTTTAGGGGAAAAGAAAAATCTGCTGGTCAAGGTGTCTTTCAGCAGCATATTCTAACAGACAAAGGGGAAATAAATAAGTCGCACTATGGGAACAATTTTAATGAATTCAATGACACCACAACACATTTAGGGGAGAGCCAAAGGACGGCTTGCTTCTCCTTTGCTGACCCATAAAGTATTTCTCGCCTTTATTTCAGCAGGTGATACACAGGTAACTGAGAAAGAAGGACAATGTGGTGCGATATCTTCAATGGGGCCTGAGCACAAAGAGGTAAACGGGAAGGGTATACAGGAAACTCAGGTGGAAGAGAGACCCTACCAATGCAGCCAATGTGGAAAAAGCTTCAAATACAAGTCAAAACTTCATCGACACCAAATAGTTCACACAGGAGAGGCCCCCTATATATGTAAGCAGTGTGGGAAAAGCTGTAAGAACAAGACGTCCCTTGTTCTGCATGAAAGAAGTCACACGGGAGAGAAGCCCTATAAATGTGAGGTGTGTGATAAAAGCTTCAGGTACAAGCCAAACCTTGCCCTACACCAACTCGATACCCATGGACGACATAGGGTAGCCTCTTCCATATTGTTTCATCTCAACAAGGGATTCCACATGTCTTCAGGGTCTGGAGGTCCTGGAGAGTGCTGGGGGCGCCCGCCTCAAAATAGCTGCTATGGCGGGTTGGAGAAGCAAGGCCCTTTGGGGGGGCATTAATGCTGTGAGCCCCTCCATCGGAGCTCAGGTTGCTTAGATGTGTAAATAAACCATTTATTATCGAGATACCACAGTCTCAGTTATCCCTCATTCTGAGAAAACTGAGCCTTCGGTAAGGGCATGGAACCCCTGGGAATACCGCACCACTTGGCTATTGGGTGTGGGTGCAATAAATGGGCAGACCTTAAATGTGTGGTGTGAACAAACACAGCCCTAATTTCTCACTTGCAGCGGGTGAGTGAAAAAGATGGTGTGGACTGTTGCTCCAGCTGTTGAAAGGATTCCTTTCTGCTGTTTCAGTTGATACCGGAGGAGAAGGAAGAGGAGCCTGCAAATCTCCCTGATGCAGGCCAGGCTCCAGTTTTAGTTGAGCAGAGGCAGCTGCAGAAGGAAAACAAGGAGAACGAGGAGGGCAGGATTGTAGGCAAGTTCCGTCCTCCCCTACCCCTTTGCCCTCCCCCCCTTTGACTAAAGCCCTACCGTTTATATCTCACCTCTTTGCATAGCCCCTCCCCCCGCAGTTCCCCTGGGCCAGCCACCTGTTCCTCATGCTTCGGTTGGCATGGCCACCTACTGGTCACCACATGAACTGCAGAGCGTGAAAATACCTTCCATTCTTATGTACGGTATCTAGGACGGCAAGATAATCTGGAATTGTGCCAATGCATTCAGAATACCTGATTACCTTCCATAAGAAAATAAAGCCCTGTCTTGGCTTAGACAAGGACGTGGATCCTAATTGTTCCACCAGAGCACGCAAACCAACGAACACATCAAACTTCAGCAGTATAAAAAAGATAAAGGGACCCCTGACCATTAGGTCCAGTCGTGACCGACTCTGGGGTTGCGGCGCTCATCTCGCTTTATTGGCCGAGGGAGCTGGCGTACAGCTTCCAGGTCATGGGGCCAGCTTGACTAAGCCACTTCTGGCAAACCAGAGCAGCGCACGGAAACGCCGTTTACCTTCCCGCCAGAGTGGTACCTATTTATCTACTTGCACTTTGGCGTGCTTTCGAACTAGTAGGTTGGCAGGAGCAGGGACTGAACAACAGGAGCTCACCACATCGCGGGGATTCGAACCGCTGACCTTCTGATCGGCAAGGTCTAGGCTCTGTGGTTTAACCCACAGTGCCTCCCTCATATACTGTTGTTTAATTCCAGTAAACTACCGGTCATTCTTTTTTATATATATATATAAATATTTATTGAGATTTTTTGAGTACAATGCATAAATAATAAACAACATTACTTATATCATGACATAGTTTCATCACTTCTTTGGACTCCCTCACGTCTCCCGCTCCCACTTACATCGTTATAAAAATTTTTCAAGCAAATTATCATCTTGTTTACAACCTTATATCCGCTCATTTAAATAGAATCTAGCAGTTCTCCAGAAAATTCATATTTTCCTTAGTCTCACTTATCATCAAGTTCAAATCTAATTCAGTGGTAGGCAGTTATTTATGATCTAGCATCCTTCTTATCATTCAACCAGATTACAATGTTTTTGTAAGTAAATCTTAAATTTCTTCCAGTCTTCTTCAACCCTCTCTTCCCCCAGGTCTCGGATTCTGCCAGTCATCTCGGCCAGTTCCATGTAGTCCATCAGCTGCATCTGCCACTCTTCCAGTGTGGGTAGATCTTGAGTTTTCCAGTTCTTAGCAATGAGTATCCTTGCTGCCGTTGTTGCATACATAAAAAATGTTCGGTCCTTCTTTAGCACCTTCTGGCCGACAATACCCAGAAGGAAGGCCTCTGGTTTCTTAGTGAAGGTATACTTAAATACCTTTTTCAACTCATTATATATCATTTCCCAGAAGGCCTTCACTTTAGGGCAAGTCCACCAGAGGTGAAAGAATGTTCCTTCATTTTCTTTACATTTCCAACATTTATTATCAGACGAATGGTATATTTTGGCAAGTTTAACTGGGGTCATGTACCATCTATATATCATTTTCATTACATTTTCCTTCAGAGCATTACATGCAGTGAAGTTCAGCCCAGTGGTCCACAACCTTTCCCAGTCCTCAAACATAATGTTATGCCCAATGTCCTGTGCCCACTTTATCATAGCCGCTTTAACCATTTCGTCTTGTGTGTTCCATTTCAACAGCAAGTTATAGATTCTTGAAAGTACCTTAGTCTTAGGTTCTAACAGTTCTGTTTCCAACTTCGATTTCTCCACCTGGAACCCTAACTTTTTGTCGTTTTTAAAGACTTCTTTAATCTGAGCATAATGTAACCAGTCTCGCACTTTATCCTTCATTTTCTCCAAACTCTGCAATTTCCAATTGTCACCATCTTTTTCTAATATTTCCCAATATTTTGGCCATTTGGCCTCCATATTGGGTCTTTTTTGGGCCTTAGCTTCCAGAGGTGAAAGCCACCTCGGAGTTTTGTTTTCCAATAAGTCTTTGTATTTTGTCCAGACATTAAATACTGCTTTCCTGACAATATGGTTCTTAAAGGCCTTATTGATCTTAACCTTGTCATACCATAAGTATGCATGCCAACCAAAAGCATTGTTAAAGCCTTCCAGGTCCAGTACGTCAGTGTCTTCCAAAAGTAGCCAGTCTTTTAGCCAGCAGAAAGCTGCGGCTTCATAGTACAGTTTTAAGTCTGGCAGGGCGAAGCCCCCTCTTTCTTTCGCATCAGTTAATATCTTAAACTTAATTCTGGGCTTTTTGCCCTGCCAGACAAATTTAGAGATATCTCTCTGCCACTTCCGGAAGCACTCCGTTTTGTCCACAATCTGTAATGTTTGAAACAAAAACAACATCTTTGGCAATACATTCATCTTAATAGCAGCAATTCGGCCTAACAAAGAAAGCTTCAGTTTTGTCCAACTGTCCAAGTCTCTCTTAATTTCAGACCCACATTTTTCATAGTTATCCTTAAATAGACTCAGGTTTTTTGCTGTTATATTTACCCCTAGGTACTTTACTTTTTTAACCACAGTTAGTTCTGTTTCTCTCTGAAACCGTTCTGACTCTGTATCTGTCAAGTTTTTTCCCAACACCTTAGTTTTCTGTTTGTTTAGTTTAAATCCCGCCACCCGACCAAAGTCTTGAATCAGTTGTAATACTCTTTTTGTACTAGATTCTGGCTCCTGCAATGTCAAAACTAGGTCATCTGCAAAGGCTTTAAGTTTGTATTGTTTCGCTCCGACCTGAATCCCTTCCACCAACCGGTCCCCTCTAATCATATGCTCTTAACTACCGGTCATTCTTAAACCATTAATATTCCCTTCAATCTCTTAAGCTCCTGCTTTAGAGGAAAGGAAAGATCTGCTGGGCAAGGTGTCATTCAGCAGCATATTATAACAGACATAGGGGAAATAAATAACTTGCACTATGGGAGATAGCCAATTTCAATGAATGAAATGACACATTTAGTGGAGAGCCAACGGAAGCTTTCCTTCTCCTCTGGGGTCCCATCAAGACTTTCTCCCCTTAATTTCAGCAGGTGATATGCAGGTAACTGAGAATGAAGGAGAACGTTGTGCGATGTTCTCAACGGGGCCTGAGCACAAAGAGATGAATGAGAATGTTATGCAGAGAACTCAGGTGGAAGACAGACACTATCAATGTAGCCGATGTGGAAAAAGCTTCAAAAACAAGTCAAACTTTTATGCACACCAAAGAGTTCACACAGGAGAGGCCCCCTATTTGTGTATGTGGTGTGGGAAAATCTTTAAGACCAGCTCATCCCTTATGAGGCATGAAAGAAGTCACACGGGAGAGAAGCCCTATAAATGTGAGGAATGTGGAAGAAGCTTCAGTCATAGATCAAACCTTGCCACGCACCAAGTAACCCACACTAAAGAGAAGCCTTATAAATGCTCAGAATGCGGGCAGAGCTTCAGTCACAAGTGCAACTTGAACGTACACCAGAGAACTCACAAACGGGACAGGCCACACAAATGCTCAGAATGTGGCAAGTGTTACATTACCCGATCCAACCTTACAGTTCATCAAAGAATCCACACCGAAGAGAGGCCTTATCAATGCTCAGAATGCGGGCAGAGCTTCAGTCACAAGTGCAACTTCAACGTACACCAGAGAACCCACACAGGGGAGAGGCCATACAAATGCTCAGAATGTGACAAGAGTTACATTACCCGATCCAACCTTAGGAAGCATGAAAGAATCCACACAAAAGAGAAGCCTTAAGAATGCTCAAAATGTGGTCAGAGCTTCGATCATAGCACACATCTCAACACACACCAGAGAACCCATGAAGTGGAGAAAACATACAAACACTCAAAATGCGACAAGGACTTTACTTCTCCATTTGATCTCATTAAACATAACAGGATGCACATTGAAGAAGGACCTTACAAATGCTCAGAATGCGGAGAGAGCTTCAGGTGCAGCACCTCCCTTATGGAACACCAGAGAATTCATAGAGGAGAGGAGCCAGATTTTGGCCTCAGCCATGCTTCTGAACCAAGTCTTGTTGAACAAAATGTAACCCGCCCTGAAAAGAAATATTTTGTATGTTCCATTTGTTCCAGAATATTTGGGTGCAGCGGAAGCCTTGGGTTACATCAACTGAAGCATAAATAGGAGACATCACAGAGCTTCTCAGGCTGCAGCAAAACCCTTTTTAAAATATTCAATTAATCAGCACAAGACAATTCCCACGAAATAGCCGACAAGTGTGGGGACAGCTTTTATGATAGCGCACTCATTTCACGTCAGTTTAATCGGCACAAGACAGCAATGGAGAGGCAGAGAAATGTTGCAAATGCTTCTGTTTCTCCATTCTTCTACTTCAGTGTATTACTCCAATAAGCATTACTTCTTTTTAAATGCATGTTTTACTTGGCACTTGCTTCTATAAGTATTTTAATGTGTTTGCTGGATTCACGAATAAATTTTGTAGTTTTTTACCCCTTTTATTTCTTTCTTTATTACTCTTGCCCCCTGTCGAGGTTGCAGTTTTAAACATACTGCTGTGATTATGAAATAATTTGTTTAATAAACAGCTTTCCTCATTGCTCATGGTTGTGGAACCTCTGGCTTGTAATGCAATCTGTCTTCCCCAAGCCATTCCTTCTTTTCTTTTTTTAAAAAAAGTTCATATGTGGACAATATATAAAAATTAAATTTAAATGTTAAAAAACAACAGGTAAAGGTAAAGGGACCCCTGACCATTAGGTCCAGTCGTGGCCGACTCTGGGGATGTGGCACTCATCTTGCTTTATTGGCCGAGGGAGCAGGCGTACAGCTTCTGGTTCATGTGGCCAGCATGACTAAGCTGCTTCTGGCAAACCAGAGCAGCACACAGAAACGCCTTCCCACCGGAGCGGTACCTATTTATCTACTTGAACTTTGACGTGCTTTTGAACTGCTAGGTGGGCAGGAGCAGGGACCGAACAACGGGAGCTCACCCCGTTGCGGGGATTCAAACCGCCAACCTTCTGATCAGCAAGTCCTAGGCTCTGTGGTTTAACCCACAGCGCCACCCGTGTCCCTTTAAAAAACAATCAAACCAGGAAGTCTATAAATCAAAGTGCAAGAGGGGAAAGACAGAATCTTTGACTCTCAGCTGCCTGGTTGTTGGTCTTGGGTCAGTTTCCCTGTGAACTTCATTTCCCAGCAGTCTTTGCAAAACTTTCTGAAATTACCAGCAGCTGGCCCTACTTACCTGAGCATGTGCACAGCTGGGGGAGAATAAGTCTGGGATGCAGCAGGCGAGTCATAATGCAGCACCACCTGTGTAAAGCTCAAGAGAAAATGTCATGGGATCCTGTAGGAGAAGCTTATCGTAGATTTCCCATTTCTGCTCTGCTTCGGGAGCTGACATCCTAGTTTTTAGTATTTCAGCCCTGCAGTGGTGTTTTGGGGCTGAATTGTAGACCTACCTTCCTGGGTGAGCTAAAGGAATTCTTTCATTTCTCCAGAGAAAAAGAGAAGCTGAACAAGTGAGTTGCCTGATGGTGGGGATGCAAATTGGTGAGGAAAGGGTTGTTGCAGCAGGCAACAGACTTTAGTTCATACGCACTATACTGAAAAGAAAAAGCCACAAAGGGGGTGAATGTATCCGGGAATGTGAGATCAGTAGTGAGGAGGGGTTTTCCAATTGAGTTTGAGTTTCCTTTTCTTCTTGCTCGATCATTTTCAGAAAAGGAGCTTTGGCACTCAATGTTACCATCACTAGATGTGCCCTTGAAGCAGGAATATTCCTAATTTTTTTAGGCTGCCCTTTGGGGGGAGCTGGAGCTCGAAGTCCCTGCCAGGAAATAGGGCCATCCTTTGGAGTAGTTGTGCTTTGCTGGTGTAAAAAATGACCACATTCATGCCATCCTTTAAAAGGTACCTCTTTAAACAGTCCTGGCTTCCTCCAAAGAATACTGGGAGCTGTTCCCTGATAAAAGTACAGGAGACTTCTGCAATTCCTTTCACAGAACGTCAGGTAATTCTTTATCTCTTTGACATCTGATGGGAGGGCGTTCCACAGGGCGGACGCCACTACCGAGAAGGCCCTCTGTCTGGTTCCCTGTAGCCTCACTTCTCGCAATGAGGGAACCGCCAGAAGGCCCTCAGCGCTGGATCTCAGTGTCCGGGCTGAACGATGGGGGTGGAGACGCTCCTTCAGGTATACAGGACCGAGGCCGTTTAGGGCTTTAAAGGTCAGCACCAACACTTTGAATCGTGCTCGGAAACGTACTGGGAGCCAATGCAGATCTCTCAGATCTCTCAGTGTTATGTGGTCCCGGCGGCCACTCCCAGTCACCAGTCTAGCTGCCGCATTCTGGATTAATTGCAGTTTTAGGCTGCCCTTTGGGGGGAGCTGGAGCTCAAAGTCCCTGCCAAGAAGTAGGGCCATGCTTTGGAGTAGGTGTGCTTTGCTGGTGTAAAAAATGACCACATTCATGCCATCCTTTAAAAGGTACATCTTTAAACAGTCCTGGCTTCCTCCAAAGAATACTGGGAGCTGTTCCCTGATAAAAGTACAGGAGACTTCCGCAGTTCCTTTCACAGAACTGCAGTTTCCAGCGTGGTTTAACAATCAGTCCCACTTTCCAGGGAACTCTGTGCATTGTAGTGTTGTAAACAAAAAATGCCCTTTTCCCTTATCCAAGAGCCCATATAGAGTCCTTACATAGGTTCCTTATTGGTAGGAGAAAATAACAGGCCAACCAGATAATATTGAGAAGCAAAACAGCTAGTAAGCTTGATCTTTATTAATCTGTTGCAACAGGGTGCTCCCCTTACCCGCAGGAGAGAGGAGGGACCCAGAAAAATGGCGTGCAAGGCCTTATAAAAACTTTTGAAATTGCTACCTTGTAGATCAAGACCACCCCCAGAAACATCATACATACATCACAGAAGGGGTGATGTAAGACAACCCCTCAGATACATCACACCTACATCACAGAAAAGAAGGTCTGAAACAGAAATTTGAATATTGTTTTTCTCCTGTTGTTGTTTATCTCCTGTCTGGCAGGTTACTTGATTGGATTGCCTGGAAAGCCTGGCTAGTCTTTTGTAATGATAAATTCTTAGTTCCTGGGCCAGGTCACAGGCTCACACCCTATTCATATCTTAAATGTGTCCTTAAGGCAGGATTTGTGAGGAAAGAGACAATGGGGAAGTTTCCCACTTTGACCTTGCAGAGAAAACATTTGGTCAGCTTAGGAATCAAAATGGTTCCAGGTTGGCCTTCCTGTATGTGCTTCGCTGGTACACTTATGAACATTACCATATATCTAAGACCATAAAATTCCTATCACAGTAGCTGTGTGAGGAGAATAGTAGGAGTCTCTTCACAACCCTCCGCACTTTTACCAAACTACAGCTCCCCGAGTTCTTTGGGGAAAACCAGGACTGTTTAAAGTGGTATTGTACTGTTTTAAGATGGATGGTGGGAATGTGGCCAAACAGGAACCATTCTTTGCAAGCTAATGTGATAGGAATTTTATGGTCTTAGATATATGGCAACGTTCATAACCACACGTACATAGATCAGCACAGGAAAGCCAACCTGGAACCATTTTGATTCCTAAACTGAGCAAATGTTTCTCTGCATGGTCAAAATGGAAAAGTCTCCCCATTGTCTCTTTCCTCACAAATCCTGTCTTAAGGACACATTTAAGATACAAGGTGTGAGCCTGTGACCTGGCTCAGGAAATAAGTATTTTACCACTACAAAAGAATGGCCAGGCTCCCCAGGAAATCCAATCAAGTAACCTGCCAGACAGGAGATAAACAAGGACAAGAGAAAAACAACATTTTAATTTCTGTGATGTAGGTGGGATGTATCTGAGGGGTGGTCTTAGGTTACACCCCTTCTGTGATGTATGCATAATGTTTCTGGGGTTGGTCTTGATCTACATGGTGGCAATTTCAATAGTCTTTATAAGGCCTTGCAGGCCATTGTTCTGGGTCCTCTTCCTCTCCTGCGTGTGAGGGGAGTACCCTGTTGCAACAGATCAATAAAGATCAAGCTTACTAGCTGCTTTGCTTCTCAATATTCTCTGGTTGGCCTCTGTTATTTTCTCCTACCAATAGGGAACCTATGTAAGGACTCTATATGGGCTCTTGGATACCCCATAAGGGAAAAGGGCATATTTTTATTTACAACAGATGGCGACCACGCACGAAGGGACTTTTGGTTACCCGGATTCTGGAAGCGAGGAAGGACTGGTTATCCAGCGCGCACCAGGCAGTTTGCCAGGAGGAATAGCCAGTCTTCCATTGATCCCAGGGTCTGGAAATAACTGGAGGTTCAGCGGGGCTAACCAGAGGAAGCAACGCTTGATCAGGCCGGCCTTAAACAACCAGTCAAGAGATCGTGGGATCACCAGGAACAGTGCATGCGGAAGTGAGTATTAAGTAGGAAACACGGGTAGTGGGTTGGGTTCTCTAAACCACAGCAACCAAAATTCTTTAACTCTTCCTTTTCCCTTCAAATCTAAACTTTCTATTTTTTTCCTCATCTAAAAATTGCCTTCTCCTCCTTTCTGTCCCCTTAATTTCAACACCAGCCCTAGCCCTTCGGAGTATGCCCAGGCAAAAGTTGTGTGTGACTTCTTTCATTTCCCTTCTACAGTCTATATGCTGACCTATTCCTTCGGAGTTTTGCCCAGAAAAAAGGTCGTGCTTTTTCTTCTGTACTGAAAACTATAACTCCCAGGTGCAGCCGCACCTCTGCCATGGCGATCTTTGTTAGAGATGACCTGTGAGCAGAGAAAGCAAGGGCACCTGATTCCTTTCCTTCTTTGTCATTTCTGAGTCCCAATCTGGCAGTGCGCTACGCAAGCGTCCAGTAGGGAACTCTCAGGTTAGATTGTAAGAGGCAGGAGGTTGCTGTGGGCTCCCTGGCTGAGAAATGACCAAAGGGGGGGGTTGAGATCGCTGACCGCACTGTTAGCTTAGTAGCCAGGAAAGGCCAACAGCTGTACCAGCCTAGTAAGTCAGGCCAGACGAACGGCGGTGTGTCACAGTACTAATTCTCGGAGTTGTCCAAATTGAGTCTACTGTGGGTTATTTATTGTGTTTCCTGAAAAGTGGGGATAAAACCCCGGCTGCAGTATAAAAGTAAAAGCTAGCGCTATTAAAATTCTTAAAATGGGTGCACCTCAATCAAAAGAAATGAACCTGCAGACTCCTGATGGGAAAGAAGCCCAGTTGGTGCTTATTTCTGGCCTGGACTCTGACAGTCCCCTTCAATTTGTGTTTAAGAAACATTTTTCCTGTGTTTAAATTGTACTTAGGTAACATCCAGCAGCTGCTTATCTTAAATGTGCCATCTAAAATAAAAATGCAAGCTTGCTCCAAAATTTTAAATCGTAAGAAAGCCATGTTGGGCCTTATCAATCTTAAACAAGACAAAAATGAGAATGAAGTGTTTGTTATTTGTTATGTTTTATATATATATATAAATATAAATGTTATTTGAGAGAGGCTCAAAAGAGTCTTCCTCCTTGTATGTACTTCATTAAGCATATGCCTATGAAAGTATGGTCTTCCTTCTAAGAAAAATATCTGAGTCCAGTTTTAACTTTGATTTGGTTGGACAGAAGAGTTATTGTAAGGCTCCTGATATCAGTCTCTATAAGACTTCCTGGCCTCTTTTCTTAGAAAATGCCCCCCCTTATTTCATTCTGTCTCTTTCAGGGGTTTTTTCTTCTTACTTCTGTGCCAGGTAATTTTACACCCGAGTAAGCTTCCTTTAAAGGAAACTGCAAAGGGGGGGGGGCATAGATTAGGCTTACTATTCCTCTGCAAATTCAGGAAAAATTGTCACTTTTGTATTCCTTTTAAATCAAATCTATGGCTCTTTTAACTATGCTTTATAAGAGATCCTCTCCCTATCTTAGGAAAAATGTTCACTTCAATCTTCCTTTAAAGATCATTTGTCTAGGAACTTGCACTCTAAGGAACTTGCATGTCTAAGGAAGTAAACTCAAACTAGTCTCAAGATCTGCTAAAAGGGTTCTGTATAAAGTTGGGTACTTTTATTTTCCTCTTCCTTAGTACATGATAGGCGCATGGCTTGTGATAGGCGCATGGCTTGTGGTCTCTTCCCCAGTTGTGTCTGTGTACATAAGTATGTGCATGTTTCTGGTAGTACAAATCTTGCTATGAACCCTGTATTTTAGGGTTGGACTAGATGACCCCAGGTCCCTTTCAACTTTCCCAATTTTTGGCTGATGAGTTGAAATTTAGCCCAGATTTGCTCTTTGTTTTTTAAAGGTGAGAGGTGAAAGCCGTGATGTTTTGAAGCAGAACTGGTGATATCAGGCATTTAAGTGATTACAGTGTTTATCATTTTGTCTATTATTTACAAAAATCAGACTTAAAAGTCTACTCAAAGTTTAAGCACATACAAATTCATATAATCAAGTAGAATGAGCCTTGAAATATAATTGAGTAGCCTTGACCATCCTGTAAATAAAGGGCAGGAAAATTTTGTCTGCAAATGGTAAGGCTGAAATGACTGAGAATGTTAAAAATCTTATGAATTCTGACTCTCTGGCCATTTTTTCCCATATATAAGGGCGTGGCAGATTGTTCCGCGAATGGCCAGAGGGATATTAGCCCTTTCCTGTACATAAAGGAAGGAGTCCCTTTGCTTGGGTGAATACTTAAATTGCTAGCTTTGGTGAATACTTGAATTGCTGAGTTTCTCTTTTTTGTTTTAAAATCTAACCCTATTTTTAAAATCTACTCCTTACCCTTCACTTCCCTTATTCAAATTCTAATTTAGCCAAAAGATGCAACATTTTCAATAGTATAAAAGGTTTGCTAAGACATGAACTCTGCACATGCACAGAGGCTAGATCAGCTTAAAAAAGAGAGAGAGGGGGGGAAGGAGGGGGGAAAGAAGGGGGGAGAGGAGGTTTGCAGAGCGTGTGCTTGCTGGGAGAAACCTATCCAAATTTCCTTATGTAAAACTTGGAACCATTGAGGGAAATCACCCTTAATGTGTCTTTTGCTCCAAGGGCTACTTAATCAAGAGGTTGCCAAGTTTCAAATCTAACATGCCAAATTCTTTTCACAGGTAAATATCAAAGCACTCCCACTGTGAGTTCCTCTCTTGAGTAGTTTGCCTCCCCAATGGGATTTAAGTTTTATAACAGTTTGTGTGTGTGTGTGTGTGTGTGTGTGTGTGTGCCTATGCATTTTAGGAACAGCATTTCCTGACTGACTTCTCACATGAAATAATTTTCCCTTTTAACAGGATATGTGAACCCCATTAACAAAGTGTTTGTCCCTTCTTTTCTGCCACAGCACGAATGATAATGAGGGGATGCAAACAGTGATTTAAATACTCTATAAAAAGTAATTGCATTTGTATTTCTTTTCGTCTTTCTTCCCTTAAAGCCAAACAGTCACTTTCTTTCTGTTCAGCAAAACAAGTCTGAATCCCTGCTATATTAGTTTATTTCCCTCTATCTCTTTGTGGCTTTGACACTTTTTTAGGTTACAAATAATCTGTTCATTTATTAATCAGTTTTTCATTGGGTTGTTAGAATGCCAAAACAGATTACTTCAGGTTACTTCAGGTTTCTTAAAAAAATTGTATGTCTTAGCATTTATTTTTTGGTTCCTCATAGGTCATTGTGTGTGTGTGTGTGAGAGAGAGAGACTTTGGGGACATGTCCATCACATGTTGAAAGTCATTTTCATCAAGTTCTACTTATCAGATAGCACATGCTGAATTTTAAGCCTTTTTCCATTGTTTTCCCATTTTTTAGTCCAGTAGTAATCTGTGTTGTTTTGATAATATCTTTGTATTATTTAATAACAATTCTTTTCTGAATCTGATGCCTTTCTTGTATTGTTTATAGTTCTCTTTCTCTACATGTGGAGTAATTTTTTACTTTATATGAAATAAAAAACCTAAATGAAGGAAAGCAAACAAACTTAGCAGATAATAACAGTAATTATATGAAAATGTGATAATAATAAAATAAGTAAAATGCTTAACGTGCTAAGATAACTCAAGGAGATTTGGGGGGGCTTTTGCCTCTTCCTTTTCTAACTCTGTCTTAAGTCCCCCCCCCAAAAAAAACCCTGCCCCCTTACAGGATATCACTTCTACAGATGTGCAATGATGAAAAAGCAGCAACAACCCCTCAACTCAGTTCTTCGCCATCACAAGACCTGCTACAACAGTTTTTAAAATGCCCACAGCTATCTCTTTCAAAGTATATAGACTGACGGGGGAGTGGGGCTGACAAAGGGGGGAGGAGTTGAATTACAAGGACATTTTTTCACTTTTGAACCTCAAGAATGCGCTCCAGCATTGAGAATATACATGCGTAGAAGATCACAATTGTCTCAAGATATACAACTGATATTTAATTAGTTTTTTTTGTATTATGTATTATTATGTAGGAATGTTGAAATGTGTCTGACAGTGTGTTATTTCCACAAAGGGGGGGGCTATTTTTTCTGTGTAATTGTTTTTATGTTTAATGTCTTATTCCTTACACCCCAGTGGAGGATTCTCATACATTTTATGCGTTCTAATAGACCAGACTATTGTATAGTCCAATGTTTAGATTGTCCCACCTGGCACTATGCCAACCTTTCCTACCCATTTTAAAATGTGCTAAAACTCTCTTTACCAAGGAGAAGCTTCTAAGATACATGAAGGTGTATATTCTTTGGTTTAGCAGGAATGATCCCTTATAGAGTTAAATTGACTTATTTGGAGACGTGCCCTTTTAAAGAATGGTTTTCTTTTAACAGATTGGTTTGAAAAGTTGAGAACCATGGGGCAAGATAAATTCAAATTGGACTCAGTTTGAATTGGGCAAGTGTATCCAGGCTGCAATTAGCTTTTTGGTCCTTTAAGTGCAAGTGAGCAACTTCCCATGAGTGCAAGACCAACGCCAATAAAATAAAATCCCATAGAAAGGCCAAGGCAAAGACATCTCTCTCATGATATGTCCAAACCTGTGGCAGCTATGGTGAGTGCCAGGCGACATGGTTAAATGAAAGCCCCGAGGGGATTCAACAGACAGGATGTGTTGCTGTAGCACTATGCCGGTGTGAGACCACAGAAGAGCTACCTTGACACCTGAGAACACAAAAATGGCGGGGGGCAAAGCAAACTGCATTTTTCAGTCATTAGTGGACCTTCCTGCTAAATGTAAAGCATAGCCACTATTGAGAAAATGTTTCTCACAAGAGCTAGAATGCCACAAGTAATTTAGTAACAAAATGCAACATATGTTATTTTTATATGATATATTTATACAAAGGCATCCATTTACAACATACGATGTTATTATTTGTGGGGCAAAAATTTTTAAGAAAAATTCTAGCCCCAAAGGGGGGATAATGTGATAGGAATTTTATGGTCTTAGATATATGGCAACGTTCATAACCACACGTACATAGATCAGCACAGGAAAGCCAACCTGGAACCATTTTGATTCCTAAACTGAGCAAATGTTTCTCTGCATGGTCAAAATGGAAAAGTCTCCCCATTGTCTCTTTCCTCACAAATCCTGTCTTAAGGACACATTTAAGATACAAGGTGTGAGCCTGTGACCTGGCTCAGGAAATAAGTATTTTACCACTACAAAAGAATGGCCAGGCTCCCCAGGAAATCCAATCAAGTAACCTGCCAGACAGGAGATAAACAAGGACAAGAGAAAAACAACATTTTAATTTCTGTGATGTAGGTGGGATGTATCTGAGGGGTGGTCTTAGGTTACACCCCTTCTGTGATGTATGCATAATGTTTCTGGGGTTGGTCTTGATCTACATGGTGGCAATTTCAATAGTCTTTATAAGGCCTTGCAGGCCATTGTTCTGGGTCCTCTTCCTCTCCTGCGTGTGAGGGGAGTACCCTGTTGCAACAGATCAATAAAGATCAAGCTTACTAGCTGCTTTGCTTCTCAATATTCTCTGGTTGGCCTCTGTTATTTTCTCCTACCAATAGGGAACCTATGTAAGGACTCTATATGGGCTCTTGGATACCCCATAAGGGAAAAGGGCATATTTTTATTTACAACACTAACGTGATCCAAGACTCGCCCACACTACTTCTCCTATGTCTTCCACTTGTCTCATGCTTAAATCCTTGGGTCAGAGGAGTTTTTTGTTTCACTTTTCTTGGGGAAACCCATTAAGGTAAAGGTAAAGGGACCCCTGACCATTAGGTCCAGTCGTGACCGACTCTGGGGTTGCGACACTCATCTCACTTTATTGGCCAATGGAGCCGCTTCTGGCGAACCAGAGCATCACACGGAAATGCCGTTTACCTTCCCTCCAGAGCGGTACCTATTTATCTACTTGCACTTTGACGTGCTTTCGAATTGCTGGGTTGGCAGGAGCAGGGACCGAGCAACAGGAGCTCACCCCCTCACAGAGATTCAAACCGCCGACCTTCTGATCAGCAAGTCCTAGGCTCTGTGGTTTAACCCACAGTGCCACCCGCGTCTCTTATTTACCACTGCATCAGAATGAATGGGGTTTGTTGCGATTCACTGTTAAACAGCCAGGTTTACCCAGGAAAAACAGGAGGGTAAATGAAAACCCTTCCACGCTGATGCCCAGAAAAGAAAGGTCCATCAGAAGTGTGTAAGAGCCCTTATTTGGAGCTGAAGTTTTGATGGACTAGAGAAGCCCCTTCATCATTTACAGGGACTGCAGGGATATGCAGACAGAGGGTGTATTGAAGCTTTGGTCCTCTGGATGTTACTGAATTACAACTCCCATCAGCCCCAGCCAGGGATGGTGGGTGTTGTAGTCCAGCACCATCCAGGGGGCCCCAAACTTCCACCGCACCCAGCGTTTATTTCATTCGTTCATTTTAATAACTTATATACCACTTCTTGTTTATTCGTTTAGTCATGTCCGCCTCTTCGTGACCCCCTGGACCAGAGCACGCCAGGCACTCCTGTCTTCCACTGCCTCCCGCAGTTTAGTCAAACTCATGCTGGTAGCTTCGAGAACACTGTCCAACCATCTCGTCCTCTATCGCCCCTTCTCCTGTGCCCTCCATCTTTCCCAACATCAGGGTTTTTTCCAGGGAGTCTTCTCTTCTCATGAGGTGGCCAAAGTATTGGAGCCTCAGCTTCATGATCTGTCCTTCCAGTGAGCACACAGGGCTGATTTCCTTCAGAATGGATAGGTTGGATCTTCTTGCAGTCCATGGGACTCTCAAGAGTCTCCTCCAGCAACATAATTCAAAAGCATCCATTCTTCGGCAATCAGCCTTCTTTATGGTCCAGCTCTCACTTCCATACATCACTACTGGGAAAACTGTAGCTTTAACTATACGGGCCTATCTTGGCCAGGTGATGTCTCTGCTTTTTAAGATGCTGTCTAGGTTTATCATTACTTTTGTCCCAAAAAGCAGGCGTCTTTTAATTTTGTGGCTGCTGTCACCATCTGCAGTGATCATGGAGCCCAAGAAAGTGAAATCTCTCACTGCCTCCATTTCTTCCCCATCTCTTTGCCAGGAGGTGATGGGCCCAGTGGCCATGATGTTAGTTTTTTTGATGTTGAGCTTCAAACCATATTTTGCGCTCTCCTCTTTCACCCTCATTAAAAGGTTCTTTAATTCCTCCTCACTTTCTGCCATCAAGGTTGTGTCATCTGCATATCTGAGGTCGTTGATATTTCTTCCGGCAATCTTAATTCCGTCTAGGGATTCATCCAGCCCAGCCTTTCACATTATGAATTCTGCATATAAGTTAAATAAGCAAGAAGACAATATACAGCCTACTCATACTCCTTTCCCAATTTTGAACCAATCAGTTGTTCCATATCCAGTTCTAACTTTAGCTTCTTGTCCCAAATAGAGATTTCTCAGGAGACAGATGAGGTGATCAGGCACTCCCATTTCTTTAAGAACTTGCCAAAGTTTGCTGTGGTCGACACAGTCAAAGGCATTTTCATAGTCAACGAAGGAGAAGTAGATGTCTTTCTGGAACTCTCTAGCTTTCTCCGTAATCCAGCGCACTGCCTTGCTGTGGCAAAGGAGCTTAAATAACTCAGAGAAGCTATGAGCTATGCCATGCAGGGCCATGGTCTGATAGACAAGTCACAGTGGAGAGTTTTGACCAAACGTGATCCAGGAACTGGCAAGCCACTCCAGTATCCCTGCCAAGAAAACTCCATGGACAAAGACAACAGGCATATACAGTGATACCTTGGGTTACATACGCTTCTGGTTACATACGCTTCACGTTAGACTCCGCTAACCCAGAAATAGTACCGTGCCTCAGGATGAGAACAGAAATCGTGCTCTGGTGGCGCGGCAGCAGCAGGAGGCCCCATTAGCTAAAGTGGTGCTTCAGGTTAAGAACAGTTTCAGGTTAAGAACGGACCTCCGGAACGAATTAAGTACGTAACCAGAGGTCCAACTGTTCCACTTAGTACAACAAAATATCGAAGTGGTTCACACAATGTACAATGATGCCATCACACAAAAAGGAACGGCAGAGCATCAAAATGCAATTAGAACCCATTAAGCAAAACATTAATACATTCATAGGGAAATAATGCCCGTGGTCTATTACAATGCTTCTATAAAAAAAGGCCTAGTGCCCATGTTTAAACCCTAAACTGTGTTTAATCTTAACTGCAGCTTGTTTCTTGCAAACAGTATAGAAAAAAATACAACCATATATAGATGGGGGTTATGTTATAGTGTATGGAGGAAGCCTGTTTAACGTGAGGCCCTTCCTCATAGCTCTCTGGGTGTGGGAATCTTCCTAATATCTCGGGGTGTCTCTGCTACATATCCTATATTCTCTTACAGAGTTGGGAAACCTGTATCTGTGAACCATGGGGAACCAATGCCACAAGAAACCTGACTGGGAAGACCAGGAACTCGTTAATGAAGTGATACACTCTTTGGAGGTGAAGTAATCAAGAACTAAAGGCCAATGGCCCATCTAGTCCAGCATCCTGGTCTCCCAGTGGCCAAACAGGGGAACAAGAGCCCTCTCCTCTTCTGTGGTCTCCCCACACTCGTATTAAGAAAAAAATACCAGCTCTAAGTGTGGGAGCAGGGGACAGCCATCATGGCTAGTAGTCATTGATAGACTTCTCCTCCATGAATATGTCCAAGAATATTTTCAAGCCATCCAAGTTGGTGGCCATTTAGTTCCCATTTGCTAGTGTGCTGCCAGGGGGTGGGAGTGGGGCCAGGGGCTGAGTTATTTGTCCCTCTAATGCTTGAGAAGGAGATGTGCAGGCCACAATAGATTAGATAAGGTTGCCTCTTCCATATGGTCTGTCTAGTCTTCAGCCTATTCTTCAGCAAGGGACTCCACATGTGATGTATTCAGGGCCTGGCGGTCCTGGGGAGCCCTGGGGGCGCCCGTCTCAAAACAGCTACTATGGTGGGTGGGACAAGCAAGAACTTTTAGGGGGTGTTAATATTGTGAGCCCCTCCATCAGAGGCACAGGTTGAATAGATGTGTAAATAAACTACCGATCATTAAGATACCACACTCTCAGCTGTCCCTCATTTTGAGGAAACCGAACCCTCTGTAAGCTCCTGGAAACCTGGTATACCACACTATTTGGAGATTGGGTGTGTGTGCAATAAATGGGTATACTTTAAATGTGTCGTATGTAAACAAGCACATCCCTGATTTCTCACTTGTGGAACGTGAGTGAAAGATAGAGCTGATGGGGGCAGTTGCTCCAGCTTGAACAATAGGCTCCTATTGAAATTATTCCTTTCTTCTGTTTCAGGGGATATTGGAGGAGGAAGAGGCGGCTGCAAATTTCTTCACTGCAGGCCAGGCTCCATCTTCAGTTGAGCAGAGGCAGCTGCAGAATGAAACCCAGGAGGAAGGTGATGATGATGATTGGGAGGTGGCTGCAAATTTCTTCAATGCAGGCCAGGCTCCATCTTCAGTTGAGCAGAGGCAGCTGCAGAATGAAACCCAGGAGGAAGGTGATGATGATGATTGGGAGGTGGCTGCAAATTTCTTCAATGCAGGCCAGGCTCCATCTTCAGTTGAGCAGAGGCAGCTGCAGAATGAAATCCAGGAGGAAGGTGATGATGATGATTGGGAGGTGGCTGCAAATTTCCTCACTGCAGGCCATGCTCCATCTTCAGTTGAGCAGAGGCACCTGCAGAATGAAACCCAGGAAGAACAGGATGATGGGGAGGGTAGGATTTGGGGTAAGTTCAGACTCCCCCTATCCTGCTATATGTGCCAAACCCACTCACCCCTTTGCCCTTTCCCCACACCTGACTAAAGGCCTCCTTTGATTTCTCACCCCCTTGCATATGCTTCCCCAGCTCACCTGGGCTGGCCAGCTGTTCCACATGCTTCGGTTGGCATGGCCACCTACTGGTCACCACATGAACTGCAGAGCGTGACAATACCTTACATTCTTATTTATCTAGGAAGGGGAGAAAACCAGGAATTGTGCCAATGCATTCACAATAAGTGATTTTGTTTCATAAGAAAATAAATCCCTGTCCCAGGTTATACAAGGTCTGGTGTCCTAATTGTTCTGCCAGAGCATGCAAACCAGCAAACATCAAATTTCAGCAGTATACTGTTGTTTAATTCCAGTAAACTAATTCTGAAGCCATTAATATTCCCTTCACTCTCTTAAACTCCTGCTTTACGGGAAAAAGAAAAATCTGCTGGTCAAGGTGTCTTTCGGCAGCATATTCTAACAGACAAAGGGGAAATAAATAAGTCGCACTATGGGAACAATTTTAATGAATTCAATGACACCACAACACATTTAGGGGAGAGCCAAAGGATGGCTTGCTTCTCCTTTGCTGACCCATAAAGTATTTCTCGCCTTTATTTCAGCAGGTGATACACAGGTAACTGAGAAAGGAGGACAATGTTGTGTGATATCTTCAATGGGGCCTGAGCACAAAGAGGTAAACGGGAAGGGTATACAGGAAACTCAGGTGGAAGAGAGACCCTACCAATGCAGCCAATGTGGAAAAAGCTTCAAATACAAGTCAAAACTTCATCGACACCAAATAGTTCACACAGGAGAGGCCCCCTATATATGTAAGCAGTGTGGGAAAAGCTATAAGAACAAGGCGTCCCTTGTTCTGCATGAAAGAAGTCACACGGGAGAGAAGCCCTATAAATGTGAGGTGTGTGATAAAAGCTTCAGGTACAAGCCAAACCTTGCCCTACACCAACTCGAGACCCATGGACGACATAGGGTTGCCTCTTCCATATTGTTTCATCTCAACAAGGGATTCCACATGTCTTCAGGGTCTGGAGGTCCTGGAGAGCGCTGGGGGCGCCCGCCTCAAAATAGCTGCTATGGCGGGTTAGAGAAGCAAGGCCCTTTGGGGGGCATTAAAGCTGTGAGCCCCTCCATCGGAGCTCAGGTTGCTTAGATGTGTAAATAAACCATTTATCATCGAGATACCACAGTCTCAGCTGTCCCTCATTCTGAGAAAACTGAGCCCTCGGTAAGGGCATGGAACCCCTGGGAATACCGCACCACTTGGCGACTGGGTGTGTGTGCAATAAATGGGCACGCCTTAAATGTGTGGTGTGAACAAACGCAGCCCTAACTTCTCACTTGCAGAGGGTGAGTGAAAAAGATGGTGTGGACTGTTGCTCCAGCTGTTGAAAGGATTCCTTTCTGCTGTTTCAGTTGATACCGGAGGAGAAGGAAGAGGAGCCTGCAAATCTCCCTGATGCAGGCCAGGCTCCAGTTTTACTTGAGCAGAGGCAGCTGCAGAAGGAAAACGAGGAGAATGAGGAGGGCAGGATTGTAGGCAAGTTCCGTCCTCCCCTACCCCATTGCCCTCCCCCCCCACTTGACTAAAGCCCCACCCGTTGAAATCTCACCTCCTTGCATACCCCCCCCCCCGCAGTTCCCCTGGGCCAGCCACCTGTTCCTCATGCTTTGGTTGGCATGGCCACCTACTGGTCACCACATGAACTGCAGAGCGTGAAAATACCTTCCGTTCTTATGTACGGTATCTACGACGGCAAGATAATCTGGAATTGTGCCAATGCATTCAGAATACCTGATTACCTTCCATAAGAAAATAAAGCCCTGTCTTGGGTTAGACAAGGACGTGGATCCTAATTGTTCCACCAGAGCACACAAACCAACAAACACATCAAACTTCAGTAGTATAAAAACGTTAAAGGGACCCCTGACCATTAGGTCCAGTCGTGACCGACTCTGGGGTTGCGGCGCTCATCTCGCTTTATTGGCCGAGGGAGCCGGCGTGCTTTCGAACTAGTAGGTTGGCAGGAGCAGGGACTGAACAACAGGAGCTCACCACATCGCAGGGATTCGAACCACTGACCTTCTGATCGGCAAGGTCTGGGCTCTGTGGTTTAACCCACAGTGCCACCCGCATAGACTGTTGTTTAATTCCAGTAAACTACCGGTCATTCTTAAACCATTAATATTTCCTTCAATCTCTTAAGCTCCTGCTTAAGAGAAAGATCTGGGCAAGGTGTCTTTCAGAAACATATTCTAACAGACATAGGGGAAATAAATAACTTGCACTATAGGAGATAGCCAATTTCAATGAATGAAATGACACATTTAGTGGAGAGCCAACGGAAGCTTTCTTTCTCCTCTGGGGTCCCATCAAGAAATTTTCCCCCTTTATTTCAGCAGATGATGTGCAGGTAACTGAGAATGAAGGAGAACGTTGTGCGATGTTCTCAACGGGGCCTGAGCACAAAGAGATGAATGAGAATGTTATACAGGGAACTCAGGTGGAAGAGATCCTATCAATGCAGCCGATGTGGAAAAAGCTTCAAAAACAAGTCAAACTTTTATGCACACCAAAGAGTTCACACAGGAGAGGCCCCCTATTTATGTATGTGGTGTGGGAAAAGCTATAAGAACAAGACGTCCCTTGTTATGCATGAAAGAAGTCACACGGGAGAGAAGCCCTATAAATGTGAGGAATGTGGAAGAAGCTTCAGTCGTAAGTCAGTCCTTGCCATACACCAAGTAACCCACACTAAAGAGAAGCCTTATAAATGTCCAGAATGCGGGAAGAGCTTCAGTAAAAAGTTCAACTTGAACGTACACCAGAGAACCCACACAGGGGAGAGGCCATACAAATGCTCAGAATGTGGCAAGAGTTACCTTACTCAACCCAACCTTACAGTGCATCAAAGAATCCACACGGAAGAGAAGCCTTATAAATGCTCAGAATGTGGGCAGAGCTTCGGTCAAAAGAGCAATTTGAAAGTACACCAGAGAACCCACACCAAAGAGAAGCCTTATAAATGCTCAAAATGTGGGCAGAGCTTCGATAGTAGCATACATCTCAACGCACACCAGAGAACCCATGAAGTGGAGAAAACATACAAATGCTCGGAATGCGGAGAGAGCTTCAGGTGCAGCACCTCCCTTATGGAACATCAGAGAATTCATAGAGGAGAGGAGCCAGATTTTGACCTCAGCCATGCTTCTGAACCAAGTCTTGTTGAACAAAATGTAACCCACCCTGAAAAGAAATGTTTCGTATGTTCCATTTGTTCTAGAACATTTGGGTGCAGCGGAAGCCTTGGGTTACACCAACTGAAGCATAAAAAGGAGACATCGCAGAGCTTCTCAGGCTGAAGCAAGACCCTTTTTTAAAATATCTAATTAATCAGCACAAGACAATTTCCACTCATTAACCCACAAGTGTGGGGAAAGCTTTTATGATAGCGCACTCATTTCACGTCAGTTTAATCGGCACAAGACAGCAATGGAGAGGCAGAGAAATGTTGCACATGCTTCTGTTTCTCCATTCTTCTACTTCAGTGTATTACTCCAATAAGCATTACTTCTTTTTAAATGCATGTTTTACTTGACACTTGCTTCTATAAGTATTTTAATGTGTTTGCTGTATTCACGAATAAATTTTGTATGTTTTTACCCCTTTTGCTTCTCTTTTTATTACTTTCTCATCACACATGGCTGTAAAACCTCTGGCCTGTGGGCCAATCTGTCATCCCCAAGCCATGCCTTCTTATTTTTAATGTTCCTATGTGGAAAATATATATGAAAATAAATTTTGGATTTAAATTTTAAAAGAGAACAGGAAGGCTAGAAATCAAAATGCAAGAGGAGAGAGGGGGAATCTATCTCATCTGCCTCGTTGCTGGTCTTGGCTCAGTTTTCCTCCCTGTGAACTTCATTTCCCAGCAGCCTTTGCAAATCCCTCAGAAACAATCAGCAGCTGGCCCCATTTACCTGAGCATGAGCACAGCTGGGGGAGATGAAGTCTGGGATGCAAGAGGCGAGTCCTAAATTCAGCACCACCTGTCTAGAGCTCAAGAGAAAACATCATGGGATCTTGTAGGACAAGCTTAACATAGAGTTCCCAATTCTGCTCTGCTTCTTGGCGCTGACATCCTAGTTTTTAATCTTCCACCCCCAGAGTGAGTGCTGCATTGGGGCTGAATAGTAGACCCATTTTCCTTTCTACTTTCCTGGGTGAGTTGAAGGGATTCTTTCATTTCTCCAGAGGAGAATGGAAGATGAATCTGGGAGGTGCCTGGTGGTGGGACTGGAATTTTGTGAGGACAGTGTTGTTCCAACAGGCAACAGACTTTGGTTCAAACCCACAATATTAAGAAGAAAAGGGCTTTATTCTATAGGTTTCCAAACTTTGCATGTTGGTGACAACGCCTTTTATACATGCATCATTTTTCGACGCAGCAATTCAGTTTTTCTAGCAAACTGCAGGTTAAACTAACCCCTTTCCAGCCCCAGGAGGAGGATGGGGAGAATTCGCACCATATACCTACATACTTCAGCCAGCACATTATTGTGTGGCAACACAGAGTTTAGAAAGCTCTGGGTTAATGCATCTGGGAGTGGGAGGCGGAAGGAGGGGCTTTCCCAAGTTTACTTTCAGTTTCAGTTTCAGTTTCCCTTCTTTCTTCCTTGATTATCTTCCGTAAAGGAACTTTTGCATTCAATGTTTCTTTATTTGGAGGTGTCCTTGAAGCAGGAATATTAGGTTTGGAGACCACACTGCTGGGGAGCTGGACCTTAAAGTCCCTGCCAGGAAGCAGCAGCATCCTTAGGAGTAGGTGAACTTTGCCGGTGTAAAAAAAAAATGACCTCAATAATGCCATACTTTTAAAGGTATCTCTTTAAACAGTCCTGGCTCCCTCCAAGCATTCTTTCATTCATTCATTTTACTAACGTATATACCACTTGGTACAGCAAAATACTGAAGCAGTTCACACAAAGTACAATGATCGCATCACAAGACAAAAGCAAGTACAGAGTGTCAAAATACAGTAAGAACCAATCAATCAAAACATTAAGACTGGAATAATCCCTGTGGTCTATTACACAGCTTCTTTAGAAAAAGGCATAGGGCCCATATTTAAACCCGTATTTGCGGTTGATCTTAACTACTGCTTGTTGCTTGCAGACTGTATAGAAAAGAATACATTCACAAATAGATGGGGGTCACGGTGTAGTGTTTGGAGGAAATCTGCTTAATGCATGCATCCCCAAACTTGGCTCTCGAGATGTTTTTGGGACTACAATTCCCATCATCCCTGACCACTGGTCCTGTTAGCTAGGGGTGGTGGGAGTTGTAGTCCCAAAACATCTGGAGGGCCAAGTTTGGGGATGCAAGGCTTAACACGAGCCCTTCCTCATAGCTCTCTGGGTGTGGGAATATCCCTAATATCTTGGGTGTCTCCGTTACATATCCCGCATTCTCTTACAGAGTTGAGAGACCTGTATCTGTGACCCATGGAGGACAATGACTCTATGAATCCTCACTGGCAGTGCTTTTTTGCGGGGGACGCAGAGGTACGCATACCCCTAAACATTTTGTGAATCCAAGTCTGGCCTCATTACGGGGCAGTATTTCAATATGAGTAGGAAAATGAAAGTACCCCTAAACATTTTTCAAGGAAAAAAGCACTGCTTACTGGTATGAGGAACCAGTGGCCGTCGAAGTCATGCTCTCCTTCCAGGTGAAATAATTAGGAAGCAGAGGCCAATCGCCCATCTAGTCCAGCATCCTGTTTTCTCAGTGGCCAAACTGATGCCTGTGGGGAAACATACAAGCACAAGAGCTCTCTCCTCTTCTGTGGTCCCCCAAAACTCATATTCAGACACATTACCTCCTCTGACTGAGGAGACAGAACAGAGCCGTCATAGCTACTAGCTGTTGACAGCCTTCACTTCCATGAAAATAATGATGATGATGATGATGATGATGATGATGATAATTTATCTGGCTTGGGTTCCCCAGCCCCTCTTGGAGGCTTCCAACAAAGTTTAAAAATACATTACAATGTCACACATTAAAAACCTCCCTAAACAGGGCTGCCTTCAGATGTCTTCTAAATGTCAGGTACTTGTTTATCACTTTGACATCTGATGGGAGGGCGTTCCACAGGGCAGGCGCCACTACCGAGAAGGCCCTCTGCCTGCTTCCCTGTAGCTTTGCTTCTCGCAATGAGGGAACCGCCAGGAGGTCCTCAGCCTTGGACCTCAGTGTCCGGGCAGAACGATGGGGGTGGAGACGCTCCTTCAGGTATACTGGGCTGAGGCCAATCATATTTTAAAGGGATCTAAATTGGTGGGCATTTAGTTACCACTGGCTATTAGAGGGTTGGTTGTGGAGCCAAGGGTTGAGCTCTGCAGCAGACCCACCCACTTACTACCAATTAATAGTGGGGTGGACTCACCCCACTAACTTACCAGATGTCCCCATTTCCTGGGGACAGTCCCCAGATTTACAAATCAGTCCCCTGACAAAATCCTATCATTCCTATTGAAATTGATGCCCCCGGATTCATTGAAAAAAATCTGGCAATCTTATGCTAACTGCCCCCCATTAAATATAGCACACACTCTTCACTGAATGCCAATGGCACAAATTTCTACAATTAAGCAGAGTTTGTCTTGTGAGGGTCTAGTGTGAGGGAAAACGTAGTAGATTAGAGTCTCGGGCAGCACTTGCTCAAACACACATAAAAAGTTCTATTAAACTAAAAGAAGTTTGTGAAATAAAGCGGGTCAGGAAATCATAGAATCATAGAATCATAGAGTTGGAAGAGACCACAAGGGCCATCGAGTCCAACCCCCTGCCAAGCAGGAAACGCCATCAGAGTACTCCTGACATATGGTCGTCAAGCCTCTGCTTAAAGACCTCCAAAGAAGGAGACTCCACCACACTCCTTGGCAGCGAATTCCACTGTCGAACAGCTCTCACTGTCAGGAAGTTCCTCCTAATGTTTAGGTTGAATCTTTTTTCTTGTAGTTTGGAACCATTGCTCCGTGTCCGCTTCTCTGGAGCAGCAGAAAACAACCTTTCTCCCTCCTCTATGTGACATCCTTTTATATATTTGAACATGGCTATCATCTCACCCCTTAACCTCCTCTTCTCCAGGCTAAACATGCCCAGCTCCTTTAGCCGTTCCTCATAAGGCATCGTTTCCAGGCCTTTGACCATTTTGGTTGCCCTCCTCTGGACACGTTCCAGTCTGTCAGTGTCCTTCTTGAACTGTGGTGCCCAGAACTGGACACAGTACTCCAGGTGAGGTCTGACCAGAGCAGAATATAGTGGCACTATTACTTCCCTTGATCTAGATGCTATACTCCTATTGATGCAGCCCAGAATTGCATTGCCTTTTTTAGCTGCCGCGTCACACTGTTGGTTCATGTCAAGTTTGTGGTCAACCAAGACTCCTAGATCCTTTTCACATGTACTGCTCTCAAGCCAGGTGTCACCCATCTTGTATTTGTGCCTCTCATTTTTTTTGCCCAAGTGCAAACTTTACATTTCTCCCTGTTAAAATTCATCTTGTTTGTTTTGGCCCAGTTCTCTAATCTGTCAAGGTCGTTTTGAAGTGTGATCCTGTCCTCTGGGGTGTTAGCCACCCCTCCCAGTTTGGTGTCATCTGCAAATTTGATCAGGATGCCCTTGAGTCCATCATCCAAGTCGTTGATAAAGATGTTGAATAAGACCAGGCCCAAGACAGAACCCTGTGGCACCCCACTAGTCACTCTTCTCCAGGATGAAGAGGAACCATTGATGAGCACCCTTTGGGTTCGGTCAGTCAGCCAGTTACAAATCCACTGAGTGGTAGCATAGTCAAGTCCGCATTTTACCAGCTTCTTTACAAGAATATCATGGGGCACCTTGTCAAATGCCTTGCTGAAATCAAGGTAGAATACATCCACTGCGTTCCCTTCATCTACCAGGCTTGTAATTCTGTCAAAAAACGAGATCAGGTTCGTCTGACATGACTTATTTTTCAGAAATCCATGCTGACTATTGGTGATCACAGCATTCCTTTCTAGGTGCTCACAGACTGTTTGCTTAATGATCTGCTCCAGAATCTTCCCTGGTATTGATGTCAGACTGACTGGGCGGTAATTATTTGGGTCCTCTCTTTTCCCCTTTTTGAAAATAGGGACAACATTTGCCCTCCTCCAGTCTGCCGGGACTTCGCCTGTTCTCCAGGAATTCTCAAAGATGACTGCCAGTGGTTCTGAGATCACATCTGCCAGTTCTTTTAATACTCTTGGATGCAGTTCATCTGGCCCTGGAGACTTGAATACATCTAAACTAGCCAAGTATTCTTGTACTATCTCCTTAGTTATTCTGGACTGTGTTTCCTCTGCTGAATCATTTGCTCCAAATTCTTCAGGTCGGGCATTGTTTTCTTTATCGGAGAAGACTGAGGCAAAGAAGGCATTGAGGAGTTCAGCCCTTTCTGTGTCCCCTGTTTGCATCTCACCATCTTCTCCTCTGAGCGACCCCAATGTTTCTTTGTTCTTCCTTTTGCTACGAACATACCCATAAAAGCCTTTTTTGTTGCTTTTAACCTCTCTAGCAAGCCTGAGTTCATTCTGTGCTTTAGCTTTTCTGACTTTGTGTCTACACGTGCTGGCTATTTGTTTGAATTCCTCTTTGGTGGTTTCCCCCCTTTTCCATTTTTTGTACATATCCTTTTTTAATCTTAACTCAGTTAAAAGTTCTTTAGATAGCCACCCTGGCTTCTTTAGGCACCTTCCATGTTTCTGTCTCATTGGTATTGCCTGAAGTTGTGCTTTTACTATCTCCCTCTTAACAAACTCCCAACCTTCATGAACTCCCTTTCCTTTTAGTATTACCGTCCATGGGATCTCACCCAGCACTTCCCTAAGTTTTATGAAGTCGGCTTTCTTAAAGTCAAGAAATTGAGTCCTAGTATGCTTGGCTGCTCCTTTCTGCTGTATAGTAAACTTCAGAAGAGCATGATCACTCGCGCCTAATGATCCTTCCACTTCTACCCCACTAACCAGGTCATCAACATTGGTTAGGACCAGATCTAAAATGTCTGTTCCTTTTGTTGCTTCTCCCACTTTCTGGACAATGAAGTTGTCTGCAAGGCCAGTGAGGAATCTGTTTGACCTTATGCTCTTGGCTGAGTTTGACATCCAGCAAATATCCGGGTAATTGAAGTCCCCCATTACTACTATCTCCCTTCCTTTTGCATGCTTGGCCATCTGTTCCAGGAAGGCATCATCTAGGTCCTCCGTTTGGCTTGGGGATCTATAGTAAACTCCCACAATGAGGTCCCTGTTATTCTTCTCTCCCTTAATTTTGACCCAAATGCTCTCACTTTGGCTTTGAGGTTCTAAATCTTGGATCTCTTCACAGGTATACACATCCCTGACATATCCCTGATTCTTTCAATGCATTCTTTCAAGTAAAAGTTAACTTTTATAAAGATGCCACAGGCTTAAACATAAAGCTCTAGGCACCGCTCTTCTTAAACTTTGGTACACTTCAGTTAGATGTTTAGGTTGTAGAAGAGGTGGTAAAATGCTCGGTTCAGTTTCTGCTACTTAGTTATGACAGGTGGTTCAGTTAAATACATTTAATACAGCACAGCTTCCTTTGCAGATTAATACTTTGGTCCGTGAGTGAGGGGCACTTTTCTTCAGTTACATACTCATTCCTGAGGTATTCCAAATGGAATAATAGACCCAGGGGATTCCCTCAGCCCTTGTGACTAGTTAAGAAGTCTTCTTTACCTAGAAGAACTCGAGACCCATGGAGTCTGTATTCCCACAGCTTTTCCCTCTCCTGGCTCAGTCTCAGCCCTTCGAGAACATTCCTGTCTGTATACATTTCCCAGACCCACAACACTTTCTCCCTATATGTAAAGCAATGAGGCTCTGTCCTCTTGCTAACTAGATAGGGTTGCCTCTTCCATATTGTTTTATCTAGACCTCAACAAAGGATTACACATTTCTTCAGGGCGCTGGGGGCACCTGCCTCAAAATAGCTGCTATGGCAGGTTGGAGAAGCAAGACCCTTTTGGGGGCATTAATACTGTGAGCCCCTCCATCGGAGCTCAGGTTGCTTAGATGTGTAAATAAACCATCTATCATCAACATACCACAGTCTCAACTGTCCTCATTCTGAGGAAATCAAGCCCTCGGTAGGCGCATGGAACCCCTGGGAATACCGCACCACTTGGAGATTAGGTGTGTGTGCAATAAATGGGCACGCCTTAAATGTGTGGTGTGAACAAACACAGCCCTAACTTCTCACTTGCAGAGGGTGAGTGAAAAAGATGGAGTGGACTGTTGCTCCAGCTTGAACAAAAGGGTTGTTATTGAAAGGATTCCTTTCTGCTGTTTCAGTTGATACCGGAGGAGAAGGAAGAGGAGCCTGCAAATCTCCCTGATGCAGGCCAGGCTCCAGTTTTAGTTGAGCAGAGGCAGCTGCAGAAGGAAAACGAGGAGAACGAGGAGGGCAGGATTGTAGGCAAGTTCCATCCTCCCCTACCCCTTTGCCCCCCCCACTTGACTAAAGCTCCTCCCTTTTATATCTCACCTCTTTGTATACCCCCCCCCCCGCAGTTCACCTGGGTCATCCACCTGTTCCTCATGCAGCATTTGGCATGGCCACTTACTGGTCACCACATGAACTGTAGAGCGTGATAATATCTTACATTCTTATTTATCTAGGAAGGCAAGAAAATCAGGAATTGTGCCAATGCATTCACAATAAGTGATTTTGTTTCATAAGAAAATAAATCCCTGTCCCAGGTTATACAAGCACTTGTGTCCTAAATGTTCCCCCAGAGCATGCAAACCAACAAACACATCAAATTGCAGCTGGGCAAGGTGTCATTCAGCAGCATATTCTAACAGACATAGGGGAAATAAATAACTCGCACTATGGGAGATAGCCAATTTCAATGAATGAAATGACACATTTAGTGGAGAGCCAACGGAAGCTTTCCTTCTCCTCTGGGGTCCCATCAAGACTTTCTCCCCTTTATTTCAACAGATGATATGCAGGTAACTGAGAATGAAGGAGAACGTTGTGCGATGTTGTCAGCAGAGCCTGAGCACAAAGAGATGAACGAGAATGTTATACAGGGAACTCAGGTGGAAGAGAGACCCTATCAATGTAGTCAATGTAGAAAAAGCTTCAAACACAGGTCAAACCTTTATCGACACCAAAGAGGTCACACAGGAAAGACCCCCTATATATGTAAGCAGTGTGGGAAAAGCTTTAAGCACAGCTCGTCCCTTGTTCTGCATGAAAGAAGTCACACGGGAGAGAAGCCCTATAAATGTGAGGAATGTGGAAGAAGCTTCAGTCATAGATCAAACCTTGCCTCGCACCAAATAACCCACACTAAAGAGAAGCCTTATAAATGCTCAGAATGCGGGCAGAGCTTCAGTCAAAAGTGCAACTTGAAAGTACACCAGAGAACCCACACAGGGGAGAGGCCATACAAATGCTCAGAATGTGGCAAGAGTTACCTTACTCAACCCAACCTTACAGTGCATCAAAGAATCCACACGAAAGAGAAGCCTTATCAATGTGAAAAATGTGGGAAGAGCTTCAATCAAAAGAGCACTCTGAACGTACACCAGAGAACCCACACAGGGGAGAGGCCATACAAATGCTCAGAATGTGGGCAGAGCTTCAATCAAAAGAGTACCTTAAAAGTACATCAGAGAATCCACTCAGGGGAGAGGCCATACAAATGCTCAGAATGTGGCAAGAATTTCATTACCCAATCCAACCTTAGGCTGCATCAAAGAATCCACATGAAAGAGAAGCCCTATAAATGCTCAGAATGTGGGCAGAGCTTCGATGGTAGAACACATCTCAACGCACATCAGAGAACCCATGAAGTGGAGAAAACATACAAACACTCAAAATGCGACAAGGACTTTACTTCTCCGTTTGATCTCATTAAACATAACAGGATGCACATTGAAGAAGGACGTCACAAATGCTCAGAATGCGGAGAGAGCTTCAGGTGCAGCACCTCCCTTATGGCACATCAGAGAATTCATAGAGGAGAGGAGCCAGATTTTGGCCTCAGCCATGCTTCTGCACCAAGTCTTGTTGAGCATAACGTAACGCGCCCTGAAAAGAAATGTTTTGTATGTTCCATTTGTTCCAGAACATTTGGGTGCAGCGGAAGCCTTGGGTTACACCAACTGAAGCATAAAAAGGAGACATCGCAGAGCTTCTCAGGCTGAAGCAAGACCCTTATTTAAAATATCCAATTAATCAGCACAAGACAATTTCCACTCATTAACCCACAAGTGTGGGGAAAGCTTTTATGATAGCGCACTCATTTCACGTCAGTTTAATCGGCACAAGACAGCAATGGAGAGGCAGAGAAATGTTGCAAATGCTTCTCTTTCTCCATTCTTCTACTTCAGTGTACCAATCAATGGTACTTCTTTTTAAATGCATGTTTTACTTGGCACTTGCTTCTATAAGTATTTTAATGTGTTTGCTGTATTCACGAATAAATTTTGTACATTTTACCCCTTTTGCTTCTCTTTTTATTACTCTCGCTCCCTGTCAAGGTTGCAGTTTTAAACATACTGTTGCAACGTTTATTAAACAGCTTTTCTCATCACACATGGCTGTAAAACCTCTGGCCTGTGGGCCAATCTGTCATCCCCAAGCCATGCCTTCATATTTTTAATGTTCCTATGTGGAAAATATATATGAAAATAAATTTTGGATTTAAATTTTAAAAGAGAACAGGAAGGCTAGAAATCAAAATGCAACAGGAGAGAGAGGGAATCTTTCTCTCTCAGCTGCCTGGCTGCTGGTCTTGGCTCAGTTTTCCTCCCTGTGAACTTCATTTCCCAGCAGCCTTTGCAAATCCCTCAGAAACAATCAGCAGCTGGCCCCATTTACCTGAGCATGTGCACAGCTGGGGGAGAATAAGTCTGGGATGCAAGAGGCGAGTCCTAAATTCAGCACCACCTGTCTAGAGCTCAAGAGAAAACATCATGGGATCTTGTAGGACAAGCTTAACATAGAGTTCCCAATTCTGCTCTGCTTCTTGGCGCTGACATCCTAGTTTTTAATCTTCCACCCCCAGAGTGAGTGCTGCATTGGGGCTGAATAGTAGACCCATTTTCCTTTCTACTTTCCTTGGTGAGTTGAAGGGATTCTTTCATTTCTTCAGAGGAGAATGGAAGCTGAAACTGGGAGGTGCCTGGTGGTGGGACTGGAATTTTGTGAGGACAGTGTTGTTCCAACAGGCAACAGACTTTGGTTCAAACCCACAATATTAAGAAGAAAAGGGCTTTATTCTATAGGTTTCCAAACTTTGCATGTTGGTGACAACGCCTTTTATACATGCATCATTTTTCGACGCAGCAATTCAGTTTTTCTAGCAAACTGCAGGTTAAACTAACCCCTTTCCAGCCCCAGGAGGAGGATGGGGAGAATTCGCACCATATACCTACATACTTCAGCCAGCACGTTATTGTGTGGCAACACAGAGTTTAGAAAGCTCTGGGTTAATGCATCTGGGAGTGGGAGGCGGAAGGAGGGGCTTTCCCAAGTTTACTTTCAGTTTCAGTTTCAGTTTCAGTTTCCCTTCTTTCTTCCTTGATCATCTTCCGTAAAGGAGCTTTTGCATTCAATGTTTCCTTATTTGGAGGTGTCCTTGAAGCAGGAATATTAGGTTTGGAGACCACACTGCTGGGGAGCTGGACCTCAAAGTCCCTGCCAGGAAGCAGCAGCATCCTTAGGAGTAGGTGAATTTTGCCGGTGTAAAAAAAAATGACCACATTAATGCCATACTTTTAAAGATACCTCTTTAAACAGTCATGGCTCCCTCCAAGTATTCATTTCATTCATTCAGTTTACTAACGTATATACCACTTGGTACAGCAAAATACTGAAGCAGTTCACACAAAGTACAATGATCGCATCACAAGACAAAAGCAAGTACAGAGTGTCAAAATACAGTAAGAACAAATCAATCAAAACATTAAGACTGGAATAATCCCTGTGGTCTATTACACAGCTTCTTTAGAAAAGGGCATAGGGCCCATATTTAAACCCGTATTTGCGGTTGATCTTAACTACTTGTTGCTTGCAGACTGTATAGAAAAGAATACATTCACAAATAGATGGGGGTCACGGTGTAGTGTTTGGAGGAAATCTGCTTAACGCAGGCATCCCCAAACTCGGCCCTCCAGATGTTTTTGGGACTACAATTCCCATCATCCCTGACCACTGGTCCTGTTAGCTAGGGGTGGTGGGAGTTGTAGTCCCAAAACATCTGGAGGGCCAAGTTTGGGGATGCAAGGCTTAACACAAGCCCTTCCTCATAGCTCTCTGGGTGTGGGAATATCCCTAATATCTTGGGTGTCTCCGTTACATATCCCGCATTCTCTTACAGAGTTGAGAGACCTGTATCTGTGACCCATGGAGGACAATGACTCTATGAATCCTCACTGGCAGTGCTTTTTTGCGGGGGACGCAGAGGTACGCATACCCCTAAACATTTTGTGAATCCAAGTCTGGCCTCATTACGGGGCAGTATTTCAATATGAGTAGGAAAATGAAAGTACCCCTAAACATTTTTAAAGGAAAAAAGCACTGCTTACTGGTATGAGGAACCGGTGGCCGTCGAAGTCATGCTCTCCTTCCAGGTGAAATAATTAGGAAGCAGAGGCCAATCGCCCATCTAGTCTAGCATCCTGTTTTCTCAGTGGCCAAACTGATGCCTGTGGGGAAACATACAAGCACAAGAGCTCTCTCCTCTTCTGTGGTCCCCCAAAACTCATATTCAGACACATTACCTCCTCTGACTGGGGAGATAGAACAGAGCCGTCATGGCTACTAGCTGTTGACAGCCTTCACTTCCATGAATATAATAATAATAATAATAATAATAATAATAATAATAATAATAATAATTTATTTGTACCCACCCATCTGGCTTGGGTTCCCCAGCCCCTCTGGGAGGCTTCCAACAAAGATTAAAAAAAACATTCAAATGTCACACATTAAAAACTTCCCTAAACAGGGCTGCCTTCAGATGTCTTCTAAATGTCAGGTAATTGTTTATCTCCTTGACATCTGGTAGGAGGGCGTTCCACAGGGCGGGTGCCACTACCGAGAATGCCCTCTGCCTGGTTCCCTGTAGCTTTCCTTCTCACAATGAGGGAATCGCCAGAAGGCCCTCAGCGCTGGACCTCAGCGTCCAGGCAGAACGATGGGGGGGGGGACACTCCTTCAGGTATACTGGGCTGAGGCCAATCATATTTTAAAGGGATCTAAATTGGTGGGCATTTAGTTACCACTGGCTGTTAGAGGGTTGGTTGTGGGGCCAAGGGTTGAGCTCTGCAGCAGACCCACGCACTTACTACCAATTAATAGTGGGGTGGACTCACCCCACTAACTTACCAGACGTCCCTGTTTCCCGGGGACAGTCCCCGGATTTACAAATCAGTCCCCTGACTAAATCCTATCATTCCTATTGAAATTGAAAAGTGTCCCCGGATTCATTGAAAAGAATCTGGCAATCTTACGCGAACTGCCCCCCATTAAATATAGCACACACTCTTCACTGTACGCCAGTTGCACAGATTTCTATAATTAACCACAGTTTGTCCTGTGAAGGAAAACATAGTAGATTAGAGTCTCGGGCAGCACTTGCTCAAACACGCATGAAAAGTTTTATTAAACTAAAAGAAGTTTGTGAAATAAAGCAGATCAGGAAATGCATTCTTTCAAGTAAAAGTTAACTTTCATAAAGATGCCACAGGCTTAAACATAATGCTCCGGGCACCGCTCTTCTTAAACTTTGGTTGTTAAAAATAAGTTGGTACACTTCAGTTAGATGTTTAGGTTGTAGAAGAGGTGGTAAAATGCTCGGTTCAGTTTCTGCTACTTAGTTATGACAGGTGGTTCAGTTAAATACATTTAATACAGCACAGCTTCCTTTGCAGATTAATACTTTGGTCCGTGAGTGAGGGGCACTTTTCTTCAGTTACATACTCATTCCTGAGGTATTCCAAATGGAATAATAGACCCAGGGGATTCCCTCAGCCCTTGTGACTAGTTAAGAAGTCTTCTTTACCTAGAAGAACTCGAGACCCATGGAGTCTGTATTCCCACAGCTTTTCCCTCTCCTGGCTCAGTCTCAGCCCTTCCAGAACATTCCTGCTTGTATACATTTCCCAGACCCTCAACACTTTCTCCTTATATGTAAAGCTGTGAGGCTCTGTCCTCTTGCTATCATCCTCACTGTGGATATTTACCTCAAATATGAACCAGTTCTCCATCAAATCCTATCCTGAACCCTATCCCTCAACCTGAACCCACTCTAACATCTCCAATCAAATCCTGTCCATCTTCTCAAATCCGGCCCTATCTAACTCTCTCCCTCAGAAATGGCTCCTTTTCTTTTCCCTCCAAAAGTGCTGCTCCTCCCCCCTCGGTGTCTAGTTGACTCTGCAGCCAATCAGCGACAGGCTCCAGCCCTCTGGTGGAATTTCTTGGGAACTGCACCACCAGACTCTAGTCTGGCTCTGCCTGTCCCTCTTGTGGTTAGGAAGGCCATGTGCAGGCCACAGTAGACTAGATGAAGAAGAAGAAGAGTTTGGATTTGATATCCCGCCTTTCACTCCCTTTAAGGAGTCTCAAAGCGGCTAACCTTCTCCTTTCCCTTCCTCCCCCACAACAAACACTCTGTGAGGTGAGTGGGGCTGAGAGACTTCAAAGAAGTGTGACTGGCCCAAGGTCACCCAGCAGCTGCATGTGGAGGAGCGGAGACGCGAACCCAGTTCCCCAGATTATGAGACTACTGCTCTTAACCACTACACCACACTGGCCTCTTCCATATTGTTTTATCTAGCCCTCAACAAGGGATTCCACATGTCTTCAGGGTCTGAAGGTCCTGAAGAGCGCTGGAGGCGCCCACCTCAAAATAACTGTGATGGCGGGTTGGAGAAGCAAGACCCTTTGGGGGGCATTAATGCTGTGAGCCCCTCCATCGGAGCTCAGGTGGCTTAGATGTGTAAATAAACCATTTATTATCAAGATACCACAGTCTCAGCTGTCCCTCATTCTGAGGAAACCGAGCCCTCGGTAAGCGCATGGAACCCCTGGGAATACCGCACCACTTGGAGATTGGGTGTGTGTGCAATAAATGGGCACACCTTAAATTTGTGGTGTGAAGAAACGCAGCCCTAACTTCTCACTTGCAGAGGGTGAGTGAAAAAGATGGTGTGGACTGTTGCTCCAGCTATTGAAAAGATTCCTTTCTGCTGTTTCAGTTGATACCGGAGGAGAAGGAAGAGGAGCCTGCAAATCTCCCCGATGCAGGCCAGGCTCCAGTTTTACTTGAGCAGAGGCAGCTGCAGAAGGAAAACAAGGAGAACAAGGAGGGCAGGATTGTAGGCAAGTTCCGTCTTCCCCTACCCATTTGTCCTCCCCTCCCACCTACTGGTCACCATATGAACTGCAGAGAGTGATAATGCCTTACATTCCTATTTATCTAGGGAGGCAAGAAAATCAGGAATTGTGCCCATGCATTCACAATAAGTGATTTTGTTTCATAAGAAAATAAAACCCTGTCCCAGGTTATACAAGCACTTGTATCCTAATTGTTCCGCCAGAGCATGCAAACCAACAAACACATCAAATTTCAGCAGTATACTGTTGTTTAATTCCGGTAAAGGGATGTGGGTGGCGCTGTGGGTTAAACCACAGAGTCTAGGACTTGCTGATCCGAAGGTTGTTTGGTCCCTGCTCCTGCCAACCTAGCAGTTCGAAAGCATGTCAAAGTGCAAGTAAATAAATAGGTAAAGCGGGAAGGTAAACGGCGTTTCTGTGCGCTGCTCTGGTTTGCCAGAAGCAGCTTAAGTCATGCTGGCCACATAACCCAGAAGCTGTATGTCAGCTCCCTCGGCCAATAAAGCCAAATGAGTGCCACAACCCCAGAGTTGGTTAGGACTGGACCTAATGGTCAGGGGTCCCTTTACCTTTACCTAATTCCAGTAAGCTACCGGTAATTCTTAAGCCATTAAATTCCCTTCAATCTCTTAAGCTCCTGCTTTAGAGGAAAGGAAAGATCTGCTGGGCAAGGTGTCATTCAGCAGCATATTCTAGCAGACATAGGGGGAAATAAATAACTCTCACTATGGGAAATAGCCAAGTTCAATGAATCAAATGACACATTTAGTAATAATAAGAATAATATTTTTTTATTTATACCCCGCCCTCCCCAGCCAAGGCCGGGCTCAGAGGGGCTTACAAGCAATAATAAAAACAAGATGAATGATTACAACTTAAAAACAAAAATAAAATACAACATTAAAATAATGGAACATGTTAAATATTAAAATGTAGCCTCATCGCAGGAGGAGAAGGAAAAGAAAGAAAAGAAGAAGAAAAAAAGAGAGAGAGGGAGGGAATCAAATTGGCTCCAAGCCAAAGGCCAGGTGGAACAACTCTGTCTTACAGGCCCTGCGGAAAGAAATCAGATCCTGCAGGGCCCTGGTCTCATGAGGCAGAGCGTTCCACCAGGCTGGAGCCAGAGTTGAAAAGGCCCTGGCTCTGGTTGAAGCCAATCTAACTTCTTTAGGCCCTGGGACGACTAGGGTGTTGTTATTTATGGACCTTGAGGCTCTCCGTGGGGCATACCAGGAGAGGCGATCCCGTAGGTACGAGGGTCCTAGGCCGTGAAGGGCTTTAAAGGTCAAAAGCAGCACCTTAAATCTGACCCTGTACTCCACCGGGAGCCAGTGCAGCTTGAAAAGCACTGGGTGAATATGCTCCCATGGCAGAGACCCCGTAAGGAGCCTCGCTGCAGCATTCTGTACCCGCTGGAGTTTCTGGGACAGCTTCAAGGGCAGCCCCGCGTAGAGCGAATTACAGTAGTCAAGCCTGGAGATGACCGTCGCATGGATCACTGTGGCCAGGTCGGGGCGGGAAAGGTAAGGGACCAACTGCTTGATGCGGCGAAGGTGGAAAAATGTCGCTAGTAGAGAGCCAACGGAAGTTTTCCTTCTCCTCTGGGGTCCCATCAAGACTTTCTCCCCTTTATTTCAACAGATGATATGCAGGTAACTGAGAATGAAGGAGAACGTTGTGCGATGTTCTCAACGGGGCCTGAGCACAAAGAGATGAACGAGAATGTTATGCAGAGAACTCAAGTGGAAGAGAGACCCTATCAATGCAGCCGATGTGGAAAAAGCTTCAAACACAAGTGGAACGTTTATCGACACCAAAGATTTCACACAGGAGAGGCCCCCTATTTATGTATGTGGTGTGGGAAAAGCTATAAGTACAAGACGTCCCTTGTTCTGCATGAAAGAAGTCACACGGGAGAGAAGCCCTATAAATGTGAGGAATGTGGAAAAAGCTTCAGTCATAGATCAAACCTTGCCTCGCACCAAGTAACCCACACTAAAGAGAAGCCTTATAAATGCTCAGAATGCGGGCAGAGCTTCAATCACAAGTCCAACTTGAACGTACACCGGAGAACCCACACAGAGGAGAGGCCACACAAATGCTCAGAATGTGGCAAGAGTTACCTTACTCAACCCAACCTTAGGGTGCATCAAAGAATCCACACGAAAGAGAAGCCTTATCAATGCTCAGAATGTGGGCACAGCTTCAATCAAAAGAGCACCTTGAAAGTACATCAGAGAATCCACTCAGGGGAGAGGCCATACAAATGCTCAGAATGTGGCAAGAGTTACATTACCCGATCCAACCTTAGGCAGCATCAAAGAATCCACACGAAAGAGAAGCCTTATAAATGCTCAAAATGTGGGCAGAGCTTCGATCGTAGCATAGATCTCAACGCACACCAGAGAACCCATGAAGTGGAGAAAACATACAAATGCTCAAAATGCAACAAGGACTTTTCTTCTCCATTTGATCTCATTAAACATAACAGGGTGCACGTTGAAGAAGGACCTCACAAATGCTCAGAATGCGGAGAGAGCTTCAGGTGCAGCACCTCTCTTATGGAACATCAGAGAATTCATAGAGGAGAGGAACCAGATTTTGGCCTGAGCCATGCTTCTGAACCAAGTCTTGTTGAACAAAATGTAACCCGCCCTGAAAAGAAATGTTTTGTATGTTCCATTTGTTCCAGAACATTTGGGTGCAGCGGAAGCCTTGGGTTACACCAACTGAAGCATAAAAAGGAGACATCGCAGAGCTTCTCAGGCTGAAGCAAGACCCTTTTTTAAAATATCCAATTAATCAGCACAAGACATTTCCCACTAAATAACCCACAAATGCGGGGAAAGCTTTTATGATAGCGCACTCATTTCACGTCAGTTTAATCGGCACAAGACAGCAATGGAGAGGCAGAGAAATGTTGCAAATGCTTCTGTTTCTCCATTCTTTTACTGCAGTGTATTACTCCAATCACTGGTACTTACTTTTTAAATGCATGTTTTACTTGGCACTTGCTTCTATAAGTATTTTAATGTGTTTGCTCTATTCATCAATAAATTTTGTATGTTTTTTATTCCTTTTGCTTCTCTTTTTATTACTCTTGCCTCCTGTCAAGGTTGTAGTTTTAAATATGCTACTGCAGCGTTTATTAAATTGTTTGGGGGTTTTGGTACGGCTTTTCTCATAGCACACGGCTGCACAACCTCTGGGCCAATCTGTATTCCCCAAGCGATGGCTGCCCAGCGATGGAGGAAGGCTAACCGGGAACCAGGGAGGGGCAAATCGCCGGTGACACATGCGTAGCATCGCTATGTATGGCGCATGTGAGTGGCGCCACGCATGTGCTGTATGCAGCGGTTTCCCGCCACTGGCGCTTGAACACCATATGAATGGTGGCAGGATCCTCCGCTTGCAGCTGTAGCGGTGGCGAAGGGATCCCACCGCCATCCGTATGGCTCTTGAGCGGCGCCTGTGGCAAACCGCTATGTACGGCACATGCGTGGCATTGCGCACATGCCCTGTACGTAGAGACGCTGTGCATGCCCTGTACATGCCGTGTATGCCTCTTTACACAGAGGCCACCCTGATGTCCTGGGGGAAAACCTTCAAGCAGGACCTCAGCCCAAGAGGATTCTGGTACAGTCAAACCTTGGTTGACGAACGCAATCCATTCTGGAAGCCCATTCAGCTTCCGAAACGTTCAACAACCGAGGGGTAACTTCTGGGTGGTTGCAAGAGCTTCTTGCACACAAGCAGAAGTCACACCAGACGTTGGGGTTCTGAAAAATGTTCGAAAACCAGAACTCTTCTGGGTTTTCGGCATTCAGCAGCCTAAACATACAATAATGGAGGGGCTCAGGAACTGAGGTTGGGCTGTATTTGAAAGCATTACTGCCTCCAACCGTGGGGCAGGGCATAGCTATCTTGAATAGTAGCCATCAATAGTTTCATCTGTCATAAATGGGTGCAATCCTCTTGGAAAGCCATTGCGTGACTGAGCACATATTCTACCAGTTAATCTAGGCTTCCTACTTGGAGAAGATGCCTAAGGGTTGTTCTCCTGCTTCTTCCAGCCCCTCTGGAAGTACAATGTGAAAATGCTCATCATCTATTTCCCACCCAAACTACACATTATGTTTTAGTTTCTTTGCTGCATAAACAAACAACCAAGCTGACATTAACAGTTAAGTACCACTATCTACATGTCCAATGAGATGGCTGAAAGCTGCATCTTCCTAAGATGGAGGACAATAGCCCAGGCAACAACAAATTCAAAACAAAACAAAACAAAACAAAAAGAAAGCAATAAATCAAAGTGCACAGGAAAAAGAGGATCTCTCTCAACTATCTATCATCTATCATCTATCTATATCTATCTATCTATCTATCTATCTATCTATCTATCTATCTATCTATCTATCTATCATCTCTCTATCTATCTATCTATCTATCTATCATCTATCTATATCTATCATCTATCCATTGCTCTATCTATCTATCTATCTATCTATCTATCTATCTATCTATCTATCATCTATCTATCATCTATCTATCTATCTATCTATCATCTATCTATCTATCATCTATCTATCTATCTATCATCTATCCATTGCTCTATCTATCTATCTCTGCTGTCTGAGTTCTCTTTTCAGGTCATGCTTCCTCACTCCAACAGTTTGTTTTTCTGTGAACTCCAATTCCCAGCAACCTTTGCACTTCCCACATAAACGATTAACACCTGACCTCATTTAGCTGAGCAAACACCCAAGTGGGTCAGTGAAGGGGCTTGAGATGAAGAAGGAAAGTCTGTGAATTCACCAGTGTCTACCAGGAGGGGTGAGCTGGAGCCTACCAAGAACTAAAGATAAGACATGCTGGGATTGGGTAGAAATTTCTGAACTGGGGGTCCCTGTTTTCCCCCTCTTTCTACCCCTTTGTGGCATTTGAAATGCAGACTTGATCTCACAAGGGGCTGCTGCTCTGAGTCTCAAATGTAGACCTGCCTTAGTCCTAAGATGACCCGTGTGAGTCAAAGGAGGCTGGCATTCCTCTGGAGGAATGAGAAAGTGACAACAAGGGGCTCCCCAGTTTTGTGGGAGGAGGAATATGGTCAGCAAGGAAAAATGCAAGAGAGGGAATTCTTCCCGTGGATGGGTAAACAGGGGTGGGGTCTTGGCTTTTGCATTAATTAAATATTTCACTAAGGGGCAGTGTCCATGTAGGAGCATGATTTCTTAAGGGAGAGTCCTTGGGGAGCTGCAACCCAGAGTCAATATTAGAAGGGAAAAGAGGGACAGGGTGTGTATAAGGGCTTCTGTAGATGGAGGATGCTACATTTAAGGAGCAAAAATGCTGCATTTCATAGAGCAAAGATCAACAAGGTCTTAGAGGGAAGGAATGCAGTTCAGTGGGAGAGCACCTGCTTTGCCTTGCAGATGGTTGCAGGTTCAATCCAGTCCATGCAGATAGTCCTAAACTAAGTGGCCAACATTCCTATCCTCTTGTGTAGGATCATGATGGAAATATTATATTGTGAGCTATTTTCATAAAACAATAACATGCAGAATGTCAGAAATCTAGTGTACATATGCAGCACTCACCAAGAACTCAAGATAAGACATGCTGAGATTGGGCAGAAAATTCTGAACTGGGGGTCCCTGTTTTCCCCCTCTTTCTTCTTTGTGGAATTTGAAATGCAGACTTGATCTCACACCTCTGCAAGGGGCAGCTTCTCTGGGCCTCGATTGCCGAAGGGAGAGTCCTTGCGGGGCTGCAACCCAGAGTCAATAACAGAAGGGGAAAGAGGGACAGGATGTGTTTTGGGGCTTCTGCAGGTAAAGGATGCTACATTTCTGGAGCAAATATCAACAGAGTCTTAGGCGGAAGGAATAAAGGTCAGCGATAGGCGGGGATCATGAAGGAAAGGTTGGCGTGCTTGTGTGTTGATCATGTTCAATATCCAGGCTATTTATATTCCAAATAGCTTTACTTTCAGAAACATAACTGAGAAGAGCTACAATCTCATGTTTATTCACTTTGTCCCTTTTAGAAAGCACAGATTTCTCCCTATTAACAATTAGGGATCTTCCTCTGTCTGTTACACTTCAGACAGATCACACGGACACAACACTCCCCTCGGCAGCATCCTGGGTGAGTCAAAGGATGACAGCCCTTTGGAAGAATGAGAAAGTGAAAGCAAGGGATTTCTCATTGTGCAGGAGGAGGAATGTGGGTAGCAAGGAAGGGTGCAAGAGAGATTTCTTCCCATGGGAGGTTAAGATAGGGTGGGGTCCAGAAGCCATTTGTGTTTTGCGTTATTTATATTTTTCACTAAGAAGGGGGATCTTGCTTAAGACAGAGGAAAAGAGGGACAGGATGTGTATTAGGGCTTCTGCAGGTGGAGGTTGCTACATTTCCTGGAGCAAAGATCAAAAGAGTCTTAGGGGGAAGGAACGCAGCTCAGTGGTAGAGTGCCTGCCTTGCATTGCAGAAGGTGGCGAGTTCAGTCCCCAGTATCTCCATGTAGGGCTTGGGAGAGGCTTCCCATATGAAACCCTGGGGGCTGCTGCCTGTCAGTGTAGACAGTACTGAGCTAAGTGGCCAAAGTTAGTATTCTCTTGTGTACATGAGGATCATGAAGGAAAAGATTCATTTCTGAGCAGTTTTCCTAAACCAGTAACAGGAGAGTGTCCAGTGTGCATACAGGGATACTCCTGTGCTCCTAATTCTCTGTATTTCCTGTTTCTCAAGATGCCTTGTTTCAAACAATCTACTTTCCTAAACAGGCAAAGGGAAAGCGGCAGCCAGTAGACGAAGCAGAAGACGCCTGTGGCTAAGAAGAAGGTTGCAAGGAGCCCAGTTGGACCACAGCCAGGATAATGATGTTTGATACTTGCAAGAAGCCAGACCTGTGCAATGTCTATGGGGAACCCATCAGACAAAAGCCCATCTTCCATAAGAGAAGGGAGGGTCAGCAGGAAGCCCACCCAGTTGATGAGGAGGATGAACCCCTTTTTCATGGAGGAAGTTGCAGGGCCTCCTGGGAAATCACAGTACAGACAATTCCTGGTGCTGCTAAGGAGCAGGATGTGTGCATTGTAGGTGAGGAAAACATCTGGCAGTACCCCAACACCTGCGAGAGAAAGGTGGGTTTGCAGGAAACCCACTCAGTAGAGGGTCCAGTTGATAGCAAAGGAGACTCCAGTGTCCCAAGTAAAACTCCAGTCCAGACCGTTGTTGATGCCACAGCCAGGATGATGATGCTTGATACTTGCAAGAAGCCAGACCTGTGCATTGTCTATGGGGAACCCATCAGGGCAAAGCCCATCAACCACAAAAGAACAAAGGGTCAGCAGAAAGCCCACCTGGTCGAGGAGGAGGAGGATGTACACCTTCTTCGTGGAGGAAGTTGCAGATCCCCCTGGGAAATCACAGTACAGACAATTCCTGGCACTGCTAAGGAGCAGGACGTGTGCATTGTGGGTGAGGAAAACATCTGGCAGAACCCCAACATCTGTGGGAGAAAAGCGTGTTTGCAGAAAACCCTCTCAGTAGAGAGTCCCGTTCACAGCAAACTAGACTCCAGGCTCCGCAGTGAATTTCCAGTCCAGACTGTTGTCGATGCTACTAGGGGACAAGACATCTGCATTGTGTATGAGCAAGGTGTCCTACAGAAGCCCACCATTCATATCAGAATTGGGTATCCTGAGGAAACACACCCAGGGAAGGATGTAGTTAAGCCTGTTGCTGGCGGAGAAGATTGGAAAGGCCCCAGTGAATCTACTTTCCAAGCTGTTCTTAATGCCACCAAGGAACAAGACTCCCACGTTGGGTACGAGGAAATGGTTAGTCAGAAGGCCATTTTTCAAGGAAGAGCACCCAGTGAAGCCACAGCTCAGAGAGGTATGGATACTGGTAAGTAATGGGACTCCCGGGTAATGCATAGAACATAGAACCCACTCTATGTAGGTACTCTTTGCTGGGGAAACAATACTACTCTTGAGGGGTGTGTGGATGTGGGGGGGGGGGTTGTTAGGATATTTCCGTTCCACCTTAAAAGGGAGCAGGCTTGTGAGTCACAGAGTCTGCGTATTTCCTGTTCACAGGATGTTTATGTTTGCTATTGCTTTCGTTTTCTCTCTCGGTGCCTGAACACGCTAGCAGGCGGTCATGTTTTTCTTTGTTCTGACCAACGCTGAATAAACATGTAAATATGCTCTCCTGCTGTGCAACTTTCGCTGTGTGAATTCTGCTGATAGACTGTGCATCAGCCCAGGAATGCGGCAATCTATTTCTGGAGTTCATGCCGCTAATTGCTGATACTGTATCTACGGGAGATCGATGGACGTCCAGAGACGACGTGGAGGCAGTGATGGCCTTTGTCTCCCTGGCAGTATGTGTGTGTGTGTGACTTGTGCAGAAATTTTAAACAAGAAATTATACACAGTGGTAGCACAGGTTAAGTACTTAATTTATTCCAGAGGTCCGTTCTTAACCTGAAACTGTTCTTAACCTGAAGCACCACTTTAGCTAATGGGGCCTCCTGCTGCCACTGCACCACCGCACCACAATTTCTGTTCTCATCCTGAAGCAAAGTTCTTAACCCGTTGTACTATTTCTGGGTTAGCGGAGTCTGTAATCTGAAGCTCTATTTAGGTTCTGCTTGCTGGGGAAACAGCAGGACTGTTTGCTGGGGAAACTGTACTGTTCCTGAGTTGTACAGTGTACACACACACACACACACACACCGTATTTTTCGCTCTATAAGACGCACCAGACCTTAAGACACACCTAGATTTTGGAAGAGGAAAACAAGAAAAAATAATCTGAATCCCAGAAGCCAGGACAGCAAGTGGGATCACTGTGCAGCACTGGCTTATGAGGTAGCCATGCACAGCCTCTGCCCGAGAGAGGTTGTGCGCGGCTAAGCAAGAAGCCAAGACAGCCAGCAGGATCGCAGTGCTTTTCCTCCTCAGGGAAAAGCCCCCAAGAGCCGCACACAGCTCCACACGGCTCTTTAAGGGGAGCGCTGAGCGGAGCCTCCCACCTGCATTCGCTCCATAAGAGGCACACACACTTCCCCTTACTTTTTAGGAGGGGGAAAGGGCGTCTTATAGAGCGAAAAATACGGTAAGCCTTGTAGGCTAATTTTTCAATTTAGCTGGGTACTTTTTGATTTTTTGTTATTTCTTCACAACTACTTTCCCTATGTTTGTAGACTGCTACATTGGTTGTATTGTCTGCTCTTGAGCACTAGAAAAGTTTCAAAGCACCAAGAATTGGAAATCTTGATCTAACCTCATGATGGACAAAAAACATAGCTATGCTTCCTAAAGCCAATGTAAGCTTCCACCTGCAGACAGAGAAAATATTTGCTCTCAAGATTAGGAACTTGCTGGTGAATCTGACGCAATGGCAAAACCAGACTCAGGATATTGAGCAGAGTGGAAAGAAAGGTCACCCATGATGGCAGTCATTGCCCACTTTGGCAGCAATGGCCCCAAAAGTGTAACAAAATACAAAATATATTAGATTGAATCACTCTGTTTCCATCTCTCTATGACATCCATGTTTTCCTTCTCTCATTATCCAGAAGGTGTTGTGCAATGGAGAGAGAACAGAAGGAAATCTTCAAAAAAAGCACAGGATGAGATGGTGGAGCGGAACCTCCTGAGTCACGATGGACCAAGGAGGGAAGAGAGAAGCCACAGAAAACGGAAGACAGACAAATCCATTGTTTCTCAAAGTAGCTTCTTCACTGAGCAAGGAGAACAACCAGAAAACAGAGACTCTTTGAGAGCGTCCACAGAGGAGAAAACAATTCAAATGGCAGAATCTGGAGAAATAAGCAGTGGGAGCAGAAACAATGGAAACAGCCCCACATGCCCTACAGAGGTGAAGCGATTTACTTGTTTGGAGTGTGGCAGGAGCTTCAGGAATCAGAAGCAGTTTGCTGCCCATCAGATGATTCACACAGGACAGAAATCACATAAATGTGCAGACTGTGGAAAGAGCTTCCCCAATAAATGGAACCTTAAAGTACATAAAAGAACCCACACAGGGGAGAAGCCTTTCAAATGTACAGTGTGCAAGAAAAGCTTTAATGTGAGATCAAACCTTAATGCACATCAAATAATTCACACAGGGGTGAAGCCCTACAAATGTTCTGTGTGTGGGAAACGTTTCGCACGCAGCTCATACCTTAATGCACATCAAAGAACTCACACAAAGAAGAAGCCCTACAAATGTTCTCAGTGTGAGAAAAGTTTCGCACACAGCTCATACCTTACAGTACATAAGAGAACTCACACAGGGGAGAAACCTTTCAAATGTTCAGTCTGTAATAAATGTTTTGCTAGGGTGTCAACCCTTACTAGTCATCAGAGCATTCACAAAGGGCAGAGACCCCATGAATGCTCAATATGTGGAAAGAGCTTCACCCGTAAATCAAACCTCAAGAGGCATCAAAAGCACCACACAAGGGAGACGCCCAACCAGGGTTCAAATCTCAGTCAGAGTTTAGATGATGAATCGAGACCTTATGTAGGTGAGAACACACAGCGGATTTAAACCATGTAACTTCAACTATGGTAAGAAGGTCGCATCCACACAATACTTTTAAAGCTTCCCCCAAGGAATCCTGGGAAATTCAGTTCTTAAGAGAGCTGGCAATTGTAGGTCTATGAAGTACAAACTACTGTTTCCAGAATTCTTTTAACAAACCATAGAAAAGCTATAAATGTGCTTTAAAGGGGTGGCGCAAATGTGATCTCAGCCTCGGTTTCCATCTTTTGGGTGTCGCAGGAGCCACCCAGAGGCTTGTCCCCACCTGAACTTCCCAATACACACACATAATACATGCTTTGGGCAGGTTCTTGAGTCTTTTAAGTGACTAAAACTCATTGCCTCAACTGGGTTGTTGTTTATTGTTTGTGTGGATTCCATGTGATAGTTGAAAAGTTTTTTTACATATAATAAAGTGCCTTCATTTTAATACGTTATGCTATGAAAATTGCTCTTGGGAGAATCTAGAGAAAACTCAGCTCTTTCCTTGGCCAGAGCACAGTCAACCAGCACCTTTCTCTCTTGACACTGGGAATTTCTCCCCAATAAATTCATCCGGCTGAATTAACCATGTTGGGGATAATCTACGTGATTCTTTAGGCTTTTGAAACCAAAGAGAAGGATTGACCCAAGGAAGGAAGGGAAGGTTGAAGGCTTCAGAGGCTTCCCTGTTGGAAATGTAAAATTGACACAGTAGCTGCTTCTGCTTTTTAGATTTGTTTAGACACTACTAGCAATCCTGAATAATAAAGTTGTATAAATATTACATTTTGTACTCTTCTGTTTTCTCTGGCTCCTCAACAAAAATGGATGCAACTTTCCAATTTAGGTTGCAGTTTCCAGCAAACTTAGCACACATTCACACCATAATTATAATTAATAATAATATTAATAATAATTTATTATTTATACCCCGCCTATATTGCTGGGTTTCCCATGCAGTGAAAGCAGTGTGATACTGCTTTAAACAGTCATGGCTTCCCCCAAGGAATTCAGGGAGCTGAAGGCTGTTAAGAGTGCTGAGATGGGTTAGGGAAGACCTGCTATTCTCCTCACAGAGCTACAGTTTCCAGCATTACTGGGGGAGAGGAACTGATGGTTAAACCACTTTGCCCTAGATGCTCAAAGAACCCGAAAAGATTGGTGACTTCCAGTAGCCAAGCTGGAGTTTATTCAGCAATACTTGATCCTCTGTATATATGAAAACTTTATCAACCATAAATCATTGGCCGCACCTGTAACTGAAATTGTGACAGCCAGAATGTGAAAGCTTCCCCAATTTAAAAACAATTTAAAAACAAAATAAGAAAATAGAACGCTGTAGAAAATAGAACGCTGGAGTAGCTTATGGTCAAGCTAACATTATCAAGGTCAAAATATTTTTTTAAGAAAACCACAAAAGCTGATGTTATTATATTGGCAGTATGTGAAACCGGGCCACAATTTAAACAAAAACAAAAAACAAGAAAGCTATAACTCAAAGTGCAGGAGGGGGAAAAGAGGGAATTTCTGTCTTTCTCTCTGCTGTTTAATTTCTCTTTTCAGATCACGCTTCCCCCCTGCCACAGTTTGTTTTTCTGTGAATTCCAATTCCCAGCAGCCTTTGCACTTCCCACATAAACGATTAACACCTGGTCCCATTTAGCTGAGCAAACCCCAAGTGGGACAGTGAAAGAGCTTGAGATGAAGAAGGAAAGTCTGTGAATTCACCAACGTCTACCAGAACGGGTGAGCTGGAGCCTACCAAGAACTCAAGAGAAGATATGCTGAGATTGGGTAGAAAATTCTGAACAGGGGGTCCCTGTTTTTCCCCTTTCTTTTTGTGGCATTTGAAATGCAGGCTTGATCTCACAAGGGGCTGCTGCTCTGGGCAGCAAGTGTGGATGTTCCTTCCGTAGCCCTAAGGGGACCTGGGTGAGTCAAAGGATGACAGCCCTTTGGAAGAATGAGAAAGTGAAAACAAGGGATTTCTCACTGTGCAGGAGGAGGAATGTTGGTAGCAAGGAAGGGTGCAAGAGAGAGATTTCTTCCCCAGCGAAGTTGAGATGGGGTGGGGTCTGGGAGGCAGCCTCTTGCCTTTTGTGTTTTTATTAGCTTTTCAATTAGATACTCCACATACACATATTGTATTACATTTTACACTTATACTTGCTCTTCAAAGCTGACTTGCCTCCTTCTTTCTTCTGGTTTTTTATATCACATATAATTTTATCGCATTATTTTCTTCCATTTTATATATTATCATTTTCCATATTTGAGCATAGTGTATCCAAAAACAAAAAAGTCTTTCCCATTATGAGGTTTGTTGCCAATTCTACTAGTTTTACTATTTCATCTTTTCTTTCCTTTATACAACATAATTTTTTCCGATTCTTTTTGAAATGTTTCCTCACCCTGTTGTCGAATTTTCCCTGTTAGTTTGGCTATTTCTGCATATTCCATTACCTTCTGTCTCCATTCTTCTACTGTTGGTAATTGTTGCTGTTTCCAAACATACGCTAACAGTAACCTCGCTGCTTTTGTTGCATAAAAAAACAGGTTCTAGTCATTCTTTTTTTAAAAAAAAATAATATTTATTAAAGTTTTCAATAGTAATACAATAAAAAGAAAAAACAAAAAACAAAAATACAAAAATAAAAATATTTAAAAACACATAAGGTTTCCATTACTTATTTTTCATTAACTTATTTCCCAGACCTCCTCATACCTCCCTTTTTTGTATTCCAATTCAAATTGTTAGTTCAGCAAATCCTTATCAATGAATTTTAAGTTATTTCTAAACCTTAGTTTCTAGTCGTTCTTAACCAGATCTTCTCCTACTATTCCTAACAAGAATGTCTCTGGCTTTTTCAAAAACGTATATCTAAAGATCTTCTTTAGCTCATTGTATATATTTTCCCAGTCCGTTTTTACCTTATCATATGAGCACCGCATGTGAAAGAAATTACCTTCTTTCACCCCACATTTCCAGCAATTCTTGTTTCCTGTTTTGTACATCCTTAACAGTTTAGTTGGAGTGAGATACCATCTGTACATCATTTTTAACAGATTTTCTTTTAACAAAGTGCATGCTGTGAATTTTAGCCCAGTGTTCCATAGTTTTATACACTTCTCGTATTCAGTGCTATGGCCAACATCCATTGCCTATTTAATCATGACGCTCCTGATTTCTTCGTCTTTTGTGCACCATTCTAATAAAAACTCAGACCTTTGACAATATTTTTGTGTTTTGTAATACTGCAGTTTCTAATATTGATTTGGTTTGTTCGAAACCTCTTGCTTTTTTATCTTTTGGGGAAATGTCATCCATTTGACGATACTCTATCCAACTTGATAATTTATCTTTTAGTTCCTCGTAAGGCCTGATCTTTATTACATTATTTCCTTCTATAAATATGTCTCTGTGCGTTAGCCATTCTCCTTTCATATTTACTTTTTTCACTGAGAAGGGAAGGAATTCCAAATTCTTCAATTACTTTTAATGCTTCCACTGTCAAAGTTAAAGGTTCCTGAACTGTCAAGACTATATCGTCGGCGAAGGCTATAACCTTATATTCTTTTTCGCCACACTTTATCCCTGTAATTCTTTCTGTCTCTCTTATATTTACATTTTTCACTAAGGGGGAGCTTGTTTAAGGCAGACCTGCAGCCCAGAGTCCACAATAGAAAGGAAAAGAGGGACAGGATGTGTATTAGAGCTTCTGCAGGTGGAGGTTGCTACATTACCTGGAGCAAAGATCAAAAGAGTCTTAGGGGGAAGGAAGGCAGCTCAGTGGCAGAGTGCCTGCCTTGCATTGCATTGCAGAAGGTGGCAGCTTTAATCCCCAGTATCTGCACGTAGGGCTTGAGAGAGGCTTCCTATATGAAACCCTGGAGAGCAGCTTCCAGTCAGTGTAGACAGTACTGAGCTAAGTGGCCAAAGTTACTATTATCTTGTGTACAAGAGGATCATGAAGGAAAACATTCATTTCTGAGCTATTTACCTAAAACAGTAAGATGGAGAGTGTCTAGTGTGCATATGGGGCACACAATGTATCCTTTGAAGGCTGAGCTGAACAGGATACTTCTTATGCTCCTAATTCTCTGCATCTCCTATTTCTCAAGACGCCTTGTTTCAAACAATCTACTTTCCTAAATAGGCAAAGGGAAAGTGGCAGCCAGTAGATGAAGCAGAAGACGGCTGTGCCTACAAAGAAGGTTGCAAGGAGCCCAGTTGGACCACAGCCAGGATGATGATGTTTGATACTTGTAAGGAGCCAGACCTGTGCATTGTCTATGGGGAACCCATCAGGCCAAAGCCCATCATCCACAAGAGAACGGGGGGTCAGCAGGAAGCCCACCCAGTTGAGGAGGAGGATGTATCCCTTTTTCATGAAGGAAGTTGCAGATCCACCTGGGAAATCACAGTACAGGCAATTCCTGGTGCTGCTAAGGAGCAGGATGTATGCATTGTGGGTGAGGAGAACATCTGGCAGTACTGCAACACCTGCATGAGAAAGACATGTTTGCAGAAAATCAGCTCAGGGGAGGGTCCAGTTTACAGCAAAGGAGACTCCAGTATCCCAAGTAAAACTCCAGCCCAGGCTGTTGTTGATGCCACAGCCAGGATGATGATGCTTGATACTTGCAAGGAGCCAGACCTGTGCATTGTCTATGGGGAGCCCATCAGGCAAAAGCCCATTATCCATAAGAGAACGGAGGGTCAGCAGGAAGCCCACCCAGTTGAGGAGGAGGAGGATGTACACCTTCTTCATGGCGGAAGTTGCAGATCCCCCTGGGAAATCATGTTGGAGACAGTTCCTGGTGCTGCTGAGGAGCAGGATGTGTGCATTGTGGGTGAGGAAAACATCTGGCACAACCCCAACATCTGTGAGAGAAAAGCGTGTTTGCAGGAAACCCACTCAGTGAAGAGTCCCGTTCACAGCAAACTAGATTCCAGAGTCCCCAGTGAACCTCCAGCCCAGACTGTTGTTGATGCTGCTAAGGTACAAGACATCTGCATTGTGCCCATTTTTCAAGGAACAGCCCCCAGTGAAGCCACAGCTCAGAGAGGTATGGATACTGGTAAGTAATGGAACTCCTGGGTAATGCATATTGGGGAGGGAGGTCCCAGGCAGAATTGCTTCTTAGCTCCAGGTTTTAATGACAAGAACACAAGGCTATTTTTGAGGTCATCCCATGCTACAGCAACTTACAGTAGACCTACTAAAAGTAATGGATGGACATAGAACCCAATCTTGTGAAGAAATTGTTTTGTTTGTTGTTTACAACTACTTTCCCTATGTTCATAGTCTATGTTCATAGTCTATGTTCATAACCTAACCTAATGATGGACAAATAATATAGCTATGCTTCCTAAAGCCAATTTAAGCTTCTACCTGGAGACTGAGATAATATTTGCTCTAAAGAATAGGATCTCCAGAGGTAGGAACTTGCTGGTGAATCTGACAGAATGGAAAACCAGACTAAGGCTATTGAGCAGAGTGGAAAGAAAGGTCACCCATGATGGAAAATCATTGCCCGCTTAGACAGCAGTTACCCAAAAAGTGTAACAAAATTACAAAACATATTAGATTGAATCTTCCTGTTTCCATCTCTCTCTGACATCCATGATTTCCTTCTCTCTTATCCTGCAGGTCTTGTGCAGTGGAGACAGAACAGAAGGAAATCTTTGGGGAAAGCACAGGATGAGAGGGTAGAGCAGAACTACCTGAGTCACAAAGGACCAAGGAGGGGAAAGAGAAACCACACAGATCGGAAGACAGCTGAATCCCTTGTTCCTCATAGTAGCCTCTTCACTGTGCAAGGAGAACAGCCAGAAAACAGAGATGCTTTGAGAGCATCCACAGAGGAGAAAACAATTCAAAGGGCAGAGTCTGGAGGAATAAGCAGTGGGAGCAGAAACAATGGAAACAGCCCCACATGCCCTACACAGGTGAAGCGGTGTGGAAAGAGTCTCAGGTATCATAAGCAGTTTGCTACCCATCAGATGATTCACACACGACAGAAATCACATAAATGTGCAGACTGTGGAAAGAGCTTCCGCAGGAAATGGACCTTTACACTACATAAAAGAACCCACACAGGGGAAAAGCCTTTCAAATGTTTGGAATGCAATAAAAGCTTTGCTGTGAGCTCAAACCTTACTAAACATCAAAGAACTCACACAGGGGAAAAGCCTTTCAAATGTTCAGAGTGCGATAAATGTTTCGCACAAAGCTCACATCTTACAGTACATAAAAGAAGGCACACAGGAGAGAAACCTTTCAAATGTTCAGTCTGTAATAAAAGTTTTGCTCAGACGGCAACCTTTAACAGACATCAAAGGATTCACAAAAGGGGAGAGAATCCATGAATGCTCAATTTGTTTTGAGTGCTTCAGTCAGAAGTCAAACCTTGCTAAACAGCTAATGCTTCACATGAGGAAGACACCTTTTAAGCCATCACTGAGTAGAAAATCCTTTAGTAAGAGCTCTAATCTTCCTAGTCAACAAATGATTCGCATGAAAAAGTATAAATGTTCAGCTTGCGGGAAAAGCTATACTAAGTGGTCATACCTTACCAAACATAAAAGAATAGCACACAAAAGAGAGAAACCTTATAAATGCTCAGGGTGTAGAAAATGTTTCAGCAGCAGGTCAGTCCTTACTAGACATAAGAGAATCATACACAGATGGAACAAAGACAGACATACAAGGTCTTCCTATATAGGGGAGAAACTGTACAATTGTGAACAGTGTGGAAAGAGCTTCACCCGTAAATCAGACCTCAAGAGGCACCGAAAGCATCACACAAGGGAGACGCCCAACCAGGGTTCAAATCTTAGTGAGAGTTTAAATGATGAATCGAGACCTCATGAAGGTGAGAACGCACAGCGGATGGAAACCATGTAACTTCTTCAACTATGCTAAGAAGGTCGCATCCATACAATACTTTTAAAGCTTACCCCCAAGGAATCCTGGGAACTTCAGTTCTTAAGGGAGCTGGCAATTGTAGGTCTATAAAGTACAAACTACTTTCCCCATCATTCTTTGGATGAAGCCATGGCAACAGTTATAAATGTATGGTGTGAATGTGACCTCAGTTTCGGTATCCATCTTTTTAGCATCACTGGAGCCAACCAGAGGCTACATTCCACAAACCTTCAAATACACACACATAATCCATGCTTTGAGTGGGTTCTTGGGTCTTTTTATTTGCCTCAGGTTTTGTTGTCCATTTGTGGTGTGCATTCCATGTGACATTTTTTTTAAAAAAAACCTTAATTGAAGGCTCCTCTGTTCATACAGCTGAATTAACCATATTGGGGATAACTGAGGCAATTATTTAGGGTTTTGAGTCCATAGAGAAGGAGAAACCTGAGGAAGGACGGGAAAGTCTGAGAGGCTTCAGCGAGTTACCCATCATCGGACTGAAATGTAAAACTGGTACTGTAGCTGCTTCTGCTTTTTAGTTTTGTTCTGAGACTACCAATCCTGTATAATAAAGTTGGGTGTATTTTAAGCATTGTACTCTTCTGTTTTCACTGGCTCCTCGGAACAAAAACGGATGCAGGTTTCCAATTTAGGTTGCAGTTTCCTTCGCAGTTAGTCAACATCTGCTCCATGCAATGAAAGCACTGTCATGACTTCCCCTAAAGAATTCTGGGAGCTGTAGATTATTAAGGGTGCTGAGGGGTGTTAGGGGAGGCCCCTAGTCTCCTCACAGTGTCCCAAGTAAAACTCCAGCCGAGACTGTTGTTGATGCCACAGCCAGGATGATGATACTTGATACTTCTAGGGAGCCAGACCTGTGCATTGTCTATGGGGAACCCATCAGGCAAAAGCCCATCATCCATAAGAGAACAGAGGGTCAGCAGGAAGCCCACCAAGTTGAGGAGGAGGAGGTATCCCTTCTTCATGTGCATTGTGGGTGAGGAAAACATCTGGCAGAGGAAAACATCCCACCTACATTCGCTCCATGAGACGCACACACACTTCCCCTTACTTTTTAGCAGGGGAAAAGTGCGTCTTATAGAGCGAAAAATACGGTAAACCTTGTAGACAAATTTTTCAATTTAGCTGGGTACTTTTTGATTTTTTATTATATTAATAATAATTTATTACTCCACCCATATTACTGGGTTTCCCATGCAGTGAAAGCAATGTGATACTGCTTTAAACAGTCAAGACTTCCCCCAAGGAATTCTGGGAGCTAAAGGTTGTTAAGAGTGCTGAGATGGGTTACCCTTCAATATTTGGGAGAGGTGATGGCTCTCCTCCCCCCTTGTCATCTACATAACAATATCCCTACCAATGCCTAACTGCCAAGACCAGAGAGGTTGTGACGATTTGCTATGAGGTAGGCAAAAAACCAAATGGCCGGTGCCAATTTGCTGAGTGGAAAAAACTCCTACCAGGCCCCTTAACGGCGACCAACCAAAGTCCATAGCAAGGTCAGAAGGAAACCTTGAGGGGCGGGCGGGCGATCCCCAGGCCGCACTTGCCTTAAATGGGGCAAGCTACACTCCTCGAGGCAGCCAATATGCTGGCTCAGAGGATGACACGGCCCGAGGATTCCCCAGTTCACGTGGGGCTGCAAGCCAGCCACCGCGCACGTGTTGGGGGCCTGAGCCTGCAACACCACCTCCTCCCAAGGTCAGAAGTGGCTTTGCGTGGCGAGTTCCCGCCTCCCACCAGTGGTAAATAACAACACAAGACACCATAATCAAGGGTAATGGGATAAAATTGGCCACAACGTTATTGGTTACACGTAAGAGCGGTATTGGTATTGGCTTAGGCACTGGTCCTATCCATCTATCCGGCTTCAGCCTTATGGCTTGAAGACTGGCAAGGGTTAACACCAGCAGGGGGTGTGCCCTCTGGGCATAACCCAGTCTCCCTCACCTCCCCCTGCCCTGAACCACTGTGATGATTGGACCCTGCTATTCTTCCCAGCTCTTCTCCTTCCAGACACATCTCCACTCCCTCAATAATAAGAGAGAACAACCAAACACACACAAATGTAAAACAGTTAAAACCATTGGAGCAGCAGGCCTGTCTCTAGCTGCCTGAGCCCAAATAACCCTCCCAAAACCCAGACATTTCCTTTAAAGTCTGCTCAGGTGGGCATGTTGCGCCCCCAAAGAGGACATGTCCTGGTTTTCCCAGACATATGGCAACCCTACAGTGTATAAAATTCATTGCTACAAAAGGTTTGATGCACAATAATATCATCATGTTCAGGACCCCTCAACTTCTGAACACCAGATTCTGGGTCTTCTACGTCCAGTAACTGGTCTTCCTAGAGCTATCCGATTGGCCACTGTAGAAAATAGAATGCTGGACTAGCTTATGGTCAATCTAACATTACCAGGGTCAAAATCTTGTTTTAAGAAAACCACAAAAGTTGATGTTATTATATTTAGATTATGTGAAACCAGGCCACAATTTAAACAAAAACAAAAAACAAGAAAGCTATAACTCAAAGTGCAGGAGGGGAAAAGAGGGCATTTCTGTCTTTCTCTCTCTGCTGTTTTATTTCTCTTTTCAGATCACACTTCCTTCCTGCCACAGTATGTTTTTCTGTGAACTCCAATTCCCAGCAGCCTTTGCACTTCCCACATAAAGGATCAACACCTGGAACCATTTAGCTGAGCAAACACACAAGTGGGACAGTGAAGGCGCTTGAGATGAAGAAGAAAGTCTGTGAATTCACCAATGTCTATCAGGAGGGGTGAACTGGAGCCTACCAAGAACTCAAGAGAAGACATGCTGGGATTGGGTAGAAACTTCTGAACTAGGGGTCCCTTCCCCCCCCCCTTTTTCATCCTCTTTGTGGCATTTGAAATGCAGACTTGATCTCACAAGGGGCTCCTGCTCTGGGTCTCAAATGTAGACCTGCCTTAGTCCTAAGAGGACCCGGGTGAGTCTAAGGAAGCTGGCATTCCTCTAGAGGAATGAGAAAGTGACAACAAGTTTTGTGGGAGGAGGAATATGGTCAGCAAGGAAGAATGCAAGAGAGGGAATTCAACCCATGGATGGGTAAACAGGGGTGGGGTCTTGGCTTTTGCATTCATTAAATATTTAATTATCAGAAGGGAAAAGAGGGACAGGGTGTGTATAAGAGCTTCTGCAGATAGAGGATGCTACATTTAAGGTGCAAAAAGATCAACAAGGTCTTAGAGGGAAGGAATGCAGTTCAGTGGGAGAGTACCTGCTTTGCCTTGCAGATGGTTGCAGGTTCAATCCCCAGTATCTCCATGTAGGGCTTGGGAGAGGCTTCCCATATGAAACACTGGAGAACTGCTGCCAGTCAGTGTAGACAGTATTGAGCTAAGTGGCCAAAGATACAATTCTCTTCTCTTCCCTTTTTTCCATCAAATATCTGCAGCCTCCCACGCCCGGTAAGGAAGGCCGATTTTTTTCCCTTCCTTCCTGTGCAACAGCCGACTCCCTTTTTTCCCCCCTCAGCCTGAACCTCTTTAATATCTGATCTTATTTTGCCAGTTCTAATTGGGGCTCTCTGCCGGGGACTGCGCAGCCATGTATCCAACTAATTTTTACAGTTCCTCCTGCAATTCCTTTAGGTAATTGATTCTTTCTTGGTGAGGTTCGCCATATCATGAAATAGCAAATAGAAAGAATGTACAAAAATGGCTGCCGCTCACCTCATAAATCAAAGCACAAAGATGAGAGTGCTTTTCAAGTCCAAACCTTGGGCATCCAGTGATTGGTTAGTTTAGCAGATCTTTTCCATCTCTTTCTTTCCAGAACACGCCTGTTTCTTAGTCCGAATTCAATAATTTTTAAAAACAGGCATTTCCTGGATAATGTCGAATAGCTCTGGAGAGTTCCCAGTTCGCGCAGTGCGCACCCAGCAGCCCTGCCCCACATTCTGAAGCGAGCGGCAGATAACGGACGATCTGTGGGTCATGGCCAGTCCCCCCCTTACGCTGGGGTGTCTGCAGGGATAATTAGCCCCGTATCATCCCTAATAACCTTCACGGTATGGTCTGATGTGATGGGGAAAACAGCCATTTCCCACGCCCAGGAAACCAGAAGTCCATGGGTGGGGGGGCTTGTTTAAGGCAGACCTGCAACCCAGAGTCCACAATGGAAAGGAAAAAAGGGGCAGGATGTGTATTAGGGCTTCTGCAGGTGGAGGTTGCTACATGCCCTGGAGCAAAGAGCAGAAGAGTCTTAGGAGGAAGTAAGGCAGCTCAGTGGTAGAGTGCCTCCCTTACATTGCAAAAGGCGGCACGTTCAATCCCCAGTATCTCCATGTAGGACTTGGGAGAGGCTTCCTGTATGAAACCCTGGAGAGCTGCTGCCAGTCAGTGTAGACAATACTGAGCTAAGTGGCCAAAGTTACTATTGTATATGAGGATCATGAAGGAAAACATTCATTTGTGAGCTATTTTCCTAAAACAGTAAGATGGAGAGTGTCTAGTGTGAATATGGGGCACACAATGTATCCTCTGAAAGCTGAGCTGAACACGATACTTCTTACGTTTATAATTCTCTGCATCTCCTGTTTCTCAAGATGCCTTGTTTCAAACAATCTACTTTCTCAAACAGGCAAAGGGAAAGCGGCAACCAGTAGATGAAGCAGAAGACGCCTGTGGCTAAGAAGGTTGCAAGGAGCCCAGTTGGACCACAGCCAGGATGATGATGTTTGATACTTGCAAGGAGCCAGACCTGTGCATTGTCTATGGGGAACCCATCAGGCAAAAGCCCATCATCCATAAGAGGAGGGAGAGTCAGAAGAAAGCCCACCCAGTTGAGGAGGAGGATGAAACCCTTTTTCATGGAGGAGGTTCCAGAGCCTCCTGGGAAATCACGGTACAGACAATTCCTGGTGCTGCTAAGGAGCAGGATGTGTGCATTGTGGGTGAGGAGAACATCTGGCAGTACTCCAACACCTGCGTGAGAAAGACATGTTTGCAGAAAATCAGCTCAGGGGAGGGTCCAGTTTACAGCAAAGGAGACTCCAGTGTCCCAAGTAAAACTCCAGCCCAGACTGTTGTTGATGCCACAGCCAGGATGATGATGCTTAATAATTGTAGGGAGCCAGACCTGTGCATTGTCTATGGGGAACCCATCAGGGCAAAGCCCATCATCCATAAGAGAACTGAGGGTCAGCAGGAAGCCCACCCAGCTGAGGAGGAGGAGGATGTACACCTTCTTCGTGGAGGAAGTTGCAGATCCCCCTGGGAAATTGTGGTGGTGACAGTTCCTGGTACTACTAAGGAGCAGGATGTGTGCATTGTAGGTGAGGAAAACATCTGGCACAACCCCAACATCTGTGAGAGAAAAGCGTGTTTGCAGGAAACGCTCTCAGTGGAGGGTACCGTTCACAGCAAACTAGACTCCAGAGTCCCCAGTGAACCGCCAGCCCAGACTGTTGGTGATGCTGCTAAAGGACAAGACACCTGCATTGTGTATGACCAAGGTGTCCTACAAAAGCACATTGTCCGTATCAGAATTGGGTATCCTGAGGAAACACACCCAGGGGAGGATATAGTTAAGCCTATTGCTGGCGAAGTAGATTGGAAAGGCCCCAAAGAATCCACATTCCAGCCTGCTGTTGATGCCACCAAGGAACAAGACTCCTGCATTGTGCATGAGGAAATGGTTAGACAGGAGCCCATTTTTCAAGGAAGAGCCCCCAGTGAAGCCACAGCTCAGAGAGATATGGATGCTGGTAAGTAATGGGACTCCCAGGTAATGCATATTGGGGAGGGAAGCCCCAGGTAGAATTGCTTCTTAGCTCCAGGTCTTAATGACAAGAACACAAGGCTATTTTTGAGGTCATCCCATGCTACACCAACTTACAGTAGACCCACTAAAAGTAATGGACATAGAACCCACTCTATGTAGGTTTTGTTTGCTGGGGAAACTCTACTGCTCTTGAGAGGTGTGTGTCGGTGTGGGTGTGGTTGTGGGTGTGTATGCGCCTTGTGCAGAATTTTTTCAAGTTCGCTTTGTAATTTTTGTTGTTTCGTTTGTTGTTCACAACTTCTTTCCCTATGTTCATAGCCTGCTACTTTTGCTGTATTGTCTGCTCTTGAGCATTAGAAAAGTTTCACTGTACACCTTCCTTGTACAGTTTCTCCCCTGTATGGCAAGACCTTGTATGTCTGGAAAGACCTCCGCTCTCATGGAAGCTTTTTCTACACACAGGGCATCTGTAGGGTTTCTCTCCTGTATGCCTTCTTTTATGTACTGTAAGGTGTGAGCTGTGTGCGAAACATTTATCACACTCCAAACACTTGTAAGGCTTCTCGTTTGTGTGAGTTCTTTGATGGTTAGTAAGGTTTGAGCTGTCAGTGAAGCTTTTCTCACACTTTGAACATTTAAAAGGCTTCTCCCCTGTGTGAGTTCTCTTATGTAGTGTAAGGGTCCATTTCCTGCAGAAGCTCTTTCCACAGTCTGCACATTTATGGGATTTCTGTCCTGTGTGAATCTTCTGATGGGCAGCAAACTGCTTCTGATACCTGAAGCTCCTACCACACTCCAAACAAGTAAATCGCTTCATCTCTGTAGGGCATGTGGGGCTGTTTCCATTGTTTCTGCTCCCACTGATTATTTCTCCAGATTCTGCCGTTTGAATTGTTTTCTCCTTTGTGGATGTTCTCAAAGCATCTCTGTTTTCTGGTTGTTCTCCTTGCTCAGTGAAGAAGCAAGGAAAACTGTACTGCTCTTGAGAGGTGTGGGTGGGTGCGGGTGTGGGTGTGGGTGTGGGTGTGTATGCGCCTTGTGCAGAATTTTTTCAAGTTCGCTTTGTAATTTTTGTTGTTTTGTTTGTTGTTCACAACTACTTTCCCTATGTTCATAGTCTGATACTTTTGCTGTATTGTCTGCTCTTGAGCATTAGAAAAGGTTCAGTGCATCAAGAATTAGAAATCTTGATCTAACCTAATGATGGACAAACAATATAGCTATGCTTCCTAAAGCCAATGCAGACTTCCACCTGCAGACTGAGAAAATATTTGCTCTCGAGAGTAGAATCTCTACAGGTAGAAACTTGCTGATGAATCTGACGCAATGGCAAAACCTGACTAAGGATCTTGAGCAGAGTGGAAAGAAAGGTCACCCATGATGGCAACTTACCGCCCGCTTAGAGAGCAATGGTCCAAAAGTATATCAAAAAGACAAAACATATTACATTGAATGTCTCAGTTTCCATCTCTCTCTATGACATCCATGTTTTCCTTCTCTCATTATCTAGCAGGTGTTGTGCAATGGAGAGAGAGCAGAAGGAAATCTTCAAAAAAAGCACAGGATGAGATGGTGGAGCAGAACCTCCTGAGTCACGATGGACCAAGGAGGGAAAAGAGAAGCCACAGAAAACGGAAGACAGACAAATCCATCGTTTCTCAAAGTGGCTTCTTCACTGAGCAAGGAGACCAACAAGAAAACAGAGACTCTTTGAAAGTGTCTACAGAGGAGAAAACAATTCAAAGGGCAGAGTCTGGAGGAATAAGCAGTGGGAGCAGAAACAATGGAAACAGCCCCACATGCCCTACAGAGGTGAAGCAATTTACTTGTTTGGAGTGTGGAAGGAGCTTCAGGAATCAGAAGCAGTTTGCTGCCCATCAGAAGATTCACACAGGACAGAAATCACATAAATGTGCAGACTGTGGAAAGAGCTTCTGCAAGAAATGGAACCTTAAAGTACATAAAAGAACCCACACAGGGGAGAAGCCGTACAAATGTTCGAAGTGTGAGAAAAGCTTCACTGACAGCTCAAACTTTACTAAACATAAAAGAACTCATACAAGGGAGAAGCCTTACAAATGTTTGGAGTGCGATAAAAGCTTCACAATCAGCTCACACCTTACTAAACATAAAAGAGCTCACACAGGGGAGAAGCCTTACAAATGTTTGGAGTGCAATAAAAGCTTCATTGACAGCTCAAACCTTACAGTACATAAAAGAACCCACACAGGGGAGAAGCCCCACAAATGTTCTGTGTGTGTTAAACATTTCGCACATATCTCAAACCTTAAAGTACATGAAAGAACTCACACAAGAGTGAAACTGTATGAGTGTGAACAATGTGGAAAGAGCTTCACCCGTAAATCAGACCTCAAGAGGCATCAAAAGCACCACACAAGGGAGACTCCCAACCAAGGTTCAAATCTCAGTGAGCGTTTAGATGATGAATCGAGACCTCATGAAGGTGAGAATGCACAAGGGATGGAAACCATGTAACTTCCTCAACTATCCTAAGAAAGTTGCATCCACACAATATATTTAAAGCTTTCCCCTAAAGAATACTGGGAACTTAATGGTGTTCGTAAAGGTGTCTGGAATTTAGACCTATGAGATTGAAACTACTGTTTCCAGAATTCTTTTGAGAAAGCCATATAATAGCTACAAAGAAGCTGTAAAGGTTTGGTGCGGATGTGACCTCAGTCTCGGCGTCCATCTCTTGGGCATCGCAGAAGCCACCCAGAGGCCACATCCCCCCTGAATCTCCCAATACACACACATAATCCATGCTTTGGGAGGGTTCTTGAGTCTTTTAAGTGGCTAAAATACATTGCCTCAGGTTTTGTGTCCATTCTTTGTGTAGATTGCATGTGATAGTTGAATAGTTTTATATATTTATACAATAAAGTTGCTTTATCGTAATCAGTTAGGCTATGAAAATTGCTCTTGGGAGAATCTAGAGAAAACTCAGCTCTTTCCTTGGCCAGAGCACAGTCAACCAGCACCTTTCTCTCTTGACATTGGGAATTTCTCTTGGCACCCCAATAAATGTGAGGGCTCTTCTGTTCATCCGGCTGAATTAACCATGTTGGGGATAATCTACGTGATTCTTTAGGCTTTTGAAACCAAAGAGAAGGATTGACCCAAGGAAGGAAGGGAAGGTTGAAGGCTTCAGAGGCTTCCCTGTTGGAAATGTAAAATTGACACAGTAGCTGCTTCTACTTTTTAGATTTGGTTTGAGACTACCGATCCTGAATAATAAAGTTGTTAAATATTATGCTTTGTGCATTATTATTATATTAATAATAATTTATTATTTATACCCCACCCATATTGCTGGGTTTCCCATGAAGTGAAAGCAATGTGATACTGCTTTAAACAGTCAAGACTTCCCCCAAGGAATTCTGGGAGCTAAAGGTTGTTAAGAGTGCTGAGATGGGTTACCCTTCAATATTTGGGAGAGGTGATGGCGCTCCTCCCCCCATCTCATCTACATAACAATATCCATACCAATGCCTAACTGCCAAGACCAGAGAGGTTGTGACGATTTCCTACGAGGTAGGCAAAAAAACAAATGGCCGGTGCCAATTTGCTAAGTGGAAAAAACTCCTACCAGGCCCCTTAACGGCGACCAACCAAAGTCCATAGCAAGGTCATATAAGGAAACCTTGAAGGGCGGACGGGTGGGAAACCGGTCAGCTGAGCGATCCGAAAGAGGGCGATTCCCCGGGCCGCGCTTGCCTTAAATGGGGCAAGCCACACACCCCAAACCAGCCAATTGGCTGGCTCGGAGGATGACGCGGCCCGAGGATTCCCCAGTCCGCGCGGGGCTGCAAGCCAGCCACCGCGCACGTGTTGGGGGCGTGAGCCTACAACACCACCTCCTCCCAAGGTCAGAAGTGGCTTTGCGTGGTGAGTTCCCGCCTCCCACCAGTGGTAAATAACAACACAAGACACCATAATTAAGATTAATGGGCTAAAATTGGCCACAACTTTATTGATTACAGGTAAGAGCGGTATTCGCTTAGGCATTGGTCCTATCCATCTATCCAGCTTCAGCTTGAAGACCGGCAAAGGTTAACACCAGCAGGGGGTGTGCCCTCTGGGAATAACCCAGTCTCCCTCACCTCCCCCTGCCCTGAACCACTGTGATGGGGGACCCTGCTATTCTTCCCAGCTCTTCTCCTTCCAGACACATCTCCACTCCCTCAATAATAACAGAGAACAACCAAACACACACAAATGTAAAACAGTTAAAACCATTGGAGCAGCAGGCCTGTCTCTAGCTGCCTGAGCCCAAATAACCCTCCCAAAACCCAGACATTTCCTTTAAGGTCTGCTCAGGTGGGCATGTTGCGCCCCCAAAGAGGACATGTCCTGGTTTTCCCAGACATATGGCAACCCTACAGTGTATAAAATTTATTGCTACAAAAGGTTTGATGCACAATAATATCATCATGTTCAGGACCCCTCAACTTCTGAACACCAGATTCTGGGTCTTCTACGTCCAGTAACTGGTCTTCCTAGAGCTATCCGATTGGCCACTGTAGAAAATAGAATGCTGGACTAGCTTATGGTCAAGCTAACATTACCAGGGTCAAAATCTTGTTTTAAGAAAACCACAAAAGTTGATGTTATTATATTGAGAGTATGTGAAACCAGGCCACAATTTAAACAAAAACAAAAAACAAAGCTATAACTCAAAGCGCAGGAGGGGAAAAGAGGGCATTTCTGTCTTTCTCTCTCTGCTGTTTAATTTCTCTTTTCAGATCACACTTCCTTCCTGCCACAGTATGTTCTTCTATGAACTCTAATTCCCAGCAGCCTTTGCACTTCCCACATAAAGGATCAACACCTGGATCCATTTAGCTGAGCAAACACCCAAGTGGGACAGTGAAGGCGCTTGAGATGAAGAAGAAAGTCTGTGAATTCACCAATGTCTACCAGAACGGGTGAGCTGGAGCCTACCAAGAACTCAAGAGAAGACATGCTGAGATTGGGTACAAATTTCTGAACTGGGGGTCCCTGTTTTCCCCCTCTTTCTTTTTGTGGCATTTGAAATGCAGACTTGATCTCACAAGGGGCTGCTGCTCTGGGTTTCAAATGTAGCCCTGCCTTATTCCTAAGAGGACCTGGGTGAGTCAAAGGAGGCTGGCATTCCTCTGCAGGAATGAGAAAGTGACAGCAAGGGGGTCCCCCGTTTTGTGGGAGGAGGAATATGGTCAGCAAGGAAAAATGCAAGAGAGGGAATTCTTCCCGTGGATGGGTAAACAGGGGTGGGGTCTTGGCTTTTGCATTAATTAAATATTTCACTAAGGGGCAGTGTCCATGTAGGAGCATGATTGCTTAAGGGAGAGTCCTTGGGGAGCTGCAACCCAGAGTCAATATCAGAAGGGAAAAGAGGGACAGGGTGTGTTTTGGGGCTTCTGCAGATAGATGATGCTACATTTCAGGAGCAAAACTGCTGCATTGCATAGAGCAAAGATCAACAAGGTCTTAGAGGGAAGGAATGCAGTTCAGTGGGAGAGTACCTGCTTTGCCTTGCAGATGGTTGCAGGTTCAATCCCCAGTATCTCCATGTAGGGCTTGGGAGAGGCTTCCCATATGAAACACTGGAGGGCTGCTGCCAGTCAGTGTAAACAGTACTGAGCTAAGTGGCCAAAGATACAATTCTCTTCTCTTCCCTTTTTTCCATCAAATATCTGCAGCCCCCCCCACCCCCGGAAGGCCGATTTTTTTCCCCCCTTCCTTCCTGTGCAACAGCCGACTCCCTTTTTCCCCCCCTCAGCCTGAACCGCTTTCATATCTGATCTTATTTTGCCAGTTCTAATTGGGGCTCTCTGCCGGGGACTGCGCAGCCATGTATCCAACTAATTTTTACAGTTCCTCCTGCAATTCCTTTAGATAATTGATTCTTTCTTGGTGAGGTTCGCCATATCATAGGGCTTCTGCAGGTTGCAACATTTCTTGAAACAAAGAGCAGAAGAGTCTTAGGGGGAAGGAACCCAGCTCAATGGTGCCTGCCTTCAATTGCAGAAGGTGGCAAGTTCAATCCGCAGTATCTCCATGTAGGACTTGGGAGAGGCTTCCTGTATCAATCCCTGGAGAGCTGCTGCCAGTCAGTGTAGACAGTATTGAGCTAAGTGGCCAAAGTTCCTATTCTCTTGTGTATATGAGGGTCATGAAGGAAAAGAATCATCTGTGAGCTATTTTCCTAAAACAGTAAGATGGAGAGTGTCTAGTGTGAATATGGGGCACACAATATGTCCTATGAAGGCTGAGCTGAACAGGATACTTCTTATGTTTCTAATTCTCTCCTGTTTCTCAAGATGCCTTATTTCAAACAATCTACTTTCCTAAATAGGCAAAGGGAAAGTGGCAGCCAGTAGATGAAGCTGAAGACACCCGTGCATACGAAGAAGGTTGCAAGGAGCCCAGTTGGACCACAGCCAGGATGATGATGTTTGATACTTGCAAGGAACCAGACCTGTGCATTGTCTATGGGGAACCCATCAGGCCAAAGCCCATCATCCATAAGAGGAGGGAGGGTCAGCAGGAAGCCCACCCAGTTGAGGAGGAGAATGTACCCCTTTTTCATGGAGGAAGTTGCAGAGCCTCCTGGGAAATCACGGTACAGACAATTCCTGGTGCTGCTAAGGAGCAGGATGTGTGCATTGTGGGTGAGGAAAACATCTGGCAGTACTCCAACACCTGCATGAGAAAGACGTGTTTGCAGAAAATCAGCTCAGGGGAGGGTCCAGTTTACAGCAAAGGAGACTCCAGTGTCCCAAGTAAAACTCCAGCCCAGACTGTTGTTGATGCCACAGCCAGGATGATGATGCTTGATACTTGCAAGGAGCCAGACCTGTGCATTGTCTATGGGGAGCCCATCAGGCAAAAGCCCATTATCCATGAGAGAACTGAGGGTCAGCAAGAAGCCCACCAAGTTGAGGAGGAGGAGGAGGTACCCCTTCTTAATGGAGGAAGTTGCAGATCCCCCTGGGAAATCATGGTGGTGACAGTTCCTGGTGCTGCTGAGGAGCAGGATGTGTGCATTGTGGGTGAGGAAAACATCTGGCACAACCCCAACATCTGTGAGAGAAAAGCGTGTTTGCAGGAAACCCACTCAGTGGAGAGTCCTGTTCACAGCAAACTGGATTCCAGAGTCCGCAGTGAACCTCCATTCCAGACTGTTGTTGATGCTGCTAAGGGACAAGACATCTGCATTGTGCCCATTTTTCAAGGAACAGCCCCCAGTGAAGCCACAGCTCAGAGAGGTATGGATACTGGTAAGTAATGGGACTCCTGGGTAATGCATATTGGGGAGGGAGGTCCCAGGCAGAATTGCTTCTTAGCTCCAAATCTTAATGACAAGAACACAAGGCTATTTTTGAGGTCATCCCATGGTACAGCAACTTACAGTAGACCTACTAAAAGTAATGGACGGACATAGAACCCAATCTTGTGAAGAAATTGTTTTGTTTGTTGTTTGCAACTACTTTCCCTATGTTCATAGTCTGCTACTTTTGTGGATTGTCTGCTCTTGAGCATTAGAAAAGGTTCAGTGCATCAAGAATTAGAAATCTTGATCTAACCTAATGATGGACAAATAATATAGCTATGCTTCCTAAAGCCAATTTAAGCTTCTACCTGGAGACTGAGATAATATTTGCTCTAAAGAATAGGATCTCCAGAGGTAGGAACTTGCTGGTGAATCTGACAGAATGGAAAACCAGACTAAGGCTATTGAGCAGAGTGGAAAGAAAGGTCACCCATGATGGAAAATCATTGCCCACTTAGACAGCAGTTACCCAAAAAGTGTAACAAAATTACAAAACATATTAGATTGAATCTTCCTGTTTCCATCTCTCTCTGACATCCATGATTTCCTTCTCTCTTATCCTGCAGGTCTTGTGCAGTGGAGAGAGAACAGAAGGAAATCTTTGGGGAAAGCACTGGTGGAGCAGAACTACCTGAGTCAGGATGGACCAAGGAGGAAAGAAAAGCCACACAGATCGGAAGACAGCTGAATCCCTTGTTCCTCATAGTAGCCTCTTCACTGTGCAAGGAGAACAGCCAGAAAACAGAGATGCTTTGAGAGCATTCACAGAGGAGAAAACCATTCAAAGGGCAGAGTCTGGAGGAATAAGCAGTGGGAGCAGAAACAATGGAAACAGCCCCACATGCCCTACACAGGTGAAGCAATTTACTTGTTTGGAGTGTGGAAGGAGCTTCAGGAATCAGAAACAGTTTGCTGCCCATCAGAAGATTCATACAGGACAGAAACCTCATAAATGTGCAGACTGTGGAACGAGCTTCCGCACGAAATGGAAACTTAAAGTACATGAAAGAATCCACACAGGGGAGAAACCTTTCAAATGTTCGAAGTGTGAGAAAAGCTTCACTGACAGCTCAAACCTTACTAGACATACAAGAACTCACACAGGGGAGAAGCCTTACAAATGTTCAAAGTGCGATAAATGTTTCGCACACAACTTCCACCTTGCAGTACATAAAAGAACTCACACAGGGGAGAAGCCTTACAAATGTTTGGAGTGCGATAAAAGCTTCACTGACAGATCATACCTTACAGTACACAAAAGAAGGCACACAGGGGAGAAGCCCTACAAATGTTCTGTGTGTGGGAAACATTTCGCACATATCTCAAACCTTAAAGTACATGAAAGAACTCATACAGGGGAGAAACCTTTCAAATGTTCGAAGTGTGAGAAAAGCTTCACTGACAGCTCAAGCCTTACTAAACATAAAAGAACTCACACAGGGCAGAAACCTTTCTAATGTTCAGTCTGTAATAAATGTTTTGCTAAGATGTCAAACCTTACTAGACATCAGAGGATTCACAAAGGGCAGAAACCCCATGAATGCTCAGTGTGTGGTAAGTGTGTCACTCAGAAATCAAACCTTACTAAATATCTAAAACTTCACAGGAGGAAGACACCTTTTAAGTTATCACTGGGTAGAAAAAGCTTTAGTAAGAGCTCAAATCTTCCTAGTCAACAGATAATTCACAAAAAAGGTATAAATGTTCAGCTTGCGGGGGAAACTATACTAAGTGGTCATATCTTACCAAACATAAAGAATACCACAAAAAGCAGAGAAACCTTATTAATGTTCAGGGTACAGAAAATGCTTCAGCAGCAGGTCAGTCCTTACTAGACATAAGAGAATCATACACAGATGGAACAAAGTCTATGCATGTTCCAAGTGCAGTCAATGTTTCAGTTCAAGGGGGGACACATCAAAGAACCCATACAGCACAGAAACCTTTTCAATGCTCAGAGTGTAGAAAAGCCTTCAGTCAGGAGGCAAATCTCCTTAAACATCAAAGAACTCACAAAAGAGAGAAACCCTATAAATGCCCTGTGTGTAGAAAAAACTTCAGGGAGAGCGGAGGTCTTTCCAGACATACAAGGTCTTCCCATATAGGGGAGAAACTGTACAATTGTGAACAATGTGGAAAGAGCTTCACCCGTAAATCAGACCTCAAGAGGCATCAAGAGCACCACACAAAGTAAATGCCCAACCAGGGTTCAAATCTCAGTGAGAGTTTAGATGATGAATCGAGACTTCATGAAGGTGAGAACGCACAGCGGATGGAAACCATGTAACTTCTTCAACTATGCTAAGAAGGTTGCATCCACACAATACTTTTAAAGCTTCCCCCCAAGGAATCCTGGGAACTTCAGTTCTTAAGGGTGCTGGCAATTGTAGGTCTATGAAGTACAAACTACTTTTCCCATCATTCTTTGGATGAAGCCATGGCAACAGTTATAAATGTATGGTGTGAATGTGACCTCAGTCTTGGCACCCATCTTTTTGGCATCACAGGAGCCACCCAGAAGCTGCATTCCCCAAACCTTCAAATACACACACATAATCCATGCTTTGAGAGGGTTCTTGGGTCTTTTTAGTGACGAGAACTCATTGCCTCAGGTTTTGTTGTCCTTTTGTGCTGTGGATTTCTTGTGACATTTTTTTTTAAAAAAAGAAGAAGCTTAATCCACACAAAAGAGAAGCATTCTAAATGCTCAAAATGTGAGCAGGGCTTCCAGTTCAGCACGCACTCAATGCACATCAGAGAACCCATGAAGTGGAGAAAACATACAAATGCTCAAAATGCCACAAGGACTTTACTTCTCCGTTTGATCTCATTAAACATAACAGGATGCACATTGAAGAAGGACCTTACAAATGCTCAGAATGCGGAGAGAGCTTCAGGTGCAGCACCTCCCTTAGGGAACATCAGAGAATTCATAGAGGAGAGGAGCCAGATTTTGGCCTGAGCCATGCTTCTGAACCAAGTCTTGTTGAACATAATGTAACGCGCCCTGAAAAGAAATGTTTTGTATCTTCCAAGTGTTCCAGCGGAAGCCTTGGTTACATCAACTGAAGCATAAACAGGAGACATCGCAGAGCTTCTCAGGCTGAAGCAAGACCCTTTTTAAAATCTCCAATTAATCAGCACAAGACAACTCCCACTGAATAACCCACAAGTGTGGGGAAAGCTTTTATGATAGTGCACTCATTTCACGTCAGTTTAATTGGCCCCAGACAGCAATGGAGAGGCAGAGAGATCTTGCAAATGCGTCTGTTTCTCCATTCTTCTACTTCAGTGTATTTTTCCTGTCATGGTACTTCTTTTTAAATGCATTTTTTATTTGGGACTTGCTTCAATAAGTATTTTAATGTGTGTGCTCTATTCATCAATAAATTTTGTATGTTTTTTATTCCTTTTGCTTCTCTCTTTATTACTCTTGCCCCGTCAAGGTTGTAGTTTTAAATATGTTGCTGCAGCGTTTATTAAATTGTTAGTTTGGGTTTTTTGGTACGGCTTTTCTCATTGTGTAGCACCCTGCTTGTGGTTAACGCTTAGCTGGAATGAAATATTCAACGCAGCAATAGAGAAATTAAAATAATAATTTATTTGTCAGACAAATAAATGATAGGCACAGTGGTATATGGTTACCAAAGCTCTGCCCACTCCAGCCCTGATGGTCAGCACTTATATTTCCTCAGCCCAGCCCCCTTGCTCCTCCTTTGGCTGCCTCTGTCCAATCAGCCTGGTTGAAATTCCTATTGGCTGTTTGCTAGAAACAATCATAAAAGATACACCCATTTCCTATTACCTTTTATGGGAGACAAAGAGCTATATTTCCTTCTATCCATAAATGGCAAACAAGTATCCATATATCTTACATTTGCCTCAACAAGGCACCTTAATTACCAGATCACCTTTTGCCCTTGTTGCCCCTCCATTCCAAAATAGATGACTAAAACAGATGGCTCATTCTGTCTTAAACAGATCTTGGGTTCACATTCTCACACACCATCAATGAAATAAGAATCTAACATAAGAATCTAACATTTCTTACTTTCTAAATCCTTTGCATAATTACATTTAAGCCAACAAATCTCATACATTAACATAGATAGCTTTTTAGAAGAAAAGACATTTTCAAAGTAAAACTTCTTCAATTTACACCCCCCCCCTTTCCTGGCCAGCTGCTTTTCCCATTAGCTCTTGCCCTTTAACCTTAGGAAAATGTGGCTAAAGTCTCTAATGGGAGGCACATGATATTATTTTCTGTTAAACAATAAATCCTACTATTTACTAACTCTTAATTAGTGTTTTTGCAGCTTGATTGTATTCTGTAATATGTGGGGTCAGTATAACCTTTTTGCTCCCAGCCTATAATTCCCTTTTACAACTTTGAGAATTTTGGCTCCTGCTATAAATCAGGGGGGCCCTTGTCCAGGAGGATAAACATCTGCCAAAGTCCTTAGCCAGCTGGTTTTCTGCCTGGCATAAAAACATTTGCAAATCTTTAAGCTCATTTTAAAATACAGGCCTTGATCAGATGCCTCAATTGCACATGGCTGCACTACCTCTGGCCTCTGGGCCAATCTGTATTCCCCAAGCCATGGCTGCCCAACGATGAAGGAAGGCCAACCAGCAGTGACGCATGCATGGCATCGCTATGTATGGCGCATGCGAGTGGCACCATGCATGTGCTGTACGCAGCAGTTTGGCGCCACTGGCACTCGAACACAGTATGAATGGTGGCAGGATCCTCCGCTTGCAGCTGTAGCGATAGCAGAGGGATCCCACCGCCATCTGTACGGCACTTGAGCGGCATTGGTGGCAAACCGCTATGTATCGTTAAAGAAATTGGAGTTCTCGTTGAAAGTACAGAGCTCATGGTATATCCTTTTTAGTAAACCGCTATGTATGGCACATGCGCAGCACTGCACACATGCCCTGTACGGAGAGACGTCGTGTATGCCCTGTATATAGTGACGCCGCACATGTGCCGTACATAGCAGTTTGCCCCCAGCACCACTTGACCACTGTAAGGACACTGGTGGGATCCTCTGCACACGGCTGCAGCGGTGCGATGGCGGATTGCACCACCACAGCCAAAGGTGGCCGGGCGAGCACCCTGCGGAGTGCCTTCTGGTCGCCCCCCTCAGACATGGCACCTGGGGTGGCGCGCGCCCACCCCACCCCCCTCCTCCGCCACTGTGCTTGCCTAACCATAAACTAGCAGCTAGCGAGCAGGAAGAAAGCGTTTAGTTAATTCATAGGTAGCTCATGGGAGGTAGGTCAAAATGATCAGCACAGGAATGAAACTAAGAGAGGGGACAATGCAGCCCTAGCAGTGCTCACTGTTGGCGCATGATGCATGTCATGCGCCTTGGACACACCAACCACATGCTCCGCCTGTTGGCATGCAGCAGCAGCATGGCCCAAGTAAATAAATGCATTGGGACCACACCCTATGTTCCTCGTTGCAGAACTGGCAAGGACCCCCAATGCGCACACACTCCCACAGAGAGATGCCAAAGGACAGCCTAGGGAAAGGTCCCTGTGAGAGACATACAGCTAAAGGCATAAGAGCCTGCTGGATCAGGTCAAAGGCCCATCTAGTCCAGCATCCTCTTTACACAGAGGCCACCTTGATGTCCCGGGCAAAACCTTCAAGCAGGACCTCAGCCCAAGAGGGTTCTGGTACAGTCAAACCTTGGTTGATGAACGCAATGCATTCCGGAAGCCCATTCAGCTTCCGAAACGTTCAACAACCGAGGGGCAACCTCTGAGTGGTTGCAAGAGCTTATTGCACACAAGCAGAAATCACACCGGACGTTGGGGTTCTGAAAAATGTTTGAAAACCAGAACACTTACTTCCGGGTTTTCAGCATTCGGAAACTGAAACATACAATAACAGAGGCGCTCGTTGAACTGTATTTGAAAGTATTACTGCCTCCAACCATGGGGCAGGGCATAGCTATCAAGAATAGTAGCCATCAATAGTTTCATCTGTCATAAATGGGAGCAATCCTCTTGGAAAGCCATTGCGTGACTGAGCACATATTCTACCAGTTACTCTAGGCTTCCTACTTGGAGAAGATGCCTAAGGGTTGTTCTCCTGCTTCTTCCAGCCACTCTGGGAGTACAATGTGAAATGCTCATCATCTATTTTCCACCCAAACTACACATTATGTTTTAGTTTCTTTGCTGCATAAACAAACAACCAAGCTAACATTAACAGTTAAGTACCACTATCTACATGTCCAATGAGATGGCTGAATGCTGCATCTTCCTAAGATGGAGAATAGCCCAGGCAACAACAAATTCAAAACAAAACAAAACAAAACAAAACAAGAAAGCAATAAATCAAAGTGCACAGGGAAAAGAGGATCTCTATCATCTAACTATCTATCATCTATCTATCTATCTATCATCTATCTATCTATCTATCATCTATCTATCATCTATCTATCTATCTATCTATCATCTATCTATCATCTATCTATCTATCATCTATCTATCATCTATCTATCTATCTATCTATCTATCATCTATCTATCTCTGCTGTCTGAGTTCTCTTTTCAGGTCATGCTTCCTCACTCCAACAGTTTGTTTTTCTGTGAACTCCAATTCCCAGCAACCTTTGCACTTCCCACATAAACGATTAACACCTGACCTCATTTAGCTGAGCAAACACCCAAGTGGGTCAGTGAAGGGGCTTGAGATGAAGAAGGAAAGTCTGTGAATTCACCAGTGTCTACCAGGAGGGGTGAGCGGGAGCCTACCAAGAACTCAAGATAAGACATGCTGGGATTGGGTAGAAATTTCTGAACTGGGGGTCCCTGTTTTCCCCCTCTTTCTACCCCTTTGTGGCATTTGAAATGCAGACTTGATCTCACAAGGGGCTGCTGCTCTGGGTTTCAAATGTAGACCTGCCTTAGTCCTAAGAGGACCTGGGTGAGTCAAAGGAGGCTGGCATTCCTCTGCAGGAATGAGAAAGTGACAGCAAGGGGGTCCCCCGTTTTGTGGGAGGAGGAATATGGTCAGCAAGGGAAAATGCAAGAGAGGGAATTCTTCCCGTGGATGGGTAAACAGGGGTGGGGTCTTGGCTTTTGCATTAATTAAATATTTCACTAAGGGGCAGTGTCCATGTAGGAGCATGATTGCTTAAGGGAGAGTCCTTGGGGAGATGCAACCCATAGTAATATCAGAAGGAAAAGAGGGACAGGGTGTGTTTTGGGGCTTCTGCAGATAGAGGATGCTACATTTAAGGAGCAAAAATGCTGCATTTCGTAGAGCAAAGATCAACAAGGTCTTAGAGGGAAGGAATGCAGTTCAGTGGGAGAGCACCTGCTTTGCCTTGCAGATGGTTGCAGGTTCAATCCAGTCCATGCAGATAGTCCTAAACTAAGTGGCCAACATTCCTATCCTCTTGTGTAGGATCATGATGGAAATATTATATTGTGAGCTATTTTCATAAAACAATAACATGCAGAATGTCAGAAATCTAGTGTACATATGCAGCACTCACCAAGAACTCAAGATAAGACATGCTGAGATTGGGCAGAAAATTCTGAACTGGGGGTCCCTGTTTTCCCCCTCTTTCTTCTTTGTGGAATTTGAAATGCAGACTTGATCTCACACCTCTGCAAGGGGCAGCTTCTCTGGGCCTCGATTGCCGAAGGGAGAGTCCTTGCGGGGCTGCAACCCAGAGTCAATAACAGAAGGGGAAAGAGGGACAGGATGTGTTTTGGGGCTTCTGCAGGTAAAGGATGCTACATTTCTGGAGCAAATATCAACAGAGTCTTAGGCGGAAGGAATAAAGGTCAGCGATAGGCGGGGATCATGAAGGAAAGGTTGGCGTGCTTGTGTGTTGATCATGTTCAATATCCAGGCTATTTATATTCCAAATAGCTTTACTTTCAGAAACATAACTGAGAAGAGCTACAATCTCATGTTTATTCACTTTGTCCCTTTTAGAAAGCACAGATTTCTCCCTATTAACAATTAGGGATCTTCCTCTGTCTGTTACACTTCAGACAGATCACACGGACACAACACTCCCCTCGGCAGCATCCTGGGTGAGTCAAAGGATGACAGCCCTTTGGAAGAATGAGAAAGTGAAAGCAAGGGATTTCTCATTGTGCAGGAGGAGGAATGTGGGTAGCAAGGAAGGGTGCAAGAGAGATTTCTTCCCATGGGAGGTTAAGATAGGGTGGGGTCCAGAAGCCATTTGTGTTTTGCGTTATTTATATTTTTCACTAAGAAGGGGGATCTTGCTTAAGACAGAGGAAAAGAGGGACAGGATGTGTATTAGGGCTTCTGCAGGTGGAGGTTGCTACATTTCCTGGAGCAAAGATCAAAAGAGTCTTAGGGGGAAGGAACGCAGCTCAGTGGTAGAGTGCCTGCCTTGCATTGCAGAAGGTGGCGAGTTCAGTCCCCAGTATCTCCATGTAGGGCTTGGGAGAGGCTTCCCATATGAAACCCTGGGGGCTGCTGCCTGTCAGTGTAGACAGTACTGAGCTAAGTGGCCAAAGTTAGTATTCTCTTGTGTACATGAGGATCATGAAGGAAAAGATTCATTTCTGAGCAGTTTTCCTAAACCAGTAACAGGAGAGTGTCCAGTGTGCATACAGGGATACTCCTGTGCTCCTAATTCTCTGTATTTCCTGTTTCTCAAGATGCCTTGTTTCAAACAATCTACTTTCCTAAACAGGCAAAGGGAAAGCGGCAGCCAGTAGACAAAGCAGAAGACGCCTGTGGCTAAGAAGAAGGTTGCAAGGAGCCCAGTTGGACCACAGCCAGGATAATGATGTTTGATACTTGCAAGAAGCCAGACCTGTGCATTGTCTATGGGGAACCCATCAGACAAAAGCCCATCTTCCATAAGAGAAGGGAGGGTCAGCAGGAAGCCCACCCAGTTGAGGAGGAGGAGGATGTACACCTTCTTCATGGCGGAAGTTGCAGATCCCCCTGGGAAATCATGTTGGAGACAGTTCCTGGTGCTGCTGAGGAGCAGGATGTGTGCATTGTGGGTGAGGAAAACATCTGGCACAACCCCAACATCTGTGAGAGAAAGGTGGGTTTGCAGGAAACCCACTCAGTAGAGGGTCCAGTTGATAGCAAAGGAGACTCCAGTGTCCCAAGTAAAACTCCAGTCCAGACCGTTGTTGATGCCACAGCCAGGATGATGATGCTTGATACTTGCAAGAAGCCAGACCTGTGCATTGTCTATGGGGAACCCATCAGGGCAAAGCCCATCAACCACAAAAGAACAAAGGGTCAGCAGAAAGCCCACCTGGTCGAGGAGGAGGAGGATGTACACCTTCTTCGTGGAGGAAGTTGCAGATCCCCCTGGGAAATCACAGTACAGACAATTCCTGGCACTGCTAAGGAGCAGGACGTGTGCATTGTGGGTGAGGAAAACATCTGGCAGAACCCCAACATCTGTGGGAGAAAAGCGTGTTTGCAGAAAACCCTCTCAGTAGAGAGTCCCGTTCACAGCAAACTAGACTCCAGGCTCCGCAGTGAATTTCCAGTCCAGACTGTTGTCGATGCTACTAGGGGACAAGACATCTGCATTGTGTATGAGCAAGGTGTCCTACAGAAGCCCACCATTCATATCAGAATTGGGTATCCTGAGGAAACACACCCAGGGAAGGATGTAGTTAAGCCTGTTGCTGGCGGAGAAGATTGGAAAGGCCCCAGTGAATCTACTTTCCAAGCTGTTCTTAATGCCACCAAGGAACAAGACTCCCACGTTGGGTACGAGGAAATGGTTAGTCAGAAGGCCATTTTTCAAGGAAGAGCACCCAGTGAAGCCACAGCTCATAGAGGTATGGATACTGGTAAGTAATGGGACTCCCGGGTAATGCATAGAACATAGAACCCACTCTATGTAGGTACTCTTTGCTGGGGAAACAATACTACTCTTGAGGGGTGTGTGGATGTGGGGGGGGGTGTTGTTAGGATATTTCCGTTCCACCTTAAAAGGGAGCAGGCTTGTGAGTCACAGAGTCTGCGTATTTCCTGTTCACAGGATGTTTATGTTTGCTATTGCTTTTGTTTTCTCTCTCGGTGCCTGAACACGCTAGCAGGCGGTCATGTTTTTCTTTGTTCTGACCAACACTGAATAAACATGTAAATATGCTCTCCTGCTGTGCAACTTTCGCTGTGTGAATTCTGCTGATAGACTGTGCATCAGCCCAGGAATGCGGCAATCTATTTCTGGAGTTCATGCCGCTAATTGCTGATACTGTATCTACGGGAGATTGATGGACGTCCAGAGACGACGTGGAGGCAGTGATGGCCTTTGTCTCCCTGGCAGTATGTGTGTGTGTGTGTGTGACTTGTGCAGAAATTTTAAACAAGAAATTATACACAGTGGTAGCACAGGTTAAGTACTTAATTTATTCCAGAGGTCCGTTCTTAACCTGAAACTGTTCTTAACCTGAAGCACCACTTTAGCTAATGGGGCCTCCTGCTGCCACTGCACCACCGCACCACAATTTCTGTTCTCATCCTGAAGCAAAGTTCTTAACCCGTTGTACTATTTCTGGGTTAGCGGAGTCTGTAATCTGAAGCTCTATTTAGGTTCTGCTTGCTGGGGAAACAGCAGGACTGTTTGCTGGGGAAACTGTACTGTTCCTGAGTTGTACAGTGTACACACACACACACACACACACCATATTTTTCGCTCTATAAGACGCACCAGACCTTAAGACACACCTAGTTTTTGGAAGAGGAAAACAAGAAAAAATAATCTGAATCCCAGAAGCCAGGACAGCAAGTGGGATCACTGTGCAGCCCTGGCTTATGAGGTAGCCATGCACAGCCTCTGCCCGAGAGAGGTTGTGCGCGGCTAAGCAAGAAGCCAAGACAGCCAGCAGGATCGCAGTGCTTTTCCTCCTCAGGGAAAAGCCCCCAAGAGCCGCACACAGCTCCACACGGCTCTTTAAGGGGAGCGCTGAGCGGAGCCTCCCACCTGCATTCGCTCCATAAGAGGCACACACACTTCCCCTTACTTTTTAGGAGGGGGAAAGGGCGTCTTATAGAGCGAAAAATACGGTAAGCCTTGTAGGCTAATTTTTCAATTTAGCTGGGTACTTTTTGATTTTTTGTTATTTCTTCACAACTACTTTCCCTATGTTTGTAGACTGCTACATTGGTTGTATTGTCTGCTCTTGAGCACTAGAAAAGTTTCAAAGCACCAAGAATTGGAAATCTTGATCTAACCTCATGATGGACAAAAAACATAGCTATGCTTCCTAAAGCCAATGTAAGCTTCCACCTGCAGACAGAGAAAATATTTGCTCTCAAGATTAGGAACTTGCTGGTGAATCTGACGCAATGGCAAAACCAGACTCAGGATATTGAGCAGAGTGGAAAGAAAGGTCACCCATGATGGCAGTCATTGCCCACTTTGGCAGCAATGGCCCCAAAAGTGTAACAAAATACAAAATATATTAGATTGAATCACTCTGTTTCCATCTCTCTATGACATCCATGTTTTCCTTCTCTCATTATCCAGAAGGTGTTGTGCAATGGAGAGAGAACAGAAGGAAATCTTCAAAAAAAGCACAGGATGAGATGGTGGAGCGGAACCTCCTGAGTCACGATGGACCAAGGAGGGAAGAGAGAAGCCACAGAAAACGGAAGACAGACAAATCCATTGTTTCTCAAAGTAGCTTCTTCACTGAGCAAGGAGAACAACCAGAAAACAGAGACTCTTTGAGAGCGTCCACAGAGGAGAAAACAATTCAAATGGCAGAATCTGGAGAAATAAGCAGTGGGAGCAGAAACAATGGAAACAGCCCCACATGCCCTACAGAGGTGAAGCGATTTACTTGTTTGGAGTGTGGCAGGAGCTTCAGGAATCAGAAGCAGTTTGCTGCCCATCAGATGATTCACACAGGACAGAAATCACATAAATGTGCAGACTGTGGAAAGAGCTTCCCCAATAAATGGAACCTTAAAGTACATAAAAGAACCCACACAGGGGAGAAGCCTTTCAAATGTACAGTGTGCAAGAAAAGCTTTAATGTGAGATCAAACCTTAATGCACATCAAATAATTCACACAGGGGTGAAGCCCTACAAATGTTCTGTGTGTGGGAAACGTTTCGCACGCAGCTCATACCTTAATGCACATCAAAGAACTCACACAAAGAAGAAGCCCTACAAATGTTCTCAGTGTGGGAAAAGTTTCGCACACAGCTCATACCTTACAGTACATAAGAGAACTCACACAGGGGAGAAACCTTTCAAATGTTCAGTCTGTAATAAATGTTTTGCTAGGGTGTCAACCCTTACTAGTCATCAGAGCATTCACAAAGGGCAGAGACCCCATGAATGCTCAATATGTGGAAAGAGCTTCACCCGTAAATCAAACCTCAAGAGGCATCAAAAGCACCACACAAGGGAGACGCCCAACCAGGGTTCAAATCTCAGTCAGAGTTTAGATGATGAATCGAGACCTTATGTAGGTGAGAACACACAGCGGATTTAAACCATGTAACTTCAACTATGGTAAGAAGGTCGCATCCACACAATACTTTTAAAGCTTCCCCCAAGGAATCCTGGGAAATTCAGTTCTTAAGAGAGCTGGCAATTGTAGGTCTATGAAGTACAAACTACTGTTTCCAGAATTCTTTTAACAAACCATAGAAAAGCTATAAATGTGCTTTAAAGGGGTGGCGCAAATGTGATCTCAGCCTCGGTTTCCATCTTTTGGGTGTCGCAGGAGCCACCCAGAGGCTTGTCCCCACCTGAACTTCCCAATACACACACATAATACATGCTTTGGGCAGGTTCTTGAGTCTTTTAAGTGACTAAAACTCATTGCCTCAACTGGGTTGTTGTTTATTGTTTGTGTGGATTCCATGTGATAGTTGAAAAGTTTTTTTACATATAATAAAGTGCCTTCATTTTAATACGTTATGCTATGAAAATTGCTCTTGGGAGAATCTAGAGAAAACTCAGCTCTTTCCTTGGCCAGAGCACAGTCAAGCAGCACCTTTCTCTCTTGACACTGGGAATTTCTCCCCAATAAATTCATCCGGCTGAATTAACCATGTTGGGGATAATCTACGTGATTCTTTAGGCTTTTGAAACCAAAGAGAAGGATTGACCCAAGGAAGGAAGGGAAGGTTGAAGGCTTCAGAGGCTTCCCTGTTGGAAATGTAAAATTGACACAGTAGCTGCTTCTGCTTTTTAGATTTGTTTAGACACTACTACCAATCCTGAATAATAAAGTTGTATAAATATTACATTTTGTACTCTTCTGTTTTCTCTGGCTCCTCAACAAAAATGGATGCAACTTTCCAATTTAGGTTGCAGTTTCCAGCAAACTTAGCACACATTCACACCATAATTATAATTAATAATAATATTAATAATAATTTATTATTTATACCCCGCCTATATTGCTGGGTTTCCCATGCAGTGAAAGCAGTGTGATACTGCTTTAAACAGTCATGGCTTCCCCCAAGGAATTCAGGGAGCTGAAGGCTGTTAAGAGTGCTGAGATGGGTTAGGGAAGACCTGCTATTCTCCTCACAGAGCTACAGTTTCCAGCATTACTGGGGGAGAGGAACTGATGGTTAAACTACTTTGCCCTAGATGCTCAAAGAACCCTAAAAGATTGGTGACTTCCAGTAGCCAAGCTGGAGTTTATTCAGCAATACTTGATCCTCTGTATATATGAAGACTTTATCAACCATAAATCATTGGCCGCACCTGTAACTGAAATTGTGACAGCCAGAATGTGAAAGCTTCACTAAAGTTATATTTCCCTTTGAGAAATAGCTTGACCTGTTGAAATTCTGCCTGCTACACAGCTGTTAAAGGCCCAAGGATCAGAATAAGTACACTCAAAGGAAGGGAGAAGCAGCTTTTGAGGACTCGGGGGATTCCTATTGCCTGGTATCTAAACCACTCACAAAGCGCTCACAGCTCTGCATTCACTCATTGGCTGAATGGCTGGTGCCTAGAAATAAGGAAGGAAGGTACAATCCCAGGGAAGAGCATTCCAGGAATGAAGAGGCACCTCAGAAAAGGCCTGTTCTCAGGTCGCGAGGCTCCAGGCCCTTCGTGTCAGAGGCACACGGAGGAGGAGGAGGAGTCTTCTTTTTAAAAAACACCACAAAAGTTGATGTTATTATGTTGACAATATGTGAAACCAAGCCACAATTTAAAAACAAAAGAAGAAAGCTATAAATCAAATTGCCATAGGGAAAAAGAGGGCGTTTCTATCTTTTTCTCTCTCTGCTGTTTAATTCCTCCTTTCAAATCACATAAATGATCAACACCTGGATCCATTTAGCTGAGCAAACACTCAAGTGAGACAGTGAAGGGGCTTGAGATGAAGAAAGAAAGTCTCTGAATTCACCAATGTCTACCAGAACAGGTGAGCTGGAGCCTACCAAGAACTCAAGAGAAGACATGCTGGGATTTGGGTAGAAATTTCTGAACTGGGGGTCCCTGTTTTTCCCCTCTTTCTTCTCCTTTGTGGCATTTGAAATGCAGGCTTGATCTCACAAGGGGCTGCTGCTCTGGGCCGCAACTGTAGATGTTCCTTCCTTAGCCCTAAGAGGACCTGGGTGAGTCAAAGGATGACAACCCTTTGGAAGAATGAGAAAGTGAAAACAAGGGATTTCTCACTGTGCAGGAGGAGGAATGTGGGTAGCAAGGAAGGGTGCAAGAGAGAGATTTCTTCCCCAGCGAAGTTGAGATGGGGTGGGGTCCGGGAGGCAGACTCTTGCCTTTTGTGTTTTTATTAGCTTTTCAATTAGATACTCCACATACACATATTGTATTACATTTTACATTTATACTTGCTCTTCAAAGCTGACTTGCCTCCTTCTTTCTTCTGGTTTTTTATATCACATATAATTTTATCGCATTATTTTCTTCCATTTTATATATTATCATTTTCCATATTTGAGCATAGTGTATCCAAAAACAAAAAAGTCCTCAGGTTTATACAATTCTTGTTGTCTGTAATTTACCACTACTGTTAGTTATATTAGTTTCCGTATACATTTTGCTTTTTATTATTTTCATTATCCCTCACTTTTCTTAATCTTTCCCATTATGAGGTTTGTTGCCAATTCTACTAGTTTTACTATTTCATCTTTTCTTTCCTTTATACAACATAAATTTTCCCAATTCTTTTTGAAATGTTTCCTCACCCTGTTGTCGAATTTTCCCTGTTAGTTTGGCTATTTCTGCATATTCCATTACCTTCTGTCTCCATTCTTCTACTGTTGGTAATTGTTGCTGTTTCCAAACCTACGCTAACAGTAACCTCGCCGCTTTTGTTGCATATAAATACAGTTTCTGGTCGTTCTTAACCAAATCTTCTCCTACCATTGCTAACAAGAATGCCTGTGGCTTTTTCAAAAACGTATATCTAAAGATCTTCTTTAGCTCACTGTATATATTTTCCCAGTATGTTTTTACCTATGACATGACCACCGCATGTGAAAGAAATTACCTTTTTCACCCCACATTTCCAGCAATTCTTGTTTCCTGTTTTGTACATCCTTAACTGTTTAGTTGGAGTGAGATACCATCTGTACATCATTTTTAACAGATTTTCTTTTAACAAAGTACTTGCTGTGAATTTTAGCCCAGTGTTCCATAATCTTATCCACTTCTCGTATTCAATGCTACGGCCAACATCCATTGCCCATTTAATCATGACGCTCTTGATTTCTTCGTCTTTTGTGCACCATTCTAATAAAAACTAACAGACCTTTGACAATATTTTTGTGTTTTGTAATACTGCAGTTTCTAGTATTGATTTGGTTTGTTCGAAACCTCTTGCTTTTTTATCTTTTGAGAAAATGTCATTCATTTGGCGATACTCCATCCAACTTGATAATTTATCTTTTAGTTCCTCGTAAGGCCTGATCTTTGTTACATTGTTTTCTTCTATAAATATGTCTCTGTGCGTTAGCCATTCTCCTTTCAAATTTGATTTTTTCACTGAGAAGGCTTCTTGGGGTGGCAGCCACCATGGTGTTTTCCTTTCAAACTACTCTTTATATCTCTTCCAAACTTCGCACAATAATCTTTTTATAATATGATCTAGAAAGTCTCGGTGTACTCCATCCTTGTCATACCAAAGGTACGTGTGCCACCCGTATCTATTTCCAAACCCCTCTAGATCTAATATGTCTGTGTTCTCAAACTTCTTATGCTCCTAATTCTCTGCATCTCCTGTTTCTCAAGATGCCTTATTTCAAACAATCTACTTTCTCAAACAGGCAAAGGGAAAGTGGCAGCCAGTAGATGAAGCAGAAGACGCCCGTGCCTACGAAGAAGGTTGCAAGGAGCCCAGTTGGACCACAGCCAGGATGATGATGTTTGATACTTGCAAGGAGCCAGACCTGTGCATTGTCTATGGGGAAGCCATCAGGCAAAAGCCCATCTTCCATAATAGAACTGACAGTCAGAAGAAAGCCCACACAGTTGAGGAGGAGTGTGTATCCCTTTTTCATGGAGGAAGTTGCAGAGCCTCCTGGGAAATCACAATACAGACAATTCCTGGTGCTGCTAAGGAGCAGGATGTGTGCATTGTGGGTGAGGAGAACATCTGGGAGTTCTCCAACACCTGTGAGAGAAAGACATGTTTGCAGAAAATCAGCTCAGGGGAGGGTCCAGTTTACAGCAAAGGAGACTCCAGTGTCCCAAGTAAAACTCCAGGCCAGACTGTTGTTGATGCCACAGCCAGGATGATGATGCTTGATATTTCTAGGGAGCCAGACCTGTGCATTGTCTATGGGGAGCCCATCAGGCCAAAGCCCATCATCCATAAGAGAACTCAGGATCAGCAGGAAGCCCACCCAGTTGAGGAGGAGGAGGATGTACACCTTCTTCGTGGAGGAAGTTGCAGATCCCCCTGGGAAATCATGATGGTGACAGTTCCTGGTGCTGCTGAGGAGCAGGATGTGTGCATTGTGGGTGAGGAAAACATCTGGCACAACCCCAACATCTGTGGGAGAAAAGCGTGTTTGCAGGAAACACACTCAGTGGAGGGTCCTGATCACAGCAAACTAGACTCCAGTGTCCCCAGTCAACCTCCAGCCCAGACTGTTGTTGATGCTGCCAAGGGACAAGACATCTGCATTGTGTATGACCAAGGTGTGCTACAAAAGCACACCATGCATATCAGAATTGGGTATCCTGAGGAAACACACCCAGGGGAGGATATCGTTAAGCCTATTGCTGGCGGAGGAGATTGGAAAGGCCCCAAGGAATCCACCTTCCAGCCCGCTGTTGATGCCACCAAGGAACAAGACTCCTGCATTGTGCATGAGGAAATGGTTAGACAGAAGCCCATTTTTCAAGGAACAGCCCCCAATGAAGCCAAAGCTCAGAGAGATATGGATGCTGGTAAGTAATGGGACTCCCGGGTAATGCATATTGGGGAGGGAGGTCCCAGGTAGAATGGCTTCTTAGCTCCAGGTCTTAATGACAAGAACACAAGGCTATTTTTGAGGTCATCCCATGCTACACCAACTTACAATACACCCACTAAAAGTAGGTTCTGTTTGCTGGGGAAACTGTACTGCTCTTGAGGTGTGTGGGTGGGTGCGGGTGGGTGGGTGTGGGTGTGTATGCGCCTTGTGCAGAAAGTTCGCTTTGTAATTTTTGTTGTTTTGTTTGTTGTTCACAACTACTTTCCCTATGCTCATAGTCTGCTACTGTAATGGTTGTGAGGGGTTACTTGTGCGTAAATTGCCTTCAGTTTAGTTAGTTTGCTTGCCCAACCATGCTTAGGGTCAGAGCTCGCCCTCCGTGACCTGTTAGTCACTTGCAGAATCCGAGAGTGGGCGTCTCTTGAACCTCTTCATTAGGTCCTGCACCCCCGCAGCTGGCTCCGCTGCCCCGGCGCCTGCAGTCTGGCTCATGTTTCCACTGCTTGCACACAAGTAACGTAAATGACTCTCGGATTGCTGACCCTCTTCCAGCATAAAAGCTGTTTGACCCCGAGTCTCCTCCTATGTTCCCTGCGTGGAACGCGTCTGCGCAAGTAAGGGGAAGGCAGGGGCGTCCCAGCGCTCTCTCCACTAGTTTCGGGTGAAGGGTCTTGGAGCCCTGTCACCAATTCCTCCATCTCCCTCTCTTCTCTATGGGTGTTACGCTGAAATCCTTCCCCCCTGCTAGTCCCCTCTCCGGCATCGCTCGGGAGCCCTGCCTCCGTTTCTTGCTCTGATGGCAGTTCCCTGACAGCTACTTTTGCTGTATTGTCTGCTCTTGAGCATTAGAAAAGTTTCAATGCATCAAGAATTAGAAATCTTGATCTAACCTCGTGAGGGACAAACAATATAGCTATGCTTCCTAAAGCCAATGCAAGCTTCCACCTGCACACTGAGAAAATATTTGCTCTCATGATTAGGAACTTGCTGGTGAATCTGACGCAATGGCAAAACCAGACTAAGGATCTTGAGCAGAGTGGAAAGAAAGGTCACCCATGATGGCAACTCATTGCCCGCTTTGGCAGCAATGGTCCAAAAGTATATCAAAAAGACAAAACCTATTACATTGAATGTCTCAGTTTCCATCTCTCTCTCTCTGACATCCATGTTTTTCTTCTCTGTTATCCAGCAGGTGTTGTGCAGTGGAGACAGAACAAAAGGAAATCTTTGAAAAAAGCACAAGATGAGAAATGGAACCTTACAGTACATAAAAGAACCCACACAGGGGAGAAGCCTTTCAAATGTACAGTGTGCAAGAAAAGCTTTAATGTGAGATCAAACCTTAATGCACATCAAAGAACTCACACAAGGGTGAAGCCCTACAAATGTTCTGTGTGTGGGAAACGTTTCGTACGCAGCTCATACCTTAATGCACATCAAATAACTCACACAAAGAAGAAGCTCTACAAATGTTCTCAGTGTGGGAAACGTTTCGCACACAGCTCATACCTTACAGTACATAAGAGAACTCACACAGGGGAGAAACCTTTCAAATGTTCAAAGTGTGAGAAAAGTTTCAATTACAGCTCAAACCTTACCAGACATAAAAGAACTCACACAGGGGAGAAACCTTTCAAATGTTCAGTCTGTAATAAATGTTTTGCTCAGACGTCAAACCTTACTAGTCATCAGAGGATTCACAAAGGGCAGAGACCCCATGAATGCTCAATATGTGGAAAGAGCTTCACCTGTAAATCCAACCTCAAGAGGCATCAAAAGCACCACACAAGGGAGACGCCCAACCAGGGTTCAAATCTCAGCCAGAGTTTAGATGATGAATCAAGACCTTATGTAGGTGAGAACACACAGCGGATTTAAACCATGTAACTTCAACTATGGTAAGAAGGTCGCATCCACACAATACTTTTAAAGCTTCCCCCAAGGAATCCTGGGAACTTCAGTTCTTAAGGGAGCTGGCAATTGTAGGTCTATGAAGTACAAACTACTGTTTCCAGAATTCTTTTAACAAACCATAGAAAAGCTATAAATGTGCTTTAAAGGGGTGGTGCGAATGTGACCTCAGCCTCGGTTTCCATCTTTTGGGTGTCGCAGGAGCCACGCAGAGGCCACGTCCCCCCCTGAACCTCCCAATACACACACATAATACATGCTTTGGGCAGGTTCTTGAGTCTTTTAAGTGACTAAAACTCATTGCCTCAACTGGGTTGTTGTTTATTGTTTGTGTGGATTCCATGTGATTGTTGAAAAGTTTTTTTTTACATATAATAAAGTGCCTTCATTTTAATAAGTTATACTATTAAAATTGCTCTTGGGAGAATCTAGAGAAAACACAGCTCTTTCCTTGGCCAGAGCAAAGTCAACCAGCACCTTTCTCTCTTGACACTGGGAATTTCTCCCCAATAACCATGAAGTAACCATGTTGGGGATAATTTATGTGATTCTTTGGGCTTTTGAAACCAAAGAGAAGGATTGATCCAAGGAAGGAAGGGAAGGTTGAAAGGCTTCAGAGGCTTCCCTGTTGGAAATGTAAAATTGACACAGTAGCTGCTTCTGCTTTTTAGATTTGTTTAGAGACTACCAATCCTGAATAATAAAGTTGTATAAATATTACATTTTGTACTCTTCTGTTTTCTCTGGCTCCTCAAGAAAAATGGATGCAGCTTTCCAATTTAGGTTGCAGATTCCAGCACACGTAGCACACATTCACACCATTATTATAATTAATAATAATATATTGCTGGGTTTCCCATGCAGTGAAAGCAATGTTATACTGCTTTAAACAGTCATGGCCTCCCCCAAGGAATTCTGGGAGTTAAAGGTTAAGAGTGCTGAGATGGGTTAGGGGAGACCTGCTATTCTCCTCACAGAGCTACAGTTTCCAACATTACTGGGGGAGAGAAACTGATGGTTAAACCACTTTGCCCTAGATGCTCAAAGAACCCTAAAAGATTGGTGAATTGCAGAAGCCAAACTGGATTTTATTCAGGATGACTCGGTCCTCTGTATATATGAAGACTTTATCAACCATAAATCATTGGCCACAGCTGTAACTGAAGCTGTGACAGACAGAATGAGAAAGCTTCCCCATAGTTATATTTCCCTATGAGATATAGCTTAACCTGTTGAAATTCTGCCTGCTACACAGCTGTTAAAGGCCCAAGGATCAGAATAAGTACACTCAAAGGAAGGGAGAAGCAGCTTTTGAGGACTTGGGGGATTCCTATTGCCTGATATCTACAACACACAAATCACTCACAGCTCTGAATTCACTCATTGGCTGAACGGCTGGTGCCTAGAAATAAGGAAGAAAGGTACTGAAGGGAGAAGGAAGGGTTAATAAGGCAAAGAAGCTAAAAGTTGTGCAGCTAGCAGAAACGGCAAATGCGTCAGCTCTGTAGGTCAGAAGCTGCTTCCTGTTTTCAGCTCTGTGGGCCAGAAGCTGCTTCCTGTTTTCAGCTCTGCAGACTGGGAGCTGTTTCCTGTTTTTGTGCTACCTGTTTTAGAAATATTTTTAGAAATACAAGACATACATGCAGGGCATGAGAAGGATTTCTCTCTGCCTTCTCTGTACCATTGTACCTTGTAAGGGTTGCTCTCAAATATTTCCTGCAGTAAATTCCTGTGCTAATCCTGTTTTTGCAGTTGCGGCAGTTTAGCAAACAATGGGTGTTTGCTAAACTCAGGCAGGTCAAGAGTCCAGCTTCCTGCCTTACCAGCTAGCCAGAAAATTGCAGCTGTTTGCAAATTTAACCAGCCTGCTAAAGAGGACTCACTCTGTCTTTTATAACATGCATTTGTTTTCATATTTCAAAACTACAAACCATGTTTGGGCGCCTTGGCGAAAAGGTGGTTTCTAGGGGGATGCATACCCCTAAACATTTTGTGAATCTAATGGAAGAAACTAATTTTTAAAACTTTTTAGTTTCTTCCACGGCAAATCATCACCATGTTTCCTGCCATACGCTTCCTGTCTTAAGTAATGCAAAGATAAGAAAGACACGTATGAGGAAGTGCTTAGCCAGCAGAAAGATGTGCCATATAAGGGAATAAGTTGAACATTTGCCAGCTGATTGGGGAAAAATTGAGGAAGGAATGGGAGGGGGGGAAATGCTCAAAAGGTATAAGAAGGCTTGCTGAAATGTATTTCTTTACAGCCAGCTTTCAGGAGGTATCCTGCTGGTTGTCTCTATGTACAGATTGTCTCTGTGCACAGATTTCAATAAACTTTTTCTCCAAAGAAGATTTTGCTTTCCTGGTACTTTTGTTCCCTCCAAGGTCCGGGGATGGCGAGGCTGATGGATCCCTAGGTAAATAAGGCTTCAGTACAATCCCAGGGAAGAGCATTCCAGGAGTAAGGAGGCATCTCAGAATAGGCCGGTTCTCAGGTTCCCTAAATGGGACTGCTGTAAATAGCCCCCCTTTTTGCAACCCCCTCTTTAACCCCAATTGATTAAGCAAGGACCAGAGTGTGGCCGGCCACGTGCCTCGGGTGGTGACATGTGGAGACAGACCCATGGTCATCATTACATCCACAGCCAGTCGCCTTGGTGCTGATGGTTGGAAAATGCCCTGGGGGTGCCTGCAAGCCCCCCGAACTCTGAGTGTCCTCCGGTACGAGCAGCTCTGGAAAAGGTATCTCCCTTGCGTGGCGAGTTCCCGCCTCCCGCCAGTGGTAAAGAATGACACAAGACACCATAATTAAGATTAATGGGCTAAAATTGGCCACAACGTTATTGGTTACAGGTAAGAGCGGTATTGGTATTGGCTTAGGCATTGGTCCTATCCATCTATCCGGCTTCAGCCTTATGGCTTGAAGAGCGGCAAGGGTTAACACCAGCAGGGGGTGTACCCTCTGGGCATAGCCCAGTCTCCCTCACCTCCCCCTGCCCTGAACCACTGTGATGAGGGACTCTGCTATTCTTCCCAGCTCCTCTCCTTCCAGACACATCTCCACTCCCTCAATAATAACAGAGAACAACCAAAACAAAAAAATTCCTTCCAGTAGCACCTTAAAGACCAACTAAGTCAGTTCTTGGTATGACCTTTCGTGTGCATGCACACGAAAGCTCATACCAAGAACTGACTTAGTTGGTCTTTAAGGTGCTACTGGAAGGAATTTTTTTGTTTTGACTATGGCAGACCAACACGGCTACCTATCTGTAAAGAGAACAACCAAACAAACACAAAGGTAAAACAGTTAAAACCATTGGAGCAGCAGGCCTGTCTCCAGCTGCCTGAGCCCAAATAACCCTCCCAAAACCTAGACATTTGCTTTAAAAAGAAAAAGTCTGCTCAGGTGGGCATGTTGCAACCCCGAAGAGGACATGTCCTGGTTTTCCCAGACATATGGCAACCCTACAGTGTATAAAATTCATTGCTACAAAAGGTTTGATGCACAATAGTATCATCATGTTCAGGACCCCTCAACTTCTGAACACCAGATTCTGGGTCTTCTACGTCCAGTAACTGGTCTTCCTAGAGCTATCCGATTGGCCACTGTAGAAAATAGAATGCTGGACTAGCTTATCGTCAACCTAACATTACCAGGGTCAAAACATTTTTTAAAGAAAACCACAAAAGTTGATGTTATTATATTGACAGTATGTGAAACCGGGCCACAATTTAAACAAAAACAAAAAACAAAAAAGCTATAACTCAAAGTGCAGGAGGGGAAAAGAGGGCATTTCTGTCTTTTTCTCTCTCTGCTGTTTAATTTCTATTTTCAGATCACCCTTCTGCCCTGCCACAGTTTGTTTTTCTGTGAACTCCAATTCCCAGCAGCCATTGCACTTCCCACATAAACGATCAACACCTGGCCTCATTTATCTGAGCAAACACCCAAGTGGGACAGTGAAGGGGCTTGAGATGAAGAAGGAAGGTCTGTGAATTCACCAATGTCTACCAGAACAGGTGAGCTGGAGCCTACCAAGAACTCAAGATAAGACCTGCTGGGATTGGGTAAAAAATTCTGAACTGGGGGTCCCTGTTTCCCCCCTCTTTCATCCTCTTTGTGGCATTTGAAATGCAGACTTGATCTCACAAGGGGCTCCTGCTCTGGGCCTCGAGTGTAGACCTGCCTTAGTCCTAAGGGGACTTGGGTGAGTCAAAGGATGACAGCCCTTTGGAAGAATGAGAAAGTGAAAACAAGGGATTTCTTATTGTGCAGGAGGAGGAATGTGGGTAGCAAGGAAGGGTGCAAGAGAGAGATTTCTTCCCCTGGGAGGTTAAGATGGGGTGGGGCTTGGGAAGGGCGTCTCTTGCCTTCGTGTTTTGCATTAATGAAATATTTCCCTAAGGGGGAGCTTGTTTTTTGTTAATTCATTTTCAATTAAAAACCTTCCAATTGGTGACAAATCAAATCTTGCCCAATCATAATACAAACAGTACAGTGGTGCCTCGCAAGACGAAATTAATCCGTTCCGCGAATCTCTTCGTCTTGCGGTTTTTTCGTCTTGCGAAGCACGGCTATTAACGGCTTAGCGGCTATTAGCGGCTTAGAGGCTATTAGCAGCTTTAAGAAAAAGGAAACAAACTCGCAAGAACTCGCAAGACGTTTCGTCTTGCAAAGCAAGCCCATTGGGAAATTCGTCTTGCAGAACAACTCAAAAAACGGAAAAACCCTTTCGTCTAGCGAGTTTTTCGTCTTGCGAGGCATTCGTCTTGCGGGGCACCACTGTACAGCCAATTATACAGTGCAACTTTAAAAAATTTCAGAAGGGGACCTCCTATGTTCTGTATCTCGAGAGAAAATGTCTTTTATTTTCTGCTTGCTTCTCTCTTGTTTTCCAATTTCATATTTCCGATCTTAACCATCCTTATCTCACAATCACTGGTGTATGACTCTCAATCTTGTTTAACAAAGTCCATATATCTGTTAACATGCAAGAGGCAAATTTTATTCCATGTTGATCTCTTTCAGTTGCTTTTAAAACACAGTCCTCCCAATGGCCCCTTCTTTCGCTCCACTACTTTTAGCTCCAAAGACTCTGGGCTCTCTTCCAAGACTCCTTCAACTGATAAAATTTATGGCGCAGCAATCTTTCTGATCTCTTAACGAACCAATGTTTCAGTAAAAAACAATGCCATGGAGCATACTATGCAATCAGTATTTATGTAGAGACTGTTTTCAGTTCCTCTAAAATCCAAGCCAGCTTTCCACAGGCCTTAGGAAAGCCAGCAGAAATCCAGTAGTCACCGTCACTTTCTACTTAATCCATATATGAGAATAATCCATTCAGACAAATCGAATTTTGTGTGAAATTTCCCCCCCCCTTTTTTTAGTCCATCAAATATCTTGAGCGTACACACACACACCCCACCATAGGGGAGGCCGTTTATTTTTCTTCCTGTGCAACAGCAGTCTCCATTTTTTTTCCCCTCAGCTGGGCCGCTTTCATATCTGATCTTGTTTTGCCAGTTCTAATTGGGGCTCTCTGCCGGGGACTGGGCAGCCATGTATCCAACTAATTTTTACACGTCCTCCTGCAATTCCTTTAGGTATTTGATTCTTTCTTGGCGCGGTTCGCCATATCATGAAGTAGCAAATATAAAGAATGTACAAAAATGGCTGCCGCTCACCTCATAAATCAAAGCACAAAGATGAGAGTCCTTTTCAAGTCCAAACCTTGGCATCCAGTGATTGGTTAGTTTAGCAGATCTTTTCCGTATCTTTCTTTCCAGAACATGCCTGTTTCTTAGGCCGAATTCAATAATTTTTAAAAACAGGGATCTCCTGGCTCATGCTGACTGGCTCTGGAGAGTTCCCAGTTCATGCAGGGCACACCCAGCAGCCTTACCCTTGCATTCTGAAGCGAGCAGCAGATAATGGACGATCTGCGGGTCATGGCCTGTCCCCCCTTAAGCTGGGGTGTCAGCAGAGATCATTACTGCCATATCAACCCTTATAACCTGCACAGTTGAGGTCCGATGTTATAAGGAAAGCAGCCATTTCCCAAAGCCAGGAAACCAGAATTCCAAGAGGGTGGCTTGTTTAAGGCAGACCTGCAGCCCAGAATCCACAAAGGAAAGGAAAAGAGGGACAAGATGTGTATTAGGGCTTCTGCACGTGGAGGTTGCAACATGTCCTGGAGCAAAGATCAAAAGAGTCTTAGGAGAAAGGAACACAGCTCAATAGTAGAGTGCCTGCCTTGCATTGCAGAAGGTGGCAAGTTCAATCCCCAGTATCTCCATGTAGGGTTTGGGAGAGGCTTCCCATATGAAACCCTGGAGAGCTGCTTCCAATCAGTGTAGACAGTACTGAGCTAAGTGGACAAAGTTACTATTCTCTTGTGTATATGAGGATCATGAAGGAAAACATTCATTTCTGAGCTATTTTCCTAAAAGAGTAAGATGGAGAGTGTCTAGTGTGCATATGGGGCACACAATATATCCTCTGAAAGCTGAGCTGAACACAATACTTCTTATGTTTCCAATTCTCTGCATCTCCTGTTTCTCAAGATGCCTTATTTCAAACAATCTACTTTCTCAAACAGGCAAAGGGAAAGCGGCAGCCAGTAGATGAAGCAGAAGACGCCCGGGCCTACGAAGAAGGTTGCAAGGAGCCCAGTTGGACCACAGCCAGGATGATGATGTTTGATACTTGCAAGGAGCCAGACCTGTGCATTGTCTATGGGGAACCCATCAGGCAAAAGCCCCTCATCCACAAGAGAACAAAGGGTCAGCAGGAAGCCCACCCAGCCCATCCAGTTGAGGAGGGTGTATCCGCTTTTCCTGGAGGAAGTTGCAGAGCCTCCTGGGAAATCACAGTACAGACGATTCCTAGTGCTGCTAAGGAGCAGGATATGTGCATTGTGGGTGAGGAGAACATCTGGCGGTACTCCAACACCTGCGTGAGAAAGACGTGTTTTCAGAAAATCAGCACAGGGGAGGGTCCAGTTTACAGCAAAGGAGACTCCATTGTCCCAAGTAAAACTGCAGCCCAGGGTGTTGTTGATGCCACAGCCAGGATGATGATGCTTGATACTTGCAAGAAGCCAGACCTGTGCATTGTCTATGGGGAACCCAGCAGGCCAAAGCCCATCGTCCATAAAAGAACGGAGGGTCAGCAGGAAGACCACCCAGCTGAGGAGGAGGAGGATGTACACCTTCTTCGTGGAGGAAGTTGCAGATCCCCCTGGGAAATCATGGTGGTGACAGTTCCTGGTACTACTAAGGAGCAAGATGTGTGCATTGTAGGTGAGGAAAACATCTGGCAGAACCACAACATCTGTGAGAGAAAAGCGTGTTTGCAGGAAACGCTCTCAGTGGAGGGTACAGTTCACAGCAAACTAGAGTCCAGAGTCCCCAGTGAACCGCCAACCCAGACTGTTGGTGATGCTGCTAAAGGACAAGACACCTGCATTGTGTATGACCAAGGTGTCCTACAAAAGCACACCGTCCATATCAGAATTGGGTATTCTGAGGAAACACACCCAAGGGAGGATATAGTTAAGCCTATTGCTGGCGGAGGAGATTGGAAAGGCCCCAAAGAATCCACCTTCCAGCCTGCTGTTGATGCCACCAAGGAACAAGACTCCTGCATTGTGCATGAGGAAATGATTAGACAGAAGCCCATTTTTCAAGGAAGAGTCCCCAGTGAAGCCACAGCTCAGAGAGATATGGATGCTGGTAAGTAATGGGACTCCCGGGTAATGCATATTGGGGAGTGAGGTCCCAGGTAGAATTGCTTCTTAACTCCAGGTCTTAATGACAAGCACACAAGGCTATTTTTGAGGTCATCCCATGCTACACCAACTTACAGTAGACCCACTAAAAGTAATGGACATAGAACCCACTCTATCTAGGTTTTGTTTGCTGGGGAAACTGTACTGCTCTTGAGTTGTATATATTTATATATACGCCTTGTGCAGAAATTTTTCAATTTCGCTTTGTACTTTTTGTTGTTTTGTTTGTTGTTCACAACTACTTTCCCTACCTTCATAGTCTGCTATCTTTGCTGTATTGTCTGCTCTTGAGCATTAGAAAAGTTTCAATACATCAAGAATCAGAAATCTTGATCTAACCTTTTGATGGACAAACAATATAGCTATGCTTCCTAAAGCCAATGTAAGCTTCCAGCTGCAGACTGAGAAAATATATCCTCTCGAGAGTAAAATCTATACAGGTAGAAATTTGCTGGTGAATCTGAGGCAAAGACAAAACCAGACTCCGGATATTGAGCAGAGTGGAAAGAAAGGTCACCCATGATGGCAACTTACTGCCTGCTTAGACAGCAATGGCCCAAAAGTGTATCAAAAAAACAAAACCTATTACATTGAATGTCTCAGTTTCCATCTCTCTCTCTGACATCCATGTTTTCCTTCTCTCTTATCCAGCAGGTGTTTTGCAGTGGAAACAGAACAGAAGGAAATCTTTGAAAAAAGCACAGGATGAGATGGTGGAGCAGAACCTCCTGAGTCACAAAGGACCAAGGAGGGAAAAGAGAAGCCACAGAAAACGGAAGACAGACAAATCCATCGTTCCTCAAAGTAGCTTCTTCACTGAGCAAGAAGACCAACCAGAAATCAGAGACTCTTTGAGAGCGTCCACAGAGGAGAAAACAATTCAAACGGCAGAATCTGGAGAAATAAGCAATGGGAGCAGAAACAATGGAAACAGCCCCACATGCCCTACAGAGGTGAAGCGATTTACTTGTTTGGAGTGTGGAAGGAGTTTCAGGAAGCAGAAGCAGTTTGCTGCCCATCAGAAGATTCACACAGGACAGAAAACACATAAATGTGCAGACTGTGGAAAGAGCTTCCGCAAGAAATGGACCCTTACACTACATAAAAGAAGCCACACAGGGGAGAAGCCGTACAAATGTTTGGAGTGCGATAAAAGCTTCAATTACATTTCACACCTTACTAGACATCAAAGAATCCACACAGGGGAGAAGCCTTTTAAATGTTCGAAGTGTGAGAAAAGCTTCACTGTCAGCTCAAGCCTTACCAAACATCAAAGAACTCACACAAAGGAGAAGCCTTACAAATGTTTGCAGTGCGATAAAAGCTTCACTGACAGCTCAAACCTTACAGTACATAAAAGAACTCACACAGGGGAGAAGCCCTACAAATGTTCTGTGTGTGGAAAACATTTCTCACAGATCTCAAACCTTAAAGTACATGAAAGAACTCACACAGGAGAGAAACTGTACAAGTGTGAACAATGTGGAAAAAGCTTCACCCGTAAATCAGACCTGCAGAGGCATCAAAAGCACCACACAAGGCAGACACCAAACCAGGATTCAAATCTCAGTGAGCGTTTAGATGATGAATCGAGACCTCATGAAGGTGAGAACGCACAACGGATGGAAACCATGTAACTTCCTCAACTATCATAAGAAAGTTGCATGCACACAATATATTTAAAGCTTCCCCCTAAAGAATACTGGGGACTTAAAGGTGTTCGTAAAGGTGTCTGGAATTTAGACCTATGAGGTTGAAACTACTGTTTCCAGAATTCTTTTGAGAAAGCCATATAATAACTACAAAGGAGATTTAAAGGTTTGGTGTGGATGTGACCTCAGTCTCGGCGTCCATCTCTTGGGTGTCGCAGGAGCCACCCAGAGGCTACATCCCCCCTGAATCTCCCAATACACACACATAATCCATGCTTTGGGTGGGTTCTTGAGTCTTTTAAGTGGCTAAAATACATTGCCTCAGGTTTTGTGTCCATTCTTTGTGTAGATTCCATGTGATAGTTGTGTGTGTGTGTGTGTGTGTGCGTGTGTGTGTATTGAAGTTGCTTTATCGCAATCAGTTAGGCTATGAAAATTGCTCTTGGGAGAATCTAGAGAAAACTCAGCTCTTTCCTTGGCCAGAGCACAGTCAACCAGCACCTTTCTCTCTTGACATTGGGAATTTCTCTTGGCACCCCAATAAATGTGAGGGCTCTTCTGTTCATCCGGCTGAATTAACCATGTTGGGGATAATCTACGTGATTCTTTAGGCTTTTGAAACCAAAGAGAAGGATTGACCCAAGGAAGGAAGGGAAGGTTGAAGGCTTCAGAGGCTTCCCTGTTGGAAATGTAAAATTGACACAGTAGCTGCTTCTACTTTTTAGATTTGGTTTGAGACTACCGATCCTGAATAATAAAGTTGTTAAATATTATGCTTTGTGCATTATTATTATATTAATAATAATTTATTATTTATACCCCACCCATATTGCTGGGTTTCCCGTGAAGTGAAAGCAATGTGATACTGCTTTAAACAGTCAATACTTCCCCCAAGGAATTCTGGGAGCTAAAGGTTGTTAAGAGTGCTGAGATGGGTTACCCTTCAATATTTGGGAGAGGTGATGGCGCTCCTCCCCCCATCTCATCTACATAACAATATCCATACCAATGCCTAACTGCCAAGACCAGAGAGGTTGTGACGATTTCCTACGAGGTAGGCAAAAAAACAAATGGCCGGTGCCAATTTGCTAAGTGGAAAAAACTCCTACCAGGCCCCTTAACGGCGACCAACCAAAGTCCATAGCAAGGTCATATAAGGAAACCTTGAAGGGCGGACGGGTGGGAAACCGGTCAGCTGAGCGATCCGAAAGAGGGCGATTCCCCGGGCCGCGCTTGCCTTAAATGGGGCAAGCCACACACCCCGAACCAGCCAATTGGCTGGCTCGGAGGATGACACGGCCCGAGGATTCCCCAGTCCGCGCGGGGCTGCAAGCCAGCCACCGCGCACGTGTTGGGGGCGTGAGCCTACAACACCACCTCCTCCCAAGGTCAGAAGTGGCTTTGCGTGGTGAGTTCCCGCCTCCCACCAGTGGTAAATAACAACACAAGACACCATAATTAAGATTAATGGGCTAAAATTGGCCACAACGTTATTGGTTACAGGTAAGAGCGGTATTCGCTTAGGCATTGGTCCTATCCATCTATCCAGCTTCAGCTTGAAGACCGGCAAAGGTTAACACCAGCAGGGGGTGTGCCCTCTGGACATAACCCAGTCTCCCTCACCTCCCCCTGCCCTGAACCACTGTGATGAGGGACCCTGCTATTCTTCCCAGCTCTTCTCCTTCCAGACACATCTCCACTCCCTCAATAATAACAGAGAACAACCAAACACACACAAATGTAAAACAGTTAAAACCATTGGAGCAGCAGGCCTGTCTCTAGCTGCCTGAGCCCAAATAACCCTCCCAAAACATGGATTATGTCCTAGACATTTCCTTTAAACAGAAAAAATCTGCCCAGGTGGGCATGTTGCGCCCCCAAAGAGGACATGTCCTGGTTTTCCCAGACATATGGCAACCCTACAGTGTATAAGATTTATTGCTACAAAAGGTTTGATGCACAATAATATCATCATGTTCAGGACTCCACAGCTTCCGAACACCAGATTCTGGGTCTTCTACGTCCAGTAACTGGTCTTCCTAGAGCTATCCGATTGGCCACTGTAGAAAATAGAATGCTGGACTAGCTTATGGTCAAGCTAACATTACCAGGGTCAAAATCTTGTTTTAAGAAAACCACAAAAGTTGATGTTATTATATTGAGAGTATGTGAAACCAGGCCACAATTTAAACAAAAACAAAAAACAAAGCTATAACTCAAAGCGCAGGAGGGGAAAAGAGGGCATTTCTGTCTTTCTCTCTCTGCTGTTTAATTTCTCTTTTCAGATCACACTTCCTTCCTGCCACAGTATGTTTTTCTGTGAACTCCAATTCCCAGCAGCCTTTGCACTTCCCACATAAAGGATCAACACCTGGATCCATTTAGCTGAGCAAACACACAAGTGGGACAGTGAAGGCGCTTGAGATGAAGAAGAAAGTCTGTGAATTCACCAATGTCTATCAGGAGGGGTGAACTGGAGCCTACCAAGAACTCAAGAGAAGACATGCTGGGATTGGGTAGAAACTTCTGAACTAGGGGTCCCTGTTTCCCCCCCTTTTTCATCCTCTTTGTGGCATTTGAAATGCAGACTTGATCTCACAAGGGGCTCCTGCTCTGGGTCTCAAATGTAGACCTGCCTTAGTCCTAAGAGGACCCGGGTGAGTCTAAGGAAGCTGGCATTCCTCTAGAGGAATGAGAAAGTGACAACAAGTTTTGTGGGAGGAGGAATATGGTCAGCAAGGAAGAATGCAAGAGAGGGAATTCAACCCATGGATGGGTAAACAGGGGTGGGGTCTTGGCTTTTGCATTCCTTAAATATTTAATTATCAGAAGGGAAAAGAGGGACAGGGTGTGTATAAGGGCTTCTGCAGATAGATGATGCTACATTTAAGGTGCAAAAATGCTGCATTTCGTAGAACAAAGATCAACAAGGTCTTAGAGGGAAGGAATGCAGTTCAGTGGGAGAGTACCTGCTTTGCCTTGCAGATGGTTGCAGGTTCAATCCCCAGTATCTCCATGTAGGGCTTGGGAGAGGCTTCCCATATGAAACACTGGAGAGCTGCTGCCAGTCAGTGTAGACAGTACTGAGCTAAGTGGCCAAAGATACAATTCTCTTCTCTTCCCTTTTTTCCATCAAATATCTGCAGCCTCCCACGCCCGGTAAGGAAGGCCGATTTTTTTTCCTTCCTTCCTGTGCAACAGCCGACTCCCTTTTTTCCCCCCTCAGCCTGAACCTCTTTAATATCTGATCTTATTTTGCCAGTTCTAATTGGGGCTCTCTGCCGGGGACTGCGCAGCCATGTATCCAACTAATTTTTACAGTTCCTCCTGCAATTCCTTTAGGTAATTGATTCTTTCTTGGTGAGGTTCGCCATATCATGAAATAGCAAATAGAAAGAATGTACAAAAATGGCTGCCGCTCACCTCATAAATCAAAGCACAAAGATGAGAGTGCTTTTCAAGTCCAAACCTTGGGCATCCAGTGATTGGTTAGTTTAGCAGATCTTTTCCATCTCTTTCTTTCCAGAACACACCTGTTTCTTAGTCCGAATTCAATAATTTTTAAAAACAGGCATTTCCTGGATAATGTCGAATAGCTCTGGAGAGTTCCCAGTTCGCGCAGTGCGCACCCAGCAGCCCTGCCCTGGAGAGTTCCCAGTTCGCGCAGTGCGCACCCAGCAGCCCTGCCCCACATTCTGAAGCGAGCGGCAGATAACGGACGATCTGTGGGTCATGGCCAGTCCCCCCCTTACGCTGGGGTGTCTGCAGGGATAATTAGCCCCGTATCATCCCTAATAACCTTCACGGTATGGTCTGATGTGATGGGGAAAACAGCCATTTCCCACGCCCAGGAAACCAGAAGTCCATGGGTGGGGGGGCTTGTTTAAGGCAGACCTGCAACCCAGAGTCCACAATGGAAAGGAAAAAAGGGGCAGGATGTGTATTAGGGCTTCTGCAGGTGGAGGTTGCTACATGCCCTGGAGCAAAGAGCAGAAGAGTCTTAGGAGGAAGGAAGGCAGCTCAGTGGTAGAGTGCCTCCCTTACATTGCAAAAGGCGGCACGTTCAATCCCCAGTATCTCCATGTAGGACTTGGGAGAGGCTTCCTGTATGAAACCCTGGAGAGCTGCTGCCAGTCAGTGTAGACAATACTGAGCTAAGTGGCCAAAGTTACTATTGTATATGAGGATCATGAAGGAAAACATTCATTTGTGAGCTATTTTCCTAAAACAGTAAGATGGAGAGTGTCTAGTGTGAATATGGGGCACACAATGTATCCTCTGAAAGCTGAGCTGAACACGATACTTCTTATGTTTCTAATTCTCTGCCTCTCCTGTTTCTCAAGATGCCTTGTTTCAAACAATCTACTTTCTCAAACAGGCAAAGGGAAAGCGGCAACCAGTAGATGAAGCAGAAGACGCCTGTGGCTAAGAAGAAGGTTACAAGGAGCCCAGTTGGACCACAGCCAGGATGATGATGTTTGATACTTGCAAGGAGCCAGACCTGTGCATTGTCTATGGGGAACCCATCAGGCCAAAGCCCATCATCCACAAGAGAACGGGGGGTCAGCAGAAAGCCCACCCAGTTGAGGAGGAGGAGGTACCCCTTTTTCATGGAGGAGGTTCCAGAGCCTCCTGGGAAATCACGGTACAAACAATTCCTGGTGCTGCTAAGGAGCAGGATGTGTGCATTGTGGGTGAGGAAAACATCTGGCAGTACTCCAACACCTGCCAGAGAAAGACATGTTTGCAGAAAATCAGCTCAGGGGAGGGTCCAGTTTACAGCAAGGGAGACTCCAGTGTCCCAAGTAAAACTCCAGCCCAGACTGTTGTTGATTCCACAGCCAGGATGATGATGCTTAATAATTCTAGGGCAGTGTTTCCCAACCTTGTGCCTCCAGATGTTTTTGGCCTACAACTCCCATCATCCCTGACCACTGGTCTTGCTAGCTAGGGATGATGGGAGTTGTAGGCCAAAAACATCTGGAGGCACAAGGTTGGGAAACACTGTTCTAGGGAGCCAGACCTGTGCATTGTCTATGGGGAACCCATCAGGGCAAAGCCCATCATCCATAAGAGAACTGAGGGTCAGCAGGAAGCCCACCCAGCTGAGGAGGAGGAGGATGTACACCTTCTTCGTGGAGGAAGTTGCAGATCCCCCTGGGAAATTATGGTGGTGACAGTTCCTGGTACTACTAAGGAGCAGGATGTGTGCATTGTAGGTGAGGAAAACATCTGGCACAACCCCAACATCTGTGAGAGAAAAGCGTGTTTGCAGGAAACGCTCTCAGTGGAGGGTACCGTTCACAGCAAACTAGACTCCAGAGTCCCCAGTGAACCGCCAGCCCAGACTGTTGGTGATGCTGCTAAAGGACAAGACACCTGCATTGTGTATGACCAAGGTGTCCTACAAAAGCACATTGTCCGTATCAGAATTGGGTATCCTGAGGAAACACACCCAGGGGAGGATATAGTTAAGCCTATTGCTGGCAAAGTAGATTGGAAAGGCCCCAAAGAATCCACATTCCAGCCTGCTGTTGATGCCACCAAGGAACAAGACTCCTGCATTGTGCATGAGGAAATGGTTAGACAGGAGCCCATTTTTCAAGGAAGAGCCCCCAGTGAAGCCACAGCTCAGAGAGATATGGATGCTGGTAAGTAATGGGACTCCCAGGTAATGCATATTGGGGAGGGAAGCCCCAGGTAGAATTGCTTCTTAGCTCCAGGTCTTAATGACAAGAACACAAGGCTATTTTTGAGGTCATCCCATGCTACACCAACTTACAGTAGACCCACTAAAAGTAATGGACATAGAACCCACTCTATGTAGGTTTTGTTTGCTGGGGAAACTCTACTGCTCTTGAGAGGTGTGTGTGGGTGTGGGTGTGGGTGTGGTTGTGGGTGTGTATGCGCCTTGTGCAGAATTTTTTCAAGTTCGCTTTGTAATTTTTGTTGTTTCGTTTGCTGTTCACAACTTCTTTCCCTATGTTCATAGCCTGCTACTTTTGCTGCATTGTCTGCTCTTGAGCATTAGAAAAGTTTCACTGTACACCTTCCTTGTACAGTTTCTCCCCTGTATGGCAAGACCTTGTATGTCTGGAAAGACCTCCGCTCTCATGGAAGCTTTTTCTACACACAGGGCATCTGTAGGGTTTCTCTCCTGTATGCCTTCTTTTATGTACTGTAAGGTGTGAGCTGTGTGCGAAACATTTATCACACTCCAAACACTTGTAAGGCTTCTCGTTTGTGTGAGTTCTTTGATGGTTAGTAAGGTTTGAGCTGTCAGTGAAGCTTTTCTCACACTTTGAACATTTAAAAGGCTTCTCCCCTGTGTGAGTTCTCTTATGTAGTGTAAGGGTCCATTTCCTGCAGAAGCTCTTTCCACAGTCTGCACATTTATGGGATTTCTGTCCTGTGTGAATCTTCTGATGGGCAGCAAACTGCTTCTGATACCTGAAGCTCCTTCCACACTCCAAACAAGTAAATCGCTTCATCTCTGTAGGGCATGTGGGGCTGTTTCCATTGTTTCTGCTCCCACTGATTATTTCTCCAGATTCTGCCGTTTGAATTGTTTTCTCCTTTGTGGATGTTCTCAAAGCATCTCTGTTTTCTGGTTGTTCTCCTTGCTCAGTGAAGAAGCAAGGGAAACTGTACTGCTCTTGAGAGGTGTGGGTGGGTGCGGGTGTGGGTGTGTATGCGCCTTGTGCAGAATTTTTTCAAGTTCGCTTTGTAATTTTTGTTGTTTTGTTTGTTGTTCACAACTACTTTCCCTATGTTCATAGTCTGATACTTTTGCTGTATTGTCTGCTCTTGAGCATTAGAAAAGGTTCAGTGCATCAAGAATTAGAAATCTTGATCTAACCTAATGATGGACAAACAATATAGCTATGCTTCCTAAAGCCAATGTAAGCTTCCACCTGCAGACTGAGAAAATATTTGCTCTCGAGAGTAGAATCTCTACAGGTAGAAACTTGCTGATGAATCTGACGCAATGGCAAAACCTGACTAAGGATCTTGAGCAGAGTGGAAAGAAAGGTCACCCATGATGGCAACTTACCGCCCGCTTAGAGAGCAATGGTCCAAAAGTATATCAAAAAGACAAAACATATTACATTGAATGTCTCAGTTTCCATCTCTCTCTATGACATCCATGTTTTCCTTCTCTCATTATCTAGCAGGTGTTGTGCAATGGAGAGAGAGCAGAAGGAAATCTTCAAAAAAAGCACAGGATGAGATGGTGGAGCAGAACCTCCTGAGTCACGATGGACCAAGGAGGGAAAAGAGAAGCCACAGAAAACGGAAGACAGACAAATCCATCGTTTCTCAAAGTGGCTTCTTCACTGAGCAAGGAGACCAACAAGAAAACAGAGACTCTTTGAAAGTGTCTACAGAGGAGAAAACAATTCAAAGGGCAGAGTCTGGAGGAATAAGCAGTGGGAGCAGAAACAATGGAAACAGCCCCACATGCCCTACAGAGGTGAAGCAATTTACTTGTTTGGAGTGTGGAAGGAGCTTCAGGAATCAGAAGCAGTTTGCTGCCCATCAGAAGATTCACACAGGACAGAAATCACATAAATGTGCAGACTGTGGAAAGAGCTTCTGCAAGAAATGGAACCTTAAAGTACATAAAAGAACCCACACAGGGGAGAAGCCGTACAAATGTTCGAAGTGTGAGAAAAGCTTCACTGACAGCTCAAACTTTACTAAACATAAAAGAACTCATACAAGGGAGAAGCCTTACAAATGTTTGGAGTGCGATAAAAGCTTCACAATCAGCTCACACCTTACTAAACATAAAAGAGCTCACACAGGGGAGAAGCCTTACAAATGTTTGGAGTGCAATAAAAGCTTCATTGACAGCTCAAACCTTACAGTACATAAAAGAACCCACACAGGGGAGAAGCCCCACAAATGTTCTGTGTGTGTTAAACATTTCGCACATATCTCAAACCTTAAAGTACATGAAAGAACTCACACAAGAGTGAAACTGTATGAGTGTGAACAATGTGGAAAGAGCTTCACCCGTAAATCAGACCTCAAGAGGCATCAAAAGCACCACACAAGGGAGACTCCCAACCAAGGTTCAAATCTCAGTGAGCGTTTAGATGATGAATCGAGACCTCATGAAGGTGAGAATGCACAAGGGATGGAAACCATGTAACTTCCTCAACTATCCTAAGAAAGTTGCATCCACACAATATATTTAAAGCTTTCCCCTAAAGAATACTGGGAACTTAATGGTGTTCGTAAAGGTGTCTGGAATTTAGACCTATGAGATTGAAACTACTGTTTCCAGAATTCTTTTGAGAAAGCCATATAATAGCTACAAAGAAGCTGTAAAGGTTTGGTGCGGATGTGACCTCAGTCTCGGCGTCCATCTCTTGGGCATCGCAGAAGCCACCCAGAGGCCACATCCCCCCTGAATCTCCCAATACACACACATAATCCATGCTTTGGGAAGGTTCTTGAGTCTTTTAAGTGGCTAAAATACATTGCCTCAGGTTTTGTGTCCATTCTTTGTGTAGATTGCATGTGATAGTTGAATAGTTTTATATATTTATACAATAAAGTTGCTTTATCGTAATCAGTTAGGCTATGAAAATTGCTCTTGGGAGAATCTAGAGAAAACTCAGCTCTTTCCTTGGCCAGAGCACAGTCAACCAGCACCTTTCTCTCTTGACATTGGGAATTTCTCTTGGCACCCCAATAAATGTGAGGGCTCTTCTGTTCATCCGGCTGAATTAACCATGTTGGGGATAATCTACGTGATTCTTTAGGCTTTTGAAACCAAAGAGAAGGATTGACCCAAGAAGGAAGGGAAGGTTGAAGGCTTCAGAGGCTTCCCTGTTGGAAATGTAAAATTGACACAGTAGCTGCTTCTACTTTTTAGATTTGGTTTGAGACTACCGATCCTGAATAATAAAGTTGTTAAATATTATGCTTTGTACATTATTATTATATTAATAATAATTTATTATTTATACCCCACCCATATTGCTGGGTTTCCCATGAAGTGAAAGCAATGTGATACTGCTTTAAACAGTCAATACTTCCCCCAAGGAATTCTGGGAGCTAAAGGTTGTTAAGAGTGCTGAGATGGGTTACCCTTCAATATTTGGGAGAGGTGATGGCGCTCCTCCCCCCATCTCATCTACATAACAATATCCATACCAATGCCTAACTGCCAAGACCAGAGAGGTTGTGACGATTTCCTACGAGGTAGGCAAAAAAACAAATGGCCGGTGCCAATTTGCTAAGTGGAAAAAACTCCTACCAGGCCCCTTAACGGCGACCAACCAAAGTCCATAGCAAGGTCATATAAGGAAACCTTGAAGGGCGGACGGGTGGGAAACCGGTCAGCTGAGCGATCCGAAAGAGGGCGATTCCCCGGGCCCTGCTTGCCTTAAATGGGGCAAGCCACACACCCCGAACCAGCCAATTGGCTGGCTCGGAGGATGACGCGGCCCGAGGATTCCCCAGTCCGCGCGGGGCTGCAAGCCAGCCACCGCGCACGTGTTGGGGGCGTGAGCCTACAACACCACCTCCTCCCAAGGTCAGAAGTGGCTTTGCGTGGTGAGTTCCCGCCTCCCACCAGTGGTAAATAACAACACAAGACACCATAATTAAGATTAATGGGCTAAAATTGGCCACAACTTTATTGATTACAGGTAAGAGCGGTATTCGCTTAGGCATTGGTCCTATCCATCTATCCAGCTTCAGCTTGAAGACCGGCAAAGGTTAACACCAGCAGGGGGTGTGCCCTCTGGACATAACCCAGTCTCCCTCACCTCCCCCTGCCCTGAACCACTGTGATGACTGGACCCTGCTATTCTTCCCAGCTCTTCTCCTTCCAGACACAACTCCACTCCCTCAATAATAACAGAGAACAACCAAACACACACAAATGTAAAACAGTTAAAACCATTGGAGCAGTAGGCCTGTCTCCAGCTGCCTGAGCCCAAATAACCCTCCCAAAACCCAGACATTTCCTTTAAAGTCTGCCCAGGTGGGCATGTTGCGCCCCCAAAGAGGACATGTCCTGGTTTTCCCAGACATATGGCAACCCTACAATTCATTGCTACAAAAGGTTTGATGCACAATAATATCATCATGTTCAGGACCCCTCAACTTCTGAACACCAGATTCTGGGTCTTCTACGTCCAGTAACTGGTCTTCCTAGAAGAAGAGTTTGGATTTGATATCCCGCCTTTCACTCCCTTAAAGGAGTCTCAAAGCGGCTAACATTCTCCTTTCCCTTCCTCCCCCACAACAAACACTCTGTGAGGTGAGTGGGGCTGAGAGACTTCAAGGAAGTGTGACTGGCCCAAGGTCACCCAGCAGTTGCATGTGGAGGAGCGGAGACTCGAACCCGGTTCCCCAGATTACGAGACTACCACTCTTAACCACTACACCACACTGGCTATCCGATTGGCCACTGTAGAAAATAGAATGCTGGACTAGCTTATGGTCAAGCTAACATTACCAGGGTCAAAATCTTGTTTTAAGAAAACCACAAAAGTTGATGTTATTATATTGAAAGTATGTGAAACCAGGCCACAATTTAAACAAAAACAAAAAACAAGAAAGCTATAACTCAAAGCGCAGGAGGGGAAAAGAGAAGGAATTTCTGTCTTTCTCTCTCTGCTGTTTAATTTCTCTTTTCAGATCACACTTCCTTCCTGCCACAGTATGTTTTTCTGTGAACTCCAATTCCCAGCAGCCTTTGCACTTCTCACATAAATGATCAACACCTGGATCCATTTAGCTGAGCAAACACACAAGTGGGACAGTGAAGGGGCTTGAGATGAAGGAGAAAGTCTGTGAATTCACCAGTGTCTACCAGAACGGGTGAGCTGGAGCCTACCAAGAACTCAAGATAAGACATACTGAGATTGGGTAGAAATTTCTGAACTGGGGGTCCCTATTTTTCCCGTCTTTCTTCTCCTTTGTGGCATTTGAAATGCAGACTTGATCTCACAAGGGGCTGCTGCTCTGGGTCTCAAATGTAGACCTGCCTTAGTACTAAGAGGACCTGGGTGAGTCAAAGGAGGCTGGCATTCCTCTGCAGGAATGAGAAAGTGACAACAAGGGGCTCCCCAGTTTTGTGGGAGGAGGAATATGGTCAGCAAGGAAAAATGCAAGAGAGGGAATTCTTCCCGTGGATGGGTAAACAGGGGTGGGGTCTTGGCTTTTGCATTAATTAAATATTTCACTAAGGGGCAGTGTCCATGTAGGAGCATGGTTGCTTAAGGGAGAGTCCTTGGGGAGCTGCAACCCAGAGTCAATATCAGAAGGGGAAAGAGGGACAGGGTGTGTTTTGGGGCTTCTGCAGATAGAGGATGCTACATTTAAGGAGCAAAACTGCTGCATTTCGTAGAACAAAGATCAACAAGGTCTTAGAGGGAAGGAATGCAGTTCAGTGGGAGAGTACCTGCTTTGCCTTGCAGATGGTTGCAGGTTCAATCCCCAGTATCTCCATGTAGGGCTTGGGAGAGGCTTCCCATATGAAACACTGGAGAGCTGCTGCCAGTCAGTGTAAACAGTACTGAGCTAAGTGGCCAAAGATACAATTCTCTTCTCTTCCCTTTTTTCCATCAAATATCTGCAGCCCCCCCACCCCCGGAAGGCCGATTTCCCCCCCCCTTCCTTCCTGTGCAACAGCCGACTCCCTTTTCCCCCCCTCAGCCTGAACCGCTTTCATATCTGATCTTATTTTGCCAGTTCTAATTGGGTCTCTCTGCCGGGGACTGCGCAGCCATGTATCCAACTAATTTTTACAGTTCCTCCTGCAATTCCTTTAGGTAATTGATTCTTTCTTGGTGAGGTTCGCCATATCATAGGGCTTCTGCAGGTTGCAACATTTCTTGAAGCAAAGAGCAGAAGAGTCTTAGGGGGAAGGAACGCAGCTCAATGGTAGAGTGCCTGCCTTGCATTGCAGAAGGTGGCAAGTTCAATCCGCAGTATCTCCATGTAGGACTTGGGAGAGGCTTCCTGTATCAATCCCTGGAGAGCTGCTGCCAGTCAGTGTAGACAGTATTGAGCTAAGTGGCCAAAGTTCCTATTCTCTTGTGTATATGAGGGTCATGAAGGAAAAGAATCATCTGTGAGCTATTTTCCTAAAACAGTAAGATGGAGAGTGTCTAGTGTGAATATGGGGCACACAATATGTCCTATGAAGGCTGAGCTGAACAGGATACTTCTTATGTTTCTAATTCTCTCCTGTTTCTCAAGATGCCTTATTTCAAACAATCTACTTTCCTAAATAGGCAAAGGGAAAGTGGCAGCCAGTAGATGAAGCAGAAGACACCCGTGCATACGAAGAAGGTTGCAAGGAGCCCAGTTGGACCACAGCCAGGATGATGATGTTTGATACTTGCAAGGAACCAGACCTGTGCATTGTCTATGGGGAACCCATCAGGCCAAAGCCCATCATCCATAAGAGGAGGGAGGGTCAGCAGGAAGCCCACCCAGTTGAGGAGGAGAATGTACCCCTTTTTCATGGAGGAAGTTGCAGAGCCTCCTGGGAAATCACGGTACAGACAATTCCTGGTGCTGCTAAGGAGCAGGATGTGTGCATTGTGGGTGAGGAAAACATCTGGCAGTACTCCAACACCTGCATGAGAAAGACGTGTTTGCAGAAAATCAGCTCAGGGGAGGGTCCAGTTTACAGCAAAGGAGACTCCAGTGTCCCAAGTAAAACTCCAGCCCAGACTGTTGTTGATGCCACAGCCAGGATGATGATGCTTGATACTTGCAAGGAGCCAGACCTGTGCATTGTCTATGGGGAGCCCATCAGGCAAAAGCCCATTATCCATAAGAGAGGGTCAGCAAGAAGCCCACCAAGTTGAGGAGGAGGAGGAGGTACCCCTTCTTAATGGCGGAAGTTGCAGATCCCCCTGGGAAATCATGGTGGTGACAGTTCCTGGTGCTGCTGAGGAGCAGGATGTGTGCATTGTGGGTGAGGAAAACATCTGGCACAACCCCAACATCTGTGAGAGAAAAGCGTGTTTGCAGGAAACCCACTCAGTGGAGAGTCCTGTTCACAGCAAACTGGATTCCAGAGTCCGCAGTGAACCTCCATTCCAGACTGTTGTTGATGCTGCTAAGGGACAAGACATCTGCATTGTGCCCATTTTTCAAGGAACAGCCCCCAGTGAAGCCACAGCTCAGAGAGGTATGGATACTGGTAAGTAATGGGACTCCTGGGTAATGCATATTGGGGAGGGAGGTCCCAGGCAGAATTGCTTCTTAGCTCCAAATCTTAATGACAAGAACACAAGGCTATTTTTGAGGTCATCCCATGGTACAGCAACTTACAGTAGACCTACTAAAAGTAATGGACGGACATAGAACCCAATCTTGTGAAGAAATTGTTTTGTTTGTTGTTTGCAACTACTTTCCCTATGTTCATAGTCTGCTACTTTTGTGGATTGTCTGCTCTTGAGCATTAGAAAAGGTTCAGTGCATCAAGAATTAGAAATCTTGATCTAACCTAATGATGGACAAATAATATAGCTATGCTTCCTAAAGCCAATTTAAGCTTCTACCTGGAGACTGAGATAATATTTGCTCTAAAGAATAGGATCTCTACAGGTAGGAACTTGCTGGTGAATCTGACAGAATGGAAAACCAGACTAAGGGTATTGAGCAGAGTGGAAAGAAAGGTCACCCATGATGGAAAATCATTGCCCACTTAGACAGCAGTTACCCAAAAAGTGTAACAAAATTACAAAACATATTAGATTGAATCTTCCTGTTTCCATCTCTCTCTGACATCCATGATTTCCTTCTCTCTTATCCTGCAGGTCTTGTGCAGTGGAGACAGAACAGAAGGAAATCTTTGGGGAAAGCACTGGTGGAGCAGAACTACCTGAGTCAGGATGGACCAAGGAGGGGAAAGAAAAGCCACACAGATCGGAAGACAGCTGAATCCCTTGTTCCTCATAGTAGCCTCTTCACTGTGCAAGGAGAACAGCCAGAAAACAGAGATGCTTTGAGAGCATTCACAGAGGAGAAAACCATTCAAAGGGCAGAGTCTGGAGGAATAAGCAGTGGGAGCAGAAACAATGGAAACAGCCCCACATGCCCTACACAGGTGAAGCAATTTACTTGTTTGGAGTGTGGAAGGAGCTTCAGGAATCAGAAACAGTTTGCTGCCCATCAGAAGATTCATACAGGACAGAAACCTCATAAATGTGCAGACTGTGGAACGAGCTTCCGCACGAAATGGAAACTTAAAGTACATGAAAGAATCCACACAGGGGAGAAACCTTTCAAATGTTCGAAGAGTGAGAAAAGCTTCACTGACAGCTCAAACCTTACTAGACATACAAGAACTCACACAGGGGAGAAGCCTTACAAATGTTCAAAGTGCGATAAATGTTTCGCACACAACTTCCACCTTGCAGTACATAAAAGAACTCACACAGGGGAGAAGCCTTACAAATGTTTGGAGTGCGATAAAAGCTTCACTGACAGATCATACCTTACAGTACACAAAAGAAGGCACACAGGGGAGAAGCCCTACAAATGTTCTGTGTGTGGGAAACATTTCGCACATATCTCAAACCTTAAAGTACATAAAAGAACTCACACAGGGGAGAAACCTTTCAAATGTTCAGAGTGTAAGAAAAGCTTCACTGACAGCTCAAGCCTTACTAAACATAAAAGAACTCACACAGGGCAGAAACCTTTCTAATGTTCAGTCTGTAATAAATGTTTTCCTAAGATGTCAAACCTTACTAGACATCAGAGGATTCACAAAGGGCAGAAACCCCGTGAATGCTCAGTGTGTGGTAAGTGTGTCACTCAGAAATCAAACCTTACTAAATATCTAAAACTTCACAGGAGGAAGACACCTTTTAAGTTATCACTGGGTAGAAAAAGCTTTAGTAAGAGCTCAAATCTTCCTAGTCAACAGATAATTCACAAAAAAAGGTATAAATGTTCAGCTTGCGGGGGAAACAATACTAAGTGGTCATATCTTACCAAACATAAAGAATACCACAAAAAGCAGAGAAACCTTATTAATGTTCAGGGTACAGAAAATGCTTCAGCAGCAGGTCAGTCCTTACTAGACATAAGAGAATCATACACAGATGGAACAAAGTCTATGCATGTTCCAAGTGCAGTCAATGTTTCAGTTCAAGGGGGGACACATCAAAGAACCCACACAGCACAGAAACCTTTTCAATGCTCAGAGTGTAGAAAAGCCTTCAGTCAGGAGGCAAATCTCCTTAAACATCAAAGAACTCACACAAGAGAGAAACCCTATAAATGCCCTGTGTGTAGAAAAAACTTCAGGGAGAGCGGAGGTCTTTCCAGACATACAAGGTCTTCCCATATAGGGGAGAAACAGTACAAGTGTGAACAATGTGGAAAGAGCTTCACCCGTAAATCAGACCTGCAGAGGCATCAAAAGCACCACACAAGGGAGACACCCAACCAGGATTCAAATCTCAGTGAGAGTTTAGATAATGAATCGAGACTTCATGAAGGTGAGAACGCACAGCGGATGGAAACCATGTAACTTCTTCAACTATGCTAAGAAGGTCGCATCCACACAATACTTTTAAAGCTTCCCCCCAAGGAATCCTGGGAACTTCAGTTCTTAAGGGTGCTGGCAATTGTAGGTCTATGAAGTACAAACTACTTTTCCCATCATTCTTTGGATGAAGCCATGGCAACAGTTATAAATGTATGGTGTGAATGTGACCTCAGTCTTGGCACCCATCTTTTTGGCATCACAGGAGCCACCCAGAAGCTGCATTCCCCAATGTTGGAAGTGTAAGGAGGCGGAAGGGACATTCTTTCACCCCTGGTGGACATGTCCGAAAGTGAAGGCCTTCTGGGAGTTGATTTACAATGAGCTAAAAAAGGTATTTAGGTATACCTTACCTAAGAAACCGGAGGCCTTTCTTCTGGGCATGGTAGACCAGAACGTGTTAAAGAAGGATAGAACCTTTTTTATGTATGCTACTACAGCAGCAAGAATCCTCATTGCAAAGTATTGGAAGACACAAGATTTACCCACTCTGGAGGAATGGCAGACGCAGTTGATGGACTACATGGAACTGGCTGAAATGACTGGCAGAATCCGAGACTTGGGAGAAGAAGCAATGGAAGAGGATTGGAAAAAATTTAAGGACTATCTACAAAAACATTATAAGTTGTATGAATGTTAAGAAAATGCGCTTTATAGGAAATTTTAACCCCAGCAATAGCAATTAGGTGAAATGAAAACCAAGGTATAAGAAGTTTGAGGTGGAATCAGGAAATAATTTTATTGTGTTTTGACTAAAATATATAAGAATTGGTGTACAACATTTTGAATTTGATAACATGATAAACTGAAAGTTACAATAAGTTATGAAACAAGATGACAAATTGCTGAAGTTTGTATTTTAAATAATGCAAGGTCTGGAGGATGTGGGGAAGTCCAGTAGTTTTGACAAAAGATCTATGAAATCTTTATATTCTTTTTTCTTCTGTTTTTCTTCTATAATTCTATATTCTGTAAAATTAATAAAAATATTTAAAAAAAAAAACAGAAGCTGCATTCCCCAAACCTTCAAATACACACACATAATCCATGCTTTGAGAGGGTTCTTGGGTCTTTTTAGTGACGAGAACTCATTGCCTCAGGTTTTGTTGTCCTTTTGTGCTGTGGATTTCTTGTGACATTTTTTTTTAAAAAAAGAAGAAGCTTAATCCACACAAAAGAGAAGCATTCTAAATGCTCAAAATGTGAGCAGGGCTTCCAGTTCAGCACGCACTCAATGCACATCAGAGAACCCATGAAGTGGAGAAAACATACAAATGCTCAAAATGCCACAAGGACTTTACTTCTCCGTTTGATCTCATTAAACATAACAGGATGCACATTGAAGAAGGACCTCACAAATGCTCAGAATGCGGAGAGAGCTTCAGGTGCAGCACCTCCCTTAGGGAACATCAGAGAATTCATAGAGGAGATGAGCCAGATTTTGGCCTGAGCCATGCTTCTGAACCAAGTCTTGTTGAACATAACGTAACGCGCCCTGAAAAGAAATGTTTTGTATCTTCCAAGTGTTCCAGCGGAAGCCTTGGTTACATCAACTGAAGCATAAACAGGAGACATCGCAGAGCTTCTCAGGCTGAAGCAAGACCCTTTTTAAAATCTCCAATTAATCAGCACAAGACAACTCCCACTGAATAACCCACAAGTGTGGGGAAAGCTTTTATGATAGTGCACTCATTTCACGTCAGTTTAATTGGCCCCAGACAGCAATGGAGAGGCAGAGAGATCTTGCAAATGCGTCTGTTTCTCCATTCTTCTACTTCAGTGTATTTTTCCTGTCATGGTACTTCTTTTTAAATGCATTTTTTATTTGGGACTTGCTTCAATAAGTATTTTAATGTGTGTGCTCTATTCATCAATAAATTTTGTATGTTTTTTATTCCTTTTGCTTCTCTCTTTATTACTCTTGCCCCGTCAAGGTTGTAGTTTTAAATATGTTGCTGCAGCGTTTATTAAATTGTTAGTTTGGGGTTTTTGGTACGGCTTTTCTCATTGTGTAGCACCCTGCTTGTGGTTAACGCTTAGCTGGAATGAAATATTCAACGCAGCAATAGAGAAATTAAAATAATAATTTATTTGTCAGACAAATAAATGATAGGCACAGTGGTATATGGTTACCAAAGCTCTGCCCACTCCAGCCCTGATGGTCAGCACTTATATTTCCTCAGCCCAGCCCCCTTGCTCCTCCTTTGGCTGCCTCTGTCCAATCAGCCTGGTTGAAATTCCTATTGGCTGTTTGCTAGAAACAATCATAAAAGATACACCCATTTCCTATTACCTTTTATGGGAGACAAAGAGCTATATTTCCTTCTATCCATAAATGGCAAACAAGTATCCATATATCTTACATTTGCCTCAACAAGGCACCTTAATTACCAGATCACCTTTTGCCCTTGTTGCCCCTCCATTCCAAAATAGATGACTAAAACAGATGGCTCATTCTGTCTTAAACAGATCTTGGGTTCACATTCTCACACACCATCAATGAAATAAGAATCTAACATAAGAATCTAACATTTCTTACTTTCTAAATCCTTTGCATAATTACATTTAAGCCAACAAATCTCATACATTAACATAGATAGCTTTTTAGAAGAAAAGACATTTTCAAAGTAAAACTTCTTCAATTTACACCCCCCCCCCTTTCCTGGCCAGCTGCTTTTCCCATTAGCTCTTGCCCTTTAACCTTAGGAAAATGTGGCTAAAGTCTCTAATGGGAGGCACATGATATTATTTTCTGTTAAACAATAAATCCTACTATTTACTAACTCTTAATTAGTGTTTTTGCAGCTTGATTGTATTCTGTAATATGTGGGGTCAGTATAACCTTTTTGCTCCCAGCCTATAATTCCCTTTTACAACTTTGAGAATTTTGGCTCCTGCTATAAATCAGGGGGGCCCTTGTCCAGGAGGATAAACATCTGCCAAAGTCCTTAGCCAGCTGGTTTTCTGCCTGGCATAAAAACATTTGCAAATCTTTAAGCTCATTTTAAAATACAGGCCTTGATCAGATGCCTCAATTGCACATGGCTGCACTACCTCTGGCCTCTGGGCCAATCTGTATTCCCCAAGCCATGGCTGCCCAACGATGAAGGAAGGCCAACCAGCAGTGACGCATGCATGGCATCGCTATGTATGGCGCATGCGAGTGGCACCATGCATGTGCTGTACGCAGCAGTTTGGCGCCACTGGCACTCGAACACAGTATGAATGGTGGCAGGATCCTCCGCTTGCAGCTGTAGCGATAGCAGAGGGATCCCACCGCCATCTGTACGGCACTTGAGCGGCATTGGTGGCAAACCGCTATGTATCGTTAAAGAAATTGGAGTTCTCGTTGAAAGTACAGAGCTCATGGTATATCCTTTTTAGTAAACCGCTATGTATGGCACATGCGCAGCACTGCACACATGCCCTGTACGGAGAGACGTCGTGTATGCCCTGTATATAGTGACGCCGCACATGTGCCGTACATAGCAGTTTGCCCCCAGCACCACTTGACCACTGTAAGGACACTGGTGGGATCCTCTGCACACGGCTGCAGCGGTGCGATGGCGGATTGCACCACCACAGCCAAAGGTGGCCGGGCGAGCACCCTGCGGAGTGCCTTCTGGTCGCCCCCCTCAGACATGGCACCTGGGGTGGCGCGCGCCCACCCCACCCCCCTCCTCCGCCACTGTGCTTGCCTAACCATAAACTAGCAGCTAGCGAGCAGGAAGAAAGCGTTTAGTTAATTCATAGGTAGCTCATGGGAGGTAGGTCAAAATGATCAGCACAGGAATGAAACTAAGAGAGGGGACAATGCAGCCCTAGCAGTGCTCACTGTTGGCGCATGATGCATGTCATGCGCCTTGGACACACCAACCACATGCTCCGCCTGTTGGCATGCAGCAGCAGCATGGCCCAAGTAAATAAATGCATTGGGACCACACCCTATGTTCCTCGTTGCAGAACTGGCAAGGACCCCCAATGCGCACACACTCCCACAGAGAGATGCCAAAGGACAGCCTAGGGAAAGGTCCCTGTGAGAGACATACAGCTAAAGGCATAAGAGCCTGCTGGATCAGGTCAAAGGCCCATCTAGTCCAGCATCCTCTTTACACAGAGGCCACCTTGATGTCCCGGGCAAAACCTTCAAGCAGGACCTCAGCCCAAGAGGGTTCTGGTACAGTCAAACCTTGGTTGATGAACGCAATGCATTCCGGAAGCCCATTCAGCTTCCGAAACGTTCAACAACCGAGGGGCAACCTCTGAGTGGTTGCAAGAGCTTATTGCACACAAGCAGAAATCACACCGGACGTTGGGGTTCTGAAAAATGTTTGAAAACCAGAACACTTACTTCCGGGTTTTCAGCATTCGGAAACTGAAACATACAATAACAGAGGCGCTCGTTGAACTGTATTTGAAAGTATTACTGCCTCCAACCATGGGGCAGGGCATAGCTATCAAGAATAGTAGCCATCAATAGTTTCATCTGTCATAAATGGGAGCAATCCTCTTGGAAAGCCATTGCGTGACTGAGCACATATTCTACCAGTTACTCTAGGCTTCCTACTTGGAGAAGATGCCTAAGGGTTGTTCTCCTGCTTCTTCCAGCCACTCTGGGAGTACAATGTGAAATGCTCATCATCTATTTTCCACTCAAACTACACATTATGTTTTTAGTTTCTTTGCTGCATAAACAAACAACCAAGCTAACATTAACAGTTAAGTACCACTATCTACATGTCCAATGAGATGGCTGAATGCTGCATCTTCCTAAGATGGAGAATAGCCCAGGCAACAACAAATTCAAAACAAAACAAAACAAAACAAGAAAGCAATAAATCAAAGTGCACAGGGGAAAGAGGATCTCTATCATCTATCTATCTATCATCTATCTATCTATCTATCATCTATCTATCTATCTATCATCTATCATCTATCTATCTATCTATCTATCTATCTATCATCTATCTATCTATCTATCTATCTATCTATCTATCTATCTATCATCTATCCATTGCTCTATCTATCTATCATCTATCTATCTATCATCTATCCATTGCTCTATCTATCTATCTCTGCTGTCTGAGTACTCTTTTCAGGTCATGCTTCCTCACTCCAACAGTTTGTTTTTCTGTGAACTCCAATTCCCAGCAACCTTTGCACTTCCCACATAAACGATTAACACCTGACCTCATTTAGCTGAGCAAACACCCAAGTGGGTCAGTGAAGGGGCTTGAGATGAAGAAGGAAAGTCTGTGAATTCACCAGTGTCTACCAGGAGGGGTGAGCTGGAGCCTACCAAGAACTAAAGATAAGACATGCTGGGATTGGGTAGAAATTTCTGAACTGGGGGTCCCTGTTTTCCCCCTCTTTCTACCCCTTTGTGGCATTTGAAATGCAGACTTGATCTCACAAGGGGCTGCTGCTCTGGGTCTCAAATGTAGACCTGCCTTAGTCCTAAGAGGACCCGGGTGAGTCAAAGGAGGCTGGCATTCCTCTGGAGGAATGAGAAAGTGACAACAAGGGGCTCCCCAGTTTTGTGGGAGGAGGAATATGGTCAGCAAGGGAAAATGCAAGAGAGGGAATTCTTCCCGTGGATGGGTAAACAGGGGTGGGGTCTTGGCTTTTGCATTAATTAAATATTTCACTAAGGGGCAGTGTCCATGTAGGAGCATGATTGCTTAAGGGAGAGTCCTTGGGGAGCTGCAACCCAGAGTCAATATCAGAAGGGGAAAGAGGGACAGACAGGATGTGTTTTGAGGCTTCTGCAGGTAAAGGTTGCTACATTTCAGGAGCAAATATCAACAGAGTCCTAGGTGGAAGGAATGAAGATCAGCGATAGGTGGGGATCATGAAGGAAAGGTTGGCATGTTTGTGTGTTGATCATGCTCAATATCCAGGCTATTTATATTCCAAATAGCTTTAATTTCAGAAACATAACTGAGAAGAGCTACAATCTCATATTTATTCACTTTGTCCCTTTTAGAAAGCACAGATTTCTCCCTATTAACAATTAGGGATCTTCCTCTGTCTGTTACACTTCAGACAGATCACACGGACACAACACTCCCCTCGGCAGCATCCCTAAGGGGACCTGGGTGAGTCAAAGGATGACAGCCATTTGGAAGAATGAGAAAGTGAAAGCAAGGGATTTCTCATTGTGCAGGAGGAGGAATGTGAGTAGCAAGGAAGGGTGCAAGAGAGAGATTTCTTCCCATGGGAGGTTAAGATAGGGTGGGGTCCAGAAGCCATTTGTGTTTCGCATTATTTACATTTTTCACTAAGAAGGGGGATCTTGCTTAAGACAGAGCTGCAGCCTGGAGTCCACAACAAAAAGGAAAAGAGGGACAGGATGTGTATTAGGGCTTCTGCAGGTGGAGGTTGCTACATTTCCTGGAGCAAAGATCAAAAGAGTCTTAGGGGGAAGGAACGCAGCTCAATGGTAGAGTGCCTGCCTTGCATTGCAGAAGGTGGCGAGTTCAGTCCCCAGTATCTCCATGTAGGGCTTGAGAGAGGCTTCCCATATGAAACCCTGGGAGCTGCTGCCTGTCAGTGTAGACAGTACTGAGCTAAGTGGCCAAAGTTACTATTCTCTTGTGTATATGAGGATCATGAAGGAAAAGATTCATTTCTGAGCAGTTTTCCTAAACCAGTAACAGGAGAGTGTCCAGTGTGCATACAGGGATACTCCTGTGCTCCTAATTCTCTGTATTTCCTGTTTCTCAACATACCTTGTTTCAAACAATCTACTTTCCTGAACAGGCAAAGGGAAAGCGGCAGCCAGTAGACGAAGCAGAAGACGCCTGTGGCTAAGAAGAAGGTTGCAAGGAGCCCAGTTGGACCACAGCCAGGATGATGATGTTTGATACTTGCAAGGAGCCAGATTTGTGCATTGTCTATGGGGAACCCATCAGACAAAAGCCCATCTTCCATAAGAGAAGGGAGGGTCAGCAGGAAGCCCACCCAGTTGATGAGGAGGATGAACCCCTTTTTCATGGAGGAAGTTGCAGGGCCTCCTGGGAAATCACAGTACAGACAATTCCTGGTGCTGCTAAGGAGCAGGATGTGTGCATTGTAGGTGAGGAAAACATCTGGCAGTACTCCAACACCTGCGTGAGAAAGACGTGTTTGCAGAAAATCAGCTCAGGGGAGGGTCCAGTTTACAGCAAAGGAGACTCCAGTGTCCCAAGTAAAACTCTAGCCCAGACCGTTGTTGATGCCACAGCCAGGATGATGATGTTTGATACTTCTAGGGTCCCAGACCTGTGCATTGTCTATGGGGAACCCATCAGGCAAAAGCCCATCATCCATAAGAGAACGGAGGGTCAGCAGGAAGCCCACCCAGCTGAGGAGGAGGAGGATGTACACCTTCTTCGTGGAGGAAGTTGCAGATCCACCTGGGAAATCACAGTACAGACGATTCCTGGCACTGCTAAGGAGCAGGACGTGTGCATTGTGGGTGAGGAAAACATCTGGCAGAACCCCAACATCTGTGAGAGAAAAGCGTATTTGCAGAAAACCCTCTCAGTAGAAAGTCCCGTTCACAGCAAACTAGACTCCAGGCTCCCCAGTGAACTTCCAGTCCGGACTGTTGTCAATGCTGCTAGGGGACAAGACATCTGCATTGTGTATGAGCAAGGTGTCCTACAACAGCCCACCATTCATATCAGAATTGGGTATCCTGAGGAAACTCACCCAGGGAAGGATGTAGTTAAGCCTGTTGCTGGCGGAGAAGATTGGAAAGGCCCCAATGAATCTACTTTCCAAGCTGTTTTTAATGCTACCAAGGAACAAGACTCCTGTGTTGGGTACGAGGAAATGGTTAGTCAGAAGGCCATTTTTCAAGGAAGAGCCCCCAATGACGCCACAGCCCAGAGAGGTATGGATACTGGTAAGTAATGGGACTCCCAGGTAATGCATAGAACATAGAACCCACTCTATGTAGGTACTCTTTGCTGGGGAAACAATACTGCTCTTGAGGTGTGTGTGTGTGTGTGTGTGTGTGTGTGTGTGTGTGTGTGGCTTGTGCAGAAATTTTTAAAAAGAAATTATATACAGTGGTACCACAGGTTAAGTACTTAATTTGTTCCAGAGGTCCATTCATAATCTGAAACTGTTCTTAACCTGAAGCACCACTTTAGCTAATGGGGCCTGCTGCTGCCGCTGCACCACCACACAGCAATTTCTGTTCTCATCCTGAAGCAAAGTTCTTAACCCGTTGTACTATTTCTGGGTTAGCGGAGTCTGTAATCTGAAGCGTATGCAACTCAAGGTACCACTGTATACATCTCTGATAGCAATTTAACTTTGAGCTCCAACAATTCGGTTTGAAATCTAGATTTTTTATTTTCGAAATCTAAATTTATTTTATCTCCATTAAATATATCATTTACTTGATGATATTGCAACCAACCCGTAAGTACTTCTTCTATTTGATTATATGATTGAAGTTTTAATCCTTTATCGGTTTCCATCCATATCTCACCATAGGTGGCCCACCTTCCCTCAATATTTAATTTTTTAACAGTCAATGCCCCTACTGGAGATAGCCACCATGGTGTTTTTCGTTCTAACAGATTTTTATATTTGTCCCAATCTTCATAAATTGACTTTCTTATCACGTGATTTAGAAACCCTTTATAAACTTTACTTTGTCATACCAAAGATAAGAATGTGAAGAGAATCAGAACTTACAGGGTTAAGCAGTTCTGAGTGACGTCTCACATTCCGAGGCGTGGCTATGTTTCACAGAGGGGAGTGTTTTTCTCTGTGTCTTTGTTCCTTTCGCTTTTGCGGCGAGGCAGCAAGATGTGTGCTCTCTCGCCGGGTGATTTAAGAGTTGTTTTCCTACACGATTAAAGACTGTAAAAGCTAAGCAAGTACGCTTGAGTGTGTTTGAGTTATTACACACACACACAGCAACAGTTTCTACGCTGCGGAAACTCTGCTACAGGAAGCTGACGGAGAGCTATCCCCGGGGGTCCAGTGTGGAGCAGAGCGCAGGGAAGCGTCTGGACTCCATCCAACAGCCACAAAGAATGCCACCCAAATCTGTTATCATGACCTTCCAAGTCTAGTAAATCCGTATTTTCCAATGTTATCCACTCTTTCAACCAACACAGGCAGGATGCCTCGTAATAGAGTTTCAAATCTGGCATTGAGAATCCACCTCTTTCTTTTTTTATCTATTAAAAGTTTAGATTTTATCCTTAGTTTTTTCCCTTGCCAGATGAACCTCGGTAGTACTTTTTGTTGTTCCATGAATTGCCCTGGTCCTTTAATTACCAGAATCATTTGGAATAAAAACAGGATCTTGAGTTTTATATATATGTAAGGCTGCTGGGAGAGCGTTCCGGGCTATCTGCAGCCCCCCCCCCCCCAATCTCTGAGCATCCTCTGGAGAGCATAGCTCTGGAAAGGCATTCCCTTCTTCTCCAGGGCGCTCCAGCGACATAAACCAACTTGATTTATGCAATGCACAGCAAGAAGAATGAACCATCCGTAGATCTAAACTATGTATTTATTTACACTATATTACACAGACACAGAATCATGACGCTCTCTCTCATTCAGCTCCAAAAGAGAACAGGCAAAAGTGAAAGTACATCACATAATACATATAGATAGGATTATATCCGGTTCTCACACTTCCTCTCCGACAGACCGTGTGATTTCCACTAATCACAAAATGCGGCCTCGGAAGAGTGAAATTGCTAACAAAGGCTTGTGCAGAAATTTCTCAATTTAACTATGTACTTTTTGATGTTTCATTTGTTGCTCATAGTATTTTGCTGTATATTCTACTCTTAAGAACTAGGAAAGTTTCTGTCAGGCGATGGTGTGGTTGCTCGAGAGCAAACAGGCAAGACTCCAACCTGTCTTTTCCAGGCTTTATTATCTGTACAACCTATCTTACAGTGCAGAGTGTCACAAGTCCATGTCTGCTCAGTCGCTAGCAGAATCTGGGAGTGGGCGGTCCTTATACCTTACCCAGCATAACAGACGTGTGACCCCATCCTTCTCCTCTCCCTCTGTGCACAAACCTACTGCACAACGTGGACACTGGCAAAGGGGTACTTGCCTCCCCTCCCCTTTGCTCAGGCTCTCCCTAGCATCTTCTGATCCCTGCGCCCCTTCCCCACTGGAGGCAGGGCTTCCCTCCTCGCAGTGGAAGAACTGCTTCGCAAGATCTTCGGAGGCTCCTTGTAACACAACTGCTCTTCCACCACTCACCTCTGAGCTGATGGCAGTTCCCTGACAGTTTCAATGCATCAAGAATCAGAAATCTTGCTCTAACCAGGATGAACATAGCTATGCTCCCTAAAGCCAATCTAAGCTTGCAACTGGAGACTGATGAAACTTTGGCTCTGTCATAGAACCCACTCTATTTAGGTTCTGCTTGCTGGGGAAACAGCAGGACTCTTTGCTGGGAAAACTGTACTGTTCTTGGGTTGTACACAGTGTGTGTGTGTGTGTGTGTGTGTGTGTGTGTGTGTGTGTACACACCGTATTTTTCGCTCTATAAGATGTACCAGACCATAAGACACACCTAGTTTTTGGAAGAGGAAAACAAGAGGAAAAAAATTCTGAATCCCAGAAGCCAGGAAAGCAAGTGGGATCACTGTGCAGCCCTGGCTTATGGTGTAGCCACGCACAACCTCTGCCTGAGAGAGGCTGCGTGCGGCTAAGCCAGCGGGATCGCAGCGCTTTTCCTCCTCGGGGAAAAGCCCCCAAGAACCGCACACACGCTGCACACAGCTCTTTAAGGGGAGTGCTGAGCAGAGCCTCCCACCTGCATTCGCTCCATAAGACGCACACACACTTCCCCTTACTTTTTAGGAGGGGGAAAGTGCATCTTATAGAGCGAAAAATACGGTAAGCCTTGTAGACAAATTTTTCAATTTAGCTGGGTACTTTTTGATTTTTTGTTATTTCTTCACAACTACTTTCCCTATGTTCGTAGTCTGCTACATTGGCTGTATTGTCTGCTCTTGAGCACTAGAAAAGTTTCAAAGCACCAAGAATTGGAAATCTTGATCTAACCTCATGATGGGCAAAGAATATAGCTATGCTTCCTAAAGCCAATGTAAGCTTCCACCTGCAGACAGAAAATATTTGCTCTCAAGATTAGGAACTTGCTGGTGAATCTGACGCAATGGCAAAACCAGACTCAGGATATTGAGCAGAGTGGAAAGAAAGGTCACCCATGATGGCAACTCATTGCCCGCTTTGGCAGCAATGGCCCCAAAAGTGTATCAAAAAGACAAATATATTAGATTGAATCACTCTGTTTCCATCTCTCTATGACATCCATGTTTTCCTTCTCTCTTTATCCAGCAGGTGTTGTGCAGTGCAGAGAGAACAGAAGGAAATCTTCAAAAAAAGCACAGGATGAGATGGTGGAGCAGAACCTCCTGAGTCACGATGGACCAAGGAGGGAAAAGAGAAGCCACAGAAAACGGAAGACAGACAAATCCATCGTTCCTCAAAGTAGCTTCTTCACTGAGCAAGGAGAACAACCAGAAAACAGAGATGCTTTGAGAACATCCACAAAGGAGAAAACAATTCAAATGGCAGAATCTGGAGAAATAAGCAGTGGGAGCAGAAACAATGGAAACAGCCCCACATGCCCTACAGAGAGGAAGCGATTTACTTGTTTGGAGTGTGGCAGGAGCTTCAGGAAGCAGAAGCAGTTTGCTGTCCATCAGAAGACTCACACAGGAAAGAAATCACATAAATGTGCAGACTGTGGAAAGAGCTTCCGCAAGAAATGGAACCTTACAGTACATAAAAGAACCCACACAGGGGAGAAGCCTTTTAAATGTACAGTGTGCAAGAAAAGCTTTAATGTGAGATCAAACCTTAATGCACATCAAAGAACTCACACAAGGGTGAAGCCCTACAAATGTTCTGTGTGTGGGAAACGTTTCGTACGCAGCTCATACCTTAATGCACATCAAATAACTCACACAAAGAAGAAGCCCTACAAATGTTCTCAGTGTGGGAAACGTTTCGCACACAGCTCATACCTTACAGTACATAAGAGAACTCACACAGGGGAGAAACCTTTCAAATGTTCAAAGTGTGAGAAAAGTTTCAATTACAGCTCAAACCTTACCAGACATAAAAGAACTCACACAGGGGAGAAACCTTTCAAATGTTCAGTCTGTAATAAATGTTTTGCTCAGACGTCAAACCTTACTAGCCATCAGAGGATTCACAAAGGGCAGAGACCCCATGAATGCTCAATATGTGGAAAGAGCTTCACCCGTAAATCAAACCTCAAGAGGCATCAAAAGCACCACACAAGGGAGACGCCCAACCAGGGTTCAAATCTCAGTCAGAGTTTAGATGATGAATCGAGACCTTATGTAGGTGAGAACACACAGCGGATTTAAACCATGTAACTTCAACTATGGTAAGAAGGTCGCATCCACACAATACTTTTAAAGCTTCCCCCAAGGAATCCTGGGAACTTCAGTTCTTAAGGGAGCTGGCAACTGTAGGTCTATGAAGTACAAACTACTGTTTCCAGAATTCTTTTAACAAACCATAGAAAAGCTATAAATGTGCTTTAAAGGGGTGGTGCGAATGTGACCTCAGCCTCGGTGTCCATCGTTTGGGTGTCGCAGGAGCCACCCAGAGGCCACGTCCCCCCCTGAACCTCCCAATACACACACATAATACATGCTTTGGGCAGGTTCCTGAGTCTTTTAAGTGACTAAAACTCATTGCCTCAACTGGGTTGTTGTTTATTGTTTGTGTGGATTCCATGTGATAGTTGAAAAGTTTTTTTACATATAATAAAGTGCCTTCATTTTAATACGTTATGCTATGAAAATTGCTCTTGGGAGAATCTAGAGAAAACTCAGCTCTTTCCTTGGCCAGAGCACAGTCAACCAGCACCTTTCTCTCTTGACACTGGGAATTTCTCCCCAATAAATTCATCCGGCTGAATTAACCATGTTGGGGATAATCTACGTGATTCTTTAGGCTTTTGAAACCAAAGAGAAGGATTGACCCAAGGAAGGAAGGGAAGGTTGAAGGCTTCAGAGGCTTCCCTGTTGGAAATGTAAAATTGACACAGTAGCTGCTTCTGCTTTTTAGATTTGTTTAGAGACTACCAATCCTGAATAATAAAGTTGTATAAATAGTACATTTTGTACTCTCCTGTTTTCTCTGGCTCCTCAACAAAAATGGATGCAACTTTCCAATTTAGGTTGCAGTTTCCAGCACACTTAGCACACATTCACACCATAATTATAATTAATAATAATAATAATAATTTATTACTTATACCCCGCCTATATTGCTGGGTTTCCCATGCAGTGAAAGCAGTGTGATACTGCTTTAAACAGTCATGGCTTCCCCCAAGGAATTCAGGGAGCTGAAGGCTGTTAAGAGTGCTGAGTTGGGTTAGGGAAGACCTGCTATTCTCCTCACAGAGCTACAGTTTCCAGCATTACTGGGGGAGAGGAACTGATGGTTAAACCACTTTGCCCTAGATGCTCAAAGAACCCTAAAAGATTGGTGACTTCCAGTAGCCAAGCTGGAGTTTATTCAGCAATACTTGATCCTCTGTATATATGAAAACTTTATCAACCATAAATCATTGGCCGCACCTGTAACTGAAATTGTGACAGACAGAATGTGAAGCTTCACTAAAGTTATATTTCCCTTTGAGAAATAGCTTGACCTGTTGAAATTCTGCCTGCTACACAGCTGTTAAAGGCCCAAGGATCAGAATAAGTACACTCAAAGGAAGGGAGAAGCAGCTTTTGAGGACTCGGGGGATTCCTATTGCCTGGTATCTAAACCACTCACAAATCGCTCACAGCTCTGCATTCACTCATTGGCTGAACGGCTGGTGCCTAGACATAAGGAAGGAAGGTACCATCCCAGGGAAGAGCGTTCCAGGAGTGAGGAGGCACCTCAGAAAAGGCCGGTTCTCAGGTCGCGAGGCTCCAGGCCTTTTGTGTCAGAGGCACACGGAGGAGGAGGAGGAGTCTTTTTAATAAAAAATAAAACCCACAAAAGTTGATGTTATTATGTTGACAATATGTGAAACCAAGCCACAATTTAAAAACAAAAGAAGAAAGCTATAAATCAAAGTGCAAGAGGGAAAAAGAGGGCGTTTCTGTCTTTTTCTCTCTCTGCTGTTTAATTCCTCACACTTCTGCCCTGCCACAGTTTGTCTTTCTGTGAACTCCAATTCCCAGCAGCCTTTGCACTTCCCACATAAACTATCAGCACCTGGGTCCATTTAGCTGAGCAAACACCTAAGTGGGACAGTGAAGGGGCTTGAGATGATGAAGCAAAGTCTGTGAATTCACCAACGTCTACCAGAACGGGTGAGCTGGAGCCTACCAAGAACTCAAGAGAAGATATGCTGAGATTGGGTAGAAAATTCTGAACTGGGGGTCCCTGTTTTTCCCCTTTCTTTTTGTGGCATTTGAAATGCAGACTTGAATCTCACAAGGGGCTGCTGCTCTGGGCCGCGAGTGTGGATGTTCCTTCCGGAGCCCTAAGGGGACCTGGGTGAGTCAAAGAATGACAGCCCTTTGGAAGAATGAGAAAGTGAAAACAAGGGATTTCTCATTGTGCAGGAGAAGGAATGTGGGTAGCAAGGAAGGGTGCAAGAGAGAGATTTCTTCCCCTGGGAGGTTGAGATGGGGTGGGGTCCGGGGGGCAGCCTCTTGCCTTTTGTGTTTTTATTAGCTTTTCAATTAGATACTCCACATACACATATTGTATTACATTTTATATTTATACTTGCTCTTCAAAGCTGACTTGCTTCCTTCTTTCTTGTTGTCTGTAATTTACCACTGTAGCACCCTGCTTGTGGTTAACGCTTAGCTGGAATGAAATATTCAACGCAGCAATAGAGAAATTAAAATAATAATTTATTTGTCAGACAAATAAATGAGAGGCTCAGTGGTATATGGTTACCAAGCTCTGGCCTGGCCTCTTGCCATCCTGGCCAGCACTTATATTCCCTTAATCCAGCCCCCTTTGCTCCTCCTGTGGCTGCCTCTGTCCAATCAGCCTGGTTGAATATTCCTATTGGCTGTTTGCTAGAACCAATCACAAAAGATACACCCACAAAAGATACACCCACTTCCTTGCCCTTATAAGGGAGACAAAGAGCTATATATGTGACAAATAAGTAATAATATATCTTACATGGAATCTTAATTACCAGCTCACCTCTTGCCCTCCTTGCCCTATTGCCTTCTAAAACAAATGTTTAATCTTACATTTTTATGTTCAACAGATGTCAAGGATCTTGAGTTTCACATCAACATTGAAAGATTTCCTTCATTTGAAAGTTTCTAAACAAATGCCTGACAACCATATATCAAGAGTGCTTGGATGGCGTCTTCTGTCTGGCAGGGGGGCTAGGCTGGTGGCTGACTTAATTTCAGGATAAATACAACTCTTACAACCATATGAAATAAGAATCTAGCATTCCTTAAATCCTTTGCATAATTACATTTAAGCCAATATATTTAAGCTAATATATTTCATTCACTTATCATAGGTAGCCTTTTAAAAGAATAAAGCCTTTGTAAAGTAAAAAGGAACTCAGTAAAAAACAGCTTTTAAAAAGAAGCCTCTTCAGTTTACACCTCCCCCCTTTCCCCCTCCTTTCCCAGCCAGCTAGATGCTTCTCCCATTAGCTCTTCCCAACAGCTTTAGAAAATTTCCCAAAAATGCTCTCTTTTCTTCTAGCCAAGCCAGTTGCCTTTTTCACTGCTCTTGGCCTTTCAACCTTGGAAAGAAGATCTGGCTCATTTTACTGAGAGGCACATTGGTATTATTTTACTATTTACCCTTGCCTTTAATTGTGTTTTTTTTCAGCCTTGGGGCAGCATATGTAATTCTCCCTTTTTTATGACTTTGAGAATTGTTTTTCTACTATAAATCAATGGGGCCCCCCTTGTCTTAGGAGAAAAACCTCTTGCCAAGGTTCTTTCTGCCTGGCATGAAACATTTGAAAATCCTTTTTTTAAGCTCATTTTTAAATACAAGCCTTGATTGCAATATATAAGCTTTGATAAAAAATGCAGGCTTATGATTAGATGCCTCACCACTACTGTTAGTTATATTAGTTTACTTATACATTTTGCTTCTTATTATTTTCATTATCCATCACTTTTCTTATTCTTTCCCATTATGAGATTTGTTTCCAATTCTACTAGTTTTACTATTCCATCTTTTCTTTCCTTTATACAACATAAATTTTTCCGATTCTTTTTGAAATGTTTCCTCACCCTGTTGTCGAATTTTCCCTGTTAGTTTGGCTATTTCTGCATATTCCATTACCTTCTGTCTCCATTCTTCTACTGTTGGTAATTGTTGCTGTTTCCAAACATACGCTAACAGTAACCTCGCTGCTTTTGTTGCATAAAAAAACAGTTTCTAGTCATTCTTTTTTTTAAAAAAAATAATATTTATTAAAGTTTTCAATAGTAATACAATAAAAAGAAAAAACAAAAAACAAAAATACAAAAATAAAAATATTTAAAAACACATAAGGTTTCCATTACTTATTTTTCATTAACTTATTTCCCAGACCTCCTCATACCTCCCTTTTTTGTATTCCAATTCAAATTGTTAGTTCAGCAAATCCTTATCAATGAATTTTAAGTTATTTCTAAACCTTAGTTTCTAGTCGTTCTTAACCAGATCTTCTCCTACTATTCCTAACAAGAATGTCTCTGGCTTTTTCAAAAACGTATATCTAAAGATCTTTAGCTCATTGTATATATTTTCCCAGTCCGTTTTTACCTTATCATATGAGCACCGCATGTGAAAGAAATTACCTTCTTTCACCCCACATTTCCAGCAATTCTTGTTTCCTGTTTTGTACATCCTTAACAGTTTAGTTGGAGTGAGATACCATCTGTACATCATTTTTAACAGATTTTCTTTTAACAAAGTGCATGCTGTGAATTTTAGCCCAGTGTTCCATAGTTTTATACACTTCTCGTATTCAGTGCTATGGCCAACATCCATTGCCTATTTAATCATGACGCTCCTGATTTCTTCGTCTTTTGTGCACCATTCTAATAAAAACTCAGACCTTTGACAATATTTTTGTGTTTTGTAATACTGCAGTTTCTAATATTGATTTGGTTTGTTCGAAACCTCTTGCTTTTTTATCTTTTGGGGAAATGTCATCCATTTGACGATACTCTATCCAACTTGATAATTTATCTTTTAGTTCCTCGTAAGGCCTGATCTTTATTACATTATTTCCTTCTATAAATATGTCTCTGTGCGTTAGCCATTCTCCTTTCATATTTACTTTTTTCACTGAGAAGGGAAGGAATTCCAAATTCTTCAATTACTTTTAATGCTTCCACTGTCAAAGTTAAAGGTTCCTGAACTGTCAAGACTATATCGTCGGCGAAGGCTATAACCTTATATTCTTTTTCGCCACACTTTATCCCTGTAATTCTTTCTGTCTCTCTTATATTTACATTTTTCACTAAGGGGGAGCTTGTTTAAGGCAGACCTGCAGCCCAGAGTCCACAATAGAAAGGAAAAGAGGGACAGGATGTGTATTAGAGCTTCTGCAGGTGGAGGTTGCTACATTACCTGGAGCAAAGATCAAAAGAGTCTTAGGGGGAAGGAAGGCAGCTCAGTGGCAGAGTGCCTGCCTTGCATTGCATTGCAGAAGGTGGCAGCTTTAATCCCCAGTATCTGCACGTAGGGCTTGAGAGAGGCTTCCTATATGAAACCCTGGAGAGCAGCTTCCAGTCAGTGTAGACAGTACTGAGCTAAGTGGCCAAAGTTACTATTATCTTGTGTACAAGAGGATCATGAAGGAAAACATTCATTTCTGAGCTATTTACCTAAAACAGTAAGATGGAGAGTGTCTAGTGTGCATATGGGGCACACAATGTATCCTTTGAAGGCTGAGCTGAACAGGATACTTCTTATGCTCCTAATTCTCTGCATCTCCTATTTCTCAAGACGCCTTGTTTCAAACAATCTACTTTCCTAAATAGGCAAAGGGAAAGTGGCAGCCAGTAGATGAAGCAGAAGACGGCTGTGCCTACAAAGAAGGTTGCAAGGAGCCCAGTTGGACCACAGCCAGGATGATGATGTTTGATACTTGTAAGGAGCCAGACCTGTGCATTGTCTATGGGGAACCCATCAGGCCAAAGCCCATCATCCACAAGAGAACGGGGGGTCAGCAGGAAGCCCACCCAGTTGAGGAGGAGGATGTATCCCTTTTTCATGAAGGAAGTTGCAGATCCACCTGGGAAATCACAGTACAGGCAATTCCTGGTGCTGCTAAGGAGCAGGATGTGTGCATTGTGGGTGAGGAGAACATCTGGCAGTACTGCAACAACTGCATGAGAAAGACATGTTTGCAGAAAATCAGCTCAGGGGAGGGTCCAGTTTACAGCAAAGGAGACTCCAGTATCCCAAGTAAAACTCCAGCCCAGGCTGTTGTTGATGCCACAGCCAGGATGATGATGCTTGATATTTCTAGGGAGCCAGACCTGTGCATTGTCTATGGGGAACCCATCAGGCCAAAGGCCATCATCCATAAGAGAATGGAGGGTCAGCAGGAAGCCCACCCAGTTGAGGAGGAGGAGGATGTACACCTTCTTCATGGCGGAAGTTGCAGATCCCCCTGGGAAATCATGTTGGAGACAGTTCCTGGTGCTGCTGAGGAGCAGGATGTGTGCATTGTGGGTGAGGAAAACATCTGGCACAACCCCAACATCTGTGAGAGAAAAGCGTGTTTGCAGGAAACCCACTCAGTGAAGAGTCCCGTTCACAGCAAACTAGATTCCAGAGTCCCCAGTGAACCTCCAGCCCAGACTGTTGTTGATGCTGCTAAGGTACAAGACATCTGCATTGTGCCCATTTTTCAAGGAACAGCCCCCAGTGAAGCCACAGCTCAGAGAGGTATGGATACTGGTAAGTAATGGAACTCCTGGGTAATGCATATTGGGGAGGGAGGTCCCAGGCAGAATTGCTTCTTAGCTCCAGGTTTTAATGACAAGAACACAAGGCTATTTTTGAGGTCATCCCATGCTACAGCAACTTACAGTAGACCTACTAAAAGTAATGGATGGACATAGAACCCAATCTTGTGAAGAAATTGTTTTGTTTGTTGTTTACAACTACTTTCCCTATGTTCATAGTCTATGTTCATAGTCTATGTTCATAACCTAACCTAATGATGGACAAATAATATAGCTATGCTTCCTAAAGCCAATTTAAGCTTCTACCTGGAGACTGAGATAATATTTGCTCTAAAGAATAGGATCTCCAGAGGTAGGAACTTGCTGGTGAATCTGACAGAATGGAAAACCAGACTAAGGCTATTGAGCAGAGTGGAAAGAAAGGTCACCCATGATGGAAAATCATTGCCCGCTTAGACAGCAGTTACCCAAAAAGTGTAACAAAATTACAAAACATATTAGATTGAATCTTCCTGTTTCCATCTCTCTCTGACATCCATGATTTCCTTCTCTCTTATCCTGCAGGTCTTGTGCAGTGGAGACAGAACAGAAGGAAATCTTTGGGGAAAGCACAGGATGAGAGGGTAGAGCAGAACTACCTGAGTCACAAAGGACCAAGGAGGGGAAAGAGAAACCACACAGATCGGAAGACAGCTGAATCCCTTGTTCCTCATAGTAGCCTCTTCACTGTGCAAGGAGAACAGCCAGAAAACAGAGATGCTTTGAGAGCATCCACAGAGGAGAAAACAATTCAAAGGGCAGAGTCTGGAGGAATAAGCAGTGGGAGCAGAAACAATGGAAACAGCCCCACATGCCCTACACAGGTGAAGCGGTGTGGAAAGAGTCTCAGGTATCATAAGCAGTTTGCTACCCATCAGATGATTCACACACGACAGAAATCACATAAATGTGCAGACTGTGGAAAGAGCTTCCGCAGGAAATGGACCTTTACACTACATAAAAGAACCCACACAGGGGAAAAGCCTTTCAAATGTTTGGAATGCAATAAAAGCTTTGCTGTGAGCTCAAACCTTACTAAACATCAAAGAACTCACACAGGGGAAAAGCCTTTCAAATGTTCAGAGTGCGATAAATGTTTCGCACAAAGCTCACATCTTACAGTACATAAAAGAAGGCACACAGGAGAGAAACCTTTCAAATGTTCAGTCTGTAATAAAAGTTTTGCTCAGACGGCAACCTTTAACAGACATCAAAGGATTCACAAAAGGGGAGAGAATCCATGAATGCTCAATTTGTTTTGAGTGCTTCAGTCAGAAGTCAAACCTTGCTAAACAGCTAATGCTTCACATGAGGAAGACACCTTTTAAGCCATCACTGAGTAGAAAATCCTTTAGTAAGAGCTCTAATCTTCCTAGTCAACAAATGATTCGCATGAAAAAGTATAAATGTTCAGCTTGCGGGAAAAGCTATACTAAGTGGTCATACCTTACCAAACATAAAAGAATAGCACACAAAAGAGAGAAACCTTATAAATGCTCAGGGTGTAGAAAATGTTTCAGCAGCAGGTCAGTCCTTACTAGACATAAGAGAATCATACACAGATGGAACAAAGACAGACATACAAGGTCTTCCTATATAGGGGAGAAACTGTACAATTGTGAACAGTGTGGAAAGAGCTTCACCCGTAAATCAGACCTCAAGAGGCACCGAAAGCATCACACAAGGGAGACGCCCAACCAGGGTTCAAATCTTAGTGAGAGTTTAAATGATGAATCGAGACCTCATGAAGGTGAGAACGCACAGCGGATGGAAACCATGTAACTTCTTCAACTATGCTAAGAAGGTCGCATCCATACAATACTTTTAAAGCTTACCCCCAAGGAATCCTGGGAACTTCAGTTCTTAAGGGAGCTGGCAATTGTAGGTCTATAAAGTACAAACTACTTTCCCCATCATTCTTTGGATGAAGCCATGGCAACAGTTATAAATGTATGGTGTGAATGTGACCTCAGTTTCGGTATCCATCTTTTTAGCATCACTGGAGCCAACCAGAGGCTACATTCCACAAACCTTCAAATACACACACATAATCCATGCTTTGAGTGGGTTCTTGGGTCTTTTTATTTGCCTCAGGTTTTGTTGTCCATTTGTGGTGTGCATTCCATGTGACATTTTTTTTAAAAAAAACCTTAATTGAAGGCTCCTCTGTTCATACAGCTGAATTAACCATATTGGGGATAACTGAGGCAATTATTTAGGGTTTTGAGTCCATAGAGAAGGAGAAACCTGAGGAAGGACGGGAAAGTCTGAGAGGCTTCAGCGAGTTACCCATCATCGGACTGAAATGTAAAACTGGTACTGTAGCTGCTTCTGCTTTTTAGTTTTGTTGTGAGACTACCAATCCTGTATAATAAAGTTGGGTGTATTTTAAGCATTGTACTCTTCTGTTTTCACTGGCTCCTCGGAACAAAAACGGATGCAGGTTTCCAATTTAGGTTGCAGTTTCCTGCGCAGTTAGTCAACATCTGCTCCATGCAATGAAAGCACTGTCATGACTTCCCCTAAAGAATTCTGGGAGCTGTAGATTATTAAGGGTGCTGAGGGGTGTTAGGGGAGGCCCCTAGTCTCCTCACAGTGTCCCAAGTAAAACTCCAGCCGAGACTGTTGTTGATGCCACAGCCAGGATGATGATACTTGATACTTCTAGGGAGCCAGACCTGTGCATTGTCTATGGGGAACCCATCAGGCAAAAGCCCATCATCCATAAGAGAACAGAGGGTCAGCAGGAAGCCCACCAAGTTGAGGAGGAGGAGGTATCCCTTCTTCATGTGCATTGTGGGTGAGGAAAACATCTGGCAGAGGAAAACATCCCACCTACATTCGCTCCATGAGACGCACACACACTTCCCCTTACTTTTTAGCAGGGGAAAAGTGCGTCTTATAGAGCGAAAAATACGGTAAACCTTGTAGACAAATTTTTCAATTTAGCTGGGTACTTTTTGATTTTTTATTATATTAATAATAATTTATTACTCCACCCATATTACTGGGTTTCCCATGCAGTGAAAGCAATGTGATACTGCTTTAAACAGTCAAGACTTCCCCCAAGGAATTCTGGGAGCTAAAGGTTGTTAAGAGTGCTGAGATGGGTTACCCTTCAATATTTGGGAGAGGTGATGGCTCTCCTCCCCCCTTGTCATCTACATAACAATATCCCTACCAATGCCTAACTGCCAAGACCAGAGAGGTTGTGACGATTTGCTATGAGGTAGGCAAAAAACCAAATGGCCGGTGCCAATTTGCTGAGTGGAAAAAACTCCTACCAGGCCCCTTAACGGCGACCAACCAAAGTCCATAGCAAGGTCAGAAGGAAACCTTGAGGGGCGGGCGGGCGATCCCCAGGCCGCACTTGCCTTAAATGGGGCAAGCTACACTCCTCGAGGCAGCCAATATGCTGGCTCAGAGGATGACACGGCCCGAGGATTCCCCAGTTCACGTGGGGCTGCAAGCCAGCCACCGCGCACGTGTTGGGGGCCTGAGCCTGCAACACCACCTCCTCCCAAGGTCAGAAGTGGCTTTGCGTGGCGAGTTCCCGCCTCCCACCAGTGGTAAATAACAACACAAGACACCATAATCAAGGGTAATGGGATAAAATTGGCCACAACGTTATTGGTTACACGTAAGAGCGGTATTGGTATTGGCTTAGGCACTGGTCCTATCCATCTATCCGGCTTCAGCCTTATGGCTTGAAGACTGGCAAGGGTTAACACCAGCAGGGGGTGTGCCCTCTGGGCATAACCCAGTCTCCCTCACCTCCCCCTGCCCTGAACCACTGTGATGATTGGACCCTGCTATTCTTCCCAGCTCTTCTCCTTCCAGACACATCTCCACTCCCTCAATAATAAGAGAGAACAACCAAACACACACAAATGTAAAACAGTTAAAACCATTGGAGCAGCAGGCCTGTCTCTAGCTGCCTGAGCCCAAATAACCCTCCCAAAACCCAGACATTTCCTTTAAAGTCTGCTCAGGTGGGCATGTTGCGCCCCCAAAGAGGACATGTCCTGGTTTTCCCAGACATATGGCAACCCTACAGTGTATAAAATTCATTGCTACAAAAGGTTTGATGCACAATAATATCATCATGTTCAGGACCCCTCAACTTCTGAACACCAGATTCTGGGTCTTCTACGTCCAGTAACTGGTCTTCCTAGAGCTATCCGATTGGCCACTGTAGAAAATAGAATGCTGGACTAGCTTATGGTCAATCTAACATTACCAGGGTCAAAATCTTGTTTTAAGAAAACCACAAAAGTTGATGTTATTATATTGAGAGTATGTGAAACCAGGCCACAATTTAAACAAAAACAAAAAACAAGAAAGCTATAACTCAAAGTGCAGGAGGGGAAAAGAGGGCATTTCTGTCTTTCTCTCTCTGCTGTTTTATTTCTCTTTTCAGATCACACTTCCTTCCTGCCACAGTATGTTTTTCTGTGAACTCCAATTCCCAGCAGCCTTTGCACTTCCCACATAAAGGATCAACACCTGGAACCATTTAGCTGAGCAAATACACAAGTGGGACAGTGAAGGCGCTTGAGATGAAGAAGAAAGTCTGTGAATTCACCAATGTCTATCAGGAGGGGTGAACTGGAGCCTACCAAGAACTCAAGAGAAGACATGCTGGGATTGGGTAGAAACTTCTGAACTAGGGGTCCCTTTCCCCCCCCCTTTTTCATCCTCTTTGTGGCATTTGAAATGCAGACTTGATCTCACAAGGGGCTCCTGCTCTGGGTCTCAAATGTAGACCTGCCTTAGTCCTAAGAGGACCCGGGTGAGTCTAAGGAAGCTGGCATTCCTCTAGAGGAATGAGAAAGTGACAACAAGTTTTGTGGGAGGAGGAATATGGTCAGCAAGGAAGAATGCAAGAGAGGGAATTCAACCCATGGATGGGTAAACAGGGGTGGGGTCTTGGCTTTTGCATTCATTAAATATTTAATTATCAGAAGGGAAAAGAGGGACAGGGTGTGTATAAGGGCTTCTGCAGATAGATGATGCTACGTTTAAGGTGCAAAAATGCTGCATTTCGTAGAACAAAGATCAACAAGGTCTTAGAGGGAAGGAATGCAGTTCAGTGGGAGAGTACCTGCTTTGCCTTGCAGATGGTTGCAGGTTCAATCCCCAGTATCTCCATGTAGGGCTTGGGAGAGGCTTCCCATATGAAACACTGGAGAGCTGCTGCCAGTCAGTGTAGACAGTACTGAGCTAAGTGGCCAAAGATACAATTCTCTTCTCTTCCCTTTTTTCCATCAAATATCTGCAGCCTCCCACGCCCGGTAAGGAAGGCCGATTTTTTTTCCTTCCTTCCTGTGCAACAGCCGACTCCCTTTTTTCCCCCCTCAGCCTGAACCTCTTTAATATCTGATCTTATTTTGCCAGTTCTAATTGGGGCTCTCTGCCGGGGACTGCGCAGCCATGTATCCAACTAATTTTTACAGTTCCTCCTGCAATTCCTTTAGGTAATTGATTCTTTCTTGGTGAGGTTCGCCATATCATGAAATAGCAAATAGAAAGAATGTACAAAAATGGCTGCCGCTCACCTCATAAATCAAAGCACAAAGATGAGAGTGCTTTTCAAGTCCAAACCTTGGGCATCCAGTGATTGGTTAGTTTAGCAGATCTTTTCCATCTCTTTCTTTCCAGAACACGCCTGTTTCTTAGTCCGAATTCAATAATTTTTAAAAACAGGCATTTCCTGGATAATGTCGAATAGCTCTGGAGAGTTCCCAGTTCGCGCAGTGCGCACCCAGCAGCCCTGCCCCACATTCTGAAGCGAGCGGCAGATAACGGACGATCTGTGGGTCATGGCCAGTCCCCCCCTTACGCTGGGGTGTCTGCAGGGATAATTAGCCCCGTATCATCCCTAATAACCTTCACGGTATGGTCTGATGTGATGGGGAAAACAGCCATTTCCCACGCCCAGGAAACCAGAAGTCCATGGGTGGGGGGGCTTGTTTAAGGCAGACCTGCAACCCAGAGTCCACAATGGAAAGGAAAAAAGGGGCAGGATGTGTATTAGGGCTTCTGCAGGTGGAGGTTGCTACATGCCCTGGAGCAAAGAGCAGAAGAGTCTTAGGAGGAAGGAAGGCAGCTCAGTGGTAGAGTGCCTCCCTTACATTGCAAAAGGCGGCACGTTCAATCCCCAGTATCTCCATGTAGGACTTGGGAGAGGCTTCCTGTATGAAACCCTGGAGAGCTGCTGCCAGTCAGTGTAGACAATACTGAGCTAAGTGGCCAAAGTTACTATTGTATATGAGGATCATGAAGGAAAACATTCATTTGTGAGCTATTTTCCTAAAACAGTAAGATGGAGAGTGTCTAGTGTGAATATGGGGCACACAATGTATCCTCTGAAAGCTGAGCTGAACACGATACTTCTTACGTTTCTAATTCTCTGCATCTCCTGTTTCTCAAGATGCCTTGTTTCAAACAATCTACTTTCTCAAACAGGCAAAGGGAAAGCGGCAACCAGTAGATGAAGCAGAAGACGCCTGTGGCTAAGAAGGTTGCAAGGAGCCCAGTTGGACCACAGCCAGGATGATGATGTTTGATACTTGCAAGGAGCCAGACCTGTGCATTGTCTATGGGGAACCCATCAGGCCAAAGCCCATCATCCACAAGAGGAGGGAGAGTCAGAAGAAAGCCCACCCAGTTGAGGAGGAGGATGAAACCCTTTTTCATGGAGGAGGTTCCAGAGCCTCCTGGGAAATCACGGTACAGACAATTCCTGGTGCTGCTAAGGAGCAGGATGTGTGCATTGTGGGTGAGGAGAACATCTGGCAGTACTCCAACACCTGCGTGAGAAAGACATGTTTGCAGAAAATCAGCTCAGGGGAGGGTCCAGTTTACAGCAAAGGAGACTCCAGTGTCCCAAGTAAAACTCCAGCCCAGACTGTTGTTGATGCCACAGCCAGGATGATGATGCTTAATAATTCTAGGGAGCCAGACCTGTGCATTGTCTATGGGGAACCCATCAGGGCAAAGCCCATCATCCATAAGAGAACTGAGGGTCAGCAGGAAGCCCACCCAGCTGAGGAGGAGGAGGATGTACACCTTCTTCGTGGAGGAAGTTGCAGATCCCCCTGGGAAATTATGGTGGTGACAGTTCCTGGTACTACTAAGGAGCAGGATGTGTGCATTGTAGGTGAGGAAAACATCTGGCACAACCCCAACATCTGTGAGAGAAAAGCGTGTTTGCAGGAAACGCTCTCAGTGGAGGGTACCGTTCACAGCAAACTAGACTCCAGAGTCCCCAGTGAACCGCCAGCCCAGACTGTTGGTGATGCTGCTAAAGGACAAGACACCTGCATTGTGTATGACCAAGGTGTCCTACAAAAGCACATTGTCCGTATCAGAATTGGGTATCCTGAGGAAACACACCCAGGGGAGGATATAGTTAAGCCTATTGCTGGCGAAGTAGATTGGAAAGGCCCCAAAGAATCCATATTCCAGCCTGCTGTTGATGCCACCAAGGAACAAGACTCCTGCATTGTGCATGAGGAAATGGTTAGACAGGAGCCCATTTTTCAAGGAAGAGCCCCCAGTGAAGCCACAGCTCAGAGAGATATGGATGCTGGTAAGTAATGGGACTCCCAGGTAATGCATATTGGGGAGGGAAGCCCCAGGTAGAATTGCTTCTTAGCTCCAGGTCTTAATGACAAGAACACAAGGCTATTTTTGAGGTCATCCCATGCTACACCAACTTACAGTAGACCCACTAAAAGTAATGGACATAGAACCCACTCTATGTAGGTTTTGTTTGCTGGGGAAACTCTACTGCTCTTGAGAGGTGTGTGTCGGTGTGGGTGTGGTTGTGGGTGTGTATGCACCTTGTGCAGAATTTTTTCAAGTTCGCTTTGTAATTTTTGTTGTTTCGTTTGTTGTTCACAACTTCTTTCCCTATGTTCATAGCCTGCTACTTTTGCTGTATTGTCTGCTCTTGAGCATTAGAAAAGTTTCACTGTACACCTTCCTTGTACAGTTTCTCCCCTGTATGGCAAGACCTTGTATGTCTGGAAAGACCTCCGCTCTCATGGAAGCTTTTTCTACACACAGGGCATCTGTAGGGTTTCTCTCCTGTATGCCTTCTTTTATGTACTGTAAGGTGTGAGCTGTGTGCGAAACATTTATCACACTCCAAACACTTGTAAGGCTTCTCGTTTGTGTGAGTTCTTTGATGGTTAGTAAGGTTTGAGCTGTCAGTGAAGCTTTTCTCACACTTTGAACATTTAAAAGGCTTCTCCCCTGTGTGAGTTCTCTTATGTAGTGTAAGGGTCCATTTCCTGCAGAAGCTCTTTCCACAGTCTGCACATTTATGGGATTTCTGTCCTGTGTGAATCTTCTGATGGGCAGCAAACTGCTTCTGATACCTGAAGCTCCTTCCACACTCCAAACAAGTAAATCGCTTCACCTCTGTAGGGCATGTGGGGCTGTTTCCATTGTTTCTGCTCCCACTGATTATTTCTCCAGATTCTGCCGTTTGAATTGTTTTCTCCTTTGTGGATGTTCTCAAAGCATCTCTGTTTTCTGGTTGTTCTCCTTGCTCAGTGAAGAAGCAAGGGAAACTGTACTGCTCTTGAGAGGTGTGGGTGGGTGCGGGTGTGGGTGTGGGTGTGGGTGTGGATGCACCTTGTGCAGAATTTTTTCAAGTTCGCTTTGTAATTTTTGTTGTTTTGTTTGTTGTTCACAACTACTTTCCCTATGTTCATAGTCTGATACTTTTGCTGTATTGTCTGCTCTTGAGCATTAGAAAAGGTTCAGTGCATCAAGAATTAGAAATTTTGATCTAACCTAATGATGGACAAACAATATAGCTATGCTTCCTAAAGCCAATGTAAGCTTCCACCTGCAGACTGAGAAAATATTTGCTCTCGAGAGTAGAATCTCTACAGGTAGAAACTTGCTGATGAATCTGACGCAATGGCAAAACCTGACTAAGGATCTTGAGCAGAGTGGAAAGAAAGGTCACCCATGATGGCAACTTACCGCCCGCTTAGAGAGCAATGGTCCAAAAGTATATCAAAAAGACAAAACATATTACATTGAATGTCTCAGTTTCCATCTCTCTCTATGACATCCATGTTTTCCTTCTCTCATTATCTAGCAGGTGTTGTGCAATGGAGAGAGAGCAGAAGGAAATCTTCAAAAAAAGCACAGGATGAGATGGTGGAGCAGAACCTCCTGAGTCACGATGGACCAAGGAGGGAAAAGAGAAGCCACAGAAAACGGAAGACAGACAAATCCATCGTTTCTCAAAGTGGCTTCTTCACTGAGCAAGGAGACCAACAAGAAAACAGAGACTCTTTGAAAGTGTCTACAGAGGAGAAAACAATTCAAAGGGCAGAGTCTGGAGGAATAAGCAGTGGGAGCAGAAACAATGGAAACAGCCCCACATGCCCTACAGAGGTGAAGCAATTTACTTGTTTGGAGTGTGGAAGGAGCTTCAGGAATCAGAAGCAGTTTGCTGCCCATCAGAAGATTCACACAGGACAGAAATCACATAAATGTGCAGACTGTGGAAAGAGCTTCTGCAAGAAATGGAACCTTAAAGTACATAAAAGAACCCACACAGGGGAGAAGCCGTACAAATGTTCGAAGTGTGAGAAAAGCTTCACTGACAGCTCAAACTTTACTAAACATAAAAGAACTCATACAAGGGAGAAGCCTTACAAATGTTTGGAGTGCGATAAAAGCTTCACAATCAGCTCACACCTTACTAAACATAAAAGAGCTCACACAGGGGAGAAGCCTTACAAATGTTTGGAGTGCAATAAAAGCTTCATTGACAGCTCAAACCTTACAGTACATAAAAGAACCCACACAGGGGAGAAGCCCCACAAATGTTCTGTGTGTGTTAAACATTTCGCACATATCTCAAACCTTAAAGTACATGAAAGAACTCACACAAGAGTGAAACTGTATGAGTGTGAACAATGTGGAAAGAGCTTCACCCGTAAATCAGACCTCAAGAGGCATCAAAAGCACCACACAAGGGAGACTCCCAACCAAGGTTCAAATCTCAGTGAGCGTTTAGATGATGAATCGAGACCTCATGAAGGTGAGAATGCACAAGGGATGGAAACCATGTAACTTCCTCAACTATCCTAAGAAAGTTGCATCCACACAATATATTTAAAGCTTTCCCCTAAAGAATACTGGGAACTTAATGGTGTTCGTAAAGGTGTCTGGAATTTAGACCTATGAGATTGAAACTACTGTTTCCAGAATTCTTTTGAGAAAGCCATATAATAGCTACAAAGAAGCTGTAAAGGTTTGGTGCGGATGTGACCTCAGTCTCGGCGTCCATCTCTTGGGCATCGCAGAAGCCACCCAGAGGCCACATCCCCCCTGAATCTCCCAATACACACACATAATCCATGCTTTGGGAGGGTTCTTGAGTCTTTTAAGTGGCTAAAATACATTGCCTCAGGTTTTGTGTCCATTCTTTGTGTAGATTGCATGTGATAGTTGAATAGTTTTATATATTTATACAATAAAGTTGCTTTATCGTAATCAGTTAGGCTATGAAAATTGCTCTTGGGAGAATCTAGAGAAAACTCAGCTCTTTCCTTGGCCAGAGCACAGTCAACCAGCACCTTTCTCTCTTGACATTGGGAATTTCTCTTGGCACCCCAATAAATGTGAGGGCTCTTCTGTTCATCCGGCTGAATTAACCATGTTGGGGATAATCTACGTGATTCTTTAGGCTTTTGAAACCAAAGAGAAGGATTGACCCAAGGAAGGAAGGGAAGGTTGAAGGCTTCAGAGGCTTCCCTGTTGGAAATGTAAAATTGACACAGTAGCTGCTTCTACTTTTTAGATTTGGTTTGAGACTACCAATCCTGAATAATAAAGTTGTTAAATATTATGCTTTGTACATTATTATTATATTAATAATAATTTATTATTTATACCCCACCCATATTGCTGGGTTTCCCATGAAGTGAAAGCAATGTGATACTGCTTTAAACAGTCAATACTTCCCCCAAGGAATTCTGGGAGCTAAAGGTTGTTAAGAGTGCTGAGATGGGTTACCCTTCAATATTTGGGAGAGGTGATGGCGCTCCTCCCCCCATCTCATCTACATAACAATATCCATACCAATGCCTAACTGCCAAGACCAGAGAGGTTGTGACGATTTCCTACGAGGTAGGCAAAAAAACAAATGGCCGGTGCCAATTTGCTAAGTGGAAAAAACTCCTACCAGGCCCCTTAACGGCGACCAACCAAAGTCCATAGCAAGGTCATATAAGGAAACCTTGAAGGGCGGACAGGTGGGAAACCGGTCAGCTGAGCGATCCGAAAGAGGGCGATTCCCCGGGCCGCGCTTGCCTTAAATGGGGCAAGCCACACACCCCGAACCAGCCAATTGGCTGGCTCGGAGGATGACGCGGCCCGAGGATTCCCCAGTCCGCGCGGGGCTGCAAGCCAGCCACCGCGCACGTGTTGGGGGCGTGAGCCTACAACACCACCTCCTCCCAAGGTCAGAAGTGGCTTTGCGTGGTGAGTTCCCGCCTCCCACCAGTGGTAAATAACAACACAAGACACCATAATTAAGATTAATGGGCTAAAATTGGCCACAACGTTATTGGTTACAGGTAAGAGCGGTATTCGCTTAGGCATTGGTCCTATCCATCTATCCAGCTTCAGCTTGAAGACCAGCAAAGGTTAACACCAGCAGGGGGTGTGCCCTCTGGGAATAACCCAGTCTCCCTCACCTCCCCCTGCCCTGAACCACTGTGATGGGGGACCCTGCTATTCTTCCCAGCTCTTCTCCTTCCAGACACATCTCCACTCCCTCAATAATAACAGAGAACAACCAAACACACACAAATGTAAAACAGTTAAAACCATTGGAGCAGCAGGCCTGTCTCTAGCTGCCTGAGCCCAAATAACCCTCCCAAAACCCAGACATTTCCTTTAAAGTCTGCTCAGGTGGGCATGTTGCGCCCCCAAAGAGGACATGTCCTGGTTTTCCCAGACATATGGCAACCCTACAGTGTATAAAATTTATTGCTACAAAAGGTTTGATGCACAATAATATCATCATGTTCAGGACCCCTCAACTTCTGAACACCAGATTCTGGGTCTTCTATGTCCAGTAACTGGTCTTCCTAGAGCTATCCGATTGGCCACTGTAGAAAATAGAATGCTGGACTAGCTTATGGTCAAGCTAACATTACCAGGGTCAAAATCTTGTTTTAAGAAAACCACAAAAGTTGATGTTATTATATTGAGAGTATGTGAAACCAGGCCACAATTTAAACAAAAACAAAAAACAAGAAAGCTATAACTCAAAGCGCAGGAGGGGAAAAGAGAAGGAATTTCTGTCTTTCTCTCTCTGCTGTTTAATTTCTCTTTTCAGATCACACTTCCTTCCTGCCACAGTATGTTCTTCTATGAACTCTAATTCCCAGCAGCCTTTGCACTTCCCACATAAAGGATCAACACCTGGATCCATTTAGCTGAGCAAACACCCAAGTGGGACAGTGAAGGGGCTTGAGATGAAGGAGAAAGTCTGTGAATTCACCAGTGTCTACCAGAACAGGTGAGCTGGAGCCTACCAAGAACTCAAGAGAAGACATGCTGAGATTGGGTACAAATTTCTGAACTGGGGGTCCCTGTTTTTCCCCTCTTTCTTTTTGTGGCATTTGAAATGCAGACTTGATCTCACAAGGGGCTGCTGCTCTGGGTTTCAAATGTAGCCCTGCCTTATTCCTAAGAGGACCTGGGTGAGTCAAAGGAGGCTGGCATTCCTCTGCAGGAATGAGAAAGTGACAGCAAGGGGCTCCCCCGTTTTGTGGGAGGAGGAATATGGTCAGCAAGGAAAAATGCAAGAGAGGGAATTCTTCCCGTGGATGGGTAAACAGGGGTGGGGTCTTGGCTTTTGCATTAATTAAATATTTCACTAAGGGGCAGTGTCCATGTAGGAGCATGATTGCTTAAGGGAGAGTCCTTGGGGAGCTGCAACCCAGAGTCAATATCAGAAGGGGAAAGAGGGACAGGGTGTGTTTTGGGGCTTCTGCAGATAGAGGATGCTACATTTCAGGAGCAAAAATGCTGCATTTCGTAGAGCAAAGATCAACAAGGTCTTAGAGGGAAGGAATGCAGTTCAGTGGGAGAGTACCTGCTTTGCCTTGCAGATGGTTGCAGGTTCAATCCCCAGTATCTCCATGTAGGGCTTGGGAGTGGCTTCCCATATGAAACACTGGAGAGCTGCTGCCAGTCAGTGTAAACAGTACTGAGCTAAGTGGCCAAAGATACAATTCTCTTCTCTTCCCTTTTTTCCATCAAATATCTGCAGCCCCCCCACCCCCGGAAGGCCGATTTTTCCCCCCCCTTCCTTCCTGTGCAACAGCCGACTCCCTTTTTCCCCCCTCAGCCTGAACCGCTTTCATATCTGATCTTATTTTGCCAGTTCTAATTGGGGCTCTCTGCCGGGGACTGCGCAGCCATGTATCCAACTAATAATTACACGTCCTCCTGCAATTCCTTTAGGTAATTGATTCTTTCTTGGTGAGGTTCGCCATATCATAGGGCTTCTGCAGGTTGCAACATTTCTTGAAGCAAAGAGCAGAAGAGTCTTAGGGGGAAGGAACGCAGCTCAATGGTAGAGTGCCTGCCTTGCATTGCAGAAGGTGGCAAGTTCAATCCGCAGTATCTCCATGTAGGACTTGGGAGAGGCTTCCTGTATCAATCCCTGGAGAGCTGCTGCCAGTCAGTGTAGACAGTATTGAGCTAAGTGGCCAAAGTTCCTATTCTCTTGTGTATATGAGGGTCATGAAGGAAAAGAATCATCTGTGAGCTATTTTCCTAAAACAGTAAGATGGAGAGTGTCTAGTGTGAATATGGGGCACACAATATGTCCTATGAAGGCTGAGCTGAACAGGATACTTCTTATGTTTCTAATTCTCTCCTGTTTCTCAAGATGCCTTATTTCAAACAATCTACTTTCCTAAATAGGCAAAGGGAAAGTGGCAGCCAGTAGATGAAGCTGAAGACACCCGTGCATACGAAGAAGGTTGCAAGGAGCCCAGTTGGACCACAGCCAGGATGATGATGTTTGATACTTGCAAGGAACCAGACCTGTGCACTGTCTATGGGGAACCCATCAGGCCAAAGCCCATCATCCATAAGAGGAGGGAGGGTCAGCAGGAAGCCCACCCAGTTGAGGAGGAGAATGTACCCCTTTTTCATGGAGGAAGTTGCAGAGCCTCCTGGGAAATCACGGTACAGAAAATTCCTGGTGCTGCTAAGGAGCAGGATGTGTGCATTGTGGGTGAGGAAAACATCTGGCACAACCCCAACATCTGTGAGAGAAAAGCGTGTTTGCAGGAAACCCACTCAGTGGAGAGTCCTGTTCACAGCAAACTGGATTCCAGAGTCCGCAGTGAACCTCCATTCCAGACTGTTGTTGATGCTGCTAAGGGACAAGACATCTGCATTGTGCCCATTTTTCAAGGAACAGCCCCCAGTGAAGCCACAGCTCAGAGAGGTATGGATACTGGTAAGTAATGGGACTCCTGGGTAATGCATATTGGGGAGGGAGGTCCCAGGCAGAATTGCTTCTTAGCTCCAAATCTTAATGACAAGAACACAAGGCTATTTTTGAGGTCATCCCATGGTACAGCAACTTACAGTAGACCTACTAAAAGTAATGGACGGACATAGAACCCAATCTTGTGAAGAAATTGTTTTGTTTGTTGTTTGCAACTACTTTCCCTATGTTCATAGTCTGCTACTTTTGTGGATTGTCTGCTCTTGAGCATTAGAAAAGGTTCAGTGCATCAAGAATTAGAAATCTTGATCTAACCTAATGATGGACAAATAATATAGCTATGCTTCCTAAAGCCAATTTAAGCTTCTACCTGGAGACTGAGATAATATTTGCTCTAAAGAATAGGATCTCCAGAGGTAGGAACTTGCTGGTGAATCTGACAGAATGGAAAACCAGACTAAGGCTATTGAGCAGAGTGGAAAGAAAGGTCACCCATGATGGAAAATCATTGCCCGCTTAGACAGCAGTTACCCAAAAAGTGTAACAAAATTACAAAACATATTAGATTGAATCTTCCTGTTTCCATCTCTCTCTGACATCCATGATTTCCTTCTCTCTTATCCTGCAGGTCTTGTGCAGTGGAGACAGAACAGAAGGAAATCTTTGGGGAAAGCACTGGTGGAGCAGAACTACCTGAGTCAGGATGGACCAAGGAGGGGAAAGAAAAGCCACACAGATCGGAAGACAGCTGAATCCCTTGTTCCTCATAGTAGCCTCTTCACTGTGCAAGGAGAACAGCCAGAAAACAGAGATGCTTTGAGAGCATTCACAGAGGAGAAAACCATTCAAAGGGCAGAGTCTGGAGGAATAAGCAGTGGGAGCAGAAACAATGGAAACAGCCCCACATGCCCTACACAGGTGAAGCAATTTACTTGTTTGGAGTGTGGAAGGAGCTTCAGGAATCAGAAACAGTTTGCTGCCCATCAGAAGATTCATACAGGACAGAAACCTCATAAATGTGCAGACTGTGGAACGAGCTTCCGCACGAAATGGAAACTTAAAGTACATGAAGGAATCCACACAGGGGAGAAACCTTTCAAATGTTCGAAGTGTGAGAAAAGCTTCACTGACAGCTCAAACCTTACTAGACATACAAGAACTCACACAGGGGAGAAGCCTTACAAATGTTCAAAGTGCGATAAATGTTTCGCACACAACTTCCACCTTGCAGTACATAAAAGAACTCACACAGGGGAGAAGCCTTACAAATGTTTGGAGTGCGATAAAAGCTTCACTGACAGATCATACCTTACAGTACACAAAAGAAGGCACACAGGGGAGAAGCCCTACAAATGTTCTGTGTGTGGGAAACATTTTGCACATATCTCAAACCTTAAAGTACATAAAAGAACTCACACAGGGGAGAAACCTTTCAAATGTTCAGAGTGTGAGAAAAGCTTCACTGACAGCTCAAGCCTTACTAAACATAAAAGAACTCACACAGGGCAGAAACCTTTCTAATGTTCAGTCTGTAATAAATGTTTTCCTAAGATGTCAAACCTTACTAGACATCAGAGGATTCACAAAGGGCAGAAACCCCATGAATGCTCAGTGCGTGGTAAGTGTGTCAGTCAGAAATCAAACCTTACTAAATATCTAAAACTTCACAGGAGGAAGACACCTTTTAAGTTATCACTGGGTAGAAAAAGCTTTAGTAAGAGCTCAAATCTTCCTAGTCAACAGATAATTCACAAAAAAGGTATAAATGTTCAGCTTGCGGGGGAAACAATACTAAGTGGTCATATCTTACCAAACATAAAGAATACCACAAAAAGCAGAGAAACCTTATTAATGTTCAGGGTACAGAAAATGCTTCAGCAGCAGGTCAGTCCTTACTAGACATAAGAGAATCATACACAGATGGAGGGCTTCCGGTGGAGCGCGTCTTCCGAGCGAGAAGGGATTCGGCGGAGAGCGCGATCCCTGTCCGACAAGGGGGGCAAAAAGGGGGTGCAGAAGGGCGCAAGCACCCCAGAAACACGTCCGGAGGGTGTCCGGAGGTACAGGGGGCCAGCAGAGACCGGACGCAGCTCACTTCGCTGTCAGGTAACCCTCAAAAGGCGAAGAGTACAGCGACGTTGAGCAGCAGGTCCTGGGCAGCCATTTCCTCCCTCCCCTGCATTGGACAGCCCAGTCCTTGCAGAAGACTAGCGCCCCGCTTCCAAGCATAGGAAACCGGGGAGTGAACTAAGCTTGAAGGAGCAGTAACACTGGAATAGAGAAACCCGGTAAAAAAGGAGAGAAGTTTTTTTCGGGGTTCAGCCTTTATCAGGAATCAGCGAAAACGCACAGAGACTCCAGAGCGAGGAAAAGAGAAAGTTACTACTAGTGTCCACTTTGTTCCCCTGAAAGATTCTCCTATTAAAGCATCAGGTACCTCTTAAGCAGAGGTGCCTAATACAGGGGACAGAAAGTGAAGTTATAAAATTGGAACCATCTGATAGAGTGAAGGGGGCGCCGGAGAACGCTCCCTCCTATCGTGCTGTTTTCAGTGGAAAAGCGGAAGAGAAGCACCGACGCCATTAACTGGAGCAAAATGCGGTAATGACTAAAGCAAAAAGACTATCTTTTCTAACAGCACGGACTAACCTGGTTTAAAATTTGCGGCTGTGTCTTCATCCATCTGTTGGTGCCCGGGTGCAGGCTGTACTGATTTGTGATCTGTGAATTTTGATGACGGTCTGGCGACCGAAAGTAATCTTTAATCCTGTGCTGTGGGGCCCTTCGACTTGCTGCGTAGAGAGTCTACCTCAAAGCTGAACAGCGACGGAGAGAGCCATCTAGTGGACAGAGTGATTATCACGTCTGGGATTCTGTCCTGTTTTGTTTTCTACTCTCTCTCTTCTCTTTTCTCCCTACTTTCATTGTTTCGTACCCCCCTTTCCCCGCTTTCTCCCCCTCTCTTTTCCTCTCCCCTCTTTTACCCGCTCTCCAGCTCACTCCAGGAGGAATAGAGGGAGCTTCGTAGTTGCAAATCCCCACCTCCTGCCTGTTAAAAAACCTTCCAAAACGCTTTTTGAGTTGACTGAGAATATACCCCCCACTGCCTTTACACGAACTCTTGAACCCTTGAACTTTTGATCTCTAAGTCTTCATGGTTTCTACGGCTTTTTTTTTGATATCCCCAAAGTTACAATACGCTGAAAAGAAGTAAGTGGATCATCGTGTGCAACTTAAGGACTGTTAAAAGACTGTGGGCCGGGTCTAAATTAAGGTCAAATTAGAATTGGTTAATAAGTGTAAGCAATCAAACACTCTGATATATTGAGTATCGGGCATTGGGTATCGCAAAAAAGAAAGAGAGAATGTCAAACACTGGGAAAAGACCTGAAGGGGGAACACCAGTGGAAAGAAAGGGATCTAAACAAGAGGGGGACTTTAGAGCAGAGATCCTTAGAATGTTTGCGGAGATAAAACAGAGTGAGAAAAATGTAGAGCACAAGTTAGAACAAGTAGAACACAGAATTGGGGAAGTGGACAAGAAGATAAATGTAACAGTAAATGAATTGAAGAGTCAATTGAAAGAGGTTTTTAGGAGGACGCAGGCAGTGGAGGAAGGTCTGAAAAAGACAAGATCGGAAGTGAGAGATGTAAAACGTGAGGAAGATAAGTTAAAAGCTGAGATACTGGAACTGAACAAAAGCCAAGAGGACATGAAAGACTGGATTGCCTTGAATGAATTAAGACAGAGGGAGGCCAATCTTAGGTTGAGAGCCATACCCGAAGTGCAAGGCGAAAACATAAAAGAGAAATTAATAACAGAACTAGCCCTATGGTTAGAGACCCCAATAGAAGAGGTTGAGAAGACAGCCCAATCGGCTTTCAGATTGAAAGTCAAATCAGCAAGGAATAAAAAATTTGTTGGAGACTGTCTAGTTACATTTAAAGAAAGGGAAATGAGGAACAGGATTCTTCAAAAAAATAGAGAGAAAAGGTTAAACATTGGGGGAAATTACATAATTATTTTCAAAGACATCCCAGTTAGGCTTCTAAAACGTAGGGACCCCTACAAAGAACTGGTACAGATACTGAAAAGAAATAATATTGAATTCAAGTGGGAGTTCCCTGAAGGAATTTCCTTCACATATAGGAGCAAGAGGCAAAAATTGACAAATCCAGAAGAATCAAGCAAATTTTTAAGAAAATATAAAGAACTAAAACCACAAAAAGAAGAAGACAAAGGAGAGGAGGCAGAAGGAGGGGAAAACCCAGAGGAGGAGGAGGGAGGGCCGGGGGAGGAGGAGGGGGAGAGGAGGGGGGGCAGAGGAAGGAGTCTAAAGGGAAATAGCAGCCGTTTTCTATCTTTCTTTCTATCTTTCTCTATAGGAAATCAATATGGCGTTAAAAATTTACAGCTGGAATGTTAATGGGATGAACAATAGGGGCAGGAGGAATAAAATTGAGCATATCCTAAAGAAAGAAGGCCTAGATATTATTTGCCTGCAGGAGACGCACATAGCGAGGAAACATAAAAGAGTCTTGACTAACCAAAGACTGGGGAATGAATTTGTATCGTCAGATCGGAGTAAAAAAAGGGGGGTGGTCATCTATATTAATAAACAAATCAAAGCGAAACAATTATTTAAAGACGAAGAAGGAAGGATAGCAGCAGTACAAATTAATTGGCAAGGAGAAAAGGTAATAGTAGTGGGGATATATGCGCCGAATGTTAATAAGTCAGAGTTCTTTAGGAGGCTAGAAGGAAAGTTATCTGATTACGCTGATCAGAAAATTATACTTTTGGGAGACATGAACGGCGTGGTGTCGTTAGAGTTGGACAGACAAAGGGACACGAAAAGTACAGAAGGAAAGCTACCTAGAACCTTTTTCTCTTTGGTCCAGAACTGCAATCTAGTGGATGTTTGGAGATTTAAATACCCCTTGGAAAAACAACACACTTATCACTCAGAACCCAATGACTCATTTTCAAGATTAGACCAGATATGGATCTCGGCAGAATTAATCCCAAGAGCCGCAAGGGTGGGGATACAGGCTAAAACAATCTCCGACCACAACCCAGTAAAAATGGAATTGAAGGGGCTGGAAAGAAGATTAAATAGATGGAAAATGAAAGATTATTTACTGGACGACCAAGAGATAATAGAGAAAGCTCAAAACAGGTTAAAAGAATATTTTGAAGATAATTTAGGTAATGGTACAAAACCAAAGGTGGTGTGGGATGCAGGCAAGGCGGTGATGCGGGGCTTCTTTATCCAACAAAATGCAATCAAGAATAAAAAGAGAGAAAAAGGGAAAAAAGAAATTTTACAACAAATATTAGAGAACGAACAGAAATTAACTAAAAATCCCAAAAATAAGAAAATAAAAGAGAACATTAAAGTTTTACAATCCCAGTACGCGATGTTGATAAATAGAGAGATAGAATGGAAAGTTAAAAAATTAAGACAAAGGAACTTCGAATATGCTAATAAATCTGGGAAGCTATTGGCTTGGCAAATAAAAAAAAGGAAGGAGCAGAATACAATAAACAAAATTGAGGTAGAAGGAGAAGAGATAAATAAGCCCAATGAAATAAGGAAAGCCTTTTTGGACTTTTACAGAGGACTCTTCAAAAATACAGAAAGGAATAATATGAGGAAAATAGAGAGATATTTAAAAGCTAAGAACATCAATAAGATTTCCACAGTAGAAAAAGAGAAGCTGAACGCTCTAATTGAGATAGAAGAAATCAAAGCAACAATTAAGAACTTAAAAAATGGGAAAGCCCCAGGCCCGGATGGGTTTACCGGCAGATACTATAAGGAGATGGAACCAGTTCTGCTGACCCCATTGCAAGAAGTAATGAATAACATCCTCAAAGAAAGAGAATTACCAGAGTCGTGGAAGGAGGCATTGATCACATTAATTCCTAAACAAGACTCAGATTTACAGCAGATCAAAAACTATAGACCGATTTCCCTGTTAAATATAGACTACAAGATTTTTGCGGGAATCCTAGCAAAGAGATTAAAAGACATTCTGGTAGAAAGTATACACAAAGACCAAGCCGGCTTTGTGCCGGGTAGGCAAATGAAAGACAACATAAGAAACATAATAAACATTATAGAATACTTAACAGACAGGTGCGATAAGCAAGGTTTGTTGTTATTCGTGGACGCCGAGAAAGCGTTTGATAATGTAATATGGGATTTCCTGCTGAAACAATTGGAACATATGGAAGTGGGCACTGAATTTTACAACGGGGTAAAAGCAATCTACACAGAACAAAGGGCAAGACTCATAATAAACAATGTAGAGACTGCAGAAATAATAGTAACAAAAGGAACAAGACAGGGATGCCCACTGTCCCCATTACTGTTTGTAATGGTATTAGAGGTCTTACTTAATTCCATAAGAGACAACAAAAAAATAAAAGGAGTAAGGGTCGGTCAGAACAAATATAAAATTAAAGCTTTCGCTGACGATCTGGTTGTAACAATGGAAGATCCATTAGACTCAACAAAAGAGGTACTTGAAGAATTTGACCAATTTGGAAAAGTATCGGGCTTCAAACTTAATAAAAGGAAAACAAAAATGATAGTTAAGAATATGCACAAGGACAAAGTTGAAGAACTACAAAGAGAAACGGAATTAGAGGAGACTAAGAGGGTGAAATATCTAGGAGTATGGGTAACGCCAAAAAATATAGATTTATTTAAAAATAATTATGAAATAGTATGGAAAGGAATTAAGAAAGATATAGAAACGTGGGGCAGGCTCAGATTGTCATTTTGGGGTAGAATAGCCACAATTAAAATGTCCGTACTTCCAAGAATATTATTTCTCTTCCAAAATATCCCAGTGATCAAAGGTACAAGGATATTTAAAGTCTGGCATAGGGAGATCTCAAAATTCATCTGGCAGGGGAAGAAGCCCAGAATAAAATTTAAATTGTTGACGGATGTGAAGGAAAGGGGAGGCTTCGCCCTGCCGGATCTGAAATTATATTACGAGGCATCATGCCTATGCTGGGTGAAGACATGGATCAATCTGGAGGACAGAGAAGTGTTGGACTTAGAGGGCCACGACAATCGATTTGGGTGGCACGCCTACTTGTGGCATGGGCGGAGGAGAACGCATAAGGAATTTGGAAATCACATATTTAGGGGCCCACTGATTGAGGTATGGGAAAGGTATAAAGACGTGCTAGAACCAAAAACACCCCACTGGCTGTCACCATTAGAGGTTATGTCCGTTAAAAAGACCAATATGAGGGCCAATTGGGCTACATATGAACAACTGGTCATGAAAGAGGAAGGAAAGTGGAAAATGAGGCCGTACGAGCAGGTCAAGAACCAAGTTTATGATTGGCTACACTACTTCCAGATAAATGACATGTTTAGGAAAGATATCAAAGATAAAGGATATGCTGATAAAAACTCTAGATTCCAAATTGAGATCCTGGAAAATAATATAAAAACTTTGTCTAAAATGTACAATCAGCTACTGGATTGGAATCTAATTGATGAGGAAGTCAAGTCGGTAATGACATACTGGGCCAAAGACTTTGGCCGCAACATCTACTTCGAAGAATGGGAAAAACTATGGAAACAACATCTTAAGTTTACGGCTTGTGTGACACTTAAGGAGAATCTAATGAAAATGTTCTACCGTTGGTATATGACTCCCGTTAAATTAGCCAGAATGTACGGATCCTGTAATAAATGCTGGAAGTGCAAGGAAAGAGAGGGGACCTTCTACCATATGTGGTGGGAATGCCAAAAGGTTAAAGGGTTCTGGGAGAGTGTGTATAATGAAATGAAGAAAATTTTAAGCTATACTTTTGTTAAAAAACCCGAGGCATTCCTGCTGGGATTGGTAGGAAGGGAGATAAAAAGGAAAGATTACAAGCTGTTTCAGTACGCAACAACGGCAGCAAGGGTCCTGTTAGCTAAAAATTGGAAATTAGAGGGTTTGCCGACAATTGAGGATTGGAGATCAAAATTACTAGATTATGTGGAGATGGATAAGATGACAGGGAAAATCAGATATATAAAAGACCAGAGGTTTGTAAAAGATTGGGAAAGTCTTACGAAATATCTGGAAAACTTAAGCGATGGACAGATAACACTAGTGGGTTTTAAGGGAGCTCTGTAAGAAGCAAAGGGTAATGTCTAAAGAAAAACAGATGAACTAGAACGATTAACGGCACTACAAAATAAGAAATGCGGAATTATTTGCCTTTATTAATACGGATGATTTGTGGAAAGGTTGAAGGAAGCCATTTTTAAAATATGTGTGATATTAAGTGGAATATTATAGTCTGTCTTGTATTTTGATTTATGTAAACTAATAAAAATTACACATGAAAAAAAAAAGAGAGAGAATCATACACAGATGGAACAAAGTCTATGCATGTTCCAAGTGCAGTCAATGTTTCAGTTCAAGGGGGGACACATCAAAGAACCCACACAGCACAGAAACCTTTTCAATGCTCAGAGTGTAGAAAAGCCTTCAGTCAGGAGGCAAATCTCCTTAAACATCAAAGAACTCACACAAGAGAGAAACCCTATAAATGCCCTGTGTGTAGAAAAAACTTCAGGGAGAGCGGAGGTCTTTCCAGACATACAAGGTCTTCCCATATAGGGGAGAAACTGTACAATTGTGAACAATGTGGAAAGAGCTTCACCCGTAAATCAGACCTCAAGAGGCATCAAGAGCACCACACAAAGTAAATGCCCAACCAGGGTTCAAATCTCACTGAGAGTTTAGATAATGAATCGAGACTTCATGAAGGTGAGAACACACAGCGGATGGAAACCATGTAACTTCTTCAACTATGCTAAGAAGGTTGCATCCACACAATACTTTTAAAGCTTCCCCCCCAAGGAATCCTGGGAACTTCAGTTCTTAAGGGTGCTGGCAATTGTAGGTCTATGAAGTACAAACTACTTTTCCCATCATTCTTTGGATGAAGCCATGGCAACAGTTATGAATGTATGGTGTGAATGTGACCTCAGTCTTGGCACCCATCTTTTTGGCATCACAGGAGCCACCCAGAAGCTGCATTCCCCAAACCTTCAAATACACACACATAATCCATGCTTTGAGAGGGTTCTTGGGTCTTTTTAGTGACGAGAACTCATTGCCTCAGGTTTTGTTGTCCTTTTGTGCTGTGGATTTCTTGTGACATTTTTTTTAAAAAAAGAAGAAGCTTAATCCACACAAAAGAGAAGCATTCTAAATGCTCAAAATGTGAGCAGGGCTTCCAGTTCAGCACGCACTCAATGCACATCAGAGAACCCATGAAGTGGAGAAAACATACAAATGCTCAAAATGCCACAAGGACTTTACTTCTCCGTTTGATCTCATTAAAAATAACAGGATGCACATTGAAGAAGGACCTCACAAATGCTCAGAATGCGGAGAGAGCTTCAGGTGCAGCACCTCCCTTAGGGAACATCAGAGAATTCATAGAGGAGAGGAGCCAGATTTTGGCCTGAGTCATGCTTCTGAACCAAGTCTTGTTGAACATAATGTAACGCGCCCTGAAAAGAAATGTTTTGTATCTTCCAAGTGTTCCAGCGGAAGCCTTGGTTACATCAACTGAAGCATAAACAGGAGACATCGCAGAGCTTCTCAGGCTGAAGCAAGACCCTTTTTAAAATCTCCAATTAATCAGCACAAGACAACTCCCACTGAATAACCCACAAGTGTGGGGAAAGCTTTTATGATAGTGCACTCATTTCACGTCAGTTTAATTGGCCCCAGACAGCAATGGAGAGGCAGAGAGATCTTGCAAATGCGTCTGTTTCTCCATTCTTCTACTTCAGTGTATTTTTCCTGTCATGGTACTTCTTTTTAAATGCATTTTTTATTTGGGACTTGCTTCAATAAGTATTTTAATGTGTGTGCTCTATTCATCAATAAATTTTGTATGTTTTTTATTCCTTTTGCTTCTCTCTTTATTACTCTTGCCCCGTCAAGGTTGTAGTTTTAAATATGTTGCTGCAGCGTTTATTAAATTGTTAGTTTGGGTTTTTTGGTACGGCTTTTCTCATTGTGTAGCACCCTGCTTGTGGTTAACGCTTAGCTGGAATGAAATATTCAACGCAGCAATAGAGAAATTAAAATAATAATTTATTTGTCAGACAAATAAATGATAGGCACAGTGGTATATGGTTACCAAAGCTCTGCCCACTCCAGCCGGGATGGTCAGCACTTATATTTCCTCAGCCCAGCCCCCTTGCTCCTCCTTTGGCTGCCTCTGTCCAATCAGCCTGGTTGAAATTCCTATTGGCTGTTTGCTAGAAACAATCATAAAAGATACACCCATTTCCTATTACCTTTTATGGGAGACAAAGAGCTATATTTCCTTCTATCCATAAATGGCAAACAAGTATCCATATATCTTACATTTGCCTCAACAAGGCACCTTAATTACCAGATCACCTTTTGCCCTTGTTGCCCCTCCATTCCAAAATAGATGACTAAAACAGATGGCTCATTCTGTCTTAAACAGATCTTGGGTTCACATTCTCACACACCATCAATGAAATAAGAATCTAACATAAGAATCTAACATTTCTTACTTTCTAAATCCTTTGCATAATTACATTTAAGCCAACAAATCTCATACATTAACATAGATAGCTTTTTAGAAGAAAAGACATTTTCAAAGTAAAACTTCTTCAATTTACACCCCCCCCCCTTTCCTGGCCAGCTGCTTTTCCCATTAGCTCTTGCCCTTTAACCTTAGGAAAATGTGGCTAAAGTCTCTAATGGGAGGCACATGATATTATTTTCTGTTAAACAATAAATCCTACTATTTACTAACTCTTAATTAGTGTTTTTGCAGCTTGATTGTATTCTGTAATATGTGGGGTCAGTATAACCTTTTTGCTCCCAGCCTATAATTCCCTTTTACAACTTTGAGAATTTTGGCTCCTGCTATAAATCAGGGGGGCCCTTGTCCAGGAGGATAAACATCTGCCAAAGTCCTTAGCCAGCTGGTTTTCTGCCTGGCATAAAAACATTTGCAAATCTTTAAGCTCATTTTAAAATACAGGCCTTGATCAGATGCCTCAATTGCACATGGCTGCACTACCTCTGGCCTCTGGGCCAATCTGTATTCCCCAAGCCATGGCTGCCCAACGATGAAGGAAGGCCAACCAGCAGTGACGCATGCATGGCATCGCTATGTATGGCGCATGCGAGTGGCACCATGCATGTGCTGTACGCAGCAGTTTGGCGCCACTGGCACTCGAACACAGTATGAATGGTGGCAGGATCCTCCGCTTGCAGCTGTAGCGATAGCAGAGGGATCCCACTGCCATCTGTACAGCACTTGAGCGGCATTGGTGGCAAACCGCTATGTATCGTTAAAGAAATTGGAGTTCTTGTTGAAAGTACAGAGCTCTTGGTATATCCTTTTTAGTAAACCGCTATGTATGGCACATGCGCAGCACTGCACACATGCCCTGTACGGAGAGACGTCGTGTATGCCCTGTATATAGTGACGCCGCACATGTGCCGTACATAGCAGTTTGCCCCCAGCACCACTTGACCACCGTAAGGACACTGGTGGGATCCTCTGCACACGGCTGCAGCGGTGCGATGGCGGATTGCACCACCACAGCCAAAGGTGGCCGGGCGAGCACCCTGCGGAGTGCCTTCTGGTCGCCCCCCTCAGACATGGCACCTGGGGTGGTGCGCGCCCACCCCACCCCCCTCCTCCGCCACTGTGCTTGCCTAACCATAAACTAGCAGCTAGCGAGCAGGAAGAAAGCGTTTAGTTAATTCATAGGTAGCTCATGGGAGGTAGGTCAAAATGATCAGCACAGGAATGAAACTAAGAGAGGGGACAATGCAGCCCTAGCAGTGCTCACTGTTGGCGCATGATGCATGTCATGCGCCTTGGACACACCAACCACATGCTCCGCCTGTTGGCATGCAGCAGCAGCATGGCCCAAGTAAATAAATGCATTGGGACCACACCCTATGTTCCTCGTTGCAGAACTGGCAAGGACCCCCAATGCGCACACACTCCCACAGAGAGATGCCAAAGGACAGCCTAGGGAAAGGTCCCTGTGAGAGACATACAGCTAAAGGCATAAGAGCCTGCTGGATCAGGTCAAAGGCCCATCTAGTCCAGCATCCTCTTTACACAGAGGCCACCTTGATGTCCCGGGCAAAACCTTCAAGCAGGACCTCAGCCCAAGAGGGTTCTGGTACAGTCAAACCTTGGTTGATGAACGCAATGCATTCCGGAAGCCCATTCAGCTTCCGAAACGTTCAACAACCGAGGGGCAACCTCTGAGTGGTTGCAAGAGCTTATTGCACACAAGCAGAAATCACACCGGACGTTGGGGTTCTGAAAAATGTTTGAAAACCAGAACACTTACTTCCGGGTTTTCAGCATTCGGAAACTGAAACATACAATAACAGAGGCGCTCGTTGAACTGTATTTGAAAGTATTACTGCCTCCAACCATGGGGCAGGGCATAGCTATCAAGAATAGTAGCCATCAATAGTTTCATCTGTCATAAATGGGAGCAATCCTCTTGGAAAGCCATTGCGTGACTGAGCACATATTCTACCAGTTACTCTAGGCTTCCTACTTGGAGAAGATGCCTAAGGGTTGTTCTCCTGCTTCTTCCAGCCACTCTGGGAGTACAATGTGAAATGCTCATCATCTATTTTCCACTCAAACTACACATTATGTTTTTAGTTTCTTTGCTGCATAAACAAACAACCAAGCTAACATTAACAGTTAAGTACCACTATCTACATGTCCAATGAGATGGCTGAATGCTGCATCTTCCTAAGATGGAGAATAGCCCAGGCAACAACAAATTCAAAACAAAACAAAACAAAACAAGAAAGCAATAAATCAAAGTGCACAGGGGAAAGAGGATCTCTATCATCTATCTATCTATCATCTATCTATCTATCTATCATCTATCTATCTATCTATCATCTATCATCTATCTATCTATCTATCTATCATCTATCTATCTATCTATCTATCTATCTATCTATCTATCATCTATCCATTGCTCTATCTATCTATCATCTATCTATCTATCATCTATCCATTGCTCTATCTATCTATCTCTGCTGTCTGAGTACTCTTTTCAGGTCATGCTTCCTCACTCCAACAGTTTGTTTTTCTGTGAACTCCAATTCCCAGCAACCTTTGCACTTCCCACATAAACGATTAACACCTGACCTCATTTAGCTGAGCAAACACCCAAGTGGGTCAGTGAAGGGGCTTGAGATGAAGAAGGAAAGTCTGTGAATTCACCAGTGTCTACCAGGAGGGGTGAGCTGGAGCCTACCAAGAACTAAAGATAAGACATGCTGGGATTGGGTAGAAATTTCTGAACTGGGGGTCCCTGTTTTCCCCCTCTTTCTACCCCTTTGTGGCATTTGAAATGCAGACTTGATCTCACAAGGGGCTGCTGCTCTGGGTCTCAAATGTAGACCTGCCTTAGTCCTAAGAGGACCCGGGTGAGTCAAAGGAGGCTGGCATTCCTCTGGAGGAATGAGAAAGTGACAACAAGGGGCTCCCCAGTTTTGTGGGAGGAGGAATATGGTCAGCAAGGGAAAATGCAAGAGAGGGAATTCTTCCCGTGGATGGGTAAACAGGGGTGGGGTCTTGGCTTTTGCATTAATTAAATATTTCACTAAGGGGCAGTGTCCATGTAGGAGCATGATTGCTTAAGGGAGAGTCCTTGGGGAGCTGCAACCCAGAGTCAATATCAGAAGGGGAAAGAGGGACAGACAGGATGTGTTTTGAGGCTTCTGCAGGTAAAGGTTGCTACATTTCAGGAGCAAATATCAACAGAGTCCTAGGTGGAAGGAATGAAGATCAGCGATAGGTGGGGATCATGAAGGAAAGGTTGGCATGTTTGTGTGTTGATCATGCTCAATATCCAGGCTATTTATATTCCAAATAGCTTTAATTTCAGAAACATAACTGAGAAGAGCTACAATCTCATATTTATTCACTTTGTCCCTTTTAGAAAGCACAGATTTCTCCCTATTAACAATTAGGGATCTTCCTCTGTCTGTTACACTTCAGACAGATCACACGGACACAACACTCCCCTCGGCAGCATCCCTAAGGGGACCTGGGTGAGTCAAAGGATGACAGCCATTTGGAAGAATGAGAAAGTGAAAGCAAGGGATTTCTCATTGTGCAGGAGGAGGAATGTGAGTAGCAAGGAAGGGTGCAAGAGAGAGATTTCTTCCCATGGGAGGTTAAGATAGGGTGGGGTCCAGAAGCCATTTGTGTTTCGCATTATTTACATTTTTCACTAAGAAGGGGGATCTTGCTTAAGACAGAGCTGCAGCCTGGAGTCCACAACAAAAAGGAAAAGAGGGACAGGATGTGTATTAGGGCTTCTGCAGGTGGAGGTTGCTACATTTCCTGGAGCAAAGATCAAAAGAGTCTTAGGGGGAAGGAACGCAGCTCAATGGTAGAGTGCCTGCCTTGCATTGCAGAAGGTGGCGAGTTCAGTCCCCAGTATCTCCATGTAGGGCTTGAGAGAGGCTTCCCATATGAAACCCTGGGAGCTGCTGCCTGTCAGTGTAGACAGTACTGAGCTAAGTGGCCAAAGTTACTATTCTCTTGTGTATATGAGGATCATGAAGGAAAAGATTCATTTCTGAGCAGTTTTCCTAAACCAGTAACAGGAGAGTGTCCAGTGTGCATACAGGGATACTCCTGTGCTCCTAATTCTCTGTATTTCCTGTTTCTCAACATACCTTGTTTCAAACAATCTACTTTCCTGAACAGGCAAAGGGAAAGCGGCAGCCAGTAGACGAAGCAGAAGACGCCTGTGGCTAAGAAGAAGGTTGCAAGGAGCCCAGTTGGACCACAGCCAGGATGATGATGTTTGATACTTGCAAGGAGCCAGATTTGTGCATTGTCTATGGGGAACCCATCAGACAAAAGCCCATCTTCCATAAGAGAAGGGAGGGTCAGCAGGAAGCCCACCCAGTTGATGAGGAGGATGAACCCCTTTTTCATGGAGGAAGTTGCAGGGCCTCCTGGGAAATCACAGTACAGACAATTCCTGGTGCTGCTAAGGAGCAGGATGTGTGCATTGTAGGTGAGGAAAACATCTGGCAGTACTCCAACACCTGCGTGAGAAAGACGTGTTTGCAGAAAATCAGCTCAGGGGAGGGTCCAGTTTACAGCAAAGGAGACTCCAGTGTCCCAAGTAAAACTCTAGCCCAGACCGTTGTTGATGCCACAGCCAGGATGATGATGTTTGATACTTCTAGGGTCCCAGACCTGTGCATTGTCTATGGGGAACCCATCAGGCAAAAGCCCATCATCCATAAGAGAACGGAGGGTCAGCAGGAAGCCCACCCAGCTGAGGAGGAGGAGGATGTACACCTTCTTCGTGGAGGAAGTTGCAGATCCACCTGGGAAATCACAGTACAGACGATTCCTGGCACTGCTAAGGAGCAGGACGTGTGCATTGTGGGTGAGGAAAACATCTGGCAGAACCCCAACATCTGTGAGAGAAAAGCGTATTTGCAGAAAACCCTCTCAGTAGAAAGTCCCGTTCACAGCAAACTAGACTCCAGGCTCCCCAGTGAACTTCCAGTCCGGACTGTTGTCAATGCTGCTAGGGGACAAGACATCTGCATTGTGTATGAGCAAGGTGTCCTACAACAGCCCACCATTCATATCAGAATTGGGTATCCTGAGGAAACTCACCCAGGGAAGGATGTAGTTAAGCCTGTTGCTGGCGGAGAAGATTGGAAAGGCCCCAATGAATCTACTTTCCAAGCTGTTTTTAATGCTACCAAGGAACAAGACTCCTGTGTTGGGTACGAGGAAATGGTTAGTCAGAAGGCCATTTTTCAAGGAAGAGCCCCCAATGACGCCACAGCCCAGAGAGGTATGGATACTGGTAAGTAATGGGACTCCCAGGTAATGCATAGAACATAGAACCCACTCTATGTAGGTACTCTTTGCTGGGGAAACAATACTGCTCTTGAGGTGTGTGTGTGTGTGTGTGTGTGTGTGTGTGTGTGTGTGTGGCTTGTGCAGAAATTTTTAAAAAGAAATTATATACAGTGGTACCACAGGTTAAGTACTTAATTTGTTCCAGAGGTCCATTCATAATCTGAAACTGTTCTTAACCTGAAGCACCACTTTAGCTAATGGGGCCTGCTGCTGCCGCTGCACCACCACACAGCAATTTCTGTTCTCATCCTGAAGCAAAGTTCTTAACCCGTTGTACTATTTCTGGGTTAGCGGAGTCTGTAATCTGAAGCGTATGCAACTCAAGGTACCACTGTATACATCTCTGATAGCAATTTAACTTTGAGCTCCAACAATTCGGTTTGAAATCTAGATTTTTTATTTTCGAAATCTAAATTTATTTTATCTCCATTAAATATATCATTTACTTGATGATATTGCAACCAACCCGTAAGTACTTCTTCTATTTGATTATATGATTGAAGTTTTAATCCTTTATCGGTTTCCATCCATATCTCACCATAGGTGGCCCACCTTCCCTCAATATTTAATTTTTTAACAGTCAATGCCCCTACTGGAGATAGCCACCATGGTGTTTTTCGTTCTAACAGATTTTTATATTTGTCCCAATCTTCATAAATTGACTTTCTTATCACGTGATTTAGAAACCCTTTATAAACTTTACTTTGTCATACCAAAGATAAGAATGTGAAGAGAATCAGAACTTACAGGGTTAAGCAGTTCTGAGTGACGTCTCACATTCCGAGGCGTGGCTATGTTTCACAGAGGGGAGTGTTTTTCTCTGTGTCTTTGTTCCTTTCGCTTTTGCGGCGAGGCAGCAAGATGTGTGCTCTCTCGCCGGGTGATTTAAGAGTTGTTTTCCTACACGATTAAAGACTGTAAAAGCTAAGCAAGTACGCTTGAGTGTGTTTGAGTTATTACACACACACACAGCAACAGTTTCTACGCTGCGGAAACTCTGCTACAGGAAGCTGACGGAGAGCTATCCCCGGGGGTCCAGTGTGGAGCAGAGCGCAGGGAAGCGTCTGGACTCCATCCAACAGCCACAAAGAATGCCACCCAAATCTGTTATCATGACCTTCCAAGTCTAGTAAATCCGTATTTTCCAATGTTATCCACTCTTTCAACCAACACAGGCAGGATGCCTCGTAATAGAGTTTCAAATCTGGCATTGAGAATCCACCTCTTTCTTTTTTTATCTATTAAAAGTTTAGATTTTATCCTTAGTTTTTTCCCTTGCCAGATGAACCTCGGTAGTACTTTTTGTTGTTCCATGAATTGCCCTGGTCCTTTAATTACCAGAATCATTTGGAATAAAAACAGGATCTTGAGTTTTATATATATGTAAGGCTGCTGGGAGAGCGTTCCGGGCTATCTGCAGCCCCCCCCCCCCCAATCTCTGAGCATCCTCTGGAGAGCATAGCTCTGGAAAGGCATTCCCTTCTTCTCCAGGGCGCTCCAGCGACATAAACCAACTTGATTTATGCAATGCACAGCAAGAAGAATGAACCATCCGTAGATCTAAACTATGTATTTATTTACACTATATTACACAGACACAGAATCATGACGCTCTCTCTCATTCAGCTCCAAAAGAGAACAGGCAAAAGTGAAAGTACATCACATAATACATATAGATAGGATTATATCCGGTTCTCACACTTCCTCTCCGACAGACCGTGTGATTTCCACTAATCACAAAATGCGGCCTCGGAAGAGTGAAATTGCTAACAAAGGCTTGTGCAGAAATTTCTCAATTTAACTATGTACTTTTTGATGTTTCATTTGTTGCTCATAGTATTTTGCTGTATATTCTACTCTTAAGAACTAGGAAAGTTTCTGTCAGGCGATGGTGTGGTTGCTCGAGAGCAAACAGGCAAGACTCCAACCTGTCTTTTCCAGGCTTTATTATCTGTACAACCTATCTTACAGTGCAGAGTGTCACAAGTCCATGTCTGCTCAGTCGCTAGCAGAATCTGGGAGTGGGCGGTCCTTATACCTTACCCAGCATAACAGACGTGTGACCCCATCCTTCTCCTCTCCCTCTGTGCACAAACCTACTGCACAACGTGGACACTGGCAAAGGGGTACTTGCCTCCCCTCCCCTTTGCTCAGGCTCTCCCTAGCATCTTCTGATCCCTGCGCCCCTTCCCCACTGGAGGCAGGGCTTCCCTCCTCGCAGTGGAAGAACTGCTTCGCAAGATCTTCGGAGGCTCCTTGTAACACAACTGCTCTTCCACCACTCACCTCTGAGCTGATGGCAGTTCCCTGACAGTTTCAATGCATCAAGAATCAGAAATCTTGCTCTAACCAGGATGAACATAGCTATGCTCCCTAAAGCCAATCTAAGCTTGCAACTGGAGACTGATGAAACTTTGGCTCTGTCATAGAACCCACTCTATTTAGGTTCTGCTTGCTGGGGAAACAGCAGGACTCTTTGCTGGGAAAACTGTACTGTTCTTGGGTTGTACACAGTGTGTGTGTGTGTGTGTGTGTGTGTGTGTGTGTGTGTGTACACACCGTATTTTTCGCTCTATAAGATGTACCAGACCATAAGACACACCTAGTTTTTGGAAGAGGAAAACAAGAGGAAAAAAATTCTGAATCCCAGAAGCCAGGAAAGCAAGTGGGATCACTGTGCAGCCCTGGCTTATGGTGTAGCCACGCACAACCTCTGCCTGAGAGAGGCTGCGTGCGGCTAAGCCAGCGGGATCGCAGCGCTTTTCCTCCTCGGGGAAAAGCCCCCAAGAACCGCACACACGCTGCACACAGCTCTTTAAGGGGAGTGCTGAGCAGAGCCTCCCACCTGCATTCGCTCCATAAGACGCACACACACTTCCCCTTACTTTTTAGGAGGGGGAAAGTGCATCTTATAGAGCGAAAAATACGGTAAGCCTTGTAGACAAATTTTTCAATTTAGCTGGGTACTTTTTGATTTTTTGTTATTTCTTCACAACTACTTTCCCTATGTTCGTAGTCTGCTACATTGGCTGTATTGTCTGCTCTTGAGCACTAGAAAAGTTTCAAAGCACCAAGAATTGGAAATCTTGATCTAACCTCATGATGGGCAAAGAATATAGCTATGCTTCCTAAAGCCAATGTAAGCTTCCACCTGCAGACAGAAAATATTTGCTCTCAAGATTAGGAACTTGCTGGTGAATCTGACGCAATGGCAAAACCAGACTCAGGATATTGAGCAGAGTGGAAAGAAAGGTCACCCATGATGGCAACTCATTGCCCGCTTTGGCAGCAATGGCCCCAAAAGTGTATCAAAAAGACAAATATATTAGATTGAATCACTCTGTTTCCATCTCTCTATGACATCCATGTTTTCCTTCTCTCTTTATCCAGCAGGTGTTGTGCAGTGCAGAGAGAACAGAAGGAAATCTTCAAAAAAAGCACAGGATGAGATGGTGGAGCAGAACCTCCTGAGTCACGATGGACCAAGGAGGGAAAAGAGAAGCCACAGAAAACGGAAGACAGACAAATCCATCGTTCCTCAAAGTAGCTTCTTCACTGAGCAAGGAGAACAACCAGAAAACAGAGATGCTTTGAGAACATCCACAAAGGAGAAAACAATTCAAATGGCAGAATCTGGAGAAATAAGCAGTGGGAGCAGAAACAATGGAAACAGCCCCACATGCCCTACAGAGAGGAAGCGATTTACTTGTTTGGAGTGTGGCAGGAGCTTCAGGAAGCAGAAGCAGTTTGCTGTCCATCAGAAGACTCACACAGGAAAGAAATCACATAAATGTGCAGACTGTGGAAAGAGCTTCCGCAAGAAATGGAACCTTACAGTACATAAAAGAACCCACACAGGGGAGAAGCCTTTTAAATGTACAGTGTGCAAGAAAAGCTTTAATGTGAGATCAAACCTTAATGCACATCAAAGAACTCACACAAGGGTGAAGCCCTACAAATGTTCTGTGTGTGGGAAACGTTTCGTACGCAGCTCATACCTTAATGCACATCAAATAACTCACACAAAGAAGAAGCCCTACAAATGTTCTCAGTGTGGGAAACGTTTCGCACACAGCTCATACCTTACAGTACATAAGAGAACTCACACAGGGGAGAAACCTTTCAAATGTTCAAAGTGTGAGAAAAGTTTCAATTACAGCTCAAACCTTACCAGACATAAAAGAACTCACACAGGGGAGAAACCTTTCAAATGTTCAGTCTGTAATAAATGTTTTGCTCAGACGTCAAACCTTACTAGCCATCAGAGGATTCACAAAGGGCAGAGACCCCATGAATGCTCAATATGTGGAAAGAGCTTCACCCGTAAATCAAACCTCAAGAGGCATCAAAAGCACCACACAAGGGAGACGCCCAACCAGGGTTCAAATCTCAGTCAGAGTTTAGATGATGAATCGAGACCTTATGTAGGTGAGAACACACAGCGGATTTAAACCATGTAACTTCAACTATGGTAAGAAGGTCGCATCCACACAATACTTTTAAAGCTTCCCCCAAGGAATCCTGGGAACTTCAGTTCTTAAGGGAGCTGGCAACTGTAGGTCTATGAAGTACAAACTACTGTTTCCAGAATTCTTTTAACAAACCATAGAAAAGCTATAAATGTGCTTTAAAGGGGTGGTGCGAATGTGACCTCAGCCTCGGTGTCCATCGTTTGGGTGTCGCAGGAGCCACCCAGAGGCCACGTCCCCCCCTGAACCTCCCAATACACACACATAATACATGCTTTGGGCAGGTTCCTGAGTCTTTTAAGTGACTAAAACTCATTGCCTCAACTGGGTTGTTGTTTATTGTTTGTGTGGATTCCATGTGATAGTTGAAAAGTTTTTTTACATATAATAAAGTGCCTTCATTTTAATACGTTATGCTATGAAAATTGCTCTTGGGAGAATCTAGAGAAAACTCAGCTCTTTCCTTGGCCAGAGCACAGTCAACCAGCACCTTTCTCTCTTGACACTGGGAATTTCTCCCCAATAAATTCATCCGGCTGAATTAACCATGTTGGGGATAATCTACGTGATTCTTTAGGCTTTTGAAACCAAAGAGAAGGATTGACCCAAGGAAGGAAGGGAAGGTTGAAGGCTTCAGAGGCTTCCCTGTTGGAAATGTAAAATTGACACAGTAGCTGCTTCTGCTTTTTAGATTTGTTTAGAGACTACCAATCCTGAATAATAAAGTTGTATAAATAGTACATTTTGTACTCTCCTGTTTTCTCTGGCTCCTCAACAAAAATGGATGCAACTTTCCAATTTAGGTTGCAGTTTCCAGCACACTTAGCACACATTCACACCATAATTATAATTAATAATAATAATAATAATTTATTACTTATACCCCGCCTATATTGCTGGGTTTCCCATGCAGTGAAAGCAGTGTGATACTGCTTTAAACAGTCATGGCTTCCCCCAAGGAATTCAGGGAGCTGAAGGCTGTTAAGAGTGCTGAGTTGGGTTAGGGAAGACCTGCTATTCTCCTCACAGAGCTACAGTTTCCAGCATTACTGGGGGAGAGGAACTGATGGTTAAACCACTTTGCCCTAGATGCTCAAAGAACCCTAAAAGATTGGTGACTTCCAGTAGCCAAGCTGGAGTTTATTCAGCAATACTTGATCCTCTGTATATATGAAAACTTTATCAACCATAAATCATTGGCCGCACCTGTAACTGAAATTGTGACAGACAGAATGTGAAGCTTCACTAAAGTTATATTTCCCTTTGAGAAATAGCTTGACCTGTTGAAATTCTGCCTGCTACACAGCTGTTAAAGGCCCAAGGATCAGAATAAGTACACTCAAAGGAAGGGAGAAGCAGCTTTTGAGGACTCGGGGGATTCCTATTGCCTGGTATCTAAACCACTCACAAATCGCTCACAGCTCTGCATTCACTCATTGGCTGAACGGCTGGTGCCTAGACATAAGGAAGGAAGGTACCATCCCAGGGAAGAGCGTTCCAGGAGTGAGGAGGCACCTCAGAAAAGGCCGGTTCTCAGGTCGCGAGGCTCCAGGCCTTTTGTGTCAGAGGCACACGGAGGAGGAGGAGGAGTCTTTTTAATAAAAAATAAAACCCACAAAAGTTGATGTTATTATGTTGACAATATGTGAAACCAAGCCACAATTTAAAAACAAAAGAAGAAAGCTATAAATCAAAGTGCAAGAGGGAAAAAGAGGGCGTTTCTGTCTTTTTCTCTCTCTGCTGTTTAATTCCTCACACTTCTGCCCTGCCACAGTTTGTCTTTCTGTGAACTCCAATTCCCAGCAGCCTTTGCACTTCCCACATAAACTATCAGCACCTGGGTCCATTTAGCTGAGCAAACACCTAAGTGGGACAGTGAAGGGGCTTGAGATGATGAAGCAAAGTCTGTGAATTCACCAACGTCTACCAGAACGGGTGAGCTGGAGCCTACCAAGAACTCAAGAGAAGATATGCTGAGATTGGGTAGAAAATTCTGAACTGGGGGTCCCTGTTTTTCCCCTTTCTTTTTGTGGCATTTGAAATGCAGACTTGAATCTCACAAGGGGCTGCTGCTCTGGGCCGCGAGTGTGGATGTTCCTTCCGGAGCCCTAAGGGGACCTGGGTGAGTCAAAGAATGACAGCCCTTTGGAAGAATGAGAAAGTGAAAACAAGGGATTTCTCATTGTGCAGGAGAAGGAATGTGGGTAGCAAGGAAGGGTGCAAGAGAGAGATTTCTTCCCCTGGGAGGTTGAGATGGGGTGGGGTCCGGGGGGCAGCCTCTTGCCTTTTGTGTTTTTATTAGCTTTTCAATTAGATACTCCACATACACATATTGTATTACATTTTATATTTATACTTGCTCTTCAAAGCTGACTTGCTTCCTTCTTTCTTGTTGTCTGTAATTTACCACTGTAGCACCCTGCTTGTGGTTAACGCTTAGCTGGAATGAAATATTCAACGCAGCAATAGAGAAATTAAAATAATAATTTATTTGTCAGACAAATAAATGAGAGGCTCAGTGGTATATGGTTACCAAGCTCTGGCCTGGCCTCTTGCCATCCTGGCCAGCACTTATATTCCCTTAATCCAGCCCCCTTTGCTCCTCCTGTGGCTGCCTCTGTCCAATCAGCCTGGTTGAATATTCCTATTGGCTGTTTGCTAGAACCAATCACAAAAGATACACCCACAAAAGATACACCCACTTCCTTGCCCTTATAAGGGAGACAAAGAGCTATATATGTGACAAATAAGTAATAATATATCTTACATGGAATCTTAATTACCAGCTCACCTCTTGCCCTCCTTGCCCTATTGCCTTCTAAAACAAATGTTTAATCTTACATTTTTATGTTCAACAGATGTCAAGGATCTTGAGTTTCACATCAACATTGAAAGATTTCCTTCATTTGAAAGTTTCTAAACAAATGCCTGACAACCATATATCAAGAGTGCTTGGATGGCGTCTTCTGTCTGGCAGGGGGGCTAGGCTGGTGGCTGACTTAATTTCAGGATAAATACAACTCTTACAACCATATGAAATAAGAATCTAGCATTCCTTAAATCCTTTGCATAATTACATTTAAGCCAATATATTTAAGCTAATATATTTCATTCACTTATCATAGGTAGCCTTTTAAAAGAATAAAGCCTTTGTAAAGTAAAAAGGAACTCAGTAAAAAACAGCTTTTAAAAAGAAGCCTCTTCAGTTTACACCTCCCCCCTTTCCCCCTCCTTTCCCAGCCAGCTAGATGCTTCTCCCATTAGCTCTTCCCAACAGCTTTAGAAAATTTCCCAAAAATGCTCTCTTTTCTTCTAGCCAAGCCAGTTGCCTTTTTCACTGCTCTTGGCCTTTCAACCTTGGAAAGAAGATCTGGCTCATTTTACTGAGAGGCACATTGGTATTATTTTACTATTTACCCTTGCCTTTAATTGTGTTTTTTTTCAGCCTTGGGGCAGCATATGTAATTCTCCCTTTTTTATGACTTTGAGAATTGTTTTTCTACTATAAATCAATGGGGCCCCCCTTGTCTTAGGAGAAAAACCTCTTGCCAAGGTTCTTTCTGCCTGGCATGAAACATTTGAAAATCCTTTTTTTAAGCTCATTTTTAAATACAAGCCTTGATTGCAATATATAAGCTTTGATAAAAAATGCAGGCTTATGATTAGATGCCTCACCACTACTGTTAGTTATATTAGTTTACTTATACATTTTGCTTCTTATTATTTTCATTATCCATCACTTTTCTTATTCTTTCCCATTATGAGATTTGTTTCCAATTCTACTAGTTTTACTATTCCATCTTTTCTTTCCTTTATACAACATAAATTTTTCCGATTCTTTTTGAAATGTTTCCTCACCCTGTTGTCGAATTTTCCCTGTTAGTTTGGCTATTTCTGCATATTCCATTACCTTCTGTCTCCATTCTTCTACTGTTGGTAATTGTTGCTGTTTCCAAACATACGCTAACAGTAACCTCGCTGCTTTTGTTGCATAAAAAAACAGTTTCTAGTCATTCTTTTTTTTAAAAAAAATAATATTTATTAAAGTTTTCAATAGTAATACAATAAAAAGAAAAAACAAAAAACAAAAATACAAAAATAAAAATATTTAAAAACACATAAGGTTTCCATTACTTATTTTTCATTAACTTATTTCCCAGACCTCCTCATACCTCCCTTTTTTGTATTCCAATTCAAATTGTTAGTTCAGCAAATCCTTATCAATGAATTTTAAGTTATTTCTAAACCTTAGTTTCTAGTCGTTCTTAACCAGATCTTCTCCTACTATTCCTAACAAGAATGTCTCTGGCTTTTTCAAAAATGTATATCTAAAGATCTTCTTTAGCTCATTGTATATATTTTCCCAGTCCGTTTTTACCTTATCATATGAGCACCGCATGTGAAAGAAATTACCTTCTTTCACCCCACATTTCCAGCAATTCTTGTTTCCTGTTTTGTACATCCTTAACAGTTTAGTTGGAGTGAGATACCATCTGTACATCATTTTTAACAGATTTTCTTTTAACAAAGTGCATGCTGTGAATTTTAGCCCAGTGTTCCATAGTTTTATACACTTCTCGTATTCAGTGCTATGGCCAACATCCATTGCCTATTTAATCATGACGCTCCTGATTTCTTCGTCTTTTGTGCACCATTCTAATAAAAACTCAGACCTTTGACAATATTTTTGTGTTTTGTAATACTGCAGTTTCTAATATTGATTTGGTTTGTTCGAAACCTCTTGCTTTTTTATCTTTTGGGGAAATGTCATCCATTTGACGATACTCTATCCAACTTGATAATTTATCTTTTAGTTCCTCGTAAGGCCTGATCTTTATTACATTATTTCCTTCTATAAATATGTCTCTGTGCGTTAGCCATTCTCCTTTCATATTTACTTTTTTCACTGAGAAGGGAAGGAATTCCAAATTCTTCAATTACTTTTAATGCTTCCACTGTCAAAGTTAAAGGTTCCTGAACTGTCAAGACTATATCGTCGGCGAAGGCTATAACCTTATATTCTTTTTTGCCACACTTTATCCCTGTAATTCTTTCTGTCTCTCTTATATTTACATTTTTCACTAAGGGGGAGCTTGTTTAAGGCAGACCTGCAGCCCAGAGTCCACAATAGAAAGGAAAAGAGGGACAGGATGTGTATTAGAGCTTCTGCAGGTGGAGGTTGCTACATTACCTGGAGCAAAGATCAAAAGAGTCTTAGGGGGAAGGAAGGCAGCTCAGTGGCAGAGTGCCTGCCTTGCATTGCATTGCAGAAGGTGGCAGCTTTAATCCCCAGTATCTGCACGTAGGGCTTGAGAGAGGCTTCCTATATGAAACCCTGGAGAGCAGCTTCCAGTCAGTGTAGACAGTACTGAGCTAAGTGGCCAAAGTTACTATTATCTTGTGTACAAGAGGATCATGAAGGAAAACATTCATTTCTGAGCTATTTACCTAAAACAGTAAGATGGAGAGTGTCTAGTGTGCATATGGGGCACACAATGTATCCTTTGAAGGCTGAGCTGAACAGGATACTTCTTATGCTCCTAATTCTCTGCATCTCCTATTTCTCAAGACGCCTTGTTTCAAACAATCTACTTTCCTAAATAGGCAAAGGGAAAGTGGCAGCCAGTAGATGAAGCAGAAGACGGCTGTGCCTACAAAGAAGGTTGCAAGGAGCCCAGTTGGACCACAGCCAGGATGATGATGTTTGATACTTGTAAGGAGCCAGACCTGTGCATTGTCTATGGGGAACCCATCAGGCCAAAGCCCATCATCCACAAGAGAACGGGGGGTCAGCAGGAAGCCCACCCAGTTGAGGAGGAGGATGTATCCCTTTTTCATGAAGGAAGTTGCAGATCCACCTGGGAAATCACAGTACAGGCAATTCCTGGTGCTGCTAAGGAGCAGGATGTGTGCATTGTGGGTGAGGAGAACATCTGGCAGTACTGCAACAACTGCATGAGAAAGACATGTTTGCAGAAAATCAGCTCAGGGGAGGGTCCAGTTTACAGCAAAGGAGACTCCAGTATCCCAAGTAAAACTCCAGCCCAGGCTGTTGTTGATGCCACAGCCAGGATGATGATGCTTGATATTTCTAGGGAGCCAGACCTGTGCATTGTCTATGGGGAACCCATCAGGCCAAAGGCCATCATCCATAAGAGAATGGAGGGTCAGCAGGAAGCCCACCCAGTTGAGGAGGAGGAGGATGTACACCTTCTTCATGGCGGAAGTTGCAGATCCCCCTGGGAAATCATGTTGGAGACAGTTCCTGGTGCTGCTGAGGAGCAGGATGTGTGCATTGTGGGTGAGGAAAACATCTGGCACAACCCCAACATCTGTGAGAGAAAAGCGTGTTTGCAGGAAACCCACTCAGTGAAGAGTCCCGTTCACAGCAAACTAGATTCCAGAGTCCCCAGTGAACCTCCAGCCCAGACTGTTGTTGATGCTGCTAAGGTACAAGACATCTGCATTGTGCCCATTTTTCAAGGAACAGCCCCCAGTGAAGCCACAGCTCAGAGAGGTATGGATACTGGTAAGTAATGGAACTCCTGGGTAATGCATATTGGGGAGGGAGGTCCCAGGCAGAATTGCTTCTTAGCTCCAGGTTTTAATGACAAGAACACAAGGCTATTTTTGAGGTCATCCCATGCTACAGCAACTTACAGTAGACCTACTAAAAGTAATGGATGGACATAGAACCCAATCTTGTGAAGAAATTGTTTTGTTTGTTGTTTACAACTACTTTCCCTATGTTCATAGTCTATGTTCATAGTCTATGTTCATAACCTAACCTAATGATGGACAAATAATATAGCTATGCTTCCTAAAGCCAATTTAAGCTTCTACCTGGAGACTGAGATAATATTTGCTCTAAAGAATAGGATCTCCAGAGGTAGGAACTTGCTGGTGAATCTGACAGAATGGAAAACCAGACTAAGGCTATTGAGCAGAGTGGAAAGAAAGGTCACCCATGATGGAAAATCATTGCCCGCTTAGACAGCAGTTACCCAAAAAGTGTAACAAAATTACAAAACATATTAGATTGAATCTTCCTGTTTCCATCTCTCTCTGACATCCATGATTTCCTTCTCTCTTATCCTGCAGGTCTTGTGCAGTGGAGACAGAACAGAAGGAAATCTTTGGGGAAAGCACAGGATGAGAGGGTAGAGCAGAACTACCTGAGTCACAAAGGACCAAGGAGGGGAAAGAGAAACCACACAGATCGGAAGACAGCTGAATCCCTTGTTCCTCATAGTAGCCTCTTCACTGTGCAAGGAGAACAGCCAGAAAACAGAGATGCTTTGAGAGCATCCACAGAGGAGAAAACAATTCAAAGGGCAGAGTCTGGAGGAATAAGCAGTGGGAGCAGAAACAATGGAAACAGCCCCACATGCCCTACACAGGTGAAGCGGTGTGGAAAGAGTCTCAGGTATCATAAGCAGTTTGCTACCCATCAGATGATTCACACACGACAGAAATCACATAAATGTGCAGACTGTGGAAAGAGCTTCCGCAGGAAATGGACCTTTACACTACATAAAAGAACCCACACAGGGGAAAAGCCTTTCAAATGTTTGGAATGCAATAAAAGCTTTGCTGTGAGCTCAAACCTTACTAAACATCAAAGAACTCACACAGGGGAAAAGCCTTTCAAATGTTCAGAGTGCGATAAATGTTTCGCACAAAGCTCACATCTTACAGTACATAAAAGAAGGCACACAGGAGAGAAACCTTTCAAATGTTCAGTCTGTAATAAAAGTTTTGCTCAGACGGCAACCTTTAACAGACATCAAAGGATTCACAAAAGGGGAGAGAATCCATGAATGCTCAATTTGTTTTGAGTGCTTCAGTCAGAAGTCAAACCTTGCTAAACAGCTAATGCTTCACATGAGGAAGACACCTTTTAAGCCATCACTGAGTAGAAAATCCTTTAGTAAGAGCTCTAATCTTCCTAGTCAACAAATGATTCGCATGAAAAAGTATAAATGTTCAGCTTGCGGGAAAAGCTATACTAAGTGGTCATACCTTACCAAACATAAAAGAATAGCACACAAAAGAGAGAAACCTTATAAATGCTCAGGGTGTAGAAAATGTTTCAGCAGCAGGTCAGTCCTTACTAGACATAAGAGAATCATACACAGATGGAACAAAGACAGACATACAAGGTCTTCCTATATAGGGGAGAAACTGTACAATTGTGAACAGTGTGGAAAGAGCTTCACCCGTAAATCAGACCTCAAGAGGCACCGAAAGCATCACACAAGGGAGACGCCCAACCAGGGTTCAAATCTTAGTGAGAGTTTAAATGATGAATCGAGACCTCATGAAGGTGAGAACGCACAGCGGATGGAAACCATGTAACTTCTTCAACTATGCTAAGAAGGTCGCATCCATACAATACTTTTAAAGCTTACCCCCAAGGAATCCTGGGAACTTCAGTTCTTAAGGGAGCTGGCAATTGTAGGTCTATAAAGTACAAACTACTTTCCCCATCATTCTTTGGATGAAGCCATGGCAACAGTTATAAATGTATGGTGTGAATGTGACCTCAGTTTCGGTATCCATCTTTTTAGCATCACTGGAGCCAACCAGAGGCTACATTCCACAAACCTTCAAATACACACACATAATCCATGCTTTGAGTGGGTTCTTGGGTCTTTTTATTTGCCTCAGGTTTTGTTGTCCATTTGTGGTGTGCATTCCATGTGACATTTTTTTTAAAAAAAACCTTAATTGAAGGCTCCTCTGTTCATACAGCTGAATTAACCATATTGGGGATAACTGAGGCAATTATTTAGGGTTTTGAGTCCATAGAGAAGGAGAAACCTGAGGAAGGACGGGAAAGTCTGAGAGGCTTCAGCGAGTTACCCATCATCGGACTGAAATGTAAAACTGGTACTGTAGCTGCTTCTGCTTTTTAGTTTTGTTGTGAGACTACCAATCCTGTATAATAAAGTTGGGTGTATTTTAAGCATTGTACTCTTCTGTTTTCACTGGCTCCTCGGAACAAAAACGGATGCAGGTTTCCAATTTAGGTTGCAGTTTCCTGCGCAGTTAGTCAACATCTGCTCCATGCAATGAAAGCACTGTCATGACTTCCCCTAAAGAATTCTGGGAGCTGTAGATTATTAAGGGTGCTGAGGGGTGTTAGGGGAGGCCCCTAGTCTCCTCACAGTGTCCCAAGTAAAACTCCAGCCGAGACTGTTGTTGATGCCACAGCCAGGATGATGATACTTGATACTTCTAGGGAGCCAGACCTGTGCATTGTCTATGGGGAACCCATCAGGCAAAAGCCCATCATCCATAAGAGAACAGAGGGTCAGCAGGAAGCCCACCAAGTTGAGGAGGAGGAGGTATCCCTTCTTCATGTGCATTGTGGGTGAGGAAAACATCTGGCAGAGGAAAACATCCCACCTACATTCGCTCCATGAGACGCACACACACTTCCCCTTACTTTTTAGCAGGGGAAAAGTGCGTCTTATAGAGCGAAAAATACGGTAAACCTTGTAGACAAATTTTTCAATTTAGCTGGGTACTTTTTGATTTTTTATTATATTAATAATAATTTATTACTCCACCCATATTACTGGGTTTCCCATGCAGTGAAAGCAATGTGATACTGCTTTAAACAGTCAAGACTTCCCCCAAGGAATTCTGGGAGCTAAAGGTTGTTAAGAGTGCTGAGATGGGTTACCCTTCAATATTTGGGAGAGGTGATGGCTCTCCTCCCCCCTTGTCATCTACATAACAATATCCCTACCAATGCCTAACTGCCAAGACCAGAGAGGTTGTGACGATTTGCTATGAGGTAGGCAAAAAACCAAATGGCCGGTGCCAATTTGCTGAGTGGAAAAAACTCCTACCAGGCCCCTTAACGGCGACCAACCAAAGTCCATAGCAAGGTCAGAAGGAAACCTTGAGGGGCGGGCGGGCGATCCCCAGGCCGCACTTGCCTTAAATGGGGCAAGCTACACTCCTCGAGGCAGCCAATATGCTGGCTCAGAGGATGACACGGCCCGAGGATTCCCCAGTTCACGTGGGGCTGCAAGCCAGCCACCGCGCACGTGTTGGGGGCCTGAGCCTGCAACACCACCTCCTCCCAAGGTCAGAAGTGGCTTTGCGTGGCGAGTTCCCGCCTCCCACCAGTGGTAAATAACAACACAAGACACCATAATCAAGGGTAATGGGATAAAATTGGCCACAACGTTATTGGTTACACGTAAGAGCGGTATTGGTATTGGCTTAGGCACTGGTCCTATCCATCTATCCGGCTTCAGCCTTATGGCTTGAAGACTGGCAAGGGTTAACACCAGCAGGGGGTGTGCCCTCTGGGCATAACCCAGTCTCCCTCACCTCCCCCTGCCCTGAACCACTGTGATGATTGGACCCTGCTATTCTTCCCAGCTCTTCTCCTTCCAGACACATCTCCACTCCCTCAATAATAAGAGAGAACAACCAAACACACACAAATGTAAAACAGTTAAAACCATTGGAGCAGCAGGCCTGTCTCTAGCTGCCTGAGCCCAAATAACCCTCCCAAAACCCAGACATTTCCTTTAAAGTCTGCTCAGGTGGGCATGTTGCGCCCCCAAAGAGGACATGTCCTGGTTTTCCCAGACATATGGCAACCCTACAGTGTATAAAATTCATTGCTACAAAAGGTTTGATGCACAATAATATCATCATGTTCAGGACCCCTCAACTTCTGAACACCAGATTCTGGGTCTTCTACGTCCAGTAACTGGTCTTCCTAGAGCTATCCGATTGGCCACTGTAGAAAATAGAATGCTGGACTAGCTTATGGTCAATCTAACATTACCAGGGTCAAAATCTTGTTTTAAGAAAACCACAAAAGTTGATGTTATTATATTGAGAGTATGTGAAACCAGGCCACAATTTAAACAAAAACAAAAAACAAGAAAGCTATAACTCAAAGTGCAGGAGGGGAAAAGAGGGCATTTCTGTCTTTCTCTCTCTGCTGTTTTATTTCTCTTTTCAGATCACACTTCCTTCCTGCCACAGTATGTTTTTCTGTGAACTCCAATTCCCAGCAGCCTTTGCACTTCCCACATAAAGGATCAACACCTGGAACCATTTAGCTGAGCAAATACACAAGTGGGACAGTGAAGGCGCTTGAGATGAAGAAGAAAGTCTGTGAATTCACCAATGTCTATCAGGAGGGGTGAACTGGAGCCTACCAAGAACTCAAGAGAAGACATGCTGGGATTGGGTAGAAACTTCTGAACTAGGGGTCCCTTTCCCCCCCCCTTTTTCATCCTCTTTGTGGCATTTGAAATGCAGACTTGATCTCACAAGGGGCTCCTGCTCTGGGTCTCAAATGTAGACCTGCCTTAGTCCTAAGAGGACCCGGGTGAGTCTAAGGAAGCTGGCATTCCTCTAGAGGAATGAGAAAGTGACAACAAGTTTTGTGGGAGGAGGAATATGGTCAGCAAGGAAGAATGCAAGAGAGGGAATTCAACCCATGGATGGGTAAACAGGGGTGGGGTCTTGGCTTTTGCATTCATTAAATATTTAATTATCAGAAGGGAAAAGAGGGACAGGGTGTGTATAAGGGCTTCTGCAGATAGATGATGCTACGTTTAAGGTGCAAAAATGCTGCATTTCGTAGAACAAAGATCAACAAGGTCTTAGAGGGAAGGAATGCAGTTCAGTGGGAGAGTACCTGCTTTGCCTTGCAGATGGTTGCAGGTTCAATCCCCAGTATCTCCATGTAGGGCTTGGGAGAGGCTTCCCATATGAAACACTGGAGAGCTGCTGCCAGTCAGTGTAGACAGTACTGAGCTAAGTGGCCAAAGATACAATTCTCTTCTCTTCCCTTTTTTCCATCAAATATCTGCAGCCTCCCACGCCCGGTAAGGAAGGCCGATTTTTTTTCCTTCCTTCCTGTGCAACAGCCGACTCCCTTTTTTCCCCCCTCAGCCTGAACCTCTTTAATATCTGATCTTATTTTGCCAGTTCTAATTGGGGCTCTCTGCCGGGGACTGCGCAGCCATGTATCCAACTAATTTTTACAGTTCCTCCTGCAATTCCTTTAGGTAATTGATTCTTTCTTGGTGAGGTTCGCCATATCATGAAATAGCAAATAGAAAGAATGTACAAAAATGGCTGCCGCTCACCTCATAAATCAAAGCACAAAGATGAGAGTGCTTTTCAAGTCCAAACCTTGGGCATCCAGTGATTGGTTAGTTTAGCAGATCTTTTCCATCTCTTTCTTTCCAGAACACGCCTGTTTCTTAGTCCGAATTCAATAATTTTTAAAAACAGGCATTTCCTGGATAATGTCGAATAGCTCTGGAGAGTTCCCAGTTCGCGCAGTGCGCACCCAGCAGCCCTGCCCCACATTCTGAAGCGAGCGGCAGATAACGGACGATCTGTGGGTCATGGCCAGTCCCCCCCTTACGCTGGGGTGTCTGCAGGGATAATTAGCCCCGTATCATCCCTAATAACCTTCACGGTATGGTCTGATGTGATGGGGAAAACAGCCATTTCCCACGCCCAGGAAACCAGAAGTCCATGGGTGGGGGGGCTTGTTTAAGGCAGACCTGCAACCCAGAGTCCACAATGGAAAGGAAAAAAGGGGCAGGATGTGTATTAGGGCTTCTGCAGGTGGAGGTTGCTACATGCCCTGGAGCAAAGAGCAGAAGAGTCTTAGGAGGAAGGAAGGCAGCTCAGTGGTAGAGTGCCTCCCTTACATTGCAAAAGGCGGCACGTTCAATCCCCAGTATCTCCATGTAGGACTTGGGAGAGGCTTCCTGTATGAAACCCTGGAGAGCTGCTGCCAGTCAGTGTAGACAATACTGAGCTAAGTGGCCAAAGTTACTATTGTATATGAGGATCATGAAGGAAAACATTCATTTGTGAGCTATTTTCCTAAAACAGTAAGATGGAGAGTGTCTAGTGTGAATATGGGGCACACAATGTATCCTCTGAAAGCTGAGCTGAACACGATACTTCTTACGTTTCTAATTCTCTGCATCTCCTGTTTCTCAAGATGCCTTGTTTCAAACAATCTACTTTCTCAAACAGGCAAAGGGAAAGCGGCAACCAGTAGATGAAGCAGAAGACGCCTGTGGCTAAGAAGGTTGCAAGGAGCCCAGTTGGACCACAGCCAGGATGATGATGTTTGATACTTGCAAGGAGCCAGACCTGTGCATTGTCTATGGGGAACCCATCAGGCCAAAGCCCATCATCCACAAGAGGAGGGAGAGTCAGAAGAAAGCCCACCCAGTTGAGGAGGAGGATGAAACCCTTTTTCATGGAGGAGGTTCCAGAGCCTCCTGGGAAATCACGGTACAGACAATTCCTGGTGCTGCTAAGGAGCAGGATGTGTGCATTGTGGGTGAGGAGAACATCTGGCAGTACTCCAACACCTGCGTGAGAAAGACATGTTTGCAGAAAATCAGCTCAGGGGAGGGTCCAGTTTACAGCAAAGGAGACTCCAGTGTCCCAAGTAAAACTCCAGCCCAGACTGTTGTTGATGCCACAGCCAGGATGATGATGCTTAATAATTCTAGGGAGCCAGACCTGTGCATTGTCTATGGGGAACCCATCAGGGCAAAGCCCATCATCCATAAGAGAACTGAGGGTCAGCAGGAAGCCCACCCAGCTGAGGAGGAGGAGGATGTACACCTTCTTCGTGGAGGAAGTTGCAGATCCCCCTGGGAAATTATGGTGGTGACAGTTCCTGGTACTACTAAGGAGCAGGATGTGTGCATTGTAGGTGAGGAAAACATCTGGCACAACCCCAACATCTGTGAGAGAAAAGCGTGTTTGCAGGAAACGCTCTCAGTGGAGGGTACCGTTCACAGCAAACTAGACTCCAGAGTCCCCAGTGAACCGCCAGCCCAGACTGTTGGTGATGCTGCTAAAGGACAAGACACCTGCATTGTGTATGACCAAGGTGTCCTACAAAATCACATTCTCCATATCAGAATTGGGTATCCTGAGGAAACACACCCAGGGGAGGATATAGTTAAGCCTATTGCTGGCGAAGTAGATTGGAAAGGCCCCAAAGAATCCGTATTCCAGCCTGCTGTTGATGCCACCAAGGAACAAGACTCCAGCATTGTGCATGAGGAAATGGTTAGACAGGAGCCCATTTTTCAAGGAAGAGCCCCCAGTGAAGCCACAGCTCAGAGAGATATGGATACTGGTAAGTAATGGGACTCCTTGGTAATGCATATAGGGGAGGGAGGTCCCAGGTAGAATTGCTTCTTAGCTCCAGGTCTTAATGACAAGCACACAAGGTTAGTTTGAGGTCATCCCATGCTGCACCAACTTACAATAAACCCACTAAAAGTAATGTACTGACATAAAACCCACTCTATGTAGGTTCTGTTTGCTGGGGAAACTGTACTGCTCTTGAGGTGTGTGTTTGTGTGTGTGTGTGTGTGTGTGTGTGTGTGTGTGTGTATGTGTATGCGCCCTGTGCAGAATTTTTTCAAGTTCGCTTTGTAATTTTTGTTGTTTCTTTTGTTGTTCACAACATCTTTCCCTATGTTCATAGTCTGCTACCTTTGCTGTATTGTCTGCTCTTGAGCATTAGAAAAGTTTCAATGCATCAAGAATTAGAAATCTTGATCTAACCTCGTGAGGGACAAACAATATAGCTATGCTTCCTAAAGCCAATGTAAGCTTCCACCTGCACACTGAGAAAATATTTGCTCTCAAGAGTAGAATCTCTACAGGTAGAAACTTGCTGGTGAATCTGACGCAATGGCAAAACCTGACTAAGGATCTTGAGCAGAGTGGAAAGAGTCACCCATGATGGCAACTTACCGCCCGCTTAGAGAGCAATGGTCCAAAAGTATATCAAAAAGACAAAACATATTACATTGAATGTCTCAGTTTCCATCTCTCTCTCTGACATCCATGTTTTTCTTCTCTGTTATCCAGCAGGTGTTGTGCAGTGGAGACAGAGCAGAAGGAAATCTTTGGAAAAAGCACAGGATGAGATGGTGGAGCAGAACCTCCTGAGTCACGATGGACCAAGGAGGGAAAAGGGAAGCCACAGAAAACGGAAAACAGACAAATCCACCGTTCCTCAAAGTGGCTTCTTCACTGAGCAAGGAGAACAAGCAGAAAACAGAGATGGTTTGAGAACATCCACAAAGGAGAAAACAATTCAAAGGGCAGAGTCTGGAGGAATAAACAGTGGGAGCAGAAACAATGGAAACAGCCCCACATGCCCTACAGAGGTGAAGCGATTTACTTGTTTGGAGTGTGGAAGGAGCTTCAGGAATCAGAAGCAGTTTGCTGCCCATCAGAAGATTCACACAAGACAGAAATCATATAAATGTGCAGACTGTGGAAAGAGCTTCTGCAAGCAATGGAACCTTAAAGTACATAAAAGAACCCACACAGGGGAGAAGCCTTTTAAATGTTCGAAGTGTGAGAAAAGCTTCACTGACAGCTCACACCTTACTAAACATAAAAGAGCTCACACAGGGGAGAAGCCTTACAAATGTTTGGAGTGCGATAAAAGCTTCATTGACAGCTCAAACCTTACAGTACATAAAAGAACCCACACAGGGGAGAAGCCCTACAAATGTTCTTTGTGTGGAAAACATTTCGCACAAATCTCAAACCTTAAAGTACATGAAAGAACTCACACAGGAGAGAAACTGTACAAGTGTGAACAATGTGGAAAGAGCTTCACCCGTAAATCAGACCTCAAGAGGCATCAAAAGCACCACACAAGGGAGACACCCAACCAGGATTCAAATCTCAGTGAGCGTTTAGATGATGAATCGAGACCTCATGAAGGTGAGAACGTACAACGGATGGAAACCATGTAACTTCCTCAACTATCCTAAGAAAGTTGCATCCACAGAATATATTTAAAGCTTCCCCCTAATGAGGTTGAAACTACTGTTTCCAGAATTCTTTTGAGAAAGCCATATAATAGCTACAAAGGAGCTTTAAATGTTTAGTGCAGATGTGACCTCAGTCTCGGCGTCCATCTCTTGGGTGTCGCAGGAGCCCACCCAGAGGCCACATCCCCCCTGAATCTCCCAATACACACACATAATCCATGCTTTGGTTGGGTTCTTGAGTCTTTTAAGTGGCTAAAATACATTGCCTCAGGTTTTGTGTCCATTCTTTGTGTAGATTCCATGTGATAGTTGTGTGTGTGTGTGTGTGTGTGTGTGTGTGTGTGTGTGTATAAAGTTGCTTTATTGTAATCAGTTAGGCTATGAAAATTGCTTTTGGGAGAATCTAGAGAAAACTCAGCTCTTTCCTTGGCCAGAGCACAGTCAACCAGCACCTTTCTCTCTTGACACTGGGAATTTCTCTTGGCACCCCAATAAATGTCAGGGCTCTTCTGTTCATCCAGCTGAATTAACCATGTTGGGGATAATTTAGGCTCTTGAAACCAAAGAGAAGGATTGACCCAAGGAAGGAAGGGAAGGTTAGGTTGAAAGGCTTCAGAGGCTTCCCCGTTGGAAATGCAAAATTGGCAAAGTAGCTGCTTCTGCTTTTTAGATTTGTTTTGAGACTACCGATCCTGAATAATAAAGTTGTGTAAATATTATGCTTTGTGCTGTTCTGTTTTCACTGGCTCCTCAGAACAAAAATGGATGCAGCTTTCCAGTTTAGATTGCAGTTTCCAGCACACTCAGCCCCCATTCACACCATGCAGTAAAAGCAATGGGATACCGCTTTAAACAGTCATGGCTTCCCCCAAGGAATTCTGGGAGTTGAAGGTTGTTAAGAGTGCTGAGATGGATTAGAGGAGACCGGCTATTCTTCTCACAGAGCTACTGTTTCCAGCATTACTGGGGGAGAGGAACTGATGGTTAAACCACTTTGCCCTAGATGCTCAAAGAACCCTAAAAGATTGGTGAATTGCAGAAGCCAAACTGGATTTTATTCAGTAAGACTTGGTCCTCTGTATATATATATATGAAGACTTTATCAACCATAAATCAGTGGTTGCACCTGTAACTGAAATTGTGACAGACAGAATGTGAAGCTTCACTAAAGTTATATTTCCCTTTGAGAAATAGCTTGACCTGTTGAAATTCTGCCTGCTACACAGCTGTTAAAGGCACAAGACTCAGAATAAGTACACTCAAAGGAAGGGAGAAGCAGCTTTTGAGGACTCGGGGGATTCCTATTGCCTGGTATCTAAACCACTCACAAATCGCTCACAGCTCTGCATTCACTCATTGGCTGAACGGCTGGTGCCTAGACATAAGGAAGGAAGGTACCATCCCAGGGAAGAGCGTTCCAGGAGTGAGGAGGCACCTCAGAAAAGGCCGGTTCTCAGGTCGCGAGGCTCCAGGCCTTTTGTGTCAGAGGCACACGGAGGAGGAGGAGGAGGAGGAGGAGTCTTTTTTTAAAAAAAAACCCACAAAAGTTGATGTTATTATGTTGACAATATGTGAAACCAAGCCATAATTTAAAAACAAAAGAAAGCTATAAATCAAAGTGCAAGAGGGAAAAAGAGGGCGTTTCTGTCTTTTTCTCTCTCTGCTGTTTAATTCCTCCTTTCAAATCACACTTCTGCCCTGCCACAGTTTGTCTTTCTGTGAACTCCAATTCCCAGCAGCCTTTGCACTTCCCACATAAACTATCAGCACCTGGATCCATTTAGCTGAGCAAACACCTAAGTGGGACAGTGAAGGGGCTTGAGATGATGAAGGAAAGTCTGTGAATTCACCAACGTCTACCAGAACGGGTGAGCTGGAGCCTACCAAGAACTCAAGAGAAGATATGCTGAGATTGGGTAGAAAATTCTGAACAGGGGGTCCCTGTTTTTCCCCTTTCTTTTTGTGGCATTTGAAATGCAGGCTTGATCTCACAAGGGGCTGCTGCTCTGGGCCGCGAGTGTAGATGTTCCTTCCTTAGCCCTAAGGGGACCTGGGTGAGTCAAAGAATGACAGCCCTTTGGAAGAATGAGAAAGTGAAAACAAGGGATTTCTCACTGTGCAGGAGGAGGAATGTGGGTAGCAAGGAAGGGTGCAAGAGAGAGATTTCTTCCATTGGGAGGTTGAGATGGAGTGGGATCCGGAAGGCAGCCTCTTGCCATTTGTGCAGACTGTGGAACGAGCTTCCGCACGAAATGGAAACTTAAAGTACATGAAAGAATCCACACAGGGGAGAAACCTTTCAAATGTTCAGAGTGTGAGAAAAGCTTCACTGACCACTCAAACCTTACTAGACATACAAGAACTCACACAGGGGAGAAGCCTTACAAATGTTCGCAGTGCGATAAATGTTTTGCACACAACTTCCACCTTGCAGTACATAAAAGAACTCACACAGGGGAGAAGCCTTACAAATGTTTGGACTGCGATAAAAGCTTCACTGACAGCTCATACCTTACAGTACATAAAAGAACCCACACGGGGAGAAGCCCTACAAATGTTCTGTGTGTGGGAAACATTTCGCACATATCTCAAACCTTAAAGTACATGAAAGAACTCATACAGGGGAGAAACCTTTCAAATGTTCAGAGTGTAAGAAAAGCTTCACTGACAGCTCAAGCCTTACTAAACATAAAAGAACTCACACAGGGCAGAAACCTTTCTAATGTTCAGTCTGTAACAAATGTTTTGCTAAGATGTCAAACCTTACTAGACATCAGAGGGTTCACAAAGGGCAGAAACCCCGTGAATGCTCAGTGTGTGGTAAGTGTGTCAGTCAGAAATCAAACCTTACTAAATATCTAAAACTTCACAGGAGGAAGACACCTTTTAAGTTATCACTGGGTAGAAAAAGCTTTAGTAAGAGCTCAAATCTTCTTAGTCAACAGATAATTCACAAAAAAGGTATAAATGTTCAGCTTGCGGGAAAAACTATACTAAGTGGTCATATCTTACCAAACATAAAGAATACCACAGAAAGCAGAGAAACCTTATTAATGCTCAGGGTACAGAAAATGTTTCAGCAGCAGATCAGTCCTTACTAGACATAAGAGAAGCATACACAGATGGAACGAAGTCTATGCATGTTCCAAGCGCAGTCAATGTTTCAGTTCAAGGGGACACACATCAAAGAGCCCACACAGCACAGAAACCTTTTCAATGCCCAGAGTGTAGAAAAGCCTTCAGTCAGGAGGCAAATCTCCTTAAACATCAAAGAACTCACACAAGAGAGAAACCCTACAAATGCCCGGTGTGTAGAAAAAGCTTCCGTGAGAGCAGAGGTCTTTCCACACATACAAGGTCTTCCCATATAGGGAAGAAACAGTACAATTGTGAACAATGTGGAAAGAGCTTCACCCGTAAATCAGACCTCAAGAGGCATCAAGAGCACCACACAAAGGAGACGCCCAACCAGGGTTCAAATCTCAGTGAGAGTTTAGATAATGAATCGAGACCTCATGAAGGTGAGAACGCACAGCGGATGGAAACCGTGTAACTTCTTCAACTATGCTAAGAAGGTCGCATCCACACAATACTTTTAAAGCTTCCCCCCAAGGAATCCTGGGAACTTCAGTTCTTAAGGGTGCTGGCAATTGTAGGTCTATGAAGTACAAACTACTTTTCCCATCATTATTTGGATGAAGCCATGGCAACAGTTATAAATGTATGGTGCGAATGTGACCTCAGTCTTGGCATCCATCTTTTAGGCATCACAGGAGCCACCCAGAGGCTACATTCCCCAAACCTTCAAATACACACACATAATCCATGCTTTGAGAGGGTTCCTGGGTCTTTTTAGTGACGAGAACTCATTGCCTCAGGTTTTGTTGTCCATTTGTGCTGTGGATTTCTTGTGACTTTTTTTTTTTAAAAAAGAAGCTTAATCCACACGAAAAAGAAGCATTTTTAATGCTCAAAATGTGAGCAGGGCTTCCAGTTCAGCACGCAGCTCAGGGCACATCAGAGAACCCATGATGTGGAGAAAACATACAAATGCTCAAAATGCAACAAGGACTTTACTTCTCCGTTTGATCTCATTAAACATAACAGGATGCACATTGAAGAAGGACCTCACAAATGCTCAGAATGCGGAGAGAGCTTCAGGTGCAGCACCTCCCTTACGGAACATCAGAGAATTCATGGAGGAGAGGAGCCAGATTTTGGCCTGAGCCATGCTTCTGAACCAAGTCTTGTTGAACATAATGTAACGCGCCCTGAAAAGAAATGTTTCGTATGTTCCAAGTGTTCCTGCGGAAGCCTTGGTTACATCAACTGAAGCATAAATAGGAGATATCGCAGAGCTTCCTAGGCTGCAGCAAGACTCTTTTTAAAATATCCAATTAATCAGCACAAGACAACTCCCACTGAATAACCCACAAGTGTGGGGAAAGCTTTTATGATAGTGCACTCATTTCACGTCAGTTTAATTGGCACAAGACAGCAATGGAGAGGCATAAAAAGGTTGCAAATGCTTCTCTTTCTCCATTCTCCTACTTCAGTGTATTTTTTCTGTCATGGTACTTCTTTTTAAATGCATGTTTTATTTGGGACTTGCTTCTATAAGTATTTTAATATGTTTGCTCTATTCATCAATAAATTTTGTATGTTTTTATTCCTCTTGCTTCTCTTTTTATTACTCTTGCCTCCTGTCAAGGTTGCAGTTTTAAATATGCTGCTGCAGCATTTATTAAATTGTTAGTTTGGGGTTTTTGGTACGGCTTTTCTCATAGCACATGGCTGCACAACCTCTGGCCTGTGGCCAATCTGTATTCCCCAAGCCATGGCTGCCCAGCGGTGAAGGAAGGCTATCAGGCACCCGGGGTGGGGCAAATCGCCGGTGACGCATGCGTGGCATCGCTATGTATAGCACAGGCAAGTGGAGCCACGCATGTGCTGTACATAGCAGCTTGCCACCGCTTGCTCTTGAGCACCGTATGGATGGTGGCAGGATCCTCCGCTTGCAGCTGTAGCGATGGCAGAGGGATCCCACCGCCATCCGTACGGCGCTCAAGCGACGCCAGTGGCAAACCGCTATGTACGGCACATGCGCGGCACTGCGCACATGCCCTGTACGGAGAGATGCTGTGTATGCCCTGTACAGAGAGACGCCGCACATGTGCCGTACATAGCAGTTTGCCCCCAGCACCACTTGACCACCGTAAGGACACTGGCGGGATCCTCTGCACACAGGGCAGGGCATAGCTATCTTGAATGGTAGCCATCAATAGTTTCATCTGTCATAAATGGGAGCAATCCTCTTGGAAAGCCATTGCGTGACTGAGCACATGATTCTACCAGTTACTCTAGGCTTCCAATTTGGAGAAGATGCCTAAGGGTTGTTCTCCTGCTTCTTCCAGCCACTCTGGGAGTACAATGTGAAAATGCTCATCATCTATTTCCGACCCAAACTACACATTATGTTTTGGGTTTCTTTGCTGCATAAACAAACAACCAATTGTGTGGAATGATGGATGTTGTGGTCCTACAAACATTGGAAGAGCCACAGGTCCCTCAACACAAGTATATATGTTTACGCTTGTACTGTATGTACTGTTACAGGCTTTTGGGAAGTCAGTCTGGATGATACCCATGAATGCCTTTCATTTTTTTTAGAATAATCTTTATTGAATTTTTCCATATTTCATTTAATTCACTTTCTTTTTACTGCCCAACAATTCTGTTTCTATTTTAGATTTAGTGTTCCTAAATCCATTACTTTTGTAATCTTTCCTGAAAACATCTTGTAATTGATGATATTGTAGCCAATCAGTTAGTTTTCCCCTCAATTCTTCAAATGATTTTAGTTTTAGTTTGCCGTCAACTTCTTCCCCTAAGTCTCTATATGTCGCCCACTCCTTCCCCATATTCTTATTTTTTACAGCAAATGCCTCCAATGGCGAGATCCACCATGGAGTTTTTCTTTCTGACGGGTTTTTATGTCTATTCCATACTTCATACAGGGATTTTCTAATAAAATGGTGCAGAAATCCTTTATGTACATTCACTTTCCCGTACCACATGCCATACGAACCTGTTATCGAAACCTTCTAGATCTAATATCTCCTCATTGTCAAATGTCATATAATCTCTCAACCAACTCAGACAAGCTGCTTCATAATAAATTTTTAGATCTGGCTGGGAAAAGCCGCCTCTTTCTTTTGCATCAGTCAGGATTTTATATTTAGTCCTGGATTTCTTTCCCAACCAGATAAATTTAGATATCCACTTTCTCCAAGTTTCGAATTGCTTTGTTCCACATATTAACCCATGAGTACCTTTCAGGTCTACGATCCTGTATCTGTGAGTTTAAAATCTAGTAGAAGCTGCTGCCGCTGCTGAACCAGTCAGACCGTCTCTTTCTAAGCTAATGGACTAAGCTGGCCAGTTAAGTACCGCCATCTACATGTCCAATGAGATGGCTGAATGCTGCATCATCCTAGGGTGGAGAACAATAGCCCTGGCAACAACAAATTAAAAACACAACAAAACAAGAAGGCCATAAATCAATGTGCACAGGGAAAAGAGGATCTCTATCTATCTATCTATCTATCTATCTATCTATCTATCTATCATCTATCTATATCTCTATATCTCTACTTTCTGAGTTCTCTTTTCAGATCACACTTCCTCCCTGATGCAGTTTGCTTTTCTGTGAACTCCAATTCCCAGCAGCCTTTGCACTTCCCACATAAACGATCAACACCTGGCCTCATTTATCTGAGCCAACACCCAAGTGGGTTAATGAAGGGGCTTGAGATGAAGAAGGAAAGTCTGTGAATTCACCAGTGTTTACCAGAAGGGGTGAGCTGAAGCCTACCAAGAACTCAAGAGAAGACATGCTGGGATTTGGGTAGAAAATTCTGAACCGGGGGTCCCTGTTTCCCCCCCCACCTTTGTGGCATTTGAAATGGAGACTTGATCTGACAAGGGGCTGCTGCTCTGGGCCTCGAGTGCAGACCAGCCTTAGTCCTAAGGGGACCTGGGTGGGTCAAAGGAGGCTGGCATTCCTCTGGAGCAGGCACGTCCAACAGGTAGAGTGTGATCTACTGGTAGATCACCGAACGTCTGTGGTAGCTCACTGGTAGATCATGGGTAAACTGGGGTGGGGTCAAGAAGGTAGCCTCTTGCCTTTTGCATTAATTAAACATAGTATCACCAAGGGGGCGCGTCCAAGTAGGAGCATGATTGCTTAAGGGAGAGTCCTTGGGGAACTGCAATTCAGAGTCAATAACAGAAGGGAAAAGAGGGAAAGGGTGTGTTTTAGGTCTACTGCAGGTAGAGGAATCTACATTTCTGGAGCAAATATCAACAGAGTCTTAGGGGGAAGTGAAAACAAGGGATTTCTCGTTGTGCAGGAGGAGGAATGTGGGTGGCAAGGAAGGGTGCAAGAGAGAGATTTCTTCCCCTGGGAATTTGAGATGGGGTGGGGTCCGGAAGGCTGCCTCTTGCCGTTTGTGTTCTGCGTTATTTACATTTTTCACTAAGGGGGAGCTTGTTTAAGGAAGAGCTGCAGCCCAGAATACACAACAGAAAGGAAAAGAGGGACAGGATGTGTATTAGGGCTTCTGCAGGTGGAGGTTGCGACATTTCCTGGAGGAAAGATTAAAAGCGTCTTAGGCGGAAGAAACGCAGCTCAGTGGTGGAGTGCCTGCCTTGCATTGCAGAAGGTGGCAAGTTCAATCCCCAGAATCGCCATGTAGGACTTGGGAGAGGCTTCCTGTATGAAACACTGGAGAGCTGCTTCCAATCAGTGTAGACAGTACTGAGCTAAGTGGCCAAAGTTACTATTCTCTTGTGTATATGAGGGTCATGAAGGAAAAGAATCATTTGTGAGCTGTTTTCCTAAAACAGTAATAGGAGAGTGTCCAGTGTGCATACAGGGATACTCCTGTGCTTCTAATTCTCTGTATTTCCTGTTTCTCAAGATGCCTTGTTTCAAACAATCTACTTTCCTATATAGGCAAAGGAAAAGTGGCACAGTAGACGAAGCAGAAGACGCCTGTGGCTAAGAAGAAGGGTGCAAGGAGCCCAGTTGGACCACAGCCAGGATGATGATGTTTGATACTTGCAAGGAGCCAGACCTGTGCATTGTCTATGGGGAACCCATCAGGCAAAAGCCCATCATCCACAAGAGAACGGGGGGTCAGCAGGAAGCCCACCCAGTTGAGGAGGAGGAGGAGGTACCCCTTTTTTATGGAGGAAGTTGCAGAGCCTCCTGGGGAATCACAGTACAGGCAATTCCTGGTGCTGCTAAGGAGCAGGATGTGTGCATTGTGGGTGAGGAGAACATCTGGCACTACCCCAACACCTGCGAGAGAAAGACGTGTTTGCAGAAAATCAGCTCAGGGGAGGGTCCAGTTTACAGCAAAGGAGACTCCAGTGTCCCAAGTAAAACGCCAGCCCAGGCTGTTGATGATGCCACAGCCAGGATGATAATGCTTGATACTTGCAAGAAGCCAGACCTGTGCATTGTCTATGGGGAGCCCATCAGGCCAAAGCCCATCGTACATAAGAGAACGGGGGGTCAGCAGGAAGCCCACCCAGTCGAGGAGGAGACAGAGGTACCCCTTCTTCGTGGAGGAAGTTGCGGATCCCCCTGGGAAATCATGTTGGAGACAGTTCCTGGTGCTGCTAAGGAGGAGGATGTGTGCATTGTAGGTGAGGAAAACATCTGGCAGAACCCCAACAACTGTGTGAGAAAGGAGTGTTTGCAGGACACCCACTCAGTGAAGAGTCCCATTCACAACAAACTAGACTCAAGTGTCCCCTGTGAACCTCCAGCCCAGACTGTTGTTGATGCTGCTAAAGGACAAGACATCTGCATTGTGTATGAGCAAGGTGTCCTACAACAGCCCACCAGTCATATCAGAATTGGGTATCCTGAGGAAACTCACCCAGGGAAGGATGTAGTTAAGCCTGTTGCTGGCGGAGGAGATTGGAAAGGCCCCAATGAATCTACTTTCCAAGCCGTTCTTACTGCTACTAAGGAACAAGACTCCTGTGTTGGGTACGAGGAAATGGTTAGTCAGAAGCCCATTTTTCAAGGAACAGCCCCCAGTGAAGCCACAGCTCAGAGAGGTATGGATACCGGTAAGTGATGGGACTCCCGGGTAATGCATATTGGGGAGGGAGGTCCCAGGTAGAATTGCTTCTTAGCTCCAGGTCTTGATGACAAGCACACAAGGCTATTTTTGAGGGCATCCCATGCTACACCAACTTACAGTAGACCCACTAAAAGTAATGGACATAGAACCCACTCTATTTAGGTTTTGTTTGCTTGAGAAACTGTACTGCTCTTGAGTTGTATATATTTATATATAAGCCTAGTGCAGAAATTTTTCAATTTCGCTTTGTACTTTTTGTTGTTTTGTTTGTTGTTCACAACTACTTTCCCTATGCTCGTAGTCTGCTACTTTTGCTGTACTGTCTGCTCTTGAGCATTAGAAAAGTTTCAGTGCATCAAGAATTAGAAATCTTCATCTAACCTTGTGATGGACAAACAATAGAGCTATGCTTCCTAAAGCCAATGTAAGCTTCCACCTGCAGACTGAGAAAATATTTGCTCTCGAGAGTAAAATCTCTACAGGTATAAACTTGCTGGTGAATCTGACGCAATGGCAAAACCAGACTAAGGATCTTGAGCAGAGTGGAAAGAAAGTTCGCCCATGATGGCAACTTACTACCCGCTTAGACAGCAATGGCCCAAAAGTGTATCAAAAAGACAAAACATATTACATTGAATATCTCAGTTTCCATCTCTCTCTCTGACATCCATGTTTTCCTTCTCTCTTATCCAGCAGGTGTTTTGCAGTGGAGACAGAACAAAAGGAAATCTTTGAAAAAAGCACAGGATGAGATGGTGCAGCAGAACCTCCTGAGTCACGATGGATCAAGGAGGGAAAAGAGAAGCCACACAAAAAGGAAGACAGACAAATCCATCGTTTCTCAAAGTGGCTTCTTCACTGAGCAAGGAAACCAACCAGAAAACAGAGATGCTTTGAGAATATCCACAAGGGAGAAAACAATTCAAATGGCAGAATCTGGAGAAATAAGCAGTGGGAGCAGAAACAATGGAAACAGCCCCACGTGCCCTACAGAGATGAAGCAACTTACTTGTTCGGAGTGTGGCAGGAGCTTCAGGAATCAGAAGCAGTTTGCTGCCCATCAGAAGATTCATACAGGACAGAAATCACATAAATGTGCAGACTGTGGAAAGAGCTTCTGCACGAAATGGAACCTTAAAGTACATAAAAGAACCCACACAGGGGAAAAGCCTTTCAAATGTTCAAAGTGTGAGAAAAGCTTCACTGACAGCTCAAACCTTACAGTACATAAGAGAACTCACACAGGGGAGAAACCTTTCAAATGTTCAGAGTGTGAGAAAAGCTTCACTGTGAGATCAAACCTTATTAACCATCAAAGAACTCACACAAACGAGAAGCCTTACAAGTGTTTGGAGTGTGATAAATGTTTCGCACACAGCTCACACCTTACAGTACATAAAAGAAGGCACACAGGAGAGAAACCCTACAGATGCCCTGTGTGTAGAAAAAGCTTCCGTGACAGCGGAGGTCTTTCCAGACATACAAGGTCTTGCCATATAGGGGAGAAACTGTACAAGTGTGAACAATGTGGAAAGAACTTCACTCAAAAATCAGACCTCAAGAGGCATCAAAAGCACCACACAAAGGAGATGCCCAACCAGGGTTCAAATCTCAGTGAGAGTTTAGATGATGAATCGAGACCTTATGTAGGTGAAAACACTCAGCGGATGGAAACCATGTAACTTCTTCAACTATGCTAAGAAGGTCACATCCACACAATACTTTTAAAGCTTCCCCCCAAGGAATCCTGGGAACTTCAGTTCTTAAGGGTGCTGGCAATTGTAGGTCTATGAAGTACAAACTACTTTTCCCATCATTCTTTGGATGAAGCCATGGCAACAGTTATAAATGTATGGTGTGAATGTGACCTCAGTCTTGGCACCCATCTTTTAGGCATCACAGGAGCCACGCAGAGGCTACATTCCCCAAACCTTCAAATACACACACATAATCCATGCTTTGAGAGGGTTCTTGGGTCTTTAGTGACGAGAACTCATTGCCTCAGGTTTTGTTGTCCATTTGTGCTGTGGATTTCTTGTGACATTTTTTTTTTAAAAAAAGAAGCTTAATCCACATGAAAGAGAAGCATTTTTAATGCTCAAAATGTGAGCAGGGCTTCCAGTTCAGCACGCACTCAATGCACATCAGAGAACCCATGAAGTGGAGAAAATATACAAATGCTCAAAATGCAACAAGGACTTTACTTCTCCGTTTGATCTCATTAAACATAACATGATGCACATTGAAGAAGGACCTCACAAATGCTCAGAATGCGGAGAGAGCTTCAGGTGCAGCACCTCCCTTAGGGAACATCAGAGAATTCATAGAGGAGATGAGCCAGATTTTGGCCTGAGCCATGCTTCTGAACCAAGTCTTGTTGAACAAAATGTAACGCGCCCTGAAAAGAAATGTTTCGTATGTTCCAAGTGTTCCTGCGGAAGCCTTGGTTACATCAACTGAAGCATAAATAGGAGACGTTGCAGAGCCTCCTAGGCTGCAGCAAGACTCTTTTTAAAATATCCAATTAATCAGCACAAGGCAACTCCCACTCATTAACCCACAAGCGTGGGGAAAGCTTTTATGATAGTGCACTCATTTCACGTCAGTTGAATCGGCACAAGACAGCAATGGAGAGGCATAGAAAGGTTGCAAATGCTTCTCTTTCTCCATTCTTCTTCTTGAGTGTATTTTCCCTGTCACCGGTACTTCATTTTAAATGCATGTTTTATTTGGGACTTGCTTCAATAAGTATTTTAATGTCTATTCATCAATAAATTTTGTATGTTTTTTATTCCTTTTGCTTCTCTTTTTATTACTCTTGCCTCCTGTCAAGGTTGCAGTTATAAATATGCTGCTGCAGCATTTATTAGATTGTTAGTTTGGGGTTTTTGGTACGGCTTTTCTCATAGCACATGGCTGCACAACCTCTGGCCTGTGGGCCAATCTGTATTCCCCAAGCCATGGCTTCCCAGTGATGAAGGAAGGCTAACCGGTAACTGGGGTGGGGCATATCGCCAGCGACACATGCATGGCATCGCTATGTATGGCACAGGCGAGTGGAGCCACGCATGTGCTGTACGTAGCGGTTGGCCACCGCTTGCGCTTGAGCACCTTACAGATGGTGGCAGGATCCTCCGCTTGCAGCTGTAGCGATGGTGGAGGGATCCCACCACCATCCGTATGGCGCTCGAGCGGCGCCGGTGGCAAACCGCTATGTACGGCACATGCGGGACACTGTACACATGCCCTGTACAGAGAGACGCTGTGTATGACCTATACGAAGTGACGCCACACGTAGCGCTTTGCCCCCAGCACCACTTGAGCACCGTAAGGACACTGGCGGGATCCTCTGCACACGGCTGCAGCAGTGGCTTGCACCGCCGCGGCCAAGGGCGGCTGGGCGAGCACCCTGCAGAGTGCCTTCTGGTCGCTCCCCTCAAACATGGCACCTGGGGTGGTGTGCGCCCACCCCACCCCCCTCCTCCGCCACTGTGCTTGCCTAACCATAAACTAGCAGCTAGTGAGCAGGAAGAAAGCGTTTAGTTCATTCATAGGTAGCTCATGGGAGGTAGCTCAAAATGATCAGCCCAGGAATGATACTAAGAGAGGGGACACTGCAGCCCTAGCAGTGCTCACTGTTGGCACATGATGCATGCCATGCGCCTTGGACACACCTACCACACGCTCTGCCTGTTGGCATGCAGCATCAGCATGGCACAAGTAAATAAATGCATCAGGACCACACCCTATGTTCCTCGTTGCAGAACTGGCAAGGACCCCAAATGCACACACACTCCCACAGAGAGATGCCAAAGGACAGCCTAGGGAAAGGTCCCTGTGAGAGACATACAGCTAAAGGGGCAGCACAGGCCTAAGAGCCTGCTGGATCAGGTCAAAGGCCCACCTAGTCCAGCATCCTCTTTACACAGAGGCCACCCTGATGTCCCGGGGGAAACCTTCAAACAGGACCTCAGCCCAAGAGGATTCTGGTACAGTCAAACCTTGGTTGATGAACGCAATTCGTTCCGGAAGCCCATTCAGCTTCCGAAACGTTCAACAATTGAGAGGCAACTTCTAAGTGGTTGCAAGAGCTTCTAGCACACAAGCAGAAGTCGCACTGGACGTTGGGGTTTTGAAAAATGTTCGGAAACCGGAACACTTACTTCCAGGTTTTCGGCATTCGGCAACCGAAACATACGATAACAGAGGCGCTCGTTGAACTGTACTTGAAAGCATTACTGCCTCCAACCATGGGGCAGGGCATAGCTATCATGAATGGTAGCCATCAATAGTTTCATCTGTCATAAATGGGAGCAATCCTCTTGGAAAACCGTTGCGTGACTGAGCACATGATTCTACCAGTTACTATAGGCTTCCTATTTGGAGAAGATGCCTAAGGGTTCTTCTCCTGCTTCTTCCAGCCACTCTGGGAGTACAATGTGAAAATGCTCATCGTCTATTTCCGACCCAAACTACACATTATGTTTTGGGTTTCTTTGTTGCATAAACAAACAACCAATTGTGTGGAATGAAGGGTGTTGTGGTCCTACAAACATTGGAAGAGCCACAGGTCCCTCAACACAAGTATATATGTTTACGCTTGTACTGTATGTACTGTTACAGGCTTTTGGGAAGTCAGTCTGGATGATACCCATGAATGCCTTTCATTTTTTTTAGAATAATCTTTATTGAATTTTTCCATATTTCATTTACGGTAATTCACTTTCTTTTTACTGCCCAACAATTCTGTTTCTATTTTAGATTTAGTATTCCAAATCCATTACTTTTGTAATCTTTCCTGAAAACATCTTGTAATTGATGATATTGTAGCCAATCAGTTAGTTTTCCCCTCAATTCTTCAAATGATTTTAGTTTTAGTTTGCCGTCAACTTCTTCCCCTAAGTCTCTATATGTCGCCCACTCCTTCCCCATATTCTTCTTTTTTACAGCAAATGCCTCCAAGGGGGAGATCCACCATGGAGTTTTTCTTTCTGACAGGTTTTTATGTCTATTCCATACTTCATACAGGGATTTTCTAATAAAATGGTGCAGAAATCCTTTATGTACATTCACTTTCCCGTACCACATGCCATAGGAACCTGTTATCGAAACCTTCTAGATCTAATATCTCCTCATTGTCAAATGTCATATAATCTCTCAACCAACTCAGACAAGCTGCTTCGTAATAAATTTTTAGATCTGGCTGGGAAAAGCTGCCTCTTTCTTTTGCATCAGTCAGGATTTTATATTTAATCCTGGGTTTCTTTCCCAACCAGATAGATTTAGATATCCACTTTCTCCAAGTTTCGAATTGCTTTGTTCCACATATTAACCCATGAGTACCTTTCAGGTCTACGATCCTGTATCTGTGAGTTTAAAATCTAGTAGAAGCTGCTCCTGCTGCTGAACCAGTCAGACCGTCTCTTTCTAAGCTAATGGACTAAGCTGGCCAGTTAAGTACCGCCATCTACATGTCCAATGAGATGGCTGAATGCTGCATCATCCTAAGGTGGAGAACAATAGCCCTGGCAACAACAAATTCAAAACAAAACAAAACAAGAAGGCCATAAATCAATGTGCACAGGGAAAAGAGGATCTCTATCTATCTATCTATCTATCTATCTATCTATCTATCTATCTATCTATCATCTATCTATATCTCTATATCTCTACTTTCTGAGTTCTCTTTTCAGATCACACTTCCTCCCTGATGCAGTTTGCTTTTCTGTGAACTCCAATTCCCAGCAGCCTTTGCACTTCCCACATAAATGATCAACACCTGGCCTCATTTATCTGAGCCAACACCCAAGTGGGTTAATGAAGGGGCTTGAGATGAAGAAGGAAAGTCTGTGAATTCACCAGTGTTTACCAGAAGGGGTGAGCTGAAGCCTACCAAGAACTCAAGAGAAGACATGCTGGGATTTGGGTAGAAAATTCTGAACCGGGGGTCCCTGTTTTCCCCCCCACCTTTGTGGCATTTGAAATGGAGACTTGATCTCACAAGGGGCTGCTGCTCTGGGCCTCGAGTGCAGACTTGCCTTAGTCCTAAGGGGACCTGGGTGAGTCAAAGGAGGCTGGCATTCCTCTGGAGCAGGCACGTCCAACAGGTAGAGTGTGATCTACTGGTAGATCACCGAACGTCTGTGGTAGCTCACTGGTAGATCATGGGTAAACTGGGGTGGGGTCAAGAAGGTAGCCTCTTGCCTTTTGCATTAATTAAACATACTATCACTAAGGGGGCGCGTCCAAGTAGGAGCATGATTGCTTAAGGGAGAGTCCTTGGGGAACTGCAATCCAGAGTCAATAACAGAAGGGAAAAGAGGGAAAGGGTGTGTTTTAGGTCTACTGCAGGTAGAGGAATCTACATTTCTGGAGCAAATGTCAACAGAGTCTTAGGGGGAAGTGAAAACAAGGGATTTCTCGTTGTGCAGGAGGAGGAATGTGGGTGGCAAGGAAGGGTGCAAGAGAGAGATTTCTTACCCTGGGAATTTGAGATGGGGTGGGGTCCGGAAGGCTGCCTCTTGCCTTTTGTGTTCTACGTTATTTACATTTTTCACTAAGGGGGAGCTTGTTTAAGGAAGAGCTGCAGCCCAGAATACACAACAGAAAGGAAAAGAGGGACAGGATGTGTATTAGGGCTTCTGCAGGTGGAGGCTGCGACATTTCCTGGAGGAAAGATTAAAAGCGTCTTAGGCGGAAGAAACGCAGCTCAGTGGTGGAGTGCCTGCCTTGCATTGCAGAAGGTGGCGAGTTCAATCCCCAGAATCGCCATGTAGGACTTGGGAGAGGCTTCCTGTATGAAACACTGGAGAGCTGCTTCCAATCAGTGTAGACAGTACTGAGCTAAGTGGCCAAAGTTACTATTCTCTTGTGTATATGAGGGTCATGAAGGAAAAGAATCATTTGTGAGCTGTTTTCCTAAACCAGTAATAGGAAAGTGTCCAGTGTGCATACAGGGATACTTCTTATGCTCCTAATTCTCTGTATTTCCTGTTTCTCAAGATGCCTTGTTTCAAACAATCTACTTTCCTATATAGGCAAAGGGAAAGTGGCACAGTAGATGAAGCAGAAGGCGCCTGTGGCTAAGAAGAAGGTTGCAAGGAGCCCAGTTGGACCACAGCCAGGATGATGATGTTTGATACTTGCAAGGAGCCAGACCTGTGCATTGTCTATGGGGAACCCATCAGGCAAAAGCCCATCATCCATAAGAGAATGGGGGGTCAGCAGGAAGCCCACCCAGTTGAGGAGGAGGAGGAGGTACCCCTTTTTTATGGAGGAAGTTGCAGAGCCTCCTGGGAAATCACAGTACAGGCAATTCCTGGTGCTGCTAAGGAGCAGGATGTGTGCATTGTGGGTGAGGAAAACATCTGGCAGTACTCCAACACCTGCGTGAGAAAGACGTGTTTGCAGAAAATCAGCTCAGGGGAGGGTCCAGTTTACAGCAAAGGAGATTCCAGTGTCCCAAGTAAAATGCCAGCCCAGGCTGTTGTTGATTCCACAGCCAGGATGTTAATGCTTGATACTTGCAAGAAGCCAGACCTGTGCATTGTCTATGGGGAGCCCATCAGGCCAAAGCCCATCGTACATAAGAGAACGGGGGGTCAGCAGGAAGCCCACCCAGTCGAGGAGGAGACGGAGGTACCCCTTCTTTGTGGAGGAAGTTGCAGATCCCCCTGGGAAATCATGTTGGAGACAGTTCCTGGTGCTGCTAAGGAGCAGGATGTGTGCATTGTAGGTGAGGAAAACATCTGGCACAACCCCAACATCTGTGGGAGAAAAGCGTGTTTGCAGGAAACCCACTCAGTGGAGGGTCCTGATCACAGCAAACTAGACTCCAGTGTCCCCAGTCAACCTCCAGCCCAGACTGTTGGTGATGCTGCTAAAGGACAAGACATCTGCATTGTGTATGACCAAGGTGTGCTACAAAAGCCCACCCTGCATATCAGAATTGGGTATCCTGAGGAAACACACCCAGGGGAGCATATATTTAAGCCTATTGCTGGCGGAGGAGATTGGAAAGGCCCCAAGGAATCCACCTTCCAGCCTGCTGTTGATGCCACCAAGGAACAAGACTCCTGCATTGTGCATGAGGAAATGGTTAGACAGAAGCCCATTTTTCAAGGAACAGCCCCCAATGAAGCCAAAGCTCAGAGAGATATGGATGCTGGTAAGTAAAGGGACTCCCGGGTAATGCATATTGGGGAGGGAAGTCCCAGGCAGAATTGCTCCAGGTCTTAATGACAAGCACACAAGGCTATTTTTGAGGTCATCCCATGCTACACCAACTTACAGTAGACCCACTAAAAGTAATGGACATAGAACCCACTCTATCTAGGTTTTGTTTGCTGGGGAAACTGTACTGCTCTTGAGTTGTATATATTTATATATACGCCTTGTGCAGAAATTTTTCAATTTCGCTTTGTACTTTTTGTTGTTTTGTTTGTTGTTCACAACTACTTTCCCTAAGCTCATAGTCTGCTACCTTTGCTGTATTGTCTGCTCTTGAGCATTAGAAAAGTTTCAATACATCAAGAATCAGAAATCTTGATCTAACCTTTTGATGGACAAACAATATAGCTATGCTTCCTAAAGCCAATGTAAGCTTTCACCTGCAGACTGAGAAAATATATCCTCTCGAGAGTAAAATCTGTACAGGTAGAAATTTGCTGGTGAATCTGACGCAATGGCAAAACCTGACTAAGGATCTTGAGCAGAGTGGAAAGAAAGGTCACCCATGATGGCAACTTACTACCCGCTTAGACAGCAATGGCCCAAAAGTGTATCAAAAAGACAAAACCTATTACATTGAATGTCTCAGTTTCCATCTCTCTCTCTGACATCCATGTTTTCCTTCTCTCTTATCCAGCAGGTGTTTTGCAGTGGAGACAGAACAGAAGGAAATCTTTGAAAAAAGCACAGGATGAGATGGTGGAGCAGAACCTCCTGAGTCACAAAGGACCAAGGAGGGAAAAGAGAAGCCACAGAAAACGGAAGACAGAAAAATCCATCGTTCCTCAAAGTAGCTTCTTCACTGAGCAAGGAGACCAACCAGAAATCAGAAACTCTTTGAGAGCGTCCACAGAGGAGAAAACAATTCAAACGGCAGAATCTGGAGAAATAAGCAATGGGAGCAGAAACAATGGAAACAGCCCCACATGCCCTACAGAGGTGAAGCGATTTACTTGTTTGGAGTGTGGAAGGAGCTTCAGGAAGCAGAAGCAGTTTGCTGCCCATCAGAAGATTCACACAGGACAGAAAACACATAAATGTGCAGACTGTGGAAAGAGCTTCCGCAGGAAATGGACCCTTACACTACATAAAAGAAGCCACACAGGGGAGAAGCCGTACAAATATTTGGAGTGCGATAAAAGCTTCAATTACATTTCACACCTTACTAGACATCAAAGAATCCACACAGGGGAGAAGCCTTTCAAATGTTTGGACTGCGATAAAAGCTTCACTGTCAGCTCAAGCCTTACCAAACATCAAAGAACTCACACAAAGGAGAAGCCTTTCAAATGTTTGCAGTGCGATAAAAGCTTCACTGACAGCTCAAACCTTAAAGTACATAAAAGAACCCACACAGGGGAGAAGCCTTTTAAATGTTCGAAGTGTGAGGAAAGCTTCATTGACAGCTCACACCTTACTAAACATAAAAGAGCTCACACAGGGGAGAAGCCTTACAAATGTTTGGAGTGCGATAAAAGCTTCATTGACAGCTCAAACCTTACAGTACATAAAAGAACCCACACAGGGGAGAAGCCCTACAAATGTTCTGTGTGTGGAAAACATTTTGCACAAATCTCAAACCTTAAAGTACATGAAAGAACTCACACAGGAGAGAAACTGTACAAGTGTGAACAATGTGGAAAGAGCTTCACCCGTAAATCAGACCTTAAGAGGCATCAAAAGCACCACACAAGGGAGACACCCAACCAGGATTCAAATCTCAGTGAGCGTTTAGATGATGAATCGAGACCTCATGAAGGTGAGAACGCACAACGGATGGAAACCATGTAACTTCCTCAACTATCCTAAGAAAGTCGCATCCACACAATATATTTAAAGCTTCCCCCTAAAGAATACTGGGGACTTAAAGGTGTTCGTAAAGGTGTCTGGAATTTAGACCTATGAGGTTGAAACTACTGTTTCCAGAATTCTTTTGAGAAAGCCATATAATAGCTACAAAGGAGCTTTAAATGTTTAGTGCAGATGTGACCTCAGTCTCGGCGTCCATCTCTTGGGTGTCGCAGGAGCCACCCAGAGGCCACGTCCCCCCTGAATCTCCCAATACACACACATAATCCATGCTTTGGGTGGGTTCTTGAGTCTTTTAAGTGGCTAAAATACATTGCCTCAGGTTTTGTGTCCATTCTTTGTGTAGATTCCATGTGATAGTTGTGTGTGTGTGTGTGTATTGAAGTTGCTTTATCGCAATCAGTTAGGCTATGAAAATTGCTCTTGGGAGAATCTAGAGAAAACTCAGCTCTTTCCTTGGCCAGAGCACAGTGTAAATATTATGCTTTGTGCTGATCTGTTTTCACTGGCTCCTCAGAACAAAAATGGATGCAGCTTTCCAGTTTAGATTGCAGTCTCCAGCACACTCATCCCCCATTCACACCATGCACTAAAAGCAATGGGATACCGCTTTAAACAGTCATGGCTTCCCCCAAGGAATTCTGGGAGCTGAAGGCTGTTAAGAGTGCTGAGATGGACTAGAGCAGTGTTTCCCAACCTTGTGCCTCCAGATGTTTTTGGCCTACAACTCCCATCATCCCTGACCACTGGTCTTGCTAGCTAGGGATGATGGGAGTTGTAGGCCAAAAACATCTGGAGGCACAAGGTTGGGAAACACTGGACTAGAGAAGACCTGTTATTCTCCTCACAGAGCTCCAGTTTCCAGAATAACTAGGGGGGAGAAACTGATGGTTAAACCACTTTGCCCTAGATGCTCAAAGAACCCTAAAAGATTGGTGACTTCCAGTAGCCAAGCTGGAGTTTATTCAGCAATACTTGATCCTCTGTATATATGAAAACTTTATCAACCATAAATCATTGGCCGCACCTGTAACTGAAATTGTGACAGCCAGAATGTGAAAGCTTCCCCATAGTGATATTTCCCTTTGAGAAATAGCTTGACCTGTTGAAATTCTGCCTGCTACACAGCTGTTAAAGGCCCAAGACTCAGAATAAGTACACTCAAAGGGAGGGAGAAGCAGCTTTTGAGGACTCGGGGGATTCCTATTGCCTGGTATCTAAACCACTCACAAATCCCTCACAGCTCTGCATTCACTCATTGGCTGAACGGCTGGTGCCTAGACATAAGGAAGGAAGGTACCATCCCAGGGAAGAGCGTGCCAGGAGTGAGGAGGCACCTCAGAAAAGGCCTGTTCTCGGGTCGCGAGGCTCCGGGCCTTTTGTGTCAGAGGCACACGGAGGAGGAGGAGGAGTCTTTCTTAAAGAAAACCACAAAAGTTGATGTTATTATGTTGACAATATGTGAAACCAAGCCACAATTTAAAAACAAAAGAAAGCTATAAATCAAAGTGCAAGAGGGAAAAAGAGGGCGTTTCTGTCTTTTTCTCTCTCTGCTGTTTAATTTCTCTTTTCAGATCACCCTTCCACCCTGCCACAGTTTGTCTTTCTGTGAACTCCAATTCCCAGCAGCCTTTGCACTTCCCACATAAACTATCAGCACCTGGTCCCATTAGCTGAGCAAACACCCAAGTGGGACAGTGAAGGAGCTTGAGATGAAGAAGGAAAGTCTGTGAATTCACCAACATCTACCAGAACGGGTGAGCTGGAGCCTACCAAGAACTCAAGAGAAGATATGCTGAGATTGGGTAGAAATTTCTGAACTGGGGGTCCCTGTTTTTCCCCTCTTTCTTCTCCTTTGTGGCATTTGAAATGCAGACTTGATCTCACAAGGGGCTGCTGCTCTGGGCCGCAACTGTGGATGTTCCTTCCTTAGCCCTAAGGAGACCTGGGCGAGTCAAAGGATGACAGCCCTTTGGAAGAATGAGAAAGTGAAAACAAGGGATTTCTCACTGTGCAGGAGGAGGAATGTGGGTAGCAAGGAAGGGTGCAAGAGAGAGATTTCTTCCCCTGGGAGGTTGAGATGGGGTGGGGTCCGGAAGGCAGCCTCTTGCCATTTGTGTTTTTATTAGATTTCAATTAGATACTCCACATACACATATTGTATTACATTTTACATTTATACTTGCTCTTCAAAGCTGACTTGCCGCCTACTTTCTTCTGGTTTTTTATATCACATATAATTTTATCGCATTATTTTCTTCCATTTTATATATTATCATTTTCCATATTTGAGCATAGTGTATCCATAAACAAATAAGTCCTCAGGTTTATACAATTCTTGTTGTCTGTAATTTACCACTACTGTTAGTTATATTAGTTTCCGTATACATTTTGCTTATTATTTTCATTATCCATCACTTTTCTTAATCTTTCCCATTATGAGGTTTGTTGCCAATTCTACTAGTTTTACTATTTCATCTTTTCTTTCCTTTATACAACATAAATTTTCCCAATTCTTTTTGAAATGTTTCCTCACCCTGTTGTCGAATTTTCCCGGTTAGTTTGGCTATTTCTGTATATTCCATTACCTTCTGTCTCCATTCTTCTACTGTTGGTAATTGTTGCTGTTTCCAAACCTACGCTAACAGGAACCTCGCCACTTTTGTTGCATATAAATACAGTTTCTGGTCATTCTTAACCAAATCTTCTCCTACCATTGCTAACAAGAATGCCTCTGGCTTTTTCAAAAACATATATCTAAAGAACTTCTTTAGTTCACTGTATATATTTTCCCAGTATGTTTTTACCTATCACATGACCACCGCATGTGAAAGAAATTACTTTTTTCACCCCACATTTCCAGCAATTCTTGTTTCCTGTTTTGTACATCCTTAACAGTTTAGTTGGAGTGAGATACCATCTGTACATCATTTTTAACAGATTTTCTTTTAACAAAGTACTTGCTGTGAATTTTAGCCCAGTGTTCCATAATCTTATCCACTTCTCGTATTCAATGCTACGGCCAACATCCATTGCCCATTTAATCATCACGCTCTTGATTTCTTCGTCTTTTGTGCACTATTCTAATAAAAACTCACAGACCTTTGACAATATTTTTGTGTTGTTTTGTAATACTGCAGTTTCTAGTATTGATTTTGTTTGTTCGAAACCTCTTGCTTTTTTATCTTTTGAGAAAATGTCATTCATTTGGCGATACTCCATCCAACTTGATAATTTATCTTTTAGTTCCTCGTAAGGCCTGATCTTTGTTACATTGTTTTCTTCTATAAATATGTCTCTGTGCGTTAGCCATTCTCCTTTCAAATTTGATTTTTTCACTGAGAAGGCTTCTTGGGGTGGCAGCCACCATGGTGTTTTCCTTTCAAACTACTCTTTATATCTCTTCCAAACTTCGCACAATAATCTTTTTATAATATGATCTAGAAAGTCTCGGTGTACTCCATCCTTGTCACACCAAAGGTACGTGTGCCACCCGTATCTATTTCCAAACCCCTCTAGATCTAATATGTCTGTGTTCTCAAACTTCTTATGCTCCTAATTCTCTGCATCTCCTGTTTCTCAAGATGCCTTATTTCAAACAATCTACTTTCTCAAACAGGCAAAGGGAAAGTGGCAGCCAGTAGATGAAGCAGAAGACGCCCGTGCCTACGAAGAAGGTTGCAAGGAGCCCAGTTGGACCACAGCCAGGATGATGATGTTTGATACTTGCAAGGAGCCAGACCTGTGCATTGTCTATGGGGAACCCTTCAGGCCAAAGCCCATCTTCCATAAGAGAACTGACAGTCAGAAGAAAGCCCACCCAGTTGAGGAGGAGGATGAACCCCTTTTTCATGGAGGAAGTTGCAGAGCCTCCTGGGAAATCACAGTACAGACAATTCCTGGTGCTGCTAAGGAGCAGGATGTGTGCATTGTGGATGAGGAGAACATCTGGCAGTACTCCAACACCTGCGAGAGAAAGACATGTTTGCAGAAAATCAGCTCAGGGGAGGGTCCAGTTTACAGCAAAGGAGACTCCAGTGTCCCAAGTAAAACTCCAGCCCAGACTGTTGTTGATGCCACAGCCAGGATGATGATGCTTGATACTTCTAGGGAGCCAGACCTGTGCATTGTCTATGGGGAGCCCATCAGGCAAAAGCCCATCATTCATAAGACAACTCAGGGTCAGCAGGAAGCCCACCCAGCTGAGGAGGAGGAGGATGTACACCTTCTTCATGGAGGAAGTTGCAAATCCCCCTGGGAAATCATGTTGGAGACAGTTCCTGGTGCTGCTGAGGAGCAGGATATGTGCATTGTGGGTGAGGAAAACATCTGGCACAACCCCAACATCTGTGGGAGAAAAGCGTGTTTGCAGGAAACACACTCAGTGGAGGGTCCTGATCACAGCAAACTAGACTCCAGTGTCCCCAGTCAACCTCCAGCCCAGACTGTTGTTGATGCTGCCAAGGGACAAGACATCTGCATTGTGTATGACCAAGGTGTGCTACAAAAGCACACCATGCATATCAGAATTGGGTATCCTGAGGAAACACACCCAGGGGAGGATATCGTTAAGCCTATTGCTGGCGGAGGAGATTGGAAAGGCCCCAAGGAATCCACCTTCCAGCCCGCTGTTGATGCCACCAAGGAACAAGACTCCTGCATTGTGCATGAGGAAATGGTTAGACAGAAGCCCATTTTTCAAGGAACAGCCCCCAATGAAGCCAAAGCTCAGAGAGATATGGATGCTGGTAAGTAATGGGACTCCCGGGTAATGCATATTGGGGAGGGAGGTCCCAGGTAGAATGGCTTCTTAGCTCCAGGTCTTAATGACAAGAACACAAGGCTATTTTTGAGGTCATCCCATGCTACACCAACTTACAATACACCCACTAAAAGTAGGTTCTGTTTGCTGGGGAAACTGTACTGCTCTTGAGGTGTGTGGGTGGGTGCGGGTGGGTGGGTGTGGGTGTGTATGCGCCTTGTGCAGAAAGTTCGCTTTGTAATTTTTGTTGTTTTGTTTGTTGTTCACAACTACTTTCCCTATGCTCATAGTCTGCTACTGTAATGGTTGTGAGGGGTTACTTGTGCGTAAATTGCCTTCAGTTTAGTTAGTTTGCTTGCCCAACCATGCTTAGGGTCAGAGCTCGCCCTCCGTGACCTGTTAGTCACTTGCAGAATCCGAGAGTGGGCGTCTCTTGAACCTCTTCATTAGGTCCTGCACCCCCGCAGCTGGCTCCGCTGCCCCGGCGCCTGCAGTCTGGCTCATGTTTCCACTGCTTGCGCACAAGTAACGTAAATGACTCTCGGATTGCTGACCCTCTTCCAGCATAAAAGCTGTTTGACCCCGAGTCTCCTCCTATGTTCCCTGCGTGGAACGCGTCTGCGCAAGTAAGGGGAAGGCAGGGGCGTCCCAGCGCTCTCTCCACTAGTTTCAGGTGAAGGGTCTTGGAGCCCTGTCACCAATTCCTCCATCTCCCTCTCTTCTCTATGGGTGTTACGCTGAAATCCTTCCCCCCTGCTAGTCCCCTCTCCGGCATCGCTCGGGAGCCCTGCCTCCGTTTCTTGCTCTGATGGCAGTTCCCTGACAGCTACTTTTGCTGTATTGTCTGCTCTTGAGCATTAGAAAAGTTTCAATGCATCAAGAATTAGAAATCTTGATCTAACCTCGTGAGGGACAAACAATATAGCTATGCTTCCTAAAGCCAATGCAAGCTTCCACCTGCACACTGAGAAAATATTTGCTCTCATGATTAGGAACTTGCTGGTGAATCTGACGCAATGGCAAAACCAGACTAAGGATCTTGAGCAGAGTGGAAAGAAAGGTCACCCATGATGGCAACTCATTGCCCGCTTTGGCAGCAATGGTCCAAAAGTATATCAAAAAGACAAAACCTATTACATTGAATGTCTCAGTTTCCATCTCTCTCTCTCTCTGACATCCATGTTTTTCTTCTCTGTTATCCAGCAGGTGTTGTGCAGTGGAGACAGAACAAAAGGAAATCTTTGAAAAAAGCACAAGATGAGAAATGGAACCTTACAGTACATAAAAGAACCCACACAGGGGAGAAGCCTTTCAAATGTACAGTGTGCAAGAAAAGCTTTAATGTGAGATCAAACCTTAATGCACATCAAAGAACTCACACAAGGGTGAAGCCCTACAAATGTTCTGTGTGTGGGAAACGTTTCGTACGCAGCTCATACCTTAATGCACATCAAATAACTCACACAAAGAAGAAGCTCTACAAATGTTCTCAGTGTGGGAAACGTTTCGCACACAGCTCATACCTTACAGTACATAAGAGAACTCACACAGGGGAGAAACCTTTCAAATGTTCAAAGTGTGAGAAAAGTTTCAATTACAGCTCAAACCTTACCAGACATAAAAGAATTCACACAGGGGAGAAACCTTTCAAATGTTCAGTCTGTAATAAATGTTTTGCTCAGACGTCAAACCTTACTAGTCATCAGAGGATTCACAAAGGGCAGAGACCCCATGAATGCTCAATATGTGGAAAGAGCTTCACCTGTAAATCCAACCTCAAGAGGCATCAAAAGCACCACACAAGGGAGACGCCCAACCAGGGTTCAAATCTCAGTCAGAGTTTAGATGATGAATCAAGACCTTATGTAGGTGAGAACACACAGCGGATTTAAACCGTGTAACTTCAACTATGGTAAGAAGGTCGCATCCACACAATACTTTTAAAGCTTCCCCCAAGGAATCCTGGGAACTTCAGTTCTTAAGGGAGCTGGCAATTGTAGGTCTATGAAGTACAAACTACTGTTTCCAGAATTCTTTTAACAAACCATAGAAAAGCTATAAATGTGCTTTAAAGGGGTGGTGCGAATGTGACCTCAGCCTCGGTTTCCATCTTTTGGGTGTCGCAGGAGCCACCCAGAGGCCACGTCCCCCCCTGAACCTCCCAATACACACACATAATACATGCTTTGGGCAGGTTCTTGAGTCTTTTACGTGACTAAAACTCATTGCCTCAACTGGGTTGTTGTTTATTGTTTGTGTGGATTCCATGTGATTGTTGAAAAGTTTTTTTTTACATATAATAAAGTGCCTTCATTTTAATAAGTTATACTATTAAAATTGCTCTTGGGAGAATCTAGAGAAAACACAGCTCTTTCCTTGGCCAGAGCAAAGTCAACCAGCACCTTTCTCTCTTGACACTGGGAATTTCTCCCCAATAACCATGAAGTAACCATGTTGGGGATAATTTATGTGATTCTTTGGGCTTTTGAAACCAAAGAGAAGGATTGATCCAAGGAAGGAAGGGAAGGTTGAAAGGCTTCAGAGGCTTCCCTGTTGGAAATGTAAAATTGACACAGTAGCTGCTTCTGCTTTTTAGATTTGTTTAGAGACTACCAATCCTGAATAATAAAGTTGTATAAATATTACATTTTGTACTCTTCTGTTTTCTCTGGCTCCTCAAGAAAAATGGATGCAGCTTTCCAATTTAGGTTGCAGATTCCAGCACACGTAGCACACATTCACACCATTATTATAATTAATAATAATATATTGCTGGGTTTCCCATGCAGTGAAAGCAATGTTATACTGCTTTAAACAGTCATGGCCTCCCCCAAGGAATTCTGGGAGTTAAAGGTTAAGAGTGCTGAGATGGGTTAGGGGAGACCTGCTATTCTCCTCACAGAGCTACAGTTTCCAACATTACTGGGGGAGAGAAACTGATGGTTAAACCACTTTGCCCTAGATGCTCAAAGAACCCTAAAAGATTGGTGAATTGCAGAAGCCAAACTGGATTTTATTCAGGATGACTCGGTCCTCTGTATATATGAAGACTTTATCAACCATAAATCATTGGCCACAGCTGTAACTGAAGCTGTGACAGACAGAATGAGAAAGCTTCCCCATAGTTATATTTCCCTATGAGATATAGCTTAACCTGTTGAAATTCTGCCTGCTACACAGCTGTTAAAGGCCCAAGGATCAGAATAAGTACACTCAAAGGAAGGGAGAAGCAGCTTTTGAGGACTTGGGGGATTCCTATTGCCTGATATCTACAACACACAAATCACTCACAGCTCTGAATTCACTCATTGGCTGAACGGCTGGTGCCTAGAAATAAGGAAGAAAGGTACTGAAGGGAGAAGGAAGGGTTAATAAGGCAAAGAAGCTAAAAGTTGTGCAGCTAGCAGAAACCGCAAATGCGTCAGCTCTGTAGGTCAGAAGCTGCTTCCTGTTTTCAGCTCTGTGGGCCAGAAGCTGCTTCCTGTTTTCAGCTCTGCAGACTGGGAGCTGTTTCCTGTTTTTGTGCTACCTGTTTTAGAAATATTTTTAGAAATACAAGACATACATGCAGGGCATGAGAAGGATTTCTCTCTGCCTTCTCTGTACCATTGTACCTTGTAAGGGTTGCTCTCAAATATTTCCTGCAGTAAATTCCTGTGCTAATCCTGTTTTTGCAGTTGCGGCAGTTTAGCAAACAATGGGTGTTTGCTAAACTCAGGCAGGTCAAGAGTCCAGCTTCCTGCCTTACCAGCTAGCCAGAAAATTGCAGCTGTTTGCAAATTTAACCAGCCTGCTAAAGAGGACTCACTCTGTCTTTTATAACATGCATTTGTTTTCATATTTCAAAACTACAAACCATGTTTGGGCGCCTTGGCGAAAAGGTGGTTTCTAGGGGGATGCATACCCCTAAACATTTTGTGAATCTAATGGAAGAAACTAATTTTTAAAACTTTTTAGTTTCTTCCACAGCAAATCATCACCATGTTTCCTGCCATACGCTTCCTGTCTTAAGTAATGCAAAGATAAGAAAGACACGTATGAGGAAGTGCTTAGCCAGCAGAAAGATGTGCCATATAAGGGAATAAGTTGAACATTTGCCAGCTGATTGGGGAAAATTTGAGGAAGGAATGGGAGGGGGGGGAAATGCTCAAAAGGTATAAGAAGGCTTGCTGAAATGTATTTCTTTACAGCCAGCTTTCAGGAGGTATCCTGCTGGTTGTCTCTATGTACAGATTGTCTCTGTGCACAGATTTCAATAAACTTTTTCTCCAAAGAAGATTTTGCTTTCCTGGTACTTTTGTTCCCTCCAAGGTCCGGGGATGGCGAGGCTGATGGATCCCTAGGTAAATAAGGCTTCAGTACAATCCCAGGGAAGAGCATTCCAGGAGTAAGGAGGCATCTCAGAATAGGCCGGTTCTCAGGTTCCCTAAATGGGACTGCTGTAAATAGCCCCCCTTTTTGCAACCCCCTCTTTAACCCCAATTGATTAAGCAAGGACCAGAGTGTGGCCGGCCACGTGCCTCGGGTGGTGACATGTGGAGACAGACCCATGGTCATCATTACATCCACAGCCAGTCGCCTTGGTGCTGATGGTTGGAAAATGCCCTGGGGGTGCCTGCAAGCCCCCCGAACTCTGAGTGTCCTCCGGTACGAGCAGCTCTGGAAAAGGTATCTCCCTTGCGTGGCGAGTTCCCGCCTCCCGCCAGTGGTAAAGAATGACACAAGACACCATAATTAAGATTAATGGGCTAAAATTGGCCACAACTTTATTGGTTACAGGTAAGAGCGGTATTGGCTTAGGCACTGGTCCTATCTGTCTATCCGGCTTCAGCCTTATGGCTTGAAGAGCGGCAAGGGTTAACACCAGCAGGGGGTGTGCCCTCTGGGCATAGCCCAGTCTCCCTCACCTCCCCCTGCCCTGAACCACTGTGATGAGGGACTCTGCTATTCTTCCCAGCTCCTCTCCTTCCAGACACATCTCCACTCCCTCAATAATAACAGAGAACAACCAAAACAAAAAAATTCCTTCCAGTAGCACCTTAAAGACCAACTAAGTCAGTTCTTGGTATGACCTTTCGTGTGCATGCACACTTCTTATCTGAAGAAGTGTGCATGCACACGAAAGCTCATACCAAGAACTGACTTAGTTGGTCTTTAAGGTGCTACTGGAAGGAATTTTTTTGTTTTGACTATGGCAGACCAACACGGCTACCTATCTGTAAAGAGAACAACCAAACAAACACAAAGGTAAAACAGTTAAAACCATTGGAGCAGCAGGCCTGTCTCCAGCTGCCTGAGCCCAAATAACCCTCCCAAAACCTAGACATTTGCTTTAAAAAGAAAAAGTCTGCTCAGGTGGGCATGTTGCACCCCCGAAGAGGACATGTCCAGGTTTTTCCAGACATATGGCAACCCTACAGTGTATAAAATTCATTGCTACAAAAGGTTTGATGCACAATAGTACCATCATGTTCAGGACCCCTCAACTTCTGAACACCAGATTCTGGGTCTTCTACGTCCAGTAACTGGTCTTCCTAGAGCTATCCGATTGGCCACTGTAGAAAATAGAATGCTGGACTAGCTTATCGTCAACCTAACATTACCAGGGTCAAAACATTTTTTAAAGAAAACCACAAAAGTTGATGTTATTATATTGACAGTAGGTGAAACCGGGCCACAATTTAAACAAAAACAAAAAACAAAAAAGCTATAACTCAAAGTGCAGGAGGGGAAAAGAGGGCATTTCTGTCTTTTTCTCTCTCTGCTGTTTAATTTCTATTTTCAGATCACCCTTCTGCCCTGCCACAGTTTGTTTTTCTGTGAACTCCAATTCCCAGCAGCCATTGCACTTCCCACATAAACGATCAACACCTGGCCTCATTTATCTGAGCAAACACCCAAGTGGGACAGTGAAGGGGCTTGAGATGAAGAAGGAAGGTCTGTGAATTCACCAATGTCTACCAGAACAGGTGAGCTGGAGCCTACCAAGAACTCAAGATAAGACCTGCTGGGATTGGGTAAAAAATTCTGAACTGGGGGTCCCTGTTTCCCCCCTCTTTCATCCTCTTTGTGGCATTTGAAATGCAGACTTGATCTCACAAGGGGCTCCTGCTCTGGGCCTCGAGTGTAGACCTGCCTTAGTCCTAAGGGGACTTGGGTGAGTCAAAGGATGACAGCCCTTTGGAAGAATGAGAAAGTGAAAACAAGGGATTTCTCACTGTGCAGGAGGAGGAATGTGGGTAGCAAGGAAGGGTGCAAGAGAGAGATTTCTTCCCCTGGGAGGTTGAGATGGGGTGGGGCTTGGGAAGGGCGTCTCTTGCCTTCGTGTTTTGCATTAATGAAATATTTCCCTAAGGGGGAGCTTGTTTTTTGTTAATTCATTTTCAATTAAAAACCTTTCAATTGGTGACAAATCAAATCTTGCCCAATCATAATACAAACAGTACAGTGGTGCCTCGCAAGACGAAATTAATCCGTTCCGCGAATCTCTTCGTCTTGCGGTTTTTTCGTCTTGCGAAGCACGGCTATTAACGGCTTAGCGGCTATTAGCGGCTTAGCGGCTATTAGCAGCTTTAAGAAAAAGGAAACAAACTCGCAAGAACTCGCAAGACGTTTCGTCTTGCAAAGCAAGCCCATTGGGAAATTCGTCTTGCAGAACAACTCAAAAAACGGAAAAACCCTTTCGTCTAGCGAGTTTTTCGTCTTGCGAGGCATTCGTCTTGCGGGGCACCACTGTACAGCCAATTATACAGTGCAACTTTAAAAAATTTCAGAAGGGGACCTCCTATGTTCTGTATCTCGAGAGAAAATGTCTTTTATTTTCTGCTTGCTTCTCTCTTGTTTTCCAATTTCATATTTCCGATCTTAACCATCCTTATCTCACAATCACTGGTGTATGACTCTCAATCTTGTTTAACAAAGTCCATATATCTGTTAACATGCAAGAGGCAAATTTTATTCCATGTTGATCTCTTTCAGTTGCTTTTAAAACACAGTCCTCCCAATGGCCCCTTCTTTCGCTCCACTACTTTTAGCTCCAAAGACTCTGGGCTCTCTTCCAAGACTCCTTCAACTGATAAAATTTATGGCGCAGCAATCTTTCTGATCTCTTAACGAACCAATGTTTCAGTAAAAAACAATGCCATGGAGCATACTATGCAATCAGTATTTATGTAGAGACTGTTTTCAGTTCCTCTAAAATCCAAGCCAGCTTTCCACAGGCCTTAGGAAAGCCAGCAGAAATCCAGTAGTCACCGTCACTTTCTACTTAATCCATATATGAGAATAATCCATTCAGACAAATCGAATTTTGTGTGAAATTTCCCCCCCCCCTTTTTTAGTCCATCAAATATCTTGAGCGTACACACACACACCCCACCATAGGGGAGGCCGTTTATTTTTCTTCCTGTGCAACAGCAGTCTCCATTTTTTTTCCCCTCAGCCTGGGCCGCTTTCATATCTGATCTTGTTTTGCCAGTTCTAATTGGGGCTCTCTGCCGGGGACTGGGCAGCCATGTATCCAACTAATTTTTACACGTCCTCCTGCAATTCCTTTAGGTATTTGATTCTTTCTTGGCGCGGTTCGCCATATCATGAAGTAGCAAATATAAAGAATGTACAAAAATGGCTGCCGCTCACCTCATAAATCAAAGCACAAAGATGAGAGTCCTTTTCAAGTCCAAACCTTGGCATCCAGTGATTGGTTAGTTTAGCAGATCTTTTCCGTATCTTTCTTTCCAGAACATGCCTGTTTCTTAGGCCGAATTCAATAATTTTTAAAAACAGGGATCTCCTGGCTCATGCTGACTGGCTCTGGAGAGTTCCCAGTTCATGCAGGGCACACCCAGCAGCCTTACCCTTGCATTCTGAAGCGAGCAGCAGATAATGGACGATCTGCGGGTCATGGCCTGTCCCCCCTTAAGCTGGGGTGTCAGCAGAGATCATTACTGCCATATCAACCCTTATAACCTGCACAGTTGAGGTCCGATGTTATAAGGAAAGCAGCCATTTCCCAAAGCCAGGAAACCAGAATTCCAAGAGGGTGGCTTGTTTAAGGCAGACCTGCAGCCCAGAATCCACAAAGGAAAGGAAAAGAGGGACAAGATGTGTATTAGGGCTTCTGCACGTGGAGGTTGCAACATGTCCTGGAGCAAAGATCAAAAGAGTCTTAGGAGAAAGGAACACAGCTCAATAGTAGAGTGCCTGCCTTGCATTGCAGAAGGTGGCAAGTTCAATCCCCAGTATCTCCATGTAGGGTTTGGGAGAGGCTTCCCATATGAAACCCTGGAGAGCTGCTTCCAATCAGTGTAGACAGTACTGAGCTAAGTGGCCAAAGTTACTATTCTCTTGTGTATATGAGGATCATGAAGGAAAACATTCATTTCTGAGCTATTTTCCTAAAAGAGTAAGATGGAGAGTGTCTAGTGTGCATATGGGGCACACAATATATCCTCTGAAAGCTGAGCTGAACACGATACTTCTTATGTTTCCAATTCTCTGCATCTCCTGTTTCTCAAGATGCCTTATTTCAAACAATCTACTTTCTCAAACAGGCAAAGGGAAAGCGGCAGCCAGTAGATGAAGCAGAAGACGCCCGGGCCTACGAAGAAGGTTGCAAGGAGCCCAGTTGGACCACAGCCAGGATGATGATGTTTGATACTTGCAAGGAGCCAGACCTGTGCATTGTCTATGGGGAACCCATCAGGCAAAAGCCCCTCATCCACAAGAGAACAAAGGGTCAGCAGGAAGCCCACCCAGCCCATCCAGTTGAGGAGGGTGTATCCGCTTTTCCTGGAGGAAGTTGCAGAGCCTCCTGGGAAATCACAGTACAGACGATTCCTAGTGCTGCTAAGGAGCAGGATATGTGCATTGTGGGTGAGGAGAACATCTGGCGGTACTCCAACACCTGCGTGAGAAAGACGTGTTTTCAGAAAATCAGCTCAGCGGAGGGTCCAGTTTACAGCAAAGGAGACTCCATTGTCCCAAGTAAAACTGCAGCCCAGGGTGTTGTTGATGCCACAGCCAGGATGATGATGCTTGATACTTGCAAGAAGCCAGACCTGTGCATTGTCTATGGGGAACCCAGCAGGCCAAAGCCCATCGTCCATAAAAGAACGGAGGGTCAGCAGGAAGACCACCCAGCTGAGGAGGAGGAGGATGTACACCTTCTTCATGGAGGAAGTTGCAGATCCCCCTGGGAAATCATGGTGGTGACAGTTCCTGGTACTACTAAGGAGCAAGATGTGTGCATTGTAGGTGAGGAAAACATCTGGCAGAACCACAACATCTGTGAGAGAAAAGCGTGTTTGCAGGAAACGCTCTCAGTGGAGGGTACAGTTCACAGCAAACTAGAGTCCAGAGTCCCCAGTGAACCGCCAACCCAGACTGTTGGTGATGCTGCTAAAGGACAAGACACCTGCATTGTGTATGACCAAGGTGTCCTACAAAAGCACACCGTCCATATCAGAATTGGGTATTCTGAGGAAACACACCCAAGGGAGGATATAGTTAAGCCTATTGCTGGCGGAGGAGATTGGAAAGGCCCCAAAGAATCCACCTTCCAGCCTGCTGTTGATGCCACCAAGGAACAAGACTCCTGCATTGTGCATGAGGAAATGATTAGACAGAAGCCCATTTTTCAAGGAAGAGTCCCCAGTGAAGCCACAGCTCAGAGAGATATGGATGCTGGTAAGTAATGGGACTCCCGGGTAATGCATATTGGGGAGTGAGGTCCCAGGTAGAATTGCTTCTTAGCTCCAGGTCTTAATGACAAGCACACAAGGCTATTTTTGAGGTCATCCCATGCTACACCAACTTACAGTAGACCCACTAAAAGTAATGGACATAGAACCCACTCTATCTAGGTTTTGTTTGCTGGGGAAACTGTACTGCTCTTGAGTTGTATATATTTATATATACGCCTTGTGCAGAAATTTTTCAATTTCGCTTTGTACTTTTTGTTGTTTTGTTTGTTGTTCACAACTACTTTCCCTACCTTCATAGTCTGCTATCTTTGCTGCATTGTCTGCTCTTGAGCATTAGAAAAGTTTCAATACATCAAGAATCAGAAATCTTGATCTAACCTTTTGATGGACAAACAATATAGCTATGCTTCCTAAAGCCAATGTAAGCTTCCAGCTGCAGACTGAGAAAATATATCCTCTCGAGAGTAAAATCTATACAGGTAGAAATTTGCTGGTGAATCTGAGGCAAAGACAAAACCAGACTCCGGATATTGAGCAGAGTGGAAAGAAAGGTCACCCATGATGGCAACTTACTGCCTGCTTAGACAGCAATGGCCCAAAAGTGTATCAAAAAAACAAAACCTATTACATTGAATGTCTCAGTTTCCATCTCTCTCTCTGACATCCATGTTTTCCTTCTCTCTTATCCAGCAGGTGTTTTGCAGTGGAGACAGAACAGAAGGAAATCTTTGAAAAAAGCACAGGATGAGATGGTGGAGCAGAACCTCCTGAGTCACAAAGGACCAAGGAGGGAAAAGAGAAGCCACAGAAAACGGAAGACAGACAAATCCATCGTTCCTCAAAGTAGCTTCTTCACTGAGCAAGAAGACCAACCAGAAATCAGAGACTCTTTGAGAGCGTCCACAGAGGAGAAAACAATTCAAACGGCAGAATCTGGAGAAATAAGCAATGGGAGCAGAAACAATGGAAACAGCCCCACATGCCCTACAGAGGTGAAGCGATTTACTTGTTTGGAGTGTGGAAGGAGTTTCAGGAAGCAGAAGCAGTTTGCTGCCCATCAGAAGATTCACACAGGACAGAAAACACATAAATGTGCAGACTGTGGAAAGAGCTTCCGCAAGAAATGGACCCTTACACTACATAAAAGAAGCCACACAGGGGAGAAGCCGTACAAATGTTTGGAGTGCGATAAAAGCTTCAATTACATTTCACACCTTACTAGACATCAAAGAATCCACACAGGGGAGAAGCCTTTTAAATGTTCGAAGTGTGAGAAAAGCTTCACTGTCAGCTCAAGCCTTACCAAACATCAAAGAACTCACACAAAGGAGAAGCCTTACAAATGTTTGCAGTGCGATAAAAGCTTCACTGACAGCTCAAACCTTACAGTACATAAAAGAACTCACACAGGGGAGAAGCCCTACAAATGTTCTGTGTGTGGAAAACATTTCTCACAGATCTCAAACCTTAAAGTACATGAAAGAACTCACACAGGAGAGAAACTGTACAAGTGTGAACAATGTGGAAAAAGCTTCACCCGTAAATCAGACCTGCAGAGGCATCAAAAGCACCACACAAGGGAGACACCCAACCAGGATTCAAATCTCAGTGAGCGTTTAGATGATGAATCGAGACCTCATGAAGGTGAGAACGCACAACGGATGGAAACCATGTAACTTCCTCAACTATCATAAGAAAGTTGCATGCACACAATATATTTAAAGCTTCCCCCTAAAGAATACTGGGGACTTAAAGGTGTTCGTAAAGGTGTCTGGAATTTAGACCTATGAGGTTGAAACTACTGTTTCCAGAATTCTTTTGAGAAAGCCATATAATAACTACAAAGGAGATTTAAAGGTTTGGTGTGGATGTGACCTCAGTCTCGGCGTCCATCTCTTGGGTGTCGCAGGAGCCACCCAGAGGCCACATCCCCCCTGAATCTCCCAATACACACACATAATCCATGCTTTGGGTGGGTTCTTGAGTCTTTTAAGTGACTAAAATACATTGCCTCAGGTTTTGTGTCCATTCTTTGTGTAGATTCCATGTGATAGTTGTGTGTGTGTGTGTGTGTGTGTGTGTGTGTGTGTATTGAAGTTGCTTTATCGTAATCAGTTAGGCTATGAAAATTGCTCTTGGGAGAATCTAGAGAAAAGTCAGCTCTTTCCTTGGCCAGAGCACAGTCAACCAGCACCTTTCTCTCTTGACATTGGGAATTTCTCTTGGCACCCCAATAAATGTGAGGGCTCTTCTGTTCATCCGGCTGAATTAACCATGTTGGGGATAATCTACGTGATTCTTTAGGCTTTTGACCCAAAGAGAAGGATTGACCCAAGGAAGGAAGGGAAGGTTGAAGGCTTCAGAGGCTTCCCTGTTGGAAATGTAAAATTGACACAGTAGCTGCTTCTACTTTTTAGATTTGGTTTGAGACTACCGATCCTGAATAATAAAGTTGTTAAATATTATGCTTTGTGCATTATTATTATATTAATAATAATTTATTATTTATACCCCACCCATATTGCTGGGTTTCCCGTGAAGTGAAAGCAATGTGATACTGCTTTAAACAGTCAATACTTCCCCCAAGGAATTCTGGGAGCTAAAGGTTGTTAAGAGTGCTGAGATGGGTTACCCTTCAATATTTGGGAGAGGTGATGGCGCTCCTCCCCCCATCTCATCTACATAACAATATCCATACCAATGCCTAACTGCCAAGACCAGAGAGGTTGTGACGATTTCCTACGAGGTAGGCAAAAAAACAAATGGCCGGTGCCAATTTGCTAAGTGGAAAAAACTCCTACCAGGCCCCTTAACGGCGACCAACCAAAGTCCATAGCAAGGTCATATAAGGAAACCTTGAAGGGCGGACGGGTGGGAAACCGGTCAGCTGAGCGATCCGAAAGAGGGCGATTCCCCGGGCCGCGCTTGCCTTAAATGGGGCAAGCCACACACCCCGAACCAGCCAATTGGCTGGCTCGGAGGATGACGCGGCCCGAGGATTCCCCAGTCCGCGCGGGGCTGCAAGCCAGCCACCGCGCACGTGTTGGGGGCGTGAGCCTACAACACCACCTCCTCCCAAGGTCAGAAGTGGCTTTGCGTGGTGAGTTCCCGCCTCCCACCAGTGGTAAATAACAACACAAGACACCATAATTAAGATTAATGGGCTAAAATTGGCCACAACGTTATTGGTTACAGGTAAGAGCGGTATTCGCTTAGGCATTGGTCCTATCCATCTATCCAGCTTCAGCTTGAAGACCGGCAAAGGTTAACACCAGCAGGGGGTGTGCCCTCTGGACATAACCCAGTCTCCCTCACCTCCCCCTGCCCTGAACCACTGTGATGAGGGACCCTGCTATTCTTCCCAGCTCTTCTCCTTCCAGACACATCTCCACTCCCTCAATAATAACAGAGAACAACCAAACACACACAAATGTAAAACAGTTAAAACCATTGGAGCAGCAGGCCTGTCTCTAGCTGCCTGAGCCCAAATAACCCTCCCAAAACATGGATTATGTCCTAGACATTTCCTTTAAACAGAAAAAATCTGCCCAGGTGGGCATGTTGCGCCCCCAAAGAGGACATGTCCTGGTTTTCCCAGACATATGGCAACCCTACAGTGTATAAGATTTATTGCTACAAAAGGTTTGATGCACAATAATATCATCATGTTCAGGACTCCACAGCTTCCGAACACCAGATTCTGGGTCTTCTACGTCCAGTAACTGGTCTTCCTAGAGCTATCCGATTGGCCACTGTAGAAAATAGAATGCTGGACTAGCTTATGGTCAAGCTAACATTACCAGGGTCAAAATCTTGTTTTAAGAAAACCACAAAAGTTGATGTTATTATATTGAGAGTATGTGAAACCAGGCCACAATTTAAACAAAAACAAAAAACAAAGCTATAACTCAAAGCGCAGGAGGGGAAAAGAGGGCATTTCTGTCTTTCTCTCTCTGCTGTTTAATTTCTCTTTTCAGATCACACTTCCTTCCTGCTACAGTATGTTTTTCTGTGAACTCCAATTCCCAGCAGCCTTTGCACTTCCCACATAAAGGATCAACACCTGGATCCATTTAGCTGAGCAAACACACAAGTGGGACAGTGAAGGCGCTTGAGATGAAGAAGAAAGTCTGTGAATTCACCAATGTCTATCAGGAGGGGTGAACTGGAGCCTACCAAGAACTCAAGAGAAGACATGCTGGGATTGGGTAGAAACTTCTGAACTAGGGGTCCCTGTTTCCCCCCCTTTTTCATCCTCTTTGTGGCATTTGAAATGCAGACTTGATCTCACAAGGGGCTCCTGCTCTGGGTCTCAAATGTAGACCTGCCTTAGTCCTAAGAGGACCCGGGTGAGTCTAAGGAAGCTGGCATTCCTCTAGAGGAATGAGAAAGTGACAACAAGTTTTGTGGGAGGAGGAATATGGTCAGCAAGGAAGAATGCAAGAGAGGAATTCAACCCATGGATGGGTAAACAGGGGTGGGGTCTTGGCTTTTGCATTCCTTAAATATTTAATTATCAGAAGGGAAAAGAGGGACAGGGTGTGTATAAGGGCTTCTGCAGATAGAGGATGCTACATTTAAGGTGCAAAAAGATCAACAAGGTCTTAGAGGGAAGGAATGCAGTTCAGTGGGAGAGTACCTGCTTTGCCTTGCAGATGGTTGCAGGTTCAATCCCCAGTATCTCCATGTAGGGCTTGGGAGAGGCTTCCCATATGAAACACTGGAGAGCTGCTGCCAGTCAGTGTAGACAGTACTGAGCTAAGTGGCCAAAGATACAATTCTCTTCTCTTCCCTTTTTTCCATCAAATATCTGCAGCCCCCACCCCCACCCCCGGAAGGCCGATTTTTTTCCCCCCTTCCTTCCTGTGCAACAGCCGACTCCCTTTTTTCCCCCCTCAGCCTGAACCTCTTTAATATCTGATCTTATTTTGCCAGTTCTAATTGGGGCTCTCTGCCGGGGACTGCGCAGCCATGTATCCAACTAATTTTTACAGTTCCTCCTGCAATTCCTTTAGGTAATTGATTCTTTCTTGGTGAGGTTCTCCATATCATGAAATAGCAAATAGAAAGAATGTACAAAAACGGCTGCCGCTCACCTCATAAATCAAAGCACAAAGATGAGAGTGCTTTTCAAGTCCAAACCTTGGGCATCCAGTGATTGGTTAGTTTAGCAGATCTTTTCCATCTCTTTCTTTCCAGAACACGCCTATTTCTTAGTCCGAATTCAATAATTTTTAAAAACAGGCATTTCCTGGATAATGTCGAATAGCTCTGGAGAGTTCCCAGTTCGCGCAGTGCGCACCCAGCAGCCCTGCCACACATTCTGAAGCGAGAGGCAGATAACGGACGATCTGTGGGTCATGGCCAGTCCCCCCCTTACGCTGGGGTGTCTGCAGGGATAATTAGCCCCGTATCATCCCTAATAACCTTCACGGTATGGTCTGATGTGATGGGGAAAACAGCCATTTCCCACGCCCAGGAAACCAGAAGTCCATGGGTGGGGGGGCTTGTTTAAGGCAGACCTGCAACCCAGAGTCCACAATGGAAAGGAAAAAAGGGGCAGGATGTGTTAGGGCTTCTGCAGGTGGAGGTTGCTACATGCCCTGGAGCAAAGAGCAGAAGAGTCTTAGGAGGAAGGAAGGCAGCTCAGTGGTAGAGTGCCTCCCTTACATTGCAAAAGGCGGCACGTTCAATCCCCAGTATCTCCATGTAGGACTTGGGAGAGGCTTCCTGTATGAAACCCTGGAGAGCTGCTGCCAGTCAGTGTAGACAATACTGAGCTAAGTGGCCAAAGTTACTATTGTATATGAGGATCATGAAGGAAAACATTCATTTGTGAGCTATTTTCCTAAAACAGTAAGATGGAGAGTGTCTAGTGTGAATATGGGGCACACAATGTATCCTCTGAAAGCTGAGCTGAACACGATACTTCTTATGTTTCTAATTCTCTGCCTCTCCTGTTTCTCAAGATGCCTTGTTTCAAACAATCTACTTTCTCAAACAGGCAAAGGGAAAGCGGCAACCAGTAGATGAAGCAGAAGACGCCTGTGGCTAAGAAGAAGGTTACAAGGAGCCCAGTTGGACCACAGCCAGGATGATGATGTTTGATACTTGCAAGGAGCCAGACCTGTGCATTGTCTATGGGGAACCCATCAGGCAAGAGCCCATCTTCCATAAGAGAACGGAGGGTCAGAAAAAAGCCCACCCAGTTGAGGAGGAGGATGAACCCCTTTTTCATGGAGGAGGTTCCAGAGCCTCCTGGGAAATCATGGTACAAACAATTCCTGGTGCTGCTAAGGAGCAGGATGTGTGCATTGTGGGTGAGGAAAACATCTGGCAGTACTCCAACACCTGCGAGAGAAAGACATGTTTGCAGAAAATCAGCTCAGGGGAGGGTGCAGTTTACAGCAAAGGAGACTCTGGTGTCCCAAGTAAAACTCCAGCCCAGACTGTTGTTGATTCCACAGCCAGGATGATGATGCTTAATAATTCTAGGGAGCCAGACCTGTGCATTGTCTATGGGGAACCCATCAGGGCAAAGCCCATCATCCATAAGAGAACTGAGGGTCAGCAGGAAGCCCACCCAGCTGAGGAGGAGGAGGATGTACACCTTCTTCGTGGAGGAAGTTGCAGATCCCCCTGGGAAATTATGGTGGTGACAGTTCCTGGTACTACTAAGGAGCAGGATGTGTGCATTGTAGGTGAGGAAAACATCTGGCACAACCCCAACATCTGTGAGAGAAAAGCGTGTTTGCAGGAAACGCTCTCAGTGGAGGGTACCGTTCACAGCAAACTAGACTCCAGAGTCCCCAGTGAACCGCCAGCCCAGACTGTTGGTGATGCTGCTAAAGGACAAGACACCTGCATTGTGTATGACCAAGGTGTCCTACAAAAGCACATTGTCCGTATCAGAATTGGGTATCCTGAGGAAACACACCCAGGGGAGGATATAGTTAAGCCTATTGCTGGCGAAGTAGATTGGAAAGGCCCCAAAGAATCCACATTCCAGCCTGCTGTTGATGCCACCAAGGAACAAGACTCCTGCATTGTGCATGAGGAAATGGTTAGACAGGAGCCCATTTTTCAAGGAAGAGCCCCCAGTGAAGCCACAGCTCAGAGAGATATGGATGCTGGTAAGTAATGGGACTCCCAGGTAATGCATATTGGGGAGGGAAGCCCCAGGTAGAATTGCTTCTTAGCTCCAGGTCTTAATGACAAGAACACAAGGCTATTTTTGAGGTCATCCCATGCTACACCAACTTACAGTAGACCCACTAAAAGTAATGGACATAGAACCCACTCTATGTAGGTTTTGTTTGCTGGGGAAACTCTACTGCTCTTGAGAGGTGTGTGTGGGTGTGGTTGTGGGTGTGTATGCGCCTTGTGCAGAATTTTTTCAAGTTCGCTTTGTAATTTTTGTTGTTTCGTTTGTTGTTCACAACTTCTTTCCCTATGTTCATAGCCTGCTACTTTTGCTGTATTGTCTGCTCTTGAGCATTAGAAAAGTTTCACTGTACACCTTCCTTGTACAGTTTCTCCCCTGTATGGCAAGACCTTGTATGTCTGGAAAGACCTCCGCTCTCATGGAAGCTTTTTCTACACACAGGGCATCTGTAGGGTTTCTCTCCTGTATGCCTTCTTTTATGTACTGTAAGGTGTGAGCTGTGTGCGAAACATTTATCACACTCCAAACACTTGTAAGGCTTCTCGTTTGTGTGAGTTCTTTGATGGTTGGTAAGGTTTGAGCTGTCAGTGAAGCTTTTCTCACACTTTGAACATTTAAAAGGCTTCTCCCCTGTGTGAGTTCTCTTATGTAGTGTAAGGGTCCATTTCCTGCAGAAGCTCTTTCCACAGTCTGCACATTTATGGGATTTCTGTCCTGTGTGAATCTTCTGATGGGCAGCAAACTGCTTCTGATACCTGAAGCTCCTTCCACACTCCAAACAAGTAAATCGCTTCATCTCTGTAGGGCATGTGGGGCTGTTTCCATTGTTTCTGCTCCCACTGATTATTTCTCCAGATTCTGCCGTTTGAATTGTTTTCTCCTTTGTGGATGTTCTCAAAGCATCTCTGTTTTCTGGTTGTTCTCCTTGCTCAGTGAAGAAGCAAGGGAAACTGTACTGCTCTTGAGAGGTGTGGGTGGGTGCGGGTGTGGGTGTGGGTGTGGGTGTGTATGCGCCTTGTGCAGAATTTTTTCAAGTTCGCTTTGTAATTTTTGTTGTTTTGTTTGTTGTTCACAACTACTTTCCCTATGTTCATAGTCTGATACTTTTGCTGTATTGTCTGCTCTTGAGCATTAGAAAAGGTTCAGTGCATCAAGAATTAGAAATCTTGATCTAACCTAATGATGGACAAACAATATAGCTATGCTTCCTAAAGCCAATGTAAGCTTCCACCTGCAGACTGAGAAAATATTTGCTCTCGAGAGTAGAATCTCTACAGGTAGAAACTTGCTGATGAATCTGACGCAATGGCAAAACCTGACTAAGGATCTTGAGCAGAGTGGAAAGAAAGGTCACCCATGATGGCAACTTACCGCCCGCTTAGAGAGCAATGGTCCAAAAGTATATCAAAAAGACAAAACATATTACATTGAATGTCTCAGTTTCCATCTCTCTCTATGACATCCATGTTTTCCTTCTCTCATTATCTAGCAGGTGTTGTGCAATGGAGAGAGAGCAGAAGGAAATCTTCAAAAAAAGCACAGGATGAGATGGTGGAGCAGAACCTCCTGAGTCACGATGGACCAAGGAGGGAAAAGAGAAGCCACAGAAAACGGAAGACAGACAAATCCATCGTTTCTCAAAGTGGCTTCTTCACTGAGCAAGGAGACCAACAAGAAAACAGAGACTCTTTGAAAGTGTCTACAGAGGAGAAAACAATTCAACGGGCAGAGTCTGGAGGAATAAGCAGTGGGAGCAGAAACAATGGAAACAGCCCCACATGCCCTACAGAGGTGAAGCAATTTACTTGTTTGGAGTGTGGAAGGAGCTTCAGGAATCAGAAGCAGTTTGCTGCCCATCAGAAGATTCACACAGGACAGAAATCACATAAATGTGCAGACTGTGGAAAGAGCTTCTGCAAGAAATGGAACCTTAAAGTACATAAAAGAACCCACACAGGGGAGAAGCCGTACAAATGTTCGAAGTGTGAGAAAAGCTTCACTGACAGCTCAAACTTTACTAAACATAAAAGAACTCATACAAGGGAGAAGCCTTACAAATGTTTGGAGTGCGATAAAAGCTTCACAATCAGCTCACACCTTACTAAACATAAAAGAGCTCACACAGGGGAGAAGCCTTACAAATGTTTGGAGTGCAATAAAAGCTTCATTGACAGCTCAAACCTTACAGTACATAAAAGAACCCACACAGGGGAGAAGCCCCACAAATGTTCTGTGTGTGTTAAACATTTCGCACATATCTCAAACCTTAAAGTACATGAAAGAACTCACAGAAGAGTGAAACTGTATGAGTGTGAACAATGTGGAAAGAGCTTCACCCGTAAATCAGACCTCAAGAGGCATCAAAAGCACCACACAAGGGAGACTCCCAACCAAGGTTCAAATCTCAGTGAGCGTTTAGATGATGAATCAAGACCTCATGAAGGTGAGAATGCACAAGGGATGGAAACCATGTAACTTCCTCAACTATCCTAAGAAAGTTGCATCCACACAATATATTTAAAGCTTTCCCCTAAAGAATACTGGGAACTTAATGGTGTTCGTAAAGGTGTCTGGAATTTAGACCTATGAGATTGAAACTACTGTTTCCAGAATTCTTTTGAGAAAGCCATATAATAGCTACAAAGAAGCTGTAAAGGTTTGGTGCGGATGTGACCTCAGTCTCGGCGTCCATCTCTTGGGCATCGCAGAAGCCACCCAGAGGCCACATCCCCCCTGAATCTCCCAATACACACACATAATCCATGCTTTGGGAGGGTTCTTGAGTCTTTTAAGTGGCTAAAATACATTGCCTCAGGTTTTGTGTCCATTCTTTGTGTAGATTGCATGTGATAGTTGAATAGTTTTATATATTTATACAATAAAGTTGCTTTATCGTAATCAGTTAGGCTATGAAAATTGCTCTTGGGAGAATCTAGAGAAAAGTCAGCTCTTTCCTTGGCCAGAGCACAGACAACCAGCACCTTTCTCTCTTGACATTGGGAATTTCTCTTGGCACCCCAATAAATGTGAGGGCTCTTCTGTTCATCCGGCTGAATTAACCATGTTGGGGATAATCTACGTGATTCTTTAGGCTTTTGAAACCAAAGAGAAGGATTGACCCAAGGAAGGAAGGGAAGGTTGAAGGCTTCAGAGGCTTCCCTGTTGGAAATGTAAAATTGACACAGTAGCTGCTTCTACTTTTTAGATTTGGTTTGAGACTACCGATCCTGAATAATAAAGTTGTTAAATATTATGCTTTCTACATTATTATTATATTAATAATAATTTATTATTTATACCCCACCCATATTGCTGGGTTTCCCATGAAGTGAAAGCAATGTGATACTGCTTTAAACAGTCAATACTTCCCCCAAGGAATTCTGGGAGCTAAAGGTTGTTAAGAGTGCTGAGATGGGTTACCCTTCAATATTTGGGAGAGGTGATGGCGCTCCTCCCCCCATCTCATCTACATAACAATATCCATACAAATGCCTAACTGCCAAGACCAGAGAGGTTGTGACGATTTCCTACGAGGTAGGCAAAAGAACAAATGGCCGGTGCCAATTTGCTAAGTGGAAAAAACTCCTACCAGGCCCCTTAACGGCGACCAACCAAAGTCCATAGCAAGGTCATATAAGGAAACCTTGAAGGGCGGACGGGTGGGAAACCGGTCAGCTGAGCGATCCGAAAGAGGGCGATTCCCCGGGCCGCGCTTGCCTTAAATGGGGCAAGCCACACACCCCAAACCAGCCAATTGGCTGGCTCGGAGGATGACGCGGCCCGAGGATTCCCCAGTCCGCGCGGGGCTGCAAGCCAGCCACCGCGCACGTGTTGGGGGCGTGAGCCTACAACACCACCTCCTCCCAAGGTCAGAAGTGGCTTTGCGTGGTGAGTTCCCGCCTCCCACCAGTGGTAAATAACAACACAAGACACCATAATTAAGATTAATGGGCTAAAATTGGCCACAACTTTATTGATTACAGGTAAGAGCGGTATTCGCTTAGGCATTGGTCCTATCCATCTATCCAGCTTCAGCTTGAAGACCGGCAAAGGTTAACACCAGCAGGGGGTGTGCCCTCTGGGAATAACCCAGTCTCCCTCACCTCCCCCTGCCCTGAACCACTGTGATGGGGGACCCTGCTATTCTTCCCAGCTCTTCTCCTTCCAGACACATCTCCACTCCCTCAATAATAACAGAGAACAACCAAACACACACAAATGTAAAACAGTTAAAACCATTGGAGCAGCAGGCCTGTCTCCAGCTGCCTGAGCCCAAATAACCCTCCCAAAACCCAGACATTTCCTTTAAAGTCTGCCCAGGTGGGCATGTTGCACCCCCAAAGAGGACATGTCCTGGTTTTCCCAGACATATGGCAACCCTACAATTCATTGCTACAAAAGGTTTGATGCACAATAATATCATCATGTTCAGGACCCCTCAACTTCTGAACACCAGATTCTGGGTCTTCTACGTCCAGTAACTGGTCTTCCTAGAAGAAGAGTTTGGATTTGATATCCCGCCTTTCACTCCCTTTAAGGAGTCTCAAAGCGGCTAACATTCTCCTTTCCCTTCCTCCCCCACAACAAACACTCTGTGAGGTGAGTGGGGCTGAGAGACTTCAGAGAAGTGTGACTGGCCCAAGGTCACCCAGCAGTTGCATGTGGAGGAGCGGAGACTCGAACCCGGTTCCCCAGATTACGAGACTACCACTCTTAACCACTACACCACACTGGCTATCCGATTGGCCACTGTAGAAAATAGAATGCTGGACTAGCTTATGGTCAAGCTAACATTACCAGGGTCAAAATCTTGTTTTAAGAAAACCACAAAAGTTGATGTTATTATATTGAAAGTATGTGAAACCAGGCCACAATTTAAACAAAAACAAAAAACAAGAAAGCTATAACTCAAAGCGCAGGAGGGGAAAAGAGAAGGAATTTCTGTCTTTCTCTCTCTGCTGTTTAATTTCTCTTTTCAGATCACACTTCCTTCCTGCCACAGTATGTTTTTCTGTGAACTCCAATTCCCAGCAGCCTTTGCACTTCTCACATAAATGATCAACACCTGGATCCATTTAGCTGAGCAAACACACAAGTGGGACAGTGAAGGGGCTTGAGATGAAGGAGAAAGTCTGTGAATTCACCAGTGTCTACCAGAACGGGTGAGCTGGAGCCTACCAAGAACTCAAGAGAAGACATGCTGAGATTGGGTACAAATTTCTGAACTGGGGGTCCCTGTTTTTCCCCTCTTTCTTTTTGTGGCATTTGAAATGCAGACTTGATCTCACAAGGGGCTGCTGCTCTGGGTTTCAAATGTAGCCCTGCCTTATTCCTAAGAGGACCTGGGTGAGTCAAAGGAGGCTGGCATTCCTCTGCAGGAATGAGAAAGTGACAGCAAGGGGCTCCCCCGTTTTGTGGAGGAGGAATATGGTCAGCAAGGGAAAATGCAAGAGAGGGAATTCTTCCCGTGGATGGGTAAACAGGGGTGGGGTCTTGGCTTTTGCATTAATTAAATATTTCACTAAGGGGCAGTGTCCATGTAGGAGCATGGTTGCTTAAGGGAGAGTCCTTGGGGAGCTGCAACCCAGAGTCAATATCAGAAGGGGAAAGAGGGACAGGGTGTGTATAAGGGCTTCTGTAGATGGAGGATGCTACATTTCAGGAGCAAAACTGCTGCATTGCGTAGAACAAAGATCAACAAGGTCTTAGAGGGAAGGAATGCAGTTCAGTGGGAGAGTACCTGCTTTGCCTTGCAGATGGTTGCAGGTTCAATCCCCAGTATCTCCATGTAGGGCTTGGGAGTGGCTTCCCATATGAAACACTGGAGAGCTGCTGCCAGTCAGTGTAAACAGTACTGAGCTAAGTGGCCAAAGATACAATTCTCTTCTCTTCCCTTTTTTCCATCAAATATCTGCAGCCCCCCCACCCCCGGAAGGCCGATTTTTCCCCCCCTTCCTTCCTGTGCAACAGCTGACTCCCTTTTTCCCCCCCTCAGCCTGAACCGCTTTCATATCTGATCTTATTTTGCCAGTTCTAATTGGGGCTCTCTGCCGGGGACTGCGCAGCCATGTATCCAACTAATTTTTACAGTTCCTCCTGCAATTCCTTTAGATAATTGATTCTTTCTTGGTGAGGTTCGCCATATCATAGGGCTTCTGCAGGTTGCAACATTTCTTGAAGCAAAGAGCAGAAGAGTCTTAGGGGGAAGGAACGCAGCTCAATGGTAGAGTGCCTGCCTTGCATTGCAGAAGGTGGCAAGTTCAATCCGCAGTATCTCCATGTAGGACTTGGGAGAGGCTTCCTGTATCAATCCCTGGAGAGCTGCTGCCAGTCAGTGTAGACAGTATTGAGCTAAGTGGCCAAAGTTCCTATTCTCTTGTGTATATGAGGGTCATGAAGGAAAAGAATCATCTGTGAGCTATTTTCCTAAAACAGTAAGATGGAGAGTGTCTAGTGTGAATATGGGGCACACAATATGTCCTATGAAGGCTGAGCTGAACAGGATACTTCTTATGTTTCTAATTCTCTCCTGTTTCTCAAGATGCCTTATTTCAAACAATCTTCTTTCTCAAACAGGCAAAGGGAAAGTGGCAGCCAGTAGACGAAACAGAAGACACCTGTGGCTAAGAAGAAGGTTGCAAGGAGCCCAGTTGGACCACAGCCAGGATGATGATGTTTGATACTTGCAAGGAGCCAGACCTGTGCATTGTCTATGGGGAACCCATCAGGCCAAAGCCCATCATCCATAAGAGGAGGGAGGGTCAGCAGGAAGCCCACCCAGTTGAGGAGGAGAATGTACCCCATTTTCATGGAGGAAGTTGCAGAGCCTCCTGGGAAATCACGGTACAGACAATTCCTGGTGCTGCTAAGGAGCAGGATGTGTGCATTGTGGGTGAGGAAAACATCTGGCAGTACTCCAACACCTGCATGAGAAAGACGTGTTTGCAGAAAATCAGCTCAGGGGAGGGTCCAGTTTACAGCAAAGGAGACTCCAGTGTCCCAAGTAAAACTCCAGCCCAGACTGTTGTTGATGCCACAGCCAGGATGATGATGCTTGATACTTGCAAGGAGCCAGACCTGTGCATTGTCTATGGGGAACCCATCAGGGCAAAGCCCATCATCCATAAGAGAACTGAGGGTCAGCAAGAAGCCCACCAAGTTGAGGAGGAGGAGGAGGTACCCCTTCTTAATGGAGGAAGTTGCAGATCCCCCTGGGAAATCATGGTGGTGACAGTTCCTGGTGCTGCTGAGGAGCAGGATGTGTGCATTGTGGGTGAGGAAAACATCTGGCACAACCCCAACATCTGTGAGAGAAAAGCGTGTTTGCAGGAAACCCACTCAGTGGAGAGTCCCGTTCACAGCAAACTGGATTCCAGAGTCCGCAGTGAACCTCCATTCCAGACTGTTGTTGATGCTGCTAAGGGACAAGACATCTGCATTGTGCCCATTTTTCAAGGAACAGCCCCCAGTGAAGCCACAGCTCAGAGAGGTATGGATACTGGTAAGTAATGGGACTCCTGGGTAATGCATATTGGGGAGGGAGGTCCCAGGCAGAATTGCTTCTTAGCTCCAAATCTTAATGACAAGAACACAAGGCTATTTTTGAGGTCATCCCATGGTACAGCAACTTACAGTAGACCTACTAAAAGTAATGGACGGACATAGAACCCAATCTTGTGAAGAAATTGTTTTGTTTGTTGTTTGCAACTACTTTCCCTATGTTCATAGTCTGCTACTTTTGTGGATTGTCTGCTCTTGAGCATTAGAAAAGGTTCAGTGCATCAAGAATTAGAAATCTTGATCTAACCTAATGATGGACAAATAATATAGCTATGCTTCCTAAAGCCAATTTAAGCTTCTACCTGGAGACTGAGATAATATTTGCTCTAAAGAATAGGATCTCCAGAGGTAGGAACTTGCTGGTGAATCTGACAGAATGGAAAACCAGACTAAGGCTATTGAGCAGAGTGGAAAGAAAGGTCACCCATGATGGAAAATCATTGCCCGCTTAGACAGCAGTTACCCAAAAAGTGTAACAAAATTACAAAACATATTAGATTGAATCTTCCTGTTTCCATCTCTCTCTGACATCTATGATTTCCTTCTCTCTTATCCTGCAGGTCTTGTGCAGTGGAGAGAGAACAGAAGGAAATCTTTGGGGAAAGCACTGGTGGAGCAGAACTACCTGAGTCAGGATGGACCAAGGAGGGGAAAGAAAAGCCACACAGATCGGAAGACAGCTGAATCCCTTGTTCCTCATAGTAGCCTCTTCACTGTGCAAGGAGAACAGCCAGAAAACAGAGATGCTTTGAGAGCATTCACAGAGGAGAAAACCATTCAAAGGGCAGAGTCTGGAGGAATAAGCAGTGGGAGCAGAAACAATGGAAACAGCCCCACATGCCCTACACAGGTGAAGCAATTTACTTGTTTGGAGTGTGGAAGGAGCTTCAGGAATCAGAAACAGTTTGCTGCCCATCAGAAGATTCATACAGGACAGAAACCTCATAAATGTGCAGACTGTGGAACGAGCTTCCGCACGAAATGGAAACTTAAAGTACATGAAAGAATCCACACAGGGGAGAAACCTTTCAAATGTTCGAAGTGTGAGAAAAGCTTCACTGACAGCTCAAACCTTACTAGACATACAAGAACTCACACAGGGGAGAAGCCTTACAAATGTTCAAAGTGCGATAAATGTTTCGCACACAACTTCCACCTTGCAGTACATAAAAGAACTCACACAGGGGAGAAGCCTTACAAATGTTTGGAGTGCGATAAAAGTTTCACTGACAGATCATACCTTACAGTACACAAAAGAAGGCACACAGGGGAGAAGCCCTACAAATGTTCTGTGTGTGGGAAACATTTCGCACATATCTCAAACCTTAAAGTACATAAAAGAACTCACACAGGGGAGAAACCTTTCAAATGTTCAGAGTGTGAGAAAAGCTTCACTGACAGCTCAAGCCTTACTAAACATAAAAGAACTCACACAGGACAGAAACCTTTCTAATGTTCAGTCTGTAATAAATGTTTTGCTAAGATGTCAAACCTTACTAGACATCAGAGGATTCACAAAGGGCAGAAACCCCATGAATGCTCAGTGTGTGGTAAGTGTGTCACTCAGAAATCAAACCTTACTAAATATCTAAAACTTCACAGGAGGAAGACACCTTTTAAGTTATCACTGGGTAGAAAAAGCTTTAGTAAGAGCTCAAATCTTCCTAGTCAACAGATAATTCACAAAAAAAGGTATAAATGTTCAGCTTGCGGGGGAAACAATACTAAGTGGTCATATCTTACCAAACATAAAGAATACCACAAAAAGCAGAGAAACCTTATTAATGTTCAGGGTACAGAAAATGCTTCAGCAGCAGGTCAGTCCTTACTAGACATAAGAGAATCATACACAGATGGAACAAAGTCTATGCATGTTCCAAGTGCAGTCAATGTTTCAGTTCAAGGGGGGACACATCAAAGAACCCACACAGCACAGAAACCTTTTCAATGCTCAGAGTGTAGAAAAGCCTTCAGTCAGGAGGCAAATCTCCTTAAACATCAAAGAACTCACACAAGAGAGAAACCCTATAAATGCCCTGTGTGTAGAAAAAACTTCAGGGAGAGCGGAGGTCTTTCCAGACATACAAGGTCTTCCCATATAGGGGAGAAACTGTACAATTGTGAACAATGTGGAAAGAGCTTCACCCGTAAATCAGACCTCAAGAGGCATCAAGAGCACCACACAAAGTAAATGCCCAACCAGGGTTCAAATCTCAGTGAGAGTTTAGATAATGAATCGAGACTTCATGAAGGTGAGAACGCACAGCGGATGGAAACCATGTAACTTCTTCAACTATGCTAAGAAGGTTGCATCCACACAATACTTTTAAAGCTTCTCCCCAAGGAATCCTGGGAACTTCAGTTCTTAAGGGTGCTGGCAATTGTAGGTCTATGAAGTACAAACTACTTTTCCCATCATTCTTTGGATGAAGCCATGGCAACAGTTATGAATGTATGGTGTGAATGTGACCTCAGTCTTGGCACCCATCTTTTTGGCATCACAGGAGCCACCCAGAAGCTGCATTCCCCAAACCTTCAAATACACACACATAATCCATGCTTTGAGAGGGTTCTTGGGTCTTTTTAGTGACGAGAACTCATTGCCTCAGGTTTTGTTGTCCTTTTGTGCTGTGGATTTCTTGTGACATTTTTTTTAAAAAAAAGAAGAAGCTTAATCCACACAAAAGAGAAGCATTCTAAATGCTCAAAATGTGAGCAGGGCTTCCAGTTCAGCACGCACTCAATGCACATCAGAGAACCCATGAAGTGGAGAAAACATACAAATGCTCAAAATGCCACAAGGACTTTACTTCTCCGTTTGATCTCATTAAACATAACAGGATGCACATTGAAGAAGGACCTCACAAATGCTCAGAATGCGGAGAGAGCTTCAGGTGCAGCACCTCCCTTAGGGAACATCAGAGAATTCATAGAGGAGAGGAGCCAGATTTTGGCCTGAGCCATGCTTCTGAACCAAGTCTTGTTGAACATAATGTAACGCGCCCTGAAAAGAAATGTTTTGTATCTTCCAAGTGTTCCAGCGGAAGCCTTGGTTACATCAACTGAAGCATAAATAGGAGACATCGCAGAGCTTCTCAGGCTGAAGCAAGACCCTTTTTAAAATCTCCAATTAATCAGCACAAGACAACTCCCACTGAATAACCCACAAGTGTGGGGAAAGCTTTTATGATAGTGCACTCATTTCACGTCAGTTTAATTGGCCCCAGACAGCAATGGAGAGGCAGAGAGATCTTGCAAATGCGTCTGTTTCTCCATTCTTCTACTTCAGTGTATTTTTCCTGTCATGGTACTTCTTTTTAAATGCATTTTTTATTTGGGACTTGCTTCAATAAGTATTTTAATGTGTGTGCTCTATTCATCAATAAATTTTGTATGTTTTTTATTCCTTTTGCTTCTCTCTTTATTACTCTTGCCCCGTCAAGGTTGTAGTTTTAAATATGTTGCTGCAGCGTTTATTAAATAGTTAGTTTGGGTTTTTTGGTACGGCTTTTCTCATTGTGTAGCACCCTGCTTGTGGTTAACGCTTAGCTGGAATGAAATATTCAACGCAGCAATAGAGAAATTAAAATAATAATTTATTTGTCAGACAAATAAATGATAGGCACAGTGGTATATGGTTACCAAAGCTCTGCCCACTCCAGCCCTGATGGTCAGCACTTATATTTCCTCAGCCCAGCCCCCTTGCTCCTCCTTTGGCTGCCTCTGTCCAATCAGCCTGGTTGAAATTCCTATTGGCTGTTTGCTAGAAACAATCATAAAAGATACACCCATTTCCTATTACCTTTTATGGCAGACAAAGAGCTATATTTCCTTCTATCCATAAATGGCAAACAAGTATCCATATATCTTACATTTGCCTCAACAAGGCACCTTAATTACCAGATCACCTTTTGCCCTTGTTGCCCCTCCATTCCAAAATAGATGACTAAAACAGATGGCTCATTCTGTCTTAAACAGATCTTGGGTTCACATTCTCACACACCATCAATGAAATAAGAATCTAACATAAGAATCTAACATTTCTTACTTTCTAAATCCTTTGCATAATTACATTTAAGCCAACAAATCTCATACATTAACATAGATAGCTTTTTAGAAGAAAAGACATTTTCAAAGTAAAACTTCTTCAATTTACACCCCCCCTTTCCTGGCCAGCTGCTTTTCCCATTAGCTCTTGCCCTTTAACCTTAGGAAAATGTGGCTAAAGTCTCTAATGGGAGGCACATGATATTATTTTCTGTTAAACAATAAATCCTACTATTTACTAACTCTTAATTAGTGTTTTTGCAGCTTGATTGTATTCTGTAATATGTGGGGTCAGTATAACCTTTTTGCTCCCAGCCTATAATTCCCTTTTACAACTTTGAGAATTTTGGCTCCTGCTATAAATCAGGGGGGCCCTTGTCCAGGAGGATAAACATCTGCCAAAGTCCTTAGCCAGCTGGTTTTCTGCCTGGCATAAAAACATTTGCAAATCTTTAAGCTCATTTTAAAATACAGGCCTTGATCAGATGCCTCAATTGCACATGGCTGCACTACCTCTGGCCTCTGGGCCAATCTGTATTCCCCAAGCCATGGCTGCCCAACGATGAAGGAAGGCCAACCAGCAGTGACGCATGCATGGCATCGCTATGTATGGCGCATGCGAGTGGCACCATGCATGTGCTGTACGCAGCAGTTTGGCGCCACTGGCACTCGAACACAGTATGAATGGTGGCAGGATCCTCCGCTTGCAGCTGTAGCGATAGCAGAGGGATCCCACCGCCATCTGTACGGCACTTGAGCGGCATTGGTGGCAAACCGCTATGTATCGTTAAAGAAATTGGAGTTCTTGTTGAAAGTACAGAGCTCTTGGTATATCCTTTTTAGTAAACCGCTATGCATGGCACATGCGCAGCACTGCACACATGCCCTGTACGGAGAGACGTCGTGTATGCCCTGTATATAGTGACGCCGCACACGTGCCATACATAGCGGTTTGCCCCCAGCACCACTTGACCACCGTAAGGACACTGGTGGGATCCTCTGCACACGGCTGCAGCGGTGCGATGGCGGATTGCACCACCACAGCCAAAGGTGGCCGGGCGAGCACCCTGCGGAGTGCCTTCTGGTCGCCCCCCTCAGACATGGCACCTGGGGTGGCGCGCGCCCACCCCACCCCCCTCCTCCGCCACTGTGCTTGCCTAACCATAAACTAGCAGCTAGCGAGCAGGAAGAAAGCGTTTAGTTAATTCATAGGTAGCTCATAGGAGGTAGGTCAAAATGATCAGCACGGGAATGAAACTAAGAGAGGGGACAATGCAGCCCTAGCAGTGCTCACTGTTGGTGCATGATGCATGTCATGCGCCTTGGACACACCAACCACATGCTCCGCCTGTTGGCATGCAGCAGCAGCATGGCCCAAGTAAATAAATGCATTGGGACCACACCCTATGTTCCTCGTTGCAGAACTGGCAAGGACCCCCAATGCGCACACACTCCCACAGAGAGATGCCAAAGGACAGCCTAGGGAAAGGTCCCTGTGAGAGACATACAGCTAAAGGCATAAGAGCCTGCTGGATCAGGTCAAGGCCCATCTAGTCCAGCATCCTCTTTACACAGAGGCCACCCTGATGTCCCGGGCAAAACCTTCAAGCAGGACCTCAGCCCAAGAGGATTCTGGTACAGTCAAACCTTGGTTGATGAACGCAATGCATTCCGGAAGCCCATTCAGCTTCCGAAACGTTCAACAACCGAGGGGCAACCTCTGAGTGGTTGCAAGAGCTTCTTGCACACAAGCAGAAGTCACACCGGACGTTGGGGTTCTGAAAAATGTTTGAAAACCAGAACACTTACTTCCGGGTTTTCAGCATTCGGAAACTGAAACATACAATAACAGAGGCGCTCGTTGAACTGTATTTGAAAGTATTACTGCCTCCAACCATGGGGCAGGGCATAGCTATCATGAATAGTAGCCATCAATAGTTTCATCTGTCATAAATGGGAGCAATCCTCTTGGAAAGCCATTGCGTGACTGAGCACATATTCTACCAGTTACTCTAGGCTTCCTACTTGGAGAAGATGCCTAAGGGTTGTTCTCCTGCTTCTTCCAGCCACTCTGGGAGTACAATGTGAAATGCTCATCATCTATTTTCCACTCAAACTACACATTATGTTTTTAGTTTCTTTGCTGCATAAACAAACAACCAAGCTAACATTAACAGTTAAGTACCACTATCTACATGTCCAATGAGATGGCTGAATGCTGCATCTTCCTAAGATGGAGAATAGCCCAGGCAACAACAAATTCAAAACAAAACAAAACAAAACAAAACAAGAAAGCAATAAATCAAAGTGCACAGGGAAAAGAGGATCTCTATCATCTAACTATCTATCATCTATCTATCTATCTATCTATCATCTATCTATCTATCTATCATCTATCTATCATCTATCTATCTATCTATCTATCATCTATCTATCATCTATCTATCTATCATCTATCTATCATCTATCTATCTATCTATCTATCTATCTATCATCTATCTATCTCTGCTGTCTGAGTTCTCTTTTCAGGTCATGCTTCCTCACTCCAACAGTTTGTTTTTCTGTGAACTCCAATTCCCAGCAACCTTTGCACTTCCCACATAAACGATTAACACCTGACCTCATTTAGCTGAGCAAACACCCAAGTGGGTCAGTGAAGGGGCTTGAGATGAAGAAGGAAAGTCTGTGAATTCACCAGTGTCTACCAGGAGGGGTGAGCGGGAGCCTACCAAGAACTCAAGATAAGACATGCTGGGATTGGGTAGAAATTTCTGAACTGGGGGTCCCTGTTTTCCCCCTCTTTCTACCCCTTTGTGGCATTTGAAATGCAGACTTGATCTCACAAGGGGCTGCTGCTCTGGGTTTCAAATGTAGACCTGCCTTAGTCCTAAGAGGACCTGGGTGAGTCAAAGGAGGCTGGCATTCCTCTGCAGGAATGAGAAAGTGACAGCAAGGGGGTCCCCCGTTTTGTGGGAGTGTAGGCTGAGCCTAGTCCATGCCAGGGAATCGTTGGCCCGCGTCCCCAGATCCGGAGAGAGAGCAAAGAAAGCACCAGGAAAGATTCTTCTTTGGAGGAAAGAGTTTATTATCTGTGCACAGAGACAGCCAGCCGAATCCCCTCTGGAAAACTGGCTGCAGCGAAATACGCCTTTGCATACATTCTTATACCTTGAAGAAGCTCCCTCCTTCCTCCCAAACGCCCACTAAGAAAAACTCCCCAATCGGCTGGAAAGTTTTCAACTTGTTTCTCTAATATATAATGGCATATCTATATTCTAAGCAACCCCTAAACAGCCCCTATTCTTGCTAAGCGTCCTGTCTCCTCTGCTATCTTGCATTCCTAAAGTAGAAAGCGAGATGGTTATTTCTGGCTCACAGTCTTCTTTGTGTGTTTCTTATCTTGCATTCCTAAAATAGGAAAGCGAGGGGCCCTTTTTACAGGTCTGATTATTTCTTGCTAGCTGCTAGCTAACCATATTTTGCAGAAATCAAATTAGCTTAGAAATTTACTTAGATCCAAGGTACAGAGAATGGAGAAAATCCTTCTTAGGTACAAGGTACAAGATATAGAGAGCATATAGAAAGCAAGCAACCTTGCCTCTCCCTTCACTCCCTCCTCTTCTTTTGAACAACCTAATACTTAGGTTCGTTCTGGGGCAGGGGTCTATATTCTCTCATGAAAAAAGCAATCACGCGAGGTCCCATCATGCGAGACATCATCTTCTCCATCATATTTTGCATACATTGCATCAAGCAGGGAGACTGCTGCTAAAACTCTAGCCTGGTGAGGAGTCAAATGCCCAATGGGGTGATCCCCTTCCCAAATTATTGTAAGTCTCACTCTGTCCCTATACTGTGGTAGGATATTCTCAGGTGGGTGAGTTCGTAGAGCAGGTACGTTGGGAGCGCTGCCCGCGGGCGCCCCTCCCATCCAATTCTTCAGCCGTGCGTAGAGGTATCAGCCTCCGGAGTGATACCAGCAGGGCGGTCGTCTACCGGGCGCCTGGAGATGGTCAGCCGAAGGGAGTTATCTGGATCTGGTGTTACTGTCCAGTCGGAAATGGCTTTCTTCACTCGAGTATGGTGGACCCACGGGGTGATGCCGGCAACCTTCACAGCAGTAGGTGTGGAGAGTAGCACAGTGTAAGGTCCCCTCCAGCAGGGCTGTAAGGGGGCTCGCTGCCAGTCTTTCACCCACACTTCGTCACCTGGCTCGAACTGATGGAACGGTTCAGTTAACACACATGGGGTGCGAGCTTGGGTCCACCTATTGAGACGAGAGAAAACTTGGGAGAGTGACTCTACATAGTTATTCAATTGCACATCTTGGCTAGCATATGGAGTTAACATTCTAACATATGGAACTGGTCTCCCAAACATAACTTCAAAAGGCGACAAATGGGTCCGTTTTGACGGGAGACTGCGGACCCTGAGTAACGCCAAGGGCAACATGGTCACCCAATTAGACCCGGTCTCCTGTGCCAGCTTGGACAGCTGATTCTTTAGAGTTCTGTTCATTCTCTCTACTTTTCCAGAACTCTGGGGTCTATAAGCAGTATGCAGCTTCCAGTTGATCTGGAGCGCTTTTGCCAGTCCCTGTAGGACTGCATGAACAAATGCTGGTCCATTGTCAGATCCTATGGACCTTGGCAGTCCATAGCGAGGGATGATTTCCCTAAGCAGGCACCTGGTTACTTCAAATGCCTTTTCAGTCTTTGTGGGCCATGCTTTGATCATCCGGTGTAGGTGCTCACTGCTACCAGCAGGTAGCGGTGCAGTCCACAACGGGGTAATTCAATAAAGTCCACGACAAGATCTTCCATAGGTGCAGTTCCACTGTGCTGAATCCCTGGGGGAGCCAGTGGTCCGGCTCTGGGATTATTCTTTTGACACAGCAGGCATTTCCTGGAGACCTGGGCTGCCAGTTGGTAGAGGTGGGCTATATAGAAGCATTTTTCCAGCTGCTTGGTTGTAGCATCTGGTCCTATGTGGGTTGAATCATGGTATCTCTGAATGACCTGCCGAGAAAGGGACTCTGGAATCCATATCCTGTCATCAGGGGTAAGGTACCATCCTTCTTTGGACAGTGTCAACTCCTGAGCGTCCGCAGTGTCCCTTTCCTGCTTCGTATAAGCTGGCTTGTCAGTAGTGCTTAAAATCTCTTCTGGGACCAGTGCTCCAATAACCGAGGCGGGGGCCAGTTCTTGGGCTGCTTCCTTGGCTACTCTGTCTGCCAATCGGTTTCCTCTGGCCACTTCCCCTGGTCCAGTCTTGTGTCCATAACAATGGATAACTGCCACTGCCTCGGGCTCCCATACAGCATCCAGAAGGTTCAATAAGGCTTGTGGGTGGGCCACCTGGTTTCCTCTGGAGGTAAGCAAACCTCTTTCTTTCCATAAGGCTCCATGGGCATGTAAAGTCAGGAGTGCATACTTAGAATCTGTATAAATGTTTATCTTCTGTCCCTTTGCCAGGCTCAGGGCTCTGGTAAGTGCAGTTAACTCTGCCAGCTGGGCCGATGTTCCAGGTGGGAGTGACTTTGCTTCGATCACCTGGTCTTCCAGGGCTACTACTGCATAGCCTGCTTTCCGCTGTCCAGTCTCAACAAAGCTGCTTCCATCTACAAACCATGAAGGCCAGTGGGGGTTTGCCTCATCTTTTAGGTCAGGTCTGCTGGAATATACTTCATCCATCACTTCAATGCAATCGTGCATCTGCTCCTCACCTTCTCCTACCGGCAACAGGGTAGCTGGGTTGAGGGCGGTGGTAACCTGGAACTTCAAACGCGGGTGCAACAATAGCATCTGGCACTTTCTCATTTTTGCTTGGGAGAGGAAATAGGTACCCTTCATGTCAAGCAGGGCTGGGACTGCATGCGGGGTCACACAAACAGTGTCTTGGCCAAAGGTAAATTTGTCTGCTTTGTTCAGTAGGGTGGCTACTGCCACTATTGCTCTCATGCATGGCGGTAAACCTTGTTCTGTAGGCGTCAGGCGCTCAGATAGGTATGCCACGGGTTGCTGCCAGCTTCCCAATTTTTGGTATAGCACTCCCTTTGCTGTTCCCTGGTCTTCATCCACAAATAGGGAGAAAGGCTTCTCAGGATTTGGGATGCCCAGCGCTGGTGCTTGCTGCAATGCCTTTTTCAGATCCTTGAAGGCATGCTGTTGCTCTTCTCCCCACACAAAGGGGTCCTTTTCAGTTCCTCTGGTTGACTCATGCAGAGGCTTGGCAATTGTGCTATAGTCTGGTGTCCATATTCTACCGAATCCTGCTGAGCCCAAAAAGCCGCGAAGTTCCCTGCGATTCTTTGGCTCTGGAATCTGGATGATGGCTTGCTTCCTTTCTTCCCTTAGGGTCCGTCGCTGATGGGATATATCAAATCCAAGGTATTTCACGGTGGGTTGACTTGGGGGATAGGATATTGGTTCACAGCCACAGGGTTGGCGAATAGCTTGGGCTTGACTATTATAGGTGGGATGTTCTTTGCCATTCCGGGCGGGTTGCTTTCTGCCCATACACCAGGGTTAACTTCTTGCAGGAGGTCTTCTGGAATAATCCCCTCCTCTTCTTTTATCATCATTAAGCGCCAGTGTTCCCTCATGGGTACCTCTAAGGAAAACTCTCCTGCTTGCCCTGTAGTCATTGTCACTTCTCCTGTCGGTTGGAAGGAAATCTGGGCTTGCAATTTTGATAGCAGGTCTCGGCCCAATAATGGGATGGGACACTCTGGTATATACAAAAACTTGTGTTGGACCACTTGACCGCCCAGGCGACAGGCAACAGATTGCAAGAAGGGGGCTCTTTGTGATTTGCCTGTAGCTCCTATTATGTTGATTGTTTGCTTGGTGGGCTTGGACACTGGTACTGGCAAAACAGAGTGGGCAGCTCCTGTGTCAACCATGAAGGGGATGGTTCGGTTCCCTGTTTGTATTTTGACCATGGGCTCACGGGAACCTAAATCAGCTGGGCCCGGTCTGTCCTAGTATTCTTCCTCCTCCTCTCTCAGGCTCATCGCGGCGGGCTGTCTTTGGGCTGGAGGGTGCCAGGGAGGTCCCTGTCCACGTCCTCTATCCCTGCCTGTATTTGCCGATGTCCAAGGTCTCAGTTCTTGTCCAGGTCCCACGGGGATTGGGCCTGGGATTCGCTCTCCTCGTCCTCTTCCACCTGAGTGAGCCTGTGGGCATTCTCTTTTCCAGTGCCCTTCCTGCCGGCAGATGGCGCACTGGTTCCTCCCCAGACGGCCTTGCCCTCCTCCCCGGGCACCTCCTCTTTCCTGAGGGGTGGGTGCGGTAGCCTGTAGCACTATCAACTTCTTTGCTTGGTACTTCTCCTTTTTCTTTTGTGCCTCCTCCTCCCTCTGATTATCTCTCTAACCTTCACAAAGTTGGTGGGTTTCCTAGCTGCCCTTCTCATACCGTTTAACACATTCTGGCGGTAGGTAGTGAGGGTGTTCTGGCCATCAACAATCTGATAATTCCAATCTGCACTTGAAAAGGGTATATGCTGGACCGTGTAGGTCCGTTCTGCTGCTGCTCCATTAGCCCCTGGAGGTCCTGGTGGGTCATAAACCCTTCTGAGGGGCATTACTCCGGCCCCACCCTTTTTCTGTGCCTCATGGGACTTATGGAAGGCTGCCCTGGTTGCTGCTTCTATCCATTCCCTCTGCCATTTCTTCCCTTGTGTTGAGGAGCATCCTGCTGCAGCCAACACATGGGGGCTAACATCCACTTTTTCTGCATAGGGTTGTACATACTGTTGCAATCTCAAAGACTGATACTGAGTCCACTCTCTCCCCTTCTTTGCTAACTCAACCAATCCCTTTACAAATTCCTCATCATCCTCTTCTTCCTCTTCTGATTCATCAGCCTTAGGGGATTCAGGCTGGGGGCTAGCTCCTCCCGGGGCCTGGGGACCTGGGTCCAGGGGAGGGGCAGTTGGTGGAGCATAGGGTGGAGGTGGTTTAATGACTTCCCCCTCCTCTTCTTCTGGGTCTGGTATCACTGGGGGCCTCTCTGACCTCCCTGCCGGTCGAACTGTACAAACTGCACTTTGTGGGGCGTCGCCTCGGCAGGCTTTCAACCATGATGGGTTCTTTTCTACATTGGTTTTCCAAGTAGAAATGTAGGGGATCTGGTCTGGGTGGACGTTCAAGATATTTTGATACAGTGGGTTGATTAATTGCAAATCAAAGCTCCCCTCCGAAGGCCAGTTATGCTTTGTGGCTGCTTTCCAGTTGATTAAAAAGCATTCCAGAGGACTACATTGGCTTGCCCAGACCCCATTTTCAGATACCCTGCTCCTAACAGGTTGTAAATTCTTTCACACTCCACACACTACAGCCCTACAATCGCTCGGCCAAGGGGGGCACTAAGCCCCGGCCCACACTTGACAATTCAGTCACTAGGGTATCTGACATGCAACATACAACATACAAAACACATCAATATAATTTCAACATGTAACACACTAAACACATACAACATACAAAACACATCAATATAATTTCAACATGTAACACACTAAACACACCAAAATAATTTCAGCATGCAATACACAAAACACACCAAAATAACTTCAGCATGCAATACACAAAACACACCAAAATAATTTTAGCATGCAATACACAAAACACAGAAAAATAATTTTCCCCTCTGTTTCCCCCCCCCTTTTTTTTTTTTTTAAAACCAACAACCAACCATAACCGGCAGCGCTTAGACTTCGACCGGGGCCCAGCAGACCCTTAGCTGCTTTTTCTGGGCACAACAACCAACCATAACCGGCAGCGCTTAGACTTCGACCGGGGCCCAGCAGACCCTTAGCTGCTTTTTCTGGGCACAAAACCCTGGCGGTACTCTACTACACGACCAGGTGAGGCTGATCAGGCCTCCCTCTTTTCCCTATAACCGGCAGCGCTTAGACTTCGACCGGGGCCCAGCCCTTTCCCTTGGGCTTACCGTTTTCTGCTGCAGATTCCCCTCCCTGGCCAGTCCTCTTTCCTCCCTCGACCTGGGTCCTTGCTCTGGAGCGGTGTGGCTGGCTCCCCCCACAAATTGGCAGGGCGCGCGTGGAGCCTGCAACCGCCGATCAGAGCTGTCCACCTGAGGTCGAGCCTGACTCTCCCCAGTCCTCTGGGGTGGGGCAGATTCCCGGTCAGGGAACCAAGATGTAGGCTGAGCCTAGTCCATGCCAGGGAATCGTTGGCCCGCGTCCCCAGATCCGGAGAGAGAGCAAAGAAAGCACCAGGAAAGATTCTTCTTTGGAGGAAAGAGTTTATTATCTGTGCACAGAGACAGCCAGCCGAATCCCCTCTGGAAAACTGGCTGCAGCGAAATACGCCTTTGCATACATTCTTATACCTTGAAGAAGCTCCCTCCTTCCTCCCAAACGCCCACTAAGAAAAACTCCCCAATCGGCTGGAAAGTTTTCAACTTGTTTCTCTAATATATAATGGCATATCTATATTCTAAGCAACCCCTAAACAGCCCCTATTCTTGCTAAGCGTCCTGTCTCCTCTGCTATCTTGCATTCCTAAAGTAGAAAGCGAGATGGTTATTTCTGGCTCACAGTCTTCTTTGTGTGTTTCTTATCTTGCATTCCTAAAATAGGAAAGCGAGGGGCCCTTTTTACAGGTCTGATTATTTCTTGCTAGCTGCTAGCTAACCATATTTTGCAGAAATCAAATTAGCTTAGAAATTTACTTAGATCCAAGGTACAGAGAATGGAGAAAATCCTTCTTAGGTACAAGGTACAAGATATAGAGAGCATATAGAAAGCAAGCAACCTTGCCTCTCCCTTCAGGAGGAGGAATATGGTCAGCAAGGGAAAATGCAAGAGAGGGAATTCTTCCCGTGGATGGGTAAACAGGGGTGGGGTCTTGGCTTTTGCATTAATTAAATATTTCACTAAGGGGCAGTGTCCATGTAGGAGCATGATTGCTTAAGGGAGAGTCCTTGGGGAGATGCAACCCATAGTAATATCAGAAGGAAAAGAGGGACAGGGTGTGTTTTGGGGCTTCTGCAGATAGAGGATGCTACATTTAAGGAGCAAAAATGCTGCATTTCGTAGAGCAAAGATCAACAAGGTCTTAGAGGGAAGGAATGCAGTTCAGTGGGAGAGCACCTGCTTTGCCTTGCAGATGGTTGCAGGTTCAATCCAGTCCATGCAGATAGTCCTAAACTAAGTGGCCAACATTCCTATCCTCTTGTGTAGGATCATGATGGAAATATTATATTGTGAGCTATTTTCATAAAACAATAACATGCAGAATGTCAGAAATCTAGTGTACATATGCAGCACTCACCAAGAACTCAAGATAAGACATGCTGAGATTGGGCAGAAAATTCTGAACTGGGGGTCCCTGTTTTCCCCCTCTTTCTTCTTTGTGGAATTTGAAATGCAGACTTGATCTCACACCTCTGCAAGGGGCAGCTTCTCTGGGCCTCGATTGCCGAAGGGAGAGTCCTTGCGGGGCTGCAACCCAGAGTCAATAACAGAAGGGGAAAGAGGGACAGGATGTGTTTTGGGGCTTCTGCAGGTAAAGGATGCTACATTTCTGGAGCAAATATCAACAGAGTCTTAGGCGGAAGGAATAAAGGTCAGCGATAGGCGGGGATCATGAAGGAAAGGTTGGCGTGCTTGTGTGTTGATCATGTTCAATATCCAGGCTATTTATATTCCAAATAGCTTTACTTTCAGAAACATAACTGAGAAGAGCTACAATCTCATGTTTATTCACTTTGTCCCTTTTAGAAAGCACAGATTTCTCCCTATTAACAATTAGGGATCTTCCTCTGTCTGTTACACTTCAGACAGATCACACGGACACAACACTCCCCTCGGCAGCATCCTGGGTGAGTCAAAGGATGACAGCCCTTTGGAAGAATGAGAAAGTGAAAGCAAGGGATTTCTCATTGTGCAGGAGGAGGAATGTGGGTAGCAAGGAAGGGTGCAAGAGAGATTTCTTCCCATGGGAGGTTAAGATAGGGTGGGGTCCAGAAGCCATTTGTGTTTTGCGTTATTTATATTTTTCACTAAGAAGGGGGATCTTGCTTAAGACAGAGGAAAAGAGGGACAGGATGTGTATTAGGGCTTCTGCAGGTGGAGGTTGCTACATTTCCTGGAGCAAAGATCAAAAGAGTCTTAGGGGGAAGGAACGCAGCTCAGTGGTAGAGTGCCTGCCTTGCATTGCAGAAGGTGGCGAGTTCAGTCCCCAGTATCTCCATGTAGGGCTTGGGAGAGGCTTCCCATATGAAACCCTGGGGGCTGCTGCCTGTCAGTGTAGACAGTACTGAGCTAAGTGGCCAAAGTTAGTATTCTCTTGTGTACATGAGGATCATGAAGGAAAAGATTCATTTCTGAGCAGTTTTCCTAAACCAGTAACAGGAGAGTGTCCAGTGTGCATACAGGGATACTCCTGTGCTCCTAATTCTCTGTATTTCCTGTTTCTCAAGATGCCTTGTTTCAAACAATCTACTTTCCTAAACAGGCAAAGGGAAAGCGGCAGCCAGTAGACGAAGCAGAAGACGCCTGTGGCTAAGAAGAAGGTTGCAAGGAGCCCAGTTGGACCACAGCCAGGATAATGATGTTTGATACTTGCAAGAAGCCAGACCTGTGCATTGTCTATGGGGAACCCATCAGACAAAAGCCCATCTTCCATAAGAGAAGGGAGGGTCAGCAGGAAGCCCACCCAGTTGATGAGGAGGATGAACCCCTTTTTCATGGAGGAAGTTGCAGGGCCTCCTGGGAAATCACAGTACAGACAATTCCTGGTGCTGCTAAGGAGCAGAATGTGTGCATTGTAGGTGAGGAAAACATCTGGCAGTACCCCAACACCTGCGAGAGAAAGGTGGGTTTGCAGGAAACCCACTCAGTAGAGGGTCCAGTTGATAGCAAAGGAGACTCCAGTGTCCCAAGTAAAACTCCAGTCCAGACCGTTGTTGATGCCACAGCCAGGATGATGATGCTTGATACTTGCAAGAAGCCAGACCTGTGCATTGTCTATGGGGAACCCATCAGGGCAAAGCCCATCAACCACAAAAGAACAAAGGGTCAGCAGAAAGCCCACCTGGTCGAGGAGGAGGAGGATGTACACCTTCTTCGTGGAGGAAGTTGCAGATCCCCCTGGGAAATCACAGTACAGACAATTCCTGGCACTGCTAAGGAGCAGGACGTGTGCATTGTGGGTGAGGAAAACATCTGGCAGAACCCCAACATCTGTGGGAGAAAAGCGTGTTTGCAGAAAACCCTCTCAGTAGAGAGTCCCGTTCACAGCAAACTAGACTCCAGGCTCCGCAGTGAATTTCCAGTCCAGACTGTTGTCGATGCTACTAGGGGACAAGACATCTGCATTGTGTATGAGCAAGGTGTCCTACAGAAGCCCACCATTCATATCAGAATTGGGTATCCTGAGGAAACACACCCAGGGAAGGATGTAGTTAAGCCTGTTGCTGGCGGAGAAGATTGGAAAGGCCCCAGTGAATCTACTTTCCAAGCTGTTCTTAATGCCACCAAGGAACAAGACTCCCACGTTGGGTACGAGGAAATGGTTAGTCAGAAGGCCATTTTTCAAGGAAGAGCACCCAGTGAAGCCACAGCTCAGAGAGGTATGGATACTGGTAAGTAATGGGACTCCCGGGTAATGCATAGAACATAGAACCCACTCTATGTAGGTACTCTTTGCTGGGGAAACAATACTACTCTTGAGGGGTGTGTGGATGTGGGGGGGGGGGTGTTGTTAGGATATTTCCGTTCCACCTTAAAAGGGAGCAGGCTTGTGAGTCAGAGTCTGCGTATTTCCTGTTCACAGGATGTTTATGTTTGCTATTGCTTTTGTTTTCTCTCTCGGTGCCTGAACACGCTAGCAGGCGGTCATGTTTTTCTTTGTTCTGACCAACGCTGAATAAACATGTAAATATGCTCTCCTGCTGTGCAACTTTCGCTGTGTGAATTCTGCTGATAGACTGTGCATCAGCCCAGGAATGCGGCAATCTATTTCTGGAGTTCATGCCGCTAATTGCTGATACTGTATCTACGGGAGATCGATGGACGTCCAGAGACGACGTGGAGGCAGTGATGGCCTTTGTCTCCCTGGCAGTATGTGTGTGTGTGTGTGTGACTTGTGCAGAAATTTTAAACAAGAAATTATACACATTGGTAGCACAGGTTAAGTACTTAATTTATTCCAGAGGTCCGTTCTTAACCTGAAACTGTTCTTAACCTGAAGCACCACTTTAGCTAATGGGGCCTCCTGCTGCCACTGCACCACCGCACCACAATTTCTGTTCTCATCCTGAAGCAAAGTTCTTAACCCGTTGTACTATTTCTGGGTTAGCGGAGTCTGTAATCTGAAGCTCTATTTAGGTTCTGCTTGCTGGGGAAACAGCAGGACTGTTTGCTGGGGAAACTGTACTGTTCCTGAGTTGTACAGTGTACACACACACACACACACACACACACACACACCATATTTTTCGCTCTATAAGTCGCACCAGACCTTAAGACACACCTAGTTTTTGGAAGAGGAAAACAAGAAAAAATAATCTGAATCCCAGAAGCCAGGACAGCAAGTGGGATCACTGCAGCCCTGGCTTATGAGGTAGCCATGCACAGCCTCTGCCCGAGAGAGGTTGTGCGCGGCTAAGCAAGAAGCCAAGACAGCCAGCAGGATCGCAGTGCTTTTCCTCCTCAGGGAAAAGCCCCCAAGAGCCGCACACAGCTCCACACGGCTCTTTAAGGGGAGCGCTGAGCGGAGCCTCCCACCTGCATTCGCTCCATAAGAGGCACACACACTTCCCCTTACTTTTTAGGAGGGGGAAAGGGCGTCTTATAGAGCGAAAAATACGGTAAGCCTTGTAGGCTAATTTTTCAATTTAGCTGGGTACTTTTTGATTTTTTGTTATTTCTTCACAACTACTTTCCCTATGTTTGTAGACTGCTACATTGGTTGTATTGTCTGCTCTCGAGCACTAGAAAAGTTTCAAAGCACCAAGAATTGGAAATCTTGATCTAACCTCATGATGGACAAAAAACATAGCTATGCTTCCTAAAGCCAATGTAAGCTTCCACCTGCAGACAGAGAAAATATTTGCTCTCAAGATTAGGAACTTGCTGGTGAATCTGACGCAATGGCAAAACCAGACTCAGGATATTGAGCAGAGTGGAAAGAAAGGTCACCCATGATGGCAGTCATTGCCCACTTTGGCAGCAATGGCCCCAAAAGTGTAACAAAATACAAAATATATTAGATTGAATCACTCTGTTTCCATCTCTCTATGACATCCATGTTTTCCTTCTCTCATTATCCAGAAGGTGTTGTGCAATGGAGAGAGAACAGAAGGAAATCTTCAAAAAAAGCACAGGATGAGATGGTGGAGCGGAACCTCCTGAGTCACGATGGACCAAGGAGGGAAGAGAGAAGCCACAGAAAACGGAAGACAGACAAATCCATTGTTTCTCAAAGTAGCTTCTTCACTGAGCAAGGAGAACAACCAGAAAACAGAGACTCTTTGAGAGCGTCCACAGAGGAGAAAACAATTCAAATGGCAGAATCTGGAGAAATAAGCAGTGGGAGCAGAAACAATGGAAACAGCCCCACATGCCCTACAGAGGTGAAGCGATTTACTTGTTTGGAGTGTGGCAGGAGCTTCAGGAATCAGAAGCAGTTTGCTGCCCATCAGATGATTCACACAGGACAGAAATCACATAAATGTGCAGACTGTGGAAAGAGCTTCCCCAATAAATGGAACCTTAAAGTACATAAAAGAACCCACACAGGGGAGAAGCCTTTCAAATGTACAGTGTGCAAGAAAAGCTTTAATGTGAGATCAAACCTTAATGCACATCAAATAATTCACACAGGGGTGAAGCCCTACAAATGTTCTGTGTGTGGGAAACGTTTCGCACGCAGCTCATACCTTAATGCACATCAAAGAACTCACACAAAGAAGAAGCCCTACAAATGTTCTCAGTGTGGGAAAAGTTTCGCACACAGCTCATACCTTACAGTACATAAGAGAACTCACACAGGGGAGAAACCTTTCAAATGTTCAGTCTGTAATAAATGTTTTGCTAGGGTGTCAACCCTTACTAGTCATCAGAGCATTCACAAAGGGCAGAGACCCCATGAATGCTCAATATGTGGAAAGAGCTTCACCCGTAAATCAAACCTCAAGAGGCATCAAAAGCACCACACAAGGGAGACGCCCAACCAGGGTTCAAATCTCAGTCAGAGTTTAGATGATGAATCGAGACCTTATGTAGGTGAGAACACACAGCGGATTTAAACCATGTAACTTCAACTATGGTAAGAAGGTCGCATCCACACAATACTTTTAAAGCTTCCCCCAAGGAATCCTGGGAACTTCAGTTCTTAAGAGAGCTGGCAATTGTAGGTCTATGAAGTACAAACTACTGTTTCCAGAATTCTTTTAACAAACCATAGAAAAGCTATAAATGTGCTTTAAAGGGGTGGTGCAAATGTGACCTCAGCCTCGGTGTCCATCGTTTGGGTGTCGCAGGAGCCACCCAGAGGCCACGTCCCCCCCTGAACCTCCCAATACACACACATAATACATGCTTTGGGCAGGTTCTTGAGTCTTTTAAGTGACTAAAACTCATTGCCTCAACTGGGTTGTTGTTTATTGTTTGTGTGGATTCCATGTGATAGTTGAAAAGTTTTTTTACATATAATAAAGTGCCTTCATTTTAATACGTTATGCTATGAAAATTGCTCTTGGGAGAATCTAGAGAAAACTCAGCTCTTTCCTTGGCCAGAGCACAGTCAAGCAGCACCTTTCTCTCTTGACACTGGGAATTTCTCCCCAATAAATTCATCCGGCTGAATTAACCATGTTGGGGATAATCTACGTGATTCTTTAGGCTTTTGAAACCAAAGAGAAGGATTGACCCAAGGAAGGAAGGGAAGGTTGAAGGCTTCAGAGGCTTCCCTGTTGGAAATGTAAAATTGACACAGTAGCTGCTTCTGCTTTTTAGATTTGTTTAGACACTACTACCAATCCTGAATAATAAAGTTGTATAAATATTACATTTTGTCCTCTTCTGTTTTCTCTGGCTCCTCAACAAAAATGGATGCAACTTTCCAATTTAGGTTGCAGTTTCCAGCAAACTTAGCACACATTCACACCATAATTATAATTAATAATAATATTAATAATAATTTATTATTTATACCCCGCCTATATTGCTGGGTTTCCCATGCAGTGAAAGCAGTGTGATACTGCTTTAAACAGTCATGGCTTCCCCCAAGGAATTCAGGGAGCTGAAGGCTGTTAAGAGTGCTGAGATGGGTTAGGGAAGACCTGCTATTCTCCTCACAGAGCTACAGTTTCCAGCATTACTGGGGGAGAGGAACTGATGGTTAAACTACTTTGCCCTAGATGCTCAAAGAACCCTAAAAGATTGGTGACTTCCAGTAGCCAAGCTGGAGTTTATTCAGCAATACTTGATCCTCTGTATATATGAAGACTTTATCAACCATAAATCATTGGCCGCACCTGTAACTGAAATTGTGACAGCCAGAATGTGAAAGCTTCACTAAAGTTATATTTCCCTTTGAGAAATAGCTTGACCTGTTGAAATTCTGCCTGCTACACAGCTGTTAAAGGCCCAAGGATCAGAATAAGTACACTCAAAGGAAGGGAGAAGCAGCTTTTGAGGACTCGGGGGATTCCTATTGCCTGGTATCTAAACCACTCACAAATCGCTCACAGCTCTGCATTCACTCATTGGCTGAACGGCTGGTGCCTAGACATAAGGAAGGAAGGTACAATCCCAGGGAAGAGCATTCCAGGAATGAAGAGGCACCTCAGAAAAGGCCTGTTCTCAGGTCGCGAGGCTCCAGGCCCTTCGTGTCAGAGGCACACGGAGGAGGAGGAGGAGTCTTCTTTTTAAAAAACACCACAAAAGTTGATGTTATTATGTTGACAATATGTGAAACCAAGCCACAATTTAAAAACAAAAGAAGAAAGCTATAAATCAAATTGCCATAGGGAAAAAGAGGGCGTTTCTATCTTTTTCTCTCTCTGCTGTTTAATTCCTCCTTTCAAATCACATAAATGATCAACACCTGGATCCATTTAGCTGAGCAAACACTCAAGTGAGACAGTGAAGGGGCTTGAGATGAAGAAAGAAAGTCTCTGAATTCACCAATGTCTACCAGAACAGGTGAGCTGGAGCCTACCAAGAACTCAAGAGAAGACATGCTGGGATTTGGGTAGAAATTTCTGAACTGGGGGTTCCTGTTTTTCCCCTTTCTTTTTGTGGCATTTGAAATGCAGGCTTGATCTCACAAGGGGCTGCTGCTCTGGGCCGCGAGTGTAAATGTTCCTTCCTTAGTCCTAAGCGGACCTGGGTGAGTCAAAGGATGACAGCCCTTTGGAAGAATGAGAAAGTGAAAACAAGGGATTTCTCAGTGTGCAGGAGGAGGAATGTTGGTAGCAAGGAAGGGTGCAAGAGAGAGATTTCTTCCCCAGCGAAGTTGAGATGGGGTGGGGTCCGGGAGGCAGCCTCTTGCCTTTTGTGTTTTTATTAGCTTTTCAATTAGATACTCCACATACACATATTGTATTACATTTTACATTTATACTTGCTCTTCAAAGCTGACTTGCCTCCTTCTTTCTTCTGGTTTTTTATATCACATATAATTTTATCGCACTATTTTCTTCCATTTTATATATTATCATTTTCCATATTTGAGCATAGTGTATCCAAAAACAAAAAAGTCCTCAGGTTTATACAATTCTTGTTGTCTGTAATTTACCACTACTGTTAGTTATATTAGTTTCCGTATACATTTTGCTTTTTATTATTTTCATTATCCATCACTTTTCTTAATCTTTCCCATTATGATGTTTTGTTGCCAATTCTACTAGTTTTACTATTTCATCTTTTCTTTCCTTTATACAACATAAATTTTCCCAATTCTTTTTGAAATGTTTCCTCACCCTGTTGTCGAATTTTCCCGGTTAGTTTGGCTATTTCTGCATATTCCATTACCTTCTGTCTCCATTCTTCTACTGTTGGTCACTGCTGCTGTTTCCAAACCTACGCTAACAGGAACCTCGCCGCTTTTGTTGCTTATAAAAACAGTTTCTGGTCGTTCTTAACCAGATTTTCTCCTACCATTCTAACAAGAATGCCTGTGGCTTTTTCAAAAACGTATATCTAAAGATCTTCTTTAGCTCACTGTATATATTTTCCCAGTATGTTTTTACCTATGACATGACCACCGCATGTGAAAGAAATTCCCTTTTTCACCCCACATTTCCAGCAATTCTTGTTTCCTGTTTTGTACATCCTTAACAGTTTAGTTGGAGTGAGATACCATCTGTACATCATTTTTAACAGATTTTCTTTTAACAAAGTACTTGCTGTGAATTTTAGCCCAGTGTTCCATAATCTTATCCACTTCTCGTATTCAATGCTACGGCCAACATCCATTGCCCATTTAATCATGACGCTCTTGATTTCTTCGTCTTTTGTGCACCATTCTAATAAAAACTAACAGACCTTTGACAATATTTTTGTGTTGTTTTGTAATACTGCAGTTTCTAATATTGATTTGGTTTGTTCAAAACCTCTTGCTTTTTATCTTTTGAGAAAATGTCATTCATTTGGCGATACTCCATCAACTTGATAATTTATCTTTTAGTTCCTCATAAGGCCTGATCTTTCTTACATTATTTTCTTCTATAAATATGTCTCTGTGCGTTAGCCATTCTCCTTTCATATTTGATTTTTTCACTGAGAAGGCTTCTTGGGGTGACAGGCACCATGGTGTTTTCCTTTCAAACCACTCTTTATATCTCTTCCAAACTCCATACAATAATCTTTTTATAATATGATCTAGAAAGTCTCGGTGTACTCCATCCTTGTCATACCAAAGGTACGCGTGCCACCCGTATCTATTTCCAATCCCCTCTAGATCTAATATGTCTGTGTTCTTCAAACTAAGCCATTCTTTTAACCATGTTATAGAAGCGGCTTCATAATATATTTTAAGATCCGGGAATGAGAGGCCTCCTCTTTCCTTTTTATCCGTCAGAAGTTTAAACTTTATTCTAGGTTTCTTCCCTTGCCATACAAACCTAGAAATCATTTTTTGCCACTCATTGAATTGACCTAATCCGGCAACAAAAGGCACAGTTTGGAATAAAAAAAAGCATCTTAGGAAAGACACTCATCTTGACAGCTGCTATCCTTCCCCAGAAGGACACTTTCAATCTGTCCCATATTTCCAAATTTGTCTTGATTTCTTTCCATGTTGTTTTATAATTGTCCTTGAATAGGTTTCTGTTTTTTGGGGAGAGCCAGACCCCAAATATTTTATTTTCTTTACCACTGTTATTTCCCTTTTCCTTTGCAGCTAATCTGTTTGTTCCACATTCATGTTTTTCACCATTATTTTTGTTTTACCCTTATGAATTTTTAATCCTGCCAACATTCCAAATTCTTCAATTACTTTTAATGCTTCCGCTGTCAAAGTTAAAGGTTCCTGAATTGTCAAGACTATATTGTCGGCGAAGGCTTTAACATTATATTCTTTTTCGGCACACTTTATCCCTGTAATTCTTTCTGTCTCTCTTACATTTACATTTTTCACTAAGGGGGAGCTTGTTTAAGGCTGACCTGCAACCAAAAGTCCACAACGGAAAGGAAAAGGGGGACAAGATATGTATTAGGGATTCTGCAGATGGAGGCTGCTACATGTCCTGGAGCAAAGATCAAAAGAGTCTTAGGAGGAAGGAAGGCAACTCAGTGGAAGAGTGCCTCCCTTACATTGCAAAACGCGGCACGTTCAATCCCCAGTATCTCCATGTAGGGCTTGGGAGAGGCTTCCTGTATGAAACCCTGGAGAGCAGCTTCCAGTCAGTGTAGACAATACTGAGCTAAGTGGCCAAAGTTACTATTCTCTTGTGTACAAGAGGATCATGAAGGAAAACATTCATTTGTGAGCTATTTTCCTAAAACAGTAACATGGAGAGTGTCTAGTGTGCATGTGGGGCACACAATGTATACTTTAAAGGCTGAGCTGAACAGGATACTTCTTATGCTCCTAATTCTCTGTATTTCCTGTTTCTCAAGATGCCTTGTTTCAAACAATCTACTTTCCTAAACAGGCAAAGGGAAAGCGGCAGCCAGTAGACGAAGCAGAAGACGCCTGTGGCTAAGAAGAAGGTTGCAAGGAGCCCAGTTGGACCACAGCCAGGATGATGATGTTTGATACTTGCAAGGAACCAGACCTGTGCATTGTCTATGGGGAACCCATCAGGCAAAAGCCCATCATCCATAAGAGAACGGGGGGTCAGCAGGAAGCCCACCCAGTTGAGGAGAATGAACCCCTTTTTCATGGAGGAAGTTGCCGATCCCCCTGGGGACAATTCCTGGTGCTGCTAAGGAACAGGATGTGTGCATTGTGGGTGAGGAGAACATCTGGCACTACCCCAACACCTGCGAGAGAAAGGTGTGTTTGCAGAAAATCAGCTCAGGGGAGGGTCCAGTTTACAGCAAAGGAGACTCCAGTGTCCCAAGTAAAACTCCAGCCCAGACCGTTGTTGATGCCACAGCCAGGATGATGATGTTTGATACTTCTAGGGTCCCAGACCTGTGCATTGTCTATGGGGAACCCATCAGGCCAAAGGCCATCATCCATAAGATAACTGAGGGTCAACAGGAAGCCCACCAAGTTGAGGAGGAGGAGGAGGTGGTACCCCTTCCTCACGTAGGATGTTGCAGATCCCCCTGGGAAATCATGGTAGTGACAGTTCCTGGTGCTGCTGAGGAGCAGGATGTGTGCATTGTGGGTGAGGAAAACATCTGGCAGAACCCCAACATCTGTGAGAGAAAGACATGTTTGCAGGAAACCCACTCAGTGGAGAGTCCCGTTCACAGCAAACTGGATTCCAGAGTCCGCAGTGAACCTCCAGCCCAGACTGTTGTTGATGCTGCTAAGGTACAAGACATCTGCATTGTGCCCATTTTTCAAGGAACAGCCCCCAGTGAAGCCACAGCACAGAGAGGTATGGATACTGGTAAATAATGGGACTCCTGGGTAATGCATATTGGGGAGGGAGGTCCCAGGCAGAATTGCTTCTTAGCTCCAGGTCTTAATGACAAGAACACAAGGATATTTTTGAGGTCGTCCCATGCTACAGCAACTTACAGTAGACCTACTAAAAGTAATGGATGGACATAGAACCCAACCTTGTGAGGAAATTGTTTTGTTTGTTGTTTACAACTACTTTCCCTATGTTCATAGTCTGCTACTTTTGCTGTATTGTCTGCTCTTGAGCATTAGAGAAGGTTCAATGCATCAAGAATTACAAATTTTGATCTACCCTAATATATGGACAAATAATATAGCTATGCTTCCTAAAGCCAATTTAAGCTTCTACCTGGAGACTGAGATAATATTTGCTCTAAAGAATAGGATCTCTACAGGTAGGAACTTGCTGGTGAATCTGACAGAATGGAAAACCAGACTAAGGCTATTGAGCAGAGTGGAAAGAAAGATCACCCATGATGGAAAATCATTGCCCGCTTAAACAGCAGTTACCCAAAAAGTGTAACAAAATTACAAAACATATTTTTTTATTATTTTTTTAAATAAAATTTTCAAATTTAATAATAAAGAAAAAAAACATTCCATTTGAATTATACATCCAAATCTAATCTTTCCACTTTCAGACTTCCTTCAGTCTATCTGGAAATTTTCATGTTTTCACAATTATTCACAATTGTTGCATCTATATTGTTTTGTTTTTTTTAACCAAATTAATCTTAACAATTATTATAAAACAACATTTCTTTCCATTATTATCCCAGAACGTCTTGAATGCCTACAAACGTTAATTGACCTTCACATATATTGTTTATATACTCTGTAAATTTATCCCAGCCCTCAGTAAATCTCTGGTCTTGCCGGTTCCGAATTCTGCCCGTTAGCTTGTCTAATTCTGCGTATTCCATCAACTTCATTCTCCATTCTTCTTTCGTTGGGATTTCTTCTTGTTTCCATTTTTGTGCCACCAAAATTCTTGCCGCTGTTACTGCATATAAAAACAACTTCTCATCATTCTTTTTTATGTCATTTCCTAGTATTCCTAACAGAAAAGTTTCTGGTTTTTTAACAAAGGTATATTTCAACATTTTTTTCAATTCATTATAAATCATTTCCCAGAAACCTTTCGTTTTTTTACATTCCCACCACATATGATAGAATGTTCCCTCTTTCTCCTGACATTTCCAACATTTATTACTCATTTTATACATCTTTCCAAGTTTAACTGGTGTAACGTACCATCTATATAACATTTTCATAACATTTTCTTTTATTGTAGTACATGCAGTAAATTTCATTCCTTCTTTCCACAATCTTATCCAATCATCAAATTGAATATTAGAACCAAAGTCTTTGGCCCACTGAATCATTGCAACTTTAACCTCTTCATCCTTAGTATGCCACTCAAATAGTAATTTATACATTTTTGATAAAATTTTAACATCATTATTCACAATTTCTTTTTGAAATCTAGATTTTTCATCTTGAAAACCTCTTTCCAGCATCTTTTTTAAACATCGCATTCAGTTGGAAGTAGTGTAACCAATCAAACACATACTCTTTAACTTCATCATATGGCTTCAATTTCCATTTATTTCCTTCTTTTATGATTAAATTCTCATGTGTAATCCAGCTCCCCGTCATATTGATCTTCTTAACACTCATTACCTCCAATGGTGACAGCCAATATGGAGTTTTAAACTCTAATAAATTTTTGTACCTATTCCATACTTCCATCAGTGGACCTCGGAAAATGTGATTTTCAAAACCTTTATGTACTCTTTTTTTCTCATACCATAAATATGTGTGCCAACCAAATCTATTATCATATCCTTCTAGATCCAAAAGTTCTGAATTTTGCAACTTTATCCATTCTTTCACCCAGCAAAGACATGCAGCCTCAAAGTATAACTTTAGGTCTGGCAGGGCAAAGCCTCCTCTATCTTTTGCATCCGTTAAAATCTTATATTTTATTCTAGGCTTCTTGCCCTGCCAGACATATCTTGATAATGCTCTTTGCCGTTCTTTAAATATCGTAACACCTTTAATTATTGGTAATGATTGAAATAAAAACAACATTTTTGGTAGCACATTCATTTTTACCGTTGCAATTCTTCCCCAAAATGACAATTTCATTCTTCCCCACACTTCCAGGTCTTTCCTAATTTTATTCCAAACTGGTACGTAATTATTTTGAAAAAGGTCAATACACTTGGGAGTTAATATAATCCCAAGATATTTAACTTTCTTAACTACTTCCATATCTGTTTGTTGCTGAATTCTTTCTATTATCTCTTGGTCCATATTTTTAACCATTATTTTCGTTTTACTCTTATTTAATTTAAATCCAGCAACTTGTCCAAATTGCTCTATCTCTTCTAACACTTCGCTAATACTTTTAATAGGGTCTTCTATTGTTATAACCAAATCATCAGCAAAGGCTTTTACCTTATATTCCTTGCAACCAACTGTCACACCTTTTATTAAATCGTTACTTCTTAACGTTCTCAACAAGACTTCCAGGACCGATATGAATAACAATGGTGATAAGTACATTATTAACAATTAATTTTGCTCTTTGTTATTGCCTTTACACCATTTACAAATGAATGACCCATCTCCATAAATTCCAGATTCTTTAACATAAATTCCCAAGAAATGTTATTAAATGCCTTTTCCGCATCAACAAATATCAACATCGCTTGCTTATCTTTCTTATTAGTCAGATATTCTATTATATTTATTATATTGTCTTTCATCTGCCTCCCTGGCAGGAATCCTGTTTGGTCCTTATGTATCAATTCCTTTAATGCCTTTTTCATTCTATTTGCCAAGATGTTAGCAAATATTTTATAGTCATTATTCAGTAGCGAAATTGGCCTATAATTCAAATCTGAATCCTGCTTGGGAATTAATGTTATATATGTGTGATGGGATAATGAGCTGCTTGTGAGTAAAAGCTTGATCCCTCTGGGGTTTGGCTGGTCACCCAAACCTAGGCACTAACGGAGCCCCCAAAGCATGACTCCATCAGTCGCTGGTAGAATCTGACAGTGGGCGTCTACGGAACTTACTCCAACATAAAAGCTGTTTGACGGACATGCGCCTTCGTGGCTCTCTGCGTGACAGTTTCCGGCGAAGGGTGGGAGTTCCTAACGGGGGTCTTGTTACCTCTTCACTATTCTCACTAGAAGTATCCCAGAGCCTCTCCCCCGATTCCCTTTCCGCTAGAACTCCTGCTCTCCCCCTACTGGTTCCTTCTTCTACTGTAGAGTCTCTCCTATTCTCCTGGAGCCTCTCCACCACCTGTCCCTCCGATGGCAGTTCCCTGACAATATGTTTCTTTCCATGTCTCTGGTATTTGTCCTTCTTTCAAAATGTTGTTCATAACTTCTACCAACGGTACAAGTAGGATGTCTTTCATTTCTTTGTAATATCTTGCACCAAATCCATCCGGTCCCAGAGTCTTCCCACTTTTTGAATCTTTTATAGCCGTTTTAACTTCTTCTATTCCAATTGGTTCATTCAATTTATTTTTATTTGTCACTGGGATCTTTTGCACCCCTTTCTTCTTTAAATAATCTTCTATCATCTTTATCTTAGATTTCTCTTTTCTTTTATATAGATCTCTATAGAAGTCCACAAATCCTTTCCTTATTCCTTTCGGATTCTCAATGTCTTGGTCTTCTACTTTAATCTTTTTAATTATATTTTGTTCTTTCCTTTTTTAAGTTGCCACACGAGCCATTTTCCAGATTTATTTGCAAATTCAAATTTCTTTTGTTTCATTCTTTTTATATTCCACTCTACTTCTTTACTGATTATAATAGCGAACTGTGTTTGAAATAATTTTATACTTTGCTTAACTTTTTCATCCTTAGATCTGTTGATCTTTTTTTTTTCATTGTCCATTATTTGTCGTAAGATTTCTTTTCCCCCTCTTTCTCTCAATCTGTTTTTTATTGCATTTTGCTGAATGAAGAAACCTCTCATGACTGCTTTACTAGCATCCCAAACCATATTAATTTTTGTTTCCTTATTTATATTGTTCACAAAATAGTCAGTTAAGCATTTCTGTGCTCTTTCCACAATCTTCTGGTCATCAAAGAGATTCTCATTTATTCTCCACCTAAATTATTTTTCTTCATGCCCTTTCAAAATACCTTGGATGGCGTTGTGGTCAGATAAAACCTTAGGTTGGATCTCAATTTTTGTAAATCTTGAAATTAATTCATTAGATATCCAAATTTGGTCAATTCTTGACATTGATTGATTTACTTCTGAATGAAAGGTAAATTGTTTCTCTAATGGGTGTCTCAATCTCCAGATGTCTATCAAGTTGCAATTCTCAACCATGTCAAAAAAAGATTTTGGTAATTTCCCTTCTTTTGTTTTACCTTTGTTTCTTAGTCTGTCCATTTCCATAGACACCACTCCATTAAAGTCACCCATTCTTATAACTTTTTGATCCATATATTCAAATAGTTTCTCTTCTAGGTCCTTAAAGAATTCTGCTTTGCTTCCATTTGGTGCATATATTCCAACTATTATCAATTTTTCGCCCTGCCAATTGATTTGAACTGCGATAATTCGACCCTCTTCATCCTTAAACAATTGTTGTGCTTCTAATTTATTTTTAACATATAAGACCACCCCTCTTTTCTTACTTTTGTCTGATGAAATAAACTCGTTTCCTAATTTTTTGTTGACCAAAATTTTCCTGTGTACTTTTTTCACGTGAGTCTCCTGCAAACAGATTGTGTCCAAATTCTTTTGCTTTAAATATTGTTGCACTTTATTCCTTTTTTTAATATCGTTCATTCCATTAACGTTCCAAGTCCATAATTTCAATGCCATGATGTCAATCAATTAAATATTCTTTTTATTAACTTTTTATTTCTCCTCTTCCCCTTGCTCTTCTTCCATTTCTTCTTTTTCTTCTTCCTTTTTTCCTCTCCTGTCTTTTCTTTTATCTTTCCTACTTCTTTGCTCTTCTTCCTCCTGGTCCGTGGCTTCTCCTTCACCTCCATCTGCTCCTGCAGCTTCTAGTTCTGTTCCTTCTCTGGTCAGCCCCATGTATCTTCTAAGAAATTTGTCGACTTCATCTAGTTTTGTCAGTCTGTGCCTCTTTCCTTTATAGGTAAATGCGATGCCTTCTGGAAACTCCCATCTAAATTCTATATCATTCTTTCTCAAGACTTGTACCATCTCTTTGTATTGATCTCGTTTTTTCAAAAGTCTTAAAGGCACATCTTTAAAAATGATTATGAAACTCCCATCTATAATTAAACGTTTTTCTCTATTTTTTTGCAAAATTAAATTTCTAAATTCTCTGTCCTTGAAGACAATTAAACAGTCTCCTGGGAATTTCTTCACTCTGGTTGTCTTTGTTTTAATGCTAAAGGCATTTTGAATCATTTTTTACACATCTTTAAGTTTCAGATCTAGCCATTAAGCAATCTCTGTCAGCTTTTCTTTAATTTTCTCACCTTGAACCTCTGGCACAGACCTGAACCTCAAATTCGTTTCTCTTTGTCGAAGTTCATTCATTGAGACCGCGCCCCACAACTCCTCTTGCATCTTATTCACCTCAGATACTTCCACTCTTATTTTTTCCTCCTCCTTTCGTGACTCTCTCATTTCTAATTTCATTCTCTTCCTTCCTTCCTCCTGATTCTGCATTCTTTTAGAAATCCCTTTCATCTGCTCTTTTAATTCATTCACTGTAACATCCATTTTTTTATCCACTTGCGCTAATTTAGTCTCAATTTGGCCTATTTTGTTCTCAATATTTTTCTCACTGCTTATTATATCTGTTTTTATCTCTGTCCTCAATTCTGCAAGCATTTTAGCTATATCTATTTTCCAATCTGGTTCCTGTCTCGAACCCCTTCTTTCCCCCGATGTTGCCCCCTCGCTTTTCTTCTGTAGATGTGACATTTTTAACCACTTTTAAAATTCTTCCCTCGATTATGAAGTATAAAGAGGGGAGAGTCAACTTTCTAATTTAAACTCAACACAAAATTTTATAAACTTAAATTCAGCATAAAAATCAAATTATGATTCCAAAATATTTTCACCTCTTTTTTAAAATTTAACCAACCCCAAAAAAGAAAAAGAAAAAAACCTAGCCCACAGAGCACACACCAGGTATCTTTAAATTCTCATGTAAGAAAAATTGAAGACAGAAGAAATCTTAAAACTTCACAATTTAAAGCAGTTTAATAACAAAATAATATCAACCTTGAAAACAATTTAGACCTTTAAGCATGTATATATGAGCAGAAAGAAAAGGGAAAAGAAACAAAGAAAATTATCAACCAAAATATCAATATTAATATAGAAAATTAATCCCTTAAAATAATAGCAGAATATGGAGCAAGGGTTTGTTTAAATTATATGGTGAGAGCTTCTCTGATTTTGAACAAATAAAAAAAAAAGGAAGGGAATAATTTCTTGCCACTTGTACGGCCAATTCCACTCAGAGTTTAATATCAAACTTTCTTTCAAATCATTCAAAAGCTTCACGCCTTTTGCATGGCCAAATCCACTTTTACGGTTTCAAATTCAAATCACAAATAAAAATGAGCCACCTATAAAAATAAAAATCTTTGATCTTGCAGGGTCCAAAATGTAAATCCACCATAAAATAAGGTGAAGGAAAAATAAACCAATACACAGAAAATAAATTAATCCAGTTAGCCGCCAACAGGAGCGTTCAGTTCAATCCAAACCTCTCCACTAGTTATTGCAATTCACAGACATAACAAAGTAGCAAGAGGGAAGAGAAGGTATCTTTCTAAAAATGGCGACAAGATGGCACTTTGTAACTTTCCTTTCGCTAGTGGTAATGAGAGGGGGGAAGGGAATTATCCATCAAAAAAAAAAAGAAGCAAGTCTTTCTGTCGTTAAATCTCTTTAAAAATTCCTCCAATTAGAGCATAGTGAGTTTATATCTCCACGGATTAATTTCTAGTCTTCTTTTTTGAGCCAAAGCAGTTATCTTTAATTACTTACTTTGTTTTAAACCCCTTAACTTCAGTTCGCAGATTTTTTAAAAAGTGAAAGTAATCCGTCTCACTGACTCCGATACTTCAACGCTTTCTCCCAGCGAGACCAAACAATCTCCCAAAGTACTGTTCAAAGAAAGCTCTTCATCCCGTTTTCGACCCCTTAAGTATCTTCTTTCCAAAAAATTTGTGAAGAGCTTTTTTTTTAAAAAAAAAGATAATAACGCCAAAGTATATCATAAAAACTCCCCGTTTGTCCAGACTTACAGTTTTTCCTGTTCCGCGAATTCTTCTTGTGTCAAAATATAAATTCCCAGTAAGGCTGACCTCCTTTTTTCCACCTTACTGCCTCAAATTAGTTCCAATTAGATCCTTCGATTTATATTTTATGTTCCAATTCGGTTTCTTCTTTTTTGAGAACAGATCGCTTTGTGCGCAAGCCTGGAGCTTCGCTTTAGAGAGCTAGAAATGGCTTCCCGCTGCCAACGTCTCAACCCTGCCACACTCGTCGCCCCCAAAAAGAGGGCTACTTGGCGGCCAGGGGACTGTTTAACTGGCAAAGCCGGGACCCCTGCCTCTCAGATTCCCTTCTGAGAGTATTTGGGGGGCTGCGGCGCTCTTGCAGACCCCCCTTTAGGCTCTCTAAAGCTGGATACGTTTGCAGCCAAACGATCCCGCTTGCTTTCACTTCACGAAGTCCTCAAATCACAAAACATATTACATTGAATCTTCCTGTTTCCATCTCTCTCTGACATCGATGATTTCCTTCTCTCTTATCCTGCAGGTCTTGTGCAGAGGAGAGAGAACAGAAGGAAATCTTTGGGGAAAGCACAGGATGAGATGGTGGAGCAGAACTACCTGAGTCAGGATGGACCAAGGAGGGGAAAGAGAAGCCACAAAGAACGGAAGACAGCTGAATCCCTTGTTCCTCATAGTAGCCTCTTCACTGTGCAAGGAGAACAGCCAGAAAACAGAGATGCTTTGAGAGCATCCACAGAGGAGAAAACAATTCAAAGGGCGGAGTCTGGAGGAATAAGCAGTGGGAACAGAAACAATGGAAACAGCCCCACATGCCCTACAGAGGTGAAGCGGTGTGGAAAGAGCCTCAGGTATCATAAGCAGTTTGCTACCCATCAGATGATTCACACACGACAAAAATCACATAAATGTGCAGAATGTGGAAAGAGCTTCCGCAGGAAATGGACCTTTACACTACATAAAAGAACCCACACAGGGGAAAAGCCTTTCAAATGTTTGGAATGCAATAAAAGCTTTGCTGTGAGCTCAAACCTTACTAAACATCAAAGAACTCACACAGGGGAAAAGCCTTTCAAATGTTCAGAGTGTGATAAATGTTTCGCACAAAGCTCACATCTTACAGTACATAAAAGAAGGCACACAGGAGAGAAACCTTTCAAATGTTCAGTCTGTAATAAAAGTTTTGCTCAGACGGCAACCTTTAACAGACATCAAAGGATTCACAAAAGGGGAGAGAATCCATTAATGCTCAATTTGTTTTGAGTGCTTCAGTCAGAAGTCAAACCTTGCTAAACAGCTAATGCTTCACATGAGGAAGACACCTTTTAAGCCATCACTGAGTAGAAAATCCTTTAGTAAGAGCTCAAATTTTCCTAGTCAACAAATGATTCGCATGAAAAAGTATAAATGTTCAGCTTGCAGGAAAAGCTATACTAAGTGGTCATACCTTACCAAACATAAAAGAATAGCACACAAAAGAGAGAAACCTTATAAATGCTCAGGGTGTAGAAAATGTTTCAGCAGCAGGTCAGTCCTTACTAGACATAAGAGAATCATACACAGATGGAACAAAGACAGACATACAAGGTCTTCCTATATAGGGGAGAAACTGTACAATTGTAAACAGTGTGGAAAGAGCTTCACCCGTAAATCAGACCTCAAGAGGCACCGAAAGCATCACACAAGGGAGACGCCCAACCAGGGTTCAAATCTTAGTGAGAGTTTAAATGATGAATCGAGACCTCATGAAGGTGAGAACGCACAGCGGATGGAAACCATGTAACTTCTTCAACTATGCTAAGAAGGTCGCATCCACATAATACTTTTAAAGCTTACCCCCAAGGAATCCTGGGAACTTCAGTTCTTAAGGGAGCTGGCAATTGTAGGTCTATAAAGTACAAACTACTTTCCCCATCATTCTTTGGATGAAGCCATGGCAACAGTTATAAATGTATGGTGTGAATGTGACCTCAGTTTCGGTATCCATCTTTTTAGCATCACTGGAGCCAACCAGAGGCTACATTCCACAAACCTTCAAATACACACACATAATCCATGCTTTGAGTGGGTTCTTGGGTCTTTTTATTTGCCTCAGGTTTTGTTGTCCATTTGTGGTGTGCATTCCATGTGACATTTTTTTATAAAAAACCTTAATTGAAGGCTCCTCTGTTCATACAGCTGAATTAACCATATTGGGGATAACTGAGGCAATTATTTAGGGTTTTGAGTCCATAGAGAAGGAGAAACCTGAGGAAGGACGGGAAAGTCTGAGAGGCTTCAGCGAGTTACCCGTCATCGGACTGAAATGTAAAACTGGTACTGTAGCTGCTTCTGCTTTTTAGTTTTGTTGTGAGACTACCAATCCTGTATAATAAAGTTGGGTGTATTTTAAGCATTGTACTCTTCTGTTTTCACTGGCTCCTCGGAACAAAAACGGATGCAGGTTTCCAATTTAGGTTGCAGTTTCCTGAGCAGTTAGTCAACATCTGCTCCATGCAATGAAAGCACTGTCATGACTTCCCCTAAAGAATTATGGGAACTGTAGATTATTAAGGGTGCTGAGGGGTGTTAGGGGAGGCCCCTAGTCTCCTCACAGTGTCCCAAGTAAAACTCCAGCCGAGACTGTTGTTGATGCCACAGCCAGGATGATGATACTTGATACTTCTAGGGAGCCAGACCTGTGCATTGTCTATGGGGAACCCATCAGGCAAAAGCCCATCATCCATAAGAGAACGGAGGGTCAGCAGGAAGCCCACCAAGTTGAGGAGGAGGAGGTATCCCTTCTTCATGTGCATTGTGGGTGAGGAAAACATCTGGCAGAGGAAAACATCCCACCTGCATTCGCTCCATGAGACGCACACACACTTCCCCTTACTTTTTAGCAGGGGAAAAGTGCGTCTTATAGAGCGAAAAATACGGTAAACCTTGTAGACAATTTTTTCAATTTAGCTGGGTACTTTTTGATTTTTTATTATATTAATAATAATTTATTACTCCACCCATATTACTGGGTTTCCCATGCAGTGAAAGCCATGTGATACTGCTTTAAACAGTCAAGACTTCCCCCAAGGAATTCTGGGAGCTAAAGGTTGTTAAGAGTGCTGAGATGGGTTACCCTTCAATATTTGGGAGAGGTGATGGCTCTCCTCCCCCCTTGTCATCTACATAACATTATCCCTACCAATGCCTAACTGCCAAGACCAGAGAGGTTGTGACGATTTGCTATGAGGTAGGCAAAAAACCAAATGGCCAGTGCCAATTTGCTAAGTGGAAAAAACTCCTACGAGGCCCCTTTACGGCGACCAACCAAAGTCCATAGCAAGGTCAGAAGGAAACCTTGAGGGGCGGGCGGGCGATCCCCAGGCCGCACTTGCCTTAAATGGGGCAAGCTACACTCCTCGAGGCAGCCAATATGGTGGCTCAGAGGATGACACGGCCCGAGGATTCCCCAGTTCACGTGGGGCTGCAAGCCAGCCACCGCGCACGTGTTGGGGGCCTGAGCCTGCAACACCACCTCCTCCCAAGGTCAGAAGTGGCTTTGCGTGGCGAGTTCCCGCCTCCCACCAGTGGTAAATAACACAAGACACCATAATCAAGGGTAATGGAATAAAATTGGCCACAACGTTATTGGTTACAGGTAAGAGCGGTATTGGTATTGGCTTAGGCATTGGTCCTATCCATCTATCCGGCTTCAGCCTTATGGCTTGAAGACCAGCAAGGGTTAACACCAGCAGGGGGTGTGCCCTCTGGGCATAACCCAGTCTCCCTCACCTCCCCCTGCCCTGAACCACTGTGATGATTGGACCCTGCTATTCTTCCCAGCTCTTCTCCTTCCAGACACATCTCCACTCCCTCAATAATAAGAGAGAACAACCAAACACACACAAATGTAAAACAGTTAAAACCATTGGAGCAGCAGGCCTGTCTCTAGCTGCCTGAGCCCAAATAACCCTCCCAAAACCCAGACATTTCCTTTAAAGTCTGCTCAGGTGGGCATGTTGCGCCCCCGAAGAGGACATGTCCTAGTTTTCCCAGACATATGGCAACCCTACAATGTATAAAATTCATTGCTACAAAAGGTTTGATGCACAATAATATCATCATGTTCAGGACCCCTCAACTTCTGAACACCAGATTCTGGGTCTTCTACGTCCAGTAACTGGTCTTCCTAGAGCTATCCGATTGGCCACTGTAGAAAATAGAATGCTGGACTAGCTTATGGTCAAGCTAACATTACCAGGGTCAAAATCTTGTTTTAAGAAAACCACAAAAGTTGATGTTATTTTATTGAGAGTATGTGAAACCAGGCCACAATTTAAACAAAAACAAAAAACAAGAAAGCTATAACTCAAAGCGCAGGAGGGGAAAAGAGGGCATTTCTGTCTTTCTCTCTCTGCTGTTTAATTTCTCTTTTCAGATCACACTTCCTTCCTGCCACAGTATGTTTTTCTGTGAACTCCAATTCCCAGCAGCCTTTGCACTTCCCACATAAAGGATCAACACCTGGATCCATTTAGCTGAGCAAACACACAAGTGGGACAGTGAAGGCGCTTGAGATGAAGAAGAAAGTCTGTGAATTCACCAATGTCTATCAGGAGGGGTGAACTGGAGCCTACCAAGAACTCAAGAGAAGACATGCTGGGATTGGGTAGAAACTTCTGAACTAGGGATCCCTGTTTCCCCCCCTTTTTCATCCTCTTTGTGGCATTTGAAATGCAGACTTGATCTCACAAGGGGCTCCTGCTCTGGGTCTCAAATGTAGACCTGCCTTAGTCCTAAGAGGACCCGGGTGAGTCTAAGGAAGCTGGCATTCCTCTAGAGGAATGAGAAAGTGACAACAAGTTTTGTGGGAGGAGGAATATGGTCAGCAAGGAAGAATGCAAGAGAGGGAATTCAACCCATGGATGGGTAAACAGGGGTGGGGTCTTGGCTTTTGCATTCCTTAAATATTTAATTATCAGAAGGGAAAAGAGGGACAGGGTGTGTATAAGAGCTTCTGCAGATAGAGGATGCTACATTTAAGGTGCAAAAAGATCAACAAGGTCTTAGAGGGAAGGAATGCAGTTCAGTGGGAGAGTACCTGCTTTGCCTTGCAGATGGTTGCAGGTTCAATCCCCAGTATCTCCATGTAGGGCTTGGGAGAGGCTTCCCATATGAAACACTGGAGAGCTGCTGCCAGTCAGTGTAGACAGTACTGAGCTAAGTGGCCAAAGATACAATTCTCTTCTCTTCCCTTTTTTCCATCAAATATCTGCAGCCCCCCCCCCACCCCCGGAAGGCCGATTTTTTCCCCTTCCTTCCTGTGCAACAGCCGACTCCCTTTTTTCCCCCCTCAGCCTGAACCTCTTTAATATCTGATCTTATTTTGCCAGTTCTAATTGGGGCTCTCTGCCGGGGACTGCGCAGCCATGTATCCAACTAATTTTTACAGTTCCTCCTGCAATTCCTTTAGGTAATTGATTCTTTCTTGGTGAGGTTCGCCATATCATGAAATAGCAAATAGAAAGAATGTACAAAAACGGCTGCCGCTCACCTCATAAATCAAAGCACAAAGATGAGAGTGCTTTTCAAGTCCAAACCTTGGGCATCCAGTGATTGGTTAGTTTAGCAGATCTTTTCCATCTCTTTCTTTCCAGAACACGCCTGTTTCTTAGTCCAAATTCAATAATTTTTAAAAACAGGCATTTCCTGGATAATGTCGAATAGCTCTGGAGAGTTCCCAGTTCGCGCAGTGCGCACCCAGCAGCCCTGCCCCACATTCTGAAGCGAGCGGCAGATAACGGACGATCTGTGGGTCATGGCCAGTCCCCCCCTTACGCTGGGGTGTCTGCAGGGATAATTAGCCCCGTATCATCCCTAATAACCTTCACGGTATGGTCTGATGTGATGGGGAAAACAGCCATTTCCCACGCCCAGGAAACCAGAAGTCCATGGGTGGGGGGGCTTGTTTAAGGCAGACCTGCAACCCAGAGTCCACAATGGAAAGGAAAAAAGGGGCAGGATGTGTATTAGGGCTTCTGCAGGTGGAGGTTGCTACATGCCCTGGAGCAAAGAGCAGAAGAGTCTTAGGAGGAAGGAAGGCAGCTCAGTGGTAGAGTGCCTCCCTTACATTGCAAAAGGCGGCACGTTCAATCCCCAGTATCTCCATGTAGGACTTGGGAGAGGCTTCCTGTATGAAACCCTGGAGAGCTGCTGCCAGTCTGTGTAGACAATACTGAGCTAAGTGGCCAAAGTTACTATTGTATATGAGGATCATGAAGGAAAACATTCATTTGTGAGCTATTTTCCTAAAACAGTAAGATGGAGAATGTCTAGTGTGAATATGGGGCACACAATGTATCCTCTGAAAGCTGAGCTGAACACGATACTTCTTATGTTTCTAATTCTCTGCCTCTCCTGTTTCTCAAGATGCCTTGTTTCAAACAATCTACTTTCTCAAACAGGCAAAGGGAAAGCGGCAACCAGTAGATGAAGCAGAAGACGCCTGTGGCTAAGAAGAAGGTTACAAGGAGCCCAGTTGGACCACAGCCAGGATGATGATGTTTGATACTTGCAAGGAGCCAGACCTGTGCATTGTCTATGGGGAACCCTTCAGGCCAAAGCCCATCTTCCATAAGAGAACTGAGAGTCAGAAGAAAGCCCACCCAGTTGATGAGGAGGATGAACCCCTTTTTCATGGAGGAGGTTCCAGAGCCTCCTGGGAAATCACGGTACAGACAATTCCTGGTGCTGCTAAGGAGCAGGATGTGTGCATTGTGGGTGAGGAAAACATCTGGCAGTACTCCAACACCTGCGTGAGAAAGACGTGTTTGCAGAAAATCAGCTCAGGGGAGGGTCCAGTTTACAGCAAAGGAGACTCCAGTGTCCCAAGTAAAACGCCAGCCCAGACTGTTGTTGATGCCACAGCCAGGATGATGATGCTTAATAATTCTAGGGAGCAAGACCTGTGCATTGTCTATGGGGAACCCATCAGGGCAAAGCCCATCATCCATAAGAGAACTGAGGGTCAGCAGGAAGCCCACCCAGCTGAGGAGGAGGAGGATGTACACCTTCTTCGTGGAGGAAGTTGCAGATCCCCCTGGGAAATTATGGTGGTGACAGTTCCTGGTACTACTAAGGAGCAGGATGTGTGCATTGTAGGTGAGGAAAACATCTGGCACAACCCCAACATCTGTGAGAGAAAAGCGTGTTTGCAGGAAACGCTCTCAGTGGAGGGTACCGTTCACAGCAAACTAGACTCCAGAGTCCCCAGTGAACCGCCAGCCCAGACTGTTGGTGATGCTGCTAAAGGACAAGACACCTGCATTGTGTATGACCAAGGTGTCCTACAAAAGCACATTGTCCGTATCAGAATTGGGTATCCTGAGGAAACACACCCAGGGGAGGATATAGTTAAGCCTATTGCTGGCGAAGTAGATTGGAAAGGCCCCAAAGAATCCACATTCCAGCCTGCTGTTGATGCCACCAAGGAACAAGACTCCTGCATTGTGCATGAGGAAATGGTTAGACAGGAGCCCATTTTTCAAGGAAGAGCCCCCAGTGAAGCCACAGCTCAGAGAGATATGGATGCTGGTAAGTAATGGGACTCCCAGGTAATGCATATTGGGGAGGGAAGCCCCAGGTAGAATTGCTTCTTAGCTCCAGGTCTTAATGACAAGAACACAAGGCTATTTTTGAGGTCATCCCATGCTACACCAACTTACAGTAGACCCACTAAAAGTAATGGACATAGAACCCACTCTATGTAGGTTTTGTTTGCTGGGGAAACTCTACTGCTCTTGAGAGGTGTGTGTGGGTGTGGGTGTGGGTGTGGGTGTGTATGCGCCTTGTGCAGAATTTTTTCAAGTTCGCTTTGTAATTTTTGTTGTTTCGTTTGTTGTTCACAACTTCTTTCCCTATGTTCATAGCCTGCTACTTTTGCTGTATTGTCTGCTCTTGAGCATTAGAAAAGTTTCACTGTACACCTTCCTTGTACAGTTTCTCCCCTGTATGGCAAGACCTTGTATGTCTGGAAAGACCTCCGCTCTCATGGAAGCTTTTTCTACACACAGGGCATCTGTAGGCTTTCTCTCCTGTATGCCTTCTTTTATGTACTGTAAGGTGTGAGCTGTGTGCGAAACATTTATCACACTCCAAACACTTGTAAGGCTTCTCGTTTGTGTGAGTTCTTTGATGGTTAGTAAGGTTTGAGCTGTCAGTGAAGCTTTTCTCACACTTTGAACATTTAAAAGGCTTCTCCCCTGTGTGAGTTCTCTTATGTAGTGTAAGGGTCCATTTCCTGCAGAAGCTCTTTCCACAGTCTGCACATTTATGGGATTTCTGTCCTGTGTGAATCTTCTGATGGGCAGCAAACTGCTTCTGATACCTGAAGCTCCTTCCACACTCCAAACAAGTAAATCGCTTCATCTATGTAGGGCATGTGGGGCTGTTTCCATTGTTTCTGCTCCCACTGATTATTTCTCCAGATTCTGCCGTTTGAATTGTTTTCTCCTTTGTGGATGTTCTCAAAGCATCTCTGTTTTCTGGTTGTTCTCCTTGCTCAGTGAAGAAGCAAGGGAAACTGTACTGCTCTTGAGAGGTGTGGGTGGGTGCGGGTGTGGGTGTGGGTGTGGGTGTGTATGCGCCTTGTGCAGAATTTTTTCAAGTTCGCTTTGTAATTTTTGTTGTTTTGTTTGTTGTTCACAACTACTTTCCCTATGTTCATAGTCTGATACTTTTGCTGTATTGTCTGCTCTTGAGCATTAGAAAAGGTTCAGTGCATCAAGAATTAGAAATCTTGATCTAACCTAATGATGGACAAACAATATAGCTATGCTTCCTAAAGCCAATGTAAGCTTCCACCTGCAGACTGAGAAAATATTTGCTCTCGAGAGTAGAATCTCTACAGGTAGAAACTTGCTGATGAATCTGACGCAATGGCAAAACCTGACTAAGGATCTTGAGCAGAGTGGAAAGAAAGGTCACCCATGATGGCAACTTACCGCCCGCTTAGAGAGCAATGGTCCAAAAGTATATCAAAAAGACAAAACATATTACATTGAATGTCTCAGTTTCCATCTCTCTCTATGACATCCATGTTTTCCTTCTCTCATTATCTAGCAGGTGTTGTGCAATGGAGAGAGAGCAGAAGGAAATCTTCAAAAAAAGCACAGGATGAGATGGTGGAGCAGAACCTCCTGAGTCACGATGGACCAAGGAGGGAAAAGAGAAGCCACAGAAAACGGAAGACAGACAAATCCATCGTTTCTCAAAGTGGCTTCTTCACTGAGCAAGGAGACCAACAAGAAAACAGAGACTCTTTGAAAGTGTCTACAGAGGAGAAAACAATTCAAAGGGCAGAGTCTGGAGGAATAAGCAGTGGGAGCAGAAACAATGGAAACAGCCCCACATGCCCTACAGAGGTGAAGCAATTTACTTGTTTGGAGTGTGGAAGGAGCTTCGGGAATCAGAAGCAGTTTGCTGCCCATCAGAAGATTCACACAGGACAGAAATCACATAAATGTGCAGACTGTGGAAAGAGCTTCTGCAAGAAATGGAACCTTAAAGTACATAAAAGAACCCACACAGGGGAGAAGCCGTACAAATGTTCGAAGTGTGAGAAAAGCTTCACTGACAGCTCAAACTTTACTAAACATAAAAGAACTCATACAAGGGAGAAGCCTTACAAATGTTTGGAGTGCGATAAAAGCTTCACAATCAGCTCACACCTTACTAAACATAAAAGAGCTCACACAGGGGAGAAGCCTTACAAATGTTTGGAGTGCAATAAAAGCTTCATTGACAGCTCAAACCTTACAGTACATAAAAGAACCCACACAGGGGAGAAGCCCCACAAATGTTCTGTGTGTGTTAAACATTTCGCACATATCTCAAACCTTAAAGTACATGAAAGAACTCACACAAGAGTGAAACTGTATGAGTGTGAACAATGTGGAAAGAGCTTCACCCGTAAATCAGACCTCAAGAGGCATCAAAAGCACCACACAAGGGAGACTCCCAACCAAGGTTCAAATCTCAGTGAGCGTTTAGATGATGAATCGAGACCTCATGAAGGTGAGAATGCACAAGGGATGGAAACCATGTAACTTCCTCAACTATCCTAAGAAAGTTGCATCCACACAATATATTTAAAGCTTTCCCCTAAAGAATACTGGGAACTTAATGGTGTTCGTAAAGGTGTCTGGAATTTAGACCTATGAGATTGAAACTACTGTTTCCAGAATTCTTTTGAGAAAGCCATATAATAGCTACAAAGAAGCTGTAAAGGTTTGGTGCGGATGTGACCTCAGTCTCGGCGTCCATCTCTTGGGTGTCGCAGAAGCCACCCAGAGGCCACATCCCCCCTGAATCTCCCAATACACACACATAATCCATGCTTTGGGTGGGTTCTTGAGTCTTTTAAGTGGCTAAAATACATTGCCTCAGGTTTTGTGTCCATTCTTTGTGTAGATTCCATGTGATAGTTGTGTGCGTGTGTGTATTAAAGTTGCTTTATCGTAATCAGTTAGGCTATGAAAATTGCTCTTGGGAGAATCTAGAGAAAACTCAGCTCTTTCCTTGGCCAGAGCACAGTCAACCAGCACCTTTCTCTCTTGACATTGGGAATTTCTCTTGGCACCCCAATAAATGTGAGGGCTCTTCTGTTCATCCGGCTGAATTAACCATGTTGGGGATAATCTACGTGATTCTTTAGGCTTTTGAAATCAAAGAGAAGGATTGACCCAAGGAAGGAAGGGAAGGTTGAAGGCTTCAGAGGCTTCCCTGTTGGAAATGTAAAATTGACACAGTAGCTGCTTCTACTTTTTAGATTTGGTTTGAGACTACTGATCCTGAATAATAAAGTTGTTAAATATTATGCTTTGTGCATTATTATTATATTAATAATAATTTATTATTTATACCCCACCCATATTGCTGGGTTTCCCATGAAGTGAAAGCAATGTGATACTGCTTTAAACAGTCAATACTTCCCCCAAGGAATTCTGGGAGCTAAAGGTTGTTAAGAGTGCTGATATGGGTTACCCTTCAATATTTGGGAGAGGTGATGGCGCTCCTCCCCCCATCTCATCCACATAACAATATCCATACCAATGCCTAACTGCCAAGACCAGAGAGGTTGTGACGATTTCCTACGAGGTAGGCAAAAAAACAAATGGCCGGTGCCAATTTGCTAAGTGGAAAAAACTCCTACCAGGCCCCTTAACGGCGACCAACCAAAGTCCATAGCAAGGTCATATAAGGAAACCTTGAAGGGCGGACGGGTGGGAAACCGGTCAGCTGAGCGATCCGAAAGAGGGCGATTCCCCAGGCCGCGCTTGCCTTAAATGGGGCAAGCCACACACCCCGAACCAGCCAATTGGCTGGCTCGGAGGATGACGTGGCCCGAGGATTCCCCAGTCCGCGCGGGGCTGCAAGCCAGCCACCGCGCACGTGTTGGGGGCGTGAGCCTACAACACCACCTCCTCCCAAGGTCAGAAGTGGCTTTGCGTGGTGAGTTCCCGCCTCCCACCAGTGGTAAATAACAACACAAGACACCATAATTAAGATTAATGGGCTAAAATTGGCCACAACGTTATTGGTTACAGGTAAGAGCGGTATTCGCTTAGGCATTGGTCCTATTCATCTATCCAGCTTCAGCTTGAAGACCGGCAAAGGTTAACAACAGCAGGGGGTGTGCCCTCTGGACATAACCCAGTCTCCCTCACCTCTCCCTACCCTGAACCACTGTGATGAGGGACCCTGCTATTCTTCCCAGCTCTTCTCCTTCCAGACACATCTCCACTCCCTCAATAATAACAGAGAACAACCAAACACACACAAATGTAAAACAGTTAAAACCATTGGAGCAGCAGGCCTGTCTCTAGCTGCCTGAGCCCAAATAACCCTCCCAAAACATGGATTATGTCCTAGACATTTCCTTTAAACAGAAAAAATCTGCCCAGGTGGGCATGTCCTGGTTTTCCCAGACATATGGCAACCCTACAGTGTATAAAATTTTTTGCTACAAAAGGTTTGATGCACAATAATATCATCATGTTCAGGACTCCACAGCTTCCGAACACCAGATTCTGGGTCTTCTACGTCCAGTAACTGGTCTTCCTAGAGCTATCCGATTGGCCACTGTAGAAAATAGAATGCTGGACTAGCTTATGGTCAATCTAACATTACCAGGGTCAAAATCTTGTTTTAAGAAAACCACAAAAGTTGATGTTATTATATTGAGAGTATGTGAAACCAGGCCACAATTTAAACAAAAACAAAAAACAAAGCTATAACTCAAAGCGCAGGAGGGGAAAAGAGAAGGAATTTCTGTCTTTCTCTCTCTGCTGTTTAATTTCTCTTTTCAGATCACACTTCCTTCCTGCCACAGTATGTTTTTCTGTGAACTCCAATTCCCAGCAGCCTTTGCACTTCCCACATAAAGGATCAACACCTGGATCCATTTAGCTGAGCAAACACACAAGTGGGACAGTGAAGGCGCTTGAGATGAAGAAGAAAGTCTGTGAATTCACCAATGTCTATCAGGAGGGGTGAACTGGAGCCTACCAAGAACTCAAGAGAAGACATGCTGGGATTGGGTAGAAACTTCTGAACTAGGGGTCCCTGTTTCCCCCCCTTTTTCATCCTCTTTGTGGCATTTGAAATGCAGACTTGATCTCACAAGGGGCTCCTGCTCTGGGTCTCAAATGTAGACCTGCCTTAGTCCTAAGAGGACCCGGGTGAGTCTAAGGAAGCTGGCATTCCTCTAGAGGAATGAGAAAGTGACAACAAGTTTTGTGGGAGGAGGAATATGGTCAGCAAGGAAGAATGCAAGAGAGGGAATTATTCCCATGGATGGGTAAACAGGGGTGGGGTCTTGGCTTTTGCATTCATTAAATATTAAATTATCAGAAGGGAAAAGAGGGACAGGGTGTGTATAAGGGCTTCTGCAGATAGATGATGCTACATTTAAGGTGCAAAAATGCTGCATTTCGTAGAACAAAGATCAACAAGGTCTTAGAGGGAAGGAATGCAGTTCAGTGGGAGAGTACCTGCTTTGCCTTGCAGATGGTTGCAGGTTCAATCCCCAGTATCTCCATGTAGGGCTTGGGAGAGGCTTCCCATATGAAACACTGGAGAGCTGCTGCCAGTCAGTGTAGACAGTACTGAGCTAAGTGGCCAAAGATACAATTCTCTTCTCTTCCCTTTTTTCCATCAAATATCTGCAGCCCCCCCCCCACCCCCGGAAGGCCGATTTTTTCCCCTTCCTTCCTGTGCAACAGCCGACTCCCTTTTTTCCCCCCTCAGCCTGAACCTCTTTAATATCTGATCTTATTTTGCCAGTTCTAATTGGGGCTCTCTGCCGGGGACTGCGCAGCCATGTATCCAACTAATTTTTACAGTTCCTCCTGCAATTCCTTTAGGTAATTGATTCTTTCTTGGTGAGGTTCGCCATATCATGAAATAGCAAATAGAAAGAATGTACAAAAACGGCTGCCGCTCACCTCATAAATCAAAGCACAAAGATGAGAGTGCTTTTCAAGTCCAAACCTTGGGCATCCAGTGATTGGTTAGTTTAGCAGATCTTTTCCATCTCTTTCTTTCCAGAACACGCCTGTTTCTTAGTCCAAATTCAATAATTTTTAAAAACAGGCATTTCCTGGATAATGTCGAATAGCTCTGGAGAGTTCCCAGTTCGCGCAGTGCGCACCCAGCAGCCCTGCCCCACATTCTGAAGCGAGCGGCAGATAACGGACGATCTGTGGGTCATGGCCAGTCCCCCCCTTACGCTGGGGTGTCTGCAGGGATAATTAGCCCCGTATCATCCCTAATAACCTTCACGGTATGGTCTGATGTGATGGGGAAAACAGCCATTTCCCACGCCCAGGAAACCAGAAGTCCATGGGTGGGGGGGCTTGTTTAAGGCAGACCTGCAACCCAGAGTCCACAATGGAAAGGAAAAAAGGGGCAGGATGTGTATTAGGGCTTCTGCAGGTGGAGGTTGCTACATGCCCTGGAGCAAAGAGCAGAAGAGTCTTAGGAGGAAGGAAGGCAGCTCAGTGGTAGAGTGCCTCCCTTACATTGCAAAAGGCGGCACGTTCAATCCCCAGTATCTCCATGTAGGACTTGGGAGAGGCTTCCTGTATGAAACCCTGGAGAGCTGCTGCCAGTCTGTGTAGACAATACTGAGCTAAGTGGCCAAAGTTACTATTGTATATGAGGATCATGAAGGAAAACATTCATTTGTGAGCTATTTTCCTAAAACAGTAAGATGGAGAATGTCTAGTGTGAATATGGGGCACACAATGTATCCTCTGAAAGCTGAGCTGAACACGATACTTCTTATGTTTCTAATTCTCTGCCTCTCCTGTTTCTCAAGATGCCTTGTTTCAAACAATCTACTTTCTCAAACAGGCAAAGGGAAAGCGGCAACCAGTAGATGAAGCAGAAGACGCCTGTGGCTAAGAAGAAGGTTACAAGGAGCCCAGTTGGACCACAGCCAGGATGATGATGTTTGATACTTGCAAGGAGCCAGACCTGTGCATTGTCTATGGGGAACCCTTCAGGCCAAAGCCCATCTTCCATAAGAGAACTGAGAGTCAGAAGAAAGCCCACCCAGTTGATGAGGAGGATGAACCCCTTTTTCATGGAGGAGGTTCCAGAGCCTCCTGGGAAATCACGGTACAGACAATTCCTGGTGCTGCTAAGGAGCAGGATGTGTGCATTGTGGGTGAGGAAAACATCTGGCAGTACTCCAACACCTGCGTGAGAAAGACGTGTTTGCAGAAAATCAGCTCAGGGGAGGGTGCAGTTTACAGCAAAGGAGACTCCAGTGTCCCAAGTAAAACGCCAGCCCAGACTGTTGTTGATTCCACAGCCAGGATGATGATGCTTAATAATTCTAGGGAGCCAGACCTGTGCATTGTCTATGGGGAACCCATCAGGGCAAAGCCCATCATCCATAAGAGAACTGAGGGTCAGCAGGAAGCCCACCCAGCTGAGGAGGAGGAGGATGTACACCTTCTTCGTGGAGGAAGTTGCAGATCCCCCTGGGAAATTATGGTGGTGACAGTTCCTGGTACTACTAAGGAGCAGGATGTGTGCATTGTAGGTGAGGAAAACATCTGGCACAACCCCAACATCTGTGAGAGAAAAGCGTGTTTGCAGGAAACGCTCTCAGTGGAGGGTACCGTTCACAGCAAACTAGACTCCAGAGTCCCCAGTGAACCGCCAGCCCAGACTGTTGGTGATGCTGCTAAAGGACAAGACACCTGCATTGTGTATGACCAAGGTGTCCTACAAAAGCACATTGTCCGTATCAGAATTGGGTATCCTGAGGAAACACACCCAGGGGAGGATATAGTTAAGCCTATTGCTGGCGAAGTAGATTGGAAAGGCCCCAAAGAATCCACATTCCAGCCTGCTGTTGATGCCACCAAGGAACAAGACTCCTGCATTGTGCATGAGGAAATGGTTAGACAGGAGCCCATTTTTCAAGGAAGAGCCCCCAGTGAAGCCACAGCTCAGAGAGATATGGATGCTGGTAAGTAATGGGACTCCCAGGTAATGCATATTGGGGAGGGAAGCCCCAGGTAGAATTGCTTCTTAGCTCCAGGTCTTAATGACAAGAACACAAGGCTATTTTTGAGGACATCCCATGCTACACCAACTTACAGTAGACCCACTAAAAGTAATGGACATAGAACCCACTCTATGTAGGTTTTGTTTGCTGGGGAAACTCTACTGCTCTTGAGAGGTGTGTGTGGGTGTGGGTGTGGGTGTGGTTGTGGGTGTGTATGCGCCTTGTGCAGAATTTTTTCAAGTTCGCTTTGTAATTTTTGTTGTTTCGTTTGTTGTTCACAACTTCTTTCCCTATGTTCATAGCCTGCTACTTTTGCTGTATTGTCTGCTCTTGAGCATTAGAAAAGTTTCACTGTACACCTTCCTTGTACAGTTTCTCCCCTGTATGGCAAGACCTTGTATGTCTGGAAAGACCTCCGCTCTCATGGAAGCTTTTTCTACACACAGGGCATCTGTAGGCTTTCTCTCCTGTATGCCTTCTTTTATGTACTGTAAGGTGTGAGCTGTGTGCGAAACATTTATCACACTCCAAACACTTGTAAGGCTTCTCGTTTGTGTGAGTTCTTTGATGGTTAGTAAGGTTTGAGCTGTCAGTGAAGCTTTTCTCACACTTTGAACATTTAAAAGGCTTCTCCCCTGTGTGAGTTCTCTTATGTAGTGTAAGGGTCCATTTCCTGCAGAAGCTCTTTCCACAGTCTGCACATTTATGGGATTTCTGTCCTGTGTGAATCTTCTGATGGGCAGCAAACTGCTTCTGATACCTGAAGCTCCTTCCACACTCCAAACAAGTAAATCGCTTCATCTCTGTAGGGCATGTGGGGCTGTTTCCATTGTTTCTGCTCCCACTGATTATTTCTCCAGATTCTGCCGTTTGAATTGTTTTCTCCTTTGTGGATGTTCTCAAAGCATCTCTGTTTTCTGGTTGTTCTCCTTGCTCAGTGAAGAAGCAAGGGAAACTGTACTGCTCTTGAGAGGTGTGGGTGGGTGCGGGTGTGGGTGTGGGTGTGGGTGTGTATGCGCCTTGTGCAGAATTTTTTCAAGTTCGCTTTGTAATTTTTGTTGTTTTGTTTGTTGTTCACAACTACTTTCCCTATGTTCATAGTCTGATACTTTTGCTGTATTGTCTGCTCTTGAGCATTAGAAAAGGTTCAGTGCATCAAGAATTAGAAATCTTGATCTAACCTAATGATGGACAAACAATATAGCTACGCTTCCTAAAGCCAATGTAAGCTTCCACCTGCAGACTGAGAAAATATTTGCTCTCGAGAGTAGAATCTCTACAGGTAGAAACTTGCTGATGAATCTGACGCAATGGCAAAACCTGACTAAGGATCTTGAGCAGAGTGGAAAGAAAGGTCACCCATGATGGCAACTTACCGCCCGCTTAGAGAGCAATGGTCCAAAAGTATATCAAAAAGACAAAACATATTACATTGAATGTCTCAGTTTCCATCTCTCTCTATGACATCCATGTTTTCCTTCTCTCATTATCTAGCAGGTGTTGTGCAATGGAGAGAGAGCAGAAGGAAATCTTCAAAAAAAGCACAGGATGAGATGGTGGAGCAGAACCTCCTGAGTCACGATGGACCAAGGAGGGAAAAGAGAAGCCACAGAAAACGGAAGACAGACAAATCCATCGTTTCTCAAAGTGGCTTCTTCACTGAGCAAGGAGACCAACAAGAAAACAGAGACTCTTTGAAAGTGTCTACAGAGGAGAAAACAATTCAAAGGGCAGAGTCTGGAGGAATAAGCAGTGGGAGCAGAAACAATGGAAACAGCCCCACATGCCCTACAGAGGTGAAGCAATTTACTTGTTTGGAGTGTGGAAGGAGCTTCGGGAATCAGAAGCAGTTTGCTGCCCATCAGAAGATTCACACAGGACAGAAATCACATAAATGTGCAGACTGTGGAAAGAGCTTCTGCAAGAAATGGAACCTTAAAGTACATAAAAGAACCCACACAGGGGAGAAGCCGTACAAATGTTCGAAGTGTGAGAAAAGCTTCACTGACAGCTCAAACTTTACTAAACATAAAAGAACTCATACAAGGGAGAAGCCTTACAAATGTTTGGAGTGCGATAAAAGCTTCACAATCAGCTCACACCTTACTAAACATAAAAGAGCTCACACAGGGGAGAAGCCTTACAAATGTTTGGAGTGCAATAAAAGCTTCATTGACAGCTCAAACCTTACAGTACATAAAAGAACCCACACAGGGGAGAAGCCCCACAAATGTTCTGTGTGTGTTAAACATTTCGCACATATCTCAAACCTTAAAGTACATGAAAGAACTCACACAAGAGTGAAACTGTATGAGTGTGAACAATGTGGAAAGAGCTTCACCCGTAAATCAGACCTCAAGAGGCATCAAAAGCACCACACAAGGGAGACTCCCAACCAAGGTTCAAATCTCAGTGAGCGTTTAGATGATGAATCGAGACCTCATGAAGGTGAGAATGCACAAGGGATGGAAACCATGTAACTTCCTCAACTATCCTAAGAAAGTTGCATCCACACAATATATTTAAAGCTTTCCCCTAAAGAATACTGGGAACTTAATGGTGTTCGTAAAGGTGTCTGGAATTTAGACCTATGAGATTGAAACTACTGTTTCCAGAATTCTTTTGAGAAAGCCATATAATAGCTACAAAGAAGCTGTAAAGGTTTGGTGCGGATGTGACCTCAGTCTCGGCGTCCATCTCTTGGGCATCGCAGAAGCCACCCAGAGGCCACATCCCCCCTGAATCTCCCAATACACACACATAATCCATGCTTTGGGAGGGTTCTTGAGTCTTTTAAGTGGCTAAAATACATTGCCTCAGGTTTTGTGTCCATTCTTTGTGTAGATTGCATGTGATAGTTGAATAGTTTTATATATTTATACAATAAAGTTGCTTTATCGTAATCAGTTAGGCTATGAAAATTGCTCTTGGGAGAATCTAGAGAAAACTCAGCTCTTTCCTTGGCCAGAGCACAGTCAACCAGCACCTTTCTCTCTTGACATTGGGAATTTCTCTTGGCACCCCAATAAATGTGAGGGCTCTTCTGTTCATCCGGCTGAATTAACCATGTTGGGGATAATCTACGTGATTCTTTAGGCTTTTGAAACCAAAGAGAAGGATTGACCCAAGGAAGGAAGGGAAGGTTGAAGGCTTCAGAGGCTTCCCTGTTGGAAATGTAAAATTGACACAGTAGCTGCTTCTACTTTTTAGATTTGGTTTGAGACTACCGATCCTGAATAATAAAGTTGTTAAATATTATGCTTTCTACATTATTATTATATTAATAATAATTTATTATTTATACCCCACCCATATTGCTGGGTTTCCCATGAAGTGAAAGCAATGTGATACTGCTTTAAACAGTCAATACTTCCCCCAAGGAATTCTGGGAGCTAAAGGTTGTTAAGAGTGCTGAGATGGGTTACCCTTCAATATTTGGGAGAGGTGATGGCGCTCCTCCCCCCATCTCATCTACATAACAATATCCATACCAATGCCTAACTGCCAAGACCAGAGAGGTTGTGACGATTTCCTACGAGGTAGGCAAAAGAACAAATGGCCGGTGCCAATTTGCTAAGTGGAAAAAACTCCTACCAGGCCCCTTAACGGCGACCAACCAAAGTCCATAGCAAGGTCATATAAGGAAACCTTGAAGGGCGGACGGGTGGGAAACCGGTCAGCTGAGCGATCCGAAAGAGGGCGATTCCCCGGGCCGCGCTTGCCTTAAATGGGGCAAGCCACACACCCCGAACCAGCCAATTGGCTGGCTCGGAGGATGACGTGGCCCGAGGATTCCCCAGTCCGCGTGGGGCTGCAAGCCAGCCACCGCGCACGTGTTGGGGGCGTGAGCCTACAACACCACCTCCTCCCAAGGTCAGAAGTGGCTTTGCGTGGTGAGTTCCCGCCTCCCACCAGTGGTAAATAACAACACAAGACACCATAATTAAGATTAATGGGCTAAAATTGGCCACAACTTTATTGATTACAGGTAAGAGCGGTATTCGCTTAGGCATTGGTCCTATCCATCTATCCAGCTTCAGCTTGAAGACCGGCAAAGGTTAACACCAGCAGGGGGTGTGCCCTCTGGGAATAACCCAGTCTCCCTCACCTCCCCCTGCCCTGAACCACTGTGATGGGGGACCCTGCTATTCTTCCCAGCTCTTCTCCTTCCAGACACATCTCCACTCCCTCAATAATAACAGAGAACAACCAAACACACACAAATGTAAAACAGTTAAAACCATTGGAGCAGCAGGCCTGTCTCCAGCTGCCTGAGCCCAAATAACCCTCCCAAAACCCAGACATTTCCTTTAAAGTCTGCCCAGGTGGGCATGTTGCACCCCCAAAGAGGACATGTCCTGGTTTTCCCAGACATATGGCAACCCTACAATTCATTGCTACAAAAGGTTTGATGCACAATAATATCATCATGTTCAGGACCCCTCAACTTCTGAACACCAGATTCTGGGTCTTCTACGTCCAGTAACTGGTCTTCCTAGAAGAAGAGTTTGGATTTGATATCCCGCCTTTCACTCCCTTTAAGGAGTCTCAAAGCGGCTAACATTCTCCTTTCCCTTCCTCCCCCACAACAAACACTCTGTGAGGTGAGTGGGGCTGAGAGACTTCAGAGAAGTGTGACTGGCCCAAGGTCACCCAGCAGTTGCATGTGGAGGAGCGGAGACTCGAACCCGGTTCCCCAGATTACGAGACTACCACTCTTAACCACTACACCACACTGGCTATCCGATTGGCCACTGTAGAAAATAGAATGCTGGACTAGCTTATGGTCAAGCTAACATTACCAGGGTCAAAATCTTGTTTTAAGAAAACCACAAAAGTTGATGTTATTATATTGAAAGTATGTGAAACCAGGCCACAATTTAAACAAAAACAAAAAACAAGAAAGCTATAACTCAAAGCGCAGGAGGGGAAAAGAGAAGGAATTTCTGTCTTTCTCTCTCTGCTGTTTAATTTCTCTTTTCAGATCACACTTCCTTCCTGCCACAGTATGTTTTTCTGTGAACTCCAATTCCCAGCAGCCTTTGCACTTCTCACATAAATGATCAACACCTGGATCCATTTAGCTGAGCAAACACACAAGTGGGACAGTGAAGGGGCTTGAGATGAAGGAGAAAGTCTGTGAATTCACCAGTGTCTACCAGAACGGGTGAGCTGGAGCCTACCAAGAACTCAAGAGAAGACATGCTGAGATTGGGTACAAATTTCTGAACTGGGGGTCCCTGTTTTTCCCCTCTTTCTTTTTGTGGCATTTGAAATGCAGACTTGATCTCACAAGGGGCTGCTGCTCTGGGTTTCAAATGTAGCCCTGCCTTATTCCTAAGAGGACCTGGGTGAGTCAAAGGAGGCTGGCATTCCTCTGCAGGAATGAGAAAGTGACAGCAAGGGGCTCCCCCGTTTTGTGGAGGAGGAATATGGTCAGCAAGGAAAAATGCAAGAGAGGGAATTCTTCCCGTGGATGGGTAAACAGGGGTGGGGTCTTGGCTTTTGCATTAATTAAATATTTCACTAAGGGGCAGTGTCCATGTAGGAGCATGGTTGCTTAAGGGAGAGTCCTTGGGGAGCTGCAACCCAGAGTCAATATCAGAAGGGGAAAGAGGGACAGGGTGTGTATAAGGGCTTCTGTAGATGGAGGATGCTACATTTCAGGAGCAAAACTGCTGCATTGCGTAGAACAAAGATCAACAAGGTCTTAGAGGGAAGGAATGCAGTTCAGTGGGAGAGTACCTGCTTTGCCTTGCAGATGGTTGCAGGTTCAATCCCCAGTATCTCCATGTAGGGCTTGGGAGTGGCTTCCCATATGAAACACTGGAGAGCTGCTGCCAGTCAGTGTAAACAGTACTGAGCTAAGTGGCCAAAGATACAATTCTCTTCTCTTCCCTTTTTTCCATCAAATATCTGCAGCCTCCCACGCCCGGTAAGGAAGGCCGATTTTTTTCCCCCCTTCCTTCCTGTGCAACAGCCGACTCCCTTTTTCTCCCCCTCAGCCTGAACCGCTTTCATATCTGATCTTATTTTGCCAGTTCTAATTGGGGCTCTCTGCCGGGGACTGCGCAGCCATGTATCCAACTAATAATTACACGTCCTCCTGCAATTCCTTTAGATAATTGACTCTTTCTTGGTGAGGTTCGCCATATCATAGGGCTTCTGCAGGTTGCAACATTTCTTGAAGCAAAGAGCAGAAGAGTCTTAGGGGGAAGGAACGCAGCTCAATGGTAGAGTGCCTGCCTTGCATTGCAGAAGGTGGCAAGTTCAATCCGCAGTATCTCCATGTAGGACTTGGGAGAGGCTTCCTGTATCAATCCCTGGAGAGCTGCTGCCAGTCAGTGTAGACAGTATTGAGCTAAGTGGCCAAAGTTCCTATTCACTTGTGTATATGAGGGTCATGAAGGAAAAGAATCATCTGTGAGCTATTTTCCTAAAACAGTAAGATGGAGAGTGTCTAGTGTGAATATGGGGCACACAATATGTCCTATGAAGGCTGAGCTGAACAGGATACTTCTTATGTTTCTAATTCTCTCCTGTTTCTCAAGATGCCTTATTTCAAACAATCTACTTTCCTAAATAGGCAAAGGGAAAGTGGCAGCCAGTAGATGAAGCTGAAGACACCCGTGCATACGAAGAAGGTTGCAAGGAGCCCAGTTGGACCACAGCCAGGATGATGATGTTTGATACTTGCAAGGAACCAGACCTGTGCATTGTCTATGGGGAGCCCATCAGGCCAAAGCCCATCATCCATAAGAGGAGGGAGGGTCAGCAGGAAGCCCACCCAGTTGAGGAGGAGAATGTACCCCTTTTTCATGGAAGAAGTTGCAGAGCCTCCTGGGAAATCACGGTACAGACAATTCCTGGTGCTGCTAAGGAGCAGGATGTGTGCATTGTGGGTGAGGAAAACATCTGGCAGTACTCCAACACCTGCATGAGAAAGACGTGTTTGCAGAAAATCAGCTCAGGGGAGGGTCCAGTTTACAGCAAAGGAGACTCCAGTGTCCCAAGTAAAACTCCAGCCCAGACTGTTGTTGATGCCACAGCCAGGATGATGATGCTTGATACTTGCAAGAAGCCAGACCTGTGCATTGTCTATGGGGAACCCATCAGGGCAAAGCCCATCATCCATAAGAGAGGGTCAGCAAGAAGCCCACCAAGTTGAGGAGGAGGAGGAGGTACCCCTTCTTAATGGAGTAAGTTGCAGATCCCCCTGGGAAATCATGGTGGTGACAGTTCCTGGTGCTGCTGAGGAGCAGGATGTGTGCATTGTGGGTGAGGAAAACATCTGGCACAACCCCAACATCTGTGAGAGAAAAGCGTGTTTGCAGGAAACCCACTCAGTGGAGAGTCCTGTTCACAGCAAACTGGATTCCAGAGTCCGCAGTGAACCTCCATTCCAGACTGTTGTTGATGCTGCTAAGGGACAAGACATCTGCATTGTGCCCATTTTTCAAGGAACAGCCCCCAGTGAAGCCACAGCTCAGAGAGGTATGGATACTGGTAAGTAATGGGACTCCTGGGTAATGCATATTGGGGAGGGAGGTCCCAGGCAGAATTGCTTCTTAGCTCCAAATCTTAATGACAAGAACACAAGGCTATTTTTGAGGTCATCCCATGGTACAGCAACTTACAGTAGACCTACTAAAAGTAATGGACGGACATAGAACCCAATCTTGTGAAGAAATTGTTTTGTTTGTTGTTTGCAACTACTTTCCCTATGTTCATAGTCTGCTACTTTTGTGGATTGTCTGCTCTTGAGCATTAGAAAAGGTTCAGTGCATCAAGAATTAGAAATCTTGATCTAACCTAATGATGGACAAATAATATAGCTATGCTTCCTAAAGCCAATTTAAGCTTCTACCTGGAGACTGAGATAATATTTGCTCTAAAGAATAGGATCTCCAGAGGTAGGAACTTGCTGGTGAATCTGACAGAATGGAAAACCAGACTAAGGCTATTGAGCAGAGTGGAAAGAAAGGTCACCCATGATGGAAAATCATTGCCCGCTCAGACAGCAGTTACCCAAAAAGTGTAACAAAATGACAAAACATATTAGATTGAATCTTCCTGTTTCCATCTCTCTCTGACATCCATGATTTCCTTCTCTCTTATCCTGCAGGTCTTGTGCAGTGGAGAGAGAACAGAAGGAAATCTTTGGGGAAAGCACTGGTGGAGCAGAACTACCTGAGTCAGGATGGACCAAGGAGGGGAAAGAAAAGCCACACAGATCGGAAGACAGCTGAATCCCTTGTTCCTCATAGTAGCCTCTTCACTGTGCAAGGAGAACAGCCAGAAAACAGAGATGCTTTGAGAGCATTCACAGAGGAGAAAACCATTCAAAGGGCAGAGTCTGGAGGAATAAGCAGTGGGAGCAGAAACAATGGAAACAGCCCCACATGCCCTACACAGGTGAAGCAATTTACTTGTTTGGAGTGTGGAAGGAGCTTCAGGAATCAGAAACAGTTTGCTGCCCATCAGAAGATTCATACAGGACAGAAACCTCATAAATGTGCAGACTGTGGAACGAGCTTCCGCACGAAATGGAAACTTAAAGTACATGAAGGAATCCACACAGGGGAGAAACCTTTCAAATGTTCGAAGTGTGAGAAAAGCTTCACTGACAGCTCAAACCTTACTAGACATACAAGAACTCACACAGGGGAGAAGCCTTACAAATGTTCAAAGTGCGATAAATGTTTCGCACACAACTTCCACCTTGCAGTACATAAAAGAACTCACACAGGGGAGAAGCCTTACAAATGTTTGGAGTGCGATAAAAGCTTCACTGACAGATCATACCTTACAGTACACAAAAGAAGGCACACAGGGGAGAAGCCCTACAAATGTTCTGTGTGTGGGAAACATTTTGCACATATCTCAAACCTTAAAGTACATAAAAGAACTCACACAGGGGAGAAACCTTTCAAATGTTCAGAGTGTGAGAAAAGCTTCACTGACAGCTCAAACCTTACTAGACATACAAGAACTCACACAGGGGAGAAGCCTTACAAATGTTCAAAGTGCGATAAATGTTTCGCACACAACTTCCACCTTGCAGTACATAAAAGAACTCACACAGGGGAGAAGCCTTACAAATGTTTGGAGTGCGATAAAAGCTTCACTGACAGATCATACCTTACAGTACACAAAAGAAGGCACACAGGGGAGAAGCCCTACAAATGTTCTGTGTGTGGGAAACATTTTGCACATATCTCAAACCTTAAAGTACATAAAAGAACTCACACAGGGGAGAAACCTTTCAAATGTTCAGAGTGTGAGAAAAGCTTCACTGACAGCTCAAGCCTTACTAAACATAAAAGAACTCACACAGGGCAGAAACCTTTCTAATGTTCAGTCTGTAATAAATGTTTTCCTAAGATGTCAAACCTTACTAGACATCAGAGGATTCACAACGGGCAGAAACCCCATGAATGCTCAGTGCGTGGTAAGTGTGTCAGTCAGAAATCAAACCTTACTAAATATCTAAAACTTCACAGGAGGAAGACACCTTTTAAGTTATCACTGGGTAGAAAAAGCTTTAGTAAGAGCTCAAATCTTCCTAGTCAACAGATAATTCACAAAAAAGGTATAAATGTTCAGCTTGCGGGGGAAACAATACTAAGTGGTCATATCTTACCAAACATAAAGAATACCACAAAAAGCAGAGAAACCTTATTAATGTTCAGGGTACAGAAAATGCTTCAGCAGCAGGTCAGTCCTTACTAGACATAAGAGAATCATACACAGATGGAGGGCTTCCGGTGGAGCGCGTCTTCCGAGCGAGAAGGGATTCGGCGGAGAGCGCGATCCCTGTCCGACAAGGGGGGGAAAAAGGGGTGCAGAAGGGCGCAAGCACCCCAGAAACACGTCCGGAGGGTGTCCGGAGGTACAGGGGGCCAGCAGAGACCGGACGCAGCTCACTTCGCTGTCAGGTAACCCTCAAAAGGCGAAGAGTACAGCGACGTTGAGCAGCAGGTCCTGGGCAGCCATTTCCTCCCTCCCCTGCATTGGACAGCCCAGTCCTCGCAGAAGACTAGCGCCCCGCTTCCAAGCATAGGAAACCGGGGAGTGAACTAAGCTTGAAGGAGCAGTAACACTGGAATAGAGAAACCCGGTAAAAAAGGAGAGAAGTTTTTTTCGGGGTTCAGCCTTTATCAGGAATCAGCGAAAACGCACAGAGACTCCAGAGCGAGGAAAAGAGAAAGTTACTACTAGTGTCCACTTTGTTCCCCTGAAAGATTCTCCTATTAAAGCATCAGGTACCTCTTAAGCAGAGGTGCCTAATACAGGGGACAGAAAGTGAAGTTATAAAATTGGAACCATCTGATAGAGTGAAGGGGGCGCCGGAGAACGCTCCCTCCTATCGTGCTGTTTTCAGTGGAAAAGCGGAAGAGAAGCACCGACGCCATTAACTGGAGCAAAATGCGGTAATGACTAAAGCAAAAAGACTATCTTTTCTAACAGCACGGACTAACCTGGTTTAAAATTTGCGGCTGTGTCTTCATCCATCTGTTGGTGCCCGGGTGCAGGCTGTACTGATTTGTGATCTGTGAATTTTGATGACGGTCTGGCGACCGAAAGTAATCTTTAATCCTGTGCTGTGGGGCCCTTCGACTTGCTGCGTAGAGAGTCTACCTCAAAGCTGAACAGCGACGGAGAGAGCCATCTAGTGGACAGAGTGATTATCACGTCTGGGATTCTGTCCTGTTTTGTTTTCTACTCTCTCTCTTCTCTTTTCTCCCTACTTTCATTGTTTCGTACCCCCCTTTCCCCGCTTTCTCCCCCTCTCTTTTCCTCTCCCCTCTTTTACCCGCTCTCCAGCTCACTCCAGGAGGAATAGAGGGAGCTTCGTAGTTGCAAATCCCCACCTCCTGCCTGTTAAAAAACCTTCCAAAACGCTTTTTGAGTTGACTGAGAATATACCCCCCACTGCCTTTACACGAACTCTTGAACCCTTGAACTTTTGATCTCTAAGTCTTCATGGTTTCTACGGCTTTTTTTTTGATATCCCCAAAGTTACAATACGCTGAAAAGAAGTAAGTGGATCATTGTGTGCAACTTAAGGACTGTTAAAAGACTGTGGGCCGGGTCTAAATTAAGGTCAAATTAGAATTGGTTAATAAGTGTAAGCAATCAAACACTCTGATATATTGAGTATCGGGCATTGGGTATCGCAAAAAAGAAAGAGAGAATGTCAAACACTGGGAAAAGACCTGAAGGGGGAACACCAGTGGAAAGAAAGGGATCTAAACAAGAGGGGGACTTTAGAGCAGAGATCCTTAGAATGTTTGCGGAGATAAAACAGAGTGAGAAAAATGTAGAGCACAAGTTAGAACAAGTAGAACACAGAATTGGGGAAGTGGACAAGAAGATAGATGTAACAGTAAATGAATTGAAGAGTCAATTGAAAGAGGTTTTTAGGAGGACGCAGGCAGTGGAGGAAGGTCTGAAAAAGACAAGATCGGAAGTGAGAGATGTAAAACGTGAGGAAGATAAGTTAAAAGCTGAGGTACTGGAACTGAACAAAAGCCAAGAGGACATGAAAGACTGGATTGCCTTGAATGAATTAAGACAGAGGGAGGCCAATCTTAGGTTGAGAGCCATACCCGAAGTGCAAGGCGAAAACATAAAAGAGAAATTAATAACAGAACTAGCCCTATGGTTAGAGACCCCAATAGAAGAGGTTGAGAAGACAGCCCAATCGGCTTTCAGATTGAAAGTCAAATCAGCAAGGAATAAAAAATTTGTTGGAGACTGTCTAGTTACATTTAAAGAAAGGGAAATGAGGAACAGGATTCTTCAAAAAAATAGAGAGAAAAGGTTAAACATTGGGGGAAATTACATAATTATTTTCAAAGACATCCCAGTTAGGCTTCTAAAACGTAGGGACCCCTACAAAGAACTGGTACAGATACTGAAAAGAAATAATATTGAATTCAAGTGGGAGTTCCCTGAAGGAATTTCCTTCACATATAGGAGCAAGAGGCAAAAATTGACAAATCCAGAAGAATCAAGCAAATTTTTAAGAAAATATAAAGAACTAAAACCACAAAAAGAAGAAGACAAAGGAGAGGAGGCAGAAGGAGGGGAAAACCCAGAGGAGGAGGAGGGAGGGCCGGGGGAGGAGGAGGGGGAGAGGAGGGGGGGCAGAGGAAGGAGTCTAAAGGGAAATAGCAGCCGTTTTCTATCTTTCTTTCTATCTTTCTCTTTAGGAAATCAATATGGCGTTAAAAATTTACAGCTGGAATGTTAATGGGATGAACAATAGGGGCAGGAGGAATAAAATTGAGCATATCCTAAAGAAAGAAGGCCTAGATATTATTTGCCTGCAGGAGACGCACATAGCGAGGAAACATAAAAGAGTCTTGACTAACCAAAGACTGGGGAATGAATTTGTATCGTCAGATCGGAGTAAAAAAAGGGGGGTGGTCATCTATATTAATAAACAAATCGAAGCGAAACAATTATTTAAAGATGAAGAAGGAAGGATAGCAGCAGTACAAATTAATTGGCAAGGAGAAAAGGTAATAGTAGTGGGGATATATGCGCCGAATGTTAATAAGTCAGAGTTCTTTAGGAGGCTAGAAGGAAAGTTATCTGATTACGCTGATCAGAAAATTATACTTTTGGGAGACATGAACGGCGTGGTGTCGTTAGAGTTGGACAGACAAAGGGACACGAAAAGTACAGAAGGAAAGCTACCTAGAACCTTTTTCTCTTTGGTCCAGAACTGCAATCTAGTGGATGTTTGGAGATTTAAATACCCCTTGGAAAAACAACACACTTATCACTCAGAACCCAATGACTCATTTTCAAGATTAGACCAGATATGGATCTCGGCAGAATTAATCCCAAGAGCCGCAAGGGTGGGGATACAGGCTAAAACAATCTCCGACCACAACCCAGTAAAAATGGAATTGAAGGGGCTGGAAAGAAGATTAAATAGATGGAAAATGAAAGATTATTTACTGGACGACCAAGAGATAATAGAGAAAGCTCAAAACAGGTTAAAAGAATATTTTGAAGATAATTTAGGTAATGGTACAAAACCAAAGGTGGTGTGGGATGCAGGCAAGGCAGTGATGCGGGGCTTCTTTATCCAACAAAATGCAATCAAGAATAAAAAGAGAGAAAAAGGGGAAAAAGAAATTTTACAACAAATATTAGAGAACGAACAGAAATTAACTAAAAATCCCAAAAATAAGAAAATAAAAGAGAATATTAAAGTTTTACAATCCCAGTACGCGATGTTGATAAATAGAGAGATAGAATGGAAAGTTAAAAAATTAAGACAAAGGAACTTCGAATATGCTAATAAATCTGGGAAGCTATTGGCTTGGCAAATAAAAAAAAGGAAGGAGCAGAATACAATAAACAAAATTGAGGTAGAAGGAGAAGAGATAAATAAGCCCAATGAAATAAGGAAAGCCTTTTTGGACTTTTACAGAGGACTCTTCAAAAATATAGAAAGGAATAATATGAGGAAAATAGAGAGATATTTAAAAGCTAAGAACATCAATAAGATTTCCACAGTAGAAAAAGAGAAGCTGAACGCTCTAATTGAGATAGAAGAAATCAAAGCAACAATTAAGAACTTAAAAAATGGGAAAGCCCCAGGCCCAGATGGGTTTACCGGCAGATACTATAAGGAGATGGAACCAGTTCTGCTGACCCCATTGCAAGAAGTAATGAATAACATCCTCAAAGAAAGAGAATTACCAGAGTCGTGGAAGGAGGCATTGATCACATTAATTCCTAAACAAGACTCAGATTTACAGCAGATCAAAAACTATAGACCGATTTCCCTGTTAAATATAGACTACAAGATTTTTGCGGGAATCCTAGCAAAGAGATTAAAAGAAATTTGTGTAGAAAGTATACACAAAGACCAAGCCGGCTTTGTGCCGGGTAGGCAAATGAAAGACAACATAAGAAACATAATAAACATTATAGAATACTTAACAGACAGGTGCGATAAGCAAGGTTTGTTGTTATTCGTGGACGCCGAGAAAGCGTTTGATAATGTAATATGGGATTTCCTGCTGAAACAATTGGAACATATGGAAGTGGGCACTGAATTTTACAACGGGGTAAAAGCAATCTACACAGAACAAAGGGCAAGACTCATAATAAACAATGTAGAGACTGCAGAAATAATAGTAACAAAAGGAACAAGACAGGGATGCCCACTGTCCCCATTACTGTTTGTAATGGTATTAGAGGTCTTACTTAATTCCATAAGAGACAACAAAAAAATAAAAGGAGTAAGGGTCGGTCAGAACGAATATAAAATTAAAGCTTTCGCTGACGATCTGGTTGTAACAATGGAAGATCCATTAGACTCAACAAAAGAGGTACTTGAAGAATTTGACCAATTTGGAAAAGTATCGGGCTTCAAACTTAATAAAAGGAAAACAAAAATGATAGTTAAGAATATGCACAAGGACAAAGTTGAAGAACTACAAAGAGAAACGGAATTAGAGGAGACTAAGAGGGTGAAATATCTAGGAGTATGGGTAACGCCAAAAAATTGTCATTTTGGGGTACAATAGCCACAATTAAAATGTCCGTACTTCCAAGAATATTATTTCTCTTCCAAAATATCCCAGTGATCAAAGGTACAAGGATATTTAAAGTCTGGCATAGGGAGATCTCAAAATTCATCTGGCAGGGGAAGAAGCCCAGAATAAAATTTAAATTGTTGACGGATGTGAAGGAAAGGGGAGGCTTCGCCCTGCCGGATCTGAAATTATATTACGAGGCATCATGCCTATGCTGGGTGAAGACATGGATCAATCTGGAGGACAGAGAAGTGTTGGACTTAGAGGGCCACGACAATCGATTTGGGTGGCACGCCTACTTGTGGCATGGGCGGAGGAGAACGCATAAGGAATTTGGAAATCACATATTTAGGGGCCCACTGATTGAGGTATGGGAAAGGTATAAAGACGTGCTAGAACCAAAAACACCCCACTGGCTGTCACCATTAGAGGTTATGTCCGTTAAAAAGACCAATATGAGGGCCAATTGGGCTACATATGAACAACTGGTCATGAAAGAGGAAGGAAAGTGGAAAATGAGGCCGTACGAGCAGGTCAAGAACCAAGTTTATGATTGGCTACACTACTTCCAGATAAATGACATGTTTAGGAAAGATATCAAAGATAAAGGATATGCTGATAAAAACTCTAGATTCCAAATTGAGATCCTGGAAAATAATATAAAAACTTTGTCTAAAATGTACAATCAGCTACTGGATTGGAATCTAATTGATGAGGAAGTCAAGTCGGTAATGACATACTGGGCCAAAGACTTTGGCCGCAACATCTACTTCGAAGAATGGGAAAAACTATGGAAACAACATCTTAAGTTTACGGCTTGTGTGACACTTAAGGAGAATCTAATGAAAATGTTCTACCGTTGGTATATGACTCCCGTTAAATTAGCCAGAATGTACGGATCCTGTAATAAATGCTGGAAGTGCAAGGAAAGAGAGGGGACCTTCTACCATATGTGGTGGGAATGCCAAAAGGTTAAAGGGTTCTGGGAGAGTGTGTATAATGAAATGAAGAAAATTTTAAGCTATACTTTTGTTAAAAAACCCGAGGCATTCCTGCTGGGATTGGTAGGAAGGGAGATAAAAAGGAAAGATTACAAGCTGTTTCAGTACGCAACAACGGCAGCAAGGGTCCTGTTAGCTAAAAATTGGAAATTAGAGGGTTTGCCGACAATTGAGGATTGGAGATCAAAATTACTAGATTATGTGGAGATGGATAAGATGATAGGGAAAATCAGATATATAAAAGACCAGAGGTTTGTAAAAGATTGGGAAAGTCTTACGAAATATCTGGAAAACTTAAGCGATGGACAGATAACACTAGTGGGTTTTAAGGGAGCTCTGTAAGAAGTAAAGGGTAATGTCTAAAGAAAAACAGATGAACTAGAACGATTAACGGCACTACAAAATAAGAAATGCGGAATTATTTGCCTTTATTAATACGGATGATTTGTGGAAAGGTTGAAGGAAGCCATTTTTAAAATATGTGTGATATTAAGTGGAATATTATAGTCTGTCTTGTATTTTGATTTATGTAAACTAATAAAAATTACACATGAAAAAAAAGAGAGAGAATCATACACAGATGGAACAAAGTCTATGCATGTTCCAAGTGCAGTCAATGTTTCAGTTCAAGGGGGGACACATCAAAGAACCCACACAGCACAGAAACCTTTTCAATGCTCAGAGTGTAGAAAAGCCTTCAGTCAGGAGGCAAATCTCCTTAAACATCAAAGAACTCACACAAGAGAGAAACCCTATAAATGCCCTGTGTGTAGAAAAAACTTCAGGGAGAGCGGAGGTCTTTCCAGACATACAAGGTCTTCCCATATAGGGGAGAAACTGTACAATTGTGAACAATGTGGAAAGAGCTTCACCCGTAAATCAGACCTCAAGAGGCATCAAGAGCACCACACAAAGTAAATGCCCAACCAGGGTTCAAATCTCACTGAGAGTTTAGATAATGAATCGAGACTTCATGAAGGTGAGAACACACAGCGGATGGAAACCATGTAACTTCTTCAACTATGCTAAGAAGGTTGCATCCACACAATACTTTTAAAGCTTCCCCCCAAGGAATCCTGGGAACTTCAGTTCTTAAGGGTGCTGGCAATTGTAGGTCTATGAAGTACAAACTACTTTTCCCATCATTCTTTGGATGAAGCCATGGCAACAGTTATGAATGTATGGTGTGAATGTGACCTCAGTCTTGGCACCCATCTTTTTGGCATCACAGGAGCCACCCAGAAGCTGCATTCCCCAAACCTTCAAATACACACACATAATCCATGCTTTGAGAGGGTTCTTGGGTCTTTTTAGTGACGAGAACTCATTGCCTCAGGTTTTGTTGTCCTTTTGTGCTGTGGATTTCTTGTGACATTTTTTTTTTAAAAAAGAAGAAGGTTAATCCATACAAAAGAGAAGCATTCTAAATGCTCAAAATGTGAGCAGGGCTTCCAGTTCAGCACGCACTCAATGCACATCAGAGAACCCATGAAGTGGAGAAAACATACAAATGCTCAAAATGCCACAAGGACTTTACTTCTCCGTTTGATCTCATTAAACATAACAGGATGCACATTGAAAAAGGACCTCACAAATGCTCAGAATGCGGAGAGAGCTTCAGGTGCAGCACCTCCCTTATGGAACATCAGAGAATTCATAGAGGAGAGGAGCCAGATTTTGGCCTGAGCCATGCTTCTGAACCAAGTCTTGTTGAACAAAATGTAACGCGCCCTGAAAAGAAATGTTTTGTATCTTCCAAGTGTTCCAGCGGAAGCCTTGGTTACATCAACTGAAGCATAAACAGGAGACATCGCAGAGCTTCTCAGGCTGAAGCAAGACCCTTTTAAAAATCTCCAATTAATCAGCACAAGACAACTCCCACTGAATAACCCACAAGTGTGGGGAAAGCTTTTATGATAGTGCACTCATTTCACGTCAGTTTAATTGGCCCCAGACAGCAATGGAGAGGCAGAGAGATCTTGCAAATGCGTCTGTTTCTCCATTCTTCTACTTCAGTGTATTTTTCCTGTCATGGTACTTCTTTTTAAATGCATTTTTTGTTTGGGACTTGCTTCAATAAGTATTTTAATCAGTGTGCTCTATTCATCAATAAATTTTGTATGTTTTTTATTCCTTTTGCTTCTCTCTTTATTACTCTTGCCCCGTCAAGGTTGTAGTTTTAAATATGTTGCTGCAGCGTTTATTAAATTGTTAGTTTGGGTTTTTTGGTACGGCTTTTCTCATTGTGTAGCACCCTGCTTGTGGTTAACGCTTAGCTGGAATGAAATATTCAACGCAGCAATAGAGAAATTAAAATAATAATTTATTTGTCAGACAAATAAATGATAGGCACAGTGGTATATGGTTACCAAAGCTCTGCCCACTCCAGCCCTGATGGTCAGCACTTATATTTCCTCAGCCCAGCCCCCTTGCTCCTCCTTTGGCTGCCTCTGTCCAATCAGCCTGGTTGAAATTCCTATTGGCTGTTTGCTAGAAACAATCATAAAAGATACACCCATTTCCTATTACCTTTTATGGGAGACAAAGAGCTATATTTCCTTCTATCCATAAATGGCAAACAAGTATCCATATATCTTACATTTGCCTCAACAAGGCACCTTAATTACCAGATCACCTTTTGCCCTTGTTGCCCCTCCATTCCAAAATAGATGACTAAAACAGATGGCTCATTCTGTCTTAAACAGATCTTGGGTTCACATTCTCACACACCATCAATGAAATAAGAATCTAACATAAGAATCTAACATTTCTTACTTTCTAAATCCTTTGCATAATTACATTTAAGCCAACAAATCTCATACATTAACATAGATAGCTTTTTAGAAGAAAAGACATTTTCAAAGTAAAACTTCTTCAATTTACACCCCCCCCCCTTTCCTGGCCAGCTGCTTTTCCCATTAGCTCTTGCCCTTTAACCTTAGGAAAATGTGGCTAAAGTCTCTAATGGGAGGCACATGATATTATTTTCTGTTAAACAATAAATCCTACTATTTACTAACTCTTAATTAGTGTTTTTGCAGCTTGATTGTATTCTGTAATATGTGGGGTCAGTATAACCTTTTTGCTCCCAGCCTATAATTCCCTTTTACAACTTTGAGAATTTTGGCTCCTGCTATAAATCAGGGGGGCCCTTGTCCAGGAGGATAAACATCTGCCAAAGTCCTTAGCCAGCTGGTTTTCTGCCTGGCATAAAAACATTTGCAAATCTTTAAGCTCATTTTAAAATACAGGCCTTGATCAGATGCCTCAATTGCACATGGCTGCACTACCTCTGGCCTCTGGGCCAATCTGTATTCCCCAAGCCATGGCTGCCCAACGATGAAGGAAGGCCAACCAGCAGTGACGCATGCATGGCATCGCTATGTATGGCGCATGCGAGTGGCACCATGCATGTGCTGTACGCAGCAGTTTGGCGCCACTGGCACTCGAACACAGTATGAATGGTGGCAGGATCCTCCGCTTGCAGCTGTAGCGATAGCAGAGGGATCCCACCGCCATCTGTACGGCACTTGAGCGGCATTGGTGGCAAACCGCTATGTATCGTTAAAGAAATTGGAGTTCTTGTTGAAAGTACAGAGCTCTTGGTATATCCTTTTTAGTAAACCGCTATGCATGGCACATGCGCAGCACTGCACACATGCCCTGTACGGAGAGACGTCGTGTATGCCCTGTATATAGTGACACCGCACACGTGCCGTACATAGCGGTTTGCCCCCAGCACCACTTGACCACCGTAAGGACACTGGTGGGATCCTCTGCACACGGCTGCAGCGGTGCGATGGCGGATTGCACCACCACAGCCAAAGGTGGCCGGGCGAGCACCCTGCGGAGTGCCTTCTGGTCGCCCCCCTCAGACATGGCACCTGGGGTGGCGCGCGCCCACCCCACCCCCCTCCTCCGCCACTGTGCTTGCCTAACCATAAACTAGCAGCTAGCGAGCAGGAAGAAAGCGTTTAGTTAATTCATAGGTAGCTCATGGGAGGTAGGTCAAAATGATCAGCACAGGAATGAAACTAAGAGAGGGGACAATGCAGCCCTAGCAGTGCTCACTGTTGGCGCATGATGCATCTCATGCGCCTTGGACACACCAACCACATGCTCCGCCTGTTGGCATGCAGCAGCAGCATGGCCCAAGTAAATAAATGCATTGGGACCACACCCTATGTTCCTCGTTGCAGAACTGGCAAGGACCCCCAATGCGCACACACTCCCACAGAGAGATGCCAAAGGACAGCCTAGGGAAAGGTCCCTGTGAGAGACATACAGCTAAAGGCATAAGAGCCTGCTGGATCAGGTCAAAGGCCCATCTAGTCCAGCATCCTCTTTACACAGAGGCCACCTTGATGTCCCGGGCAAAACCTTCAAGCAGGACCTCAGCCCAAGAGGGTTCTGGTACAGTCAAACCTTGGTTGATGAACGCAATGCATTCCGGAAGCCCATTCAGCTTCCGAAACGTTCAACAACCGAGGGGCAACCTCTGAGTGGTTGCAAGAGCTTATTGCACACAAGCAGAAGTCACACCGGACGTTGGGGTTCTGAAAAATGTTTGAAAACCAGAACACTTACTTCCGGGTTTTCAGCATTCGGAAACTGAAACATACAATAACAGAGGCGCTCGTTGAACTGTATTTGAAAGTATTACTGCCTCCAACCATGGGGCAGGGCATAGCTATCATGAATAGTAGCCATCAATAGTTTCATCTGTCATAAATGGGAGCAATCCTCTTGGAAAGCCATTGCGTGACTGAGCACATATTCTACCAGTTACTCTAGGCTTCCTACTTGGAGAAGATGCCTAAGGGTTGTTCTCCTGCTTCTTCCAGCCACTCTGGGAGTACAATGTGAAATGCTCATCATCTATTTTCCACTCAAACTACACATTATGTTTTTAGTTTCTTTGCTGCATAAACAAACAACCAAGCTAACATTAACAGTTAAGTACCACTATCTACATGTCCAATGAGATGGCTGAATGCTGCATCTTCCTAAGATGGAGAATAGCCCAGGCAACAACAAATTCAAAACAAAACAAAACAAAACAAGAAAGCAATAAATCAAAGTGCACAGGGGAAAGAGGATCTCTATCATCTATCTATCTATCTATCTATCTATCTATCTATCTATCTATCTATCTATCTATCATCTATCTATCATCTATCTATCTATCATCTATCTATCATCCATCTATCTATCTATCTATCTATCTATCTATCTATCTATCATCTATCTATCTATCTATCATCTATCTATCTATCTATCATCTATCTATCTATCTATCTATCATCTATCTATCTATCTATCTATCTATCATCTATCTATCTATCTATCTATCTATCTATCTATCTATATATCATCTATCATCTATCTATCTATCTATCTATCTATCTATCATCTATCTATCATCTATCTATCTATCTATCTATCTATCTATCTATCATCTATCTATCTATCTATCTATCTATCTATCATCTATCTATCTATCTATCTATCTATTTATCATCTATCTATATCTATCATCTATCCATTGCTCTATCTATCTATCTCTGCTGTCTGAGTTCTCTTTTCAGGTCATGCTTCCTCACTCCAACAGTTTGTTTTTCTGTGAACTCCAATTCCCAGCAACCTTTGCACTTCCCACATAAACGATTAACACCTGACCTCATTTAGCTGAGCAAACACCCAAGTGGGTCAGTGAAGGGGCTTGAGATGAAGAAGGAAAGTCTGTGAATTCACCAGTGTCTACCAGGAGGGGTGAGCTGGAGCCTACCAAGAACTAAAGATAAGACATGCTGGGATTGGGTAGAAATTTCTGAACTGGGGGTCCCTGTTTTCCCCCTCTTTCTACCCCTTTGTGGCATTTGAAATGCAGACTTGATCTCACAAGGGGCTGCTGCTCTGGGTCTCAAATGTAGACCTGCCTTAGTCCTAAGAGGACCCGGGTGAGTCAAAGGAGGCTGGCATTCCTCTGGAGGAATGAGAAAGTGACAACAAGGGGCTCCCCAGTTTTGTGGGAGGAGGAATATGGTCAGCAAGGAAGAATGCAAGAGAGGGAATTCTTCCCGTGGATGGGTAAACAGGGGTGGGGTCTTGGCTTTTGCATTAATTAAATATTTCACTAAGGGGCAGTGTCCATGTAGGAGCATGATTGCTTAAGGGAGAGTCCTTGGGGAGCTGCAACCCAGAGTCAATATCAGAAGGGGAAAGAGGGACAGGGTGTGTATAAGGGCTTCTGTAGATGGAGGATGCTACATTTAAGGAGCAAAAATGCTGCATTTCGTAGAGCAAAGATCAACAAGGTCTTAGAGGGAAGGAATGCAGTTCAGTGGGAGAGCACCTGCTTTGCCTTGCAGATGGTTGCAGGTTCAATCCAGTCCATGCAGATAGTCCTAAACTAAGTGGCCAACATTCCTATCCTCTTGTGTAGGATCATGATGGAAATATTACATTGTGAGCTATTTTCATAAAACAATAACATGCAGAATGTCAGAAATCTAGTGTACATATGCAGCATTCACAGTACCCTACCAAGAACTCAAGATAAGACATGCTGAGATTGGGCAGAAAATTCTGAACTGGGGGTCTCTGTTTTCCCCCTCTTTCTTCTCCTTTGTGGCATTTGAAATGCAGACTTGATCTTGATTTCAGGAGCAAATATCAACAGAGTCCTAGGTGGAAGGAATGAAGATCAGCGATAGGTGGGGATCATGAAGGAAAGGTTGGCATGTTTGTGTGTTGATCATGTTCAATATCCAGGCTATTTATATTCCAAATAGCTTTAATTTCAGAAACATAACTGAGAAGAGCTACAATCTCATATTTATTCACTTTGTCCCTTTTAGAAAGCACAGATTTCTCCCTATTAACAATTAGGGATCTTCCTCTGTCTGTTACACTTCAGACAGATCACACGGACACAACACTCCCCTCGGCAGCATCCCTAAGGGGACCTGGGTGAGTCAAAGGATGACAGCCATTTGGAAGAATGAGAAAGTGAAAGCAAGGGATTTCTCATTGTGCAGGAGGAGGAATGTGAGTAGCAAGGAAAGGTGCAAGAGAGAGATTTCTTCCCATGGGAGGTTAAGATAGGGTGGGGTCCAGAAGCCATTTGTGTTTCGCATTATTTACATTTTTCACTAAGAAGGGGGATCTTGCTTAAGACAGAGCTGCAGCCTGCAACAAAAAGGAAAAGAGGGACAGGATGTGTATTAGGGCTTCTGCAGGTGGAGGTTGCTACATTTCCTGGAGCAAAGATCAAAAGAGTCTTAGGGGGAAGGAACGCAGCTCAATGGTAGAGTGCCTGCCTTGCATTGCAGAAGGTGGCGAGTTCAGTCCCCAGTATCTCCATGTAGGGCTTGAGAGAGGCTTCCCATATGAAACCCTGGGAGCTGCTGCCTGTCAGTGTAGACAGTACTGAGCTAAGTGGCCAAAGTTACTATTCTCTTGTGTATATGAGGATCATGAAGGAAAAGATTCATTTCTGAGCAGTTTTCCTAAACCAGTAACAGGAGAGTGTCCAGTGTGCATACAGGGATACTCCTGTGCTCCTAATTCTCTGTATTTCCTGTTTCTCAACATACCTTGTTTCAAACAATCTACTTTCCTGAACAGGCAAAGGGAAAGCGGCAGCCAGTAGACGAAGCAGAAGACGCCTGTGGCTAAGAAGAAGGTTGCAAGGAGCCCAGTTGGACCACAGCCAGGATGATGATGTTTGATACTTGCAAGGAGCCAGACCTGTGCATTGTCTATGGGGAACCCATCAGGCCAAAGCCCATCATCCACAAGAGAATGGGGGGTCAGCAGGAAGCCCACCCAGTTGATGAGGAGGATGTACCCCTTTTTCATGGAGGAAGTTGCAGGGCCTCCTGGGAAATCACAGTACAGACAATTCCTGGTGCTGCTAAGGAGCAGGATGTGTGCATTGTAGGTGAGGAAAACATCTGGCAGTACTCCAACACCTGCGTGAGAAAGACGTGTTTGCAGAAAATCAACTCAGGGGAGGGTCCAGTTTACAGCAAAGGAGACTCCAGTGTCCCAAGTAAAACTCTAGCCCAGACCGTTGTTGATGCCACAGCCAGGATGATGATGTTTGATACTTCTAGGGTCCCAGACCTGTGCATTGTCTATGGGGAACCCATCAGGCAAAAGCCCATCATCCATAAGAGAACGGAGGGTCAGCAGGAAGCCCACCCAGCTGAGGAGGAGGAGGATGTACACCTTCCTCACGGAGGATGCTGCAGACCCCCCTGGGAAATCACAGTACAGACAATTCCTGGCACTGCTAAGGAGCAGGACATGTGCATTGTGGGTGAGGAAAACATCTGGCAGAACCCCAACATTTGTGAGAGAAAAGCGTATTTGCAGAAAACCCTCTCAGTAGAGAGTCCCGTTCACAGCAAACTAGACTCCAGGCTCCCCAGTGAACTTCCAGTCCGGACTGTTGTCGATGCTGCTAGGGGACAAGACATCTGCATTGTGTATGAGCAAGGTGTCCTACAAAAGCCCACCATTCATATCAGAATTGGGTATCCTGAGGAAACTCACCCAGGGAAGGATGTAGTTAAGCCTGTTGCTGGCGGAGGAGATTGGAAAGGCCCCAATGAATCTACTTTCCAAGCTGTTCTTAATGCCACCAAGGAACAAGACTCCCACGTTGGGTACGAGGAAATGGTTAGTCAGAAGGCCATTTTTCAAGGAAGAGCCCCCAATGAAGCCACAGCTCAGAGAGGTATGGATACTGGTAAGTAATGGGACTCCCGGGTAATGCATAGAACATAGAACCCACTCTATGTAGGTACTCTTTGCTGGGGAAACAATACTGCTCTTGAGGTGTGTGTGTGTGTGTGTGTGTGTGTGTGTGTGTGTGTGGCTTGTGCAGAAATTTTTAAAAAGAAATTATATACAGTGGTACCACAGGTTAAGTACTTAATTTGTTCCAGAGGTCCATTCATAATCTGAAACTGTTCTTAACCTGAAGCACCACTTTAGCTAATGGGGCCTCCTGCTGCCGCTGCACCACCACACAGCAATTTCTGTTCTCATCCTGAAGCAAAGTTCTTAACCCGAGGTACTATTTCTGGGTTAGCGGAGTCTGTAATCTGAAGCGTATGCAACTCAAGGTACCACTGTATACATCTCTGATAGCAATTTAACTTTGAGCTCCAACAATTCGGTTTGAAATCTAGATTTTTTATTTTCGAAATCTAAATTTATTTTATCTCCATTAAATATATCATTTACTTGATGATATTGCAACCAACCCGTAAGTACTTCTTCTATTTGATTATATGATTGAAGTTTTAATCCTTTATCGGTTTCCATCCATATCTCACCATAGGTGGCCCACCTTCCCTCAATATTTAATTTTTTAACAGTCAATGCCCCTACTGGAGATAGCCACCATGGTGTTTTTCGTTCTAACAGATTTTTATATTTGTCCCAATCTTCATAAATTGACTTTCTTATCACGTGATTTAGAAACCCTTTATAAACTTTACTTTGTCATACCAAAGATAAGAATGTGAAGAGAATCAGAACTTACAGGGTTAAGCAGTTCTGAGTGACGTCTCACATTCTGAGGCGTGGCTATATTTCACAGAGGGGAGTGTTTTTCTCTGTGTCTTTGTTCCTTTCGCTTTTGCGGCGAGGCAGCAAGATGTGCGCTCTCTCGCCGGGTGATTTAAGAGTTGTTTTCCTACACGATTAAAGACTGTAAAAGCTAAGCAAGTACGCTTGAGTGTGTTTGAGTTATTACACACACACACACACAGCAACAGTTTCTAAGCTGCGGAAACTCTGCTACAGGAAGCTGACGGAGAGCTATCCCCGGGGATCCAGTGTGGAGCAGAGCGCAGGGAAGCGTCTGGACTCCATCCAACAGCCACAGGTTATGGAGAGGGCAGCAAAGCTTTGAAGCTGTTGCCAAGTTGTGCCGGTGTGTGTGGAAGCCAGCTGAGGAGAAGCTGGAGCCAGCTGGAGTCCTGCCTAACGTTTAAGGTAGAGGAGCTCGCTGGGAGGAATCGGATCTCCAAGGACCGGGTGCCGGAGGAGCTGTTACGTGAGTACGCTCAGCCCCGGGGGAGAAATGGCTCAGTCCCAAGAATATGGCTTTGGGCTTAAGCTGCCATGTGAGAAGCTGAGCAGCCAAAGTTGGTTGGAGTGGAGCTTTCAAGCAGAGCTTCTCCTAGTCAGGGCGCTTTGGTGGGACGTAGTCCAGCCACCACAGAAGGCAGCTGGGAAAGCAGAGGCTCAAAGGGCTGCAGAGCAAAGTGAAGTTGAGAAGCGTGTGCTTGCTTTTTTGGCAGAGAATGTGAATGCTCATCTAAGGCCAGTTGTCCTGGATGCTAAAAGGCCAGAGGCTGCTTGGCTAGCACTCCGTGAGGCTTGTGAAGCTGGGGTGGGAAGCAAGGGCCAAGATGTGGCTGCATCCGAAGGGGAGAGGCAAGATGGCGCTGGGCACATTCTTGAGAGCCGACACACAGCTGGGAGGAGCTGGGAGCCCCCACGGGGGGACGAAGGGACTGTTGCTGTTGCTGCAACGTGCCTGTGTGAGGAGCCACGAGAGAGGCCAAGTGTTGGGGGCCCTTTACCCACCAGAGGGGGTGCAGGAAAACGTCCTGGGAGCCCTGGGAGCAGTGGGGGGGGCAGTGAGCGGTGAAAGCTGAGAGAAGCCTCATTCTCCAAAGGCTGCCAAGAGTTGTTTACGTCGTGAGTCGGAGCCTGGGAAGCTGAAAAGAGCTAAACGCTTCAAGGCCAGCCATCTGCAAAAAGTACAGATAAGAGCTACAGAGCTGTGTGGGAACGCTGAGACAAGTCCGGTCTCCAAGGCAACTGGAAAAGTTGCATCTACAGAAGCCGTGAAGGTCGTGGGCAAGTCTTCCTGCCGGGGGGAGTCTGTTGCCGTGACAACCAGAGAGGACATCTGCAGAGGCCCCAAGGACGGGGGCATCGAGCCTTTTGTTGCCATGGCAATGCTTAAGGACAACTCCAGTGAGGAGAGAGTGCTGCGCTGGGTCATCGACTCTGGAGCCAGCCATCACCTGATAACAGTGACACCTGGTGTCGAGATGTGGAACTGCAGAGCTGTTCCAGCTGGGAATACAGTTGTATTTGCTGATGGGTCACAGAGACATTTGAGCACTGTTGGAAATGTTTATGTTTCTTTCTTGCAGGCGGAGTTGGAAGTGTATGTTGTGCCTGAGATGAAACAATGTCTTTTGTCTGTTCCTTGTCTCTTGAAGCAGGGGTACAAGGTTTGCTTTGAAAATAATGTCTGTTCTATTTCCAGGGGTGGGAGGCAGCTCGTCAGTGTTGCATGCCAGAACAATCTCTTCATTTTGGAAACACCTCTGGAGTGTGAGGGGAATGCTGAGGGAGCACAAGCAAAGTGTGCAAACGTTCCCACTCATGGTTCATGTGCTTGCTTGTGGCACAAAAGAATGTCACATGGCTCTTGGAAAGGTATCCAAAGGTTACCGCAGTACACAGTAGGGTGCAAGATAAACCATGTGACCAATCCCTAGATTGTAGGGCATGCAGAAAGGCAAAGGTAAAAGGGTGCAGTTCTCCCAGGGTGGAGAGGGTAACCACAAAACCTTTTGAGCTTGTGCACACAGACCTTTTTGGGCCCATGCCAAAGCCAAGTCTGGGCGGAGCCAGGTTTGTGCTGACACTGATAGATGATTTTAGCCAGAACGACTGGTCCTTCTCGCTGAAAACGGAAGGAGAGGCAGCACAACTGATCAAAGATTGGGTTGTGGAGGTAGAACTACGGTTCTCCACCAAAGTGCAGGGGTTCAAGAGTGACCGAGGTGCAGGGTTTACTGGGTCTGCTCTGCACAGTTTCTTCCGTCAGAAAGCGATGCGTCACAAGGTGACGGCTCCTCAGGAGAGGGGCGTGGCAGAGCTCAGAAGTGAAGCTCTGGCTCAAACTACAGAGGTTTTACTGTGTGACTCCGGTTTGCCTCAGTTTTTTTGGAGTGAAGCCTGGAGGACGGCGAATTTCACGATGAACAGGTCCTACAATTCAGTGGTAGGTGACACCCCGTATTCCATGCTCCACGGAGAGAAGCCAAAGCTGCATTTCTTCCGTGTGTTCGGGTCACAGGCCTGGGTGCCTTTGCCAAAGGCTCAACGAAAGCAAGGTGCCCCGAGGTTCCAGAAAATGATCTTCTGTGGGTATGAACCTGCGACAAAGGGGTGGAGGTTTGCATATGCAGAAGGTGATCAGACCAAGCTTCTGATCAGTAAACGTGCTGAGTTCTGTGAGCAGAATGGTTGGTCAAGGATCCATGCAAGTCCTGACGTTCTCTCAGAATGTCTGTCTGATTCTGAGGAGGAGGGAGAGCTAGAGGCTGAACCTGTTGCTGAGGACCAAGTCTCTGAACAGGGTCAAGAACAGGGTTGGGCATCTCCACAGGTTGTTAAAAGAGAGCCCAAGAGTGAGCCTTCATCTCCTGTTAGCAAAGTACAGAAGGCGCGAAGGCGCACTAGGTCAGAGGGGGAGTCTTCTGATGTAGAGGACACACTTGCTGGCCCCAGTGGGTCAGAAGGAGCGCCTGAGTTTGTGCTCAGACGGTCCACTCGCACCACGAAGGGAGTTCCACCTGAGAGGTTTCAGGCCACCAGTGCGTGGATTGGTTTCGCACAGTGCGAACCTGGGAGTTTTGAGGAGGTTCAACAGTTGCCTGAGAAAAATGCCAGGAAGGGACGAAAGGCAATGGAAAGGGGGTTGAACTCTCAGAGATCTGTAAATGTGTGTTCACAGGTTCCCTCTGAATGCGAGTCGAGAGGGGGTGTGAAGAGAATCAGAACTTACAGGGTTAAGCAGTTCTGAGTGACGTCTCACATTCTGAGGCGTGGCTATATTTCACAGAGGGGAGTGTTTTTCTCTGTGTCTTTGTTCCTTTCGCTTTTGTGGCGAGGCAGCAAGATGTGCGCTCTCTCGCCGGGTGATTTAAGAGTTGTTTTCCTACACGATTAAAGACTGTAAAAGCTAAGCAAGTACGCTTGAGTGTGTTTGAGTTATTACACACACACACACAGCAACAGTTTCTACGCTGCGGAAACTCTGCTACAGGAAGCTGACGGAGAGCTATCCCCGGGGGTCCAGTGTGGAGCAGAGCGCAGGGAAGCGTCTGGACTCCATCCAACAGCCACAAAGAATGCAACCCAAATCTGTTATCATGACCTTCCAAGTCTAGTAAATCCGTATTTTCCAATGTTATCCACTCTTTCAACCAACACAGGCAGGATGCCTCGTAATAGAGTTTCAAATCTGGCATTGAGAATCCACCTCTTTCTTTTTTTATCTATTAAAAGTTTAAATTTTATCCTTAGTTTTTTCCCTTGCCAGATGAACCTCGGTAGTACTTTTTGTCGTTCCATGAATTGCCCTGGTCCTTTAATTACCAGAATCATTTGGAATAAAAACAGGATCTTGAGTTTTATATATATGTAAGGCTGCTGGGAGAGCGTTCCGGGCTATCTGCAGCCCCCCCCCCCCCCCCAATCTCTGAGCATCCTCTGGAGAGCATAGCTCTGGAAAGGCATTCCCTTCTTCTCCAGGGTGCTCCAGCGACATAAACCAACTTGATTTATGCAATGCACAGCAAGAAGAATGAACCATCCGTAGATCTAAACTATGTATTTATTTACACTATATTACACAGACACAGAATCATGACGCTCTCTCTCATTCAGCTCCAAAAGAGAACAGGCAAAAGTGAAAGTACATCACATAATACATATAGATAGGATTATATCCGGTTCTCACACTTCCTCTCCGACAGACCGTGTGATTTCCACTAATCACAAAATGCGGCCTCGGAAGAGTGAAATTGCTAACAAAGGCTTGTGCAGAAATTTCTCAATTTAACTATGTACTTTTTGATGTTTCATTTGTTGCTCATAGTATTTTGCTGTATATTCTACTCTTAAGAACTAGGAAAGTTTCTGTCAGGCGATGGTGTGGTTGCTCGAGAGCAAACAGGCAAGACTCCAACCTGTCTTTTCCAGGCTTTATTATCTGTACAACCTATCTTACAGTGCAGAGTGTCACAAGTCCATGTCTGCTCAGTCGCTAGCAGAATCTGGGAGTGGGCGGTCCTTATACCTTACCCAGCATAACAGACGTGTGACCCCATCCTTCTCCTCTCCCTCTGTGCACAAACCTACTGCACAACGTGGACACTGGCAAAGGGGTACTTGCCTCCCCTCCCCTTTGCTCAGGCTCTCCCTAGCATCTTCTGATCCCTGCGCCCCTTCCCCACTGGAGGCAGGGCTTCCCTCCTCGCAGTGGAAGAACTGCTTCGCAAGATCTTCGGAGGCTCCTTGTAACACAACTGCTCTTCCACCACTCACCTCTGAGCTGATGGCAGTTCCCTGACAGTTTCAATGCATCAAGAATCAGAAATCTTGCTCTAACCAGGATGAACATAGCTATGCTCCCTAAAGCCAATCTAAGCTTGCAACTGGAGACTGATGAAACTTTGGCTCTGTCATAGAACCCACTCTATTTAGGTTCTGCTTGCTGGGGAAACAGCAGGACTCTTTGCTGGGAAAACTGTACTGTTCTTGGGTTGTACACAGTGTGTGTGTGTGTGTGTGTGTGTGTGTGTGTGTGTGTGTACACACCGTATTTTTCGCTCTATAAGATGTACCAGACCATAAGACACACCTAGTTTTTGGAAGAGGAAAACAAGAGGAAAAAAATTCTGAATCCCAGAAGCCAGGAAAGCAAGTGGGATCACTGTGCAGCCCTGGCTTATGGTGTAGCTGTTGGTTTCTGCTTCCTTCACTGAGCAGCGAAGTGCTTGTCACAAGACAATGTTTACATTCCACAGTCAAGTGCTGTTGGGTTTTCTCACGGGAAAGGAGACTGGATGTGACGTACACTGGTTTCCTGTTTTTCACTGTTCTTTGCAGTTCAGTCTGTGATTCTCTCCGTGCTTTAGAGGAGAGAGGATGCCTTTCTCTGCTCCGGCAGAGGGAAAATGTTTTTCTGTAAATTACCAGCTTTGAAGTGTAAATAAAGTAATATAGAGCATGTTGGCACGTACTTTTCATCATTCCGCTGTGCACTGGACACTGCTTATCCCCAACATTTGGTTATGGGCCCAGAAAAACGCAGTGTTTTGAGAATGGACTCCAGAAGTCGGGCTCCTGGCAAAGGAACAAAGGAGCAAAGAATTGGAGTGCCGGCAAAGGATCGGAATGCAGAGGGCCGGATCGGACGATATCTCTGCGCGTCAAGATGATTTGATGAGGTATGTGCTACAGCTCCGGGCAGCCTGCCAGCTTCTAATTAATGGCTTTATAGCTGGACTTTGAACTTTTATAGCCGGTTTTGCCGTGGCACAGGCAAAAGGCTAGAAGGATAAATTTTTCCTATGCTGGGGGAAATCGAAAGTAAAGCAGCTGCAGCAGTGTCGCAGCATGAATTTAAGACAGCAGAGAGAACTTTCACTTTTGAACTTGCCTTTGGAATGCGGTTTGAAGCAGCTGCAGATAAGCAAAGCAGTTAAGCAGAAAGGCACAGGCTCACAGGCAGAGGCTGGAAATCGAAAGTACTTTTGAATTTGCTTTTGGATTGAAGCAGCTGTACACAGACGCAGCATGTATAAAGCAGCCTGATTTAAAGCAGCAAAGATGACGCAGAAGGCTAATGCCAAAGTCATGATGGCTAGCTGCAGAAGGCTGGATGAGGCAAGTGGGGAATTTGATGCCAATCAGCCAAATGCTCAACTCACAGTAGCCTGTGATACTGCCATGATTCAGAATGAAGCAGACCGCCAGGGTGATAGCTGCATGGGCAAGGGGGAGTCTTCACAGACGTCATCCCATAGTGCAGTGGAACCACCAGATGGCGCCAAAGCTTTGAAGGCAGTGAAATGCTACACGTGTGGACGTCTAGGCCATATGAAGAGGGAATGCAGATATCCCAGGGCCAAGACAGAGCAGCGCAGCGAAAGCTCATCGCGTGGAAAAGGCCGAGGCAAAGGCAAAGGTCCGGTGTCCAGGACAACGCAGCACAAGGCAATGGTCTCACGCTTCACTCCAAAGGTTGCAGAGGTCCAGAAGACGTCTAGATCTTTCTTCGTTGTTGATTCGGCTGCAACCCACCACATGTGCAACGATAAGCGACTGTTCGTGTCTTTTACACCGCAGGAAGGTGCGATTCACCAGGCGGATGACCACACAATTCCCAGTAAAGGCTACGGAACTGTTGTTCTTCACAGTTTGGACTTATCGATACAGGATGTGCTTTATGTGCCAGATGCCAAGCATAATCTGCTCAGCGTTGGACAGCTGAATGAGCGGAAAATTGACGTTTCCTTTAAGAACAAAAGGTGCATCATCACAAAGAAAAATGATTATGTATTGCATGCTGAATATGTTGATCGTTTGTATGTTTTGTATTTTGATGATGTTGTGCAGGATGACACTTGTTGCATTGCAGGTTCTAACAAAAGTTTGCATGCAGAATGTATTCACGATTTTCATCGAAAATTTGGTCATTTGCATTTTGAGGCAGTATCTAAAATGCCTGCCTTGGTTGAAGGTATGACTATTAAACCCTGCAGGTACCACATGAAGTGCAAGGCATGCGCAGCAAACAAGGTAAAAATGGCTGCGAAAGGTAAGGTGTCTAGTAGGCAAGCTACAGAACCATACCAGGTTGTTCATGCTGATTTGGTTGGACCACTAGCGCCCTCTTTGGGTGGAAACAGGTACTTCATGGTTCTCATTGATGCATTTTCCAGGTATATTTATGTGTACAATCTCAAGCAGAAATCAGAGGCTTTTCCAAGGTTCAAGGAATTCTGTGCTTGGTTGGAAAATGTGCATGGTAAGAAGATAAAAATTCTTTTCACTGATCGCGGGGGAGAATTCACTTCTCAGCAGTTTGAAGCTTTTCTGACTGAGAAAGGAATTCAACACGATTTGTCTAGTCCTCGCTCGCCATGGCAGAATGGACTTGCGGAACGAGCAAATCAGACATTGCTTCAAGGGTTAAAAACCTTGCTGCATGATGCCAATCTTCCAGAGAGTTATTGGGCCGAAGCTCTCTCATGTTTCACTTACAGTTATAATCACAGGTTATCTTCAGCGATTGGTTGTACCCCCTATGAGAAGATGTTTGGCAAGAAGCCATACATCAAACACATGAAAATTTTTGGTTCTGACATGTGGGTTCACTCACCACAAAGCTCCAAGTTAGACAAGCGTGGATTGCATGGTATCTTTCTAGGTTATCAGAAAGGGTCTTACAGAATAATGATGACTGACTCTAAGGAAATTAAGCTCACAAGAAGTGTTGAGTACAATGCCAAGTGGGGGGAGAATGTGGGTATTTTCCAATGTTATCCTGATGACAGTGATGAAACTGAGGATAGTCAAAAGCAACCGCAACAACCCACACCCACTGATGAAGGTTCTGATTCTGAGTCTGAAACTGAATCGGGTGATTCAGAGGATTTCAAGAGTGCGAAAGCCTCTATGCGACCCTCTGAAAGCTCTGATCAAGAATTAGAGGAACCATTGTTCACAATAGGTCACTTTTCTCCTAAGAAGGAAGAGGAGAGTATTGAAGACTTAAGGCTAATTCGCAGGTCACAGAGAGCAACAAAAGGCAGACCTCCAAAGAGATTTGCTGATGAGTTTGCCAAGATAGCAGTAACAGCTGTTAAAAGCTCCAAGAAGGTGTTTGAACCTTCAAGTTTCCAAGAAATCCAGGATTTGGATTCAAAGGAAGCTGAGCCATGGTTAAATGCCATGAAGGCTGAGCTTGATTCCTTGGAAAGGAACAAAACATGGGACCTTGTTCCAGTAGTTCCAGGAATGAAACTGCTTGGAAGCAAATGGGTCTTCAAAGCGAAGACAGATCAAAATGGCTAGTCAGACACAAAGCCAGATTGGTAGCCAGAGGTTTTGCACAGGTACCAGGTGAAGACTATCACGAGACCTACTCACCCACCGTGAGGTATGAGAGCATTAGGCTTATGCTCAAGCTAGCTGCAGAAGAGAATCTACACATTAGTCACCATGATGTGAATACAGCTTTTCTGTACGGATCTCTAGATGAATCACTTTATATGCTTCCACCTGATGGCGTACAGGTAAAACAGGGATTTGTTTGTGCTCTGAAGAAGTCCCTTCATGGTCTCAAACAAAGTGCACGGTGTTGGCACACAAAACTCACTGAAGTATTGTTTTCTCTAGGTTTTAAGCAAGGGAAAGCTGATCCATGTGTATTTGTCAAAGAGGAGGGGCAAAAGAAACTATATTGTTTGTTTTATGTTGATGATCTTTTATTCTTTTGGAAGGATGTCACAATGTACAATAACGCCCTAGCTCAACTGAAAGAGCACTTTGACATGAAAGATCTTGGTGAGGTAAACAACTACCTATCTCTGGAAATAGAGAGAGATCAAGATGGTAACATTCTAGTACACCAGTCTCGTAAAATTGCTGATGTGTTAAGCAAACTAAACCTGATGGATGCTAACCCTGTAGACACACCGATGACAACAGGTTATCAGGTAGATGACACTGGAGAAGCATTTTCTGATACTACACTGTACAGAAGTGTGCTAGGCAAGCTAAACTTCATTGCCAGATGTTCAAGACCTGACATTGCTGTTAGCTGTAATTTGCTAAGCAGACAAGTCAACAATCCTACTGTTAAGGATTGGAAAGCTCTGAAACGCATAGCGCGGTATTTGAAAGGCACTATGCATTACAGACTGAGATTTAACAATCAAAAGTCTGGTGGTCTTGAGATGTTTGCAGATGCTAGTTTTGGAAGTGACACTACAGACAGGAAAAGTACGTCTGGAGTTTGCTATAAGTACAATCAGGGTCTATTTGATTGGTCATGCAAGAAGCAAACAACAGTTAGCTTAAGTACTTGTGAAGCTGAACTGAATGCACTGTCTTATTCACTTAAAGATTGTGAATGGTTGTTACAATTGTGCAAAGACATGAAAATTCCTGTCAAATGTCCAATCCAGGTTTACCAGGACAACAAAGCATGTTTGGCTTTGCTGAATTCTGAAGGTTGTAAGCAAAGCACGAAGCACTTGCAATTAAAGTTGCAACATGCTAGGGAACGTATTCAAAAGGGACTCGTAACGGTGTCCTATATGCCAGGTAATGAAATTCCTGCTGATGTATTGTCCAAGATTGTATCAAGGGATCAACACTGTACCTATGTGCAGAAGTTGGGTTTGTACTGATATTGTACGAACACGCTGCCCAGTGATGTTCACAGAAAGGGGGAGGATGTTGGTTTCTGCTTCCTTCACTGAGCAGCGAAGTGCTTGTCACAAGACAATGTTTACATTCCACAGTCAAGTGCTGTTGGGTTTTCTCACGGGAAAGGAGACTGGATGTGACGTACACTGGTTTCCTGTTTTTCACTGTTCTTTGCAGTTCAGTCTGTGATTCTCTCCGTGCTTTAGAGGAGAGAGGATGCCTTTCTCTGCTCCGGCAGAGGGAAAATGTTTTTCTGTAAATTACCAGCTTTGAAGTGTAAATAAAGTAATATAGAGCATGTTGGCACGTACTTTTCATCATTCCGCTGTGCACTGGACACTGCTTATCCCCAACAGTAGCCACGCACAACCTCTGCCTGAGAGAGGCTGCGTGCGGCTAAGCCAGCGGGATCGCAGCGCTTTTCCTCCTCGGGGAAAAGCCCCCAAGAACCGCACACACGCTGCACACAGCTCTTTAAGGGGAGTGCTGAGCAGAGCCTCCCACCTGCATTCGCTCCATAAGACGCACACACACTTCCCCTTACTTTTTAGGAGGGGGAAAGTGCATCTTATAGAGCGAAAAATACGGTAAGCCTTGTAGACAAATTTTTCAATTTAGCTGGGTACTTTTTGATTTTTTGTTATTTCTTCACAACTACTTTCCCTATGTTCGTAGTCTGCTACATTGGCTGTATTGTCTGCTCTTGAGCACTAGAAAAGTTTCAAAGCACCAAGAATTGGAAATCTTGATCTAACCTCATGATGGGCAAAGAATATAGCTATGCTTCCTAAAGCCAATGTAAGCTTCCACCTGCAGACAGAAAATATTTGCTCTCAAGATTAGGAACTTGCTGGTGAATCTGACGCAATGGCAAAACCAGACTCAGGATATTGAGCAGAGTGGAAAGAAAGGTCACCCATGATGGCAACTCATTGCCCGCTTTGGCAGCAATGGCCCCAAAAGTGTAACAAAATACAAAATATATTAGATTGAATCACTCTGTTTCCATCTCTCTATGACATCCATGTTTTCCTTCTCTCTTTATCCAGCAGGTGTTGTGCAGTGCAGAGAGAACAGAAGGAAATCTTCAAAAAAAGCACAGGATGAGATGGTGGAGCAGAACCTCCTGAGTCACGATGGACCAAGGAGGGAAAAGAGAAGCCACAGAAAACGGAAGACAGACAAATCCATCGTTCCTCAAAGTAGCTTCTTCACTGAGCAAGGAGAACAACCAGAAAACAGAGATGCTTTGAGAACATCCACAAAGGAGAAAACAATTCAAATGGCAGAATCTGGAGAAATAAGCAGTGGGAGCAGAAACAATGGAAACAGCCCCACATGCCCTACAGAGAGGAAGCGATTTACTTGTTTGGAGTGTGGCAGGAGCTTCAGGAAGCAGAAGCAGTTTGCTGTCCATCAGAAGACTCACACAGGAAAGAAATCACATAAATGTGCAGACTGTGGAAAGAGCTTCCGCAAGAAATGGAACCTTACAGTACATAAAAGAACCCACACAGGGGAGAAGCCTTTTAAATGTACAGTGTGCAAGAAAAGCTTTAATGTGAGATCAAACCTTAATGCACATCAAAGAACTCACACAAGGGTGAAGCCCTACAAATGTTCTGTGTGTGGGATACGTTTCGTACGCAGCTCATACCTTAATGCACATCAAATAACTCACACAAAGAAGAAGCCCTACAAATGTTCTCAGTGTGGGAAACGTTTCGCACACAGCTCATACCTTACAGTACATAAGAGAACTCACACAGGGGAGAAACCTTTCAAATGTTCAAAGTGTGAGAAAAGTTTCAATTACAGCTCAAACCTTACCAGACATAAAAGAACTCACACAGGGGAGAAACCTTTCAAATGTTCAGTCTGTAATAAATGTTTTGCTCAGACGTCAAACCTTACTAGCCATCAGAGGATTCACAAAGGGCAGAGACCCCATGAATGCTCAATATGTGGAAAGAGCTTCACCCGTAAATCAAACCTCAAGAGGCATCAAAAGCACCACACAAGGGAGACGCCCAACCAGGGTTCAAATCTCAGTCAGAGTTTAGATGATGAATCGAGACCTTATGTAGGTGAGAACACACAGCGGATTTAAACCATGTAACTTCAACTATGGTAAGAAGGTCGCATCCACACAATACTTTTAAAGCTTCCCCCAAGGAATCCTGGGAACTTCAGTTCTTAAGGGAGCTGGCAACTGTAGGTCTATGAAGTACAAACTACTGTTTCCAGAATTCTTTTAACAAACCATAGAAAAGCTATAAATGTGCTTTAAAGGGGTGGTGCAAATGTGACCTCAGCCTCGGTTTCCATCTTTTGGGTGTCGCAGGAGCCACCCAGAGGCCACGTCCCCCCCTGAACCTCCCAATACACACACATAATACATGCTTTGGGCAGGTTCCTGAGTCTTTTAAGTGACTAAAACTCATTGCCTCAACTGGGTTGTTGTTTATTGTTTGTGTGGATTCCATGTGATAGTTGAAAAGTTTTTTTACATATAATAAAGTGCCTTCATTTTAATACGTTATGCTATGAAAATTGCTCTTGGGAGAATCTAGAGAAAACTCAGCTCTTTCCTTGGCCAGAGCACAGTCAACCAGCACCTTTCTCTCTTGACACTGGGAATTTCTCCCCAATAAATTCATCCGGCTGAATTAACCATGTTGGGGATAATCTACGTGATTCTTTAGGCCTTTGAAACCAAAGAGAAGGATTGACCCAAGGAAGGAAGGGAAGGTTGAAGGCTTCAGAGGCTTCCCTGTTGGAAATGTAAAATTGACACAGTAGCTGCTTCTGCTTTTTAGATTTGTTTAGAGACTACCAATCCTGAATAATAAAGTTGTATAAATAGTACATTTTGTACTCTCCTGTTTTCTCTGGCTCCTCAACAAAAATGGATGCAACTTTCCAATTTAGGTTGCAGTTTCCAGCACACTTAGCACACATTCACACCATAATTATAATTAATAATAATAATAATAATTTATTACTTATACCCCGCCTATATTGCTGGGTTTCCCATGCAGTGAAAGCAGTGTGATACTGCTTTAAACAGTCATGGCTTCCCCCAAGGAATTCAGGGAGCTGAAGGCTGTTAAGAGTGCTGAGTTGGGTTAGGGAAGACCTGCTATTCTCCTCACAGAGCTACAGTTTCCAGCATTACTGGGGGAGAGGAACTGATGGTTAAACCACTTTGCCCTAGATGCTCAAAGAACCCTAAAAGATTGGTGACTTCCAGTAGCCAAGCTGGAGTTTATTCAGCAATACTTGATCCTCTGTATATATGAAAACTTTATCAACCATAAATCATTGGCCGCACCTGTAACTGAAATTGTGACAGACAGAATGTGAAGCTTCACTAAAGTTATATTTCCCTTTGAGAAATAGCTTGACCTGTTGAAATTCTGCCTGCTACACAGCTGTTAAAGGCCCAAGGATCAGAATAAGTACACTCAAAGGAAGGGAGAAGCAGCTTTTGAGGACTCGGGGGATTCCTATTGCCTGGTATCTAAACCACTCACAAATCGCTCACAGCTCTGCATTCACTCATTGGCTGAACGGCTGGTGCCTAGACATAAGGAAGGAAGGTACCATCCCAGGGAAGAGCGTTCCAGGAGTGAGGAGGCACCTCAGAAAAGGCCGGTTCTCAGGTCGCGAGGCTCCAGGGCTTTTGTGTCAGAGGCACACGGAGGAGGAGGAGGAGGAGTCTTTTTAATAAAAAATAAAACCCACAAAAGTTGATGTTATTATGTTGACAATATGTGAAACCAAGCCACAATTTAAAAACAAAAGAAGAAAGCTATAAATCAAAGTGCAAGAGGGAAAAAGAGGGCGTTTCTGTCTTTTTCTCTCTCTGCTGTTTAATTCCTCACACTTCTGCCCTGCCACAGTTTGTCTTTCTGTGAACTCCAATTCCCAGCAGCCTTTGCACTTCCCACATAAACTATCAGCACCTGGGTCCATTTAGCTGAGCAAACACCTAAGTGGGACAGTGAAGGGGCTTGAGATGATGAAGCAAAGTCTGTGAATTCACCAACGTCTACCAGAACGGGTGAGCTGGAGCCTACCAAGAACTCAAGAGAAGATATGCTGAGATTGGGTAGAAAATTCTGAACTGGGGGTCCCTGTTTTTCCCCTTTCTTTTTGTGGCATTTGAAATGCAGACTTGAATCTCACAAGGGGCTGCTGCTCTGGGCAGCAAGTGTGGATGTTCCTTCCTTAGCCCTAAGGGGACCTGGGTGAGTCAAAGGATGACAGCCCTTTGGAAGAATGAGAAAGTGAAAACAAGGGATTTCTCATTGTGCAGGAGGAGGAATGTGGGTAGCAAGGAAGGGTGCAAGAGAGAGATTTCTTCCCCTGGGAGGTTGAGATGGGGTGGGGTCCGGGGGGCAGCCTCTTGCCTTTTGTGTTTTTATTAGCTTTTCAATTAGATACTCCACATACACATATTGTATTACATTTTATATTTATACTTGCTCTTCAAAGCTGACTTGCTTCCTTCTTTCTTGTTGTCTATAATTTACCACTACTGTTAGTTATATTAGTTTCCTTAAACATTTTGCTGCTTCTTATTTTCATTATCCATCACTTTTCTTAATCTTTCCCATTATGAGATTTGTTTCCAATTCTACTAGTTTTACTATTCCATCTTTTCTTTCCTTTATACAACATAAATTTTTCCGATTCTTTTTGAAATGTTTCCTCACCCTGTTGTCGAATTTTCCCTGTTAGTTTGGCTATTTCTGCATATTCCATTACCTTCTGTCTCCATTCTTCTACTGTTGGTAATTGTTGCTGTTTCCAAACATACGCTAACAGTAACCTCGCTGCTTTTGTTGCATAAAAAAACAGTTTCTAGTCATTCTTTTTTTAAAAAAAAATAATATTTATTAAAGTTTTCAATAGTAATACAATAAAAAGAAAAAACAAAAAACAAAAATACAAAAATAAAAATATTTAAAAACACATAAGGTTTCCATTACTTATTTTTCATTAACTTATTTCCCAGACCTCCTCATACCTCCCTTTTTTGTATTCCAATTCAAATTGTTAGTTCAGAAAATCCTTATCAATGAATTTTAAGTTATTTCTAAACCTTAGTTTCTAGTCGTTCTTAACCAGATCTTCTCCTACTATTCCTAACAAGAATGTCTCTGGCTTTTTCAAAAACGTATATCTAAAGATCTTCTTTAGCTCATTGTATATATTTTCCCAGTCCGTTTTTACCTTATCATATGAGCACCGCATGTGAAAGAAATTACCTTCTTTCACCCCACATTTCCAGCAATTCTTGTTTCCTGTTTTGGACATCCTTAACAGTTTAGTTGGAGTGAGATACCATCTGTACATCATTTTTAACAGATTTTCTTTTAACAAAGTGCATGCTGTGAATTTTAGCCCAGTGTTCCATAGTTTTATACACTTCTCGTATTCAGTGCTATGGCCAACATCCATTGCCTATTTAATCATGACGCTCCTGATTTCTTCGTCTTTTGTGCACCATTCTAATAAAAACTCAGACCTTTGACAATATTTTTGTGTTTTGTAATACTGCAGTTTCTAATATTGATTTGGTTTGTTCGAAACCTCTTGCTTTTTTATCTTTTGGGGAAATGTCATCCATTTGACGATACTCTATCCAACTTGATAATTTATCTTTTAGTTCCTCGTAAGGCCTGAACTTTATTACATTATTTCCTTCTATAAATATGTCTCTGTGCGTTAGCCGTTCTCCTTTCATATTTACTTTTTTCACTGAGAAGGGAAGGAATTCCAAATTCTTCAATTACTTTTAATGCTTCCACTGTCAAAGTTAAAGGTTCCTGAACTGTCAAGACTATATCGTCGGCGAAGGCTATAACCTTATATTCTTTTTCGCCACACTTTATCCCTGTAATTCTTTCTGTCTCTCTTATATTTACATTTTTCACTAAGGGGGAGCTTGTTTAAGGCAGACCTGCAGCCCAGAGTCCACAATAGAAAGGAAAAGAGGGACAGGATGTGTATTAGAGCTTCTGCAGGTGGAGGTTGCTACATTACCTGGAGCAAAGATCAAAAGAGTCTTAGGGGGAAGGAAGGCAGCTCAGTGGCAGAGTGCCTGCCTTGCATTGCATTGCAGAAGGTGGCAGCTTTAATCCCCAGTATCTGCACGTAGGGCTTGAGAGAGGCTTCCTATATGAAACCCTGGAGAGCAGCTTCCAGTCAGTGTAGACAGTACTGAGCTAAGTGGCCAAAGTTACTATTATCTTGTGTACAAGAGGATCATGAAGGAAAACATTCATTTCTGAGCTATTTACCTAAAACAGTAAGATGGAGAGTGTCTAGTGTGCATATGGGGCACACAATGTATCCTTTGAAGGCTGAGCTGAACAGGATACTTCTTATGCTCCTAATTCTCTGCATCTCCTATTTCTCAAGACGCCTTGTTTCAAACAATCTACTTTCCTAAATAGGCAAAGGGAAAGTGGCAGCCAGTAGATGAAGCAGAAGACGGCTGTGCCTACAAAGAAGGTTGCAAGGAGCCCAGTTGGACCACAGCCAGGATGATGATGTTTGATACTTGTAAGGAGCCAGACCTGTGCATTGTCTATGGGGAACCCATCAGGCCAAAGCCCATCATCCACAAGAGAACGGGGGGTCAGCAGGAAGCCCACCCAGTTGAGGAGGAGGATGTATCCCTTTTTCATGAAGGAAGTTGCAGATCCACCTGGGAAATCACAGTACAGGCAATTCCTGGTGCTGCTAAGGAGCAGGATGTGTGCATTGTGGGTGAGGAGAACATCTGGCAGTACTGCAACACCTGCATGAGAAAGACATGTTTGCAGAAAATCAGCTCAGGGGAGGGTCCAGTTTACAGCAAAGGAGACTCCAGTATCCCAAGTAAAACTCCAGCCCAGGCTGTTGTTGATGCCACAGCCAGGATGATGATGCTTGATATTTCTAGGGAGCCAGACCTGTGCATTGTCTATGGGGAACCCATCAGGCCAAAGGCCATCATCCATAAGAGAATGGAGGGTCAGCAGGAAGCCCACCCAGCTGAGGAGGAGGAGGATGTACACCTTCTTCATGGCGGAAGTTGCAGATCCCCCTGGGAAATCATGTTGGAGACAGTTCCTGGTGCTGCTGAGGAGCAGGATGTGTGCATTGTGGGTGAGGAAAACATCTGGCACAACCCCAACATCTGTGAGAGAAAAGCGTGTTTGCAGGAAACCCACTCAGTGAAGAGTCCCGTTCACAGCAAACTAGATTCCAGAGTCCCCAGTGAACCTCCAGCCCAGACTGTTGTTGATGCTGCTAAGGTACAAGACATCTGCATTGTGCCCATTTTTCAAGGAAGAGCCCCCAGTGAAGCCACAGCTCAGAGAGGTATGGATACTGGTAAGTAATGGAACTCCTGGGTAATGCATATTGGGGAGGGAGGTCCCAGGCAGAATTGCTTCTTAGCTCCAGGTTTTAATGACAAGAACACAAGGCTATTTTTGAGGTCATCCCATGCTACAGCAACTTACAGTAGACCTACTAAAAGTAATGGATGGACATAGAACCCAATCTTGTGAAGAAATTGTTTTGTTTGTTGTTTACAACTACTTTCCCTATGTTCATAGTCTATGTTCATAGTCTATGTTCATAACCTAACCTAATGATGGACAAATAATATAGCTATGCTTCCTAAAGCCAATTTAAGCTTCTACCTGGAGACTGAGATAATATTTGCTCTAAAGAATAGGATCTCCAGAGGTAGGAACTTGCTGGTGAATCTGACAGAATGGAAAACCAGACTAAGGCTATTGAGCAGAGTGGAAAAAAGGTCACCCATGATGGAAAATCATTGCCCGCTTAGACAGCAGTTACCCAAAAAGTGTAACAAAATTACAAAACATATTAGATTGAATCTTCCTGTTTCCATCTCTCTCTGACATCCATGATTTCCTTCTCTCTTATCCTGCAGGTCTTGTGCAGTGGAGACAGAACAGAAGGAAATCTTTGGGGAAAGCACAGGATGAGAGGGTAGAGCAGAACTACCTGAGTCACAAAGGACCAAGGAGGGGAAAGAGAAACCACACAGATCGGAAGACAGCTGAATCCCTTGTTCCTCATAGTAGCCTCTTCACTGTGCAAGGAGAACAGCCAGAAAACAGAGATGCTTTGAGAGCATCCACAGAGGAGAAAACAATTCAAAGGGCAGAGTCTGGAGGAATAAGCAGTGGGAGCAGAAACAATGGAAACAGCCCCACATGCCCTACACAGGTGAAGCGGTGTGGAAAGAGTCTCAGGTATCATAAGCAGTTTGCTACCCATCAGATGATTCACACACGACAGAAATCACATAAATGTGCAGACTGTGGAAAGAGCTTCCGCAGGAAATGGACCTTTACACTACATAAAAGAACCCACACAGGGGAAAAGCCTTTCAAATGTTTGGAATGCAATAAAAGCTTTGCTGTGAGCTCAAACCTTACTAAACATCAAAGAACTCACACAGGGGAAAAGCCTTTCAAATGTTCAGAGTGCGATAAATGTTTCGCACAAAGCTCACATCTTACAGTACATAAAAGAAGGCACACAGGAGAGAAACCTTTCAAATGTTCAGTCTGTAATAAAAGTTTTGCTCAGACGGCAACCTTTAACAGACATCAAAGGATTCACAAAAGGGGAGAGAATCCATGAATGCTCAATTTGTTTTGAGTGCTTCAGTCAGAAGTCAAACCTTGCTAAACAGCTAATGCTTCACATGAGGAAGACACCTTTTAAGCCATCACTGAGTAGAAAATCCTTTAGTAAGAGCTCTAATCTTCCTAGTCAACAAATGATTCGCATGAAAAAGTATAAATGTTCAGCTTGCGGGAAAAGCTATACTAAGTGGTCATACCTTACCAAACATAAAAGAATAGCACACAAAAGAGAGAAACCTTATAAATGCTCAGGGTGTAGAAAATGTTTCAGCAGCAGGTCAGTCCTTACTAGACATAAGAGAATCATACACAGATGGAACAAAGACAGACATACAAGGTCTTCCTATATAGGGGAGAAACTGTACAATTGTGAACAGTGTGGAAAGAGCTTCACCCGTAAATCAGACCTCAAGAGGCACCGAAAGCATCACACAAGGGAGACGCCCAACCAGGGTTCAAATCTTAGTGAGAGTTTAAATGATGAATCGAGACCTCATGAAGGTGAGAACGCACAGCGGATGGAAACCATGTAACTTCTTCAACTATGCTAAGAAGGTCGCATCCATACAATACTTTTAAAGCTTACCCCCAAGGAATCCTGGGAACTTCAGTTCTTAAGGGAGCTGGCAATTGTAGGTCTATAAAGTACAAACTACTTTCCCCATCATTCTTTGGATGAAGCCATGGCAACAGTTATAAATGTATGGTGTGAATGTGACCTCAGTTTCGGTATCCATCTTTTTAGCATCACTGGAGCCAACCAGAGGCTACATTCCACAAACCTTCAAATACACACACATAATCCATGCTTTGAGTGGGTTCTTGGGTCTTTTTATTTGCCTCAGGTTTTGTTGTCCATTTGTGGTGTGCATTCCATGTGACATTTTTTTTAAAAAAAACCTTAATTGAAGGCTCCTCTGTTCATACAGCTGAATTAACCATATTGGGGATAACTGAGGCAATTATTTAGGGTTTTGAGTCCATAGAGAAGGAGAAACCTGAGGAAGGACGGGAAAGTCTGAGAGGCTTCAGCGAGTTACCCATCATCGGACTGAAATGTAAAACTGGTACTGTAGCTGCTTCTGCTTTTTAGTTTTGTTGTGAGACTACCAATCCTGTATAATAAAGTTGGGTGTATTTTAAGCATTGTACTCTTCTGTTTTCACTGGCTCCTCGGAACAAAAACGGATGCAGGTTTCCAATTTAGGTTGCAGTTTCCTGCGCAGTTAGTCAACATCTGCTCCATGCAATGAAAGCACTGTCATGACTTCCCCTAAAGAATTCTGGGAGCTGTAGATTATTAAGGGTGCTGAGGGGTGTTAGGGGAGGCCCCTAGTCTCCTCACAGTGTCCCAAGTAAAACTCCAGCCGAGACTGTTGTTGATGCCACAGCCAGGATGATGATACTTGATACTTCTAGGGAGCCAGACCTGTGCATTGTCTATGGGGAACCCATCAGGCAAAAGCCCATCATCCATAAGAGAACAGAGGGTCAGCAGGAAGCCCACCAAGTTGAGGAGGAGGAGGTATCCCTTCTTCATGTGCATTGTGGGTGAGGAAAACATCTGGCAGAGGAAAACATCCCACCTACATTCGCTCCATGAGACGCACACACACTTCCCCTTACTTTTTAGCAGGGGAAAAGTGCGTCTTATAGAGCGAAAAATACGGTAAACCTTGTAGACAAATTTTTCAATTTAGCTGGGTACTTTTTGATTTTTTATTATATTAATAATAATTTATTACTCCACCCATATTACTGGGTTTCCCATGCAGTGAAAGCAATGTGATACTGCTTTAAACAGTCAAGACTTCCCCCAAGGAATTCTGGGAGCTAAAGGTTGTTAAGAGTGCTGAGATGGGTTACCCTTCAATATTTGGGAGAGGTGATGGCTCTCCTCCCCCCTTGTCATCTACATAACAATATCCCTACCAATGCCTAACTGCCAAGACCAGAGAGGTTGTGACGATTTGCTATGAGGTAGGCAAAAAACCAAATGGCCGGTGCCAATTTGCTGAGTGGAAAAAACTCCTACCAGGCCCCTTAACGGCGACCAACCAAAGTCCATAGCAAGGTCAGAAGGAAACCTTGAGGGGCGGGCGGGCGATCCCCAGGCCGCACTTGCCTTAAATGGGGCAAGCTACACTCCTCGAGGCAGCCAATATGCTGGCTCAGAGGATGACACGGCCCGAGGATTCCCCAGTTCACGTGGGGCTGCAAGCCAGCCACCGCGCACGTGTTGGGGGCCTGAGCCTGCAACACCACCTCCTCCCAAGGTCAGAAGTGGCTTTGCGTGGCGAGTTCCCGCCTCCCACCAGTGGTAAATAACAACACAAGACACCATAATCAAGGGTAATGGGATAAAATTGGCCACAACGTTATTGGTTACACGTAAGAGCGGTATTGGTATTGGCTTAGGCACTGGTCCTATCCATCTATCCGGCTTCAGCCTTATGGCTTGAAGACTGGCAAGGGTTAACACCAGCAGGGGGTGTGCCCTCTGGGCATAACCCAGTCTCCCTCACCTCCCCCTGCCCTGAACCACTGTGATGATTGGACCCTGCTATTCTTCCCAGCTCTTCTCCTTCCAGACACATCTCCACTCCCTCAATAATAAGAGAGAACAACCAAACACACACAAATGTAAAACAGTTAAAACCATTGGAGCAGCAGGCCTGTCTCTAGCTGCCTGAGCCCAAATAACCCTCCCAAAACCCAGACATTTCCTTTAAAGTCTGCTCAGGTGGGCATGTTGCGCCCCCAAAGAGGACATGTCCTGGTTTTCCCAGACATATGGCAACCCTACAGTGTATAAAATTCATTGCTACAAAAGGTTTGATGCACAATAATATCATCATGTTCAGGACCCCTCAACTTCTGAACACCAGATTCTGGGTCTTCTACGTCCAGTAACTGGTCTTCCTAGAGCTATCCGATTGGCCACTGTAGAAAATAGAATGCTGGACTAGCTTATGGTCAATCTAACATTACCAGGGTCAAAATCTTGTTTTAAGAAAACCACAAAAGTTGATGTTATTATATTGAGAGTATGTGAAACCAGGCCACAATTTAAACAAAAACAAAAAACAAGAAAGCTATAACTCAAAGTGCAGGAGGGGAAAAGAGGGCATTTCTGTCTTTCTCTCTCTGCTGTTTTATTTCTCTTTTCAGATCACACTTCCTTCCTGCCACAGTATGTTTTTCTGTGAACTCCAATTCCCAGCAGCCTTTGCACTTCCCACATAAAGGATCAACACCTGGAACCATTTAGCTGAGCAAATACACAAGTGGGACAGTGAAGGCGCTTGAGATGAAGAAGAAAGTCTGTGAATTCACCAATGTCTATCAGGAGGGGTGAACTGGAGCCTACCAAGAACTCAAGAGAAGACATGCTGGGATTGGGTAGAAACTTCTGAACTAGGGGTCCCTTTCCCCCCCCCCCCTTTTTCATCCTCTTTGTGGCATTTGAAATGCAGACTTGATCTCACAAGGGGCTCCTGCTCTGGGTCTCAAATGTAGACCTGCCTTAGTCCTAAGAGGACCCGGGTGAGTCTAAGGAAGCTGGCATTCCTCTAGAGGAATGAGAAAGTGACAACAAGTTTTGTGGGAGGAGGAATATGGTCAGCAAGGAAGAATGCAAGAGAGGGAATTCAACCCATGGATGGGTAAACAGGGGTGGGGTCTTGGCTTTTGCATTCATTAAATATTTAATTATCAGAAGGGAAAAGAGGGACAGGGTGTGTATAAGGGCTTCTGCAGATAGATGATGCTACGTTTAAGGTGCAAAAATGCTGCATTTCGTAGAACAAAGATCAACAAGGTCTTAGAGGGAAGGAATGCAGTTCAGTGGGAGAGTACCTGCTTTGCCTTGCAGATGGTTGCAGGTTCAATCCCCAGTATCTCCATGTAGGGCTTGGGAGAGGCTTCCCATATGAAACACTGGAGAGCTGCTGCCAGTCAGTGTAGACAGTACTGAGCTAAGTGGCCAAAGATACAATTCTCTTCTCTTCCCTTTTTTCCATCAAATATCTGCAGCCTCCCACGCCCGGTAAGGAAGGCCGATTTTTTTTCCTTCCTTCCTGTGCAACAGCCGACTCCCTTTTTTCCCCCCTCAGCCTGAACCTCTTTAATATCTGATCTTATTTTGCCAGTTCTAATTGGGGCTCTCTGCCGGGGACTGCGCAGCCATGTATCCAACTAATTTTTACAGTTCCTCCTGCAATTCCTTTAGGTAATTGATTCTTTCTTGGTGAGGTTCGCCATATCATGAAATAGCAAATAGAAAGAATGTACAAAAATGGCTGCCGCTCACCTCATAAATCAAAGCACAAAGATGAGAGTGCTTTTCAAGTCCAAACCTTGGGCATCCAGTGATTGGTTAGTTTAGCAGATCTTTTCCATCTCTTTCTTTCCAGAACACGCCTGTTTCTTAGTCCGAATTCAATAATTTTTAAAAACAGGCATTTCCTGGATAATGTCGAATAGCTCTGGAGAGTTCCCAGTTCGCGCAGTGCGCACCCAGCAGCCCTGCCCCACATTCTGAAGCGAGCGGCAGATAACGGACGATCTGTGGGTCATGGCCAGTCCCCCCCTTACGCTGGGGTGTCTGCAGGGATAATTAGCCCCGTATCATCCCTAATAACCTTCACGGTATGGTCTGATGTGATGGGGAAAACAGCCATTTCCCACGCCCAGGAAACCAGAAGTCCATGGGTGGGGGGGCTTGTTTAAGGCAGACCTGCAACCCAGAGTCCACAATGGAAAGGAAAAAAGGGGCAGGATGTGTATTAGGGCTTCTGCAGGTGGAGGTTGCTACATGCCCTGGAGCAAAGAGCAGAAGAGTCTTAGGAGGAAGGAAGGCAGCTCAGTGGTAGAGTGCCTCCCTTACATTGCAAAAGGCGGCATGTTCAATCCCCAGTATCTCCATGTAGGACTTGGGAGAGGCTTCCTGTATGAAACCCTGGAGAGCTGCTGCCAGTCAGTGTAGACAATACTGAGCTAAGTGGCCAAAGTTACTATTGTATATGAGGATCATGAAGGAAAACATTCATTTGTGAGCTATTTTCCTAAAACAGTAAGATGGAGAGTGTCTAGTGTGAATATGGGGCACACAATGTATCCTCTGAAAGCTGAGCTGAACACGATACTTCTTATGTTTCTAATTCTCTGCCTCTCCTGTTTCTCAAGATGCCTTGTTTCAAACAATCTACTTTCTCAAACAGGCAAAGGGAAAGCGGCAACCAGTAGATGAAGCAGAAGACGCCTGTGGCTAAGAAGGTTGCAAGGAGCCCAGTTGGACCACAGCCAGGATGATGATGTTTGATACTTGCAAGGAGCCAGACCTGTGCATTGTCTATGGGGAACCCATCAGGCCAAAGCCCATCATCCACAAGAGGAGGGAGAGTCAGAAGAAAGCCCACCCAGTTGAGGAGGAGGATGAAACCCTTTTTCATGGAGGAGGTTCCAGAGCCTCCTGGGAAATCACGGTACAGACAATTCCTGGTGCTGCTAAGGAGCAGGATGTGTGCATTGTGGGTGAGGAGAACATCTGGCAGTACTCCAACACCTGCGTGAGAAAGACATGTTTGCAGAAAATCAGCTCAGGGGAGGGTCCAGTTTACAGCAAAGGAGACTCCAGTGTCCCAAGTAAAACTCCAGCCCAGACTGTTGTTGATGCCACAGCCAGGATGATGATGCTTAATAATTCTAGGGAGCCAGACCTGTGCATTGTCTATGGGGAACCCATCAGGGCAAAGCCCATCATCCATAAGAGAACTGAGGGTCAGCAGGAAGCCCACCCAGCTGAGGAGGAGGAGGATGTACACCTTCTTCGTGGAGGAAGTTGCAGATCCCCCTGGGAAATTATGGTGATGACAGTTCCTGGTACTACTAAGGAGCAGGATGTGTGCATTGTAGGTGAGGAAAACATCTGGCACAACCCCAACATCTGTGAGAGAAAAGCGTGTTTGCAGGAAACGCTCTCAGTGGAGGGTACCGTTCACAGCAAACTAGACTCCAGAGTCCCCAGTGAACCGCCAGCCCAGACTGTTGGTGATGCTGCTAAAGGACAAGACACCTGCATTGTGTATGACCAAGGTGTCCTACAAAATCACATTGTCCATATCAGAATTGGGTATCCTGAGGAAACACACCCAGGGGAGGATATAGTTAAGCCTATTGCTGGCGAAGTAGATTGGAAAGGCCCCAAAGAATCCGTATTCCAGCCTGCTGTTGATGCCACCAAGGAACAAGACTCCAGCATTGTGCATGAGGAAATGGTTAGACAGGAGCCCATTTTTCAAGGAAGAGCCCCCAGTGAAGCCACAGCTCAGAGAGATATGGATACTGGTAAGTAATGGGACTCCTTGGTAATGCATATAGGGGAGGGAGGTCCCAGGTAGAATTGCTTCGTAGCTCCAGGTCTTAATGACAAGCACACAAGGTTAGTTTGAGGTCATCCCATGCTGCACCAACTTACAATAAACCCACTAAAAGTAATGTACTGACATAAAACCCACTCTATGTAGGTTCTGTTTGCTGGGGAAACTGTACTGCTCTTGAGGTGTGTGTTTGTGTGTGTGTGTGTGTGTGTGTGTGTATGTGTATGCGCCCTGTGCAGAATTTTTTCAAGTTCGCTTTGTAATTTTTGTTGTTTCTTTTGTTGTTCACAACATCTTTCCCTATGTTCATAGTCTGCTACCTTTGCTGTATTGTCTGCTCTTGAGCATTAGAAAAGTTTCAATGCATCAAGAATTAGAAATCTTGATCTAACCTCGTGAGGGACAAACAATATAGCTATGCTTCCTAAAGCCAATGTAAGCTTCCACCTGCACACTGAGAAAATATTTGCTCTCAAGAGTAGAATCTCTACAGGTAGAAACTTGCTGGTGAATCTGACGCAATGGCAAAACCTGACTAAGGATCTTGAGCAGAGTGGAAAGAGTCACCCATGATGGCAACTTACCGCCCGCTTAGAGAGCAATGGTCCAAAAGTATATCAAAAAGACAAAACATATTACATTGAATGTCTCAGTTTCCATCTCTCTCTCTGACATCCATGTTTTTCTTCTCTGTTATCCAGCAGGTGTTGTGCAGTGGAGACAGAGCAGAAGGAAATCTTTGGAAAAAGCACAGGATGAGATGGTGGAGCAGAACCTCCTGAGTCACGATGGACCAAGGAGGGAAAAGGGAAGCCACAGAAAACGGAAAACAGACAAATCCACCGTTCCTCAAAGTGGCTTCTTCACTGAGCAAGGAGAACAAGCAGAAAACAGAGATGGTTTGAGAACATCCACAAAGGAGAAAACAATTCAAAGGGCAGAGTCTGGAGGAATAAACAGTGGGAGCAGAAACAATGGAAACAGCCCCACATGCCCTACAGAGGTGAAGCGATTTACTTGTTTGGAGTGTGGAAGGAGCTTCAGGAATCAGAAGCAGTTTGCTGCCCATCAGAAGATTCACACAAGACAGAAATCATATAAATGTGCAGACTGTGGAAAGAGCTTCTGCAAGCAATGGAACCTTAAAGTACATAAAAGAACCCACACAGGGGAGAAGCCTTTTAAATGTTCGAAGTGTGAGAAAAGCTTCACTGACAGCTCACACCTTACTAAACATAAAAGAGCTCACACAGGGGAGAAGCCTTACAAATGTTTGGAGTGCGATAAAAGCTTCATTGACAGCTCAAACCTTACAGTACATAAAAGAACCCACACAGGGGAGAAGCCCTACAAATGTTCTTTGTGTGGAAAACATTTCGCACAAATCTCAAACCTTAAAGTACATGAAAGAACTCACACAGGAGAGAAACTGTACAAGTGTGAACAATGTGGAAAGAGCTTCACCCGTAAATCAGACCTCAAGAGGCATCAAAAGCACCACACAAGGGAGACACCCAACCAGGATTCAAATCTCAGTGAGCGTTTAGATGATGAATCGAGACCTCATGAAGGTGAGAACGTACAACGGATGGAAACCATGTAACTTCCTCAACTATCCTAAGAAAGTTGCATCCACAGAATATATTTAAAGCTTCCCCCTAATGAGGTTGAAACTACTGTTTCCAGAATTCTTTTGAGAAAGCCATATAATAGCTACAAAGGAGCTTTAAATGTTTAGTGCAGATGTGACCTCAGTCTCGGCGTCCATCTCTTGGGTGTCGCAGGAGCCCACCCAGAGGCCACATCCCCCCTGAATCTCCCAATACACACACATAATCCATGCTTTGGTTGGGTTCTTGAGTCTTTTAAGTGGCTAAAATACATTGCCTCAGGTTTTGTGTCCATTCTTTGTGTAGATTCCATGTGATAGTTGTGTGTGTGTGTGTGTGTGTGTGTGTGTGTGTGTAAAGTTGCTTTATTATAATCAGTTAGGCTATGAAAATTGCTTTTGGGAGAATCTAGAGAAAACTCAGCTCTTTCCTTGGCCAGAGCACAGTCAACCAGCACCTTTCTCTCTCGACATTGGGAATTTCTCTTGGCACCCCAATAAATGTCAGGGCTCTTCTGTTCATCCAGCTGAATTAACCATGTTGGGGATAATTTAGGCTCTTGAAACCAAAGAGAAGGATTGACCCAAGGAAGGAAGGGAAGGTTGAAAGGCTTCAGAGGCTTCCCCGTTGGAAATGCAAAATTGACACAGTAGCTGCTTCTGCTTTTTAGATTTGTTTAGAGACTACCAATCCTGAATAATAAAGTTGTGTAAATATTATGCTTTGTGCTGTTCTGTTTTCACTGGCTCCTCAGAACAAAAATGGATGCAGCTTTCCAGTTTAGATTGCAGTTTCCAGCACACTCAGCCCCCATTCACACCATGCACTAAAAGCAATAGGATACCGCTTTAAACAGTCATGGCTTCCCCCAAGGAATTCTGGGAGCTGAAGGTTGTTAAGAGTGCTGAGATGGATTAGAGGAGACCGGCTATTCTTCTCACAGAGCTACTGTTTCCAGCATTACTGGGGGAGAGGAACTGATGGTTAAACCACTTTGCCCTAGATGCTCAAAGAACCCTAAAAGATTGGTGAATTGCAGAAGCCAAACTGGATTTTATTCAGTAAGACTTGGTCCTCTGTATATATATATATGAAGACTTTATCAACCATAAATCAGTGGTTGCACCTGTAACTGAAATTGTGACAGACAGAATGTGAAGCTTCACTAAAGTTATATTTCCCTTTGAGAAATAGCTTGACCTGTTGAAATTCTGCCTGCTACACAGCTGTTAAAGGCCCAAGACTCAGAATAAGTACACTCAAAGGAAGGGAGAAGCAGCTTTTGAGGACTCGGGGGATTCCTATTGCCTGGTATCTAAACCACTCACAAATCGCTCACAGCTCTGCATTCACTCATTGGCTGAACGGCTGGTGCCTAGACATAAGGAAGGAAGGTACCATCCCAGGGAAGAGCGTTCCAGGAGTGAGGAGGCACCTCAGAAAAGGCCGGTTCTCAGGTCGCGAGGCTCCAGGCCTTTTGTGTCAGAGGCACACGGAGGAGGAGGAGGAGGAGGAGGAGGAGGAGGAGTCTTTTTTAAAAAAAAACCCCACAAAAGTTGATGTTATTATGTTGACAATATGTGAAACCAAGCCATAACTTAAAAACAAAAGAAAGCTATAAATCAAAGTGCAAGAGGGAAAAAGAGGGCGTTTCTGTCTTTTTCTCTCTCTGCTGTTTAATTCCTCACACTTCTGCCCTGCCACAGTTTGTCTTTCTGTGAACTCCAATTCCCAGCAGCCTTTGCACTTCCCACATAAACTATCAGCACCTGGGTCCATTTAGCTGAGCAAACACCTAAGTGGGACAGTGAAGGGGCTTGAGATGATGAAGCAAAGTCTGTGAATTCACCAACGTCTACCAGAACGGGTGAGCTGGAGCCTACCAAGAACTCAAGAGAAGATATGCTGAGATTGGGTAGAAAATTCTGAACTGGGGGTCCCTGTTTTTCCCCTTTCTTTTTGTGGCATTTGAAATGCAGGCTTGATCTCACAAGGGGCTGCTGCTCTGGGCCGCGAGTGTAGATGTTCCTTCCTTAGCCCTAAGGGGACCTGGGTGAGTCAAAGGATGACAGCCCTTTGGAAGAATGAGAAAGTGAAAACAAGGGATTTCTCACTGTGCAGGAGGAGGAATGTGGGTAGCAAGGAAGGGTGCAAGAGAGAGATTTCTTCCATTGGGAGGTTGAGATGGAGTGGGATCCGGAAGGCAGCCTCTTGCCATTTGTGCAGACTGTGGAACGAGCTTCCGCACGAAATGGAAACTTAAAGTACATGAAAGAATCCACACAGGGGAGAAACCTTTCAAATGTTCAGAGTGTGAGAAAAGCTTCACTGACCACTCAAACCTTACTAGACATACAAGAACTCACACAGGGGAGAAGCCTTACAAATGTTCGCAGTGCGATAAATGTTTTGCACACAACTTCCACCTTGCAGTACATAAAAGAACTCACACAGGGGAGAAGCCTTACAAATGTTTGGACTGCGATAAAAGCTTCACTGACAGCTCATACCTTACAGTACATAAAAGAACCCACACGGGGAGAAGCCCTACAAATGTTCTGTGTGTGGGAAACATTTCGCACATATCTCAAACCTTAAAGTACATGAAAGAACTCATACAGGGGAGAAACCTTTCAAATGTTCAGAGTGTAAGAAAAGCTTCACTGACAGCTCAAGCCTTACTAAACATAAAAGAACTCACACAGGGCAGAAACCTTTCTAATGTTCAGTCTGTAACAAATGTTTTGCTAAGATGTCAAACCTTACTAGACATCAGAGGGTTCACAAAGGGCAGAAACCCCGTGAATGCTCAGTGTGTGGTAAGTGTGTCAGTCAGAAATCAAACCTTACTAAATATCTAAAACTTCACAGGAGGAAGACACCTTTTAAGTTATCACTGGGTAGAAAAAGCTTTAGTAAGAGCTCAAATCTTCTTAGTCAACAGATAATTCACAAAAAAGGTATAAATGTTCAGCTTGCGGGAAAAACTATACTAAGTGGTCATATCTTACCAAACATAAAGAATACCACAGAAAGCAGAGAAACCTTATTAATGCTCAGGGTACAGAAAATGTTTCAGCAGCAGATCAGTCCTTACTAGACATAAGAGAATCATACACAGATGGAACGAAGTCTATGCATGTTCCAAGCGCAGTCAATGTTTCAGTTCAAGGGGACACACATCAAAGAGCCCACACAGCACAGAAACCTTTTCAATGCCCAGAGTGTAGAAAAGCCTTCAGTCAGGAGGCAAATCTCCTTAAACATCAAAGAACTCACACAAGAGAGAAACCCTACAAATGCCCGGTGTGTAGAAAAAGCTTCCGTGAGAGCAGAGGTCTTTCCACACATACAAGGTCTTCCCATATAGGGAAGAAACAGTACAATTGTGAACAATGTGGAAAGAGCTTCACCCGTAAATCAGACCTCAAGAGGCATCAAGAGCACCACACAAAGGAGACGCCCAACCAGGGTTCAAATCTCAGTGAGAGTTTAGATAATGAATCAAGACCTCATGAAGGTGAGAACGCACAGCGGATGGAAACCGTGTAACTTCTTCAACTATGCTAAGAAGGTCGCATCCACACAATACTTTTAAAGCTTCCCCCCAAGGAATCCTGGGAACTTCAGTTCTTAAGGGTGCTGGCAATTGTAGGTCTATGAAGTACAAACTACTTTTCCCATCATTCTTTGGATGAAGCCATGGCAACAGTTATAAATGTATGGTGCGAATGTGACCTCAGTCTTGGCATCCATCTTTTAGGCATCACAGGAGCCACCCAGAGGCTACATTCCCCAAACCTTCAAATACACACACATAATCCATGCTTTGAGAGGGTTCCTGGGTCTTTTTAGTGACGAGAACTCATTGCCTCAGGTTTTGTTGTCCATTTGTGCTGTGGATTTCTTGTGACTTTTTTTTTTAAAAAAAAGAAGCTTAATCCACACGAAAAAGAAGCATTTTTAATGCTCAAAATGTGAGCAGGGCTTCCAGTTCAGCACGCAGCTCAGCGCACATCAGAGAACCCATGAAGTGGAGAAAACATACAAATGCTCAAAATGCAACAAGGACTTTACTTCTCCGTTTGATCTCATTAAATATAACAGGATGCACATTGAAGAAGGACCTCACAAATGCTCAGAATGCGGAGAGAGCTTCAGGTGCAGCACCTCCCTTACGGAACATCAGAGAATTCATGGAGGAGAGGAGCCAGATTTTGGCCTGAGCCATGCTTCTGAACCAAGTCTTGTTGAACATAATGTAACGCGCCCTGAAAAGAAATGTTTCGTATGTTCCAAGTGTTCCTGCGGAAGCCTTGGTTACATCAACTGAAGCATAAATAGGAGATATCGCAGAGCTTCCTAGGCTGCAGCAAGACTCTTTTTAAAATATCCAATTAATCAGCACAAGACAACTCCCACTGAATAACCCACAAGTGTGGGGAAAGCTTTTATGATAGTGCACTCATTTCACGTCAGTTTAATTGGCACAAGACAGCAATGGAGAGGCATAAAAAGGTTGCAAATGCTTCTCTTTCTCCATTCTCCTACTTCAGTGTATTTTTTCTGTCATGGTACTTCTTTTTAAATGCATGTTTTATTTGGGACTTGCTTCTATAAGTATTTTAATATGTTTGCTCTATTCATCAATAAATTTTGTATGTTTTTATTCCTTTTGCTTCTCTTTTTATTACTCTTGCCTCCTGTCAAGGTTGCAGTTTTAAATATGCTGCTGCAGCATTTATTAAATTGTTAGTTTGGGGTTTTTGGTACGGCTTTTCTCATAGCACATGGCTGCACAACCTCTGGCCTGTGGCCAATCTGTATTCCCCAAGCCATGGCTGCCCAGCGGTGAAGGAAGGCTATCAGGCACCCGGGGTGGGGCAAATCGCCGGTGACGCATGCGTGGCATCGCTATGTATAGCACAGGCAAGTGGAGCCACACATGTGCTGTACATAGCAGCTTGCCACCGCTTGCTCTTGAGCACCGTATGGATGGTGGCAGGATCCTCCGCTTGCAGCTGTAGCGATGGCAGAGGGATCCCACCGCCATCCGTACGGCGCTCAAGCGACGCCAGTGGCAAACCGCTATGTACGGCACATGCGCGGCACTGCGCACATGCCCTGTACGGAGAGATGCTGTGTATGCCCTGTACAGAGAGACGCCGCACATGTGCCGTACATAGCAGTTTGCCCCCAGCACCACTTGACCACCGTAAGGACACTGGCGGGATCCTCTGCACACAGGGCAGGGCATAGCTATCTTGAATGGTAGCCATCAATAGTTTCATCTGTCATAAATGGGAGCAATCCTCTTGGAAAGCCATTGCGTGACTGAGCACATGATTCTACCAGTTACTCTAGGCTTCCAATTTGGAGAAGATGCCTAAGGGTTGTTCTCCTGCTTCTTCCAGCCACTCTGGGAGTACAATGTGAAAATGCTCATCATCTATTTCCGACCCAAACTACACATTATGTTTTGGGTTTCTTTGCTGCATAAACAAACAACCAATTGTGTGGAATGATGGATGTTGTGGTCCTACAAACATTGGAAGAGCCACAGGTCCCTCAACACAAGTATATATGTTTACGCTTGTACTGTATGTACTGTTACAGGCTTTTGGGAAGTCAGTCTGGATGATACCCATGAATGCCTTTCATTTTTTTTAGAATAATCTTTATTGAATTTTTCCATATTTCATTTAATTCACTTTCTTTTTACTGCCCAACAATTCTGTTTCTATTTTAGATTTAGTATTCCTAAATCCATTACTTTTGTAATCTTTCCTGAAAACATCTTGTAATTGATGATATTGTAGCCAATCAGTTAGTTTTCCCCTCAATTCTTCAAATGATTTTAGTTTTAGTTTGCCGTCAACTTCTTCCCCTAAGTCTCTATATGTCGCCCACTCCTTCCCCATATTCTTATTTTTTACAGCAAATGCCTCCAATGGCGAGATCCACCATGGAGTTTTTCTTTCTGACGGGTTTTTATGTCTATTCCATACTTCATACAGGGATTTTCTAATAAAATGGTGCAGAAATCCTTTATGTACATTCACTTTCCCGTACCACATGCCATACGAACCTGTTATCGAAACCTTCTAGATCTAATATCTCCTCATTGTCAAATGTCATATAATCTCTCAACCAACTCAGACAAGCTGCTTCATAATAAATTTTTAGATCTGGCTGGGAAAAGCCGCCTCTTTCTTTTGCATCAGTCAGGATTTTATATTTAATCCTGGATTTCTTTCCCAACCAGATAAATTTAGATATCCACTTTCTCCAAGTTTCGAATTGCTTTGTTCCACATATTAACCCATGAGTACCTTTCAGGTCTACGATCCTGTATCTGTGAGTTTAAAATCTAGTAGAAGCTGCTGCCGCTGCTGAACCAGTCAGACCGTCTCTTTCTAAGCTAATGGACTAAGCTGGCCAGTTAAGTACCGCCATCTACATGTCCAATGAGATGGCTGAATGCTGCATCATCCTAGGGTGGAGAACAATAGCCCTGGCAACAACAAATTAAAAACACAACAAAACAAGAAGGCCATAAATCAATGTGCACAGGGAAAAGAGGATCTCTATCTATCTATCTATCTATCTATCTATCTATCTATCTATCATCTATCTATCTATCATCTATCTATATCTCTATATCTCTACTTTCTGAGTTCTCTTTTCAGATCACACTTCCTCCCTGATGCAGTTTGCTTTTCTGTGAACTTCAGTTCCCAGCAATCTTTGCACTTCCCACATAAATGATCAACACCTGGCCTCATTTATCTGAGCCAACACCCAAGTGGGTTAATGAAGGGGCTTGAGATGAAGAAGGAAAGTCTGTGAATTCACCAGTGTTTACCAGAAGGGGTGAGCTGAAGCCTACCAAGAACTCAAGAGAAGACATGCTGGGATTTGGGTAGAAAATTCTGAACCGGGGGTCCCTGTTTCCCCCCCTCACCTTTGTGGCATTTGAAATGGAGACTTGATCTGACAAGGGGCTGCTGCTCTGGGCCTCGAGTGCAGACCAGCCTTAGTCCTAAGGGGACCTGGGTGGGTCAAAGGAGGCTGGCATTCCTCTGGAGCAGGCACGTCCAACAGGTAGAGTGTGATCTACTGGTAGATCACCGAACGTCTGTGGTAGCTCACTGGTAGATCATGGGTAAACTGGGGTGGGGTCAAGAAGGTAGCCTCTTGCCTTTTGCATTAATTAAACATAGTATCACCAAGGGGGCGCGTCCAAGTAGGAGCATGATTGCTTAAGGGAGAGTCCTTGGGGAACTGCAATCCAGAGTCAATAACAGAAGGGAAAAGAGGGAAAGGGTGTGTTTTAGGTCTACTGCAGGTAGAGGAATCTACATTTCTGGAGCAAATGTCAACAGAGTCTTAGGGGGAAGTGAAAACAAGGGATTTCTCGTTGTGCAGGAGGAGGAATGTGGGTGGCAAGGAAGGGTGCAAGAGAGAGATTTCTTCCCCTGGGAATTTGAGATGGGGTGGGGTCCGGAAGGCTGCCTCTTGCCGTTTGTGTTCTGCATTATTTACATTTTTCACTAAGGGGGAGCTTGTTTAAGGAAGAGCTGCAGCCCAGAATACACAACAGAAAGGAAAAGAGAGACAGGATGTGTATTAGGGCTTCTGCAGGTGGAGGTTGCGACATTTCCTGGAGGAAAGATTAAAAGCGTCTTAGGCGGAAGAAACGCAGCTCAGTGGTGGAGTGCCTGCCTTGCATTGCAGAAGGTGGCAAGTTCAATCCCCAGAATCGCCATGTAGGACTTGGGAGAGGCTTCCTGTATGAAACACTGGAGAGCTGCTGCCAGTCAGTGTAGACAGTATGGAGCTAAGTGGCCAAAGTTACTATTCTCTTGTGTACATGTGGGTCATGAGTGTCCAGTGTGCATACAGGGATACTCCTGTGCTTCTAATTCTCTGTATTTCCTGTTTCTCAAGATGCCTTGTTTCAAACAATCTACTTTCCTATATAGGCAAAGGAAAAGTGGCACAGTAGACGAAGCAGAAGACGCCTGTGGCTAAGAAGAAGGTTGCAAGGAGCCCAGTTGGACCACAGCCAGGATGATGATGTTTGATACTTGCAAGGAGCCAGACCTGTGCATTGTCTATGGGGAACCCATCAGGCAAAAGCCCATCATCCATAAGAGAATGGGGGGTCAGCAGGAAGCCCACCCAGTTGAGGAGGAGGAGGAGGTACCCCTTTTTTATGGAGGAAGTTGCAGAGCCTCCTGGGGAATCACAGTACAGGCAATTCCTGGTGCTGCTAAGGAGTAGGATGTGTGCATTGTGGGTGAGGAGAACATCTGGCAGTACCCCAACACCTGCGAGAGAAAGGTGGGTTTGCAGGAAACCCACTCAGTAGAGGGTCCAGTTGATAGCAAAGGAGACTCCAGTGTCCCAAGTAAAACTCCAGTCCAGGCTGTTGATGATGCCACAGCCAGGATGATAATGCTTGATACTTGCAAGAAGCCAGACCTGTGCATTGTCTATGGGGAGCCCATCAGGCCAAAGCCCATCGTACATAAGAGAACGGGGGGTCAGCAGGAAGCCCACCCAGTCGAGGAGGAGACAGAGGTACCCCTTCTTCGTGGAGGAAGTTGCGGATCCCCCTGGGAAATCATGTTGGAGACAGTTCCTGGTGCTGCTAAGGAGGAGGATGTGTGCATTGTAGGTGAGGAAAACATCTGGCAGAACCCCAACAACTGTGTGAGAAAGGAGTGTTTGCAGGACACCCACTCAGTGAAGAGTCCCATTCACAACAAACTAGACTCAAGTGTCCCCTGTGAACCTCCAGCCCAGACTGTTGTTGATGCTGCTAAAGGACAAGACATCTGCATTGTGTATGAGCAAGGTGTCCTACAACAGCCCACCATTCATATCAGAATTGGGTATCCTGAGGAAACTCACCCAGGGAAGGATGTAGTTAAGCCTGTTGCTGGCGGAGGAGATTGGAAAGGCCCCAATGAATCTACTTTCCAAGCCGTTCTTACTGCTACTAAGGAACAAGACTCCTGTGTTGGGTACGAGGAAATGGTTAGTCAGAAGCCCATTTTTCAAGGAACAGCCCCCAGTGAAGCCACAGCTCAGAGAGGTATGGATACTGGTAAGTGATGGGACTCCCGGGTAATGCATATTGGGGAGGGAGGTCCCAGGTAGAATTGCTTCTTAGCTCCAGGTCTTGATGACAAGCACACAAGGCTATTTTTGAGGTCATCCCATGCTACACCAACTTACAGTAGACCCACTAAAAGTAATGGACATAGAACCCACTCTATTTAGGTTTTGTTTGCTTGAGAAACTGTACTGCTCTTGAGTTGTATATATTTATATATAAGCCTAGTGCAGAAATTTTTCAATTTCGCTTTGTACTTTTTGTTGTTTTGTTTGTTGTTCACAACTACTTTCCCTATGCTCGTAGTCTGCTACTTTTGCTGTACTGTCTGCTCTTGAGCATTAGAAAAGTTTCAGTGCATCAAGAATTAGAAATCTTCATCTAACCTTGTGATGGACAAACAATAGAGCTATGCTTCCTAAAGCCAATGTAAGCTTCCACCTGCAGACTGAGAAAATATTTGCTCTCGAGAGTAAAATCTCTACAGGTATAAACTTGCTGGTGAATCTGACGCAATGGCAAAACCAGACTAAGGATCTTGAGCAGAGTGAAAAGAAAGTTCGCCCATGATGGCAACTTACTACCCGCTTAGACAGCAATGGCCCAAAAGTGTATCAAAAAGACAAAACATATTACATTGAATATCTCAGTTTCCATCTCTCTCTCTGACATCCATGTTTTCCTTCTCTCTTATCCAGCAGGTGTTTTGCAGTGGAGACAGAACAAAAGGAAATCTTTGAAAAAAGCACAGGATGAGATGGTGGAGCAGAACCTCCTGAGTCACGATGGATCAAGGAGGGAAAAGAGAAGCCACACAAAAAGGAAGACAGACAAATCCATCGTTTCTCAAAGTGGCTTCTTCACTGAGCAAGGAAACAAACCAGAAAACAGAGATGCTTTGAGAACATCCACAAAGGAGAAAACAATTCAAATGGCAGAATCTGGAGAAATAAGCAGTGGGAGCAGAAACAATGGAAACAGCCCCACGTGCCCTACAGAGATGAAGCAACTTACTTGTTCGGAGTGTGGCAGGAGCTTCAGGAATCAGAAGCAGTTTGCTGCCCATCAGAAGATTCATACAGGACAGAAATCACATAAATGTGCAGACTGTGGAAAGAGCTTCTGCACGAAATGGAACCTTAAAGTACATAAAAGAACTCACACAGGGGAAAAGCCTTTCAAATGTTCAAAGTGTGAGAAAAGCTTCACTGACAGCTCAAACCTTACAGTACATAAGAGAACTCACACAGGGGAGAAACCTTTCAAATGTTCAGAGTGTGAGAAAAGCTTCACTGTGAGATCAAACCTTATTAACCATCAAAGAACTCACACAAACGAGAAGCCTTACAAGTGTTTGGAGTGTGATAAATGTTTCGCACACAGCTCACACCTTACAGTACATAAAAGAAGGCACACAGGAGAGAAACCCTACAGATGCCCTGTGTGTAGAAAAAGCTTCCGTGACAGCGGAGGTCTTTCCAGACATACAAGGTCTTGCCATATAGGGGAGAAACTGTACAAGTGTGAACAATGTGGAAAGAACTTCACCCAAAAATCAGACCTCAAGAGGCATCAAAAGCACCACACAAAGGAGATGCCCAACCAGGGTTCAAATCTCAGTGAGAGTTTAGATGATGAATCGAGACCTTATGTAGGTGAGAACACTCAGCGGATGGAAACCATGTAACTTCTTCAACTATGCTAAGAAGGTCACATCCACACAATACTTTTAAAGCTTCCCCCCAAGGAATCCTGGGAACTTCAGTTCTTAAGGGTGCTGGCAATTGTAGGTCTATGAAGTACAAACTACTTTTCCCATCATTCTTTGGATGAAGCCATGGCAACAGTTATAAATGTATGGTGTGAATGTGACCTCAGTCTTGGCACCCATCTTTTAGGCATCACAGGAGCCACGCAGAGGCTACATTCCCCAAACCTTCAAATACACACACATAATCCATGCTTTGAGAGGGTTCTTGGGTCTTTTAGTGACGAGAACTCATTGCCTCAGGTTTTGTTGTCCATTTGTGCTGTGGATTTCTTGTGACATTTTTTTTTTTAAAAAGAAGCTTAATCCACATGAAAGAGAAGCATTTTTAATGCTCAAAATGTGAGCAGGGCTTCCAGTTCAGCACGCACTCAATGCACATCAGAGAACCCATGAAGTGGAGAAAATATACAAATGCTCAAAATGCAACAAGGACTTTACTTCTCCGTTTGATCTCATTAAACATAACATGATGCACATTGAAGAAGGACCTCACAAATGCTCAGAATGCGGAGAGAGCTTCAGGTGCAGCACCTCCCTTAGGGAACATCAGAGAATTCATAGAGGAGAGGAGCCAGATTTTGGCCTGAGCCATGCTTCTGAACCAAGTCTTGTTGAACAAAATGTAACGCGCCCTGAAAAGAAATGTTTCGTATGTTCCAAGTGTTCCTGCGGAAGCCTTGGTTACATCAACTGAAGCATAAATAGGAGACGTTGCAGAGCCTCCTAGGCTGCAGCAAGACTCTTTTTAAAATATCCAATTAATCAGCACAAGGCAACTCCCACTCATTAACCCACAAGTGTGGGGAAAGCTTTTATGATAGTGCACTCATTTCACGTCAGTTGAATCCGCACAAGACAGCAATGGAGAGGCATAGAAAGGTTGCAAATGCTTCTCTTTCTCCATTCTTCTTCTTGAGTGTATTTTCCCTGTCACCGGTACTTCATTTTAAATGCATGTTTTATTTGGGACTTGCTTCAATAAGTATTTTAATGTTTATTCATCAATAAATTTTGTATGTTTTTTATTCCTTTTGCTTCTCTTTTTATTACTCTTGCCTCCTGTCAAGGTTGTAGTTATAAATATGCTGCTGCAGCATTTATTAGATTGTTAGTTTGGGGTTTTTGGTACGGCTTTTCTCATAGCACATGGCTGCACAACCTCTGGCCTGTGGGCCAATCTGTATTCCCCAAGCCATGGCTTCCCAGTGATGAAGGAAGGCTAACCGGTAACTGGGGTGGGGCATATCGCCAGCGACACATGCATGGCATCGCTATGTATGGCACAGGCGAGTGGAGCCACGCATGTGCTGTACGTAGCGGTTGGCCACCGCTTGCGCTTGAGCACCTTACAGATGGTGGCAGGATCCTCCGCTTGCAGCTGTAGCGATGGTGGAGGGATCCCACCACCATCCGTATGGCGCTCGAGCGGCGCCGGTGGCAAACCGCTATGTACGGCACATGCGGGACACTGTACACATGCCCTGTACAGAGAGACGCTGTGTATGACCTATACGAAGTGACGCCACACGTAGCGCTTTGCCCCCAGCGCCACTTGAGCACCGTAAGGACACTGGCGGGATCCTCTGCACACGGCTGCAGCGGTGGCTTGCACCGCCACGGCCAAGGGCGGCTGAGCGAGCACCCTGCAGAGTGCCTTCTGGTCGCTCCCCTCAAACATGGCACGTGGGGTGGTGCACGCCCACCCCACCCCCCTCCTCCGCCACTGTGCTTGCCTAACCATAAACTAGCAGCTAGTGAGCAGGAAGAAAGCGTTTAGTTAAATCATAAGTAGCTCGTGGGAGGTAGCTCAAAATGATCAGCACAGGAATGAAACTAAGAGAGGGGACACTGCAGCCCAGCAGTGCTCACTGTTGGCACATGATGCATGCCATGCGCCTTGGACACACCTACCACACGCTCCGCCTGTTGGCATGCAGCATCAGCATGGCACAAGTACATAAATGCATCAGGACCACACCCTATGTTCCTCGTTGCAGAACTGGCAAGGACCCCCAATGCACACACACTCCCACAGAGAGATGCCAAAGGACAGCCTATGGAAAGTTCCCTGTGAGAGACATAAGCTAAAGGGGCAGCACAGGCCTAAGAGCCTGCTGGATCAGGTCAAAGGCCCACCTAGTCCAGCATCCTCTTTACACAGAGGCCACCCTGATGTCCCGGGGGAAACCTTCAAACAGGACCTCAGCCCAAGAGGATTCTGGTACAGTCAAACCTTGGTTGATGCACGCAATCCGTTCCGGAAGCCCATTCAGCTTCCGAAACGTTCGACAATTGAGAGGCAACTTCTAAGTGGTTGCAAGAGCTTCTAGCACACAAGTAGAAGTCGCACTGGACGTTGGGGTTTTGAAAAAATGTTCGGAAACCGGAACACTTACTTCCAGGTTTTCGGCATTCGGCAACCGAAACATACGATAACAGAGGCGCTCGTTGAACTGTACTTGAAAGCATTACTGCCTCCAACCATGGGGCAGGGCATAGCTATCATGAATGGTAGCCATCAATAGTTTCATCTGTCATAAATGGGAGCAATCCTCTTGGAAAACCGTTGCGTGACTGAGCACATGATTCTACCAGTTACTATAGGCTTCCTATTTGGAGAAGATGCCTAAGGGTTCATCTCCTGCTTCTTCCAGCCACTCTGGGAGTACAATGTGAAAATGCTCATCGTCTATTTCCGACCCAAACTACACATTATGTTTTTGGTTTCTTTGTTGCATAAACAAACAACCAATTGTGTGGAATGAAGGGTGTTGTGGTCCTACAAACATTGGAAGAGCCACAGATCCCTCAACACAAGTATATATGTTTACGCTTGTACTGTATGTACTGTTACAGGCTTTTGGGAAGTCAGTCTGGATGATACCCATGAATGCCTTTCATTTTTTTTAGAATAATCTTTATTGAATTTTTCCATATTTCATTTACGGTAATTCACTTTCTTTTTACTGCCCAACAATTCTGTTTCTATTTTAGATTTAGTATTCCAAATCCATTACTTTTGTAATCTTTCCTGAAAACATCTTGTAATTGATGATATTGTAGCCAATCAGTTAGTTTTCCCCTCAATTCTTCAAATGATTTTAGTTTTAGTTTGCCGTCAACTTCTTCCCCTAAGTCTCTATATGTCGCCCACTCCTTCCCCATATTCTTCTTTTTTACAGCAAATGCCTCCAAGGGGGAGATCCACCATGGAGTTTTTCTTTCTGACAGGTTTTTATGTCTATTCCATACTTCATACAGGGATTTTCTAATAAAATGGTGCAGAAATCCTTTATGTACATTCACTTTCCCGTACCACATGCCATAGGAACCTGTTATCGAAACCTTCTAGATCTAATATCTCCTCATTGTCAAATGTCATATAATCTCTCAACCAACTCAGACAAGCTGCTTCGTAATAAATTTTTAGATCTGGCTGGGAAAAGCTGCCTCTTTCTTTTGCATCAGTCAGGATTTTATATTTAATCCTGGGTTTCTTTCCCAACCAGATAAATTTAGATATCCACTTTCTCCAAGTTTCGAATTGCTTTGTTCCACATATTAACCCATGAGTACCTTTCAGGTCTACGATCCTGTATCTGTGAGTTTAAAATCTAGTAGAAGCTGCTCCTGCTGCTGAACCAGTCAGACCGTCTCTTTCTAAGCTAATGGACTAAGCTGGCCAGTTAAGTACCGCCATCTACATGTCCAATGAGATGGCTGAATGCTGCATCATCCTAAGGTGGAGAACAATAGCCCTGGCAACAACAAATTCAAAACAAAACAAAACAAGAAGGCCATAAATCAATGTGCACAGGGAAAAGAGGATCTCTATATATCTATCTATCTATCTATCTATCTATCATCTATCTATATCTCTATATCTCTACTTTCTGAGTTCTCTTTTCAGATCACACTTCCTCCCTGATGCAGTTTGCTTTTCTGTGAACTCCAGTTCCCAGCAATCTTTGCACTTCCCACATAAATGATCAACACCTGGCCTCATTTATCTGAGCCAACACCCAAGTGGGTTAATGAAGGGGCTTGAGATGAAGAAGGAAAGTCTGTGAATTCACCAGTGTTTACCAGAAGGGGTGAGCTGAAGCCTACCAAGAACTCAAGAGAAGACATGCTGGGATTTGGGTAGAAAATTCTGAACTGGGGGTCCCTGTTTCCCCCCCTCACCTTTGTGGCATTTGAAATGGAGACTTGATCTGACAAGGGGCTGCTGCTCTGGGCCTCGAGTGCAGACCAGCCTTAGTCCTAAGGGGACCTGGGTGGGTCAAAGGAGGCTGGCATTCCTCTGGAGCAGGCACGTCCAACAGGTAGAGTGTGATCTACTGGTAGATCACCGAACGTCTGTGGTAGCTCACTGGTAGATCATGGGTAAACTGGGGTGGGGTCAAGAAGGTAGCCTCTTGCCTTTTGCATTAATTAAACATAGTATCACCAAGGGGGCGCGTCCAAGTAGGAGCATGATTGCTTAAGGGAGAGTCCTTGGGGAACTGCAATCCAGAGTCAATAACAGAAGGGAAAAGAGGGAAAGGGTGTGTATTAGGGCTTCTGCAGGTGGAGGTTGCGACATTTCCTGGAGGAAAGATTAAAAGCGTCTTAGGCGGAAGAAACGCAGCTCAGTGGTGGAGTGCCTGCCTTGCATTGCAGAAGGTGGCAAGTTCAATCCCCAGAATCGCCATGTAGGACTTGGGAGAGGCTTCCTGTATGAAACACTGGAGAGCTGCTTCCAATCAGTGTAGACAGTACTGAGCTAAGTGGCCAAAGTTACTATTCTCTTGTGTACATGTGGGTCATGAAGGAAAAGAATCATTTGTGAGCTGTTTTCCTAAACCAGTAATAGGAAAGTGTCCAGTGTGCATACAGGGATACTTCTTATGCTCCTAATTCTCTGTATTTCCTGTTTCTCAAGATGCCTTGTTTCAAACAATCTACTTTCCTATATAGGCAAAGGGAAAGTGGCACAGTAGATGAAGCAGAAGGCGCCTGTGGCTAACAAGAAGGTTGCAAGGAGCCCAGTTGGACCACAGCCAGGATGATGATGTTTGATACTTGCAAGGAGCCAGACCTGTGCATTGTCTATGGGGAACCCATCAGGCAAAAGCCCATCATCCATAAGAGAATGGGGGGTCAGCAGGAAGCCCACCCAGTTGAGGAGGAGGAGGAGGTACCCCTTTTTTATGGAGGAAGTTGCAGAGCCTCCTGGGAAATCACAGTACAGGCAATTCCTGGTGCTGCTAAGGAGCAGGATGTGTGCATTGTGGGTGAGGAAAACATCTGGCAGTACTCCAACACCTGCGTGAGAAAGACGTGTTTGCAGAAAATCAGCTCAGGGGAGGGTCCAGTTTACAGCAAAGGAGACTCCAGTGTCCCAAGTAAAATGCCAGCCCAGGCTGTTGTTGATGCCACAGCCAGGATGATAATGCTTGATACTTGCAAGAAGCCAGACCTGTGCATTGTCTATGGGGAGCCCATCAGGCCAAAGCCCATCGTACATAAGAGAACGGGGGGTCAGCAGGAAGCCCACCCAGTCGAGGAGGAGACGGAGGTACCCCTTCTTTGTGGAGGAAGTTGCAGATCCCCCTGGGAAATCATGTTGGAGACAGTTCCTGGTGCTGCTAAGGAGCAGGATGTGTGCATTGTAGGTGAGGAAAACATCTGGCACAACCCCAACATCTGTGGGAGAAAAGCGTGTTTGCAGGAAACCCACTCAGTGGAGGGTCCTGATCACAGCAAACTCCAGTGTCCCCAGTCAACCTCCAGCCCAGACTGTTGGTGATGCTGCTAAAGGACAAGACATCTGCATTGTGTATGACCAAGGTGTGCTACAAAAGCCCACCCTGCATATCAGAATTGGGTATCCTGAGGAAACACACCCAGGGGAGCATATATTTAAGCCTATTGCTGGCGGAGGAGATTGGAAAGGCCCCAAGGAATCCACCTTCCAGCCTGCTGTTGATGCCACCAAGGAACAAGACTCCTGCATTGTGCATGAGGAAATGGTTAGACAGAAGCCCATTTTTCAAGGAACAGCCCCCAATGAAGCCAAAGCTCAGAGAGATATGGATGCTGGTAAGTAAAGGGACTCCCGGGTAATGCATATTGGGGAGGGAAGTCCCAGGCAGAATTGCTCCAGGTCTTAATGACAAGCACACAAGGCTATTTTTGAGGTCATCCCATGCTACACCAACTTACAGTAGACCCACTAAAAGTAATGGACATAGAACCCACTCTATCTAGGTTTTGTTTGCTGGGGAAACTGTACTGCTCTTGAGTTGTATATATTTATATATACGCCTTGTGCAGAAATTTTTCAATTTCGCTTTGTACTTTTTGTTGTTTCGTTTGTTGTTCACAACTACTTTCCCTACCTTCATAGTCTGCTACCTTTGCTGTATTGTCTGCTCTTGAGCATTAGAAAAGTTTCAATACATCAAGAATCAGAAATCTTGATCTAACCTTTTGATGGACAAACAATATAGCTATGCTTCCTAAAGCCAATGTAAGCTTTCACCTGCAGACTGAGAAAATATATCCTCTCGAGAGTAAAATCTGTACAGGTAGAAATTTGCTGGTGAATCTGACGCAATGGCAAAACCTGACTAAGGATCTTGAGCAGAGTGGAAAGAAAGGTCACCCATGATGGCAACTTACTACCCGCTTAGACAGCAATGGCCCAAAAGTGTATCAAAAAGACAAAACCTATTACATTGAATGTCTCAGTTTCCATCTCTCTCTCTGACATCCATGTTTTCCTTCTCTCTTATCCAGCAGGTGTTTTGCAGTGGAGACAGAACAGAAGGAAATCTTTGAAAAAAGCACAGGATGAGATGGTGGAGCAGAACCTCCTGAGTCACAAAGGACCAAGGAGGGAAAAGAGAAGCCACAGAAAACGGAAGACAGACAAATCCATCGTTCCTCAAAGTAGCTTCTTCACTGAGCAAGGAGACCAACCAGAAATCAGAAACTCTTTGAGAGCGTCCACAGAGGAGAAAACAATTCAAACGGCAGAATCTGGAGAAATAAGCAATGGGAGCAGAAACAATGGAAACAGCCCCACATGCCCTACAGAGGTGAAGCGATTTACTTGTTTGGAGTGTGGAAGGAGCTTCAGGAAGCAGAAGCAGTTTGCTGCCCATCAGAAGATTCACACAGGACAGAAAACACATAAATGTGCAGACTGTGGAAAGAGCTTCCGCAGGAAATGGACCCTTACACTACATAAAAGAAGCCACACAGGGGAGAAGCCGTACAAATATTTGGAGTGCGATAAAAGCTTCAATTACATTTCACACCTTACTAGACATCAAAGAATCCACACAGGGGAGAAGCCTTTCAAATGTTTGGACTGCGATAAAAGCTTCACTGTCAGCTCAAGCCTTACCAAACATCAAAGAACTCACACAAAGGAGAAGCCTTTCAAATGTTTGCAGTGCGATAAAAGCTTCACTGACAGCTCAAACCTTACAGTACATAAAAGAACCCACACAGGGGAGAAGCCCTACAAATGTTCTGTGTGTGGAAAACATTTTGCACAAATCTCAAACCTTAAAGTACATGAAAGAACTCACACAGGAGAGAAACTGTACAAGTGTGAACAATGTGGAAAGAGCTTCACCCGTAAATCAGACCTGCAGAGGCATCAAAAGCACCACACAAGGGAGACACCCAACCAGGATTCAAATCTCAGTGAGCGTTTAGATGATGAATCGAGACCTCATGAAGGTGAGAACGCACAACGGATGGAAACCATGTAACTTCCTCAACTATCCTAAGAAAGTCGCATCCACACAATATATTTAAAGCTTCCCCCTAAAGAATACTGGGGACTTAAAGGTGTTCGTAAAGGTGTCTGGAATTTAGACCTATGAGGTTGAAACTACTGTTTCCAGAATTCTTTTGAGAAAGCCATATAATAGCTACAAAGGAGCTTTAAATGTTTAGTGCAGATGTGACCTCAGTCTCGGCGTCCATCTCTTGGGTGTCGCAGGAGCCACCCAGAGGCCACGTCCCCCCTGAATCTCCCAATACACACACACAATCCATGCTTTGGGTGGGTTCTTGAGTCTTTTAAGTGGCTAAAATACATTGCCTCAGGTTTTGTGTCCATTCTTTGTGTAGATTCCATGTGATAGTTGTGTGTGTGTGTGTGTGTGTGTGTGTATTAAAGTTGCTTTATCGTAATCAGTTAGGCTATGAAAATTGCTCTTGGGAGAATCTAGAGAAAACTCAGCTCTTTCCTTGGCCAGAGCACAGTCAAGCAGCACCTTTCTCTCTTGACATTGGGAATTTCTCTTGGCACCCCAATAAATGTGAGGGCTCTTCTGTTCATCCGGCTGAATTAACCATGTTGGGGATAATTTAGGCTCTTGAAACCAAAGAGAAGGATTGACCCAAGGAAGGAAGGGAAGTTTGAAAGGCTTCAGAGGCTTCCCCGTTGGAAATGCAAAATTGGCACAGTAGCTGCTTCTACTTTTTAGATTTGTTTTGCGACTACCAATCCTGAATAATAAAGTTGTGTAAATATTATGCTTTGTGCTGTTCTGTTTTCACTGGCTCCTCAGAACAAAAATGGATGCAGCTTTCCAGTTTAGATTGCAGTCTCCAGCACACTCATCCCCCATTCACACCATGCAGTAAAAACAATGGGATACCGCTTTAAACAGTCATGGCTTCCCCCAAGGAATTCTGGGAGCTGAAGGCTGTTAAGAGTGCTGAGATGGATTAGAGAAGACCTGTTATTCTCCTCACAGAGCTACAGTTTCCAGAATAACTAGGGGGGAGAAACTGATGGTTAAACCACTTTGCCCTAGATGCTCAAAGAACCCTAAAAGATTGGTGAATTGCAGTAGCCAAGCTGGATTTTAATCAGCAAGACCTGGTCCTCTGTATATATGGAGACTTTATCAACCATAAATCATTGGCCGCACCTGTAACTGAAATTGTGACATACAGAATGTGAAGCTTCACTAAAGTTATATTTCCCTTTGAGAAATAGCTTGACCTGTTGAAATTCTGCCTGCTACACAGCTGTTAAAGGCCCAAGACTCAGAATAAGTACACTCAAAGGGAGGGAGAAGCAGCTTTTGAGGACTCGGGGGATTCCTATTGCCTGGTATCTAAACCACTCACAAATCGCTCACAGCTCTGCATTCACTCATTGGCTGAACGGCTGGTGCCTAGACATAAGGAAGGAAGGTACCATCCCAGGGAAGAGCGTTCCAGGAGTGAGGAGGCACCTCAGAAAAGGCCTGTTCTCGGGTCGCGAGGCTCCAGGCCTTTCGTGTCAGAGCACAAGGAGGAGGAGGAGGAGTCTTTCTTAAAGGAAAGCACAAAAGTTGATGTTATTATGTTGACAATATGTGAAACCAAGCCACAATTTAAAAACAAAAGAAGAAAGCTATAAATCAAAGTGCAAGAGGGAAAAAGAGGGCGTTTCTGTCTTTTTCTCTCTCTGCTGTTTAATTCCTCCTTTCAGATCACGCTTCCACCCTGCCACAGTTTGTTTTTCGGTGAACTCCAATTCCCAGCAGCCTTTGCACTTCCCACATAAACTATCAGCACCTGGATCCATTTAGCTGAGCAAACACCCAAGTGGGACAGTGAAGGGGCTTGAGATGATGAAGGAAAGTCTGTGAATTCACCAGTGTCTACCAGGAGGGGTGAGCTGGAGCCTAGCAAGAACTCAAGAGAAGATATGCTGAGATTGGGTAGAAAATTCTGAACTGGGGGTCCCTGTTTTTCCCCTCTTTCTTTTTGTGGCATTTGAAATGCAGACTTGATCTCACAAGGGGCTGCTGCTCTGGGCCGCAACTGTAGATGTTCCTTCCTTAGCCCTAAGGAGACCTGGGCGAGTCAAAGGATGACAGCCCTTTGGAAGAATGAGAAATGAAAACAAGGGATTTCTCACTGTGCAGGAGGAGGAATGTGGGTAGCAAGGAAGGGTGCAAGAGAGAGATTTCTTCCCCTGGGAGGTTGAGATGGGGTGGGGTCCGGAAGGCAGCCTCTTGCCATTTGTGTTTTTATTAGATTTCAATTAGATACTCCACATACACATATTGTATTACATTTTACATTTATACTTGCTCTTCAAAGCTGACTTGCCTCCTTCTTTCTTCTGGTTTTTTATATCACATATAATTTTATCGCATTATTTTCTTCCATTTTATATATTATCATTTTCCATATTTGAGCATAGTGTATCCAAAAACAAAAAAGTCCTCAGGTTTATACAATTCTTGTTGTCTGTAATTTACCACTACTGTTAGTTATATTAGTTTCCGTATACATTTTGCTTTTTATTATTTTCATTATCCATCACTTTTCTTAATCTTTCCCATTATGAGGTTTGTTGCCAATTCTACTAGTTTTACTATTTCATCTTTTCTTTCCTTTATACAACATAAATTTTCCCAATTCTTTTTGAAATGTTTCCTCACCCTGTTGTCGAATTTTCCCGGTTAGTTTGGCTATTTCTGCATATTCCATTACCTTCTGTCTCCATTCTTCTACTGTTGGTCACTGCTGCTGTTTCCAAACCTACGCTAACAGGAACCTCGCCGCTTTTGTTGCTTATAAAAACAGTTTCTGGTCGTTCTTAACCAGATTTTCTCCTACCATTGCTAACAAGAATGCCTGTGGCTTTTTCAAAAACGTATATCTAAAGATCTTCTTTAGCTCACTGTATATATTTTCCCAGTATGTTTTTACCTATGACATGACCACCGCATGTGAAAGAAATTCCCTTTTTCACCCCACATTTTCAGCAATTCTTGTTTCCTGTTTTGTACATCCTTAACTGTTTAATTGGAGTGAGATACCATCTGTACATCATTTTTAACAGATTTTCTTTTAACAAAGTACTTGCAGTGAATTTTAGCCCAGTGTTCCATAATCTTATCCACTTCTCGTATTCAATGCTACGGCCAACATCCATTGCCCATTTAATCATGACGCTCTTGATTTCTTCGTCTTTTGTGCACCATTCTAATAAAAACTAACAGACCTTTGACAATATTTTTGTGTTGTTTTGTAATACTGCAGTTTCTAATATTGATTTGGTTTGTTCAAAACCTCTTGCTTTTTTATCTTTTGAGAAAATGTCATTCATTTGGCGATACTCCATCAACTTGATAATTTATCTTTTAGTTCCTCATAAGGCCTGATCTTTCTTACATTATTTTCTTCTATAAATATGTCTCTGTGCGTTAGCCATTCTCCTTTCATATTTGATTTTTTCACTGAGAAGGCTTCTTGGGGTGACAGGCACCATGGTGTTTTCCTTTCAAACCACTCTTTATATCTCTTCCAAACTCCATACAATAATCTTTTTATAATATGATCTAGAAAGTCTCGGTGTACTCCATCCTTGTCATACCAAAGGTACGCGTGCCACCCGTATCTATTTCCAATCCCCTCTAGATCTAATATGTCTGTGTTCTTCAAACTAAGCCATTCTTTTAACCATGTTATAGAAGCGGCTTCATAATATATTTTAAGATCCGGGAATGAGAGGCCTCCTCTTTCCTTTTTATCCGTCAGAAGTTTAAACTTTATTCTAGGTTTCTTCCCTTGCCATACAAACCTAGAAATCATTTTTTGCCACTCATTGAATTGACCTAATCCGGCAACAAAAGGCACAGTTTGGAATAAAAAAAAGCATCTTAGGAAAGACACTCATCTTGACAGCTGCTATCCTTCCCCAGAAGGACACTTTCAATCTGTCCCATATTTCCAAATTTGTCTTGATTTCTTTCCATGTTGTTTTATAATTGTCCTTGAATAGGTTTCTGTTTTTTGGGGAGAGCCAGACCCCAAATATTTTATTTTCTTTACCACTGTTATTTCCCTTTTCCTTTGCAGCTAATCTGTTTGTTCCACATTCATGTTTTTCACCATTATTTTTGTTTTACCCTTATGAATTTTTAATCCTGCCAACATTCCAAATTCTTCAATTACTTTTAATGCTTCCGCTGTCAAAGTTAAAGGTTCCTGAATTGTCAAGACTGTATTGTCGGCGAAGGCTTTAACATTATATTCTTTTTCGGCACACTTTATCCCTGTAATTCTTTCTGTCTCTCTTACATTTACATTTTTCACTAAGGGGGAGCTTGTTTAAGGCTGACCTGCAACCAAAAGTCCACAACGGAAAGGAAAAGGGGGACAAGATATGTATTAGGGATTCTGCAGATGGAGGCTGCTACGTGTCCTGGAGCAAAGATCAAAAGAGTCTTAGGAGGAAGGAAGGCAGCTCAGTGGTAGAGTGCCTCCCTTACATTGCAAAAGGCGGCACGTTCAATCCCCAGTATCTCCATGTAGGGCTTGGGAGAGGCTTCCTGTATGAAACCCTGGAGAGCAGCTTCCAGTCAGTGTAGACAATACTGAGCTAAGTGGCCAAAGTTACTATTCTCTTGTGTACAAGAGGATCATGAAGGAAAACATTCATTTGTAAGCTATTTTCCTAAAACAGTAACATGGAGAGTGTCTAGTGTGCATGTGGGGCACACAATGTATACTTTAAAGGCTGAGCTGAACAGGATACTTCTTATGCTCCTAATTCTCTGTATTTCCTGTTTCTCAAGATGCCTTGTTTCAAACAATCTACTTTCCTAAACAGACAAAGGGAAAGTGGCAGCCAGTAGACGAAGCAGAAGACGCCCATGCCTAAGAAGAAGGTTGCAAGGAGCCCAGTTGGACCACAGCCAGGATGATGATGTTTGATACTTGCAAGGAGCCAGACCTGTGCATTGTCTATGGGGAACCCATCAGGCAAAAGCCCATTATCCATAAGAGAACGGGGGTTCAGCAGGAAGCCCACCCAGTTGATGAGGAGGATGAACCCCTTTTTCATGGAGGAAGTTCCAGAGCCTCCTGGGAAATCACAGTACAGACAATTCCTGGTGCTGCTAAGGAACAGGATGTGTGCATTGTGGGTGAGGAGAACATCTGGCACAACCCCAACACCTGCAAGAGAAAGGTGTGTTTGCAGAAAATCAGCTCAGGGGAGGGTCCAGTTTACAGCAAAGGAGACTCCAGTGTCCCAAATAAAACTCCAGCCCAGACCGTTGTTGATGCCACAGCCAGGATGATGATGCTTGATACTTGCAAGAAGCCAGACCTGTGCATTGTCTATGGGGAACCCATCAGGCCAAAGGCCATCATCCATAAGAGAACTGAGGGTCAGCAGGAAGCCCACCAAGTTGAGGAGGAGGAGGAGGTGGTACCCCTTCTTAATGGAGGAAGTTGCAGATCCCACTGGGAAATCATGGTAGTGACAGTTCCTGGTGCTGCTGAGGAGCAGGATGTGTGCATTGTGGGTGAGGAAAACATCTGGCAGAACCCCAACATCTGTGAGAGAAAGACATGTTTGCAGGAAACCCACTCAGTGGAGAGTCCCGTTCACAGCAAACTGGATTCCAGAGTCCGCAGTGAACCTCCAGCCCAGACTGTTGTTGATGCTGCTAAGGTACAAGACATCTGCATTGTGCCCATTTTTCAAGGAACAGCCCCCAGTGAAGCCACAGCACAGAGAGGTATGGATACTGGTAAATAATGGGACTCCTGGGTAATGCATATTGGGGAGGGAGGTCCCAGGCAGAATTGCTTCTTAGCTCCAGGTCTTAATGACAAGAACACAAGGATATTTTTGAGGTCGTGCCATGCTACAGCAACTTACAGTAGACCTACTAAAAGTAATGGATGGACATAGAACCCAACCTTGTGAGGAAATTGTTTTGTTTGTTGTTTACAACTACTTTCCCTATGTTCATAGTCTGCTACTTTTGCTGTATTGTCTGCTCTTGAGCATTAGAGAAGGTTCAATGCATCAAGAATTACAAATTTTGATCTACCCTAATATATGGACAAATAATATAGCTATGCTTCCTAAAGCCAATTTAAGCTTCTACCTGGAGACTGAGATAATATTTGCTCTAAAGAATAGGATCTCTACAGGTAGGAACTTGCTGGTGAATCTGACAGAATGGAAAACCAGACTAAGGCTATTGAGCAGAGTGGAAAGAAAGATCACCCATGATGGAAAATCATTGCCCGCTTAAACAGCAGTTACCCAAAAAGTGTAACAAAATTACAAAACATATTTTTTATTATTTTTTTAAATAAAATTTTCAAATTTAATAATAAAGAAAAAAAACATTCCATTTGAATTATACATCCAAATCTAATCTTTCCACTTTCAGACTTCCTTCAGTCTATCTGGAAATTTTCATGTTTTCACAATTATTCACATTTGTTGCATCTATATTGTTTTGTTTTTTTTAACCAAATTAATCTTAACAATTATTATAAAACAACATTTCTTTCCATTATTATCCCAGAACGTCTTGAATGCCTACAAACGTTAATTGACCTTCACATATATTCTTAATATACTCTGTAAATTTATCCCAGCCCTCAGTAAATCTCTGGTCTTGCCGGTTCCGAATTCTGCCCGTTAGCTTGTCTAATTCTGCGTATTCCATCAACTTCATTCTCCATTCTTCTTTCGTTGGGATTTCTTCTTGTTTCCATTTTTGTGCCACCAAAATTCTTGCCGCTGTTACTGCATATAAAAACAACTTCTCATCATTCTTTTTTATGTCATTTCCTAGTATTCCTAACAGAAAAGTTTCTGGTTTTTTAACAAAGGTATATTTCAACATTTTTTTCAATTCATTATAAATCATTTCCCAGAAACCTTTCGTTTTTTTACATTCCCACCACATATGATAGAATGTTCCCTCTTTCTCCTGACATTTCCAACATTTATTACTCATTTTATACATCTTTCCAAGTTTAACTGGTGTAACGTACCATCTATATAACATTTTCATAACATTTTCTTTTATTGTAGTACATGCAGTAAATTTCATTCCTTCTTTCCACAATCTTATCCAATCATCAAATTGAATATTATAACCAAAGTCTTTGGCCCACTGAATCATTGCAACTTTAACCTCTTCATCCTTAGTATGCCACTCAAATAGTAATTTATACATTTTTGATAAAATTTTAACATCATTATTCACAATTTCTTTTTGAAATCTAGATTTTTCATCTTGAAAACCTCTTTCCAGCATCTTTTTTAAACATCGCATTCAGTTGGAAGTAGTGTAACCAATCAAACACATACTCTTTAACTTCATCATATGGCTTCAATTTCCATTTATTTCCTTCTTTTATGATTAAATTCTCATGTGTAATCCAGCTCCCCGTCATATTGATCTTCTTAACACTCATTACCTCCAATGGTGACAGCCAATATGGAGTTTTAAACTCTAATAAATTTTTGTACCTATTCCATACTTCCATCAGCGGACCTCGGAAAATGTGATTTTCAAAACCTTTATGTACTCTTTTTTTCTCATACCATAAATATGTGTGCCAACCAAATCTATTATCATATCCTTCTAGATCCAAAATTTCTGAATTTTGCAACTTTATCCATTCTTTCACCCAGCAAAGACATGCAGCCTCAAAGTACAACTTTAGGTCTGGCAAGGCAAAGCCTCCTCTATCTTTTGCATCCGTTAAAATCTTATATTTTATTCTAGGCTTCTTGCCCTGCGAGACATATCTTGATAATGCTCTTTGCCATTCTTTAAATATCGTAACACCTTTAATTATTGGTAATGATTGAAATAAAAACAACATTTTTGGTAGCACATTCATTTTTACCGTTGCAATTCTTCCCCAAAATGACAATTTCATTCTTCCCCACACTTCCAGGTCTTTCCTAATTTTATTCCAAACTGGTACGTAATTATTTTGAAAAAGGTCAATACACTTGGGAGTTAATATAATCCCAAGATATTTAACTTTCTTAACTACTTCCATATCTGTTTGTTGCTGAATTCTTTCTATTATCTCTTGGTCCATATTTTTAACCATTATTTTCGTTTTACTCTTATTTAATTTAAATCCAGCAACTTGTCCAAATTGCTCTATCTCTTCTAACACTTCGCTAATACTTTTAATAGGGTCTTCTATTGTTATAACCAAATCATCAGCAAAGGCTTTTACCTTATATTCCTTGCAACCAACTGTCACACCTTTTATTAAATCGTTACTTCTTAACGTTCTCAACAAGACTTCCAGGACCGATATGAATAACAATAGTGATAAGTACATTATTAACAATTAATTTTGCTCTTTGTTATTGCCTTTACACCATTTACAAATGAATGACCCATCTCCATAAATTCCAGATTCTTTAACATAAATTCCCAAGAAATGTTATCAAATGCCTTTTCCGCATCAACAAATCGCTTGCTTATCTTTCTTATTAGTCAGATATTCTATTATATTTATTATATTATCTTTCATCTGCCTCCCTGGCAGGAATCCTGTTTGGTCCTTATGTATCAATTCCTTTAATGCCTTTTTCATTCTATTTGCCAAGATGTTAGCAAATATTTTATAGTCATTATTCAGTAGCGAAATTGGCCTATAATTCAAATCTGAATCCTGCTTGGGAATTAATGTTATATATGTTTCTTTCCATGTCTCTGGTATTTGTCCTTCTTTCAAAATGTTGTTCATAACTTCTACCAACGGTACAAGTAGGATTTCTTTCATTTCTTTGTAATATCTTGCACCAAATCCATCCGGTCCCAGAGTCTTCCCACTTTTTGAATCTTTTATAGCCGTTTTAACTTCTTCTATTCCAATTGGTTCATTCAATTTATTTTTATTTGTCACTGGGATCTTTTGCACCCCTTTCTTCTTTAAATAATCTTCTATCATCTTTATCTTAGATTTCTCTTTTCTTTTATATAGATCTCTATAGAAGTCCACAAATCCTTTCCTTATTCCTTTCGGATTCTCAATGTCTTGGTCTTCTACTTTAATCTTTTTAATTATATTTTGTTCTTTCCTTTTTTAAGTTGCCACACGAGCCATTTTCCAGATTTATTTGCAAATTCAAATTTCTTTTGTTTCATTCTTTTTATATTCCACTCTACTTCTTTATTGATTATAATAGCGAACTGTGTTTGAAATAATTTTATACTTTGCTTAACTTTTTCATCCTTAGATCTGTTGATCTTTTTTTTTCATTGTCCATTATTTGTCGTAAGATTTCTTTTCCCCCTCTTTCTCTCAATCTGTTTTTTATTGCATTTTGCTGAATGAAGAAACCACTCATGACCGCTTTACTAGCATCCCAAACCATATTAATTTTTGTTTCCTTATTTATATTGTTCACAAAATAGTCAGTTAAGCATTTCTGTGCTCTTTCCACAATCTTCTGGTCATCAAAGAGATTCTCATTTATTCTCCACCTAAATTATTTTTCTTCATGCCCTTTCAAAATACCTTGGATGGCGTTGTGGTCAGATAAAACCTTAGGTTGGATCTCAATTTTTGTAAATCTTGAAATTAATTCATTAGATATCCAAATTTGGTCAATTCTTGACATTGATTGATTTACTTCTGAATGAAAGGTAAATTGTTTCTCTAATGGGTGTCTCAATCTCCAGATGTCTATCAAGTTGCAATTCTCAACCATGTCAAAAAAAGATTTTGGTAATTTCCCTTCTTTTGTTTTACCTTTGTTTCTTAGTCTGTCCATTTCCATAGACACCACTCCATTAAAGTCACCCATTCTTATAACTTTTTGATCCATATATTCAAATAGTTTCTCTTCTAGGTCCTTAAAGAATTCTGCTTTGCTTCCACTTGGTGCATATATTCCAACTATTATCAATTTTTCGCCCTGCCAATTGATTTGAACTGCGATAATTCGACCCTCTTCATCCTTAAACAATTGTTGTGCTTCTAATTTATTTTTAACATATAAGACCACCCCTCTTTTCTTACTTTTGTCTGATGAAATAAACTCGTTTCCTAATTTTTTGTTGACCAAAATTTTCCTGTGTACTTTTTTCACGTGAGTCTCCTGCAAACAGATTGTGTCCAAATTCTTTTGCTTTAAATATTGTTGCACTTTATTCCTTTTTTTAATATCGTTCATTCCATTAACGTTCCAAGTCCATAATTTCAATGCCATGATGTCAATCAATTAAATATTCTTTTTATTAACTTTTTATTTCTCCTCTTCCCCTTGCTCTTCTTCCATTTCTTCTTTTTCTTCTTCCTTTTTTCCTCTCCTGTCTTTTCTTTTATCTTTCCTACTTCTTTGCTCTTCTTCCTCCTGGTCCGTGGCTTCTCCTTCACCTCCATCTGCTCCTGCAGCTTCTAGTTCTGTTCCTTCTCTGGTCAGCCCCGTGTATCTTCTAAGAAATTTGTCGACTTCATCTGGTTTTGTCAGTCTGTGCCTCTTTCCTTTATAGGTAAATGCGATGCCTTCTGGAAACTCCCATCTAAATTCTATATCATTCTTTCTCAAGACTTGTACCATCTCTTTGTATTGATCTCGTTTTTTCAAAAGTCTTAAAGGCACATCTTTAAAAATGATTATGAAACTCCCATCTATAATTAAACGTTTTTCTCTATTTTTTTGCAAAATTAAATTTCTAAATTCTCTGTCCTTGAAGACAATTAAACAGTCTCCTGGGAATTTCTTCACTCTGGTTGTCTTTGTTTTAATGCTAAAGGCATTTTGAATCATTTTTTCCACATCTTTAAGTTTCAGATCTAGCCATTAAGCAATCTCTGTCAGCTTTTCTTTAATTTTCTCACCTTGAACCTCTGGCACAGACCTGAACCTCAAATTCGTTTCTCTTTGTCGAAGTTCATTCATCGAGACCGCGCCCCACAACTCCTCTTGCATCTTATTCACCTCAGATACTTCCACTCTTATTTTTTCCTCCTCCTTTCGTGACTCTCTCATTTCTAATTTCATTCTCTTCCTTCCTTCCTCCTGATTCTGCATTCTTTTAGAAATCCCTTTCATCTGCTCTTTTAATTCATTCACTGTAACATCCATTTTTTTATCCACTTGCGCTAATTTAGTCTCAATTTGGCCTATTTTGTTCTCAATATTTTTCTCACTGCTTATTATATCTGTTTTTATCTCTGTCCTCAATTCTGCAAGCATTTTAGCTATATCTATTTTCCAATCTGGTTCCTGTCTCGAACCCCTTCTTTCCCCCGATGTTGCCCCCTCGCTTTTCTTCTGTAGATGTGACATTTTTAACCACTTTTAAAATTCTTCCCTCGATTATGAAGTATAAAGAGGGGAGAGTCAACTTTCTAATTTAAACTCAACACAAAATTTTATAAACTTAAATTCAGGATAAAAATCAAATTATGATTCCAAAATATTTTCACCTCTTTTTTAAAATTTAACCAACCCCAAAAAAGAAAAAGAAAAAAACCTAGCCCACAGAGCACACACCAGGTATCTTTAAATTCTCATGTAAGAAAAATTGAAGACAGAAGAAATCTTAAAACTTCACAATTTAAAGCAGTTTAATAACAAAATAATATCAACCTTGAAAACAATTTAGACCTTTAAGCATGTATATATGAGCAGAAAGAAAAGGGAAAAGAAACAAAGAAAATTATCAACCAAAATATCAATATTAATATAGAAAATTAATCCCTTAAAATAATAGCAGAATATGGAGCAAGGATTTGTTTAAATTTTATGGTGAGAGCTTCTCTGATTTTGAACAAATAAAAAAAAAGGAAGGGAATAATTTCTTGCCACTTGTACGGCCAATTCCACTCAGAGTTTAATATCAAACTTTCTTTCAAATCATTCAAAAGCTTCACGCCTTTTGCATGGCCAAATCCACTTTTACGGTTTCAAATTCAAATCACAAATAAAAATGAGCCACCTATAAAAATAAAAATCTTTGATCTTGCAGGGTCCAAAATGTAAATCCACCATAAAATAAGGTGAAGGAAAAATAAACCAATACACAGAAAATAAATTAATCCAGTTAGCCGCCAACAGAAGCGTTCAGTTCAATCCAAACCTCTCCACTAGTTATTGCAATTCACAGACATAACAAAGTAGCAAGAGGGAAGAGAAGGTATCTCTCTAAAAATGGCGACAAGATGGCACTTTGTAACTTTCCTTTCGCTAGTGGTAATGAGAGGGGGGAAGGGAATTATCCATCAAAAAAAAAAAAAGAAGCAAGTCTTTCTTTCGTTAAATCTCTTTAAAAATTCCTCCAATTAGAGCATAGTGAGTTTATATCTCCACGGATTAATTTCTAGTCTTCTTTTTTGAGCCAAAGCAGTTATCTTTAATTACTTACTTTGTTTTAAACCCCTTAACTTCAGTTCGCAGATTTTTTAAAAAGTGAAAGTAATCCGTCTCACTGACTCCGATACTTCAACGCTTTCTCCCAGCGAGACCAAACAATCTCCCAAAGTACTGTTCAAAGAAAGCTCTTCATCCCGTTTTCGACCCCTTAAGTATCTTCTTTCCAAAAAATTTGTGAAGAGCTTTTTTTAAAAAAAAAAGATAATAACGCCAAAGTATATCATAAAAACTCCCCGTTTGTCCAGACTTACAGTTTTTCCTGTTCCTCGAATTCTTCTTGTGTCAAAATATAAATTCCCAGTAAGGCTGACCTCCTTTTTTCCACCTTACTGCCTCAAATTAGTTCCAATTAGATCCTTCGATTTATATTTTATGTTCCAATTCGGTTTCTTCTTTTTTGAGAACAGATCGCTTTGTGCGCAAGCCTGGAGCTTCGCTTTAGAGAGCTAGAAATGGCTTCCCGCTGCCAACGTCTCAACCCTGCCACACTCGTCGCCCCCAAAAAGAGGGCTACTTGGCGGCCAGGGGACTGTTTAACTGGCAAAGCCGGGACCCCTGCCTCTCAGATTCCCTTCTGAGAGTATTTGGGGGGCTGCGGCGCTCTTGCAGACCCCCCTTTAGGCTCTCTAAAGCTGGATACGTTTGCAGCCAAACGATCCCGCTTGCTTTCACTTCACGAAGCCCTCAAATCACAAAACATATTACATTGAATCTTCCTGTTTCCATCTCTCTCTGACATCGATGATTTCCTTCTCTCTTATCCTGCAGGTCTTGTGCAGTGGAGAGAGAACAGAAGGAAATCTTTGGGGAAAGCACAGGATGAGATGGTGGAGCAGAACTACCTGAGTCAGGATGGACCAAGGAGGGGAAAGAGAAGCCACAAAGAACGGAAGACAGCTGAATCCCTTGTTCCTCATAGTAGCCTCTTCACTGTGCAAGGAGAACAGCCAGAAAACAGAGATGCTTTGAGAGCATCCACAGAGGAGAAAACAATTCAAAGGGCGGAGTCTGGAGGAATAAGCAGTGGGAGCAGAAACAATGGAAACAGCCCCACATGCCCTACAGAGGTGAAGCGGTGTGGAAAGAGCCTCAGGTATCATAAGCAGTTTGCTACCCATCAGATGATTCACACACGACAGAAATCACATAAATGTGCAGAATGTGGAAAGAGCTTCCGCAGGAAATGGACCTTTACACTACATAAAAGAACCCACACAGGGGAAAAGCCTTTCAAATGTTTGGAATGCAATAAAAGCTTTGCTGTGAGCTCAAACCTTACTAAACATCAAAGAACTCACACAGGGGAAAAGCCTTTCAAATGTTCAGAGTGTGATAAATGTTTCGCACAAAGCTCACATCTTACAGTACATAAAAGAAGGCACACAGGAGAGAAACCTTTCAAATGTTCAGTCTGTAATAAAAGTTTTGCTCAGACGGCAACCTTTAACAGACATCAAAGGATTCACAAAAGGGGAGAGAATCCATTAATGCTCAATTTGTTTTGAGTGCTTCAGTCAGAAGTCAAACCTTGCTAAACAGCTAATGCTTCACATGAGGAAGACACCTTTTAAGCCATCACTGAGTAGAAAATCCTTTAGTAAGAGCTCTAATCTTCCTAGTCAACAAATGATTCGCATGAAAAAGTATAAATGTTCAGCTTGCAGGAAAAGCTATACTAAGTGGTCATACCTTACCAAACATAAAAGAATAGCACACAAAAGAGAGAAAACTTATAAATGCTCAGGGTGTAGAAAATGTTTCAGCAGCAGGTCAGTCCTTACTAGACATAAGAGAATCATACACAGATGGAACAAAGACAGACATACAAGGTCTTCCTATATAGGGGAGAAACTGTACAATTGTGAACAGTGTGGAAAGAGCTTCACCCGTAAATCAGACCTCAAGAGGCACCGAAAGCATCACACAAGGGAGACGCCCAACCAGGGTTCAAATCTTAGTGAGAGTTTAAATGATGAATCGAGACCTCATGAAGGTGAGAACGCACAGCGGATGGAAACCATGTAACTTCTTCAACTATGCTAAGAAGGTCGCATCCATATAATACTTTTAAAGCTTACCCCCAAGGAATCCTGGGAACTTCAGTTCTTAAGGGAGCTGGCAATTGTAGGTCTATAAAGTACAAACTACTTTCCCCATCATTCTTTGGATGAAGCCATGGCAACAGTTATAAATGTATGGTGTGAATGTGACCTCAGTTTCGGTATCCATCTTTTTAGCATCACTGGAGCCAACCAGAGGCTACATTCCACAAACCTTCAAATACACACACATAATCCATGCTTTGAGTGGGTTCTTGGGTCTTTTTATTTGCCTCAGGTTTTGTTGTCCATTTGTGGTGTGCATTCCATGTGAGATTTTTTTAAAAAAAACCTTAATTGAAGGCTCCTCTGTTCATACAGCTGAATTAACCATATTGGGGATAACTGAGGCAATTATTTAGGGTTTTGAGTCCATAGAGAAGGAGAAACCTGAGGAAGGACGGGAAAGTCTGAGAGGCTTCAGCGAGTTACCCATCATCGGACTGAAATGTAAAACTGGTACTGTAGCTGCTTCTGCTTTTTAGTTTTGTTGTGAGACTACCAATCCTGTATAATAAAGTTGGGTGTATTTTAAGCATTGTACTCTTCTGTTTTCACTGGCTCCTCGGAACAAAAACGGATGCAGGTTTCCAATTTAGGTTGCAGTTTCCTGCGCAGTTAGTCAACATCTGCTCCATGCAATGAAAGCACTGTCATGACTTCCCCTAAAGAATTATGGGAACTGTAGATTATTAAGGGTCCTGAGGGGTGTTAGGGGAGGCCCCTAGTCTCCTCACAGTGTCCCAAGTAAAACTCCAGCCGAGACTGTTGTTGATGCCACAGCCAGGATGATGATACTTGATACTTCTAGGGAGCCAGACCTGTGCATTGTCTATGGGGAACCCATCAGGCAAAAGCCCATCATCCATAAGAGAACGGAGGGTCAGCAGGAAGCCCAACAAGTTGAGGAGGAGGAGGTATCCCTTCTTCATGTGCATTGTGGGTGAGGAAAACATCTGGCAGAGGAAAACATCCCACCTGCATTCGCTCCATGAGACGCACACACACTTCCCCTTACTTTTTAGCAGGGGAAAAGTGCGTCTTATAGAGCGAAAAATACGGTAAACCTTGTAGACAAATTTTTCAATTTAGCTGGGTACTTTTTGATTTTTTATTATATTAATAATAATTTATTACTCCACCCATATTACTGGGTTTCCCATGCAGTGAAAGCAATGTGATACTGCTTTAAACAGTCAAGACTTCCCCCAAGGAATTCTGGGAGCTAAAGGTTGTTAAGAGTGCTGAGATGGGTTACCCTTCAATATTTGGGAGAGGTGATGGCTCTCCTCCCCCCTTGTCATCTACATAACAATATCCCTACCAATGCCTAACTGCCAAGACCAGAGAGGTTGTGACGATTTGCTATGAGGTAGGCAAAAAACCAAATGGCCGGTGCCAATTTGCTAAGTGGAAAAAACTCCTACGAGGCCCCTTTACGGCGACCAACCAAAGTCCATAGCAAGGTCAGAAGGAAACCTTGAGGGGCGGGCGATCCCCAGGCCGCACTTGCCTTAAATGGGGCAAGCTACACTCCTCGAGGCAGCCAATATGGTGGCTCAGAGGATGACACGGCCCGAGGATTCCCCAGTTCACGTGGGGCTGCAAGCCAGCCACCGCGCACGTGTTGGGGGCCTGAGCCTGCAACACCACCTCCTCCCAAGGTCAGAAGTGGCTTTGCGTGGCGAGTTCCCGCCTCCCACCAGTGGTAAATAACACAAGACACCATAATCAAGGGTAATGGAATAAAATTGGCCACAACGTTATTGGTTACAGGTAAGAGCGGTATTGGTATTGGCTTAGGCATTGGTCCTATCCATCTATCCGGCTTCAGCCTTATGGCTTGAAGACCAGCAAGGGTTAACACCAGCAGGGGGTGTGCCCTCTGGGCATAACCCAGTCTCCCTCACCTCCCCCTGCCCTGAACCACTGTGATGATTGGACCCTGCTATTCTTCCCAGCTCTTCTCCTTCCAGACACATCTCCACTCCCTCAATAATAAGAGAGAACAACCAAACACACACAAATGTAAAACAGTTAAAACCATTGGAGCAGCAGGCCTGTCTCTAGCTGCCTGAGCCCAAATAACCCTCCCAAAACCCAGACATTTCCTTTAAAGTCTGCTCAGGTGGGCATGTTGCGCCCCCGAAGAGGACATGTCCTAGTTTTCCCAGACATATGGCAACCCTACAATGTATAAAATTCATTGCTACAAAAGGTTTGATGCACAATAATATCATCATGTTCAGGACCCCTCAACTTCTGAACACCAGATTCTGGGTCTTCTACGTCCAGTAACTGGTCTTCCTAGAGCTATCCGATTGGCCACTGTAGAAAATAGAATGCTGGACTAGCTTATGGTCAAGCTAACATTACCAGGGTCAAAATCTTGTTTTAAGAAAACCACAAAAGTTGATGTTATTTTATTGAGAGTATGTGAAACCAGGCCACAATTTAAACAAAAACAAAAAACAAGAAAGCTATAACTCAAAGCGCAGGAGGGGAAAAGAGGGCATTTCTGTCTTTCTCTCTCTGCTGTTTAATTTCTCTTTTCAGATCACACTTCCTTCCTGCCACAGTATGTTTTTCTGTGAACTCCAATTCCCAGCAGCCTTTGCACTTCCCACATAAAGGATCAACACCTGGATCCATTTAGCTGAGCAAACACACAAGTGGGACAGTGAAGGCGCTTGAGATGAAGAAGAAAGTCTGTGAATTCACCAATGTCTATCAGGAGGGGTGAACTGGAGCCTACCAAGAACTCAAGAGAAGACATGCTGGGATTGGGTAGAAACTTCTGAACTAGGGGTCCCTGTTTCCCCCCCTTTTTCATCCTCTTTGTGGCATTTGAAATGCAGACTTGATCTCACAAGGGGCTCCTGCTCTGGGTCTCAAATGTAGACCTGCCTTAGTCCTAAGAGGACCCGGGTGAGTCTAAGGAAGCTGGCATTCCTCTAGAGGAATGAGAAAGTGACAACAAGTTTTGTGGGAGGAGGAATATGGTCAGCAAGGAAGAATGCAAGAGAGGGAATTCAACCCATGGATGGGTAAACAGGGGTGGGGTCTTGGCTTTTGCATTCCTTAAATATTTAATTATCAGAAGGGAAAAGAGGGACAGGGTGTGTATAAGAGCTTCTGCAGATAGAGGATGCTACATTTAAGGTGCAAAAAGATCAACAAGGTCTTAGAGGGAAGGAATGCAGTTCAGTGGGAGAGTACCTGCTTTGCCTTGCAGATGGTTGCAGGTTCAATCCCCAGTATCTCCATGTAGGGCTTGGGAGAGGCTTCCCATATGAAACACTGGAGAGCTGCTGCCAGTCAGTGTAGACAGTACTGAGCTAAGTGGCCAAAGATACAATTCTCTTCTCTTCCCTTTCTTCCATCAAATATCTGCAGCCTCCCACCCCCGGTAAGGAAGGCCGATTTTTTTTCCTTCCTTCCTGTGCAACAGCCGACTCCATTTCCCCCCCCCTCAGCCTGAACCTCTTTAATATCTGATCTTATTTTGCCAGTTCTAATTGGGGCTCTCTGCCGGGGACTGCGCAGCCATGTATCCAACTAATTTTTACAGTTCCTCCTGCAATTCCTTTAGATAATTGATTCTTTCTTGGTGAGGTTCGCCATATCATGAAATAGCAAATAGAAAGAATGTACAAAAACAGCTGCCGCTCACCTCATAAATCAAAGCACAAAGATGAGAGTGCTTTTCAAGTCCAAACCTTGGGCATCCAGTGATTGGTTAGTTTAGCAGATCTTTTCCATCTCTTTCTTTCCAGAACACGCCTGTTTCTTAGTCCGAATTCAATAATTTTTAAAAACAGGCATTTCCTGGATAATGTCGAATAGCTCTGGAGAGTTCCCAGTTCGCGCAGTGCGCACCCAGCAGCCCTGCCCCACATTCTGAAGCGAGCGGCAGATAACGGACGATCTGTGGGTCATGGCCAGTCCCCCCCTTACGCTGGGGTGTCTGCAGGGATAATTAGCCCCGTATCATCCCTAATAACCTTCACGGTATGGTCTGATGTGATGGGGAAAACAGCCATTTCCCACGCCCAGGAAACCAGAAGTCCATGGGTGGGGGGGCTTGTTTAAGGCAGACCTGCAACCCAGAGTCCACAATGGAAAGGAAAAAAGGGGCAGGATGTGTATTAGGGCTTCTGCAGGTGGAGGTTGCTACATGCCCTGGAGCAAAGAGCAGAAGAGTCTTAGGAGGAAGGAAGGCAGCTCAGTGGTAGAGTGCCTCCCTTACATTGCAAAAGGCGGCACGTTCAATCCCCAGTATCTCCATGTAGGACTTGGGAGAGGCTTCCTGTATGAAACCCTGGAGAGCTGCTGCCAGTCAGTGTAGACAATACTGAGCTAAGTGGCCAAAGTTACTATTGTATATGAGGATCATGAAGGAAAACATTCATTTGTGAGCTATTTTCCTAAAACAGTAAGATGGAGAGTGTCTAGTGTGAATATGGGGCACACAATGTATCCTCTGAAAGCTGAGCTGAACACGATACTTCTTATGTTTCTAATTCTCTGCCTCTCCTGTTTCTCAAGATGCCTTGTTTCAAACAATCTACTTTCTCAAACAGGCAAAGGGAAAGCGGCAACCAGTAGATGAAGCAGAAGACGCCTGTGGCTAAGAAGAAGGTTACAAGGAGCCCAGCTGGACCACAGCCAGGATGATGATGTTTGATACTTGCAAGGAGCCAGACCTGTGCATTGTCTATGGGGAACCCATCAGGCAAAAGCCCATCTTCCATAAGAGAATGGAGGGTCAGCAGAAAGCCCACCCAGTTGAGGAGGAGGATGAACCCCTTTTTCATGGAGGAGGTTCCAGAGCCTCCTGGGAAATCACGGTACAAACAATTCCTGGTGCTGCTAAGGAGCAGGATGTGTGCATTGTGGGTGAGGAAAACATCTGGCAGTACTCCAACACCTGCGTGAGAAAGACATGTTTGCAGAAAATCAGCTCAGGGGAGGGTCCAGTTTACAGCAAAAGAGACTCCAGTGTCCCAAGTAAAACGCCAGCCCAGACTGTTGTTGATTCCACAGCCAGGATGATGATGCTTAATAATTCTAGGGAGCCAGACCTGTGCATTGTCTATGGGGAACCCATCAGGGCAAAGCCCATCATCCATAAGAGAACTGAGGGTCAGCAGGAAGCCCACCCAGCTGAGGAGGAGGAGGATGTACACCTTCTTCGTGGAGGAAGTTGCAGATCCCCCTGGGAAATTATGGTGGTGACAGTTCCTGGTACTACTAAGGAGCAGGATGTGTGCATTGTAGGTGAGGAAAACATCTGGCACAACCCCAACATCTGTGAGAGAAAAGCGTGTTTGCAGGAAACGCTCTCAGTGGAGGGTACCGTTCACAGCAAACTAGACTCCAGAGTCCCCAGTGAACCGCCAGCCCAGACTGTTGGTGATGCTGCTAAAGGACAAGACACCTGCATTGTGTATGACCAAGGTGTCCTACAAAAGCACATTGTCCGTATCAGAATTGGGTATCCTGAGGAAACACACCCAGGGGAGGATATAGTTAAGCCTATTGCTGGCGAAGTAGATTGGAAAGGCCCCAAAGAATCCACCTTCCAGCCTGCTGTTGATGCCACCAAGGAACAAGACTCCTGCATTGTGCATGAGGAAATGGTTAGACAGGAGCCCATTTTTCAAGGAAGAGCCCCCAGTGAAGCCACAGCTCAGAGAGATATGGATGCTGGTAAGTAATGGGACTCCCAGGTAATGCATATTGGGGAGGGAAGCCCCAGGTAGAATTGCTTCTTAGCTCCAGGTCTTAATGACAAGAACACAAGGCTATTTTTGAGGTCATCCCATGCTACACCAACTTACAGTAGACCCACTAAAAGTAATGGACATAGAACCCACTCTATGTAGGTTTTGTTTGCTGGGGAAACTCTACTGCTCTTGAGAGGTGTGGGTGGGTGTGGGTGTGGTTGTGGGTGTGTATGCGCCTTGTGCAGAATTTTTTCAAGTTCGCTTTGTAATTTTTGTTGTTTCGTTTGTTGTTCACAACTTCTTTCCCTATGTTCATAGCCTGCTACTTTTGCTGTATTGTCTGCTCTTGAGCATTAGAAAAGTTTCACTGTACACCTTCCTTGTACAGTTTCTCCCCTGTATGGCAAGACCTTGTATGTCTGGAAAGACCTCCGCTCTCATGGAAGCTTTTTCTACACACAGGGCATCTGTAGGGTTTCTCTCCTGTATGCCTTCTTTTATGTACTGTAAGGTGTGAGCTGTGTGCGAAACATTTATCACACTCCAAACACTTGTAAGGCTTCTCGTTTGTGTGAGTTCTTTGATGGTTAGTAAGGTTTGAGCTGTCAGTGAAGCTTTTCTCACACTTTGAACATTTAAAAGGCTTCTCCCCTGTGTGAGTTCTCTTATGTAGTGTAAGGGTCCATTTCCTGCAGAAGCTCTTTCCACAGTCTGCACATTTATGGGATTTCTGTCCTGTGTGAATCTTCTGATGGGCAGCAAACTGCTTCTGATACCTGAAGCTCCTTCCACACTCCAAACAAGTAAATCGCTTCATCTCTGTAGGGCATGTGGGGCTGTTTCCATTGTTTCTGCTCCCACTGATTATTTCTCCAGATTCTGCCGTTTGAATTGTTTTCTCCTTTGTGGATGTTCTCAAAGCATCTCTGTTTTCTGGTTGTTCTCCTTGCTCAGTGAAGAAGCAAGGGAAACTGTACTGCTCTTGAGAGGTGTGGGTGGGTGCGGGTGTGGGTGTGGGTGTGGGTGTGGATGCGCCTTGTGCAGAATTTTTTCAAGTTCGCTTTGTAATTTTTGTTGTTTTGTTTGTTGTTCACAACTACTTTCCCTATGTTCATAGTCTGATACTTTTGCTGTATTGTCTGCTCTTGAGCATTAGAAAAGGTTCAGTGCATCAAGAATTAGAAATCTTGATCTAACCTAATGATGGACAAACAATATAGCTATGCTTCCTAAAGCCAATGTAAGCTTCCACCTGCAGACTGAGAAAATATTTGCTCTCGAGAGTAGAATCTCTACAGGTAGAAACTTGCTGATGAATCTGACGCAATGGCAAAACCTGACTAAGGATCTTGAGCAGAGTGGAAAGAAAGGTCACCCATGATGGCAACTCATTGCCCGCTTTGGCAGCAATGGCCCCAAAAGTGTAACAAAATACAAAATATATTAGATTGAATCACTCTGTTTCCATCTCTCTATGACATCCATGTTTTCCTTCTCTCATTATCTAGCAGGTGTTGTGCAATGGAGAGAGAGCAGAAGGAAATCTTCAAAAAAAGCACAGGATGAGATGGTGGAGCAGAACCTCCTGAGTCACGATGGACCAAGGAGGGAAAAGAGAAGCCACAGAAAACGGAAGACAGACAAATCCATCGTTTCTCAAAGTGGCTTCTTCACTGAGCAAGGAGACCAACAAGAAAACAGAGACTCTTTGAAAGTGTCTACAGAGGAGAAAACAATTCAACGGGCAGAGTCTGGAGGAATAAGCAGTGGGAGCAGAAACAATGGAAACAGCCCCACATGCCCTACAGAGGTGAAGCAATTTACTTGTTTGGAGTGTGGAAGGAGCTTCAGGAATCAGAAGCAGTTTGCTGCCCATCAGAAGATTCACACAGGACAGAAATCACATAAATGTGCAGACTGTGGAAAGAGCTTCTGCAAGAAATGGAACCTTAAAGTACATAAAAGAACCCACACAGGGGAGAAGCCGTACAAATGTTCGAAGTGTGAGAAAAGCTTCACTGACAGCTCAAACTTTACTAAACATAAAAGAACTCATACAAGGGAGAAGCCTTACAAATGTTTGGAGTGCGATAAAAGCTTCACAATCAGCTCACACCTTACTAAACATAAAAGAGCTCACACAGGGGAGAAGCCTTACAAATGTTTGGAGTGCAATAAAAGCTTCATTGACAGCTCAAACCTTACAGTACATAAAAGAACCCACACAGGGGAGAAGCCCCACAAATGTTCTGTGTGTGTTAAACATTTCGCACATATCTCAAACCTTAAAGTACATGAAAGAACTCACACAAGAGTGAAACTGTATGAGTGTGAACAATGTGGAAAGAGCTTCACCCGTAAATCAGACCTCAAGAGGCATCAAAAGCACCACACAAGGGAGACTCCCAACCAAGGTTCAAATCTCAGTGAGCGTTTAGATGATGAATCGAGACCTCATGAAGGTGAGAATGCACAAGGGATGGAAACCATGTAACTTCCTCAACTATCCTAAGAAAGTTGCATCCACACAATATATTTAAAGCTTTCCCCTAAAGAATACTGGGAACTTAATGGTGTTCGTAAAGGTGTCTGGAATTTAGACCTATGAGATTGAAACTACTGTTTCCAGAATTCTTTTGAGAAAGCCATATAATAGCTACAAAGAAGCTGTAAAGGTTTGGTGCGGATGTGACCTCAGTCTCGGCGTCCATCTCTTGGGCATCGCAGAAGCCACCCAGAGGCCACATCCCCCCTGAATCTCCCAATACACACACATAATCCATGCTTTGGGAGGGTTCTTGAGTCTTTTAAGTGGCTAAAATACATTGCCTCAGGTTTTGTGTCCATTCTTTGTGTAGATTGCATGTGATAGTTGAATAGTTTTATATAATTATACAATAAAGTTGCTTTATCGTAATCAGTTAGGCTATGAAAATTGCTCTTGGGAGAATCTAGAGAAAACTCAGCTCTTTCCTTGGCCAGAGCACAGTCAAGCAGCACCTTTCTCTCTTGACATTGGGAATTTCTCTTGGCACCCCAATAAATGTGAGGGCTCTTCTGTTCATCCGGCTGAATTAACCATGTTGGGGATAATCTACGTGATTCTTTAGGCTCTTGAAACAAAGAGAAGGATTGACCCAAGGAAGGAAGGGAAGGTTGAAGGCTTCAGAGGCTTCCCTGTTGGAAATGGAAAATTGACACAGTAGCTGCTTCTACTTTTTAGATTTGGTTTGAGACTACCGATCCTGAATAATAAAGTTGTTAAATATTATGCTTTGTACATTATTATTATATTAATAATAATTTATTATTTATACCCCACCCATATTGCTGGGTTTCCCATGAAGTGAAAGCAATGTGATACTGCTTTAAACAGTCAATACTTCCCCCAAGGAATTCTGGGAGCTAAAGGTTGTTAAGAGTGCTGAGATGGGTTACCCTTCAATATTTGGGAGAGGTGATGGCGCTCCTCCCCCCATCTCATCTACATAACAATATCCATACCAATGCCTAACTGCCAAGACCAGAGAGGATGTGACGATTTCCTACGAGGTAGGCAAAAAAACAAATGGCCGGTGCCAATTTGCTAAGTGGAAAAAACTCCTACCAGGCCCCTTAACGGCGACCAACCAAAGTCCATAGCAAGGTCATATAAGGAAACCTTGAAGGGCGGACGGGTGGGAAACCGGTCAGCTGAGCGATCCGAAAGAGGGCGATTCCCCGGGCCGCGCTTGCCTTAAATGGGGCAAGCCACACACCCCGAACCAGCCAATTGGCTGGCTCGGAGGATGACGCGGCCCGAGGATTCCCCAGTCCGCGCGGGGCTGCAAGCCAGCCACCGCGCACGTGTTGGGGGCGTGAGCCTACAACACCACCTCCTCCCAAGGTCAGAAGTGGCTTTGCGTGGTGAGTTCCCGCCTCCCACCAGTGGTAAATAACAACACAAGACACCATAATTAAGATTAATGGGCTAAAATTGGCCACAACTTTATTGATTACAGGTAAGAGCGGTATTCGCTTAGGCATTGGTCCTATCCATCTATCCAGCTTCAGCTTGAAGACCGGCAAAGGTTAACACCAGCAGGGGGTGTGCCCTCTGGGAATAACCCAGTCTCCCTCACCTCCCCCTGCCCTGAACCACTGTGATGGGGGACCCTGCTATTCTTCCCAGCTCTTCTCCTTCCAGACACATCTCCACTCCCTCAATAATAACAGAGAACAACCAAACACACACAAATGTAAAACAGTTAAAACCATTGGAGCAGCAGGCCTGTCTCTAGCTGCCTGAGCCCAAATAACCCTCCCAAAACCCAGACATTTCCTTTAAAGTCTGCCCAGGTGGGCATGTTGCGCCCCCAAAGAGGACATGTCCTGGTTTTCCCAGACATATGGCAACCCTACAATTCATTGCTACAAAAGGTTTGATGCACAATAATATCATCATGTTCAGGACCCCTCAACTTCTGAACACCAGATTCTGGGTCTTCTACGTCCAGTAACTGGTCTTCCTAGAAGAAGAGTTTGGATTTGATATCCCGCCTTTCACTCCCTTTAAGGAGTCTCAAAGCGGCTAACATTCTCCTTTCCCTTCCTCCCCCACAACAAACACTGTGTGAGGTGAGTGGGGCTGAGAGACTTCAAGGAAGTGTGACTGGCCCAAGGTCACCCAGCAGTTGCATGTGGAGGAGCGGAGACTCGAACCCGGTTCCCCAGATTACGAGACTACCACTCTTAACCACTACACCACACTGGCTATCCGATTGGCCACTGTAGAAAATAGAATGCTGGACTAGCTTATGGTCAAGCTAACATTACCAGGGTCAAAATCTTGTTTTAAGAAAACCACAAAAGTTGATGTTATTATATTGAAAGTATGTGAAACCAGGCCACAATTTAAACAAAAACAAAAAACAAGAAAGCTATAACTCAAAGCGCAGGAGGGGAAAAGAGAAGGAATTTCTGTCTTTCTCTCTCTGCTGTTTAATTTCTCTTTTCAGATCACACTTCCTTCCTGCCGCAGTATGTTTTTCTGTGAACTCCAATTCCCAGCAGCCTTTGCACTTCTCACATAAATGATCAACACCTGGATCCATTTAGCTGAGCAAACACACAAGTGGGACAGTGAAGGGGCTTGAGATGAAGGAGAAAGTCTGTGAATTCACCAGTGTCTACCAGAACAGGTGAGCTGGAGCCTACCAAGAACTCAAGAGAAGACATGCTGAGATTGGGTACAAATTTCTGAACTGGGGGTCCCTGTTTTCCCCCTCTTTCTTTTGTGGCATTTGAAATGCAGACTTGATCTCACAAGGGGCTGCTGCTCTGGGTTTCAAATGTAGCCCTGCCTTAGTACTAAGAGGACCTGGGTGAGTCAAAGGAGGCTGGCATTCCTCTGCAGGAATGAGAAAGTGACAGCAAGGGGCTCCCCCGTTTTGTGGAGGAGGAATATGGTCAGCAAGGAAAAATGCAAGAGAGGGAATTATTCCCATGGATGGGTAAACAGGGGTGGGGTCTTGGCTTTTGCATTAATTAAATATTTCACTAAGGGGCAGTGTCCATGTAGGAGCATGATTGCTTAAGGGAGAGTCCTTGGGGAGCTGCAACCCAGAGTCAATATCAGAAGGGGAAAGAGGGACAGGGTGTGTATAAGGGCTTCTGTAGATGGAGGATGCTACATTTCAGGAGCAAAACTGCTGCATTGCGTAGAACAAAGATCAACAAGGTCTTAGAGGGAAGGAATGCAGTTCAGTGGGAGAGTACCTGCTTTGCCTTGCAGATACAATTCTCTTCTCTTCCCTTTTTTCCATCAAATATCTGCAGCCCCCCCCCCCACCCCCGGAAGGCCTATTTTTTTCCCCCCTTCCTGTGCAACAGCCGACTCCCTTTTTCCCCCCCTCAGCCTGAACCGCTTTCATATCTGATCTTATTTTGCCAGTTCTAATTGGGGCTCTCTGCCGGGGACTGCGCAGCCATGTATCCAACTAATAATTACACGTCCTCCTGCAATTCCTTTAGGTAATTGATTCTTTCTTGGTGAGGTTCGCCATATCATAGGGCTTCTGCAGGTTGCAACATTTCTTGAAGCAAAGAGCAGAAGAGTCTTAGGGGGAAGGAACCCAGCTCAATGGTAGAGTGCCTGCCTTGCATTGCAGAAGGTGGCAAGTTCAATCCGCAGTATCTCCATGTAGGACTTGGGAGAGGCTTCCTGTATCAATCCCTGGAGAGCTGCTGCCAGTCAGTGTAGACAGTATTGAGCTAAGTGGCCAAAGTTCCTATTCTCTTGTGTATATGAGGGTCATGAAGGAAAAGAATCATCTGTGAGCTATTTTCCTAAAACAGTAAGATGGAGAGTGTCTAGTGTGAATATGGGGCACACAATATGTCCTATGAAGGCTGAGCTGAACAGGATACTTCTTATGTTTCTAATTCTCTCCTGTTTCTCAAGATGCCTTATTTCAAACAATCTACTTTCCTAAATAGGCAAAGGGAAAGTGGCAGCCAGTAGATGAAGCAGAAGACACCCGTGCAAACGAAGAAGGTTGCAAGGAGCCCAGTTGGACCACAGCCAGGATGATGATGTTTGATACTTGCAAGGAACCAGACCTGTGCATTGTCTATGGGGAACCCATCAGGCCAAAGCCCATCATCCATAAGAGGAGGGAGGGTCAGCAGGAAGCCCACCCAGTTGAGGAGGAGAATGTACCCCATTTTCATGGAGGAAGTTGCAGAGCCTCCTGGGAAATCACGGTACAGACAATTCCTGGTGCTGCTAAGGAGCAGGATGTGTGCATTGTGGGTGAGGAAAACATCTGGCAGTACTCCAACACCTGCATGAGAAAGACGTGTTTGCAGAAAATCAGCTCAGGGGAGGGTCCAGTTTACAGCAAAGGAGACTCCAGTGTCCCAAGTAAAACTCCAGCCCAGACTGTTGTTGATGCCACAGCCAGTATGATGATGCTTGATACTTGCAAGGAGCCAGACCTGTGCATTGTCTATGGGGAGCCCATCAGGCAAAAGCCCATTATCCATGAGAGAACTGAGGGTCAGCAAGAAGCCCACCAAGTTGAGGAGGAGGAGGAGGTACCCCTTCTTAATGGAGGAAGTTGCAGATCCCCCTGGGAAATCATGGTGGTGACAGTTCCTGGTGCTGCTGAGGAGCAGGATGTGTGCATTGTGGGTGAGGAAAACATCTGGCACAACCCCAACATCTGTGAGAGAAAAGCGTGTTTGCAGGAAACCCACTCAGTGGAGAGTCCTGTTCACAGCAAACTGGATTCCAGAGTCCGCAGTGAACCTCCAGCCCAGACTGTTGTTGATGCTGCTAAGGGACAAGACATCTGCATTGTGCCCATTTTTCAAGGAACAGCCCCCAGTGAAGCCACAGCTCAGAGAGGTATGGATACTGGTAAGTAATGGGACTCCTGGGTAATGCATATTGGGGAGGGAGGTCCCAGGCAGAATTGCTTCTTAGCTCCAAATCTTAATGACAAGAACACAAGGCTATTTTTGAGGTCATCCCATGGTACAGCAACTTACAGTAGACCTACTAAAAGTAATGGACGGACATAGAACCCAATCTTGTGAAGAAATTGTTTTGTTTGTTGTTTGCAACTACTTTCCCTATGTTCATAGTCTGCTACTTTTGTGGATTGTCTGCTCTTGAGCATTAGAAAAGGTTCAGTGCATCAAGAATTAGAAATCTTGATCTAACCTAATGATGGACAAATAATATAGCTATGCTTCCTAAAGCCAATTTAAGCTTCTACCTGGAGACTGAGATAATATTTGCTCTAAAGAATAGGATCTCCAGAGGTAGGAACTTGCTGGTGAATCTGACAGAATGGAAAACCAGACTAAGGCTATTGAGCAGAGTGGAAAGAAAGGTCACCCATGATGGAAAATCATTGCCCACTTAGACAGCAGTTACCCAAAAAGTGTAACAAAATTACAAAACATATGAGTGTTGGAGATAAGCAGTGTCCAGTGCACAGCGGAATGATGAAAAGTACGTGCCAACATGCTCTATATTACTTTATTTACACTTCAAAGCTGGTAATTTACAGAAAAACATCTTCCCTCTGCCGGAGCAGAGAAAGGCATCCTCTCTCCTCTAAAGCACGGAGAGAATCTCCACTGAACTGCAAAGAACAGTGAAAAACAGGAAACCAGTGTACGTCACATCCAGTCTCCTTTCCCGTGAGAAAACCCAACAGCACTTGACTGTGGAATGTAAACATTGTCTTGTGACAAGCACTTCGCTGCTCAGTGAAGGAAGCAGAAACCAACATCCTCCCCCTTTCTGTGAACATCACTGGGCAGCGTGTTCGTACAATATTAGTACAAACCCAACTTCTGCACATAGGTACAGTGTTGATCCCTTGATACAATCTTGGACAATACATCAGCAGGAATTTCATTACCTGGCATATAGGACACCGTTACGAGTCCCTTTTGAATACGTTCCCTAGCATGTTGCAACTTCAATTGCAAGTGCTTCGTGCTTTGCTTACAACCTTCAGAATTCAGCAAAGCCAAACATGCTTTGTTGTCCTGGTAAACCTGGATTGGACATTTGACAGGAATTTTTATGTCTTTGCACAATTGTAACAACCATTCACAATCCTTAAGTGAATAAGACAGTGCATTCAGTTCAGCTTCACAAGTACTTAAGCTAACTGTTGTTTGCTTCTTGCATGACCAATCAAATAGACCCTGATTGTACTTATAGCAAACTCCAGACGTACTTTTCCTGTCTGTAGTGTCACTTCCAAAACTTGCATCTGCAAATATCTCAAGACCACCAGACTTCTGATTGTTAAATCTCAGTCTGTAATGCATAGTGCCTTTCAAATACCGCGCTATGCGTTTCAGAGCTTTCCAATCCTTAACAGTAGGATTGTTGACTTGTCTGCTTAGCAAATTACAGCTAACAGCAATGTCAGGTCTTGAACATCTGGCAATGAAGTTTAGCTTGCCTAGCACACTTCTGTACAGTGTAGTATCAGAAAATGCTTCTCCAGTGTCATCTACCTGATAACCTGTTGTCATCGGTGTGTCTACAGGGTTAGCATCCATCAGGTTTAGTTTGCTTAACACATCAGCAATTTTACGTGACTGGTGTACTAGAATGTTACCATCTTGATCTCTCTCTATTTCCAGAGATAGGTAGTTGTTTACCTCACCAAGATCTTTCATGTCAAAGTGCTCTTTCAATTGAGCTAGGGCATTATTGTACATTGTGACATCCTTCCAAAAGAATAAAAGATCATCAACATAAAACAAACAATACAGTTTCTTTTGCCCCTCCTCTTTGACAAATACACATGGATCAGATTTCCCTTGCTTAAAACCTAGAGAAAACAATACTTCAGTGAGTTTTGTGTGCCAACACCGTGCACTTTGTTTGAGACCATAAAGGGACTTCTTCAGAGCACAAACAAATCCCTGTTTTACCTGTACGCCATCAGGTGGAAGCATATAAAGTGATTCATCTAGAGATCCGTACAGAAAAGCTGTATTCACATCATGGTGACTAATGTGTAGATTCTCTTCTCAAGCTAGCTTGAGCATAAGCCTAATGCTCTCATACCTCACGGTGGGTGAGTAGGTCTCGTGATAGTCTTCACCTGGTACCTGTGCAAAACCTCTGGCTACCAATCTGGCTTTGTGTCTGACTATCTTGCCATTTTGATCTGTCTTCGCTTTGAAGACCCATTTGCTTCCAAGCAGTTTCATTCCTGGAACTACTGGAACAAGGTCCCATGTTTTGTTCCCTTCCAAGGAATCAAGCTCAGCCTTCATGGCATTTAACCATGGCTCAGCTTCCTTTGAATCCAAATCCTGGATTTCTTGGAAACTTGAAGGTTCAAACACCTTCTTGGAGCTTTTAACAGCTGTTACTGCTATCTTAGCAAACTCATCAGCAAATCTCTTTGGAGGTCTGCCTTTTGTTGCTCTCTGTGACCTGCGAATTAGCCTTAAGTCTTCAACACTCTCCTCTTCCTTCTTAGGAGAAAAGTGACCTATTGTGAACAATGGTTCCTCCAATTCTTGATCAGAGCTTTCAGAGGGTCGCATAGAGGCTTTCGCACTCTTGAAATCCTCTGAATCACCCGATTCAGTTTCAGACTCAGACTCAGAACCTTCATCAGTGGGTGTGGGTTGTTGCGGTTGCTTTTGACTATCCTCAGTTTCATCACTGTCATCAGGATAACATTGGAAAATTCCCACATTCTCCCCCCACTTGGCATTGTACTCAACACTTCTTGTGAGCTTAATTGTCTTAGAGTCAGTCATCATTATTCTGTAAGACCCTTTCTGATAACCTAGAAAGATACCATGCAATCCACACTTGTCTAACTTGGAGTTTTGTGGTGAGTGAACCCACATGTCAGAACCAAAAATTTTCATGTGTTTGATGTATGGCTTCTTGCCAAACATCTTCTCATAGGGGGTACAACCAATCGCTGAAGATAACCTGCGATTATAACTGTAAGTGAAACATGAGAGAGCTTCGGCCCAATAACTCTCTGGAAGATTGGCATCATGCAGCAAGGTTTTTAACCCTTGAAGCAATGTCTGATTTGCTCGTTCCGCAAGTCCATTCTGCCATGGCGAGCGAGGACTAGACAAATCGTGTTGAATTCCTTTCTCAGTCAGAAAAGCTTCAAACTGCTGAGAAGTGAATTCTCCCCCGCGATCACTGAAAAGAGTCTTTACCTTCTTACCATGCACATTTCCCAACCAAGCACAGAATTCCTTGAACCTTGGAAAAGCCTCTGATTTCTGCTTGAGATTGTACACATAAATATACCTGGAAAATGCATCAATGAGAACCATGAAGTACCTGTTTCCACCCAAAGAGGGCGCTAGTGGACCAACCAAATCAGCATGAACAACCTGGTATGGTTCTGTAGCTTGCCTACTAGACACCTTACCTTTCGCAGCCATTTTTACCTTGTTTGCTGCGCATGCCTTGCACTTCATGTGGTACCTGCAGGGTTTAATAGTCATACCTTCAACCAAGGCAGGCATTTTAGATACTGCCTCAAAATGCAAATGACCAAATTTTCGATGAAAATCGTGAATACATTCTGCATGCAAACTTTTGTTAGAACCTGCAATGCAACAAGTGTCATCCTGCACAACATCATCAAAATACAAAACATACAAACGATCAACATATTCAGCATGCAATACATAATCATTTTTCTTTGTGATGATGCACCTTTTGTTCTTAAAGGAAACGTCAATTTTCCGCTCATTCAGCTGTCCAACGCTGAGCAGATTATGCTTGGCATCTGGCACATAAAGCACATCCTGTATCGATAAGTCCAAACTGTGAAGAACAACAGTTCCGTAGCCTTTACTGGGAATTGTGTGGTCATCCGCCTGGTGAATCGCACCTTCCTGCGGTGTAAAAGACACGAACAGTCGCTTATCGTTGCACATGTGGTGGGTCGCCGCTGAATCAACAACGAAGAAAGATCTAGACGTCTTCTGGACCTCTGCAACCTTTGGAGTGAAGCGTGAGACCATTGCCTTGTGCTGCGTTGTCCTGGACACCGGACCTTTGCCTTTGCCTCGGCCTTTTCCACGCGATGAGCTTTCGCTGCGCTGCTCTGTCTTGGCCCTGGGATATCTGCATTCCCTCTTCATATGGCCTAGACGTCCACACGTGTAGCATTTCACTGCCTTCAAAGCTTTGGCGCCATCTGGTGGTTCCACTGCACTATGGGATGACGTCTGTGAAGTCTCCCCCTTGCCCATGCAGCTATCACCCTGGCGGTCTGCTCCATTCAGAATCATGGCAGTATCACTGGCTACTGTGAGTTGAGCATTTGGCTGATTGGCATCAAATTCCCCACTTGCCTCATCCAGCCTTCTGCAGCTAGCCATCATGACTTTGGCATTAGCCTTCTGCGTCATCTTCGCTGCTTTAAATCAAGCTGCTTTATACAAGCTGCGTCTGTGTACAACTGCAGCTGCTTCATTCCAAAAGCAAGTTCAAAAGTGAAAGTTCTCTCTGCTGTCTTAAACTCATGCTGCGACACTGCTGCAGCTGCTTTACTTTCGATTTCCCCCAGCATAGGAAAAATTTATCCTTCTAGCCTTTTGCCTGTGCCACGGCAAAACCGGCTATAAAAGTTCAAAGTCCAGCCATAAAGCCATTAATTAGAAGCTGGCAGGCTGCCCGGAGCTGTAGCACATACCTCATCAAATCATCTTGACGCGCAGAGATATCGTCCGATCCGGCCCTCTGCATTCCGATCCTTTGCCGGCACTCCAATTCTTTGCTCCTTTGTTCCTTTGCCAGGAGCCCGACTTCTGGAGTCCATTCTCAAAACACTGCGTTTTTCTGGGCCCGGAACCAAATGTTGGAGATAAGCAGTGTCCAGTGCACAGCGGAATGATGAAAAGTACGTGCCAACATGCTCTATATTACTTTATTTACACTTCAAAGCTGGTAATTTACAGAAAAACATCTTCCCTCTGCCGGAGCAGAGAAAGGCATCCTCTCTCCTCTAAAGCACGGAGAGAATCTCCACTGAACTGCAAAGAACAGTGAAAAACAGGAAACCAGTGTACGTCACATCCAGTCTCCTTTCCCGTGAGAAAACCCAACAGCACTTGACTGTGGAATGTAAACATTGTCTTGTGACAAGCACTTCGCTGCTCAGTGAAGGAAGCAGAAACCAACAATGAGATTGAATCTTCCTGTTTCCATCTCTCTCTGACATCCATGATTTCCTTCTCTCTTATCCTGCAGGTCTTGTGCAGTGGAGACAGAACAGAAGGAAATCTTTGGGGAAAGCACTGGTGGAGCAGAACTACCTGAGTCAGGATGGACCAAGGAGGGGAAAGAAAAGCCACACAGATCGGAAGACAGCTGAATCCCTTGTTCCTCATAGTAGCCTCTTCACTGTGCAAGGAGAACAGCCAGAAAACAGAGATGCTTTGAGAGCATTCACAGAGGAGAAAACCATTCAAAGGGCAGAGTCTGGAGGAATAAGCAGTGGGAGCAGAAACAATGGAAACAGCCCCACATGCCCTACACAGGTGAAGCAATTTACTTGTTTGGAGTGTGGAAGGAGCTTCAGGAATCAGAAACAGTTTGCTGCCCATCAGAAGATTCATACAGGACAGAAACCTCATAAGTGTGCAGACTGTGGAACGAGCTTCCGCACGAAATGGAAACTTAAAGTACATGAAAGAATCCACACAGGGGAGAAACCTTTCAAATGTTCGAAGTGTGAGAAAAGCTTCACTGACAGCTCAAACCTTACTAGACATACAAGAACTCACACAGGGGAGAAGCCTTACAAATGTTCAAAGTGCGATAAATGTTTCGCACACAACTTCCACCTTGCAGTACATAAAAGAACTCACACAGGGGAGAAGCCTTACAAATGTTTGGAGTGCGATAAAAGCTTCACTGACAGATCATACCTTACAGTACACAAAAGAAGGCACACAGGGGAGAAGCCCTACAAATGTTCTGTGTGTGGGAAACATTTCGCACATATCTCAAACCTTAAAGTACATAAAAGAACTCACACAGGGGAGAAACCTTTCAAATGTTCAGAGTGTGAGAAAAGCTTCACTGACAGCTCAAGCCTTACTAAACATAAAAGAACTCACACAGGGCAGAAACCTTTCTAATGTTCAGTCTGTAATAAATGTTTTCCTAAGATGTCAAACCTTACTAGACATCAGAGGATTCACAAAGGGCAGAAACCCCGTGAATGCTCAGTGTGTGGTAAGTGTGTCACTCAGAAATCAAACCTTACTAAATATCTAAAACTTCACAGGAGGAAGACACCTTTTAAGTTATCACTGGGTAGAAAAAGCTTTAGTAAGAGCTCAAATCTTCCTAGTCAACAGATAATTCACAAAAAAAGGTATAAATGTTCAGCTTGCGGGGGAAACAATACTAAGTGGTCATATCTTACCAAACATAAAGAATACCACAAAAAGCAGAGAAACCTTATTAATGTTCAGGGTACAGAAAATGCTTCAGCAGCAGGTCAGTCCTTACTAGACATAAGAGAATCATACACAGATGGAACAAAGTCTATGCATGTTCCAAGTGCAGTCAATGTTTCAGTTCAAGGGGGGACACATCAAAGAACCCACACAGCACAGAAACCTTTTCAATGCTCAGAGTGTAGAAAAGCCTTCAGTCAGGAGGCAAATCTCCTTAAACATCAAAGAACTCACACAAGAGAGAAACCCTATAAATGCCCTGTGTGTAGAAAAAACTTCAGGGAGAGCGGAGGTCTTTCCAGACATACAAGGTCTTCCCATATAGGGGAGAAACTGTACAAGTGTGAACAATGTGGATGTTGGTTTCTGCTTCCTCCACTGAGCAGCGAAGTGCTTGTCACAAGACAATGTTTACATTCCGCAGTCAAGTGCTGTTGGGTTTTCTCACGGGAAAGGAGACTGGATGTGACGTACACTGGTTTCCTGTTTTTCACTGTTCTTTGCAGTTCAGTGTGATTCTCTCCGTGCTTTAGAGGAGAGAGGATGCCTTTCTCTGCTCCGGCAGAGGGAAAATGTTTTTCTGTAAATTACCAGCTTTGAAGTGTAAATAAAGTAATATAGAGCATGTTGGCACGTACTTTTCATCATTCCGCTGTGCACTGGACACTGCTTATCTCCAACATTTGGTTCCGGGCCCAGAAAAACGCAGTGTTTTGAGAATGGACTCCAGAAGTCGGGCTCCTGGCAAAGGAACAAAGGAGCAAAGAATTGGAGTGCCGGCAAAGGATCGGAATGCAGAGGGCCGGATCGGACGATATCTCTGCGCGTCAAGATGATTTGATGAGGTATGTGCTACAGCTCCGGGCAGCCTGCCAGCTTCTAATTAATGGCTTTATGGCTGGACTTTGAACTTTTATAGCCGGTTTTGCCGTGGCACAGGCAAAAGGCTAGAAGGATAAATTTTTCCTATGCTGGGGGAAATCGAAAGTAAAGCAGCTGCAGCAGTGTCGCAGCATGAATTTAAGACAGCAGAGAGAACTTTCACTTTTGAACTTGCCTTTGGAATGCGGTTTGAAGCAGCTGCAGATAAGCAAAGCAGTTAAGCAGAAAGGCACAGGTTCACAAAGCAGAGGCTGTTTTTGAATTTGCTTTTGGATTGAAGCAGCTGTACACAGACGCAGCATGTATAAAGCAGCTTGATTTAAAGCAGCAGAGATGACGCAGAAGGCTAATGCCAGAGTCATGATGGCTAGCTGCAGAAGGCTGGCTGATGCAAGTGGGGAATTTGATGCCAATCAGCCAAATGCTCAACTCACAGTAGCCAGTGATACTGCCATGATTCTGAATGGAGCAGACCGCCAGGGTGATAGCTGCATGGGCAAGGGGGAGACTTCACAGACGTCACCCCATAGTGCAGTGGAACCACCAGATGGCGCCAAAGCTTTGAAGGCAGTGAAATGCTACTCGTGTGGACGTCTAGGCCATATGAAGAGGGAATGCAGATATCCCAGGGCCAAGACAGAGCAGCGCAGCGAAAGCTCATCGCGTGGAAAAGGCCGAGGCAAAGGCAAAGGTCCGGTGTCCAGGACAACGCAGCACAAGGCAATGGTCTCACGCTTCACTCCAAAGGTTGCAGAGGTCCAGAAGACGTCTAGATCTTTCTTCGTTGTTGATTCAGCGGCGACCCACCACATGTGCAACGATAAGCGACTGTTCGTGTCTTTTACACCGCAGGAAGGTGCGATTCACCAGGCGGATGACCACACAATTCCCAGTAAAGGCTACGGAACTGTTGTTCTTCACAGTTTGGACCTATCGATACAGGATGTGCTTTATGTGCCAGATGCCAAGCATAATCTGCTCAGCGTTGGACAGCTGAATGAGCGGAAAATTGACGTTTCCTTTAAGAACAAAAGGTGCATCATCACAAAGAAAAATGATTATGTATTGCATGCTGAATATGTTGATCGTTTGTATGTTTTGTATTTTGATGATGTTGTGCAGGATGACACTTGTTGCATTGCAGGTTCTAACAAAAGTTTGCATGCAGAATGTATTCACGATTTTCATCGAAAATTTGGTCATTTGCATTTTGAGGCAGTATCTAAAATGCCTGCCTTGGTTGAAGGTATGACTATTAAACCCTGCAGGTACCACATGAAGTGCAAGGCATGCGCAGCAAACAAGGTGAAAATGGCTGCGAAAGGTAAGGTGTCTAGTAGGCAAGCTACAGAACCATACCAGGTTGTTCATGCTGATTTGGTTGGACCACTAGCGCCCTCTTTGGGTGGAAACAGGTACTTCATGGTTCTCATTGATGCATTTTCCAGGTATATTTATGTGTACAATCTCAAGCAGAAATCAGAGGCTTTTCCAAGGTTCAAGGAATTCTGTGCTTGGTTGGGAAATGTGCATGGTAAGAAGGTAAAGACTCTTTTCACTGATCGCGGGGGAGAATTCACTTCTCAGCAGTTTGAAGCTTTTCTGACTGAGAAAGGAATTCAACACGATTTGTCTAGTCCTCGCTCGCCATGGCAGAATGGACTTGCGGAACGAGCAAATCAGACATTGCTTCAAGGGTTAAAAACCTTGCTGCATGATGCCAATCTTCCAGAGAGTTATTGGGCCGAAGCTCTCTCATGTTTCACTTACAGTTATAATCGCAGGTTATCTTCAGCGATTGGTTGTACCCCCTATGAGAAGATGTTTGGCAAGAAGCCATACATCAAACACTTGAAAATTTTTGGTTCTGACATGTGGGTTCACTCACCACAAAGCTCCAAGTTAGACAAGCGTGGATTGCATGGTATCTTTCTAGGTTATCAGAAAGGGTCTTACAGAATAATGATGACTGACTCTAAGGAAATTAAGCTCACAAGAAGTGTTGAGTACAATGCCAAGTGGGGGGAGAATGTGGGAATTTTCCAATGTTATCCTGATGACAGTGATGAAACTGAGGATAGTCAAAAGCAACCGCAACAACCCACACCCACTGATGAAGGTTCTGATTCTGAGTCTGAAACTGAATCGGGTGATTCAGAGGATTTCAAGAGTGCGAAAGCCTCTATGCGACCCTCTGAAAGCTCTGATCAAGAATTGGAGGAACCATTGTTCACAATAGGTCACTTTTCTCCTAAGAAGGAAGAGGAGAGTGTTGAAGACTTAAGACTAATTCGTAGGTCACAGAGAGCAACAAAAGGCAGACCTCCAAAGAGATTTGCTGATGAGTTTGCTAAGATAGCAGTAACAGCTGTTAAAAGCTCCAAGAAGGTATTTGAACCTTCAAGTTTCCAAGAAATCCAGGATTTGGATTCAAAGGAAGCTGAGCCATGGTTAAATGCCATGAAGGCTGAGCTTGATTCCTTGGAAAGGAACAAAACATGGGACCTTGTTCCAGTAGTTCCAGGAATGAAACTGCTTGGAAGCAAATGGGTCTTCAAAGCGAAGACAGATCAAAATGGCAAGATAGTCAGACACAAAGCCAGATTGGTAGCCAGAGGTTTTGCACAGGTACCAGGTGAAGACTATCACGAGACCTACTCACCCACCGTGAGGTATGAGAGCATTAGGCTTATGCTCAAGCTAGCTGCAGAGGAGAATCTACACATTAGTCACCATGATGTGAATACAGCTTTTCTGTACGGATCTCTAGATGAATCACTTTATATGCTTCCACCTGATGGCGTACAGGTAAAACAGGGATTTGTTTGTGCTCTGAAGAAGTCCCTTTATGGTCTCAAACAAAGTGCACGGTGTTGGCACACAAAACTCACTGAAGTATTGTTTTCTCTAGGTTTTAAGCAAGGGAAAGCTGATCCATGTGTATTTGTCAAAGAGGAGGGGCAAAAGAAACTGTATTGTTTGTTTTATGTTGATGATCTTTTATTCTTTTGGAAGGATGTCACAATGTACAATAATGCCCTAGCTCAATTGAAAGAGCACTTTGACATGAAAGATCTTGGTGAGGTAAACAACTACCTATCTCTGGAAATAGAGAGAGATCAAGATGGTAACATTCTAGTACACCAGTCACGTAAAATTGCTGATGTGTTAAGCAAACTAAACCTGATGGATGCTAACCCTGTGGACACACCGATGACAACAGGTTATCAGGTAGATGACACTGAAGAAGCATTTTCTGATACTACACTGTACAGAAGTGTGCTAGGCAAGCTAAACTTCATTGCCAGATGTTCAAGACCTGACATTGCTGTTAGCTGTAATTTGCTAAGCAGACAAGTCAACAATCCTACTGTTAAGGATTGGAAAGCTCTGAAACGCATAGCGCGGTATTTGAAAGGCACTATGCATTACAGACTGAGATTTAACAATCAGAAGTCTGGTGGTCTTGAGATATTTGCAGATGCAAGTTTTGGAAGTGACACTACAGACAGGAAAAGTACGTCTGGAGTTTGCTATAAGTACAATCAGGGTCTATTTGATTGGTCATGCAAGAAGCAAACAACAGTTAGCTTAAGTACTTGTGAAGCTGAACTGAATGCACTGTCTTATTCACTTAAGGATTGTGAATGGTTGTTACAATTGTGCAAAGACATGAAAATTCCTGTCAAATGTCCAATCCAGGTTTACCAGGACAACAAAGCATGTTTGGCTTTGCTGAATTCTGAAGGTTGTAAGCAAAGCACGAAGCACTTGCAATTGAAGTTGCAACATGCTAGGGAACGTATTCAGAAGGGACTCGTAACTGTGTCCTATATGCCAGGTAATGAAATTCCTGCTGATGTATTGTCCAAGATTGTATCAAGGGATCAACACTGTACCTATGTGCAGAAGTTGGGTTTGTACTGATATTGTACGAACACGCTGCCCAGTGATGTTCACAGAAAGGGGGAGGATGTTGGTTTCTGCTTCCTCCACTGAGCAGCGAAGTGCTTGTCACAAGACAATGTTTACATTCCGCAGTCAAGTGCTGTTGGGTTTTCTCACGGGAAAGGAGACTGGATGTGACGTACACTGGTTTCCTGTTTTTCACTGTTCTTTGCAGTTCAGTGTGATTCTCTCCGTGCTTTAGAGGAGAGAGGATGCCTTTCTCTGCTCCGGCAGAGGGAAAATGTTTTTCTGTAAATTACCAGCTTTGAAGTGTAAATAAAGTAATATAGAGCATGTTGGCACGTACTTTTCATCATTCCGCTGTGCACTGGACACTGCTTATCTCCAACAGTGGAAAGAGCTTCACCCGTAAATCAGACCTCAAGAGGCATCAAGAGCACCACACAAAGTAAATGCCCAACCAGGGTTCAAATCTCAGTGAGAGTTTAGATAATGAATCGAGACTTCATGAAGGTGAGAACGCACAGCGGATGGAAACCATGTAACTTCTTCAACTATGCTAAGAAGGTTGCATCCACACAATACTTTTAAAGCTTCCCCCCAAGGAATCCTGGGAACTTCAGTTCTTAAGGGTGCTGGCAATTGTAGGTCTATGAAGTACAAACTACTTTTCCCATCATTCTTTGGATGAAGCCATGGCAACAGTTATAAATGTATGGTGTGAATGTGACCTCAGTCTTGGCACCCATCTTTTTGGCATCACAGGAGCCACCCAGAAGCTGCATTCCCCAATGTTGGAAGTGTAAGGAGGCGGAAGGGACATTCTTTCACCCCTGGTGGACATGTCCGAAAGTGAAGGCCTTCTGGGAGTTGATTTACAATGAGCTAAAAAAGGTATTTAGGTATACCTTACCTAAGAAACCGGAGGCCTTTCTTCTGGGCATGGTAGACCAGAACGTGTTAAAGAAGGATAGAACCTTTTTTATGTATGCTACTACAGCAGCAAGAATCCTCATTGCAAAGTATTAGAAGACACAAGATTTACCCACTCTGGAGGAATGGCAGACGCAGTTGATGGACTACATGGAACTGGCTGAAATGACTGGCAGAATCCGAGACTTGGGAGAAGAAGCAATGGAAGAGGATTGGAAAAAATTTAAGGACTATCTACAAAAACATTATAAGTTGTATGAATGTTAAGAAAATGCGCTTTACAGGAAATTTTAACCCCAGCAATAGCAATTAGGTGAAATGAAAACCAAGGTATAAGAAGTTTGAGGTGGAATCAGGAAATAATTTTATTGTGTTTTGACTAAAATATATAAGAATTGGTGTACAACATTTTGAATTTGATAACATGATAAACTGAAAGTTACAATAAGTTATGAAACAAGATGACAAATTGCTGAAGTTTGTATTTTAAATAATGCAAGGTCTGGAGGATGTGGGGAAGTCCAGTAGTTTTGACAAAAGATCTATGAAATCTTTATATTCTTTTTTCTTCTATCTGTTTTTCTTCTATAATTCTATATTCTGTAAAATTAATAAAAATATTTAAAAAAAAAAAACAGAAGCTGCATTCCCCAAACCTTCAAATACACACACATAATCCATGCTTTGAGAGAGTTCTTGGGTCTTTTTAGTGACGAGAACTCATTGCCTCAGGTTTTGTTGTCCTTTTGTGCTGTGGATTTCTTGTGACATTTTTTTTTAAAAAAAGAAGAAGCTTAATCCACACAAAAGAGAAGCATTCTAAATGCTCAAAATGTGAGCAGGGCTTCCAGTTCAGCACGCACTCAATGCACATCAGAGAACCCATGAAGTGGAGAAAACATACAAATGCTCAAAATGCCACAAGGACTTTACTTCTCCGTTTGATCTCATTAAACATAACAGGATGCACATTGAAGAAGGACCTCACAAATGCTCAGAATGCGGAGAGAGCTTCAGGTGCAGCACCTCCCTTAGGGAACATAAGAGAATTCATAGAGGAGATGAGCCAGATTTTGGCCTGAGCCATGCTTCTGAACCAAGTCTTGTTGAACATAACGTAACGCGCCCTGAAAAGAAATGTTTTGTATCTTCCAAGTGTTCCAGCGGAAGCCTTGGTTACATCAACTGAAGCATAAATAGGAGACATCGCAGAGCTTCTCAGGCTGAAGCAAGACCCTTTTTAAAATCTCCAATTAATCAGCACAAGACAACTCCCACTGAATAACCCACAAGTGTGGGGAAAGCTTTTATGATAGTGCACTCATTTCACGTCAGTTTAATTGGCCCCAGACAGCAATGGAGAGGCAGAGAGATCTTGCAAATGCGTCTGTTTCTCCATTCTTCTACTTCAGTGTATTTTTCCTGTCATGGTACTTCTTTTTAAATGCATTTTTTATTTGGGACTTGCTTCAATAAGTATTTTAATGTGTGTGCTCTATTCCAGTGTTTCCCAACCTTTTTTGGGCAAAGGCACACTTGTTTCATGAAAAAAATCTCGAGGCACACCACCATTAGAAAATGTTTAAAAAATTAACTCTGTGCCTATATTGACTATATGCCGCTTGGGGCGGCAGCTTGTTGCCCGAAGCACAGGGAGCCCTACGGAGGGCTCCCTGTGCTTCGGGCGAGTGTCTGCAACCCTGCGCGCCCGGCAGGAGCTCCCGTCGGGCGCGCGAGGCTTGGGGCTGCAGCCTGTTGCTCTAAGCACATGGAGCCCGCCTCCCTCCCACGGCACACCAGGCAAAGTCTCGCGGCACACCAGGCAAAGTCTCGCGGCACACTAGTGTGCCGCGGAACACCGGTTGGGAAACACTGCTCTATTCATCAATAAATTTTGTATGTTTTTTATTCCTTTTGCTTCTCTCTTTATTACTCTTGCCCCGTCAAGGTTGTAGTTTTAAATATGTTGCTGCAGCATTTATTAAATTGTTAGTTTGGGTTTTTTGGTACGGCTTTTCTCATTGTGTAGCACCCTGCTTGTGGTTAACCCTTAGCTGGAATGAAATATTCAACGCAGCAATAGAGAAATTAAAATAATAATTTATTTGTCAGACAAATAAATGATAGGCACAGTGGTATATGGTTACCAAAGCTCTGCCCACTCCAGCCCTGATGGTCAGCACTTATATTTCCTCAGCCCAGCCCCCTTGCTCCTCCTTTGGCTGCCTCTGTCCAATCAGCCTGGTTGAAATTCCTATTGGCTGTTTGCTAGAAACAATCATAAAAGATACACCCATTTCCTATTACCTTTTATGGGAGACAAAGAGCTATATTTCCTTCTATCCATAAATGGCAAACAAGTAGCCATATATCTTACATTTGCCTCAACAAGGCACCTTAATTACCAGATCACCTTTTGCCCTTGTTGCCCCTCCATTCCAAAATAGATGACTAAAACAGATGGCTCATTCTGTCTTAAACAGATCTTGGGTTCACATTCTCACACACCATCAATGAAATAAGAATCTAACATAAGAATCTAACATTTCTTACTTTCTAAATCCTTTGCATAATTACATTTAAGCCAACAAATCTCATACATTAACATAGATAGCTTTTTAGAAGAAAGACATTTTCAAAGTAAAACTTCTTCAATTTACACCCCCCCCCCTTTCCTGGCCAGCTGCTTTTCCCATTAGCTCTTGCCCTTTAACCTTAGGAAAATGTGGCTAAAGTCTCTAATGGGAGGCACATGATATTATTTTCTGTTAAACAATAAATCCTACTATTTACTAACTCTTAATTAGTGTTTTTGCAGCTTGATTGTATTCTGTAATATGTGGGGTCAGTATAACCTTTTTGCTCCCAGCCTATAATTCCCTTTTACAACTTTGAGAATTTTGGCTCCTGCTATAAATCAGGGGGGCCCTTGTCCAGGAGGATAAACATCTGCCAAAGTCCTTAGCCAGCTGGTTTTCTGCCTGGCATAAAAACATTTGCAAATCTTTAAGCTCATTTTAAAATACAGGCCTTGATCAGATGCCTCAATTGCACATGGCTGCACTACCTCTGGCCTCTGGGCCAATCTGTATTCCCCAAGCCATGGCTGCCCAACGATGAAGGAAGGCCAACCAGCAGTGACGCATGCATGGCATCGCTATGTATGGCGCATGCGAGTGGCACCATGCATGTGCTGTACGCAGCAGTTTGGCGCCACTGGCACTCGAACACAGTATGAATGGTGGCAGGATCCTCCGCTTGCAGCTGTAGCGATAGCAGAGGGATCCCACCGCCATCTGTACGGTACTTGAGCGGCATTGGTGGCAAACCGCTATGTATCGTTAAAGAAATTGGAGTTCTTGTTGAAAGTACAGAGCTCTTGGTATATCCTTTTTAGTAAACCGCTATGTATGGCACATGCGCAGCACTGCACACATGCCCTGTACGGAGAGACGTCGTGTATGCCCTGTATATAGTGACGCCGCACATGTGCCGTACATAGCGGTTTGCCCCCAGCACCACTTGACCACCGTAAGGACACTGGTGGGATCCTCTGCACACGGCTGCAGCGGTGCGATGGCGGATTGCACCACCACAGCCAAAGGTGGCCGGGCGAGCACCCTGCGGAGTGCCTTCTGGTCGCCCCCCTCAGACATGGCACCTGGGGTGGCGCGCGCCCACCCCACCCCCCTCCTCCGCCACTGTGCTTGCCTAACCATAAACTAGCAGCTAGCGAGCAGGAAGAAAGCGTTTAGTTAATTCATAGGTAGCTCATGGGAGGTAGGTCAAAATGATCAGCACAGGAATGAAACTAAGAGAGGGGACAATGCAGCCCTAGCAGTGCTCACTGTTGGCGCATGATGCATCTCATGCGCCTTGGACACACCAACCACATGCTCCGCCTGTTGGCATGCAGCAGCAGCATGGCCCAAGTAAATAAATGCATTGGGACCACACCCTATGTTCCTCGTTGCAGAACTGGCAAGGACCCCCAATGCGCACACACTCCCACAGAGAGATGCCAAAGGACAGCCTAGGGAAAGGTCCCTGTGAGAGACATACAGCTAAAGGCATAAGAGCCTGCTGGATCAGGTCAAAGGCCCATCTAGTCCAGCATCCTCTTTACACAGAGGCCACCTTGATGTCCCGGGCAAAACCTTCAAGCAGGACCTCAGCCCAAGAGGGTTCTGGTACAGTCAAACCTTGGTTGATGAACGCAATGCATTCCGGAAGCCCATTCAGCTTCCGAAACGTTCAACAACCGAGGGGCAACCTCTGAGTGGTTGCAAGAGCTTCTTGCACACAAGCAGAAGTCACACCGGACGTTGGGGTTCTGAAAAATGTTTGAAAACCAGAACACTTACTTCCGGGTTTTCAGCATTCGGAAACTGAAACATACAATAACAGAGGCGCTCGTTGAACTGTATTTGAAAGTATTACTGCCTCCAACCATGGGGCAGGGCATAGCTATCATGAATAGTAGCCATCAATAGTTTCATCTGTCATAAATGGGAGCAATCCTCTTGGAAAGCCATTGCGTGACTGAGCACATATTCTACCAGTTACTCTAGGCTTCCTACTTGGAGAAGATGCCTAAGGGTTGTTCTCCTGCTTCTTCCAGCCACTCTGGGAGTACAATGTGAAATGCTCATCATCTATTTTCCACTCAAACTACACATTATGTTTTTAGTTTCTTTGCTGCATAAACAAACAACCAAGCTAACATTAACAGTTAAGTACCACTATCTACATGTCCAATGAGATGGCTGAATGCTGCATCTTCCTAAGATGGAGAATAGCCCAGGCAACAACAAATTCAAAACAAAACAAAACAAAACAAGAAAGCAATAAATCAAAGTGCACAGGGGAAAGAGGATCTCTATCATCTATCTATCTATCTATCTATCTATCTATCTATCTATCTATCTATCTATCATCTATCTATCATCTATCTATCTATCATCTATCTATCATCCATCTATCTATCTATCTATCTATCTATCTATCTATCTATCTATCATCTATCTATCTATCTATCATCTATCTATCTATCTATCTATCATCTATCTATCTATCTATCTATCATCTATCTATCTATCTATCATCTATCTATCTATCTATCTATCTATCTATCTATCTATATATCATCTATCATCTATCTATCTATCTATCTATCTATCTATCTATCATCTATCTATCTATCTATCTATCTATCTATCTATCTATCTATCTATCATCTATCTATCATCTATCTATCTATCTATCTATCTATCTATCATCTATCTATCTATCTATCTATCTATCTATCATCTATCTATCTATCTATCTATCTATTTATCATCTATCTATATCTATCATCTATCCATTGCTCTATCTATCTATCTCTGCTGTCTGAGTTCTCTTTTCAGGTCATGCTTCCTCACTCCAACAGTTTGTTTTTCTGTGAACTCCAATTCCCAGCAACCTTTGCACTTCCCACATAAACGATTAACACCTGACCTCATTTAGCTGAGCAAACACCCAAGTGGGTCAGTGAAGGGGCTTGAGATGAAGAAGGAAAGTCTGTGAATTCACCAGTGTCTACCAGGAGGGGTGAGCTGGAGCCTACCAAGAACTAAAGATAAGACATGCTGGGATTGGGTAGAAATTTCTGAACTGGGGGTCCCTGTTTTCCCCCTCTTTCTACCCCTTTGTGGCATTTGAAATGCAGACTTGATCTCACAAGGGGCTGCTGCTCTGGGTCTCAAATGTAGACCTGCCTTAGTCCTAAGAGGACCCGGGTGAGTCAAAGGAGGCTGGCATTCCTCTGGAGGAATGAGAAAGTGACAACAAGGGGCTCCCCAGTTTTGTGGGAGGAGGAATATGGTCAGCAAGGGAAAATGCAAGAGAGGGAATTCTTCCCGTGGATGGGTAAACAGGGGTGGGGTCTTGGCTTTTGCATTAATTAAATATTTCACTAAGGGGCAGTGTCCATGTAGGAGCATGATTGCTTAAGGGAGAGTCCTTGGGGAGCTGCAACCCAGAGTCAATATCAGAAGGGAAAAGAGGGACAGGGTGTGTTTTGGGGCTTCTGCAGATAGAGGATGCTACATTTAAGGAGCAAAAATGCTGCATTTCGTAGAGCAAAGATCAACAAGGTCTTAGAGGGAAGGAATGCAGTTCAGTGGGAGAGCACCTGCTTTGCCTTGCAGATGGTTGCAGGTTCAATCCAGTCCATGCAGATAGTCCTAAACTAAGTGGCCAACATTCCTATCCTCTTGTGTAGGATCATGATGGAAATATTACATTGTGAGCTATTTTCATAAAACAATAACATGCAGAATGTCAGAAATCTAGTGTACATATGCAGCATTCACAGTACCCTACCAAGAACTCAAGATAAGACATGCTGAGATTGGGCAGAAAATTCTGAACTGGGGGTCTCTGTTTTCCCCCTCTTTCTTCTCCTTTGTGGCATTTGAAATGCAGACTTGATCTTGATTTCAGGAGCAAATATCAACAGAGTCCTAGGTGGAAGGAATGAAGATCAGCGATAGGTGGGGATCATGAAGGAAAGGTTGGCATGTTTGTGTGTTGATCATGTTCAATATCCAGGCTATTTATATTCCAAATAGCTTTAATTTCAGAAACATAACTGAGAAGAGCTACAATCTCATATTTATTCACTTTGTCCCTTTTAGAAAGCACAGATTTCTCCCTATTAACAATTAGGGATCTTCCTCTGTCTGTTACACTTCAGACAGATCACACGGACACAACACTCCCCTCGGCAGCATCCCTAAGGGGACCTGGGTGAGTCAAAGGATGACAGCCATTTGGAAGAATGAGAAAGTGAAAGCAAGGGATTTCTCATTGTGCAGGAGGAGGAATGTGAGTAGCAAGGAAAGGTGCAAGAGAGAGATTTCTTCCCATGGGAGGTTAAGATAGGGTGGGGTCCAGAAGCCATTTGTGTTTCGCATTATTTACATTTTTCACTAAGAAGGGGGATCTTGCTTAAGACAGAGCTGCAGCCTGGAGTCCACAACAAAAAGGAAAAGAGGGACAGGATGTGTATTAGGGCTTCTGCAGGTGGAGGTTGCTACATTTCCTGGAGCAAAGATCAAAAGAGTCTTAGGGGGAAGGAACGCAGCTCAATGGTAGAGTGCCTGCCTTGCATTGCAGAAGGTGGCGAGTTCAGTCCCCAGTATCTCCATGTAGGGCTTGAGAGAGGCTTCCCATATGAAACCCTGGGAGCTGCTGCCTGTCAGTGTAGACAGTACTGAGCTAAGTGGCCAAAGTTACTATTCTCTTGTGTATATGAGGATCATGAAGGAAAAGATTCATTTCTGAGCAGTTTTCCTAAACCAGTAACAGGAGAGTGTCCAGTGTGCATACAGGGATACTCCTGTGCTCCTAATTCTCTGTATTTCCTGTTTCTCAACATACCTTGTTTCAAACAATCTACTTTCCTGAACAGGCAAAGGGAAAGCGGCAGCCAGTAGACGAAGCAGAAGACGCCTGTGGCTAAGAAGAAGGTTGCAAGGAGCCCAGTTGGACCACAGCCAGGATGATGATGTTTGATACTTGCAAGGAGCCAGACCTGTGCATTGTCTATGGGGAACCCATCAGGCCAAAGCCCATCATCCACAAGAGAATGGGGGGTCAGCAGGAAGCCCACCCAGTTGATGAGGAGGATGTACCCCTTTTTCATGGAGGAAGTTGCAGGGCCTCCTGGGAAATCACAGTACAGACAATTCCTGGTGCTGCTAAGGAGCAGGATGTGTGCATTGTAGGTGAGGAAAACATCTGGCAGTACTCCAACACCTGCGTGAGAAAGACGTGTTTGCAGAAAATCAACTCAGGGGAGGGTCCAGTTTACAGCAAAGGAGACTCCAGTGTCCCAAGTAAAACTCTAGCCCAGACCGTTGTTGATGCCACAGCCAGGATGATGATGTTTGATACTTCTAGGGTCCCAGACCTGTGCATTGTCTATGGGGAACCCATCAGGCAAAAGCCCATCATCCATAAGAGAACGGAGGGTCAGCAGGAAGCCCACCCAGCTGAGGAGGAGGAGGATGTACACCTTCCTCACGGAGGATGCTGCAGACCCCCCTGGGAAATCACAGTACAGACAATTCCTGGCACTGCTAAGGAGCAGGACATGTGCATTGTGGGTGAGGAAAACATCTGGCAGAACCCCAACATTTGTGAGAGAAAAGCGTATTTGCAGAAAACCCTCTCAGTAGAGAGTCCCGTTCACAGCAAACTAGACTCCAGGCTCCCCAGTGAACTTCCAGTCCGGACTGTTGTCGATGCTGCTAGGGGACAAGACATCTGCATTGTGTATGAGCAAGGTGTCCTACAGAAGCCCACCATTCATATCAGAATTGGGTATCCTGAGGAAACTCACCCAGGGAAGGATGTAGTTAAGCCTGTTGCTGGCGGAGGAGATTGGAAAGGCCCCAATGAATCTACTTTCCAAGCTGTTCTTAATGCCACCAAGGAACAAGACTCCCACGTTGGGTACGAGGAAATGGTTAGTCAGAAGGCCATTTTTCAAGGAAGAGCCCCCAATGAAGCCACAGCTCAGAGAGGTATGGATACTGGTAAGTAATGGGACTCCCGGGTAATGCATAGAACATAGAACCCACTCTATGTAGGTACTCTTTGCTGGGGAAACAATACTGCTCTTGAGGTGTGTGTGTGTGTGTGTGTGTGTGTGTGTGTGTGTGTGTGTGGCTTGTGCAGAAATTTTTAAAAAGAAATTATATACAGTGGTACCACAGGTTAAGTACTTAATTTGTTCCAGAGGTCCATTCATAATCTGAAACTGTTCTTAACCTGAAGCACCACTTTAGCTAATGGGGCCTCCTGCTGCCGCTGCACCACCACACAGCAATTTCTGTTCTCATCCTGAAGCAAAGTTCTTAACCCGAGGTACTATTTCTGGGTTAGCGGAGTCTGTAATCTGAAGCGTATGCAACTCAAGGTACCACTGTATACATCTCTGATAGCAATTTAACTTTGAGCTCCAACAATTCGGTTTGAAATCTAGATTTTTTATTTTCGAAATCTAAATTTATTTTATCTCCATTAAATATATCATTTACTTGATGATATTGCAACCAACCCGTAAGTACTTCTTCTATTTGATTATATGATTGAAGTTTTAATCCTTTATCGGTTTCCATCCATATCTCACCATAGGTGGCCCACCTTCCCTCAATATTTAATTTTTTAACAGTCAATGCCCCTACTGGAGATAGCCACCATGGTGTTTTTCGTTCTAACAGATTTTTATATTTGTCCCAATCTTCATAAATTGACTTTCTTATCACGTGATTTAGAAACCCTTTATAAACTTTACTTTGTCATACCAAAGATAAGAATGTGAAGAGAATCAGAACTTACAGGGTTAAGCAGTTCTGAGTGACGTCTCACATTCTGAGGCGTGGCTATATTTCACAGAGGGGAGTGTTTTTCTCTGTGTCTTTGTTCCTTTCGCTTTTGCGGCGAGGCAGCAAGATGTGCGCTCTCTCGCTGGGTGATTTAAGAGTTGTTTTCCTACACGATTAAAGACTGTAAAAGCTAAGCAAGTACGCTTGAGTGTGTTTGAGTTATTACACACACACACACACAGCAACAGTTTCTACGCTGCGGAAACTCTGCTACAGGAAGCTGACGGAGAGCTATCCCCGGGGATCCAGTGTGGAGCAGAGCGCAGGGAAGCGTCTGGACTCCATCCAACAGCCACAGGTTATGGAGAGGGCAGCAAAGCTTTGAAGCTGTTGCCAAGTTGTGCCGGTGTGTGTGGAAGCCAGCTGAGGAGAAGCTGGAGCCAGCTGGAGTCCTGCCTAACGTTTAAGGTAGAGGAGCTCGCTGGGAGGAATCGGATCTCCAAGGACCGGGTGCCGGAGGAGCTGTTACGTGAGTACGCTCAGCCCCGGGGGAGAAATGGCTCAGTCCCAAGAATATGGCTTTGGGCTTAAGCTGCCATGTGAGAAGCTGAGCAGCCAAAGTTGGTTGGAGTGGAGCTTTCAAGCAGAGCTTCTCCTAGTCAGGGCGCTTTGGTGGGACGTAGTCCAGCCACCACAGAAGGCAGCTGGGAAAGCAGAGGCTCAAAGGGCTGCAGAGCAAAGTGAAGTTGAGAAGCGTGTGCTTGCTTTTTTGGCAGAGAATGTGAATGCTCATCTAAGGCCAGTTGTCCTGGATGCTAAAAGGCCAGAGGCTGCTTGGCTAGCACTCCGTGAGGCTTGTGAAGCTGGGGTGGGAAGCAAGGGCCAAGATGTGGCTGCATCCGAAGGGGAGAGGCAAGATGGCGCTGGGCACATTCTTGAGAGCCGACACACAGCTGGGAGGAGCTGGGAGCCCCCACGGGGGGACGAAGGGACTGTTGCTGTTGCTGCAACGTGCCTGTGTGAGGAGCCACGAGAGAGGCCAAGTGTTGGGGGCCCTTTACCCACCAGAGGGGGTGCAGGAAAACGTCCTGGGAGCCCTGGGAGCAGTGGGGGGGGCAGTGAGCGGTGAAAGCTGAGAGAAGCCTCATTCTCCAAAGGCTGCCAAGAGTTGTTTACGTCGTGAGTCGGAGCCTGGGAAGCTGAAAAGAGCTAAACGCTTCAAGGCCAGCCATCTGCAAAAAGTACAGATAAGAGCTACAGAGCTGTGTGGGAACGCTGAGACAAGTCCGGTCTCCAAGGCAACTGGAAAAGTTGCATCTACAGAAGCCGTGAAGGTCGTGGGCAAGTCTTCCTGCCGGGGGGAGTCTGTTGCCGTGACAACCAGAGAGGACATCTGCAGAGGCCCCAAGGACGGGGGCATCGAGCCTTTTGTTGCCATGGCAATGCTTAAGGACAACTCCAGTGAGGAGAGAGTGCTGCGCTGGGTCATCGACTCTGGAGCCAGCCATCACCTGATAACAGTGACACCTGGTGTCGAGATGTGGAACTGCAGAGCTGTTCCAGCTGGGAATACAGTTGTATTTGCTGATGGGTCACAGAGACATTTGAGCACTGTTGGAAATGTTTATGTTTCTTTCTTGCAGGCGGAGTTGGAAGTGTATGTTGTGCCTGAGATGAAACAATGTCTTTTGTCTGTTCCTTGTCTCTTGAAGCAGGGGTACAAGGTTTGCTTTGAAAATAATGTCTGTTCTATTTCCAGGGGTGGGAGGCAGCTCGTCAGTGTTGCATGCCAGAACAATCTCTTCATTTTGGAAACACCTCTGGAGTGTGAGGGGAATGCTGAGGGAGCACAAGCAAAGTGTGCAAACGTTCCCACTCATGGTTCATGTGCTTGCTTGTGGCACAAAAGAATGTCACATGGCTCTTGGAAAGGTATCCAAAGGTTACCGCAGTACACAGTAGGGTGCAAGATAAACCATGTGACCAATCCCTAGATTGTAGGGCATGCAGAAAGGCAAAGGTAAAAGGGTGCAGTTCTCCCAGGGTGGAGAGGGTAACCACAAAACCTTTTGAGCTTGTGCACACAGACCTTTTTGGGCCCATGCCAAAGCCAAGTCTGGGCGGAGCCAGGTTTGTGCTGACACTGATAGATGATTTTAGCCAGAACGACTGGTCCTTCTCGCTGAAAACGGAAGGAGAGGCAGCACAACTGATCAAAGATTGGGTTGTGGAGGTAGAACTACGGTTCTCCACCAAAGTGCAGGGGTTCAAGAGTGACCGAGGTGCAGGGTTTACTGGGTCTGCTCTGCACAGTTTCTTCCGTCAGAAAGCGATGCGTCACAAGGTGACGGCTCCTCAGGAGAGGGGCGTGGCAGAGCTCAGAAGTGAAGCTCTGGCTCAAACTACAGAGGTTTTACTGTGTGACTCCGGTTTGCCTCAGTTTTTTTGGAGTGAAGCCTGGAGGACGGCGAATTTCACGATGAACAGGTCCTACAATTCAGTGGTAGGTGACACCCCGTATTCCATGCTCCACGGAGAGAAGCCAAAGCTGCATTTCTTCCGTGTGTTCGGGTCACAGGCCTGGGTGCCTTTGCCAAAGGCTCAACGAAAGCAAGGTGCCCCGAGGTTCCAGAAAATGATCTTCTGTGGGTATGAACCTGCGACAAAGGGGTGGAGGTTTGCATATGCAGAAGGTGATCAGACCAAGCTTCTGATCAGTAAACGTGCTGAGTTCTGTGAGCAGAATGGTTGGTCAAGGATCCATGCAAGTCCTGACGTTCTCTCAGAATGTCTGTCTGATTCTGAGGAGGAGGGAGAGCTAGAGGCTGAACCTGTTGCTGAGGACCAAGTCTCTGAACAGGGTCAAGAACAGGGTTGGGCATCTCCACAGGTTGTTAAAAGAGAGCCCAAGAGTGAGCCTTCATCTCCTGTTAGCAAAGTACAGAAGGCGCGAAGGCGCACTAGGTCAGAGGGGGAGTCTTCTGATGTAGAGGACACACTTGCTGGCCCCAGTGGGTCAGAAGGAGCGCCTGAGTTTGTGCTCAGACGGTCCACTCGCACCACGAAGGGAGTTCCACCTGAGAGGTTTCAGGCCACCAGTGCGTGGATTGGTTTCGCACAGTGCGAACCTGGGAGTTTTGAGGAGGTTCAACAGTTGCCTGAGAAAAATGCCAGGAAGGGACGAAAGGCAATGGAAAGGGGGTTGAACTCTCAGAGATCTGTAAATGTGTGTTCACAGGTTCCCTCTGAATGCGAGTCGAGAGGGGGTGTGAAGAGAATCAGAACTTACAGGGTTAAGCAGTTCTGAGTGACGTCTCACATTCTGAGGCGTGGCTATATTTCACAGAGGGGAGTGTTTTTCTCTGTGTCTTTGTTCCTTTCGCTTTTGTGGCGAGGCAGCAAGATGTGCGCTCTCTCGCCGGGTGATTTAAGAGTTGTTTTCCTACACGATTAAAGACTGTAAAAGCTAAGCAAGTACGCTTGAGTGTGTTTGAGTTATTACACACACACACACAGCAACAGTTTCTACGCTGCGGAAACTCTGCTACAGGAAGCTGACGGAGAGCTATCCCCGGGGGTCCAGTGTGGAGCAGAGCGCAGGGAAGCGTCTGGACTCCATCCAACAGCCACAAAGAATGCAACCCAAATCTGTTATCATGACCTTCCAAGTCTAGTAAATCCGTATTTTCCAATGTTATCCACTCTTTCAACCAACACAGGCAGGATGCCTCGTAATAGAGTTTCAAATCTGGCATTGAGAATCCACCTCTTTCTTTTTTTATCTATTAAAAGTTTAAATTTTATCCTTAGTTTTTTCCCTTGCCAGATGAACCTCGGTAGTACTTTTTGTCGTTCCATGAATTGCCCTGGTCCTTTAATTACCAGAATCATTTGGAATAAAAACAGGATCTTGAGTTTTATATATATGTAAGGCTGCTGGGAGAGCGTTCCGGGCTATCTGCAGCCCCCCCCCCCCCCAATCTCTGAGCATCCTCTGGAGAGCATAGCTCTGGAAAGGCATTCCCTTCTTCTCCAGGGTGCTCCAGCGACATAAACCAACTTGATTTATGCAATGCACAGCAAGAAGAATGAACCATCCGTAGATCTAAACTATGTATTTATTTACACTATATTACACAGACACAGAATCATGACGCTCTCTCTCATTCAGCTCCAAAAGAGAACAGGCAAAAGTGAAAGTACATCACATAATACATATAGATAGGATTATATCCGGTTCTCACACTTCCTCTCCGACAGACCGTGTGATTTCCACTAATCACAAAATGCGGCCTCGGAAGAGTGAAATTGCTAACAAAGGCTTGTGCAGAAATTTCTCAATTTAACTATGTACTTTTTGATGTTTCATTTGTTGCTCATAGTATTTTGCTGTATATTCTACTCTTAAGAACTAGGAAAGTTTCTGTCAGGCGATGGTGTGGTTGCTCGAGAGCAAACAGGCAAGACTCCAACCTGTCTTTTCCAGGCTTTATTATCTGTACAACCTATCTTACAGTGCAGAGTGTCACAAGTCCATGTCTGCTCAGTCGCTAGCAGAATCTGGGAGTGAGCGGTCCTTATACCTTACCCAGCATAACAGACGTGTGACCCCATCCTTCTCCTCTCCCTCTGTGCACAAACCTACTGCACAACGTGGACACTGGCAAAGGGGTACTTGCCTCCCCTCCCCTTTGCTCAGGCTCTCCCTAGCATCTTCTGATCCCTGCGCCCCTTCCCCACTGGAGGCAGGGCTTCCCTCCTCGCAGTGGAAGAACTGCTTCGCAAGATCTTCGGAGGCTCCTTGTAACACAACTGCTCTTCCACCACTCACCTCTGAGCTGATGGCAGTTCCCTGACAGTTTCAATGCATCAAGAATCAGAAATCTTGCTCTAACCAGGATGAACATAGCTATGCTCCCTAAAGCCAATCTAAGCTTGCAACTGGAGACTGATGAAACTTTGGCTCTGTCATAGAACCCACTCTATTTAGGTTCTGCTTGCTGGGGAAACAGCAGGACTCTTTGCTGGGAAAACTGTACTGTTCTTGGGTTGTACACAGTGTGTGTGTGTGTGTGTGTGTGTGTGTGTGTGTGTGTGTGTACACACCGTATTTTTCGCTCTATAAGATGTACCAGACCATAAGACACACCTAGTTTTTGGAAGAGGAAAACAAGAGGAAAAAAATTCTGAATCCCAGAAGCCAGGAAAGCAAGTGGGATCACTGTGCAGCCCTGGCTTATGGTGTAGCCACGCACAACCTCTGCCTGAGAGAGGCTGCGTGCGGCTAAGCCAGCGGGATCGCAGCGCTTTTCCTCCTCGGGGAAAAGCCCCCAAGAACCGCACACACGCTGCACACAGCTCTTTAAGGGGAGTGCTGAGCAGAGCCTCCCACCTGCATTCGCTCCATAAGACGCACACACACTTCCCCTTACTTTTTAGGAGGGGGAAAGTGCATCTTATAGAGCGAAAAATACGGTAAGCCTTGTAGACAAATTTTTCAATTTAGCTGGGTACTTTTTGATTTTTTGTTATTTCTTCACAACTACTTTCCCTATGTTCGTAGTCTGCTACATTGGCTGTATTGTCTGCTCTTGAGCACTAGAAAAGTTTCAAAGCACCAAGAATTGGAAATCTTGATCTAACCTCATGATGGGCAAAGAATATAGCTATGCTTCCTAAAGCCAATGTAAGCTTCCACCTGCAGACAGAAAATATTTGCTCTCAAGATTAGGAACTTGCTGGTGAATCTGACGCAATGGCAAAACCAGACTCAGGATATTGAGCAGAGTGGAAAGAAAGGTCACCCATGATGGCAACTCATTGCCCGCTTTGGCAGCAATGGCCCCAAAAGTGTAACAAAATACAAAATATATTAGATTGAATCACTCTGTTTCCATCTCTCTATGACATCCATGTTTTCCTTCTCTCTTTATCCAGCAGGTGTTGTGCAGTGCAGAGAGAACAGAAGGAAATCTTCAAAAAAAGCACAGGATGAGATGGTGGAGCAGAACCTCCTGAGTCACGATGGACCAAGGAGGGAAAAGAGAAGCCACAGAAAACGGAAGACAGACAAATCCATCGTTCCTCAAAGTAGCTTCTTCACTGAGCAAGGAGAACAACCAGAAAACAGAGATGCTTTGAGAACATCCACAAAGGAGAAAACAATTCAAATGGCAGAATCTGGAGAAATAAGCAGTGGGAGCAGAAACAATGGAAACAGCCCCACATGCCCTACAGAGAGGAAGCGATTTACTTGTTTGGAGTGTGGCAGGAGCTTCAGGAAGCAGAAGCAGTTTGCTGTCCATCAGAAGACTCACACAGGAAAGAAATCACATAAATGTGCAGACTGTGGAAAGAGCTTCCGCAAGAAATGGAACCTTACAGTACATAAAAGAACCCACACAGGGGAGAAGCCTTTTAAATGTACAGTGTGCAAGAAAAGCTTTAATGTGAGATCAAACCTTAATGCACATCAAAGAACTCACACAAGGGTGAAGCCCTACAAATGTTCTGTGTGTGGGAAACGTTTCGTACGCAGCTCATACCTTAATGCACATCAAATAACTCACACAAAGAAGAAGCCCTACAAATGTTCTCAGTGTGGGAAACGTTTCGCACACAGCTCATACCTTACAGTACATAAGAGAACTCACACAGGGGAGAAACCTTTCAAATGTTCAAAGTGTGAGAAAAGTTTCAATTACAGCTCAAACCTTACCAGACATAAAAGAACTCACACAGGGGAGAAACCTTTCAAATGTTCAGTCTGTAATAAATGTTTTGCTCAGACGTCAAACCTTACTAGCCATCAGAGGATTCACAAAGGGCAGAGACCCCATGAATGCTCAATATGTGGAAAGAGCTTCACCCGTAAATCAAACCTCAAGAGGCATCAAAAGCACCACACAAGGGAGACGCCCAACCAGGGTTCAAATCTCAGTCAGAGTTTAGATGATGAATCGAGACCTTATGTAGGTGAGAACACACAGCGGATTTAAACCATGTAACTTCAACTATGGTAAGAAGGTCGCATCCACACAATACTTTTAAAGCTTCCCCCAAGGAATCCTGGGAACTTCAGTTCTTAAGGGAGCTGGCAACTGTAGGTCTATGAAGTACAAACTACTGTTTCCAGAATTCTTTTAACAAACCATAGAAAAGCTATAAATGTGCTTTAAAGGGGTGGTGCAAATGTGACCTCAGCCTCGTTGTCCATCGTTTGGGTGTCGCAGGAGCCACGCAGAGGCCACGTCCCCCCCTGAACCTCCCAATACACACACATAATACATGCTTTGGGCAGGTTCCTGAGTCTTTTAAGTGACTAAAACTCATTGCCTCAACTGGGTTGTTGTTTATTGTTTGTGTGGATTCCATGTGATAGTTGAAAAGTTTTTTTACATATAATAAAGTGCCTTCATTTTAATACGTTATGCTATGAAAATTGCTCTTGGGAGAATCTAGAGAAAACTCAGCTCTTTCCTTGGCCAGAGCACAGTCAACCAGCACCTTTCTCTCTTGACACTGGGAATTTCTCCCCAATAAATTCATCCGGCTGAATTAACCATGTTGGGGATAATCTACGTGATTCTTTAGGCCTTTGAAACCAAAGAGAAGGATTGACCCAAGGAAGGAAGGGAAGGTTGAAGGCTTCAGAGGCTTCCCTGTTGGAAATGTAAAATTGACACAGTAGCTGCTTCTGCTTTTTAGATTTGTTTAGAGACTACCAATCCTGAATAATAAAGTTGTATAAATAGTACATTTTGTACTCTCCTGTTTTCTCTGGCTCCTCAACAAAAATGGATGCAACTTTCCAATTTAGGTTGCAGTTTCCAGCACACTTAGCACACATTCACACCATAATTATAATTAATAATAATAATAATAATTTATTACTTATACCCCGCCTATATTGCTGGGTTTCCCATGCAGTGAAAGCAGTGTGATACTGCTTTAAACAGTCATGGCTTCCCCCAAGGAATTCAGGGAGCTGAAGGCTGTTAAGAGTGCTGAGTTGGGTTAGGGAAGACCTGCTATTCTCCTCACAGAGCTACAGTTTCCAGCATTACTGGGGGAGAGGAACTGATGGTTAAACCACTTTGCCCTAGATGCTCAAAGAACCCTAAAAGATTGGTGACTTCCAGTAGCCAAGCTGGAGTTTATTCAGCAATACTTGATCCTCTGTATATATGAAAACTTTATCAACCATAAATCATTGGCCGCACCTGTAACTGAAATTGTGACAGACAGAATGTGAAGCTTCACTAAAGTTATATTTCCCTTTGAGAAATAGCTTGACCTGTTGAAATTCTGCCTGCTACACAGCTGTTAAAGGCCCAAGGATCAGAATAAGTACACTCAAAGGAAGGGAGAAGCAGCTTTTGAGGACTCGGGGGATTCCTATTGCCTGGTATCTAAACCACTCACAAATCGCTCACAGCTCTGCATTCACTCATTGGCTGAACGGCTGGTGCCTAGACATAAGGAAGGAAGGTACCATCCCAGGGAAGAGCGTTCCAGGAGTGAGGAGGCACCTCAGAAAAGGCCGGTTCTCAGGTCGCGAGGCTCCAGGGCTTTTGTGTCAGAGGCACACGGAGGAGGAGGAGGAGGAGTCTTTTTAATAAAAAATAAAACCCACAAAAGTTGATGTTATTATGTTGACAATATGTGAAACCAAGCCACAATTTAAAAACAAAAGAAGAAAGCTATAAATCAAAGTGCAAGAGGGAAAAAGAGGGCGTTTCTGTCTTTTTCTCTCTCTGCTGTTTAATTCCTCACACTTCTGCCCTGCCACAGTTTGTCTTTCTGTGAACTCCAATTCCCAGCAGCCTTTGCACTTCCCACATAAACTATCAGCACCTGGGTCCATTTAGCTGAGCAAACACCTAAGTGGGACAGTGAAGGGGCTTGAGATGATGAAGCAAAGTCTGTGAATTCACCAACGTCTACCAGAACGGGTGAGCTGGAGCCTACCAAGAACTCAAGAGAAGATATGCTGAGATTGGGTAGAAAATTCTGAACTGGGGGTCCCTGTTTTTCCCCTTTCTTTTTGTGGCATTTGAAATGCAGACTTGAATCTCACAAGGGGCTGCTGCTCTGGGCAGCAAGTGTGGATGTTCCTTCCGTAGCCCTAAGGGGACCTGGGTGAGTCAAAGGATGACAGCCCTTTGGAAGAATGAGAAAGTGAAAACAAGGGATTTCTCATTGTGCAGGAGGAGGAATGTGGGTAGCAAGGAAGGGTGCAAGAGAGAGATTTCTTCCCCTGGGAGGTTGAGATGGAGTGGGGTCCGGGGGGCAGCCTCTTGCCTTTTGTGTTTTTATTAGCTTTTCAATTAGATACTCCACATACACATATTGTATTACATTTTATATTTATACTTGCTCTTCAAAGCTGACTTGCTTCCTTCTTTCTTGTTGTCTGTAATTTACCACTACTGTTAGTTATATTAGTTTCCTTAAACATTTTGCTGCTTCTTATTTTCATTATCCATCACTTTTCTTAATCTTTCCCATTATGAGGTTTGTTTCCAATTCTACTAGTTTTACTATTCCATCTTTTCTTTCCTTTATACAACATAAATTTTTCCGATTCTTTTTGAAATGTTTCCTCACCCTGTTGTCGAATTTTCCCTGTTAGTTTGGCTATTTCTGCATATTCCATTACCTTCTGTCTCCATTCTTCTACTGTTGGTAATTGTTGCTGTTTCCAAACATACGCTAACAGTAACCTCGCTGCTTTTGTTGCATAAAAAAACAGTTTCTAGTCATTCTTTTTTAAAAAAAAAAAAATATTTATTAAAGTTTTCAATAGTAATACAATAAAAAGAAAAAACAAAAAACAAAAATACAAAAATAAAAATATTTAAAAACACATAAGGTTTCCATTACTTATTTTTCATTAACTTATTTCCCAGACCTCCTCATACCTCCCTTTTTTGTATTCCAATTCAAATTGTTAGTTCAGCAAATCCTTATCAATGAATTTTAAGTTATTTCTAAACCTTAGTTTCTAGTCGTTCTTAACCAGATCTTCTCCTACTATTCCTAACAAGAATGTCTCTGGCTTTTTCAAAAACGTATATCTAAAGATCTTCTTTAGCTCATTGTATATATTTTCCCAGTCCGTTTTTACCTTATCATATGAGCACCGCATGTGAAAGAAATTACCTTCTTTCACCCCACATTTCCAGCAATTCTTGTTTCCTGTTTTGTACATCCTTAACAGTTTAGTTGGAGTGAGATACCATCTGTACATCATTTTTAACAGATTTTCTTTTAACAAAGTGCATGCTGTGAATTTTAGCCCAGTGTTCCATAGTTTTATACACTTCTCGCATTCAGTGCTATGGCCAACATCCATTGCCTATTTAATCATGACGCTCCTGATTTCTTCGTCTTTTGTGCACCATTCTAATAAAAACTCAGACCTTTGACAATATTTTTGTGTTTTGTAATACTGCAGTTTCTAATATTGATTTGGTTTGTTCGAAACCTCTTGCTTTTTTATCTTTTGGGGAAATGTCATCCATTTGACGATACTCTATCCAACTTGATAATTTATCTTTTAGTTCCTCGTAAGGCCTGATCTTTATTACATTATTTCCTTCTATAAATATGTCTCTGTGCGTTAGCCATTCTCCTTTCATATTTACTTTTTTCACTGAGAAGGGAAGGAATTCCAAATTCTTCAATTACTTTTAATGCTTCCACTGTCAAAGTTAAAGGTTCCTGAACTGTCAAGACTATATCGTCGGCGAAGGCTATAACCTTATATTCTTTTTCGCCACACTTTATCCCTGTAATTCTTTCTGTCTCTCTTATATTTACATTTTTCACTAAGGGGGAGCTTGTTTAAGGCAGACCTGCAGCCCAGAGTCCACAATAGAAAGGAAAAGAGGGACAGGATGTGTATTAGAGCTTCTGCAGGTGGAGGTTGCTACATTACCTGGAGCAAAGATCAAAAGAGTCTTAGGGGGAAGGAAGGCAGCTCAGTGGCAGAGTGCCTGCCTTGCATTGCATTGCAGAAGGTGGCAGCTTTAATCCCCAGTATCTGCACGTAGGGCTTGAGAGAGGCTTCCTATATGAAACCCTGGAGAGCAGCTTCCAGTCAGTGTAGACAGTACTGAGCTAAGTGGCCAAAGTTACTATTATCTTGTGTACAAGAGGATCATGAAGGAAAACATTCATTTCTGAGCTATTTACCTAAAACAGTAAGATGGAGAGTGTCTAGTGTGCATATGGGGCACACAATGTATCCTTTGAAGGCTGAGCTGAACAGGATACTTCTTATGCTCCTAATTCTCTGCATCTCCTATTTCTCAAGACGCCTTGTTTCAAACAATCTACTTTCCTAAATAGGCAAAGGGAAAGTGGCAGCCAGTAGATGAAGCAGAAGACGGCTGTGCCTACAAAGAAGGTTGCAAGGAGCCCAGTTGGACCACAGCCAGGATGATGATGTTTGATACTTGTAAGGAGCCAGACCTGTGCATTGTCTATGGGGAACCCATCAGGCCAAAGCCCATCATCCACAAGAGAATGGGGGGTCAGCAGGAAGCCCACCCAGTTGAGGAGGAGGATGTATCCCTTTTTCATGAAGGAAGTTGCAGATCCACCTGGGAAATCACAGTACAGGCAATTCCTGGTGCTGCTAAGGAGCAGGATGTGTGCATTGTGGGTGAGGAGAACATCTGGCAGTACTGCAACACCTGCATGAGAAAGACATGTTTGCAGAAAATCAGCTCAGGGGAGGGTCCAGTTTACAGCAAAGGAGACTCCAGTATCCCAAGTAAAACTCCAGCCCAGGCTGTTGTTGATGCCACAGCCAGGATGATGATGCTTGATATTTCTAGGGAGCCAGACCTGTGCATTGTCTATGGGGAACCCATCAGGCCAAAGGCCATCATCCATAAGAGAACGGAGGGTCAGCAGGAAGCCCACCCAGTTGAGGAGGAGGAGGATGTACACCTTCTTCATGGCGGAAGTTGCAGATCCCCCTGGGAAATCATGTTGGAGACAGTTCCTGGTGCTGCTGAGGAGCAGGATGTGTGCATTGTGGGTGAGGAAAACATCTGGCACAACCCCAACATCTGTGAGAGAAAAGCGTGTTTGCAGGAAACCCACTCAGTGAAGAGTCCCGTTCACAGCAAACTAGATTCCAGAGTCCCCAGTGAACCTCCAGCCCAGACTGTTGTTGATGCTGCTAAGGTACAAGACATCTGCATTGTGCCCATTTTTCAAGGAACAGCCCCCAGTGAAGCCACAGCTCAGAGAGGTATGGATACTGGTAAGTAATGGAACTCCTGGGTAATGCATATTGGGGAGGGAGGTCCCAGGCAGAATTGCTTCTTAGCTCCAGGTTTTAATGACAAGAACACAAGGCTATTTTTGAGGTCATCCCATGCTACAGCAACTTACAGTAGACCTACTAAAAGTAATGGATGGACATAGAACCCAATCTTGTGAAGAAATTGTTTTGTTTGTTGTTTACAACTACTTTCCCTATGTTCATAGTCTATGTTCATAGTCTATGTTCATAACCTAACCTAATGATGGACAAATAATATAGCTATGCTTCCTAAAGCCAATTTAAGCTTCTACCTGGAGACTGAGATAATATTTGCTCTAAAGAATAGGATCTCCAGAGGTAGGAACTTGCTGGTGAATCTGACAGAATGGAAAACCAGACTAAGGCTATTGAGCAGAGTGGAAAGAAAGGTCACCCATGATGGAAAATCATTGCCCGCTTAGACAGCAGTTACCCAAAAAGTGTAACAAAATTACAAAACATATTAGATTGAATCTTCCTGTTTCCATCTCTCTCTGACATCCATGATTTCCTTCTCTCTTATCCTGCAGGTCTTGTGCAGTGGAGACAGAACAGAAGGAAATCTTTGGGGAAAGCACTGGTGGAGCAGAACTACCTGAGTCAGGATGGACCAAGGAGGGGAAAGAAAAGCCACACAGATCGGAAGACAGCTGAATCCCTTGTTCCTCATAGTAGCCTCTTCACTGTGCAAGGAGAACAGCCAGAAAACAGAGATGCTTTGAGAGCATTCACAGAGGAGAAAACCATTCAAAGGGCAGAGTCTGGAGGAATAAGCAGTGGGAGCAGAAACAATGGAAACAGCCCCACATGCCCTACACAAGTGAAGCAATTTACTTGTTTGGAGTGTGGAAGGAGCTTCAGGAATCAGAAACAGTTTGCTGCCCATCAGAAGATTCATACAGGACAGAAACCTCATAAATGTGCAGACTGTGGAACGAGCTTCCGCACGAAATGGAAACTTAAAGTACATGAAGGAATCCACACAGGGGAGAAACCTTTCAAATGTTCGAAGTGTGAGAAAAGCTTCACTGACAGCTCAAACCTTACTAGACATACAAGAACTCACACAGGGGAGAAGCCTTACAAATGTTCAAAGTGCGATAAATGTTTCGCACACAACTTCCACCTTGCAGTACATAAAAGAACTCACACAGGGGAGAAGCCTTACAAATGTTTGGAGTGCGATAAAAGCTTCACTGACAGATCATACCTTACAGTACACAAAAGAAGGCACACAGGGGAGAAGCCCTACAAATGTTCTGTGTGTGGGAAACATTTTGCACATATCTCAAACCTTAAAGTACATAAAAGAACTCACACAGGGGAGAAACCTTTCAAATGTTCAGAGTGTGAGAAAAGCTTCACTGACAGCTCAAGCCTTACTAAACATAAAAGAACTCACACAGGGCAGAAACCTTTCTAATGTTCAGTCTGTAATAAATGTTTTCCTAAGATGTCAAACCTTACTAGACATCAGAGGATTCACAAAGGGCAGAAACCCCATGAATGCTCAGTGCGTGGTAAGTGTGTCACTCAGAAATCAAACCTTACTAAATATCTAAAACTTCACAGGAGGAAGACACCTTTTAAGTTATCACTGGGTAGAAAAAGCTTTAGTAAGAGCTCAAATCTTCCTAGTCAACAGATAATTCACAAAAAAGGTATAAATGTTCAGCTTGCGGGGGAAACAATACTAAGTGGTCATATCTTACCAAACATAAAGAATACCACAAAAAGCAGAGAAACCTTATTAATGTTCAGGGTACAGAAAATGCTTCAGCAGCAGGTCAGTCCTTACTAGACATAAGAGAATCATACACAGATGGAGGGCTTCCGGTGGAGTGCGTCTTCCGAGCGAGAAGGGATTCGGCGGAGAGCGCGATCCCTGTCCGACAAGGGGGGGAAAAAGGGGGTGCAGAAGGGCGCAAGCACCCCAGAAACATGTCCGGAGGGTGTCCGGAGGTACAGGGGGCCAGCAGAGACCGGACGCAGCTCACTTCGCTGTCAGGTAACCCTCAAAAGGCGAAGAGTACAGCGACGTTGAGCAGCAGGTCCTGGGCAGCCATTTCCTCCCTCCCCTGCATTGGACAGCCCAGTCCTCGCAGAAGACTAGCGCCCCGCTTCCAAGCATAGGAAACCGGGGAGTGAACTAAGCTTGAAGGAGCAGTAACACTGGAATAGAGAAACCCGGTAAAAAAGGAGAGAAGTTTTTTTCGGGGTTCAGCCTTTATCAGGAATCAGCGAAAACGCACAGAGACTCCAGAGCGAGGAAAAGAGAAAGTTACTACTAGTGTCCACTTTGTTCCCCTGAAAGATTCTCCTATTAAAGCATCAGGTACCTCTTAAGCAGAGGTGCCTAATACAGGGGACAGAAAGTGAAGTTATAAAATTGGAACCATCTGATAGAGTGAAGGGGGCGCCGGAGAACGCTCCCTCCTATCGTGCTGTTTTCAGTGGAAAAGCGGAAGAGAAGCACCGACGCCATTAACTGGAGAAAAATGCGGTAATGACTAAAGCAAAAAGACTATCTTTTCTAACAGCACGGACTAACCTGGTTTAAAATTTGCGGCTGTGTCTTCATCCATCTGTTGGTGCCCGGGTGCAGGCTGTACTGATTTGTGATCTGTGAATTTTGATGACGGTCTGGCGACCGAAAGTAATCTTTAATCCTGTGCTGTGGGGCCCTTCGACTTGCTGCGTAGAGAGTCTACCTCAAAGCTGAACAGCGACGGAGAGAGCCATCTAGTGGACAGAGTGATTATCACGTCTGGGATTCTGTCCTGTTTTGTTTTCTACTCTCTCTCTTCTCTTTTCTCCCTACTTTCATTGTTTCGTACCCCCCTTTCCCCGCTTTCTCCCCCTCTCTTTTCCTCTCCCCTCTTTTACCCGCTCTCCAGCTCACTCCAGGAGGAATAGAGGGAGCTTCGTAGTTGCAAATCCCCACCTCCTGCCTGTTAAAAAACCTTCCAAAACGCTTTTTGAGTTGACTGAGAATATACCCCCCACTGCCTTTACACGAACTCTTGAACCCTTGAACTTTTGATCTCTAAGTCTTCATGGTTTCTACGGCTTTTTTTTGATATCCCCAAAGTTACAATACGCTGAAAAGAAGTAAGTGGATCATTGTGTGCAACTTAAGGACTGTTAAAAGACTGTGGGCCAGGTCTAAATTAAGGTCAAATTAGAATTGGTTAATAAGTGTAAGCAATCAAACACTCTGATATATTGAGTATCGGGCATTGGGTATCGCAAAAAAGAAAGAGAGAATGTCAAACACTGGGAAAAGACCTGAAGGGGGAACACCAGTGGAAAGAAAGGGATCTAAACAAGAGGGGGACTTTAGAGCAGAGATCCTTAGAATGTTTGCGGAGATAAAACAGAGTGAGAAAAATGTAGAGCACAAGTTAGAACAAGTAGAACACAGAATTGGGGAAGTGGACAAGAAGATAGATGTAACAGTAAATGAATTGAAGAGTCAATTGAAAGAGGTTTTTAGGAGGACGCAGGCAGTGGAGGAAGGTCTGAAAAAGACAAGATTGGAAGTGAGAGATGTAAAACGTGAGGAAGATAAGTTAAAAGCTGAGATACTGGAACTGAACAAAAGCCAAGAGGACATGAAAGACTGGATTGCCTTGAATGAATTAAGACAGAGGGAGGCCAATCTTAGGTTGAGAGCCATACCCGAAGTGCAAGGCGAAAACATAAAAGAGAAATTAATAACAGAACTAGCCCTATGGTTAGAGACCCCAATAGAAGAGGTTGAGAAGACAGCCCAATCGGCTTTCAGATTGAAAGTCAAATCAGCAAGGAATAAAAAATTTGTTGGAGACTGTCTAGTTACATTTAAAGAAAGGGAAATGAGGAACAGGATTCTTCAAAAAAATAGAGAGAAAAGGTTAAACATTGGGGGAAATTACATAATTATTTTCAAAGACATCCCAGTTAGGCTTCTAAAACGTAGGGACCCCTACAAAGAACTGGTACAGATACTGAAAAGAAATAATATTGAATTCAAGTGGGAGTTCCCTGAAGGAATTTCCTTCACATATAGGAGCAAGAGGCAAAAATTGACAAATCCAGAAGAATCAAGCAAATTTTTAAGAAAATATAAAGAACTAAAACCACAAAAAGAAGAAGACAAAGGAGAGGAGGCAGAAGGAGGGGAAAACCCAGAGGAGGAGGAGGGAGGGCCGGGGGAGGAGGAGGGGGAGAGGAGGGGGGGCAGAGGAAGGAGTCTAAAGGGAAATAGCAGCCGTTTTCTATCTTTCTTTCTATCTTTCTCTATAGGAAATCAATATGGCGTTAAAAATTTACAGCTGGAATGTTAATGGGATGAACAATAGGGGCAGGAGGAATAAAATTGAGCATATCCTAAAGAAAGAAGGCCTAGATATTATTTGCCTGCAGGAGACGCACATAGCGAGGAAACATAAAAGAGTCTTGACTAACCAAAGACTGGGGAATGAATTTGTATCGTCAGATCGGAGTAAAAAAAGGGGGGTGGTCATCTATATTAATAAACAAATCGAAGCGAAACAATTATTTAAAGATGAAGAAGGAAGGATAGCAGCAGTACAAATTAATTGGCAAGGAGAAAAGGTAATAGTAGTGGGGATATATGCGCCGAATGTTAATAAGTCAGAGTTCTTTAGGAGGCTAGAAGGAAAGTTATCTGATTACGCTGATCAGAAAATTATACTTTTGGGAGACATGAACGGCGTGGTGTCGTTAGAGTTGGACAGACAAAGGGACACAAAAAGTACAGAAGGAAAGCTACCTAGAACCTTTTTCTCTTTGGTCCAGAACTGCAATCTAGTGGATGTTTGGAGATTTAAATACCCCTTGGAAAAACAACACACTTATCACTCAGAACCCAATGACTCATTTTCAAGATTAGACCAGATCTGGATCTCGGCAGAATTAATCCCAAGAGCCGCAAGGGTGGGGATACAGGCTAAAACAATCTCCGACCACAACCCAGTAAAAATGGAATTGAAGGGGCTGGAAAGAAGATTAAATAGATGGAAAATGAAAGATTATTTACTGGACGACCAAGAGATAATAGAGAAAGCTCAAAACAGGTTAAAAGAATATTTTGAAGATAATTTAGGTAATGGTACAAAACCAAAGGTGGTGTGGGATGCAGGCAAGGCGGTGATGCGGGGCTTCTTTATCCAACAAAATGCAATCAAGAATAAAAAGAGAGAAAAAGGGAAAAAAGAAATTTTACAACAAATATTAGAGAACGAACAGAAATTAACTAAAAATCCCAAAAATAAGAAAATAAAAGAGAACATTAAAGTTTTACAATCCCAGTACGCGATGTTGATAAATAGAGAGATAGAATGGAAAGTTAAAAAATTAAGACAAAGGAACTTCGAATATGCTAATAAATCTGGGAAGCTATTGGCTTGGCAAATAAAAAAAAGGAAGGAGCAGAATACAATAAACAAAATTGAGGTAGAAGGAGAAGAGATAAATAAGCCCAATGAAATAAGGAAAGCCTTTTTGGACTTTTACAGAGGACTCTTCAAAAATACAGAAAGGAATAATATGAGGAAAATAGAGAGATATTTAAAAGCTAAGAACATCAATAAGATTTCCACAGTAGAAAAAGAGAAGCTGAACGCTCTAATTGAGATAGAAGAAATCAAAGCAACAATTAAGAACTTAAAAAATGGGAAAGCCCCAGGCCCGGATGGGTTTACCGGCAGATACTATAAGGAGATGGAACCAGTTCTGCTGACCCCATTGCAAGAAGTAATGAATAACATCCTCAAAGAAAGAGAATTACCAGAGTCGTGGAAGGAGGCATTGATCACATTAATTCCTAAACAAGACTCAGATTTACAGCAGATCAAAAACTATAGACCGATTTCCCTGTTAAATATAGACTACAAGATTTTTGCGGGAATCCTAGCAAAGAGATTAAAAGACATTCTGGTAGAAAGTATACACAAAGACCAAGCCGGCTTTGTGCCGGGTAGGCAAAAGAAAGACAACATAAGAAACATAATAAACATTATAGAATAATTAACAGACAGGTGCGATAAGCAAGGTTTGTTGTTATTCGTGGACGCCGAGAAAGCGTTTGATAATGTAATATGGGATTTCCTGCTGAAACAATTGGAACATATGGAAGTGGGCACTGAATTTTACAACGGGGTAAAAGCAATCTACACAGAACAAAGGGCAAGACTCATAATAAACAATGTAGAGACTGCAGAAATAATAGTAACAAAAGGAACAAGACAGGGATGCCCACTGTCCCCATTACTGTTTGTAATGGTATTAGAGGTCTTACTTAATTCCATAAGAGACAACAAAAAAATAAAAGGAGTAAGGGTCGGTCAGAACAAATATAAAATTAAAGCTTTCGCTGACGATCTGGTTGTAACAATGGAAGATCCATTAGACTCAACAAAAGAGGTACTTGAAGAATTTGACCAATTTGGAAAAGTATCGGGCTTCAAACTTAATAAAAGGAAAACAAAAATGATAGTTAAGAATATGCACAAGGACAAAGTTGAAGAACTACAAAGAGAAACGGAATTAGAGGAGACTAAGAGGGTGAAATATCTAGGAGTATGGGTAACGCCAAAAAATATAGATTTATTTAAAAATAATTATGAAATAGTATGGAAAGGAATTAAGAAAGATATAGAAACGTGGGGCAGGCTCAGATTGTCATTTTGGGGTAGAATAGCCACAATTAAAATGTCCGTACTTCCAAGAATATTATTTCTCTTCCAAAATATCCCAGTGATCAAAGGTACAAGGATATTTAAAGTCTGGCATAGGGAGATCTCAAAATTCATCTGGCAGGGGAAGAAGCCCAGAATAAAATTTAAATTGTTGACGGATGTGAAGGAAAGGGGAGGCTTCGCCCTGCCGGATCTGAAATTATATTACGAGGCATCATGCCTATGCTGGGTGAAGACATGGATCAATCTGGAGGACAGAGAAGTGTTGGACTTAGAGGGCCACGACAATCGATTTGGGTGGCACGCCTACTTGTGGCATGGGCGGAGGAGAACGCATAAGGAATTTGGAAATCACATATTTAGGGGCCCACTGATTGAGGTATGGGAAAGGTATAAAGACGTGCTAGAACCAAAAACACCCCACTGGCTGTCACCATTAGAGGTTATGTCCGTTAAAAAGACCAATATGAGGGCCAATTGGGCTACATATGAACAACTGGTCATGAAAGAGGAAGGAAAGTGGAAAATGAGGCCGTACGAGCAGGTCAAGAACCAAGTTTATGATTGGCTACACTACTTCCAGATAAATGACATGTTTAGGAAAGATATCAAAGATAAAGGATATGCTGATAAAAACTCTAGATTCCAAATTGAGATCCTGGAAAATAATATAAAAACTTTGTCTAAAATGTACAATCAGCTACTGGATTGGAATCTAATTGATGAGGAAGTCAAGTCGGTAATGACATACTGGGCCAAAGACTTTGGCCGCAACATCTACTTCGAAGAATGGGAAAAACTATGGAAACAACATCTTAAGTTTACGGCTTGTGTGACACTTAAGGAGAATCTAATGAAAATGTTCTACCGTTGGTATATGACTCCCGTTAAATTAGCCAGAATGTACGGATCCTGTAATAAATGCTGGAAGTGCAAGGAAAGAGAGGGGACCTTCTACCATATGTGGTGGGAATGCCAAAAGGTTAAAGGGTTCTGGGAGAGTGTGTATAATGAAATGAAGAAAATTTTAAGCTATACTTTTGTTAAAAAACCCGAGGCATTCCTGCTGGGATTGGTAGGAAGGGAGATAAAAAGGAAAGATTACAAGCTGTTTCAGTACGCAACAACGGCAGCAAGGGTCCTGTTAGCTAAAAATTGGAAATTAGAGGGTTTGCCGACAATTGAGGATTGGAGATCAAAATTACTAGATTATGTGGAGATGGATAAGATGACAGGGAAAATCAGATATATAAAAGACCAGAGGTTTGTAAAAGATTGGGAAAGTCTTACGAAATATCTGGAAAACTTAAGCGATGGACAGATAACACTAGTGGGTTTTAAGGGAGCTCTGTAAGAAGCAAAGGGTAATGTCTAAAGAAAAACAGATGAACTAGAACGATTAACGGCACTACAAAATAAGAAATGCGGAATTATTTGCCTTTATTAATACGGATGATTTGTGGAAAGGTTGAAGGAAGCCATTTTTAAAATATGTGTGATATTAAGTGGAATATTATAGTCTGTCTTGTATTTTGATTTATGTAAACTAATAAAAATTACACATGAAAAAAAGAGAGAATCATACACAGATGGAACAAAGTCTATGCATGTTCCAAGTGCAGTCAATGTTTCAGTTCAAGGGGGGACACATCAAAGAACCCACACAGCACAGAAACCTTTTCAATGCTCAGAGTGTAGAAAAGCCTTCAGTCAGGAGGCAAATCTCCTTAAACATCAAAGAACTCACACAAGAGAGAAACCCTATAAATGCCCTGTGTGTAGAAAAAACTTCAGGGAGAGCGGAGGTCTTTCCAGACATACAAGGTCTTCCCATATAGGGGAGAAACTGTACAATTGTGAACAATGTGGAAAGAGCTTCACCCGTAAATCAGACCTCAAGAGGCATCAAGAGCACCACACAAAGTAAATGCCCAACCAGGGTTCAAATCTCACTGAGAGTTTAGATAATGAATCGAGACTTCATGAAGGTGAGAACACACAGCGGATGGAAACCATGTAACTTCTTCAACTATGCTAAGAAGGTTGCATCCACACAATACTTTTAAAGCTTCCCCCCCAAGGAATCCTGGGAACTTCAGTTCTTAAGGGTGCTGGCAATTGTAGGTCTATGAAGTACAAACTACTTTTCCCATCATTCTTTGGATGAAGCCATGGCAACAGTTATGAATGTATGGTGTGAATGTGACCTCAGTCTTGGCACCCATCTTTTTGGCATCACAGGAGCCACCCAGAAGCTGCATTCCCCAAACCTTCAAATACACACACATAATCCATGCTTTGAGAGGGTTCTTGGGTCTTTTTAGTGACGAGAACTCATTGCCTCAGGTTTTGTTGTCCTTTTGTGCTGTGGATTTCTTGTGACATTTTTTTTTTAAAAAAGAAGAAGGTTAATCCATACAAAAGAGAAGCATTCTAAATGCTCAAAATGTGAGCAGGGCTTCCAGTTCAGCACGCACTCAATGCACATCAGAGAACCCATGAAGTGGAGAAAACATACAAATGCTCAAAATGCCACAAGGACTTTACTTCTCCGTTCGATCTCATTAAACATAACAGGATGCACATTGAAGAAGGACCTTACAAATGCTCAGAATGCAGAGAGAGCTTCAGGTGCAGCACCTCCCTTATGGAACATCAGAGAATTCATAGAGGAGATGAGCCAGATTTTGGCCTGAGCCATGCTTCTGAACCAAGTCTTGTTGAACATAATGTAACGCGCCCTGAAAAGAAATGTTTTGTATCTTCCAAGTGTTCCAGCGGAAGCCTTGGTTACATCAACTGAAGCATAAACAGGAGACATCGCAGAGCTTCTCAGGCTGAAGCAAGACCCTTTTTAAAATCTCCAATTAATCAGCACAAGACAACTCCCACTGAATAACCCACAAGTGTGGGGAAAGCTTTTATGATAGTGCACTCATTTCACGTCAGTTTAATTGGCCCCAGACAGCAATGGAGAGGCAGAGAGATCTTGCAAATGCGTCTGTTTCTCCATTCTTCTACTTCAGTGTATTTTTCCTGTCATGGTACTTCTTTTTAAATGCATTTTTTATTTGGGACTTGCTTCAATAAGTATTTTAATGTGTGTGCTCTATTCATCAATAAATTTTGTATGTTTTTTATTCCTTTTGCTTCTCTCTTTATTACTCTTGCCCCGTCAAGGTTGTAGTTTTAAATATGTTGCTGCAGCGTTTATTAAATAGTTAGTTTGGGTTTTTTGGTACGGCTTTTCTCATTGTGTAGCACCCTGCTTGTGGTTAACGCTTAGCTGGAATGAAATATTCAACGCAGCAATAGAGAAATTAAAATAATAATTTATTTGTCAGACAAATAAATGATAGGCACAGTGGTATATGGTTACCAAAGCTCTGCCCACTCCAGCCCTGATGGTCAGCACTTATATTTCCTCAGCCCAGCCCCCTTGCTCCTCCTTTGGCTGCCTCTGTCCAATCAGCCTGGTTGAAATTCCTATTGGCTGTTTGCTAGAAACAATCATAAAAGATACACCCATTTCCTATTACCTTTTATGGCAGACAAAGAGCTATATTTCCTTCTATCCATAAATGGCAAACAAGTATCCATATATCTTACATTTGCCTCAACAAGGCACCTTAATTACCAGATCACCTTTTGCCCTTGTTGCCCCTCCATTCCAAAATAGATGACTAAAACAGATGGCTCATTCTGTCTTAAACAGATCTTGGGTTCACATTCTCACACACCATCAATGAAATAAGAATCTAACATAAGAATCTAACATTTCTTACTTTCTAAATCCTTTGCATAATTACATTTAAGCCAACAAATCTCATACATTAACATAGATAGCTTTTTAGAAGAAAAGACATTTTCAAAGTAAAACTTCTTCAATTTACACCCCCCCCCCCTTTCCTGGCCAGCTGCTTTTCCCATTAGCTCTTGCCCTTTAACCTTAGGAAAATGTGGCTAAAGTCTCTAATGGGAGGCACATGATATTATTTTCTGTTAAACAATAAATCCTACTATTTACTAACTCTTAATTAGTGTTTTTGCAGCTTGATTGTATTCTGTAATATGTGGGGTCAGTATAACCTTTTTGCTCCCAGCCTATAATTCCCTTTTACAACTTTGAGAATTTTGGCTCCTGCTATAAATCAGGGGGGCCCTTGTCCAGGAGGATAAACATCTGCCAAAGTCCTTAGCCAGCTGGTTTTCTGCCTGGCATAAAAACATTTGCAAATCTTTAAGCTCATTTTAAAATACAGGCCTTGATCAGATGCCTCAATTGCACATGGCTGCACTACCTCTGGCCTCTGGGCCAATCTGTATTCCCCAAGCCATGGCTGCCCAACGATGAAGGAAGGCCAACCAGCAGTGACGCATGCATGGCATCGCTATGTATGGCGCATGCGAGTGGCACCATGCATGTGCTGTACGCAGCAGTTTGGCGCCACTGGCACTCGAACACAGTATGAATGGTGGCAGGATCCTCCGCTTGCAGCTGTAGCGATAGCAGAGGGATCCCACCGCCATCTGTACGGCACTTGAGCGGCATTGGTGGCAAACCGCTATGTATCGTTAAAGAAATTGGAGTTCTTGTTGAAAGTACAGAGCTCTTGGTATATCCTTTTTAGTAAACCGCTATGTATGGCACATGCGCAGCACTGCACACATGCCCTGTACGGAGAGACGTCGTGTATGCCCTGTATATAGTGACGCCGCACATGTGCCGTACATAGCAGTTTGCCCCCAGCACCACTTGACCACCGTAAGGACACTGGTGGGATCCTCTGCACACGGCTGCAGCGGTGCGATGGCGGATTGCACCACCACAGCCAAAGGTGGCCGGGCGAGCACCCTGCGGAGTGCCTTCTGGTCGCCCCCCTCAGACATGGCACCTGGGGTGGTGCGCGCCCACCCCACCCCCCTCCTCCGCCACTGTGCTTGCCTAACCATAAACTAGCAGCTAGCGAGCAGGAAGAAAGTGTTTAGTTAATTCATAGGTAGCTCATGGGAGGTAGGTCAAAATGATCAGCACAGGAATGAAACTAAGAGAGGGGACAATGCAGCCCTAGCAGTGCTCACTGTTGGCGCATGATGCATGTCATGCGCCTTGGACACACCAACCACATGCTCCGCCTGTTGGCATGCAGCAGCAGCATGGCCCAAGTAAATAAATGCATTGGGACCACACCCTATGTTCCTCGTTGCAGAACTGGCAAGGACCCCCAATGCGCACACACTCCCACAGAGAGATGCCAAAGGACAGCCTAGGGAAAGGTCCCTGTGAGAGACATACAGCTAAAGGCATAAGAGCCTGCTGGATCAGGTCAAAGGCCCATCTAGTCCAGCATCCTCTTTACACAGAGGCCACCTTGATGTCCCGGGCAAAACCTTCAAGCAGGACCTCAGCCCAAGAGGGTTCTGGTACAGTCAAACCTTGGTTGATGAACGCAATGCATTCCGGAAGCCCATTCAGCTTCCGAAACGTTCAACAACCGAGGGGCAACCTCTGAGTGGTTGCCAGAGCTTCTTGCACACAAGCAGAAGTCACACCGGACGTTGGGGTTCTGAAAAATGTTTGAAAACCAGAACACTTACTTCCGGGTTTTCAGCATTCGGAAACTGAAACATACAATAACAGAGGCGCTCGTTGAACTGTATTTGAAAGTATTACTGCCTCCAACCATGGGGCAGGGCATAGCTATCATGAATAGTAGCCATCAATAGTTTCATCTGTCATAAATGGGAGCAATCCTCTTGGAAAGCCATTGCGTGACTGAGCACATATTCTACCAGTTACTCTAGGCTTCCTACTTGGAGAAGATGCCTAAGGGTTGTTCTCCTGCTTCTTCCAGCCACTCTGGGAGTACAATGTGAAATGCTCATCATCTATTTTCCACTCAAACTACACATTATGTTTTTAGTTTCTTTGCTGCATAAACAAACAACCAAGCTAACATTAACAGTTAAGTACCACTATCTACATGTCCAATGAGATGGCTGAATGCTGCATCTTCCTAAGATGGAGAATAGCCCAGGCAACAACAAATTCAAAACAAAACAAAACAAAACAAAACAAAAAAGCAATAAATCAAAGTGCACAGGGAAAAGAGGATCTCTATCATCTAACTATCTATCATCTATCTATCTATCTATCATCTATCTATCTATCTATCATCTATCTATCTATCATCTATCTATCATCTATCTATCTATCTATCTATCTATCTATCTATCTATCATCTATCTATCATCTCTATCTATCTATCTATCTATCTATCATCTATCCATTGCTCTATCTATCTATCTCTGCTGTCTGAGTTCTCTTTTCAGGTCATGCTTCCTCACTCCAACAGTTTGTTTTTCTGTGAACTCCAATTCCCAGCAACCTTTGCACTTCCCACATAAACGATTAACACCTGACCTCATTTAGCTGAGCAAACACCCAAGTGGGTCAGTGAAGGGGCTTGAGATGAAGAAGGAAAGTCTGTGAATTCACCAGTGTCTACCAGGAGGGGTGAGCTGGAGCCTACCAAGAACTCAAGATAAGACATGCTGGGATTGGGTAGAAATTTCTGAACTGGGGGTCCCTGTTTTCCCCCTCTTTCTACCCCTTTGTGGCATTTGAAATGCAGACTTGATCTCACAAGGGGCTGCTGCTCTGGGTTTCAAATGTAGCCCTGCCTTATTCCTAAGAGGACCTGGGTGAGTCAAAGGAGGCTGGCATTCCTCTGCAGGAATGAGAAAGTGACAGCAAGGGGGTCCCCCGTTTTGTGGGAGGAGGAATATGGTCAGCAAGGGAAAATGCAAGAGAGGGAATTCTTCCCGTGGATGGGTAAACAGGGGTGGGGTCTTGGCTTTTGCATTAATTAAATATTTCACTAAGGGGCAGTGTCCATGTAGGAGCATGATTGCTTAAGGGAGAGTCCTTGGGGAGCTGCAACCCATAGTAATATCAGAAGGGAAAAGAGGGACAGGGTGTGTTTTGGGGCTTCTGCAGATAGAGGATGCTACATTTAAGGAGCAAAAATGCTGCATTTCGTAGAGCAAAGATCAACAAGGTCTTAGAGGGAAGGAATGCAGTTCAGTGGGAGAGCACCTGCTTTGCCTTGCAGATGGTTGCAGGTTCAATCCAGTCCATGCAGATAGTCCTAAACTAAGTGGCCAACATTCCTATCCTCTTGTGTAGGATCATGATGGAAATATTATATTGTGAGCTATTTTCATAAAACAATAACATGCAGAATGTCAGAAATCTAGTGTACATATGCAGCACTCACCAAGAACTCAAGATAAGACATGCTGAGATTGGGCAGAAAATTCTGAACTGGGGGTCCCTGTTTTCCCCCTCTTTCTTCTTTGTGGAATTTGAAATGCAGACTTGATCTCACACCTCTGCAAGGGGCAGCTTCTCTGGGCCTCGATTGCCGAAGGGAGAGTCCTTGCGGGGCTGCAACCCAGAGTCAATAACAGAAGGGGAAAGAGGGACAGGATGTGTTTTGGGGCTTCTGCAGGTAAAGGATGCTACATTTCTGGAGCAAATATCAACAGAGTCTTAGGCGGAAGGAATAAAGGTCAGCGATAGGCGGGGATCATGAAGGAAAGGTTGGCGTGCTTGTGTGTTGATCATGTTCAATATCCAGGCTATTTATATTCCAAATAGCTTTACTTTCAAAACATAACTGAGAAGAGCTACAATCTCATGTTTATTCACTTTGTCCCTTTTAGAAAGCACAGATTTCTCCCTATTAACAATTAGGGATCTTCCTCTGTCTGTTACACTTCAGACAGATCACACGGACACAACACTCCCCTCGGCAGCATCCTGGGTGAGTCAAAGGATGACAGCCCTTTGGAAGAATGAGAAAGTGAAAGCAAGGGATTTCTCATTGTGCAGGAGGAGGAATGTGGGTAGCAAGGAAGGGTGCAAGAGAGATTTCTTCCCATGGGAGGTTAAGATAGGGTGGGGTCCAGAAGCCATTTGTGTTTTGCGTTATTTATATTTTTCACTAAGAAGGGGGATCTTGCTTAAGACAGAGGAAAAGAGGGACAGGATGTGTATTAGGGCTTCTGCAGGTGGAGGTTGCTACATTTCCTGGAGCAAAGATCAAAAGAGTCTTAGGGGGAAGGAACGCAGCTCAGTGGTAGAGTGCCTGCCTTGCATTGCAGAAGGTGGCGAGTTCAGTCCCCAGTATCTCCATGTAGGGCTTGGGAGAGGCTTCCCATATGAAACCCGGGGGGCTGCTGCCTGTCAGTGTAGACAGTACTGAGCTAAGTGGCCAAAGTTAGTATTCTCTTGTGTACATGAGGATCATGAAGGAAAAGATTCATTTCTGAGCAGTTTTCCTAAACCAGTAACAGGAGAGTGTCCAGTGTGCATACAGGGATACTCCTGTGCTCCTAATTCTCTGTATTTCCTGTTTCTCAAGATGCCTTGTTTCAAACAATCTACTTTCCTAAACAGGCAAAGGGAAAGCGGCAGCCAGTAGACGAAGCAGAAGACGCCTGTGGCTAAGAAGAAGGTTGCAAGGAGCCCAGTTGGACCACAGCCAGGATAATGATGTTTGATACTTGCAAGAAGCCAGACCTGTGCATTGTCTATGGGGAACCCATCAGACAAAAGCCCATCTTCCATAAGAGAAGGGAGGGTCAGCAGGAAGCCCACCCAGTTGATGAGGAGGATGAACCCCTTTTTCATGGAGGAAGTTGCAGGGCCTCCTGGGAAATCACAGTACAGACAATTCCTGATGCTGCTAAGGAGCAGGATGTGTGCATTGTAGGTGAGGAAAACATCTGGCAGTACCCCAACACCTGCGAGAGAAAGGTGGGTTTGCAGGAAACCCACTCAGTAGAGGGTCCAGTTGATAGCAAAGGAGACTCCAGTGTCCCAAGTAAAACTCCAGTCCAGACCGTTGTTGATGCCACAGCCAGGATGATGATGCTTGATACTTGCAAGAAGCCAGACCTGTGCATTGTCTATGGGGAACCCATCAGGGCAAAGCCCATCAACCACAAAAGAACAAAGGGTCAGCAGAAAGCCCACCTGGTCGAGGAGGAGGAGGATGTACACCTTCTTCGTGGAGGAAGTTGCAGATCCCCCTGGGAAATCACAGTACAGACAATTCCTGGCACTGCTAAGGAGCAGGACGTGTGCATTGTGGGTGAGGAAAACATCTGGCAGAACCCCAACATCTGTGGGAGAAAAGCGTGTTTGCAGAAAACCCTCTCAGTAGAGAGTCCCGTTCACAGCAAACTAGACTCCAGGCTCCGCAGTGAATTTCCAGTCCAGACTGTTGTCGATGCTACTAGGGGACAAGACATCTGCATTGTGTATGAGCAAGGTGTCCTACAGAAGCCCACCATTCATATCAGAATTGGGTATCCTGAGGAAACACACCCAGGGAAGGATGTAGTTAAGCCTGTTGCTGGCGGAGAAGATTGGAAAGGCCCCAGTGAATCTACTTTCCAAGCTGTTCTTAATGCCACCAAGGAACAAGACTCCCACGTTGGGTACGAGGAAATGGTTAGTCAGAAGGCCATTTTTCAAGGAAGAGCACCCAGTGAAGCCACAGCTCAGAGAGGTATGGATACTGGTAAGTAATGGGACTCCCGGGTAATGCATAGAACATAGAACCCACTCTATGTAGGTACTCTTTGCTGGGGAAACAATACTACTCTTGAGGGGTGTGTGGATGTGGGGGGGGGGTGTTGTTAGGATATTTCCGTTCCACCTTAAAAGGGAGCAGGCTTGTGAGTCACAGAGTCTGCGTATTTCCTGTTCACAGGATGTTTATGTTTGCTATTGCTTTCGTTTTCTCTCTCGGTGACTGAACACGCTAGCAGGCGGTCATGTTTTTCTTTGTTCTGACCAACGCTGAATAAACATGTAAATATGCTCTCCTGCTGTGCAACTTTCGCTGTGTGAATTCTGCTGATAGACTGTGCATCAGCCCAGGAATGCGGCAATCTATTTCTGGAGTTCATGCCGCTAATTGCTGATACTGTATCTACGGGAGATCGATGGACGTCCAGAGACGACGTGGAGGCAGTGATGGCCTTTGTCTCCCTGGCAGTATGTGTGTGTGTGTGTGTGACTTGTGCAGAAATTTTAAACAAGAAATTATACACAGTGGTAGCACAGGTTAAGTACTTAATTTATTCCAGAGGTCCGTTCTTAACCTGAAACTGTTCTTAACCTGAAGCACCACTTTAGCTAATGGGGCCTCCTGCTGCCACTGCACCACCGCACCACAATTTCTGTTCTCATCCTGAAGCAAAGTTCTTAACCCGTTGTACTATTTCTGGGTTAGCGGAGTCTGTAATCTGAAGCTCTATTTAGGTTCTGCTTGCTGGGGAAACAGCAGGACTGTTTGCTGGGGAAACTGTACTGTTCCTGAGTTGTACAATGTACACACACACACACACACACACACACACCATATTTTTCGCTCTATAAGACGCACCAGACCTTAAGACACACCTAGTTTTTGGAAGAGGAAAACAAGAAAAAATAATCTGAATCCCAGAAGCCAGGACAGCAAGTGGGATCACTGTGCAGCACTGGCTTATGAGGTAGCCATGCACAGCCTCTGCCCGAGAGAGGTTGTGCGCGGCTAAGCAAGAAGCCAAGACAGCCAGCAGGATCGCAGTGCTTTTCCTCCTCAGGGAAAAGCCCCCAAGAGCCGCACACAGCTCCACACGGCTCTTTAAGGGGAGCGCTGAGCGGAGCCTCCCACCTGCATTCGCTCCATAAGAGGCACACACACTTCCCCTTACTTTTTAGGAGGGGGAAAGGGCGTCTTATAGAGCGAAAAATACGGTAAGCCTTGTAGGCTAATTTTTCAATTTAGCTGGGTACTTTTTGATTTTTTGTTATTTCTTCACAACTACTTTCCCTATGTTTGTAGACTGCTACATTGGTTGTATTGTCTGCTCTTGAGCACTAGAAAAGTTTCAAAGCACCAAGAATTGGAAATCTTGATCTAACCTCATGATGGACAAAAAACATAGCTATGCTTCCTAAAGCCAATGTAAGCTTCCACCTGCAGACAGAGAAAATATTTGCTCTCAAGATTAGGAACTTGCTGGTGAATCTGACGCAATGGCAAAACCAGACTCAGGATATTGAGCAGAGTGGAAAGAAAGGTCACCCATGATGGCAGTCATTGCCCACTTTGGCAGCAATGGCCCCAAAAGTGTAACAAAATACAAAATATATTAGATTGAATCACTCTGTTTCCATCTCTCTATGACATCCATGTTTTCCTTCTCTCATTATCCAGAAGGTGTTGTGCAATGGAGAGAGAACAGAAGGAAATCTTCAAAAAAAGCACAGGATGAGATGGTGGAGCGGAACCTCCTGAGTCACGATGGACCAAGGAGGGAAGAGAGAAGCCACAGAAAACGGAAGACAGACAAATCCATTGTTTCTCAAAGTAGCTTCTTCACTGAGCAAGGAGAACAACCAGAAAACAGAGACTCTTTGAGAGCGTCCACAGAGGAGAAAACAATTCAAATGGCAGAATCTGGAGAAATAAGCAGTGGGAGCAGAAACAATGGAAACAGCCCCACATGCCCTACAGAGGTGAAGCGATTTACTTGTTTGGAGTGTGGCAGGAGCTTCAGGAATCAGAAGCAGTTTGCTGCCCATCAGATGATTCACACAGGACAGAAATCACATAAATGTGCAGACTGTGGAAAGAGCTTCCTCAATAAATGGAACCTTAAAGTACATAAAAGAACCCACACAGGGGAGAAGCCTTTCAAATGTACAGTGTGCAAGAAAAGCTTTAATGTGAGATCAAACCTTAATGCACATCAAATAATTCACACAGGGGTGAAGCCCTACAAATGTTCTGTGTGTGTGAAACGTTTCGCACGCAGCTCATACCTTAATGCACATCAAAGAACTCACACAAAGAAGAAGCCCTACAAATGTTCTCAGTGTGGGAAAAGTTTCGCACACAGCTCATACCTTACAGTACATAAGAGAACTCACACAGGGGAGAAACCTTTCAAATGTTCAGTCTGTAATAAATGTTTTGCTAGGGTGTCAACCCTTACTAGTCATCAGAGCATTCACAAAGGGCAGAGACCCCATGAATGCTCAATATGTGGAAAGAGCTTCACCCGTAAATCAAACCTCAAGAGGCATCAAAAGCACCACACAAGGGAGACGCCCAACCAGGGTTCAAATCTCAGTCAGAGTTTAGATGATGAATCGAGACCTTATGTAGGTGAGAACACACAGCGGATTTAAACCATGTAACTTCAACTATGGTAAGAAGGTCGCATCCACACAATACTTTTAAAGCTTCCCCCAAGGAATCCTGGGAAATTCAGTTCTTAAGAGAGCTGGCAATTGTAGGTCTATGAAGTACAAACTACTGTTTCCAGAATTCTTTTAACAAACCATAGAAAAGCTATAAATGTGCTTTAAAGGGGTGGCGCAAATGTGATCTCAGCCTCGGTTTCCATCTTTTGGGTGTCGCAGGAGCCACCCAGAGGCTTGTCCCCACCTGAACTTCCCAATACACACACATAATACATGCTTTGGGCAGGTTCTTGAGTCTTTTAAGTGACTAAAACTCATTGCCTCAACTGGGTTGTTGTTTATTGTTTGTGTGGATTCCATGTGATAGTTGAAAAGTTTTTTTACATATAATAAAGTGCCTTCATTTTAATACGTTATGCTATGAAAATTGCTCTTGGGAGAATCTAGAGAAAACTCAGCTCTTTCCTTGGCCAGAGCACAGTCAACCAGCACCTTTCTCTCTTGACACTGGGAATTTCTCCCCAATAAATTCATCCGGCTGAATTAACCATGTTGGGGATAATCTACGTGATTCTTTAGGCTTTTGAAACCAAAGAGAAGGATTGACCCAAGGAAGGAAGGGAAGGTTGAAGGCTTCAGAGGCTTCCCTGTTGGAAATGTAAAATTGACACAGTAGCTGCTTCTGCTTTTTAGATTTGTTTAGACACTACTACCAATCCTGAATAATAAAGTTGTATAAATATTACATTTTGTACTCTTCTGTTTTCTCTGGCTCCTCAACAAAAATGGATGCAACTTTCCAATTTAGGTTGCAGTTTCCAGCAAACTTAGCACACATTCACACCATAATTATAATTAATAATAATATTAATAATAATTTATTATTTATACCCCGCCTATATTGCTGGGTTTCCCATGCAGTGAAAGCAGTGTGATACTGCTTTAAACAGTCATGGCTTCCCCCAAGGAATTCAGGGAGCTGAAGGCTGTTAAGAGTGCTGAGATGGGTTAGGGAAGACCTGCTATTCTCCTCACAGAGCTACAGTTTCCAGCATTACTGGGGGAGAGGAACTGATGGTTAAACTACTTTGCCCTAGATGCTCAAAGAACCCTAAAAGATTGGTGACTTCCAGTAGCCAAGCTGGAGTTTATTCAGCAATACTTGATCCTCTGTATATATGAAGACTTTATCAACCATAAATCATTGGCCGCACCTGTAACTGAAATTGTGACAGCCAGAATGTGAAAGCTTCACTAAAGTTATATTTCCCTTTGAGAAATAGCTTGACCTGTTGAAATTCTGCCTGCTACACAGCTGTTAAAGGCCCAAGGATCAGAATAAGTACACTCAAAGGAAGGGAGAAGCAGCTTTTGAGGACTCGGGGGATTCCTATTGCCTGGTATCTAAACCACTCACAAATCGCTCACAGCTCTGCATTCACTCATTGGCTGAACGGCTGGTGCCTAGACATAAGGAAGGAAGGTACAATCCCAGGGAAGAGCATTCCAGGAATGAAGAGGCACCTCAGAAAAGGCCTGTTCTCAGGTCGCGAGGCTCCAGGCCCTTCGTGTCAGAGGCACACGGAGGAGGAGGAGGAGTCTTCTTTTTAAAAAACACCACAAAAGTTGATGTTATTATGTTGACAATATGTGAAACCAAGCCACAATTTAAAAACAAAAGAAGAAAGCTATAAATCAAATTGCCATAGGGAAAAAGAGGGCGTTTCTATCTTTTTCTCTCTCTGCTGTTTAATTCCTCCTTTCAAATCACATAAATGATCAACACCTGGATCCATTTAGCTGAGCAAACACTCAAGTGAGACAGTGAAGGGGCTTGAGATGAAGAAAGAAAGTCTCTGAATTCACCAATGTCTACCAGAACAGGTGAGCTGGAGCCTACCAAGAACTCAAGAGAAGACATGCTGGGATTTGGGTAGAAATTTCTGAACTGGGGGTTCCTGTTTTTCCCCTTTCTTTTTGTGGCATTTGAAATGCAGGCTTGATCTCACAAGGGGCTGCTGCTCTGGGCCGCGAGTGTAAATGTTCCTTCCTTAGTCCTAAGCGGACCTGGGTGAGTCAAAGGATGACAGCCCTTTGGAAGAATGAGAAAGTGAAAACAAGGGATTTCTCAGTGTGCAGGAGGAGGAATGTTGGTAGCAAGGAAGGGTGCAAGAGAGAGATTTCTTCCCCAGCGAAGTTGAGATGGGGTGGGGTCCGGGAGGCAGCCTCTTGCCTTTTGTGTTTTTATTAGCTTTTCAATTAGATACTCCACATACACATATTGTATTACATTTTACATTTATACTTGCTCTTCAAAGCTGACTTGCCTCCTTCTTTCTTCTGGTTTTTTATATCACATATAATTTTATCGCATTATTTTCTTCCATTTTATATATTATCATTTTCCATATTTGAGCATAGTGTATCCAAAAACAAAAAAGTCCTCAGGTTTATACAAATCTTGTTGTCTGTAATTTACCACTACTGTTAGTTATATTAGTTTCCGTATACATTTTGCTTTTTATTATTTTCATTATCCATCACTTTTCTTAATCTTTCCCATTATGAGGTTTGTTGCCAATTCTACTAGTTTTACTATTTCATCTTTTCTTTCCTTTATACAACATAAATTTTCCCAATTCTTTTTGAAATGTTTCCTCACCCTGTTGTCGAATTTTCCCGGTTAGTTTGGCTATTTCTGCATATTCCATTACCTTCTGTCTCCATTCGTCTACTGTTGGTCACTGCTGCTGTTTCCAAACCTACGCTAACAGGAACCTCGCCGCTTTTGTTGCTTATAAAAACAGTTTCTGGTCGTTCTTAACCAGATTTTCTCCTACCATTGCTAACAAGAATGCCTCTGGCTTTTTCAAAAACGTATATCTAAAGATCTTCTTTAGCTCACTGTATATATTTTCCCAGTATGTTTTTACCTATGACATGACCACCGCATGTGAGAGAAATTACCTTTTTGACCCCACATTTCCAGCAATTCTTGTTTCCTGTTTTGTACATCCTTAACAGTTTAGTTGGAGTGAGATACCATCTGTACATCATTTTTAACAGATTTTCTTTTAACAAAGTACTTGCAGTGAATTTTAGCCCAGTGTTCCATAGTCTTATCCACTTCTCGTATTCAATGCTACGGCCAACATCCATTGCCCATTTAATCATCACGCTCTTGATTTCTTCGTCTTTTGTGCACTATTCTAATAAAAACTCACAGACCTTTGACAATATTTTTGTGTTTTGTAATACTGCAGTTTCTAGTATTCATTTGGTTTGTTCGAAACCTCTTGCTTTTTTATCTTTTGAGAAAATGTCATTCATTTGGCGATACTCCATCCAACTTGATAATTTATCTTTTAGTTCCTCATAAGGCCTGATCTTTATTACATTATTTTCTTCTATAAATATGTCTCTGTGCGTTAGCCATTCTCCTTTCATATTTGATTTTTTCACTGAGAAGGCTTCTTGGGGTGACAGGCACCATGGTGTTTTCCTTTCAAACTACTCTTTATATCTCTTCCAAACTTCGCACAATAATCTTTTTATAATATGATCTAGAAAGTCTCGGTGTTCTCCATCCTTGTCATACCAAAGGTACGTGTGCCACCTGTATCTATTTCCAAACCCCTCTAGATCTAATATGTCTGTGTTCTCAAACTTCTTATGCTCCTAATTCTCTGCATCTCCTGTTTCTCAAGATGCCTTATTTCAAACAATCTACTTTCTCAAACAGGCAAAGGGAAAGTGGCAGCCAGTAGATGAAGCAGAAGACGCCCGTGCCTACGAAGAAGGTTGCAAGGAGCCCAGTTGGACCACAGCCAGGATGATGATGTTTGATACTTGCAAGGAGCCAGACCTGTGCATTGTCTATGGGGAAGCCATCAGGCAAAAGCCCATCTTCCATAATAGAACTGACAGTCAGAAGAAAGCCCACACAGTTGAGGAGGAGTGTGTATCCCTTTTTCATGGAGGAAGTTGCAGAGCCTCCTGGGAAATCACAATACAGACAATTCCTGGTGCTGCTAAGGAGCAGGATGTGTGCATTGTGGGTGAGGAGAACATCTGGGAGTTCTCCAACACCTGTGAGAGAAAGACATGTTTGCAGAAAATCAGCTCAGGGGAGGGTCCAGTTTACAGCAAAGGAGACTCCAGTGTCCCAAGTAAAACTCCAGGCCAGACTGTTGTTGATGCCACAGCCAGGATGATGATGCTTGATATTTCTAGGGAGCCAGACCTGTGCATTGTCTATGGGGAGCCCATCAGGCCAAAGCCCATCATCCATAAGAGAACTCAGGATCAGCAGGAAGCCCACCCAGTTGAGGAGGAGGAGGATGTACACCTTCTTCGTGGAGGAAGTTGCAGATCCCCCTGGGAAATCATGATGGTGACAGTTCCTGGTGCTGCTGAGGAGCAGGATGTGTGCATTGTGGGTGAGGAAAACATCTGGCACAACCCCAACATCTGTGGGAGAAAAGCGTGTTTGCAGGAAACACACTCAGTGGAGGGTCCTGATCACAGCAAACTAGACTCCAGTGTCCCCAGTCAACCTCCAGCCCAGACTGTTGTTGATGCTGCCAAGGGACAAGACATCTGCATTGTGTATGACCAAGGTGTGCTACAAAAGCACACCATGCATATCAGAATTGGGTATCCTGAGGAAACACACCCAGGGGAGGATATCGTTAAGCCTATTGCTGGCAGAGGAGATTGGAAAGGCCCCAAGGAATCCACCTTCCAGCCCGCTGTTGATGCCACCAAGGAACAAGACTCCTGCATTGTGCATGAGGAAATGGTTAGACAGAAGCCCATTTTTCAAGGAACAGCCCCCAATGAAGCCAAAGCTCAGAGAGATATGGATGCTGGTAAGTAATGGGACTCCCGGGTAATGCATATTGGGGAGGGAGGTCCCAGGTAGAATGGCTTCTTAGCTCCAGGTCTTAATGACAAGAACACAAGGCTATTTTTGAGGTCATCCCATGCTACACCAACTTACAATACACCCACTAAAAGTAGGTTCTGTTTGCTGGGGAAACTGTACTGCTCTTGAGGTGTGTGGGTGGGTGCGGGTGGGTGGGTGTGGGTGTGTATGCGCCTTGTGCAGAAAGTTCGCTTTGTAATTTTTGTTGTTTTGTTTGTTGTTCACAACTACTTTCCCTATGCTCGTAGTCTGCTACTGTAATGGTTGTGAGGGGTTACTTGTGCGTAAATTGCCTTCAGTTTAGTTAGTTTGCTTGCCCAACCATGCTTAGGGTCAGAGCTCGCCCTCCGTGACCTGTTAGTCACTTGCAGAATCCGAGAGTGGGCGTCTCTTGAACCTCTTCATTAGGTCCTGCACCCCCGCAGCTGGCTCCGCTGCCCCGGCGCCTGCAGTCTGGCTCATGTTTCCACTGCTTGCGCACAAGTAACGTAAATGACTCTCGGATTGCTGACCCTCTTCCAGCATAAAAGCTGTTTGACCCCGAGTCTCCTCCTATGTTCCCTGCGTGGAACGCGTCTGCGCAAGTAAGGGGAAGGCAGGGGCGTCCCAGCGCTCTCTCCACTAGTTTCGGGTGAAGGGTCTTGGAGCCCTGTCACCAATTCCTCCATCTCCCTCTCTTCTCTATGGGTGTTACGCTGAAATCCTTCCCCCCTGCTAGTCCCCTCTCCGGCATCGCTCGGGAGCCCTGCCTCCGTTTCTTGCTCTGATGGCAGTTCCCTGACAGCTACTTTTGCTGTATTGTCTGCTCTTGAGCATTAGAAAAGTTTCAATGCATCAAGAATTAGAAATCTTGATCTAACCTCGTGAGGGACAAACAATATAGCTATGCTTCCTAAAGCCAATGCAAGCTTCCACCTGCACACTGAGAAAATATTTGCTCTCATGATTAGGAACTTGCTGGTGAATCTGACGCAATGGCAAAACCAGACTAAGGATCTTGAGCAGAGTGGAAAGAAAGGTCACCCATGATGGCAACTCATTGCCCGCTTTGGCAGCAATGGTCCAAAAGTATATCAAAAAGACAAAACCTATTACATTGAATGTCTCAGTTTCCATCTCTCTCTCTCTGACATCCATGTTTTTCTTCTCTGTTATCCAGCAGGTGTTGTGCAGTGGAGACAGAACAAAAGGAAATCTTTGAAAAAAGCACAAGATGAGAAATGGAACCTTACAGTACATAAAAGAACCCACACAGGGGAGAAGCCTTTCAAATGTACAGTGTGCAAGAAAAGCTTTAATGTGAGATCAAACCTTAATGCACATCAAAGAACTCACACAAGGGTGAAGCCCTACAAATGTTCTGTGTGTGGGAAACGTTTCGTACGCAGCTCATACCTTAATGCACATCAAATAACTCACACAAAGAAGAAGCTCTACAAATGTTCTCAGTGTGGGAAACGTTTCGCACACAGCTCATACCTTACAGTACATAAGAGAACTCACACAGGGGAGAAACCTTTCAAATGTTCAAAGTGTGAGAAAAGTTTCAATTACAGCTCAAACCTTACCAGACATAAAAGAACTCACACAGGGGAGAAACCTTTCAAATGTTCAGTCTGTAATAAATGTTTTGCTCAGACGTCAAACCTTACTAGTCATCAGAGGATTCACAAAGGGCAGAGACCCCATGAATGCTCAATATGTGGAAAGAGCTTCACCTGTAAATCCAACCTCAAGAGGCATCAAAAGCACCACACAAGGGAGACGCCCAACCAGGGTTCAAATCTCAGTCAGAGTTTAGATGATGAATCAAGACCTTATGTAGGTGAGAACACACAGCGGATTTAAACCATGTAACTTCAACTATGGTAAGAAGGTCGCATCCACACAATACTTTTAAAGCTTCCCCCAAGGAATCCTGGGAACTTCAGTTCTTAAGGGAGCTGGCAATTGTAGGTCTATGAAGTACAAACTACTGTTTCCAGAATTCTTTTAACAAACCATAGAAAAGCTATAAATGTGCTTTAAAGGGGTGGTGCGAATGTGACCTCAGCCTCGGTTTCCATCTTTTGGGTGTCGCAGGAGCCACGCAGAGGCCACGTCCCCCCCTGAACCTCCCAATACACACACATAATACATGCTTTGGGCAGGTTCTTGAGTCTTTTAAGTGACTAAAACTCATTGCCTCAACTGGGTTGTTGTTTATTGTTTGTGTGGATTCCATGTGATTGTTGAAAAGTTTTTTTTTACATATAATAAAGTGCCTTCATTTTAATAAGTTATACTATTAAAATTGCTCTTGGGAGAATCTAGAGAAAACACAGCTCTTTCCTTGGCCAGAGCAAAGTCAACCAGCACCTTTCTCTCTTGACACTGGGAATTTCTCCCCAATAACCATGAAGTAACCATGTCGGGGATAATTTATGTGATTCTTTGGGCTTTTGAAACCAAAGAGAAGGATTGATCCAAGGAAGGAAGGGAAGGTTGAAAGGCTTCAGAGGCTTCCCTGTTGGAAATGTAAAATTGACACAGTAGCTGCTTCTGCTTTTTAGATTTGTTTAGAGACTACCAATCCTGAATAATAAAGTTGTATAAATATTACATTTTGTACTCTTCTGTTTTCTCTGGCTCCTCAAGAAAAATGGATGCAGCTTTCCAATTTAGGTTGCAGATTCCAGCACACGTAGCACACATTCACACCATTATTATAATTAATAATAATATATTGCTGGGTTTCCCATGCAGTGAAAGCAATGTTATACTGCTTTAAACAGTCATGGCCTCCCCCAAGGAATTCTGGGAGTTAAAGGTTAAGAGTGCTGAGATGGGTTAGGGGAGACCTGCTATTCTCCTCACAGAGCTACAGTTTCCAACATTACTGGGGGAGAGAAACTGATGGTTAAACCACTTTGCCCTAGATGCTCAAAGAACCCTAAAAGATTGGTGAATTGCAGAAGCCAAACTGGATTTTATTCAGGATGACTCGGTCCTCTGTATATATGAAGACTTTATCAACCATAAATCATTGGCCACAGCTGTAACTGAAGCTGTGACAGACAGAATGAGAAAGCTTCCCCATAGTTATATTTCCCTATGAGATATAGCTTAACCTGTTGAAATTCTGCCTGCTACACAGCTGTTAAAGGCCCAAGGATCAGAATAAGTACACTCAAAGGAAGGGAGAAGCAGCTTTTGAGGACTTGGGGGATTCCTATTGCCTGATATCTACAACACACAAATCACTCACAGCTCTGAATTCACTCATTGGCTGAACGGCTGGTGCCTAGAAATAAGGAAGAAAGGTACTGAAGGGAGAAGGAAGGGTTAATAAGGCAAAGAAGCTAAAAGTTGTGCAGCTAGCAGAAACCGCAAATGCGTCAGCTCTGTAGGTCAGAAGCTGCTTCCTGTTTTCAGCTCTGTGGGCCAGAAGCTGCTTCCTGTTTTCAGCTCTGCAGACTGGGAGCTGTTTCCTGTTTTTGTGCTACCTGTTTTAGAAATATTTTTAGAAATACAAGACATACATGCAGGGCATGAGAAGGATTTCTCTCTGCCTTCTCTGTACCATTGTACCTTGTAAGGGTTGCTCTCAAATATTTCCTGCAGTAAATTCCTGTGCTAATCCTGTTTTTGCAGTTGCGGCAGTTTAGCAAACAATGGGTGTTTGCTAAACTCAGGCAGGTCAAGAGTCCAGCTTCCTGCCTTACCAGCTAGCCAGAAAATTGCAGCTGTTTGCAAATTTAACCAGCCTGCTAAAGAGGACTCACTCTGTCTTTTATAACATGCATTTGTTTTCATATTTCAAAACTACAAACCATGTTTGGGCGCCTTGGCGAAAAGGTGGTTTCTAGGGGGATGCATACCCCTAAACATTTTGTGAATCTAATGGAAGAAACTAATTTTTAAAACTTTTTAGTTTCTTCCACGGCAAATCATCACCATGTTTCCTGCCATACGCTTCCTGTCTTAAGTAATGCAAAGATAAGAAAGACACGTATGAGGAAGTGCTTAGCCAGCAGAAAGATGTGCCATATAAGGGAATAAGTTGAACATTTGCCAGCTGATTGGGGAAAATTTGAGGAAGGAATGGGAGGGGGGGGAAATGCTCAAAAGGTATAAGAAGGCTTGCTGAAATGTATTTCTTTACAGCCAGCTTTCAGGAGGTATCCTGCTGGTTGTCTCTATGTACAGATTGTCTCTGTGCACAGATTTCAATAAACTTTTTCTCCAAAGAAGATTTTGCTTTCCTGGTACTTTTGTTCCCTCCAAGGTCCGGGGATGGCGAGGCTGATGGATCCCTAGGTAAATAAGGCTTCAGTACAATCCCAGGGAAGAGCATTCCAGGAGTAAGGAGGCATCTCAGAATAGGCCGGTTCTCAGGTTCCCTAAATGGGACTGCTGTAAATAGCCCCCCTTTTTGCAACCCCCTCTTTAACCCCAATTGATTAAGCAAGGACCAGAGTGTGGCCGGCCACGTGCCTCGGGTGGTGACATGTGGAGACAGACCCATGGTCATCATTACATCCACAGCCAGTCGCCTTGGTGCTGATGGTTGGAAAATGCCCTGGGGGTGCCTGCAAGCCCCCCAAACTCTGAGTGTCCTCCGGTACGAGCAGCTCTGGAAAAGGTATCTCCCTTGCGTGGCGAGTTCCCGCCTCCCGCCAGTGGTAAAGAATGACACAAGACACCATAATTAAGATTAATGGGCTAAAATTGGCCACAACTTTATTGGTTACAGGTAAGAGCGGTATTGGCTTAGGCACTGGTCCTATCTGTCTATCCGGCTTCAGCCTTATGGCTTGAAGAGCGGCAAGGGTTAACACCAGCAGGGGGTGTGCCCTCTGGGCATAGCCCAGTCTCCCTCACCTCCCCCTGCCCTGAACCACTGTGATGAGGGACTCTGCTATTCTTCCCAGCTCCTCTCCTTCCAGACACATCTCCACTCCCTCAATAATAACAGAGAACAACCAAAACAAAAAAATTCCTTCCAGTAGCACCTTAAAGACCAACTAAGTCAGTTCTTGGTATGACCTTTCGTGTGCATGCACACTTCTTATCTGAAGAAGTGTGCATGCACACGAAAGCTCATACCAAGAACTGACTTAGTTGGTCTTTAAGGTGCTACTGGAAGGAATTTTTTTGTTTTGACTATGGCAGACCAACACGGCTACCTATCTGTAAAGAGAACAACCAAACAAACACAAAGGTAAAACAGTTAAAACCATTGGAGCAGCAGGCCTGTCTCCAGCTGCCTGAGCCCAAATAACCCTCCTAAAACCTAGACATTTGCTTTAAAAAGAAAAAGTCTGCTCAGGTGGGCATGTTGCAACCCCGAAGAGGACATGTCCTGGTTTTCCCAGACATATGGCAACCCTACAGTGTATAAAATTCATTGCTACAAAAGGTTTGATGCACAATAGTATCATCATGTTCAGGACCCCTCAACTTCTGAACACCAGATTCTGGGTCTTCTACGTCCAGTAACTGGTCTTCCTAGAGCTATCCAATTGGCCACTGTAGAAAATAGAATGCTGGACTAGCTTATCGTCAACCTAACATTACCAGGGTCAAAACATTTTTTAAAGAAAACCACAAAAGTTGATGTTATTATATTGACAGTATGTGAAACCGGGCCACAATTTAAACAAAAACAAAAAACAAAAAAGCTATAACTCAAAGTGCAGGAGGGGAAAAGAGGGCATTTCTCTCTTTTTCTCTCTCTGCTGTTTAATTTCTATTTTCAGATCACCCTTCTGCCCTGCCACAGTTTGTTTTTCTGTGAACTCCAATTCCCAGCAACCTTTGCACTTCCCACATAAACGATCAACACCTGGCCTCATTTATCTGAGCAAACACCCAAGTGGGACAGTGAAGGGGCTTGAGATGAAGAAGGAAGGTCTGTGAATTCACCAATGTCTACCAGAACAGGTGAGCTGGAGCCTACCAAGAACTCAAGATAAGACCTGCTGGGATTGGGTAAAAAATTCTGAACTGGGGGTCCCTGTTTCCCCCCTCTTTCATCCTCTTTGTGGCATTTGAAATGCAGACTTGATCTCACAAGGGGCTCCTGCTCTGGGCCTCGAGTGTAGACCTGCCTTAGTCCTAAGGGGACTTGGGTGAGTCAAAGGATGACACCCCTTTGGAAGAATGAGAAAGTGAAAACAAGGGATTTCTTATTGTGCGGGAGGAGGAATGTGGGTAGCAAGGAAGGGTGCAAGAGAGAGATTTCTTCCCCTGGGTGGTTGAGATGGGGTGGGGCTTGGGAAGGGCGTCTCTTGCCTTCGTGTTTTGCATTAATGAAATATTTCCCTAAGGGGGAGCTTGTTTTTTGTTAATTCATTTTCAATTAAAAACCTTCCAATTGGTGACAAATCAAATCTTGCCCAATCATAATACAAACAGTACAGTGGTGCCTCGCAAGACGAAATTAATCCGTTCCGCGAATCTCTTCGTCTTGCGGTTTTTTCGTCTTGCGAAGCACGGCTATTAACGGCTTAGCGGCTATTAGCGGCTTAGCGGCTATTAGCAGCTTTAAGAAAAAGGAAACAAACTCGCAAGAACTCGCAAGACGTTTCGTCTTGCAAAGCAAGCCCATTGGGAAATTCGTCTTGCAGAACAACTCAAAAAACGGAAAAACCCTTTCGTCTAGCGAGTTTTTCGTCTTGCGAGGCATTCGTCTTGCGGGGCACCACTGTACAGCCAATTATACAGTGCAACTTTAAAAAATTTCAGAAGGGGACCTCCTATGTTCTGTATCTCGAGAGAAAATGTCTTTTATTTTCTGCTTGCTTCTCTCTTGTTTTCCAATTTCATATTTCCAATCTTAACCTTCCTTATCTCACAATCACTGGTGTATGACTCTCAATCTTGTTTAACAAAGTCCATATATCTGTTAACATGCAAGAGGCAAATTTTATTCCATGTTGATCTCTTTCAGTTGCTTTTAAAACACAGTCCTCCCAATGGCCCCTTCTTTCGCTCCACTACTTTTAGCTCCAAAGACTCTGGGCTCTCTTCCAAGACTCCTTCAACTGATAAAATTTATGGCGCAGCAATCTTTCTGATCTCTTAACGAACCAATGTTTCAGTAAAAAACAATGCCATGGAGCATACTATGCAATCAGTATTTATGTAGAGACTGTTTTCAGTTCCTCTAAAATCCAAGCCAGCTTTCCACAGGCCTTAGGAAAGCCAGCAGAAATCCAGTAGTCACCGTCACTTTCTACTTAATCCATATATGAGAATAATCCATTCAGACAAATCGAATTTTGTGTGAAATTTCCCCCCCCCCTTTTTTTTAGTCCATCAAATATCTTGAGCGTACACACACACACCCCACCATAGGGGAGGCCGTTTATTTTTCTTCCTGTGCAACAGCAGTCTCCATTTTTTTTCCCCTCAGCCTGGGCCGCTTTCATATCTGATCTTGTTTTGCCAGTTCTAATTGGGGCTCTCTGCCGGGGACTGGGCAGCCATGTATCCAACTAATTTTTACACGTCCTCCTGCAATTCCTTTAGGTATTTGATTCTTTCTTGGCGCGGTTCGCCATATCATGAAGTAGCAAATATAAAGAATGTACAAAAATGGCTGCCGCTCACCTCATAAATCAAAGCACAAAGATGAGAGTCCTTTTCAAGTCCAAACCTTGGCATCCAGTGATTGGTTAGTTTAGCAGATCTTTTCCGTATCTTTCTTTCCAGAACATGCCTGTTTCTTAGGCCGAATTCAATAATTTTTAAAAACAGGGATCTCCTGGCTCATGCTGACTGGCTCTGGAGAGTTCCCAGTTCATGCAGGGCACACCCAGCAGCCTTACCCTTGCATTCTGAAGCGAGCAGCAGATAATGGACGATCTGCGGGTCATGGCCTGTCCCCCCTTAAGCTGGGGTGTCAGCAAAGATCATTACTGCCATATCAACCCTTATAACCTGCACAGTTGAGGTCCGATGTTATAAGGAAAGCAGCCATTTCCCAAAGCCAGGAAACCAGAATTCCAAGAGGGTGGCTTGTTTAAGGCAGACCTGCAGCCCAGAATCCACAAAGGAAAGGAAAAGAGGGACAAGATGTGTATTAGGGCTTCTGCACGTGGAGGTTGCAACATGTCCTGGAGCAAAGATCAAAAGAGTCTTAGGAGAAAGGAACACAGCTCAATAGTAGAGTGCCTGCCTTGCATTGCAGAAGGTGGCAAGTTCAATCCCCAGTATCTCCATGTAGGGTTTGGGAGAGGCTTCCCATATGAAACCCTGGAGAGCTGCTTCCAATCAGTGTAGACAGTACTGAGCTAAGTGGCCAAAGTTACTATTCTCTTGTGTATATGAGGATCATGAAGGAAAACATTCATTTCTGAGCTATTTTCCTAAAAGAGTAAGATGGAGAGTGTCTAGTGTGCATATGGGGCACACAATATATCCTCTGAAAGCTGAGCTGAACACGATACTTCTTATGTTTCCAATTCTCTGCATCTCCTGTTTCTCAAGATGCCTTATTTCAAACAATCTACTTTCTCAAACAGGCAAAGGGAAAGCGGCAGCCAGTAGATGAAGCAGAAGACGCCCGGGCCTACGAAGAAGGTTGCAAGGAGCCCAGTTGGACCACAGCCAGGATGATGATGTTTGATACTTGCAAGGAGCCAGACCTGTGCATTGTCTATGGGGAACCCATCAGGCAAAAGCCCCTCATCCACAAGAGAACAAAGGGTCAGCAGGAAGCCCACCCAGCCCATCCAGTTGAGGAGGGTGTATCCGCTTTTCCTGGAGGAAGTTGCAGAGCCTCCTGGGAAATCACAGTACAGACGATTCCTAGTGCTGCTAAGGAGCAGGATATGTGCATTGTGGGTGAGGAGAACATCTGGCGGTACTCCAACACCTGCGTGAGAAAGACGTGTTTTCAGAAAATCAGCTCAGCGGAGGGTCCAGTTTACAGCAAAGGAGACTCCATTGTCCCAAGTAAAACTGCAGCCCAGGGTGTTGTTGATGCCACAGCCAGGATGATGATGCTTGATACTTGCAAGAAGCCAGACCTGTGCATTGTCTATGGGGAACCCAGCAGGCCAAAGCCCATCGTCCATAAAAGAACGGAGGGTCAGCAGGAAGACCACCCAGCTGAGGAGGAGGAGGATGTACACCTTCTTCGTGGAGGAAGTTGCAGATCCCCCTGGGAAATCATGGTGGTGACAGTTCCTGGTACTACTAAGGAGCAAGATGTGTGCATTGTAGGTGAGGAAAACATCTGGCAGAACCACAACATCTGTGAGAGAAAAGCGTGTTTGCAGGAAACGCTCTCAGTGGAGGGTACAGTTCACAGCAAACTAGAGTCCAGAGTCCCCAGTGAACCGCCAACCCAGACTGTTGGTGATGCTGCTAAAGGACAAGACACCTGCATTGTGTATGACCAAGGTGTCCTACAAAAGCACACCGTCCATATCAGAATTGGGTATTCTGAGGAAACACACCCAAGGGAGGATATAGTTAAGCCTATTGCTGGCGGAGGAGATTGGAAAGGCCCCAAAGAATCCACCTTCCAGCCTGCTGTTGATGCCACCAAGGAACAAGACTCCTGCATTGTGCATGAGGAAATGATTAGACAGAAGCCCATTTTTCAAGGAAGAGTCCCCAGTGAAGCCACAGCTCAGAGAGATATGGATGCTGGTAAGTAATGGGACTCCCGGGTAATGCATATTGGGGAGTGAGGTCCCAGGTAGAATTGCTTCTTAGCTCCAGGTCTTAATGACAAGCACACAAGGCTATTTTTGAGGTCATCCCATGCTACACCAACTTACAGTAGACCCACTAAAAGTAATGGACATAGAACCCACTCTATCTAGGTTTTGTTTGCTGGGGAAACTGTACTGCTCTTGAGTTGTATATATTTATATATACGCCTTGTGCAGAAATTTTTCAATTTCGCTTTGTACTTTTTGTTGTTTTGTTTGTTGTTCACAACTACTTTCCCTACCTTCATAGTCTGCTATCTTTGCTGTATTGTCTGCTCTTGAGCATTAGAAAAGTTTCAATACATCAAGAATCAGAAATCTTGATCTAACCTTTTGATGGACAAACAATATAGCTATGCTTCCTAAAGCCAATGTAAGCTTCCAGCTGCAGACTGAGAAAATATATCCTCTCGAGAGTAAAATCTATACAGGTAGAAATTTGCTGGTGAATCTGAGGCAAAGACAAAACCAGACTCCGGATATTGAGCAGAGTGGAAAGAAAGGTCACCCATGATGGCAACTTACTGCCTGCTTAGACAGCAATGGCCCAAAAGTGTATCAAAAAAACAAAACCTATTACATTGAATGTCTCAGTTTCCATCTCTCTCTCTGACATCCATGTTTTCCTTCTCTCTTATCCAGCAGGTGTTTTGCAGTGGAGACAGAACAGAAGGAAATCTTTGAAAAAAGCACAGGATGAGATGGTGGAGCAGAACCTCCTGAGTCACAAAGGACCAAGGAGGGAAAAGAGAAGCCACAGAAAACGGAAGACAGACAAATCCATCGTTCCTCAAAGTAGCTTCTTCACTGAGCAAGAAGACCAACCAGAAATCAGAGACTCTTTGAGAGCGTCCACAGAGGAGAAAACAATTCAAACGGCAGAATCTGGAGAAATAAGCAATGGGAGCAGAAACAATGGAAACAGCCCCACATGCCCTACAGAGGTGAAGCGATTTACTTGTTTGGAGTGTGGAAGGAGTTTCAGGAAGCAGAAGCAGTTTGCTGCCCATCAGAAGATTCACACAGGACAGAAAACACATAAATGTGCAGACTGTGGAAAGAGCTTCCGCAAGAAATGGACCCTTACACTACATAAAAGAAGCCACACAGGGGAGAAGCCGTACAAATGTTTGGAGTGCGATAAAAGCTTCAATTACATTTCACACCTTACTAGACATCAAAGAATCCACACAGGGGAGAAGCCTTTTAAATGTTCGAAGTGTGAGAAAAGCTTCACTGTCAGCTCAAGCCTTACCAAACATCAAAGAACTCACACAAAGGAGAAGCCTTACAAATGTTTGCAGTGCGATAAAAGCTTCACTGACAGCTCAAACCTTACAGTACATAAAAGAACTCACACAGGGGAGAAGCCCTACAAATGTTCTGTGTGTGGAAAACATTTCTCACAAATCTCAAACCTTAAAGTACATGAAAGAACTCACACAGGAGAGAAACTGTACAAGTGTGAACAATGTGGAAAAAGCTTCACCCGTAAATCAGACCTGCAGAGGCATCAAAAGCACCACACAAGGCAGACACCAAACCAGGATTCAAATCTCAGTGAGCGTTTAGATGATGAATCGAGACCTCATGAAGGTGAGAACGCACAACGGATGGAAACCATGTAACTTCCTCAACTATCATAAGAAAGTTGCATGCACACAATATATTTAAAGCTTCCCCCTAAAGAATACTGGGGATTTAAAGGTGTTCGTAAAGGTGTCTGGAATTTAGACCTATGAGGTTGAAACTACTGTTTCCAGAATTCTTTTGAGAAAGCCATATAATAACTACAAAGGAGATTTAAAGGTTTGGTGTGGATGTGACCTCAGTCTCGGCGTCCATCTCTTGGGTGTCGCAGGAGCCACCCAGAGGCCACATCCCCCCTGAATCTCCCAATACACACACATAATCCATGCTTTGGGTGGGTTCTTGAGTCTTTTAAGTGGCTAAAATACATTGCCTCAGGTTTTGTGTCCATTCTTTGTGTAGATTCCATGTGATGTGTGTGTGTGTGTGTGTGTGTGTGTGTGTGTGTGTGTGTGTATTGAAGTTGCTTTATCGTAATCAGTTAGGCTATGAAAATTGCTCTTGGGAGAATCTAGAGAAAACTCAGCTCTTTCCTTGGCCAGAGCACAGTCAACCAGCACCTTTCTCTCTTGACATTGGGAATTTCTCTTGGCACCCCAATAAATGTGAGGGCTCTTCTGTTCATCCGGCTGAATTAACCATGTTGGGGATAATCTACGTGATTCTTTAGGCTTTTGAAACCAAAGAGAAGGATTGACCCAAGGAAGGAAGGGAAGGTTGAAGGCTTCAGAGGCTTCCCTGTTGGAAATGTAAAATTGACACAGTAGCTGCTTCTACTTTTTAGATTTGGTTTGAGACTACCGATCCTGAATAATAAAGTTGTTAAATATTATGCTTTGTGCATTATTATTATATTAATAATAATTTATTATTTATACCCCACCCATATTGCTGGGTTTCCCGTGAAGTGAAAGCAATGTGATACTGCTTTAAACAGTCAATACTTCCCCCAAGGAATTCTGGGAGCTAAAGGTTGTTAAGAGTGCTGAGATGGGTTACCCTTCAATATTTGGGAGAGGTGATGGCGCTCCTCCCCCCATCTCATCTACATAACAATATCCATACCAATGCCTAACTGCCAAGACCAGAGAGGTTGTGACGATTTCCTACGAGGTAGGCAAAAAAACAAATGGCCGGTGCCAATTTGCTAAGTGGAAAAAACTCCTACCAGGCCCCTTAACGGCGACCAACCAAAGTCCATAGCAAGGTCATATAAGGAAACCTTGAAGGGCGGACGGGTGGGAAACCGGTCAGCTGAGCGATCCGAAAGAGGGCGATTCCCCGGGCCGCGCTTGCCTTAAATGGGGCAAGCCACACACCCCGAACCAGCCAATTGGCTGGCTCGGAGGATGACGCGGCCCGAGGATTCCCCAGTCCGCGCGGGGCTGCAAGCCAGCCACCGCGCACGTGTTGGGGGCGTGAGCCTACAACACCACCTCCTCCCAAGGTCAGAAGTGGCTTTGCGTGGTGAGTTCCCGCCTCCCACCAGTGGTAAATAACAACACAAGACACCATAATTAAGATTAATGGGCTAAAATTGGCCACAACGTTATTGGTTACAGGTAAGAGCGGTATTCGCTTAGGCATTGGTCCTATCCATCTATCCAGCTTCAGCTTGAAGACCGGCAAAGGTTAACACCAGCAGGGGGTGTGCCCTCTGGACATAACCCAGTCTCCCTCACCTCCCCCTGCCCTGAACCACTGTGATGAGGGACCCTGCTATTCTTCCCAGCTCTTCTCCTTCCAGACACATCTCCACTCCCTCAATAATAACAGAGAACAACCAAACACACACAAATGTAAAACAGTTAAAACCATTGGAGCAGCAGGCCTGTCTCTAGCTGCCTGAGCCCAAATAACCCTCCCAAAACATGGATTATGTCCTAGACATTTCCTTTAAACAGAAAAAATCTGCCCAGGTGGGCATGTTGCGCCCCCAAAGAGGACATGTCCTGGTTTTCCCAGACATATGGCAACCCTACAGTGTATAAGATTTATTGCTACAAAAGGTTTGATGCACGATAATATCATCATGTTCAGGACTCCACAGCTTCCGAACACCAGATTCTGGGTCTTCTACGTCCAGTAACTGGTCTTCCTAGAGCTATCCGATTGGCCACTGTAGAAAATAGAATGCTGGACTAGCTTATGGTCAAGCTAACATTACCAGGGTCAAAATCTTGTTTTAAGAAAACCACAAAAGTTGATGTTATTATATTGAGAGTATGTGAAACCAGGCCACAATTTAAACAAAAACAAAAAACAAAGCTATAACTCAAAGCGCAGGAGGGGAAAAGAGGGCATTTCTGTCTTTCTCTCTCTGCTGTTTAATTTCTCTTTTCAGATCACACTTCCTTCCTGCTACAGTATGTTTTTCTGTGAACTCCAATTCCCAGCAGCCTTTGCACTTCCCACATAAAGGATCAACACCTGGATCCATTTAGCTGAGCAAACACACAAGTGGGACAGTGAAGGCGCTTGAGATGAAGAAGAAAGTCTGTGAATTCACCAATGTCTATCAGGAGGGGTGAACTGGAGCCTACCAAGAACTCAAGAGAAGACATGCTGGGATTGGGTAGAAACTTCTGAACTAGGGGTCCCTGTTTCCCCCCCTTTTTCATCCTCTTTGTGGCATTTGAAATGCAGACTTGATCTCACAAGGGGCTCCTGCTCTGGGTCTCAAATGTAGACCTGCCTTAGTCCTAAGAGGACCCGGGTGAGTCTAAGGAAGCTGGCATTCCTCTAGAGGAATGAGAAAGTGACAACAAGTTTTGTGGGAGGAGGAATATGGTCAGCAAGGAAGAATGCAAGAGAGGGAATTCAACCCATGGATGGGTAAACAGGGGTGGGGTCTTGGCTTTTGCATTCCTTAAATATTTAATTATCAGAAGGGAAAAGAGGGACAGGGTATGTATAAGGGCTTCTGCAGATAGAAGATGCTACATTTAAGGTGCAAAAAGATCAACAAGGTCTTAGAGGGAAGGAATGCAGTTCAGTGGGAGAGTACCTGCTTTGCCTTGCAGATGGTTGCAGGTTCAATCCCCAGTATCTCCATGTAGGGCTTGGGAGAGGCTTCCCATATGAAACACTGGAGAGCTGCTGCCAGTCAGTGTAGACAGTACTGAGCTAAGTGGCCAAAGATACAATTCTCTTCTCTTCCCTTTTTTCCATCAAATATCTGCATCCTCCCACGCCCGGTAAGGAAGGCCGATTTTTTTCCCTTCCTTCCTGTGCAACAGCCGACTCCCTTTTTTCCCCCCTCAGCCTGAACCTCTTTAATATCTGATCTTATTTTGCCAGTTCTAATTGGGGCTCTCTGCCGGGGACTGCGCAGCCATGTATCCAACTAATTTTTACAGTTCCTCCTGCAATTCCTTTAGATAATTGATTCTTTCTTGGTGAGGTTCTCCATATCATGAAATAGCAAATAGAAAGAATGTACAAAAACGGCTGCCGCTCACCTCATAAATCAAAGCACAAAGATGAGAGTGCTTTTCAAGTCCAAACCTTGGGCATCCAGTGATTGGTTAGTTTAGCAGATCTTTTCCATCTCTTTCTTTCCAGAACACGCCTGTTTCTTAGTCCGAATTCAATAATTTTTAAAAACAGGCATTTCCTGGATAATGTCGAATAGCTCTGGAGAGTTCCCAGTTCGCGCAGTGCGCACCCAGCAGCCCTGCCCCACATTCTGAAGCGAGCGGCAGATAACGGACGATCTGTGGGTCATGGCCAGTCCCCCCCTTACGCTGGGGTGTCTGCAGGGATAATTAGCCCCGTATCATCCCTAATAACCTTCACGGTATGGTCTGATGTGATGGGGAAAACAGCCATTTCCCACGCCCAGGAAACCAGAAGTCCATGGGTGGGGGGGCTTGTTTAAGGCAGACCTGCAACCCAGAGTCCACAATGGAAAAGAAAAAAGGGGCAGGATGTGTTAGGGCTTCTGCAGGTGGAGGTTGCTACATGCCCTGGAGCAAAGAGCAGAAGAGTCTTAGGAGGAAGGAAGGCAGCTCAGTGGTAGAGTGCCTCCCTTACATTGCAAAAGGCGGCACGTTCAATCCCCAGTATCTCCATGTAGGACTTGGGAGAGGCTTCCTGTATGAAACCCTGGAGAGCTGCTGCCAGTCAGTGTAGACAATACTGAGCTAAGTGGCCAAAGTTACTATTGTATATGAGGATCATGAAGGAAAACATTCATTTGTGAGCTATTTTCCTAAAACAGTAAGATAGAGAGTGTCTAGTGTGAATATGGGGCACACAATGTATCCTCTGAAAGCTGAGCTGAACACGATACTTCTTACGTTTCTAATTCTCTGCCTCTCCTGTTTCTCAAGATGCCTTGTTTCAAACAATCTACTTTCTCAAACAGGCAAAGGGAAAGCGGCAACCAGTAGATGAAGCAGAAGACGCCTGTGGCTAAGAAGAAGGGTGCAAGGAGCCCAGTTGGACCACAGCCAGGATGATGATGTTTGATACTTGCAAGGAGCAAGACCTGTGCATTGTCTATGGGGAACCCATCAGGCAAAAGCCCATCATCCACAAGAGAACAAAGGGTCAGCAGGAAGCCCACCCAGTTGAGGAGGAGGATGAACCCCTTTTTCATGGAGGAGGTTCCAGAGCCTCCTGGGAAATCACGGTACAGACAATTCCTGGTGCTGCTAAGGAGCAGGATGTGTGCATTGTGGGTGAGGAAAACATCTGGCAGTACTCCAACACCTGCGTGAGAAAGACATGTTTGCAGAAAATCAGCTCAGCGGAGGGTCCAGTTTACAGCAAAGGAGACTCCAGTGTACCAAGTAAAACTCCAGCCCAGACTGTTGTTGATTCCACAGCCAGGATGATGATGCTTAATAATTCTAGGGAGCCAGACCTGTGCATTGTCTATGGGGAACCCATCAGGGCAAAGCCCATCATCCATAAGAGAACTGAGGGTCAGCAGGAAGCCCACCCAGCTGAGGAGGAGGAGGATGTACACCTTCTTCGTGGAGGAAGTTGCAGATCCCCCTGGGAAATTATGGTGGTGACAGTTCCTGGTACTACTAAGGAGCAGGATGTGTGCATTGTAGGTGAGGAAAACATCTGGCACAACCCCAACATCTGTGAGAGAAAAGCGTGTTTGCAGGAAACGCTCTCAGTGGAGGGTACCGTTCACAGCAAACTAGACTCCAGAGTCCCCAGTGAACCGCCAGCCCAGACTGTTGGTGATGCTGCTAAAGGACAAGACACCTGCATTGTGTATGACCAAGGTGTCCTACAAAAGCACATTGTCCGTATCAGAATTGGGTATCCTGAGGAAACACACCCAGGGGAGGATATAGTTAAGCCTATTGCTGGCGAAGTAGATTGGAAAGGCCCCAAAGAATCCACATTCCAGCCTGCTGTTGATGCCACCAAGGAACAAGACTCCTGCATTGTGCATGAGGAAATGGTTAGACAGGAGCCCATTTTTCAAGGAAGAGCCCCCAGTGAAGCCACAGCTCAGAGAGATATGGATGCTGGTAAGTAATGGGACTCCCAGGTAATGCATATTGGGGAGGGAAGCCCCAGGTAGAATTGCTTCTTAGCTCCAGGTCTTAATGACAAGAACACAAGGCTATTTTTGAGGTCATCCCATGCTACACCAACTTACAGTAGACCCACTAAAAGTAATGGACATAGAACCCACTCTATGTAGGTTTTGTTTGCTGGGGAAACTCTACTGCTCTTGAGAGGTGTGGGTGGGTGTGGGTGTGGTTGTGGGTGTGTATGCGCCTTGTGCAGAATTTTTTCAAGTTCGCTTTGTAATTTTTGTTGTTTCGTTTGTTGTTCACAACTTCTTTCCCTATGTTCATAGCCTGCTACTTTTGCTGTATTGTCTGCTCTTGAGCATTAGAAAAGTTTCACTGTACACCTTCCTTGTACAGTTTCTCCCCTGTATGGCAAGACCTTGTATGTCTGGAAAGACCTCCGCTCTCATGGAAGCTTTTTCTACACACAGGGCATCTGTAGGGTTTCTCTCCTGTATGCCTTCTTTTATGTACTGTAAGGTGTGAGCTGTGTGCGAAACATTTATCACACTCCAAACACTTGTAAGGCTTCTCGTTTGTGTGAGTTCTTTGATGGTTAGTAAGGTTTGAGCTGTCAGTGAAGCTTTTCTCACACTTTGAACATTTAAAAGGCTTCTCCCCTGTGTGAGTTCTCTTATGTAGTGTAAGGGTCCATTTCCTGCAGAAGCTCTTTCCACAGTCTGCACATTTATGGGATTTCTGTCCTGTGTGAATCTTCTGATGGGCAGCAAACTGCTTCTGATACCTGAAGCTCCTTCCACACTCCAAACAAGTAAATCGCTTCATCTCTGTAGGGCATGTGGGGCTGTTTCCATTGTTTCTGCTCCCACTGATTATTTCTCCAGATTCTGCCGTTTGAATTGTTTTCTCCTTTGTGGATGTTCTCAAAGCATCTCTGTTTTCTGGTTGTTCTCCTTGCTCAGTGAAGAAGCAAGGAAAACTGTACTGCTCTTGAGAGGTGTGGGTGGGTGCGGGTGTGGGTGTGGGTGTGGGTGTGTATGCGCCTTGTGCAGAATTTTTTCAAGTTCGCTTTGTAATTTTTGTTGTTTTGTTTGTTGTTCACAACTACTTTCCCTATGTTCATAGTCTGATACTTTTGCTGTATTGTCTGCTCTTGAGCATTAGAAAAGGTTCAGTGCATCAAGAATTAGAAATCTTGATCTAACCTAATGATGGACAAACAATATAGCTATGCTTCCTAAAGCCAATGTAAGCTTCCACCTGCAGACTGAGAAAATATTTGCTCTCGAGAGTAGAATCTCTACAGGTAGAAACTTGCTGATGAATCTGACGCAATGGCAAAACCTGACTAAGGATCTTGAGCAGAGTGGAAAGAAAGGTCACCCATGATGGCAACTTACCGCCCGCTTAGAGAGCAATGGTCCAAAAGTATATCAAAAAGACAAAACATATTACATTGAATGTCTCAGTTTCCATCTCTCTCTATGACATCCATGTTTTCCTTCTCTCATTATCTAGCAGGTGTTGTGCAATGGAGAGAGAGCAGAAGGAAATCTTCAAAAAAAGCACAGGATGAGATGGTGGAGCAGAACCTCCTGAGTCACGATGGACCAAGGAGGGAAAAGAGAAGCCACAGAAAACGGAAGACAGACAAATCCATCGTTTCTCAAAGTGGCTTCTTCACTGAGCAAGGAGACCAACAAGAAAACAGAGACTCTTTGAAAGTGTCTACAGAGGAGAAAACAATTCAAAGGGCAGAGTCTGGAGGAATAAGCAGTGGGAGCAGAAACAATGGAAACAGCCCCACATGCCCTACAGAGGTGAAGCAATTTACTTGTTTGGAGTGTGGAAGGAGCTTCAGGAATCAGAAGCAGTTTGCTGCCCATCAGAAGATTCACACAGGACAGAAATCACATAAATGTGCAGACTGTGGAAAGAGCTTCTGCAAGAAATGGAACCTTAAAGTACATAAAAGAACCCACACAGGGGAGAAGCCGTACAAATGTTCGAAGTGTGAGAAAAGCTTCACTGACAGCTCAAACTTTACTAAACATAAAAGAACTCATACAAGGGAGAAGCCTTACAAATGTTTGGAGTGCGATAAAAGCTTCACAATCAGCTCACACCTTACTAAACATAAAAGAGCTCACACAGGGGAGAAGCCTTACAAATGTTTGGAGTGCAATAAAAGCTTCATTGACAGCTCAAACCTTACAGTACATAAAAGAACCCACACAGGGGAGAAGCCCCACAAATGTTCTGTGTGTGTTAAACATTTCGCACATATCTCAAACCTTAAAGTACATGAAAGAACTCACACAAGAGTGAAACTGTATGAGTGTGAACAATGTGGAAAGAGCTTCACCCGTAAATCAGACCTCAAGAGGCATCAAAAGCACCACACAAGGGAGACTCCCAACCAAGGTTCAAATCTCAGTGAGCGTTTAGATGATGAATCGAGACCTCATGAAGGTGAGAATGCACAAGGGATGGAAACCATGTAACTTCCTCAACTATCCTAAGAAAGTTGCATCCACACAATATATTTAAAGCTTTCCCCTAAAGAATACTGGGAACTTAATGGTGTTCGTAAAGGTGTCTGGAATTTAGACCTATGAGATTGAAACTACTGTTTCCAGAATTCTTTTGAGAAAGCCATATAATAGCTACAAAGAAGCTGTAAAGGTTTGGTGCGGATGTGACCTCAGTCTCGGCGTCCATCTCTTGGGCATCGCAGAAGCCACCCAGAGGCCACATCCCCCCTGAATCTCCCAATACACACACATAATCCATGCTTTGGGAGGGTTCTTGAGTCTTTTAAGTGGCTAAAATACATTGCCTCAGGTTTTGTGTCCATTCTTTGTGTAGATTGCATGTGATAGTTGAATAGTTTTATATATTTATACAATAAAGTTGCTTTATCGTAATCAGTTAGGCTATGAAAATTGCTCTTGGGAGAATCTAGAGAAAACTCAGCTCTTTCCTTGGCCAGAGCACAGTCAACCAGCACCTTTCTCTCTTGACATTGGGAATTTCTCTTGGCACCCCAATAAATGTGAGGGCTCTTCTGTTCATCCGGCTGAATTAACCATGTTGGGGATAATCTACGTGATTCTTTAGGCTTTTGAAACCAAAGAGAAGGATTGACCCAAGGAAGGAAGGGAAGGTTGAAGGCTTCAGAGGCTTCCCTGTTGGAAATGTAAAATTGACACAGTAGCTGCTTCTACTTTTTAGATTTGGTTTGAGACTACCGATCCTGAATAATAAAGTTGTTAAATATTATGCTTTGTACATTATTATTATATTAATAATAATTTATTATTTATACCCCACCCATATTGCTGGGTTTCCCATGAAGTGAAAGCAATGTGATACTGCTTTAAACAGTCAATACTTCCCCCAAGGAATTCTGGGAGCTAAAGGTTGTTAAGAGTGCTGAGATGGGTTACCCTTCAATATTTGGGAGAGGTGATGGCGCTCCTCCCCCCATCTCATCTACATAACAATATCCATACCAATGCCTAACTGCCAAGACCAGAGAGGTTGTGACGATTTCCTACGAGGTAGGCAAAAAAACAAATGGCCGGTGCCAATTTGCTAAGTGGAAAAAACTCCTACCAGGCCCCTTAACGGCGACCAACCAAAGTCCATAGCAAGGTCATATAAGGAAACCTTGAAGGGCGGACGGGTGGGAAACCGGTCAGCTGAGCGATCCGAAAGAGGGCGATTCCCCGGGCCGCGCTTGCCTTAAATGGGGCAAGCCACACACCCCGAACCAGCCAATTGGCTGGCTCGGAGGATGACGCGGCCCGAGGATTCCCCAGTCCGCGCGGGGCTGCAAGCCAGCCACCGCGCACGTGTTGGGGGCGTGAGCCTACAACACCACCTCCTCCCAAGGTCAGAAGTGGCTTTGCGTGGTGAGTTCCCGCCTCCCACCAGTGGTAAATAACAACACAAGACACCATAATTAAGATTAATGGGCTAAAATTGGCCACAACTTTATTGATTACAGGTAAGAGCGGTATTCGCTTAGGCATTGGTCCTATCCATCTATCCAGCTTCAGCTTGAAGACCGGCAAAGGTTAACACCAGCAGGGGGTGTGCCCTCTGGGAATAACCCAGTCTCCCTCACCTCCCCCTGCCCTGAACGACTGTGATGGGGGACCCTGCTATTCTTCCCAGCTCTTCTCCTTCCAGACACATCTCCACTCCCTCAATAATAACAGAGAACAACCAAACACACACAAATGTAAAATAGTTAAAACCATTGGAGCAGCAGGCCTGTCTCTAGCTGCCTGAGCCCAAATAACCCTCCCAAAACCCAGACATTTCCTTTAAGGTCTGCTCAGGTGGGCATGTTGTGCCCCCAAAGAGGACATGTCCTGGTTTTCCCAGACATATGGCAACCCTACAGTGTATAAAATTTATTGCTACAAAAGGTTTGATGCACAATAATATCATCATGTTCAGGACCCCTCAACTTCTGAACACCAGATTCTGGGTCTTCTACGTCCAGTAACTGGTCTTCCTAGAGCTATCCGATTGGCCACTGTAGAAAATAGAATGCTGGACTAGCTTATGGTCAAGCTAACATTACCAGGGTCAAAATCTTGTTTTAAGAAAACCACAAAAGTTGATGTTATTTTATTGAGAGTATGTGAAACCAGGCCACAATTTAAACAAAAACAAAAAACAAGAAAGCTATAACTCAAAGCGCAGGAGGGGAAAAGAGGGCATTTCTGTCTTTCTCTCTCTGCTGTTTAATTTCTCTTTTCAGATCACACTTCCTTCCTGCCACAGTATGTTTTTCTGTGAACTCCAATTCCCAGCAGCCTTTGCACTTCCCACATAAAGGATCAACACCTGGATCCATTTAGCTGAGCAAACACACAAGTGGGACAGTGAAGGCGCTTGAGATGAAGAAGAAAGTCTGTGAATTCACCAATGTCTATCAGGAGGGGTGAACTGGAGCCTACCAAGAACTCAAGAGAAGACATGCTGGGATTGGGTAGAAACTTCTGAACTAGGGGTCCCTGTTTCCCCCCCTTTTTCATCCTCTTTGTGGCATTTGAAATGCAGACTTGATCTCACAAGGGGCTCCTGCTCTGGGTCTCAAATGTAGACCTGCCTTAGTCCTAAGAGGACCCGGGTGAGTCTAAGGAAGCTGGCATTCCTCTAGAGGAATGAGAAAGTGACAACAAGTTTTGTGGGAGGAGGAATATGGTCAGCAAGGAAGAATGCAAGAGAGGGAATTCAACCCATGGATGGGTAAACAGGGGTGGGGTCTTGGCTTTTGCATTCATTAAATATTTAATTATCAGAAGGGAAAAGAGGGACAGGGTGTGTATAAGGGCTTCTGCAGATAGATGATGCTACATTTAAGGTGCAAAAATGCTGCATTTCGTAGAACAAAGATCAACAAGGTCTTAGAGGGAAGGAATGCAGTTCAGTGGGAGAGTACCTGCTTTGCCTTGCAGATGGTTGCAGGTTCAATCCCCAGTATCTCCATGTAGGGCTTGGGAGAGGCTTCCCATATGAAACACTGGAGAGCTGCTGCCAGTCAGGGTAGACAGTACTGAGCTAAGTGGCCAAAGATACAATTCTCTTCTCTTCCCTTTTTTCCATCAAATATCTGCAGCCTCCCACGCCCGGTAAGGAAGGCCGATTTTTTTCCCTTCCTTCCTGTGCAACAGCCGACTCCATTTTCCCCCCCTCAGCCTGAACCTCTTTAATATCTGATCTTATTTTGCCAGTTCTAATTGGGGCTCTCTGCCGGGGACTGCGCAGCCATGTATCCAACTAATTTTTACAGTTCCTCCTGCAATTCCTTTAGATAATTGATTCTTTCTTGGTGAGGTTCTCCATATCATGAAATAGCAAATAGAAAGAATGTACAAAAACGGCTGCCGCTCACCTCATAAATCAAAGCACAAAGATGAGAGTGCTTTTCAAGTCCAAACCTTGGGCATCCAGTGATTGGTTAGTTTAGCAGATCTTTTCCATCTCTTTCTTTCCAGAACACGCCTGTTTCTTAGTCCGAATTCAATAATTTTTAAAAACAGGCATTTCCTGGATAATGTCAAATAGCTCTGGAGAGTTCCCAGTTCGCGCAGTGTGCACCCAGCAGCCCTGCCCCACATTCTGAAGCGAGCGGCAGATAACGGACGATCTGTGGGTCATGGCCAGTCCCCCCCTTACGCTGGGGTGTCTGCAGGGATAATTAGCCCCGTATCATCCCTAATAACCTTCACGGTATGGTCTGATGTGATGTGATGGGGAAAACAGCCATTTCCCACGCCCAGGAAACCAGAAGTCCATGGGTGGGGGGGCTTGTTTAAGGCAGACCTGCAACCCAGAGTCCACAATGGAAAGGAAAAAAGGGGCAGGATGTGTTAGGGCTTCTGCAGGTGGAGGTTGCTACATGCCCTGGAGCAAAGAGCAGAAGAGTCTTAGGAGGAAGGAAGGCAGCTCAGTGGTAGAGTGCCTCCCTTACATTGCAAAAGGCGGCACGTTCAATCCCCAGTATCTCCATGTAGGACTTGGGAGAGGCTTCCTGTATGAAACCCTGGAGAGCTGCTGCCAGTCAGTGTAGACAATACTGAGCTAAGTGGCCAAAGTTACTATTGTATATGAGGATCATGAAGGAAAACATTCATTTGTGAGCTATTTTCCTAAAACAGTAAGATGGAGAGTGTCTAGTGTGAATATGGGGCACACAATGTATCCTCTGAAAGCTGAGCTGAACACGATACTTCTTACGTTTCTAATTCTCTGCATCTCCTGTTTCTCAAGATGCCTTGTTTCAAACAATCTACTTTCTCAAACAGGCAAAGGGAAAGCGGCAACCAGTAGATGAAGCAGAAGACGCCTGTGGCTAAGAAGGTTGCAAGGAGCCCAGTTGGACCACAGCCAGGATGATGATGTTTGATACTTGCAAGGAGCCAGACCTGTGCATTGTCTATGGGGAACCCATCAGGCCAAAGCCCATCATCCATAAGAGAATGGAGGGTCAGAAGAAAGCCCACCCAGTTGATGAGGAGGATGAAACCCTTTTTCATGGAGGAGGTTCCAGAGCCTCCTGGGAAATCACGGTACAGACAATTCCTGGTGCTGCTAAGGAGCAGGATGTGTGCATTGTGGGTGAGGAGAACATCTGGCAGTACTCCAACACCTGCGTGAGAAAGACATGTTTGCAGAAAATCAGCTCAGGGGAGGGTCCAGTTTACAGCAAAGGAGACTCCAGTGTCCCAAGTAAAACTCCAGCCCAGACTGTTGTTGATGCCACAGCCAGGATGATGATGCTTAATAATTCTAGGGAGCCAGACCTGTGCATTGTCTATGGGGAACCCATCAGGGCAAAGCCCATCATCCATAAGAGAACTGAGGGTCAGCAGGAAGCCCACCCAGCTGAGGAGGAGGAGGATGTACACCTTCTTCGTGGAGGAAGTTGCAGATCCCCCTGGGAAATTATGGTGGTGACAGTTCCTGGTAGTACTAAGGAGCAGGATGTGTGCATTGTAGGTGAGGAAAACATCTGGCACAACCCCAACATCTGTGAGAGAAAAGCGTGTTTGCAGGAAACGCTCTCAGTGGAGGGTACCGTTCACAGCAAACTAGACTCCAGAGTCCCCAGTGAACCGCCAGCCCAGACTGTTGGTGATGCTGCTAAAGGACAAGACACCTGCATTGTGTATGACCAAGGTGTCCTACAAAATCACATTGTCCATATCAGAATTGGGTATCCTGAGGAAACACACCCAGGGGAGGATATAGTTAAGCCTATTGCTGGCGAAGTAGATTGGAAAGGCCCCAAAGAATCCACATTCCAGCCTGCTGTTGATGCCACCAAGGAACAAGACTCCAGCATTGTGCATGAGGAAATGGTTAGACAGGAGCCCATTTTTCAAGGAAGAGCCCCCAGTGAAGCCACAGCTCAGAGAGATATGGATACTGGTAAGTAATGGGACTCCTTGGTAATGCATATAGGGAGGGAGGTCCCAGGTAGAATTGCTTCTTAGCTCCAGGTCTTAATGACAAGCACACAAGGTTAGTTTGAGGTCATCCCATGCTGCACCAACTTACAATAAACCCACTAAAAGTAATGTACTGACATAAAACCCACTCTATGTAGGTTCTGTTTGCTGGGGAAACTGTACTGCTCTTGAGGTGTGTGTGTGTGTGTGTGTGTGTGTGTGTGTGTGTGTGTGTGTGTGTATGCGCCCTGTGCAGAATTTTTTCAAGTTCGCTTTGTAATTTTTGTTGTTTCTTTTGTTGTTCACAACATCTTTCCCTATGTTCACAGTCTGCTACCTTTGCTGTATTGTCTGCTCTTGAGCATTAGAAAAGTTTCAATGCATCAAGAATTAGAAATCTTGATCTAACCTCGTGAGGGACAAAAAATATAGCTATGCTTCCTAAAGCCAATGTAAGCTTCCACCTGCACACTGAGAAAATATTTGCTCTCAAGAGTAGAATCTCTACAGGTAGAAACTTGCTGGTGAATCTGACGCAATGGCAAAACCTGACTAAGGATCTTGAGCAGAGTGGAAAGAAAGGTCACCCATGATGGCAACTTACCGCCCGCTTAGAGAGCAATGGTCCAAAAGTATATCAAAAAGACAAAACATATTACATTGAATGTCTCAGTTTCCATCTCTCTCTCTGACATCCATGTTTTTCTTCTCTGTTATCCAGCAGGTGTTGTGCAGTGGAGACAGAGCAGAAGGAAATCTTTGGGAAAAGCACAGGATGAGATGGTGGAGCAGAACCTCCTGAGTCACGATGGACCAAGGAGGGAAAAGGGAAGCCACAGAAAACGGAAGACAGACAAATCCACCGTTCCTCAAAGTGGCTTCTTCACTGAGCAAGGAGAACAAGCAGAAAACAGAGATGGTTTGAGAACATCCACAAAGGAGAAAACAATTCAAAGGGCAGAGTCTGGAGGAATAAACAGTGGGAGCAGAAACAATGGAAACAGCCCCACATGCCCTACAGAGGTGAAGCGATTTACTTGTTTGAAGTGTGGAAGGAGCTTCAGGAATCAGAAGCAGTTTGCTGCCCATCAGAAGATTCACACAAGACAGAAATCATATAAATGTGCAGACTGTGGAAAGAGCTTCTGCAAGCAATGGAACCTTAAAGTACATAAAAGAACCCACACAGGGGAGAAGCCTTTTAAATGTTCGAAGTGTGAGAAAAGCTTCACTGACAGCTCACACCTTACTAAACATAAAAGAGCTCACACAGGGGAGAAGCCTTACAAATGTTTGGAGTGCGATAAAAGCTTCATTGACAGCTCAAACCTTACAGTACATAAAAGAACCCACACAGGGGAGAAGCCCTACAAATGTTCTTTGTGTGGAAAACATTTCGCACAAATCTCAAACCTTAAAGTACATGAAAGAACTCACACAGGAGAGAAACTGTACAAGTGTGAACAATGTGGAAAGAGCTTCACCCGTAAATCAGACCACAAGAGGCATCAAAAGCACCACACAAGGGAGACACCCAACCAGGATTCAAATCTCAGTGAGCGTTTAGATGATGAATCGAGACCTCATGAAGGTGAGAACGTACAACGGATGGAAACCATGTAACTTCCTCAACTATCCTAAGAAACTTGCATCCACACAATATATTTAAAGCTTCCCCCTAATGAGGTTGAAACTACTGTTTCCAGAATTCTTTTGAGAAAGCCATATAATAGCTACAAAGGAGCTTTAAATGTTTAGTGCAGATGTGACCTCAGTCTCGGCGTCCATCTCTTGGGTGTCGCAGGAGCCCACCCAGAGGCCACATCCCCCCTGAATCTCCCAATACACACACATAATCCATGCTTTGGGAGGGTTCTTGAGTCTTTTAAGTGGCTAAAATACATTGCCTCAGGTTTTGTGTCCATTCTTTGTGTAGATTCCATGTGATAGTTGTGTGTGTGTGTGTGTGTGTGTGTGTGTGTGTGTGTGTGTGTAAAGTTGCTTTATTGTAATCAGTTAGGCTATGAAAATTGCTTTTGGGAGAATCTAGAGAAAACTCAGCTCTTTCCTTGGCCAGAGCACAGTCAACCAGCACCTTTCTCTCTCGACATTGGGAATTTCTCTTGGCACCCCAATAAATGTCAGGGCTCTTCTGTTCATCCAGCTGAATTAACCATGTTGGGGATAATTTAGGCTCTTGAAACCAAAGAGAAGGATTGACCCAAGGAAGGAAGGGAAGGTTGAAAGGCTTCAGAGGCTTCCCCGTTGGAAATGCAAAATTGGCAAAGTAGCTGCTTCTGCTTTTTAGATTTGTTTTGAGACTACCGATCCTGAATAATAAAGTTGTGTAAATATTATGCTTTGTGCTGTTCTGTTTTCACTGGCTCCTCAGAACAAAAATGGATGCAGCTTTCCAGTTTAGATTGCAGTTTCCAGCACACTCAGCCCCCATTCACACCATGCACTAAAAGCAATGGGATACCGCTTTAAACAGTCATGGCTTCCCCCAAGGAATTCTGGGAGCTGAAGGTTGTTAAGAGTGCTGAGATGGATTAGAGGAGACCGGCTATTCTTCTCACAGAGCTACTGTTTCCAGCATTACTGGGGGAGAGGAACTCATGGTTAAACCACTTTGCCCTAGATGCTCAAAGAACCCTAAAAGATTGGTGAATTGCAGAAGCCAAACTGGATTTTATTCAGTAAGACTTGGTCCTCTGTATATATATATATGAAGACTTTATCAACCATAAATCAGTGGTTGCACCTGTAACTGAAATTGTGACAGACAGAATGTGAAGCTTCACTAAAGTTATATTTCCCTTTGAGAAATAGCTTGACCTGTTGAAATTCTGCCTGCTACACAGCTGTTAAAGGCACAAGACTCAGAATAAGTACACTCAAAGGAAGGGAGAAGCAGCTTTTGAGGACTTGGGGGATTCCTATTGCCTGGTATCTAAACCACTCACAAATCGCTCACAGCTCTGCATTCACTCATTGGCTGAACGGCTGGTGCCTAGACATAAGGAAGGAAGGTACCATCCCAGGGAAGAGCGTTCCAGGAGTGAGGAGGCACCTCAGAAAAGGCCGGTTCTCAGGTCGCGAGGCTCCAGGCCTTTTGTGTCAGAGGCACACGGAGGAGGAGGAGGAGGAGGAGGAGGAGGAGTCTTTTTTTAAAAAAACCCCCACAAAAGTTGATGTTATTATGTTGACAATATGTGAAACCAAGCCATAACTTAAAAACAAAAGAAAGCTATAAATCAAAGTGCAAGAGGGAAAAAGAGGGCGTTTCTGTCTTTTTCTCTCTCTGCTGTTTAATTCCTCCTTTCAAATCACACTTCTGCCCTGCCACAGTTTGTTTTTGTGAACTCCAATTCCCAGCAGCCTTTGCACTTCCCACATAAACTATCAGCACCTGGATCCATTTAGCTGAGCAAACACCTAAGTGGGACAGTGAAGGGGCTTGAGATGATGAAGGAAAGTCTGTGAATTCACCAACGTCTACCAGAACGGGTGAGCTGGAGCCTACCAAGAACTCAAGAGAAGATATGCTGAGATTGGGTAGAAAATTCTGAACAGGGGGTCCCTGTTTTTCCCCTTTCTTTTTGTGGCATTTGAAATGCAGGCTTGATCTCACAAGGGGCTGCTGCTCTGGGCCGCGAGTGTAGATGTTCCTTCCTTAGCCCTAAGGGGACCTGGGTGAGTCAAAGGATGACAGCCCTTTGGGAAGAATGAGAAAGTGAAAACAAGGGATTTCTCACTGTGCAGGAGGAGGAATGTGGGTAGCAAGGAAGGGTGCAAGAGAGAGATTTCTTCCATTGGGAGGTTGAGATGGAGTGGGATCCGGAAGGCAGCCTCTTGCCATTTGTGCAGACTGTGGAACGAGCTTCCGCACGAAATGGAAACTTAAAGTACATGAAAGAATCCACACAGGGGAGAAACCTTTCAAATGTTCAGAGTGTGAGAAAAGCTTCACTGACCACTCAAACCTTACTAGACATACAAGAACTCACACAGGGGAGAAGCCTTACAAATGTTCGCAGTGCGATAAATGTTTTGCACACAACTTCCACCTTGCAGTACATAAAAGAACTCACACAGGGGAGAAGCCTTACAAATGATTGGACTGCGATAAAAGCTTCACTGACAGCTCATACCTTACAGTACATAAAAGAACCCACACGGGGAGAAGCCCTACAAATGTTCTGTGTGTGGGAAACATTTCGCACATATCTCAAACCTTAAAGTACATGAAAGAACTCATACAGGGGAGAAACCTTTCAAATGTTCAGAGTGTAAGAAAAGCTTCACTGACAGCTCAAGCCTTACTAAACATAAAAGAACTCACACATTAAGTCGGCTATGATAAAGTGGGCACAGGATATTGGGCATAATATTATGTTTGAGGATTGGGAAAGGTTGTGGACCACGGGGATGAACTTCACGGCATGTAATGCTCTGAAGGAAAATGTAATGAAAATGATATATAGGTGGTACATGACCCCAGTTAAACTTGCCAAAATATGCCATGTGCCAGACAATAAATGTTGGAAATGTAAGGAAAATGAAGGAACATTCTTTCACCTCTGGTGGACTTGTCCCAGGGTGAAGGCCTTCTGGGAAATGATATATAATGAGCTGAAAAAGGTATTTAAGTATACCTTCCTTAAGAAACCAGAGGCCTTCCTCTTGGGCATTGTCGGCCAGATGGTGCCAAAGAAGGATCGAACACTCTTTTTGTACGCAACAGCAGCAGCAAGGATACTTATCGCTAAGAAGTGGAAAACTCAAGATCTACCCACGCTGGAAGAATGGCAGATGCAGCTGATGGATTATATGCAACTGGCAGAGATGACTGGCAGAATTCGAGACCTGGGAGAAGAGAGGGTTGAAGAAGATTGGAGGAAATTTAAGACTTATTTACAAAAATATTGTGATTTGGTGGAAAGTTAAGTAGGATGTTTGATCATAAATAATTGGCCACCACAAAATCGGATTGGAATGGGATGTAAAGCGAGACTAAGAGAAACAAATTTTCAGAGAACTATATTTAAATAAGCGGTTATAAAATTTGCAAACTAGATGATAAATTGCATGAAAAAAATTTATGATGATGAAATTGGCAGTGGGAGATGTCAGGAAGTCCAAAGAAGTTATGAAATTCTGTTGAGATAAAAGTAAGGTTGTTTATTGTCTTTGTATTCTATTCTGTAAAAAACCCTAATAAAAATTTTATTAAAAAAAAAAAAATAAAAGAACTCACACAGGGCAGAAACCTTTCTAATGTTCAGTCTGTAACAAATGTTTTGCTAAGATGTCAAACCTTACTAGACATCAGAGGGTTCACAAAGGGCAGAAACCCCGTGAATGCTCAGTGTGTGGTAAGTGTGTCAGTCAGAAATCAAACCTTACTAAATATCTAAAACTTCACAGGAGGAAGACACCTTTTAAGTTATCACTGGGTAGAAAAAGCTTTAGTAAGAGCTCAAATCTTCTTAGTCAACAGATAATTCACAAAAAAGGTATAAATGTTCAGCTTGCGGGAAAAACTATACTAAGTGGTCATATCTTACCAAACATAAAGAATACCACAGAAAGCAGAGAAACCTTATTAATGCTCAGGGTACAGAAAATGTTTCAGCAGCAGATCAGTCCTTACTAGACATAAGAGAATCATACACAGATGGAACGAAGTCTATGCATGTTCCAAGCGCAGTCAATGTTTCAGTTCAAGGGGACACACATCAAAGAGCCCACACAGCACAGAAACCTTTTCAATGCCCAGAGTGTAGAAAAGCCTTCAGTCAGGAGGCAAATCTCCTTAAACATCAAAGAACTCACACAAGAGAGAAACCCTACAAATGCCCGGTGTGTAGAAAAAGCTTCCGTGAGAGCAGAGGTCTTTCCACACATACAAGGTCTTCCCATATATGGAAGAAACAGTACAATTGTGAACAATGTGGAAAGAGCTTCACCCGTAAATCAGACCTCAAGAGGCATCAAGAGCACCACACAAAGGAGACGCCCAACCAGGGTTCAAATCTCAGTGAGAGTTTAGATAATGAATCGAGACCTCATGAAGGTGAGAACGCACAGCGGATGGAAACCGTGTAACTTCTTCAACTATGCTAAGAAGGTCGCATCCACACAATACTTTTAAAGCTTCCCCCCAAGGAATCCTGGGAACTTCAGTTCTTAAGGGTGCTGGCAATTGTAGGTCTATGAAGTACAAACTACTTTTCCCATCATTCTTTGGATGAAGCCATGGCAACAGTTATAAATGTATGGTGCGAATGTGACCTCAGTCTTGGCATCCATCTTTTAGGCATCACAGGAGCCACCCAGAGGCTACATTCCCCAAACCTTCAAATACACACACATAATCCATAATTGAGAGGGTTCCTGGGTCTTTTTAGTGACGAGAACTCATTGCCTCAGGTTTTGTTGTCCATTTGTGCTGTGGATTTCTTGTGACTTTTTTTTTTTTAAAAAGAAGCTTAATCCACACGAAAAAGAAGCATTTTTAATGCTCAAAATGTGAGCAGGGCTTCCAGTTCAGCACGCAGCTCAGCGCACATCAGAGAACCCATGAAGTGGAGAAAACATACAAATGCTCAAAATGCAACAAGGACTTTACTTCTCCGTTTGATCTCATTAAATATAACAGGATGCACATTGAAGAAGGACCTCACAAATGCTCAGAATGCGGAGAGAGCTTCAGGTGCAGCACCTCCCTTACGGAACATCAGAGAATTCATGGAGGAGAGGAGCCAGATTTTGGCCTGAGCCATGCTTCTGAACCAAGTCTTGTTGAACATAATGTAACGCGCCCTGAAAAGAAATGTTTCGTATGTTCCAAGTGTTCCTGCGGAAGCCTTGGTTACATCAACTGAAGCATAAATAGGAGATATCGCAGAGCTTCCTAGGCTGCAGCAAGACTCTTTTTAAAATATCCAATTAATCAGCACAAGACAACTCCCACTGAATAACCCACAAGTGTGGGGAAAGCTTTTATGATAGTGCACTCATTTCACGTCAGTTTAATTGGCACAAGACAGCAATGGAGAGGCATAAAAAGGTTGCAAATGCTTCTCTTTCTCCATTCTCCTACTTCAGTGTATTTTTTCTGTCATGGTACTTCTTTTTAAATGCATGTTTTATTTGGGACTTGCTTCTATAAGTATTTTAATATGTTTGCTCTATTCATCAATAAATTTTGTATGTTTTTATTCCTTTTGCTTCTCTTTTTATTACTCTTGCCTCCTGTCAAGGTTGCAGTTTTAAATATGCTGTTGCAGCATTTATTAAATTGTTAGTTTGGGGTTTTTGGTACGGCTTTTCTCATAGCACATGGCTGCACAACCTCTGGCCTGTGGCCAATCTGTATTCCCCAAGCCATGGCTGCCCAGCGGTGAAGGAAGGCTATCAGGCACCCGGGGTGGGGCAAATCGCCGGTGACGCATGCGTGGCATCGCTATGTATAGCACAGGCAAGTGGAGCCACACATGTGCTGTACATAGCAGCTTGCCACCGCTTGCTCTTGAGCACCGTATGGATGGTGGCAGGATCCTCCGCTTGCAGCTGTAGCGATGGCAGAGGGATCCCACCGCCATCCGTACGGCGCTCAAGCGACGCCAGTGGCAAACCGCTATGTACGGCACATGCGCGGCACTGCGCACATGCCCTGTACGGAGAGATGCTGTGTATGCCCTGTACAGAGAGACGCCGCACATGTGCCGTACATAGCAGTTTGCCCCCAGCACCACTTGACCACCGTAAGGACACTGGCGGGATCCTCTGCACACAGGGCAGGGCATAGCTATCTTGAATGGTAGCCATCAATAGTTTCATCTGTCATAAATGGGAGCAATCCTCTTGGAAAGCCATTGCGTGACTGAGCACATGATTCTACCAGTTACTCTAGGCTTCCAATTTGGAGAAGATGCCTAAGGGTTGTTCTCCTGCTTCTTCCAGCCACTCTGGGAGTACAATGTGAAAATGCTCATCATCTATTTCCGACCCAAACTACACATTATGTTTTGGGTTTCTTTGCTGCATAAACAAACAACCAATTGTGTGGAATGATGGATGTTGTGGTCCTACAAACATTGGAAGAGCCACAGGTCCCTCAACACAAGTATATATGTTTACGCTTGTACTGTATGTACTGTTACAGGCTTTTGGGAAGTCAGTCTGGATGATACCCATGAATGCCTTTCATTTTTTTTAGAATAATCTTTATTGAATTTTTCCATATTTCATTTAATTCACTTTCTTTTTACTGCCCAACAATTCTGTTTCTATTTTAGATTTAGTATTCCTAAATCCATTACTTTTGTAATCTTTCCTGAAAACATCTTGTAATTGATGATATTGTAGCCAATCAGTTAGTTTTCCCCTCAATTCTTCAAATGATTTTAGTTTTAGTTTGCCGTCAACTTCTTCCCCTAAGTCTCTATATGTCGCCCACTCCTTCCCCATATTCTTATTTTTTACAGCAAATGCCTCCAATGGCGAGATCCACCATGGAGTTTTTCTTTCTGACGGGTTTTTATGTCTATTCCATACTTCATACAGGGATTTTCTAATAAAATGGTGCAGAAATCCTTTATGTACATTCACTTTCCCGTACCACATGCCATACGAACCTGTTATCGAAACCTTCTAGATCTAATATCTCCTCATTGTCAAATGTCATATAATCTCTCAACCAACTCAGACAAGCTGCTTCATAATAAATTTTTAGATCTGGCTGGGAAAAGCCGCCTCTTTCTTTTGCATCAGTCAGGATTTTATATTTAATCCTGGATTTCTTTCCCAACCAGATAAATTTAGATATCCACTTTCTCCAAGTTTCGAATTGCTTTGTTCCACATATTAACCCATGAGTACCTTTCAGGTCTACGATCCTGTATCTGTGAGTTTAAAATCTAGTAGAAGCTGCTGCCGCTGCTGAACCAGTCAGACCGTCTCTTTCTAAGCTAATGGACTAAGCTGGCCAGTTAAGTACCGCCATCTACATGTCCAATGAGATGGCTGAATGCTGCATCATCCTAGGGTGGAGAACAATAGCCCTGGCAACAACAAATTAAAAACACAACAAAACAAGAAGGCCATAAATCAATGTGCACAGGGAAAAGAGGATCTCTATCTATCTATCTATCTATCTATCTATCTATCTATCATCTATCTATATCTCTATATCTCTACTTTCTGAGTTCTCTTTTCAGATCACACTTCCTCCCTGATGCAGTTTGCTTTTCTGTGAACTCCAATTCCCAGCAGCCTTTGCACTTCCCACATAAATGATCAACACCTGGCCTCATTTATCTGAGCCAACACCCAAGTGGGTTAATGAAGGGGCTTGAGATGAAGAAGGAAAGTCTGTGAATTCACCAGTGTTTACCAGAAGGGGTGAGCTGAAGCCTACCAAGAACTCAAGAGAAGACATGCTGGGATTTGGGTAGAAAATTCTGAACCGGGGGTCCCTGTTTCCCCCCCCACCTTTGTGGCATTTGAAATGGAGACTTGATCTCACAAGGGGCTGCTGCTCTGGGCCTCGAGTGCAGACTTGCCTTAGTCCTAAGGGGACCTGGGTGAGTCAAAGGAGGCTGGCATTCCTCTGGAGCAGGCACGTCCAACAGGTAGAGTGTGATTTACTGGTAGATCACCGAACGTCTGTGGTAGCTCACTGGTAGATCATGGGTAAACTGGGGTGGGGTCAAGAAGGTAGCCTCTTGCCTTTTGCATTAATTAAACATACTATCACTAAGGGGGCGCGTCCAAGTAGGAGCATGATTGCTTAAGGGAGAGTCCTTGGGGAACTGCAATCCAGAGTCAATAACAGAAGGGAAAAGAGGGAAAGGGTGTGTTTTAGGTCTACTGCAGGTAGAGGAATCTACATTTCTGGAGCAAATGTCAACAGAGTCTTAGGGGGAAGTGAAAACAAGGGATTTCTCGTTGTGCAGGAGGAGGAATGTGGGTGGCAAGGAAGGGTGCAAGAGATTTCTTCCCCTGGGAATTTGAGATGGGGTGGGGTCCGGAAGGCTGCCTCTTGCCGTTTGTGTTCTGCGTTATTTACATTTTTCATTAAGGGGGAGCTTGTTTAAGGAAGAGCTGCAGCCCAGAATACACAACAGAAAGGAAAAGAGGGACAGGATGTGTATTAGGGCTTCTGCAGGTGGAGGTTGCGACATTTCCTGGAGGAAAGATTAAAAGCGTCTTAGGCGGAAGAAACGCAGCTCAATGTTAGAGTGCCTGCCTTGCATTGCAGAAGGTGGCAAGTTCAATCCCCAGAATCGCCATGTAGGACTTGGGAGAGGCTTCCTGTATGAAACACTGGAGAGCTGCTGCCAGTCAGTGTAGACAGTACTGAGCTAAGTGGCCAAAGTTACTATTCTCTTGTGTATATGAGGGTCATGAAGGAAAAGAATCATTTGTGAGCTGTTTTCCTAAACCAGTAATAGGAAAGTGTCCAGTGTGCATACAGGGATACTTCTTATGCTCCTAATTCTCTGTATTTCCTGTTTCTCAAGATGCCTTGTTTCAAACAATCTACTTTCCTATATAGGCAAAGGGAAAGTGGCACAGTAGATGAAGCAGAAGGCGCCTGTGGCTAAGAAGAAGGTTGCAAGGAGCCCAGTTGGACCACAGCCAGGATGATGATGTTTGATACTTGCAAGGAGCCAGACCTGTGCATTGTCTATGGGGAACCCATCAGGCAAAAGCCCATCATCCATAAGAGAATGGGGGGTCAGCAGGAAGCCCACCCAGTTGAGGAGGAGGAGGAGGTACCCCTTTTTTATGGAGGAAGTTGCAGAGCCTGCTGGGAAATCACAGTACAGGCAATTCCTGGTGCTGCTAAGGAGCAGGATGTGTGCATTGTGGGTGAGGAAAACATCTGGCAGTACTCCAACACCTGCCAGAGAAAGACATGTTTGCAGAAAATCAGCTCAGGGGAGGGTCCAGTTTACAGCAAAGGAGACTCCAGTGTCCCAAGTAAAATGCCAGCCCAGGCTGTTGTTGATGCCACAGCCAGGATGTTAATGCTTGATACTTGCAAGAAGCCAGACCTGTGCATTGTCTATGGGGAGCCCATCAGGCCAAAGCCCATCGTACATAAGAGAACGGGGGGTCAGCAGGAAGCCCACCCAGTCGAGGAGGAGACGGAGGTACCCCTTCTTTGTGGAGGAAGTTGCAGATCCCCCTGGGAAATCATGTTGGAGACAGTTCCTGGTGCTGCTAAGGAGCAGGATGTGTGCATTGTAGGTGAGGAAAACATCTGGCACAACCCCAACATCTGTGGGAGAAAAGCGTGTTTGCAGGAAACCCACTCAGTGGAGGGTCCTGATCACAGCAAACTCCAGTGTCCCCAGTCAACCTCCAGCCCAGACTGTTGGTGATGCTGCTAAAGGACAAGACATCTGCATTGTGTATGACCAAGGTGTGCTACAAAAGCCCACCCTGCATATCAGAATTGGGTATCCTGAGGAAACACACCCAGGGGAGCATATATTTAAGCCTATTGCTGGCGGAGGAGATTGGAAAGGCCCCAAGGAATCCACCTTCCAGCCTGCTGTTGATGCCACCAAGGAACAAGACTCCTGCATTGTGCATGAGGAAATGGTTAGACAGAAGCCCATTTTTCAAGGAACAGCCCCCAATGAAGCCAAAGCTCAGAGAGATATGGATGCTGGTAAGTAATGGGACTCCCGGGTAATGCATATTGGGGAGGGAGGTCCCAGGCAGAATTGCTCCAGGTCTTAATGACAAGCACACAAGGCTATTTTTGAGGTCATCCCATGCTACACCAACTTACAGTAGACCCACTAAAAGTAATGGACATAGAACCCACTCTATCTAGGTTTTGTTTGCTGGGGAAACTGTACTGCTCTTGAGTTGTATATATTTATATATACGCCTTGTGCAGAAATTTTTCAATTTCGCTTTGTACTTTTTGTTGTTTTGTTTGTTGTTCACAACTACTTTCCCTACGCTCATAGTCTGCTACCTTTGCTGTATTGTCTGCCCCCCGAGCATTAGAAAAGTTTCAATACATCAAGAATCAGAAATCTTGATCTAACCTTTTGATGGACAAACAATATAGCTATGCTTCCTAAAGCCAATGTAAGCTTTCACCTGCAGACTGAGAAAATATATCCTCTCGAGAGTAAAATCTGTACAGGTAGAAATTTGCTGGTGAATCTGACGCAATGGCAAAACCTGACTAAGGATCTTGAGCAGAGTGGAAAGAAAGGTCACCCATGATGGCAACTTACTACCCGCTTAGACAGCAATGGCCCAAAAGTGTATCAAAAAGACAAAACCTATTACATTGAATGTCTCAGTTTCCATCTCTCTCTCTGACATCCATGTTTTCCTTCTCTCTTATCCAGCAGGTGTTTTGCAGTGGAGACAGAACAGAAGGAAATCTTTGAAAAAAGCACAGGATGAGATGGTGGAGCAGAACCTCCTGAGTCACAAAGGACCAAGGAGGGAAAAGAGAAGCCACAGAAAACGGAAGACAGACAAATCCATCGTTCCTCAAAGTAGCTTCTTCACTGAGCAAGGAGACCAACCAGAAATCAGAAACTCTTTGAGAGCGTCCACAGAGGAGAAAACAATTCAAACGGCAGAATCTGGAGAAATAAGCAATGGGAGCAGAAACAATGGAAACAGCCCCACATGCCCTACAGAGGTGAAGCGATTTACTTGTTTGGAGTGTGGAAGGAGCTTCAGGAAGCAGAAGCAGTTTGCTGCCCATCAGAAGATTCACACAGGACAGAAAACACATAAATGTGCAGACTGTGGAAAGAGCTTCCGCAGGAAATGGACCCTTACACTACATAAAAGAACCCACACAGGGGAGAAGCCGTACAAATATTTGGAGTGCGATAAAAGCTTCAATTACATTTCACACCTTACTAGACATCAAAGAATCCACACAGGGGAGAAGCCTTTCAAATGTTTGGACTGCGATAAAAGCTTCACTGTCAGCTCAAGCCTTACCAAACATCAAAGAACTCACACAAAGGAGAAGCCTTTCAAATGTTTGCAGTGCGATAAAAGCTTCACTGACAGCTCAAACCTTACAGTACATAAAAGAACTCACACAGGGGAGAAGCCCTACAAATGTTCTGTGTGTGGAAAACATTTCTCACAGATCTCAAACCTTAAAGTACATGAAATAACTCACACAGGAGAGAAACTGTACAAGTGTGAACAATGTGGAAAGAGCTTCACCCGTAAATCAGACCTGCAGAGGCATCAAAAGCACCACACAAGGCAGACACCCAACCAGGATTCAAATCTCAGTGAGCGTTTAGATGATGAATCGAGACCTCATGAAGGTGAGAACGCACAACGGATGGAAACCATGTAACTTCCTCAACTATCCTAAGAAAGTCGCATCCACACAATATATTTAAAGCTTCCCCCTAAAGAATACTGGGGACTTAAAGGTGTTCGTAAAGGTGTCTGGAATTTAGACCTATGAGGTTGAAACTACTGTTTCCAGAATTCTTTTGAGAAAGCCATATAATAGCTACAAAGGAGCTTTAAATGTTTAGTGCAGATGTGACCTCAGTCTCGGCGTCCATCTCTTGGGTGTCGCAGGAGCCACCCAGAGGCCACGTCCCCCCTGAATCTCCCAATACACACACATAATCCATGCTTTGGGTGGGTTCTTGAGTCTTTTAAGTGGCTAAAATACATTGCCTCAGGTTTTGTGTCCATTCTTTGTGTAGATTCCATGTGATAGTTGTGTGTGTGTGTGTGTGTGTGTGTGTGTATTAAAGTTGCTTTATCGTAATCAGTTAGGCTATGAAAATTGCTCTTGGGAGAATCTAGAGAAAACTCAGCTCTTTCCTTGGCCAGAGCACAGTCAAGCAGCACCTTTCTCTCTTGACATTGGGAATTTCTCTTGGCACCCCAATAAATGTGAGGGCTCTTCTGTTCATCCGGCTGAATTAACCATGTTGGGGATAATTTAGGCTCTTGAAACCAAAGAGAAGAATTGACCCAAGGAAGGAAGGGAAGGTTGAAAGGCTTCAAAGGCTTCCCCGTTGGAAATGCAAAATTGGCACAGTAGCTGCTTCTACTTTTTAGATTTGTTTTGCGACTACCAATCCTGAATAATAAAGTTGTGTAAATATTATGCTTTGTGCTGTTCTGTTTTCACTGGCTCCTCAGAACAAAAATGGATGCAGCTTTCCAGTTTAGATTGCAGTCTCCAGCACACTCATCCCCCATTCCCACCATGCAGTAAAAGCAATGGGATACCGCTTTAAACAGTCATGGCTTCCCCCAAGGAATTCTGGGAGCTGAAGGCTGTTAAGAGTGCTGAGATGGACTAGAGAAGACCTGTTATTCTCCTCACAGAGCTCCAGTTTCCAGAATAACTAGGGGGGAGAAACTGATGGTTAAACCACTTTGCCCTAGATGCTCAAAGAACCCTAAAAGATTGGTGACTTCCAGTAGCCAAGCTGGAGTATATTCAGCAATACTTGATCCTCTGTATATATGAAAACTTTATCAACCATAAATCATTGGCCGCACCTGTAACTGAAATTGTGACAGCCAGAATGTGAAAGCTTCCCCATAGTGATATTTCCCTTTGAGAAATAGCTTGACCTGTTGAAATTCTGCCTGCTACACAGCTGTTAAAGGCCCAAGACTCAGAATAAGTACACTCAAACGGAGGGAGAAGCAGCTTTTGAGGACTCGGGGGATTCCTATTGCCTGGTATCTAAACCACTCACAAATCGCTCACAGCTCTGCATTCACTCATTGGCTGAATGGCTGGTGCCTAGAAATAAGGAAGGAAGGTACCATCCCAGGGAAGAGCGTGCCAGGAGTGAGGAGGCACCTCAGAAAAGGCCTGTTCTCGGGTCGCGAGGCTCCGGGCCTTTTGTGTCAGAGGCACACGGAGGAGGAGGAGGAGTCTTTCTTAAAGAAAACCACAAAAGTTGATGTTATTATGTTGACAATATGTGAAACCAAGCCACAATTTAAAAACAAAAGAAAGCTATAAATCAAAGTGCAAGAGGGAAAAAGAGGGCGTTTCTGTCTTTTTCTCTCTCTGCTGTTTAATTTCTCTTTTCAGATCACCCTTCCACCCTGCCACAGTTTGTCTTTCTGTGAACTCCAATTCCCAGCAGCCTTTGCACTTCCCACATAAACTATCAGCACCTGGTCCCATTAGCTGAGTGGGACACCCAAGTGGGACAGTGAAGGAGCTTGAGATGAAGAAGGAAAGTCTGTGAATTCACCAGTGTCTACCAGGAGGGGTGAGCTGGAGCCTACCAAGAACTCAAGAGAAGATATGCTGAGATTGGGTAGAAATTTCTGAACTGGGGGTCCCTGTTTTTCCCCTCTTTCTTTTTGTGGCATTTGAAATGCAGGCTTGATCTCACAAGGGGCTGCTGCTCTGGGCCGCAACTGTAGATGTTCCTTCCTTAGCCCTAAGGAGACCTGGGCGAGTCAAAGGATGACAGCCCTTTGGAAGAATGAGAAAGTGAAAACAAGGGATTTCTCACTGTGCAGGAGGAGGAATGTGGGTAGCAAGGAAGGGTGCAAGAGAGAGATTTCTTCCCCTGGGAGGTTGAGATGGGGTGGGGTCCGGAAGGCAGCCTCTTGCCATTTGTGTTTTTATTAGATTTCAATTAGATACTCCACATACACATATTGTATTACATTTTACATTTATACTTGCTCTTCAAAGCTGACTTGCCGCCTACTTTCTTCTGGTTTTTTATATCACATATAATTTTATCGCATTATTTTCTTCCATTTTATATATTATCATTTTCCATATTTGAGCATAGTGTATCCATAAACAAATAAGTCCTCAGGTTTATACAATTCTTGTTGTCTGTAATTTACCACTACTGTTAGTTATATTAGTTTCCGTATACATTTTGCTTCTTATTTTCATTATCCATCACTTTTCTTAATCTTTCCCATTATGAGGTTTGTTGCCAATTCTACTAGTTTTACTATTTCATCTTTTCTTTCCTTTATACAACATAAATTTTCCCAATTCTTTTTGAAATGTTTCCTCACCCTGTTGTCGAATTTTCCCGGTTAGTTTGGCTATTTCTGTATATTCCATTACCTTCTGTCTCCATTCTTCTACTGTTGGTAATTGTTGCTGTTTCCAAACCTACGCTAACAGGAACCTCGCCACTTTTGTTGCATATAAATACAGTTTCTGGTCATTCTTAACCAAATCTTCTCCTACCATTGCTAACAAGAATGCCTCTGGCTTTTTCAAAAACATATATCTAAAGAACTTCTTTAGTTCACTGTATATATTTTCCCAGTATGTTTTTACCTATCACATGACCACCGCATGTGAAAGAAATTACTTTTTTCACCCCACATTTCCAGCAATTCTTGTTTCCTGTTTTGTACATCCTTAACAGTTTAGTTGGAGTGAGATACCATCTGTACATCATTTTTAACAGATTTTCTTTTAAGAAAGTACTTGCTGTGAATTTTAGCCCAGTGTTCCATAATCTTATCCACTTCTCGTATTCAATGCTACGGCCAACATCCATTGCCCATTTAATCATGACGCTCTTGATTTCTTCGTCTTTTGTGCACCATTCTAATAAAAACTAACAGACCTTTGACAATATTTTTGTGTTGTTTTGTAATACTGCAGTTTCTAATATTGATTTGGTTTGTTCAAAACCTCTTGCTTTTTATCTTTTGAGAAAATGTCATTCATTTGGCGATACTCCATCAACTTGATAATTTATCTTTTAGTTCCTCATAAGGCCTGATCTTTCTTACATTATTTTCTTCTATAAATATGTCTCTGTGCGTTAGCCATTCTCCTTTCATATTTGATTTTTTCACTGAGAAGGCTTCTTGGGGTGACAGGCACCATGGTGTTTTCCTTTCAAACCACTCTTTATATCTCTTCCAAACTCCATACAATAATCTTTTTATAATATGATCTAGAAAGTCTCGGTGTACTCCATCCTTGTCATACCAAAGGTACGCGTGCCACCCGTATCTATTTCCAATCCCCTCTAGATCTAATATGTCTGTGTTCTTCAAACTAAGCCATTCTTTTAACCATGTTATAGAAGCGGCTTCATAATATATTTTAAGATCCGGGAATAAGAGGCCTCCTCTTTCCTTTTTATCCGTCAGAAGTTTAAACTTTATTCTAGGTTTCTTCCCTTGCCATACAAACCTAGAAATCATTTTTTGCCACTCATTGAATTGACATAATCCGGCAACAATAGGCACAGTTTGGAATTTAAAAAAGCATCTCAGGTAAGACACTCATCTTGACAGCTGCTATCCTTCCCCAGAAGAACACTTTCAAACTGTCCCATATTGCGAAATTTGTCTTCATTTCTTTCCATGTTGTTTTATAATTGTCCTTGAATAGGTTTGTGTTTCTTGGGGAGAGCCAGACCCCCAAATATTTTATTTTCTTTACCACTGTTATTTCCGTTTTACTTTGCAGCTAATCTGTTTGTTCCACGTTCATGTTTTTCACCATCATTTTTGTTTTACCCTTATGGATTTTCAATCCTGCCAACATTCCAAATTCTTCAATTACTTTTAATGCTTCCACTGTCAAAGTTAAAGGTTCCTGTACTGTCAAGACTATATTGTTGGCGAAGGCTTTAACCTTATATTCTTTTTTTCCACACTTTATCCCTGTAATTCTTTGTCTCTCTTATATTTACATTTTTCACTAAGAGGGAGCTTGTTTAAGGCAGACCTGCAACCCAGAGTCCACAATAGAAAGGAAAAGAGGGACAGGATGTGTATTAGGGCTTCTGCAGGTGGAGGCTGCTACATTTCCTGGAGCAAACATCAAAAGAGTCTTAGGAGGAAGGAAGGCAGCTCAGTGTTAGAGTGCTTCCCTTACATTGCAAAAGAATGCACGTTCAATCCCCAGGATCTCCATGAAGGGCTTGGGAGAGGCTTCCTGTATGAAACCCTGGAGAACAGCTTCCAGTCAGTGTAGACAGTACTGAGCTAAGAGGCCAAAGTTACTATTCTCTTGTGTATATGAGGATCATGAAGGAAAACATTCATTTCTGAGCTATTTTCCTAAAACAGTAAGATGGAGAGTGTCTAGTGTGCATATGGGGCACACAATGTATACTTTAAAGGCTGAGCTGAACAGGATACTTCTTATGCTCCTAATTCTCTGTATTTCCTGTTTCTCAAGATGCCTTGTTTCAAACAATCTATTTTCCTAAATAGGCAAAGGGAAAGTGGCAGCCAGTAGATGAAGCAGAAGACACCCGTGCCTACGAAGAAGGTTGCAAGGAGCCCAGTTGGACCACAGCCAGGATGATGATGTTTGATACTTGCAAGGAGCCAGACCTGTGCATTGTCTATGGGGAACCCATCAGGCAAAAGCCCATTATCCATAAGAGAAGGGAGGGTCAACAGGAAGCCCACCCAGTTGATGAGGAGGATGAACCCCTTTTTCATGGAGGAAGTTGCCGATCCCCCTGGGAAATCACAGTACAGACAATTCCTGGCACTGCTAAGGAGCAGGATGTGTGCATTGTGGGTGAGGAGAACATCTGGCAGTACCCCAACACCTGCAAGAGAAAGGTGTGTTTGCAGGAAACCCACTCAGTGGAGGGTCCAGTTGGTAGCAAATGAGACTCCAGTGTCCCAAGTAAAACTCCAGGCCAGACTGTTGTTGATGCCACAGCCAGGATGATGATGCTTGATACTTCTAGGGAGCCAGACCTGTGCATTGTCTATGGGGAACCCATCAGGCAAAAGCCCATCATCCATAAGAGAACTGAGGGTCAGCAGGAAGCCCACCAAGTCGAGGAGGAGGAGGTATCCCTTCTTCATGTGCATTGTGGGTGAGGAAAACATCTGGCAGAGGAAAACATCCCACCTGCATTCGCTCCATGAGACGCACAAACACTTCCCCTTACTTTTTAGCAGGGGAAAAGTGTGTCTTATAGAGCGAAAAATACGGTAAACCTTGTAGACAAATTTTTCAATTTAGCTGGGTACTTTTTGATTTTTTATTATATTAATAATCATTTATTACTCCATCCATATTGCTGGGTTTCTCATGCAGTGAAAGCAATGTGATACTGCTTTAAACAGTCAAGACTTCCCCCAAGGAATTCTGGGAGCTAAAGGTTGTTAAGAGTGCTGAGATGGGTTACCCTTCAATATTTCGGGGAGGTGATGGCTCTCCTCCCCCCTTGTCATCTACATAACAAAATCCCTACCAATGCCTAACTGCCAAGACCAGAGAGGTTGTGACAATTTGCTATGAGGTAGGCAAAAAACCAAATGGCCGGTGCCAATTTGCTAAGTGGAAGAAACTCCTACCAGGCCCCTTACCGGCGACCAACCAAAGTCCATAGCAAGGTCAGAAGGAAACCTTGAGGGGCGGGTGGGCGACTCCCCCGGGCCGTGCTTGCCTTAAATGTGGCAAGCCACACACCCCATGCAGACTCAGAGGATGACGCGGCCTGAGGATTCCCCAGTTCGTGCGGGGCTGCAAGCCAGCCAACGTGCACATGTTGGGGGCGTGAGCCTGCAACACCACCTCCTCCCGAGGTCGGAAGTGGCTTTGCGTTGCGAGTTCCCGCCTCCCACCAGTTGTAAATAACAACACAAGACACCATAATTAAGGGTAATGGGCTAAAATTGGCCACAACGTTATTGGTTACAGGTAAGAGCTTAGGCACTGGTCCTATCCATCTATCCGGCTTCAGCTTCATCCTGGGTGTGCCCTCTGGGAATAACCCAGTCTCCCTCACCTCCCCCTGCCCTGAACCACTGTGATGGGGGACCCTGCTATTCTTACCAGCTCTTCTCCTTCCAGACACATCTCCACTCCCTCACTAATAACAGAGAACAACCAAACACACACAAAGGTAAAACAGTTAAAACCATTGGAGCAGCAGGCCTGTCTCCAGCTGCCTGAGCCCAAATAACCCTCCCAAAACCCAGACATTTCCTTTAAGGTCTGCTCAGGTGGGCATGTTGCAACCCCGAAGAGGACATGTCCAGGTTTTCCCAGACATATGGCAACCCTACAGTGTATAAAATTCATTGCTACAAAAGGTTTGATGCACAATAATATCATCATGTTCAGGACCCAACTTCTGAACACCAGATTCTGGGTCTTCTACGTCCAGTAACTGGTCTTCCTAGAGCTATCCGATTGGCCACTGTAGAAAATAGAATGCTGGACTAGCTTATGGTCAAGCTAACATTACCAGGGGCAAAATCTTTTTTAAAGAAAACCTCAAAAGTTGATGTTATTATATTGACAGTAGGTGAAACCAGGCCACAATTTAAACAAAAACAAAAAAAACCAAAAACAAGAAAGCTATAACTCAAAGTGCAGGAGGGGGAAAGAGAAGGAATTTCTGTCTTTCTCTCTGCTGTTTAGTTTTTCTTTTCAGATCACACTTCCCCCCTGCCATAGTTTGTTTTTCTGTGAACTCCAATTCCCAGCAGCCTTTGCACTTCCCACATAAATGATCAACACCTGGATCCATTTAGTTGAGCAAACACCCAAGTGGGACAGTGAAGGGGCTTGAGATGAAGAAGAAAATCTGAATTCACCAATGCTACCAGAAGGGGTGAGCTGGAGCCTACCAAGAACTCAAGAGAAGACATGCTGAGATTGGGTAGAAATTTCTGAACTGGGGGTCCCTGTTTTTCCCCTCTTTCTTTTTGTGGCATTTGAAATGCAGACTTGATCTCACAAGGGGCTGCTGCTCTGGGCCGCAACTGTAGATGTTCCTTCCTTAGCCCTAAGGAGACCTGGGCGAGTCAAAGGATGACAGCCCTTTGGAAGAATGAGAAAGTGAAAACAAGGGATTTCTCACTGTGCAGGAGGAGGAATGTGGGTAGCAAGGAAGGGTGCAAGAGAGAAATTTCTTCCCCTGGGTGGTTGAGATGGGGTGGGGTCCGGAAGGCAGCCTCTTGCCTTTTGTGTTTTTATTAGATTTCAGTTAGATACTCCACATACACATATTGTATTACATTTTACATTTATACTTACTCTTCAAAGCTGACTTGCCGCCTACTTTCTTCTGGTGTTTTATATCACATATAATTTTATCGCACTATTTTCTTCCATTTTATATATTATCATTTTCCATATTTGAGCATAGTGTATCCAAAAACAAAAAAGTCCTCAGGTTTATACAATTCTTGTCTGTAATTTACCACTACTGTTAGTTATATTAGTTTCCGTATACATTTTGCTTCTTATTATTTTCATCAACCATCACTTTTCTTAATCTTTCCCATTATGAGGTTTGTTGCCAATTCTACTATTTTTACTATTTCATCTTTTCTTTCCTTTATACAACATAAATTTTCCCAATTCTTTTTGAAATGTTTCCTCACCCTGTTGTCGAATTTTCCCGGTTAGTTTGGCTATTTCTGCATATTCCATTACCTTCTGTCTCCATTCTTCTACTGTTGGTCACTGCTGCTGTTTCCAAACCTACGCTAACAGGAACCTCGCCACTTTTGTTGCATATAAAAACAGTTTCTGGTCGTTCTTAACCAGATTTTCTCCTACCATTGCTAACAAGAATGCCTCTGGCTTTTTCAAAAACATATATCTAAAGATCTTCTTTAGCTCACTATATATATTTCCCCAGTATGTTTTTACCTATCACATGACCACCGCATGTGAGAGAAATTACCTTTTTCACCCCACATTTCCAGCAATTCTTGTTTCCTGTTTTGTACATCCTTAACAGTTTAGTTGGAGTGAGATACCATCTGTACATCATTTTTAACAGATTTTCTTTTAACAAAGTACTTGCAGTGAATTTTAGCCCAGTGTTCCATAGTCTTATCCACTTCTCGTATTCAATGCTACGGCCAACATCCATTGCCCATTTAATCATCACGCTCTTGATTTCTTCGTCTTTTGTGCACTATTCTAATAAAAACTCACAGACCTTTGACAATATTTTTGTGTTTTGTAATACTGCAGTTTCTAGTATTGATTTGGTTTGTTCGAAACCTCTTGCTTTTTTATCTTTTGAGAAAATGTCATTCATTTGGCGATACTCCATCCAACTTGATAATTTATCTTTTAGTTCCTCGTAAGGCCTGATCTTTGTTACATTGTTTTCTTCTATAAATATGTCTCTGTGCGTTAGCCATTCTCCTTTCAAATTTGATTTTTTCACTGAGAAGGCTTCTTGGGGTGGCAGCCACCATGGTGTTTTCCTTTCAAACTACTCTTTATATCTCTTCCAAACTTCGCACAATAATCTTTTTATAATATGATCTAGAAAGTCTCGGTGTACTCCATCCTTGTCATACCAAAGGTACGCGTGCCACCCGTATCTATTTCCAAACCCCTCTAGATCTAATATGTCTGTGTTCTCAAACTTCTTATGCTCCTAATTCTCTGCATCTCCTGTTTCTCAAGATGCCTTATTTCAAACAATCTACTTTCTCAAACAGGCAAAGGGAAAGTGGCAGCCAGTAGATGAAGCAGAAGACGCCCGTGCCTACGAAGAAGGTTGCAAGGAGCCCAGTTGGACCACAGCCAGGATGATGATGTTTGATACTTGCAAGGAGCCAGACCTGTGCATTGTCTATGGGGAAGCCATCAGGCAAAAGCCCATCTTCCATAATAGAACTGACAGTCAGAAGAAAGCCCACACAGTTGAGGAGGAGTGTGTATCCCTTTTTCATGGAGGAAGTTGCAGAGCCTCCTGGGAAATCACAATACAGACAATTCCTGGTGCTGCTAAGGAGCAGGATGTGTGCATTGTGGGTGAGGAGAACATCTGAGAGTTCTCCAACACCTGTGAGAGAAAGACATGTTTGCAGAAAATCAGCTCAGGGGAGGGTCCAGTTTACAGCAAAGGAGACTCCAGTGTCCCAAGTAAAACTCCAGGCCAGACTGTTGTTGATGCCACAGCCAGGATGATGATGCTTGATATTTCTAGGGAGCCAGACCTGTGCATTGTCTATGGGGAGCCCATCAGGCCAAAGCCCATCATCCATAAGAGAACTCAGGATCAGCAGGAAGCCCACCCAGTTGAGGAGGAGGAGGATGTACACCTTCTTCGTGGAGGAAGTTGCAGATCCCCCTGGGAAATCATGATGGTGACAGTTCCTGGTGCTGCTGAGGAGCAGGATGTGTGCATTGTGGGTGAGGAAAACATCTGGCACAACCCCAACATCTGTGGGAGAAAAGCGTGTTTGCAGGAAACACACTCAGTGGAGGGTCCTGATCACAGCAAACTAGACTCCAGTGTCCCCAGTCAACCTCCAGCCCAGACTGTTGTTGATGCTGCCAAGGGACAAGACATCTGCATTGTGTATGACCAAGGTGTGCTACAAAAGCACACCATGCATATCAGAATTGGGTATCCTGAGGAAACACACCCAGGGGAGGATATCGTTAAGCCTATTGCTGGCGGAGGAGATTGGAAAGGCCCCAAGGAATCCACCTTCCAGCCCGCTGTTGATGCCACCAAGGAACAAGACTCCTGCATTGTGCATGAGGAAATGGTTAGACAGAAGCCCATTTTTCAAGGAACAGCCCCCAATGAAGCCAAAGCTCAGAGAGATATGGATGCTGGTAAGTAATGGGACTCCCGGGTAATGCATATTGGGGAGGGAGGTCCCAGGTAGAATGGCTTCTTAGCTCCAGGTCTTAATGACAAGAACACAAGGCTATTTTTGAGGTCATCCCATGCTACACCAACTTACAATACACCCACTAAAAGTAGGTTCTGTTTGCTGGGGAAACTGTACTGCTCTTGAGGTGTGTGGGTGGGTGCGGGTGGGTGGGTGTGGGTGTGTATGCGCCTTGTGCAGAAAGTTCGCTTTGTAATTTTTGTTGTTTTGTTTGTTGTTCACAACTACTTTCCCTATGCTCATAGTCTGCTACTGTAATGGTTGTGAGGGGTTACTTGTGCGTAAATTGCCTTCAGTTTAGTTAGTTTGCTTGCCCAACCATGCTTAGGGTCAGAGCTCGCCCTCCGTGACCTGTTAGTCACTTGCAGAATCCGAGAGTGGGCGTCTCTTGAACCTCTTCATTAGGTCCTGCACCCCCGCAGCTGGCTCCGCTGCCCCGGCGCCTGCAGTCTGGCTCATGTTTCCACTGCTTGCGCACAAGTAACGTAAATGACTCTCGGATTGCTGACCCTCTTCCAGCATAAAAGCTGTTTGACCCCGAGTCTCCTCCTATGTTCCCTGCGTGGAACGCGTCTGCGCAAGTAAGGGGAAGGCAGGGGCGTCCCAGCGCTCTCTCCACTAGTTTCGGGTGAAGGGTCTTGGAGCCCTGTCACCAATTCCTCCATCTCCCTCTCTTCTCTATGGGTGTTACGCTGAAATCCTTCCCCCCTGCTAGTCCCCTCTCCGGCATCGCTCGGGAGCCCTGCCTCCGTTTCTTGCTCTGATGGCAGTTCCCTGACAGCTACTTTTGCTGTATTGTCTGCTCTTGAGCATTAGAAAAGTTTCAATGCATCAAGAATTAGAAATCTTGATCTAACCTCGTGAGGGACAAACAATATAGCTATGCTTCCTAAAGCCAATGCAAGCTTCCACCTGCACACTGAGAAAATATTTGCTCTCATGATTAGGAACTTGCTGGTGAATCTGACGCAATGGCAAAACCAGACTAAGGATCTTGAGCAGAGTGGAAAGAAAGGTCACCCATGATGGCAACTCATTGCCCGCTTTGGCAGCAATGGTCCAAAAGTATATCAAAAAGACAAAACCTATTACATTGAATGTCTCAGTTTCCATCTCTCTCTCTCTGACATCCATGTTTTTCTTCTCTGTTATCCAGCAGGTGTTGTGCAGTGGAGACAGAACAAAAGGAAATCTTTGAAAAAAGCACAAGATGAGAAATGGAACCTTACAGTACATAAAAGAACCCACACAGGGGAGAAGCCTTTCAAATGTACAGTGTGCAAGAAAAGCTTTAATGTGAGATCAAACCTTAATGCACATCAAAGAACTCACACAAGGGTGAAGCCCTACAAATGTTCTGTGTGTGGGAAACGTTTCGTACGCAGCTCATACCTTAATGCACATCAAATAACTCACACAAAGAAGAAGCTCTACAAATGTTCTCAGTGTGGGAAACGTTTCGCACACAGCTCATACCTTACAGTACATAAGAGAACTCACACAGGGGAGAAACCTTTCAAATGTTCAAAGTGTGAGAAAAGTTTCAATTACAGCTCAAACCTTACCAGACATAAAAGAACTCACACAGGGGAGAAACCTTTCAAATGTTCAGTCTGTAATAAATGTTTTGCTCAGACGTCAAACCTTACTAGTCATCAGAGGATTCACAAAGGGCAGAGACCCCATGAATGCTCAATATGTGGAAAGAGCTTCACCTGTAAATCCAACCTCAAGAGGCATCAAAAGCACCACACAAGGGAGACGCCCAACCAGGGTTCAAATCTCAGTCAGAGTTTAGATGATGAATCAAGACCTTATGTAGGTGAGAACACACAGCGGATTTAAACCATGTAACTTCAACTATGGTAAGAAGGTCGCATCCACACAATACTTTTAAAGCTTCCCCCAAGGAATCCTGGGAACTTCAGTTCTTAAGGGAGCTGGCAATTGTAGGTCTATGAAGTACAAACTACTGTTTCCAGAATTCTTTTAACAAACCATAGAAAAGCTATAAATGTGCTTTAAAGGGGTGGTGCGAATGTGACCTCAGCCTCGGTTTCCATCTTTTGGGTGTCGCAGGAGCCACGCAGAGGCCACGTCCCCCCCTGAACCTCCCAATACACACACATAATACATGCTTTGGGCAGGTTCTTGAGTCTTTTAAGTGACTAAAACTCATTGCCTCAACTGGGTTGTTGTTTATTGTTTGTGTGGATTCCATGTGATTGTTGAAAAGTTTTTTTTTACATATAATAAAGTGCCTTCATTTTAATAAGTTATACTATTAAAATTGCTCTTGGGAGAATCTAGAGAAAACACAGCTCTTTCCTTGGCCAGAGCAAAGTCAACCAGCACCTTTCTCTCTTGACACTGGGAATTTCTCCCCAATAACCATGAAGTAACCATGTCGGGGATAATTTATGTGATTCTTTGGGCTTTTGAAACCAAAGAGAAGGATTGATCCAAGGAAGGAAGGGAAGGTTGAAAGGCTTCAGAGGCTTCCCTGTTGGAAATGTAAAATTGACACAGTAGCTCCTTCTGCTTTTTAGATTTGTTTAGAGACTACCAATCCTGAATAATAAAGTTGTATAAATATTACATTTTGTACTCTTCTGTTTTCTCTGGCTCCTCAAGAAAAATGGATGCAGCTTTCCAATTTAGGTTGCAGATTCCAGCACACGTAGCACACATTCACACCATTATTATAATTAATAATAATATATTGCTGGGTTTCCCATGCAGTGAAAGCAATGTTATACTGCTTTAAACAGTCATGGCCTCCCCCAAGGAATTCTGGGAGTTAAAGGTTAAGAGTGCTGAGATGGGTTAGGGGAGACCTGCTATTCTCCTCACAGAGCTACAGTTTCCAACATTACTGGGGGAGAGAAACTGATGGTTAAACCACTTTGCCCTAGATGCTCAAAGAACCCTAAAAGATTGGTGAATTGCAGAAGCCAAACTGGATTTTATTCAGGATGACTCGGTCCTCTGTATATATGAAGACTTTATCAACCATAAATCATTGGCCACAGCTGTAACTGAAGCTGTGACAGACAGAATGAGAAAGCTTCCCCATAGTTATATTTCCCTATGAGATATAGCTTAACCTGTTGAAATTCTGCCTGCTACACAGCTGTTAAAGGCCCAAGGATCAGAATAAGTACACTCAAAGGAAGGGAGAAGCAGCTTTTGAGGACTTGGGGGATTCCTATTGCCTGATATCTACAACACACAAATCACTCACAGCTCTGAATTCACTCATTGGCTGAACGGCTGGTGCCTAGAAATAAGGAAGAAAGGTACTGAAGGGAGAAGGAAGGGTTAATAAGGCAAAGAAGCTAAAAGTTGTGCAGCTAGCAGAAACCGCAAATGCGTCAGCTCTGTAGGTCAGAAGCTGCTTCCTGTTTTCAGCTCTGTGGGCCAGAAGCTGCTTCCTGTTTTCAGCTCTGCAGACTGGGAGCTGTTTCCTGTTTTTGTGCTACCTGTTTTAGAAATATTTTTAGAAATACAAGACATACATGCAGGGCATGAGAAGGATTTCTCTCTGCCTTCTCTGTACCATTGTACCTTGTAAGGGTTGCTCTCAAATATTTCCTGCAGTAAATTCCTGTGCTAATCCTGTTTTTGCAGTTGCGGCAGTTTAGCAAACAATGGGTGTTTGCTAAACTCAGGCAGGTCAAGAGTCCAGCTTCCTGCCTTACCAGCTAGCCAGAAAATTGCAGCTGTTTGCAAATTTAACCAGCCTGCTAAAGAGGACTCACTCTGTCTTTTATAACATGCATTTGTTTTCATATTTCAAAACTACAAACCATGTTTGGGCGCCTTGGCGAAAAGGTGGTTTCTAGGGGGATGCATACCCCTAAACATTTTGTGAATCTAATGGAAGAAACTAATTTTTAAAACTTTTTAGTTTCTTCCACGGCAAATCATCACCATGTTTCCTGCCATACGCTTCCTGTCTTAAGTAATGCAAAGATAAGAAAGACACGTATGAGGAAGTGCTTAGCCAGCAGAAAGATGTGCCATATAAGGGAATAAGTTGAACATTTGCCAGCTGATTGGGGAAAATTTGAGGAAGGAATGGGAGGGGGGGGGGAAATGCTCAAAAGGTATAAGAAGGCTTGCTGAAATGTATTTCTTTACAGCCAGCTTTCAGGAGGTATCCTGCTGGTTGTCTCTATGTACAGATTGTCTCTGTGCACAGATTTCAATAAACTTTTTCTCCAAAGAAGATTTTGCTTTCCTGGTACTTTTGTTCCCTCCAAGGTCCGGGGATGGCGAGGCTGATGGATCCCTAGGTAAATAAGGCTTCAGTACAATCCCAGGGAAGAGCATTCCAGGAGTAAGGAGGCATCTCAGAATAGGCCGGTTCTCAGGTTCCCTAAATGGGACTGCTGTAAATAGCCCCCCTTTTTGCAACCCCCTCTTTAACCCCAATTGATTAAGCAAGGACCAGAGTGTGGCCGGCCACGTGCCTCGGGTGGTGACATGTGGAGACAGACCCATGGTCATCATTACATCCACAGCCAGTCGCCTTGGTGCTGATGGTTGGAAAATGCCCTGGGGGTGCCTGCAAGCCCCCCGAACTCTGAGTGTCCTCCGGTACGAGCAGCTCTGGAAAAGGTATCTCCCTTGCGTGGCGAGTTCCCGCCTCCCGCCAGTGGTAAAGAATGACACAAGACACCATAATTAAGATTAATGGGCTAAAATTGGCCACAACTTTATTGGTTACAGGTAAGAGCGGTATTGGCTTAGGCACTGGTCCTATCTGTCTATCCGGCTTCAGCCTTATGGCTTGAAGAGCGGCAAGGGTTAACACCAGCAGGGGGTGTGCCCTCTGGGCATAGCCCAGTCTCCCTCACCTCCCCCTGCCCTGAACCACTGTGATGAGGGACTCTGCTATTCTTCCCAGCTCCTCTCCTTCCAGACACATCTCCACTCCCTCAATAATAACAGAGAACAACCAAAACAAAAAAATTCCTTCCAGTAGCACCTTAAAGACCAACTAAGTCAGTTCTTGGTATGACCTTTCGTGTGCATGCACACTTCTTATCTGAAGAAGTGTGCATGCACACGAAAGCTCATACCAAGAACTGACTTAGTTGGTCTTTAAGGTGCTACTGGAAGGAATTTTTTTGTTTTGACTATGGCAGACCAACACGGCTACCTATCTGTAAAGAGAACAACCAAACAAACACAAAGGTAAAACAGTTAAAACCATTGGAGCAGCAGGCCTGTCTCTAGCTGCCTGAGCCCAAATAACCCTCCTAAAACCTAGACATTTGCTTTAAAAAGAAAAAGTCTGCTCAGGTGGGCATGTTGCAACCCCGAAGAGGACATGTCCTGGTTTTCCCAGACATATGGCAACCCTACAGTGTATAAAATTCATTGCTACAAAAGGTTTGATGCACAATAGTATCATCATGTTCAGGACCCCTCAACTTCTGAACACCAGATTCTGGGTCTTCTACGTCCAGTAACTTGTCTTCCTAGAGCTATCCGATTGGCCACTGTAGAAAATAGAATGCTGGACTAGCTTATCGTCAACCTAACATTACCAGGGTCAAAACATTTTTTAAAGAAAACCACAAAAGTTGATGTTATTATATTGACAGTATGTGAAACCGGGCCACAATTTAAACAAAAACAAAAAACAAAAAAGCTATAACTCAAAGTGCAGGAGGGGAAAAGAGGGCATTTCTGTCTTTTTCTCTCTCTGCTGTTTAATTTCTATTTTCAGATCACCCTTCTGCCCTGCCACAGTTTGTTTTTCTGTGAACTCCAATTCCCAGCAGCCATTGCACTTCCCACATAAACGATCAACACCTGGCCTCATTTATCTGAGCAAACACCCAAGTGGGACAGTGAAGGGGCTTGAGATGAAGAAGGAAGGTCTGTGAATTCACCAATGTCTACCAGAACAGGTGAGCTGGAGCCTACCAAGAACTCAAGATAAGACCTGCTGGGATTGGGTAATAAATTCTGAACTGGGGGTCCCTGTTTCCCCCCTCTTTCATCCTCTTTGTGGCATTTGAAATGCAGACTTGATCTCACAAGGGGCTCCTGCTCTGGGCCTCGAGTGTAGACCTGCCTTAGTCCTAAGGGGACTTGGGTGAGTCAAAGGATGACAGCCCTTTGGAAGAATGAGAAAGTGAAAACAAGGGATTTCTTATTGTGCGGGATGAGGAATGTGGGTAGCAAGGAAGGGTGCAAGAGAGAGATTTCTTCCCCTGGGAGGTTAAGATGGGGTGGGGCTTGGGAAGGGCGTCTCTTGCCTTCGTGTTTTGCATTAATGAAATATTTCCCTAAGGGGGAGCTTGTTTTTTGTTAATTCATTTTCAATTAAAAACCTTCCAATTGGTGACAAATCAAATCTTGCCCAATCATAATACAAACAGTACAGTGGTGCCTCGCAAGACGAAATTAATCCGTTCCGCGAATCTCTTCGTCTTGCGGTTTTTTCGTCTTGCGAAGCACGGCTATTAACGGCTTAGCGGCTATTAGCGGCTTAGCGGCTATTAGCAGCTTTAAGAAAAAGGAAACAAACTCGCAAGAACTCGCAAGACGTTTCGTCTTGCAAAGCAAGCCCATTGGGAAATTCGTCTTGCAGAACAACTCAAAAAACGGAAAAACCCTTTCGTCTAGCGAGTTTTTCGTCTTGCGAGGCATTCGTCTTGCGGGGCACCACTGTACAGCCAATTATACAGTGCAACTTTAAAAAATTTCAGAAGGGGACCTCCTATGTTCTGTATCTCGAGAGAAAATGTCTTTTATTTTCTGCTTGCTTCTCTCTTGTTTTCCAATTTCATATTTCCGATCTTAACCATCCTTATCTCACAATCACTGGTGTATGACTCTCAATCTTGTTTAACAAAGTCCATATATCTGTTAACATGCAAGAGGCAAATTTTATTCCATGTTGATCTCTTTCAGTTGCTTTTAAAACACAGTCCTCCCAATGGCCCCTTCTTTCGCTCCACTACTTTTAGCTCCAAAGACTCTGGGCTCTCTTCCAAGACTCCTTCAACTGATAAAATTTATGGCGCAGCAATCTTTCTGATCTCTTAACGAACCAATGTTTCAGTAAAAAACAATGCCATGGAGCATACTATGCAATCAGTATTTATGTAGAGACTGTTTTCAGTTCCTCTAAAATCCAAGCCAGCTTTCCACAGGCCTTAGGAAAGCCAGCAGAAATCCAGTAGTCACCGTCACTTTCTACTTAATCCATATATGAGAATAATCCATTCAGACAAATCGAATTTTGTGTGAAATTTCCCCCCCCCTTTTTTAGTCCATCAAATATCTTGAGCGTACACACACACACCCCACCATAGGGGAGGCCGTTTATTTTTCTTCCTGTGCAACAGCAGTCTCCATTTTTTTTCCCCTCAGCCTGGGCCGCTTTCATATCTGATCTTGTTTTGCCAGTTCTAATTGGGGCTCTCTGCCGGGGACTGGGCAGCCATGTATCCAACTAATTTTTACACGTCCTCCTGCAATTCCTTTAGGTATTTGATTCTTTCTTGGCGCGGTTCGCCATATCATGAAGTAGCAAATATAAAGAATGTACAAAAATGGCTGCCGCTCACCTCATAAATCAAAGCACAAAGATGAGAGTCCTTTTCAAGTCCAAACCTTGGCATCCAGTGATTGGTTAGTTTAGCAGATCTTTTCCGTATCTTTCTTTCCAGAACATGCCTGTTTCTTAGGCCGAATTCAATAATTTTTAAAAACAGGGATCTCCTGGCTCATGCTGACTGGCTCTGGAGAGTTCCCAGTTCATGCAGGGCACACCCAGCAGCCTTACCCTTGCATTCTGAAGCGAGCAGCAGATAATGGACGATCTGCGGGTCATGGCCTGTCCCCCCTTAAGCTGGGGTGTCAGCAGAGATCATTACTGCCATATCAACCCTTATAACCTGCACAGTTGAGGTCCGATGTTATAAGAAAAGCAGCCATTTCCCAAAGCCAGGAAACCAGAATTCCAAGAGGGTGGCTTGTTTAAGGCAGACCTGCAGCCCAGAATCCACAAAGGAAAGGAAAAGAGGGACAAGATGTGTATTAGGGCTTCTGCACGTGGAGGTTGCAACATGTCCTGGAGCAAAGATCAAAAGAGTCTTAGGAGAAAGGAACACAGCTCAATAGTAGAGTGCCTGCCTTGCATTGCAGAAGGTGGCAAGTTCAATCCCCAGTATCTCCATGTAGGGTTTGGGAGAGGCTTCCCATATGAAACCCTGGAGAGCTGCTTCCAATCAGTGTAGACAGTACTGAGCTAAGTGGCCAAAGTTACTATTCTCTTGTGTATATGAGGATCATGAAGGAAAACATTCATTTCTGAGCTATTTTCCTAAAAGAGTAAGATGGAGAGTGTCTAGTGTGCATATGGGGCACACAATATATCCTCTGAAAGCTGAGCTGAACACGATACTTCTTATGTTTCCAATTCTCTGCATCTCCTGTTTCTCAAGATGCCTTATTTCAAACAATCTACTTTCTCAAACAGGCAAAGGGAAAGCGGCAGCCAGTAGATGAAGCAGAAGACGCCCGGGCCTACGAAGAAGGTTGCAAGGAGCCCAGTTGGACCACAGCCAGGATGATGATGTTTGATACTTGCAAGGAGCCAGACCTGTGCATTGTCTATGGGGAACCCATCAGGCAAAAGCCCCTCATCCACAAGAGAACAAAGGGTCAGCAGGAAGCCCACCCAGCCCATCCAGTTGAGGAGGGTGTATCCGCTTTTCCTGGAGGAAGTTGCAGAGCCTCCTGGGAAATCACAGTACAGACGATTCCTAGTGCTGCTAAGGAGCAGGATATGTGCATTGTGGGTGAGGAGAACATCTGGCGGTACTCCAACACCTGCGTGAGAAAGACGTGTTTTCAGAAAATCAGCTCAGCGGAGGGTCCAGTTTACAGCAAAGGAGACTCCATTGTCCCAAGTAAAACTGCAGCCCAGGGTGTTGTTGATGCCACAGCCAGGATGATGATGCTTGATACTTGCAAGAAGCCAGACCTGTGCATTGTCTATGGGGAACCCAGCAGGCCAAAGCCCATCGTCCATAAAAGAACGGAGGGTCAGCAGGAAGACCACCCAGCTGAGGAGGAGGAGGATGTACACCTTCTTCGTGGAGGAAGTTGCAGATCCCCCTGGGAAATCATGGTGGTGACAGTTCCTGGTACTACTAAGGAGCAAGATGTGTGCATTGTAGGTGAGGAAAACATCTGGCAGAACCACAACATCTGTGAGAGAAAAGCGTGTTTGCAGGAAACGCTCTCAGTGGAGGGTACAGTTCACAGCAAACTAGAGTCCAGAGTCCCCAGTGAACCGCCAACCCAGACTGTTGCTGATGCTGCTAAAGGACAAGACACCTGCATTGTGTATGACCAAGGTGTCCTACAAAAGCACACCGTCCATATCAGAATTGGGTATTCTGAGGAAACACACCCAAGGGAGGATATAGTTAAGCCTATTGCTGGCGGAGGAGATTGGAAAGGCCCCAAAGAATCCACCTTCCAGCCTGCTGTTGATGCCACCAAGGAACAAGACTCCTGCATTGTGCATGAGGAAATGATTAGACAGAAGCCCATTTTTCAAGGAAGAGTCCCCAGTGAAGCCACAGCTCAGAGAGATATGGATGCTGGTAAGTAATGGGACTCCCGGGTAATGCATATTGGGGAGTGAGGTCCCAGGTAGAATTGCTTCTTAGCTCCAGGTCTTAATGACAAGCACACAAGGCTATTTTTGAGGTCATCCCATGCTACACCAACTTACAGTAGACCCACTAAAAGTAATGGACATAGAACCCACTCTATCTAGGTTTTGTTTGCTGGGGAAACTGTACTGCTCTTGAGTTGTATATATTTATATATACGCCTTGTGCAGAAATTTTTCAATTTCGCTTTGTACTTTTTGTTGTTTTGTTTGTTGTTCACAACTACTTTCCCTACCTTCATAGTCTGCTATCTTTGCTGTATTGTCTGCTCTTGAGCATTAGAAAAGTTTCAATACATCAAGAATCAGAAATCTTGATCTAACCTTTTGATGGACAAACAATATAGCTATGCTTCCTAAAGCCAATGTAAGCTTCCAGCTGCAGACTGAGAAAATATATCCTCTCGAGAGTAAAATCTATACAGGTAGAAATTTGCTGGTGAATCTGAGGCAAAGACAAAACCAGACTCCGGATATTGAGCAGAGTGGAAAGAAAGGTCACCCATGATGGCAACTTACTGCCTGCTTAGACAGCAATGGCCCAAAAGTGTATCAAAAAAACAAAACCTATTACATTGAATGTCTCAGTTTCCATCTCTCTCTCTGACATCCATGTTTTCCTTCTCTCTTATCCAGCAGGTGTTTTGCAGTGGAGACAGAACAGAAGGAAATCTTTGAAAAAAGCACAGGATGAGATGGTGGAGCAGAACCTCCTGAGTCACAAAGGACCAAGGAGGGAAAAGAGAAGCCACAGAAAACGGAAGACAGACAAATCCATCGTTCCTCAAAGTAGCTTCTTCACTGAGCAAGAAGACCAACCAGAAATCAGAGACTCTTTGAGAGCGTCCACAGAGGAGAAAACAATTCAAACGGCAGAATCTGGAGAAATAAGCAATGGGAGCAGAAACAATGGAAACAGCCCCACATGCCCTACAGAGGTGAAGCGATTTACTTGTTTGGAGTGTGGAAGGTGTTTCAGGAAGCAGAAGCAGTTTGCTGCCCATCAGAAGATTCACACAGGACAGAAAACACATAAATGTGCAGACTGTGGAAAGAGCTTCCGCAAGAAATGGACCCTTACACTACATAAAAGAAGCCACACAGGGGAGAAGCCGTACAAATGTTTGGAGTGCGATAAAAGCTTCAATTACATTTCACACCTTACTAGACATCAAAGAATCCACACAGGGGAGAAGCCTTTTAAATGTTCGAAGTGTGAGAAAAGCTTCACTGTCAGCTCAAGCCTTACCAAACATCAAAGAACTCACACAAAGGAGAAGCCTTACAAATGTTTGCAGTGCGATAAAAGCTTCACTGACAGCTCAAACCTTACAGTACATAAAAGAACTCACACAGGGGAGAAGCCCTACAAATGTTCTGTGTGTGGAAAACATTTCTCACAGATCTCAAACCTTAAAGTACATGAAAGAACTCACACAGGAGAGAAACTGTACAAGTGTGAACAATGTGGAAAAAGCTTCACCCGTAAATCAGACCTGCAGAGGCATCAAAAGCACCACACAAGGCAGACACCAAACCAGGATTCAAATCTCAGTGAGCGTTTAGATGATGAATCGAGACCTCATGAAGGTGAGAACGCACAACGGATGGAAACCATGTAACTTCCTCAACTATCATAAGAAAGTTGCATGCACACAATATATTTAAAGCTTCCCCCTAAAGAATACTGGGGACTTAAAGGTGTTCGTAAAGGTGTCTGGAATTTAGACCTATGAGGTTGAAACTACTGTTTCCAGAATTCTTTTGAGAAAGCCATATAATAACTACAAAGGAGATTTAAAGGTTTGGTGTGGATGTGACCTCAGTCTCGGCGTCCATCTCTTGGGTGTCGCAGGAGCCACCCAGAGGCCACATCCCCCCTGAATCTCCCAATACACACACATAATCCATGCTTTGGGTGGGTTCTTGAGTCTTTTAAGTGGCTAAAATACATTGCCTCAGGTTTTGTGTCCATTCTTTGTGTAGATTCCATGTGATAGTTTTGTGTGTGTGTGTGTGTGTGTGTGTGTGTGTATTGAAGTTGCTTTATCGCAATCAGTTAGGCTATGAAAATTGCTCTTGGGAGAATCTAGAGAAAACTCAGCTCTTTCCTTGGCCAGAGCACAGTCAACCAGCACCTTTCTCTCTTGACATTGGGAATTTCTCTTGGCACCCCAATAAATGTGAGGGCTCTTCTGTTCATCCGGCTGAATTAACCATGTTGGGGATAATCTACGTGATTCTTTAGGCTTTTGAAACCAAAGAGAAGGATTGACCCAAGGAAGGAAGGGAAGGTTGAAGGCTTCAGAGGCTTCCCTGTTGGAAATGTAAAATTGACACAGTAGCTGCTTCTACTTTTTAGATTTGGTTTGAGACTACCGATCCTGAATAATAAAGTTGTTAAATATTATGCTTTGTGCATTATTATTATATTAATAATAATTTATTATTTATACCCCACCCATATTGCTGGGTTTCCCGTGAAGTGAAAGCAATGTGATACTGCTTTAAACAGTCAATACTTCCCCCAAGGAATTCTGGGAGCTAAAGGTTGTTAAGAGTGCTGAGATGGGTTACCCTTCAATATTTGGGAGAGGTGATGGCGCTCCTCCCCCCATCTCATCTACATAACAATATCCATACCAATGCCTAACTGCCAAGACCAGAGAGGTTGTGACGATTTCCTACGAGGTAGGCAAAAAAACAAATGGCCGGTGCCAATTTGCTAAGTGGAAAAAACTCCTACCAGGCCCCTTAACGGCGACCAACCAAAGTCCATAGCAAGGTCATATAAGGAAACCTTGAAGGGCGGACGGGTGGGAAACCGGTCAGCTGAGCGATCCGAAAGAGGGCGATTCCCCGGGCCGCGCTTGCCTTAAATGGGGCAAGCCACACACCCCGAACCAGCCAATTGGCTGGCTCGGAGGATGACGCGGCCCGAGGATTCCCCAGTCCGCGCGGGGCTGCAAGCCAGCCACCGCGCACGTGTTGGGGGCGTGAGCCTACAACACCACCTCCTCCCAAGGTCAGAAGTGGCTTTGCGTGGTGAGTTCCCGCCTCCCACCAGTGGTAAATAACAACACAAGACACCATAATTAAGATTAATGGGCTAAAATTGGCCACAACGTTATTGGTTACAGGTAAGAGCGGTATTCGCTTAGGCATTGGTCCTATCCATCTATCCAGCTTCAGCTTGAAGACCGGCAAAGGTTAACACCAGCAGGGGGTGTGCCCTCTGGACATAACGCAGTCTCCCTCACCTCCCCCTGCCCTGAACCACTGTGATGAGGGACCCTGCTATTCTTCCCAGCTCTTCTCCTTCCAGACACATCTCCACTCCCTCAATAATAACAGAGAACAACCAAACACACACAAATGTAAAACAGTTAAAACCATTGGAGCAGCAGGCCTGTCTCTAGCTGCCTGAGCCCAAATAACCCTCCCAAAACATGGATTATGTCCTAGACATTTCCTTTAAACAGAAAAAATCTGCCCAGGTGGGCATGTTGCGCCCCCAAAGAGGACATGTCCTGGTTTTCCCAGACATATGGCAACCCTACAGTGTATAAGATTTATTGCTACAAAAGGTTTGATGCACAATAATATCATCATGTTCAGGACTCCACAGCTTCCGAACACCAGATTTTGGGTCTTCTACGTCCAGTAACTGGTCTTCCTAGAGCTATCCGATTGGCCACTGTAGAAAATAGAATGCTGGACTAGCTTATGGTCAAGCTAACATTACCAGGGTCAAAATCTTGTTTTAAGAAAACCACAAAAGTTGATGTTATTATATTGAGAGTATGTGAAACCAGGCCACAATTTAAACAAAAACAAAAAACAAAGCTATAACTCAAAGCGCAGGAGGGGAAAAGAGGGCATTTCTGTCTTTCTCTCTCTGCTGTTTAATTTCTCTTTTCAGATCACACTTCCTTCCTGCTACAGTATGTTTTTCTGTGAACTCCAATTCCCAGCAGCCTTTGCACTTCCCACATAAAGGATCAACACCTGGATCCATTTAGCTGAGCAAACACACAAGTGGGACAGTGAAGGCGCTTGAGATGAAGAAGAAAGTCTGTGAATTCACCAATGTCTATCAGGAGGGGTGAACTGGAGCCTACCAAGAACTCAAGAGAAGACATGCTGGGATTGGGTAGAAACTTCTGAACTAGGGGTCCCTGTTTCCCCCCCTTTTTCATCCTCTTTGTGGCATTTGAAATGCAGACTTGATCTCACAAGGGGCTCCTGCTCTGGGTCTCAAATGTAGACCTGCCTTAGTCCTAAGAGGACCCGGGTGAGTCTAAGGAAGCTGGCATTCCTCTAGAGGAATGAGAAAGTGACAACAAGTTTTGTGGGAGGAGGAATATGGTCAGCAAGGAAGAATGCAAGAGAGGGAATTCAACCCATGGATGGGTAAACAGGGGTGGGGTCTTGGCTTTTGCATTCATTAAATATTTAATTATCAGAAGGGAAAAGAGGGACAGGGTGTGTATAAGGGCTTCTGCAGATAGATGATGCTACATTTAAGGTGCAAAAATGCTGCATTTCGTAGAACAAAGATCAACAAGGTCTTAGAGGGAAGGAATGCAGTTCAGTGGGGGAGTACCTGCTTTGCCTTGCAGATGGTTGCAGGTTCAATCCCCAGTATCTCCATGTAGGGCTTGGGAGAGGCTTCCCATATGAAACACTGGAGAGCTGCTGCCAGTCAGTGTAGACAGTACTGAGCTAAGTGGCCAAAGATACAATTCTCTTCTCTTCCCTTTTTTCCATCAAATATCTGCAGCCCCCCCCACCCCCGGAAGGCCGATTTTTTTTCCCCCTTCCTTCCTGTGCAACAGCCGACTCCATTTCCCCCCCCCTCAGCCTGAACCGCTTTCATATCTGATCTTATTTTGCCAGTTCTAATTGGGGCTCTCTGCCGGGGACTGCGCAGCCATGTATCCAACTAATTTTTACAGTTCCTCCTGCAATTCCTTTAGGTAATTGATTCTTTCTTGGTGAGGTTCTCCATATCATGAAATAGCAAATAGAAAGAATGTACAAAAACGGCTGCCGCTCACCTCATAAATCAAAGCACAAAGATGAGAGTGCTTTTCAAGTCCAAACCTTGGGCATCCAGTGATTGGTTAGTTTAGCAGATCTTTTCCATCTCTTTCTTTCCAGAACACGCCTGTTTCTTAGTCCGAATTCAATAATTTTTAAAAACAGGCATTTCCTGGATAATGTCGAATAGCTCTGGAGAGTTCCCAGTTCGCGCAGTGCGCACCCAGCAGCCCTGCCCCACATTCTGAAGCGAGCGGCAGATAACGGACGATCTGTGGGTCATGGCCAGTCCCCCCCTTACGCTGGGGTGTCTGCAGGGATAATTAGCCCCGTATCATCCCTAATAACCTTCACGGTATGGTCTGATGTGATGGGGAAAACAGCCATTTCCCACGCCCAGGAAACCAGAAGTCCATGGGTGGGGGGGCTTGTTTAAGGCAGACCTGCAACCCAGAGTCCACAATGGAAAGGAAAAAAGGGGCAGGATGTGTATTAGGGCTTCTGCAGGTGGAGGTTGCTACATGCCCTGGAGCAAAGAGCAGAAGAGTCTTAGGAGGAAGGAAGGCAGCTCAGTGGTAGAGTGCCTCCCTTACATTGCAAAAGGCGGCACGTTCAATCCCCAGTATCTCCATGTAGGACTTGGGAGAGGCTTCCTGTATGAAACCCTGGAGAGCTGCTGCCAGTCAGTGTAGACAATACTGAGCTAAGTGGCCAAAGTTACTATTGTATATGAGGATCATGAAGGAAAACATTCATTTGTGAGCTATTTTCCTAAAACAGTAAGATGGAGAGTGTCTAGTGTGAATATGGGGCACACAATGTATCCTCTGAAAGCTGAGCTGAACACGATACTTCTTATGTTTCTAATTCTCTGCCTCTCCTGTTTCTCAAGATGCCTTGTTTCAAACAATCTACTTTCTCAAACAGGCAAAGGGAAAGCGGCAACCAGTAGATGAAGCAGAAGACGCCTGTGGCTAAGAAGAAGGTTACAAGGAGCCCAGTTGGACCACAGCCAGGATGGTGATGTTTGATACTTGCAAGGAGCCAGACCTGTGCATTGTCTATGGGGAACCCATCAGGCAAAAGCCCATCTTCCATAAGAGAATGGAGGGTCAGCAGAAAGCCCACCCAGTTGAGGAGGAGGATGAACCCCTTTTTCATGGAGGAGGTTCCAGAGCCTCCTGGGAAATCACGGTACAAACAATTCCTGGTGCTGCTAAGGAGCAGGATGTGTGCATTGTGGGTGAGGAGAACATCTGGCAGTACTCCAACACCTGCGTGAGAAAGACATGTTTGCAGAAAATCAGCTCAGCGGAGGGTCCAGTTTACAGCAAAGGAGACTCCAGTGTACCAAGTAAAACTCCAGCCCAGACTGTTGTTGATTCCACAGCCAGGATGATGATGCTTAATAATTCTAGGGAGCCAGACCTGTGCATTGTCTATGGGGAACCCATCAGGGCAAAGCCCATCATCCATAAGAGAACTGAGGGTCAGCAGGAAGCCCACCCAGCTGAGGAGGAGGAGGATGTACACCTTCTTCGTGGAGGAAGTTGCAGATCCCCCTGGGAAATTATGGTGGTGACAGTTCCTGGTACTACTAAGGAGCAGGATGTGTGCATTGTAGGTGAGGAAAACATCTGGCACAACCCCAACATCTGTGAGAGAAAAGCGTGTTTGCAGGAAACGCTCTCAGTGGAGGGTACCGTTCACAGCAAACTAGACTCCAGAGTCCCCAGTGAACCGCCAGCCCAGACTGTTGGTGATGCTGCTAAAGGACAAGACACCTGCATTGTGTATGACCAAGGTGTCCTACAAAAGCACATTGTCCGTATCAGAATTGGGTATCCTGAGGAAACACACCCAGGGGAGGATATAGTTAAGCCTATTGCTGGCGAAGTAGATTGGAAAGGCCCCAAAGAATCCACATTCCAGCCTGCTGTTGATGCCACCAAGGAACAAGACTCCTGCATTGTGCATGAGGAAATGGTTAGACAGGAGCCCATTTTTCAAGGAAGAGCCCCCAGTGAAGCCACAGCTCAGAGAGATATGGATGCTGGTAAGTAATGGGACTCCCAGGTAATGCATATTGGGGAGGGAAGCCCCAGGTAGAATTGCTTCTTAGCTCCAGGTCTTAATGACAAGAACACAAGGCTATTTTTGAGGTCATCCCATGCTACACCAACTTACAGTAGACCCACTAAAAGTAATGGACATAGAACCCACTCTATGTAGGTTTTGTTTGCTGGGGAAACTCTACTGCTCTTGAGAGGTGTGTGTGGGTGTGGTTGTGGGTGTGTATGCGCCTTGTGCAGAATTTTTTCAAGTTCGCTTTGTAATTTTTGTTGTTTCGTTTGTTGTTCACAACTTCTTTCCCTATGTTCATAGCCTGCTACTTTTGCTGTATTGTCTGCTCTTGAGCATTAGAAAAGTTTCACTGTACACCTTCCTTGTACAGTTTCTCCCCTGTATGGCAAGACCTTGTATGTCTGGAAAGACCTCCGCTCTCATGGAAGCTTTTTCTACACACAGGGCATCTGTAGGGTTTCTCTCCTGTATGCCTTCTTTTATGTACTGTAAGGTGTGAGCTGTGTGCGAAACATTTATCACACTCCAAACACTTGTAAGGCTTCTCGTTTGTGTGAGTTCTTTGATGGTTAGTAAGGTTTGAGCTGTCAGTGAAGCTTTTCTCACACTTTGAACATTTAAAAGGCTTCTCCCCTGTGTGAGTTCTCTTATGTAGTGTAAGGGTCCATTTCCTGCAGAAGCTCTTTCCACAGTCTGCACATTTATGGGATTTCTGTCCTGTGTGAATCTTCTGATGGGCAGCAAACTGCTTCTGATACCTGAAGCTCCTTCCACACTCCAAACAAGTAAATCGCTTCATCTCTGTAGGGCATGTGGGGCTGTTTCCATTGTTTCTGCTCCCACTGATTATTTCTCCAGATTCTGCCGTTTGAATTGTTTTCTCCTTTGTGGATGTTCTCAAAGCATCTCTGTTTTCTGGTTGTTCTCCTTGCTCAGTGAAGAAGCAAGGGAAACTGTATTGCTCTTGAGAGGTGTGGGTGGGTGCGGGTGTGGGTGTGGGTGTGGGTGTGGATGCGCCTTGTGCAGAATTTTTTCAAGTTCACTTTGTAATTTTTGTTGTTTTGTTTGTTGTTCACAACTACTTTCCCTATGTTCATAGTCTGATACTTTTGCTGTATTGTCTGCTCTTGAGCATTAGAAAAGGTTCAGTGCATCAAGAATTAGAAATCTTGATCTAACCTAATGATGGACAAACAATATAGCTATGCTTCCTAAAGCCAATGTAAGCTTCCACCTGCAGACTGAGAAAATATTTGCTCTCGAGAGTAGAATCTCTACAGGTAGAAACTTGCTGATGAATCTGACGCAATGGCAAAACCTGACTAAGGATCTTGAGCAGAGTGGAAAGAAAGGTCACCCATGATGGCAACTCATTGCCCGCTTTGGCAGCAATGGCCCCAAAAGTGTAACAAAATACAAAATATATTAGATTGAATCACTCTGTTTCCATCTCTCTATGACATCCATGTTTTCCTTCTCTCATTATCTAGCAGGTGTTGTGCAATGGAGAGAGAGCAGAAGGAAATCTTCAAAAAAAGCACAGGATGAGATGGTGGAGCAGAACCTCCTGAGTCACGATGGACCAAGGAGGGAAAAGAGAAGCCACAGAAAACGGAAGACAGACAAATCCATCGTTTCTCAAAGTGGCTTCTTCACTGAGCAAGGAGACCAACAAGAAAACAGAGACTCTTTGAAAGTGTCTACAGAGGAGAAAACAATTCAACGGGCAGAGTCTGGAGGAATAAGCAGTGGGAGCAGAAACAATGGAAACAGCCCCACATGCCCTACAGAGGTGAAGCAATTTACTTGTTTGGAGTGTGGAAGGAGCTTCAGGAATCAGAAGCAGTTTGCTGCCCATCAGAAGATTCACACAGGACAGAAATCACATAAATGTGCAGACTGTGGAAAGAGCTTCTGCAAGAAATGGAACCTTAAAGTACATAAAAGAACCCACACAGGGGAGAAGCCGTACAAATGTTCGAAGTGTGAGAAAAGCTTCACTGACAGCTCAAACTTTACTAAACATAAAAGAACTCATACAAGGGAGAAGCCTTACAAATGTTTGGAGTGCGATAAAAGCTTCACAATCAGCTCACACCTTACTAAACATAAAAGAGCTCACACAGGGGAGAAGCCTTACAAATGTTTGGAGTGCAATAAAAGCTTCATTGACAGCTCAAACCTTACAGTACATAAAAGAACCCACACAGGGGAGAAGCCCCACAAATGTTCTGTGTGTGTTAAACATTTCGCACATATCTCAAACCTTAAAGTACATGAAAGAACTCACACAAGAGTGAAACTGTATGAGTGTGAACAATGTGGAAAGAGCTTCACCCGTAAATCAGACCTCAAGAGGCATCAAAAGCACCACACAAGGGAGACTCCCAACCAAGGTTCAAATCTCAGTGAGCGTTTAGATGATGAATCGAGACCTCATGAAGGTGAGAATGCACAAGGGATGGAAACCATGTAACTTCCTCAACTATCCTAAGAAAGTTGCATCCACACAATATATTTAAAGCTTTCCCCTAAAGAATACTGGGAACTTAATGGTGTTCGTAAAGGTGTCTGGAATTTAGACCTATGAGATTGAAACTACTGTTTCCAGAATTCTTTTGAGAAAGCCATATAATAGCTACAAAGAAGCTGTAAAGGTTTGGTGCGGATGTGACCTCAGTCTCGGCGTCCATCTCTTGGGCATCGCAGAAGCCACCCAGAGGCCACATCCCCCCTGAATCTCCCAATACACACACATAATCCATGCTTTGGGAGGGTTCTTGAGTCTTTTAAGTGGCTAAAATACATTGCCTCAGGTTTTGTGTCCATTCTTTGTGTAGATTGCATGTGATAGTTGAATAGTTTTATATAATTATACAATAAAGTTGCTTTATCGTAATCAGTTAGGCTATGAAAATTGCTCTTGGGAGAATCTAGAGAAAACTCAGCTCTTTCCTTGGCCAGAGCACAGTCAAGCAGCACCTTTCTCTCTTGACATTGGGAATTTCTCTTGGCACCCCAATAAATGTGAGGGCTCTTCTGTTCATCCGGCTGAATTAACCATGTTGGGGATAATCTACGTGATTCTTTAGGCTCTTGAAACAAAGAGAAGGATTGACCCAAGGAAGGAAGGGAAGGTTGAAGGCTTCAGAGGCTTCCCTGTTGGAAATGGAAAATTGACACAGTAGCTGCTTCTACTTTTTAGATTTGGTTTGAGACTACCGATCCTGAATAATAAAGTTGTTAAATATTATGCTTTGTACATTATTATTATATTAATAATAATTTATTATTTATACCCCACCCATATTGCTGGGTTTCCCATGAAGTGAAAGCAATGTGATACTGCTTTAAACAGTCAATACTTCCCCCAAGGAATTCTGGGAGCTAAAGGTTGTTAAGAGTGCTGAGATGGGTTACCCTTCAATATTTGGGAGAGGTGATGGCGCTCCTCCCCCCATCTCATCTACATAACAATATCCATACCAATGCCTAACTGCCAAGACCAGAGAGGATGTGACGATTTCCTACGAGGTAGGCAAAAAAACAAATGGCCGGTGCCAATTTGCTAAGTGGAAAAAACTCCTACCAGGCCCCTTAACGGCGACCAACCAAAGTCCATAGCAAGGTCATATAAGGAAACCTTGAAGGGCGGACGGGTGGGAAACCGGTCAGCTGAGCGATCCGAAAGAGGGCGATTCCCCGGGCCGCGCTTGCCTTAAATGGGGCAAGCCACACACCCCGAACCAGCCAATTGGCTGGCTCGGAGGATGACGCGGCCCGAGGATTCCCCAGTCCGCGCGGGGCTGCAAGCCAGCCACCGCGCACGTGTTGGGGGCGTGAGCCTACAACACCACCTCCTCCCAAGGTCAGAAGTGGCTTTGCGTGGTGAGTTCCCGCCTCCCACCAGTGGTAAATAACAACACAAGACACCATAATTAAGATTAATGGGCTAAAATTGGCCACAACTTTATTGATTACAGGTAAGAGCGGTATTCGCTTAGGCATTGGTCCTATCCATCTATCCAGCTTCAGCTTGAAGACCGGCAAAGGTTAACACCAGCAGGGGGTGTGCCCTCTGGGAATAACCCAGTCTCCCTCACCTCCCCCTGCCCTGAACCACTGTGATGGGGGACCCTGCTATTCTTCCCAGCTCTTCTCCTTCCAGACACATCTCCACTCCCTCAATAATAACAGAGAACAACCAAACACACACAAATGTAAAACAGTTAAAACCATTGGAGCAGCAGGCCTGTCTCTAGCTGCCTGAGCCCAAATAACCCTCCCAAAACCCAGACATTTCCTTTAAAGTCTGCCCAGGTGGGCATGTTGCGCCCCCAAAGAGGACATGTCCTGGTTTTCCCAGACATATGGCAACCCTACAATTCATTGCTACAAAAGGTTTGATGCACAATAATATCATCATGTTCAGGACCCCTCAACTTCTGAACACCAGATTCTGGGTCTTCTACGTCCAGTAACTGGTCTTCCTAGAAGAAGAGTTTGGATTTGATATCCCGCCTTTCACTCCCTTTAAGGAGTCTCAAAGCGGCTAACATTCTCCTTTCCCTTCCTCCCCCACAACAAACACTGTGTGAGGTGAGTGGGGCTGAGAGACTTCAAGGAAGTGTGACTGGCCCAAGGTCACCCAGCAGTTGCATGTGGAGGAGCGGAGACTCGAACCCGGTTCCCCAGATTACGAGACTACCACTCTTAACCACTACACCACACTGGCTATCCGATTGGCCACTGTAGAAAATAGAATGCTGGACTAGCTTATGGTCAAGCTAACATTACCAGGGTCAAAATCTTGTTTTAAGAAAACCACAAAAGTTGATGTTATTATATTGAAAGTATGTGAAACCAGGCCACAATTTAAACAAAAACAAAAAACAAGAAAGCTATAACTCAAAGCGCAGGAGGGGAAAAGAGAAGGAATTTCTGTCTTTCTCTCTCTGCTGTTTAATTTCTCTTTTCAGATCACACTTCCTTCCTGCCGCAGTATGTTTTTCTGTGAACTCCAATTCCCAGCAGCCTTTGCACTTCTCACATAAATGATCAACACCTGGATCCATTTAGCTGAGCAAACACACAAGTGGGACAGTGAAGGGGCTTGAGATGAAGGAGAAAGTCTGTGAATTCACCAGTGTCTACCAGAACAGGTGAGCTGGAGCCTACCAAGAACTCAAGAGAAGACATGCTGAGATTGGGTACAAATTTCTGAACTGGGGGTCCCTGTTTTCCCCCTCTTTCTTTTGTGGCATTTGAAATGCAGACTTGATCTCACAAGGGGCTGCTGCTCTGGGTTTCAAATGTAGCCCTGCCTTAGTACTAAGAGGACCTGGGTGAGTCAAAGGAGGCTGGCATTCCTCTGCAGGAATGAGAAAGTGACAGCAAGGGGCTCCCCCGTTTTGTGGAGGAGGAATATGGTCAGCAAGGAAAAATGCAAGAGAGGGAATTATTCCCATGGATGGGTAAACAGGGGTGGGGTCTTGGCTTTTGCATTAATTAAATATTTCACTAAGGGGCAGTGTCCATGTAGGAGCATGATTGCTTAAGGGAGAGTCCTTGGGGAGCTGCAACCCAGAGTCAATATCAGAAGGGGAAAGAGGGACAGGGTGTGTATAAGGGCTTCTGTAGATGGAGGATGCTACATTTCAGGAGCAAAACTGCTGCATTGCGTAGAACAAAGATCAACAAGGTCTTAGAGGGAAGGAATGCAGTTCAGTGGGAGAGTACCTGCTTTGCCTTGCAGATACAATTCTCTTCTCTTCCCTTTTTTCCATCAAATATCTGCAGCCCCCACCCCCACCCCTGGAAGGCCTATTTTTTTCCCCCCTTCCTGTGCAACAGCCGACTCCCTTTTTCCCCCCCTCAGCCTGAACCGCTTTCATATCTGATCTTATTTTGCCAGTTCTAATTGGGGCTCTCTGCCGGGGACTGCGCAGCCATGTATCCAACTAATAATTACACGTCCTCCTGCAATTCCTTTAGGTAATTGATTCTTTCTTGGTGAGGTTCGCCATATCATAGGGCTTCTGCAGGTTGCAACATTTCTTGAAGCAAAGAGCAGAAGAGTCTTAGGGGGAAGGAACCCAGCTCAATGGTAGAGTGCCTGCCTTGCATTGCAGAAGGTGGCAAGTTCAATCCGCAGTATCTCCATGTAGGACTTGGGAGAGGCTTCCTGTATCAATCCCTGGAGAGCTGCTGCCAGTCAGTGTAGACAGTATTGAGCTAAGTGGCAAAAGTTCCTATTCTCTTGTGTATATGAGGGTCATGAAGGAAAAGAATCATCTGTGAGCTATTTTCCTAAAACAGTAAGATGGAGAGTGTCTAGTGTGAATATGGGGCACACAATATGTCCTATGAAGGCTGAGCTGAACAGGATACTTCTTATGTTTCTAATTCTCTCCTGTTTCTCAAGATGCCTTATTTCAAACAATCTACTTTCCTAAATAGGCAAAGGGAAAGTGGCAGCCAGTAGATGAAGCAGAAGACACCCGTGCAAACGAAGAAGGTTGCAAGGAGCCCAGTTGGACCACAGCCAGGATGATGATGTTTGATACTTGCAAGGAACCAGACCTGTGCATTGTCTATGGGGAACCCATCAGGCCAAAGCCCATCATCCATAAGAGGAGGGAGGGTCAGCAGGAAGCCCACCCAGTTGAGGAGGAGAATGTACCCCATTTTCATGGAGGAAGTTGCAGAGCCTCCTGGGAAATCACGGTACAGACAATTCCTGGTGCTGCTAAGGAGCAGGATGTGTGCATTGTGGGTGAGGAAAACATCTGGCAGTACTCCAACACCTGCATGAGAAAGACGTGTTTGCAGAAAATCAGCTCAGGGGAGGGTCCAGTTTACAGCAAAGGAGACTCCAGTGTCCCAAGTAAAACTCCAGCCCAGACTGTTGTTGATGCCACAGCCAGTATGATGATGCTTGATACTTGCAAGGAGCCAGACCTGTGCATTGTCTATGGGGAGCCCATCAGGCAAAAGCCCATTATCCATGAGAGAACTGAGGGTCAGCAAGAAGCCCACCAAGTTGAGGAGGAGGAGGAGGTACCCCTTCTTAATGGAGGAAGTTGCAGATCCCCCTGGGAAATCATGGTGGTGACAGTTCCTGGTGCTGCTGAGGAGCAGGATGTGTGCATTGTGGGTGAGGAAAACATCTGGCACAACCCCAACATCTGTGAGAGAAAAGCGTGTTTGCAGGAAACCCACTCAGTGGAGAGTCCTGTTCACAGCAAACTGGATTCCAGAGTCCGCAGTGAACCTCCAGCCCAGACTGTTGTTGATGCTGCTAAGGGACAAGACATCTGCATTGTGCCCATTTTTCAAGGAACAGCCCCCAGTGAAGCCACAGCTCAGAGAGGTATGGATACTGGTAAGTAATGGGACTCCTGGGTAATGCATATTGGGGAGGGAGGTCCCAGGCAGAATTGCTTCTTAGCTCCAAATCTTAATGACAAGAACACAAGGCTATTTTTGAGGTCATCCCATGGTACAGCAACTTACAGTAGACCTACTAAAAGTAATGGACGGACATAGAACCCAATCTTGTGAAGAAATTGTTTTGTTTGTTGTTTGCAACTACTTTCCCTATGTTCATAGTCTGCTACTTTTGTGGATTGTCTGCTCTTGAGCATTAGAAAAGGTTCAGTGCATCAAGAATTAGAAATCTTGATCTAACCTAATGATGGACAAATAATATAGCTATGCTTCCTAAAGCCAATTTAAGCTTCTACCTGGAGACTGAGATAATATTTGCTCTAAAGAATAGGATCTCCAGAGGTAGGAACTTGCTGGTGAATCTGACAGAATGGAAAACCAGACTAAGGCTATTGAGCAGAGTGGAAAGAAAGGTCACCCATGATGGAAAATCATTGCCCACTTAGACAGCAGTTACCCAAAAAGTGTAACAAAATTACAAAACATATGAGTGTTGGAGATAAGCAGTGTCCAGTGCACAGCGGAATGATGAAAAGTACGTGCCAACATGCTCTATATTACTTTATTTACACTTCAAAGCTGGTAATTTACAGAAAAACATCTTCCCTCTGCCGGAGCAGAGAAAGGCATCCTCTCTCCTCTAAAGCACGGAGAGAATCTCCACTGAACTGCAAAGAACAGTGAAAAACAGGAAACCAGTGTACGTCACATCCAGTCTCCTTTCCCGTGAGAAAACCCAACAGCACTTGACTGTGGAATGTAAACATTGTCTTGTGACAAGCACTTCGCTGCTCAGTGAAGGAAGCAGAAACCAACATCCTCCCCCTTTCTGTGAACATCACTGGGCAGCGTGTTCGTACAATATTAGTACAAACCCAACTTCTGCACATAGGTACAGTGTTGATCCCTTGATACAATCTTGGACAATACATCAGCAGGAATTTCATTACCTGGCATATAGGACACCGTTACGAGTCCCTTTTGAATACGTTCCCTAGCATGTTGCAACTTCAATTGCAAGTGCTTCGTGCTTTGCTTACAACCTTCAGAATTCAGCAAAGCCAAACATGCTTTGTTGTCCTGGTAAACCTGGATTGGACATTTGAGAGGAATTTTTATGTCTTTGCACAATTGTAACAACCATTCACAATCCTTAAGTGAATAAGACAGTGCATTCAGTTCAGCTTCACAAGTACTTAAGCTAACTGTTGTTTGCTTCTTGCATGACCAATCAAATAGACCCTGATTGTACTTATAGCAAACTCCAGACGTACTTTTCCTGTCTGTAGTGTCACTTCCAAAACTTGCATCTGCAAATATCTCAAGACCACCAGACTTCTGATTGTTAAATCTCAGTCTGTAATGCATAGTGCCTTTCAAATACCGCGCTATGCGTTTCAGAGCTTTCCAATCCTTAACAGTAGGATTGTTGACTTGTCTGCTTAGCAAATTACAGCTAACAGCAATGTCAGGTCTTGAACATCTGGCAATGAAGTTTAGCTTGCCTAGCACACTTCTGTACAGTGTAGTATCAGAAAATGCTTCTCCAGTGTCATCTACCTGATAACCTGTTGTCATCGGTGTGTCTACAGGGTTAGCATCCATCAGGTTTAGTTTGCTTAACACATCAGCAATTTTACGTGACTGGTGTACTAGAATGTTACCATCTTGATCTCTCTCTATTTCCAGAGATAGGTAGTTGTTTACCTCACCAAGATCTTTCATGTCAAAGTGCTCTTTCAATTGAGCTAGGGCATTATTGTACATTGTGACATCCTTCCAAAAGAATAAAAGATCATCAACATAAAACAAACAATACAGTTTCTTTTGCCCCTCCTCTTTGACAAATACACATGGATCAGATTTCCCTTGCTTAAAACCTAGAGAAAACAATACTTCAGTGAGTTTTGTGTGCCAACACCGTGCACTTTGTTTGAGACCATAAAGGGACTTCTTCAGAGCACAAACAAATCCCTGTTTTACCTGTACGCCATCAGGTGGAAGCATATAAAGTGATTCATCTAGAGATCCGTACAGAAAAGCTGTATTCACATCATGGTGACTAATGTGTAGATTCTCTTCTGCAGCTAGCTTGAGCATAAGCCTAATGCTCTCATACCTCACGGTGGGTGAGTAGGTCTCGTGATAGTCTTCACCTGGTACCTGTGCAAAACCTCTGGCTACCAATCTGGCTTTGTGTCTGACTATCTTGCCATTTTGATCTGTCTTCGCTTTGAAGACCCATTTGCTTCCAAGCAGTTTCATTCCTGGAACTACTGGAACAAGGTCCCATGTTTTGTTCCTTTCCAAGGAATCAAGCTCAGCCTTCATGGCATTTAACCATGGCTCAGCTTCCTTTGAATCCAAATCCTGGATTTCTTGGAAACTTGAAGGTTCAAACACCTTCTTGGAGCTTTTAACAGCTGTTACTGCTATCTTAGCAAACTCATCAGCAAATCTCTTTGGAGGTCTGCCTTTTGTTGCTCTCTGTGACCTGCGAATTAGCCTTAAGTCTTCAACACTCTCCTCTTCCTTCTTAGGAGAAAAGTGACCTATTGTGAACAATGGTTCCTCCAATTCTTGATCAGAGCTTTCAGAGGGTCGCATAGAGGCTTTCGCACTCTTGAAATCCTCTGAATCACCCGATTCAGTTCCAGACTCAGACTCAGAACCTTCATCAGTGGGTGTGGGTTGTTGCGGTTGCTTTTGACTATCCTCAGTTTCATCACTGTCATCAGGATAACATTGGAAAATTCCCACATTCTCCCCCCACTTGGCATTGTACTCAACACTTCTTGTGAGCTTAATTGTCTTAGAGTCAGTCATCATTATTCTGTAAGACCCTTTCTGATAACCTAGAAAGATACCATGCAATCCACACTTGTCTAACTTGGAGTTTTGTGGTGAGTGAACCCACATGTCAGAACCAAAAATTTTCATGTGTTTGATGTATGGCTTCTTGCCAAACATCTTCTCATAGGGGGTACAACCAATCGCTGAAGATAACCTGTGATTATAACTGTAAGTGAAACATGAGAGAGCTTCGGCCCAATAACTCTCTGGAAGATTGGCATCATGCAGCAAGGTTTTTAACCCTTGAAGCAATGTCTGATTTGCTCGTTCCGCAAGTCCATTCTGCCATGGCGAGCGAGGACTAGACAAATCGTGTTGAATTCCTTTCTCAGTCAGAAAAGCTTCAAACTGCTGAGAAGTGAATTCTCCCCCGCGATCACTGAAAAGAGTCTTTACCTTCTTACCATGCACATTTCCCAACCAAGCACAGAATTCCTTGAACCTTGGAAAAGCCTCTGATTTCTGCTTGAGATTGTACACATAAATATACCTGGAAAATGCATCAATGAGAACCATGAAGTACCTGTTTCCACCCAAAGAGGGCGCTAGTGGACCAACCAAATCAGCATGAACAACCTGGTATGGTTCTGTAGCTTGCCTACTAGACACCTTACCTTTCGCAGCCATTTTTACCTTGTTTGCTGCGCATGCCTTGCACTTCATGTGGTACCTGCAGGGTTTAATAGTCATACCTTCAACCAAGGCAGGCATTTTAGATACTGCCTCAAAATGCAAATGACCAAATTTTCGATGAAAATCGTGAATACATTCTGCATGCAAACTTTTGTTAGAACCTGCAATGCAACAAGTGTCATCCTGCACAACATCATCAAAATACAAAACATACAAACGATCAACATATTCAGCATGCAATACATAATCATTTTTCTTTGTGATGATGCACCTTTTGTTCTTAAAGGAAACGTCAATTTTCCGCTCATTCAGCTGTCCAACGCTGAGCAGATTATGCTTGGCATCTGGCACATAAAGCACATCCTGTATCGATAAGTCCAAACTGTGAAGAACAACAGTTCCGTAGCCTTTACTGGGAATTGTGTGGTCATCCGCCTGGTGAATCGCACCTTCCTGCGGTGTAAAAGACACGAACAGTCGCTTATCGTTGCACATGTGGTGGGTCGCCGCTGAATCAACAACGAAGAAAGATCTAGACGTCTTCTGGACCTCTGCAACCTTTGGAGTGAAGCGTGAGACCATTGCCTTGTGCTGCGTTGTCCTGGACACCGGACCTTTGCCTTTGCCTCGGCCTTTTCCACGCGATGAGCTTTCGCTGCGCTGCTCTGTCTTGGCCCTGGGATATCTGCATTCCCTCTTCATATGGCCTAGACGTCCACACGTGTAGCATTTCACTGCCTTCAAAGCTTTGGCGCCATCTGGTGGTTCCACTGCACTATGGGATGACGTCTGTGAAGTCTCCCCCTTGCCCATGCAGCTATCACCCTGGCGGTCTGCTCCATTCAGAATCATGGCAGTATCACTGGCTACTGTGAGTTGAGCATTTGGCTGATTGGCATCAAATTCCCCACTTGCCTCATCCAGCCTTCTGCAGCTAGCCATCATGACTTTGGCATTAGCCTTCTGCGTCATCTTCGCTGCTTTAAATCAAGCTGCTTTATACAAGCTGCGTCTGTGTACAACTGCAGCTGCTTCATTCCAAAAGCAAGTTCAAAAGTGAAAGTTCTCTCTGCTGTCTTAAACTCATGCTGCGACACTGCTGCAGCTGCTTTACTTTCGATTTCCCCCAGCATAGGAAAAATTTATCCTTCTAGCCTTTTGCCTGTGCCACGGCAAAACCGGCTATAAAAGTTCAAAGTCCAGCCATAAAGCCATTAATTAGAAGCTGGCAGGCTGCCCGGAGCTGTAGCACATACCTCATCAAATCATCTTGACGCGCAGAGATATCGTCCGATCCGGCCCTCTGCATTCCGATCCTTTGCCGGCACTCCAATTCTTTGCTCCTTTGTTCCTTTGCCAGGAGCCCGACTTCTGGAGTCCATTCTCAAAACACTGCGTTTTTCTGGGCCCGGAACCAAATGTTGGAGATAAGCAGTGTCCAGTGCACAGCGGAATGATGAAAAGTACGTGCCAACATGCTCTATATTACTTTATTTACACTTCAAAGCTGGTAATTTACAGAAAAACATCTTCCCTCTGCCGGAGCAGAGAAAGGCATCCTCTCTCCTCTAAAGCACGGAGAGAATCTCCACTGAACTGCAAAGAACAGTGAAAAACAGGAAACCAGTGTACGTCACATCCAGTCTCCTTTCCCGTGAGAAAACCCAACAGCACTTGACTGTGGAATGTAAACATTGTCTTGTGACAAGCACTTCGCTGCTCAGTGAAGGAAGCAGAAACCAACAATGAGATTGAATCTTCCTGTTTCCATCTCTCTCTGACATCCATGATTTCCTTCTCTCTTATCCTGCAGGTCTTGTGCAGTGGAGACAGAACAGAAGGAAATCTTTGGGGAAAGCACTGGTGGAGCAGAACTACCTGAGTCAGGATGGACCAAGGAGGGGAAAGAAAAGCCACACAGATCGGAAGACAGCTGAATCCCTTGTTCCTCATAGTAGCCTCTTCACTGTGCAAGGAGAACAGCCAGAAAACAGAGATGCTTTGAGAGCATTCACAGAGGAGAAAACCATTCAAAGGGCAGAGTCTGGAGGAATAAGCAGTGGGAGCAGAAACAATGGAAACAGCCCCACATGCCCTACACAGGTGAAGCAATTTACTTGTTTGGAGTGTGGAAGGAGCTTCAGGAATCAGAAACAGTTTGCTGCCCATCAGAAGATTCATACAGGACAGAAACCTCATAAATGTGCAGACTGTGGAACGAGCTTCCGCACGAAATGGAAACTTAAAGTACATGAAAGAATCCACACAGGGGAGAAACCTTTCAAATGTTCGAAGTGTGAGAAAAGCTTCACTGACAGCTCAAACCTTACTAGACATACAAGAACTCACACAGGGGAGAAGCCTTACAAATGTTCAAAGTGCGATAAATGTTTCGCACACAACTTCCACCTTGCAGTACATAAAAGAACTCACACAGGGGAGAAGCCTTACAAATGTTTGGAGTGCGATAAAAGCTTCACTGACAGATCATACCTTACAGTACACAAAAGAAGGCACACAGGGGAGAAGCCCTACAAATGTTCTGTGTGTGGGAAACATTTCGCACATATCTCAAACCTTAAAGTACATAAAAGAACTCACACAGGGGAGAAACCTTTCAAATGTTCAGAGTGTGAGAAAAGCTTCACTGACAGCTCAAGCCTTACTAAACATAAAAGAACTCACACAGGGCAGAAACCTTTCTAATGTTCAGTCTGTAATAAATGTTTTCCTAAGATGTCAAACCTTACTAGACATCAGAGGATTCACAAAGGGCAGAAACCCCGTGAATGCTCAGTGTGTGGTAAGTGTGTCACTCAGAAATCAAACCTTACTAAATATCTAAAACTTCACAGGAGGAAGACACCTTTTAAGTTATCACTGGGTAGAAAAAGCTTTAGTAAGAGCTCAAATCTTCCTAGTCAACAGATAATTCACAAAAAAAGGTATAAATGTTCAGCTTGCGGGGGAAACAATACTAAGTGGTCATATCTTACCAAACATAAAGAATACCACAAAAAGCAGAGAAACCTTATTAATGTTCAGGGTACAGAAAATGCTTCAGCAGCAGGTCAGTCCTTACTAGACATAAGAGAATCATACACAGATGGAACAAAGTCTATGCATGTTCCAAGTGCAGTCAATGTTTCAGTTCAAGGGGGGACACATCAAAGAACCCACACAGCACAGAAACCTTTTCAATGCTCAGAGTGTAGAAAAGCCTTCAGTCAGGAGGCAAATCTCCTTAAACATCAAAGAACTCACACAAGAGAGAAACCCTATAAATGCCCTGTGTGTAGAAAAAACTTCAGGGAGAGCGGAGGTCTTTCCAGACATACAAGGTCTTCCCATATAGGGGAGAAACTGTACAAGTGTGAACAATGTGGATGTTGGTTTCTGCTTCCTCCACTGAGCAGCGAAGTGCTTGTCACAAGACAATGTTTACATTCCGCAGTCAAGTGCTGTTGGGTTTTCTCACGGGAAAGGAGACTGGATGTGACGTACACTGGTTTCCTGTTTTTCACTGTTCTTTGCAGTTCAGTGTGATTCTCTCCGTGCTTTAGAGGAGAGAGGATGCCTTTCTCTGCTCCGGCAGAGGGAAAATGTTTTTCTGTAAATTACCAGCTTTGAAGTGTAAATAAAGTAATATAGAGCATGTTGGCACGTACTTTTCATCATTCCGCTGTGCACTGGACACTGCTTATCTCCAACATTTGGTTCCGGGCCCAGAAAAACGCAGTGTTTTGAGAATGGACTCCAGAAGTCGGGCTCCTGGCAAAGGAACAAAGGAGCAAAGAATTGGAGTGCCGGCAAAGGATCGGAATGCAGAGGGCCGGATCGGACGATATCTCTGCGCGTCAAGATGATTTGATGAGGTATGTGCTACAGCTCCGGGCAGCCTGCCAGCTTCTAATTAATGGCTTTATGGCTGGACTTTGAACTTTTATAGCCGGTTTTGCCGTGGCACAGGCAAAAGGCTAGAAGGATAAATTTTTCCTATGCTGGGGGAAATCGAAAGTAAAGCAGCTGCAGCAGTGTCGCAGCATGAATTTAAGACAGCAGAGAGAACTTTCACTTTTGAACTTGCCTTTGGAATGCGGTTTGAAGCAGCTGCAGATAAGCAAAGCAGTTAAGCAGAAAGGCACAGGTTCACAAAGCAGAGGCTGTTTTTGAATTTGCTTTTGGATTGAAGCAGCTGTACACAGACGCAGCATGTATAAAGCAGCTTGATTTAAAGCAGCAGAGATGACGCAGAAGGCTAATGCCAGAGTCATGATGGCTAGCTGCAGAAGGCTGGCTGATGCAAGTGGGGAATTTGATGCCAATCAGCCAAATGCTCAACTCACAGTAGCCAGTGATACTGCCATGATTCTGAATGGAGCAGACCGCCAGGGTGATAGCTGCATGGGCAAGGGGGAGACTTCACAGACGTCACCCCATAGTGCAGTGGAACCACCAGATGGCGCCAAAGCTTTGAAGGCAGTGAAATGCTACTCGTGTGGACGTCTAGGCCATATGAAGAGGGAATGCAGATATCCCAGGGCCAAGACAGAGCAGCGCAGCGAAAGCTCATCGCGTGGAAAAGGCCGAGGCAAAGGCAAAGGTCCGGTGTCCAGGACAACGCAGCACAAGGCAATGGTCTCACGCTTCACTCCAAAGGTTGCAGAGGTCCAGAAGACGTCTAGATCTTTCTTCGTTGTTGATTCAGCGGTGACCCACCACATGTGCAACGATAAGCGACTGTTCGTGTCTTTTACACCGCAGGAAGGTGCGATTCACCAGGCGGATGACCACACAATTCCCAGTAAAGGCTACGGAACTGTTGTTCTTCACAGTTTGGACCTATCGATACAGGATGTGCTTTATGTGCCAGATGCCAAGCATAATCTGCTCAGCGTTGGACAGCTGAATGAGCGGAAAATTGACGTTTCCTTTAAGAACAAAAGGTGCATCATCACAAAGAAAAATGATTATGTATTGCATGCTGAATATGTTGATCGTTTGTATGTTTTGTATTTTGATGATGTTGTGCAGGATGACACTTGTTGCATTGCAGGTTCTAACAAAAGTTTGCATGCAGAATGTATTCACGATTTTCATCGAAAATTTGGTCATTTGCATTTTGAGGCAGTATCTAAAATGCCTGCCTTGGTTGAAGGTATGACTATTAAACCCTGCAGGTACCACATGAAGTGCAAGGCATGCGCAGCAAACAAGGTGAAAATGGCTGCGAAAGGTAAGGTGTCTAGTAGGCAAGCTACAGAACCATACCAGGTTGTTCATGCTGATTTGGTTGGACCACTAGCGCCCTCTTTGGGTGGAAACAGGTACTTCATGGTTCTCATTGATGCATTTTCCAGGTATATTTATGTGTACAATCTCAAGCAGAAATCAGAGGCTTTTCCAAGGTTCAAGGAATTCTGTGCTTGGTTGGGAAATGTGCATGGTAAGAAGGTAAAGACTCTTTTCACTGATCGCGGGGGAGAATTCACTTCTCAGCAGTTTGAAGCTTTTCTGACTGAGAAAGGAATTCAACACGATTTGTCTAGTCCTCGCTCGCCATGGCAGAATGGACTTGCGGAACGAGCAAATCAGACATTGCTTCAAGGGTTAAAAACCTTGCTGCATGATGCCAATCTTCCAGAGAGTTATTGGGCCGAAGCTCTCTCATGTTTCACTTACAGTTATAATCGCAGGTTATCTTCAGCGATTGGTTGTACCCCCTATGAGAAGATGTTTGGCAAGAAGCCATACATCAAACACTTGAAAATTTTTGGTTCTGACATGTGGGTTCACTCACCACAAAGCTCCAAGTTAGACAAGCGTGGATTGCATGGTATCTTTCTAGGTTATCAGAAAGGGTCTTACAGAATAATGATGACTGACTCTAAGGAAATTAAGCTCACAAGAAGTGTTGAGTACAATGCCAAGTGGGGGGAGAATGTGGGAATTTTCCAATGTTATCCTGATGACAGTGATGAAACTGAGGATAGTCAAAAGCAACCGCAACAACCCACACCCACTGATGAAGGTTCTGATTCTGAGTCTGAAACTGAATCGGGTGATTCAGAGGATTTCAAGAGTGCGAAAGCCTCTATGCGACCCTCTGAAAGCTCTGATCAAGAATTGGAGGAACCATTGTTCACAATAGGTCACTTTTCTCCTAAGAAGGAAGAGGAGAGTGTTGAAGACTTAAGACTAATTCGTAGGTCACAGAGAGCAACAAAAGGCAGACCTCCAAAGAGATTTGCTGATGAGTTTGCTAAGATAGCAGTAACAGCTGTTAAAAGCTCCAAGAAGGTATTTGAACCTTCAAGTTTCCAAGAAATCCAGGATTTGGATTCAAAGGAAGCTGAGCCATGGTTAAATGCCATGAAGGCTGAGCTTGATTCCTTGGAAAGGAACAAAACATGGGACCTTGTTCCAGTAGTTCCAGGAATGAAACTGCTTGGAAGCAAATGGGTCTTCAAAGCGAAGACAGATCAAAATGGCAAGATAGTCAGACACAAAGCCAGATTGGTAGCCAGAGGTTTTGCACAGGTACCAGGTGAAGACTATCACGAGACCTACTCACCCACCGTGAGGTATGAGAGCATTAGGCTTATGCTCAAGCTAGCTGCAGAGGAGAATCTACACATTAGTCACCATGATGTGAATACAGCTTTTCTGTACGGATCTCTAGATGAATCACTTTATATGCTTCCACCTGATGGCGTACAGGTAAAACAGGGATTTGTTTGTGCTCTGAAGAAGTCCCTTTATGGTCTCAAACAAAGTGCACGGTGTTGGCACACAAAACTCACTGAAGTATTGTTTTCTCTAGGTTTTAAGCAAGGGAAAGCTGATCCATGTGTATTTGTCAAAGAGGAGGGGCAAAAGAAACTGTATTGTTTGTTTTATGTTGATGATCTTTTATTCTTTTGGAAGGATGTCACAATGTACAATAATGCCCTAGCTCAATTGAAAGAGCACTTTGACATGAAAGATCTTGGTGAGGTAAACAACTACCTATCTCTGGAAATAGAGAGAGATCAAGATGGTAACATTCTAGTACACCAGTCACGTAAAATTGCTGATGTGTTAAGCAAACTAAACCTGATGGATGCTAACCCTGTGGACACACCGATGACAACAGGTTATCAGGTAGATGACACTGAAGAAGCATTTTCTGATACTACACTGTACAGAAGTGTGCTAGGCAAGCTAAACTTCATTGCCAGATGTTCAAGACCTGACATTGCTGTTAGCTGTAATTTGCTAAGCAGACAAGTCAACAATCCTACTGTTAAGGATTGGAAAGCTCTGAAACGCATAGCGCGGTATTTGAAAGGCACTATGCATTACAGACTGAGATTTAACAATCAGAAGTCTGGTGGTCTTGAGATATTTGCAGATGCAAGTTTTGGAAGTGACACTACAGACAGGAAAAGTACGTCTGGAGTTTGCTATAAGTACAATCAGGGTCTATTTGATTGGTCATGCAAGAAGCAAACAACAGTTAGCTTAAGTACTTGTGAAGCTGAACTGAATGCACTGTCTTATTCACTTAAGGATTGTGAATGGTTGTTACAATTGTGCAAAGACATGAAAATTCCTGTCAAATGTCCAATCCAGGTTTACCAGGACAACAAAGCATGTTTGGCTTTGCTGAATTCTGAAGGTTGTAAGCAAAGCACGAAGCACTTGCAATTGAAGTTGCAACATGCTAGGGAACGTATTCAGAAGGGACTCGTAACGGTGTCCTATATGCCAGGTAATGAAATTCCTGCTGATGTATTGTCCAAGATTGTATCAAGGGATCAACACTGTACCTATGTGCAGAAGTTGGGTTTGTACTGATATTGTACGAACACGCTGCCCAGTGATGTTCACAGAAAGGGGGAGGATGTTGGTTTCTGCTTCCTCCACTGAGCAGCGAAGTGCTTGTCACAAGACAATGTTTACATTCCGCAGTCAAGTGCTGTTGGGTTTTCTCACGGGAAAGGAGACTGGATGTGACGTACACTGGTTTCCTGTTTTTCACTGTTCTTTGCAGTTCAGTGTGATTCTCTCCGTGCTTTAGAGGAGAGAGGATGCCTTTCTCTGCTCCGGCAGAGGGAAAATGTTTTTCTGTAAATTACCAGCTTTGAAGTGTAAATAAAGTAATATAGAGCATGTTGGCACGTACTTTTCATCATTCCGCTGTGCACTGGACACTGCTTATCTCCAACAGTGGAAAGAGCTTCACCCGTAAATCAGACCTCAAGAGGCATCAAGAGCACCACACAAAGTAAATGCCCAACCAGGGTTCAAATCTCAGTGAGAGTTTAGATAATGAATCGAGACTTCATGAAGGTGAGAACGCACAGCGGATGGAAACCATGTAACTTCTTCAACTATGCTAAGAAGGTTGCATCCACACAATACTTTTAAAGCTTCCCCCCAAGGAATCCTGGGAACTTCAGTTCTTAAGGGTGCTGGCAATTGTAGGTCTATGAAGTACAAACTACTTTTCCCATCATTCTTTGGATGAAGCCATGGCAACAGTTATAAATGTATGGTGTGAATGTGACCTCAGTCTTGGCACCCATCTTTTTGGCATCACAGGAGCCACCCAGAAGCTGCATTCCCCAATGTTGGAAGTGTAAGGAGGCGGAAGGGACATTCTTTCACCCCTGGTGGACATGTCCGAAAGTGAAGGCCTTCTGGGAGTTGATTTACAATGAGCTAAAAAAGGTATTTAGGTATACCTTACCTAAGAAACCGGAGGCCTTTCTTCTGGGCATGGTAGACCAGAACGTGTTAAAGAAGGATAGAACCTTTTTTATGTATGCTACTACAGCAGCAAGAATCCTCATTGCAAAGTATTAGAAGACACAAGATTTACCCACTCTGGAGGAATGGCAGACGCAGTTGATGGACTACATGGAACTGGCTGAAATGACTGGCAGAATCCGAGACTTGGGAGAAGAAGCAATGGAAGAGGATTGGAAAAAATTTAAGGACTATCTACAAAAACATTATAAGTTGTATGAATGTTAAGAAAATGCGCTTTACAGGAAATTTTAACCCCAGCAATAGCAATTAGGTGAAATGAAAACCAAGGTATAAGAAGTTTGAGGTGGAATCAGGAAATAATTTTATTGTGTTTTGACTAAAATATATAAGAATTGGTGTACAACATTTTGAATTTGATAACATGATAAACTGAAAGTTACAATAAGTTATGAAACAAGATGACAAATTGCTGAAGTTTGTATTTTAAATAATGCAAGGTCTGGAGGATGTGGGGAAGTCCAGTAGTTTTGACAAAAGATCTATGAAATCTTTATATTCTTTTTTCTTCTATCTGTTTTTCTTCTATAATTCTATATTCTGTAAAATTAATAAAAATATTTAAAAAAAAAAACAGAAGCTGCATTCCCCAAACCTTCAAATACACACACATAATCCATGCTTTGAGAGAGTTCTTGGGTCTTTTTAGTGACGAGAACTCATTGCCTCAGGTTTTGTTGTCCTTTTGTGCTGTGGATTTCTTGTGACATTTTTTTTTAAAAAAAGAAGAAGCTTAATCCACACAAAAGAGAAGCATTCTAAATGCTCAAAATGTGAGCAGGGCTTCCAGTTCAGCACGCACTCAATGCACATCAGAGAACCCATGAAGTGGAGAAAACATACAAATGCTCAAAATGCCACAAGGACTTTACTTCTCCGTTTGATCTCATTAAACATAACAGGATGCACATTGAAGAAGGACCTCACAAATGCTCAGAATGCGGAGAGAGCTTCAGGTGCAGCACCTCCCTTAGGGAACATCAGAGAATTCATAGAGGAGATGAGCCAGATTTTGGCCTGAGCCATGCTTCTGAACCAAGTCTTGTTGAACATAACGTAACGCGCCCTGAAAAGAAATGTTTTGTATCTTCCAAGTGTTCCAGCGGAAGCCTTGGTTACATCAACTGAAGCATAAATAGGAGACATCGCAGAGCTTCTCAGGCTGAAGCAAGACCCTTTTTAAAATCTCCAATTAATCAGCACAAGACAACTCCCACTGAATAACCCACAAGTGTGGGGAAAGCTTTTATGATAGTGCACTCATTTCACGTCAGTTTAATTGGCCCCAGACAGCAATGGAGAGGCAGAGAGATCTTGCAAATGCGTCTGTTTCTCCATTCTTCTACTTCAGTGTATTTTTCCTGTCATGGTACTTCTTTTTAAATGCATTTTTTATTTGGGACTTGCTTCAATAAGTATTTTAATGTGTGTGCTCTATTCCAGTGTTTCCCAACCTTTTTTGGGCAAAGGCACACTTGTTTCATGAAAAAAATCTCGAGGCACACCACCATTAGAAAATGTTTAAAAAATTAACTCTGTGCCTATATTGACTATATGCCGCTTGGGGCGGCAGCTTGTTGCCCGAAGCACAGGGAGCCCTACGGAGGGCTCCCTGTGCTTCGGGCGAGTGTCTGCAACCCTGCGCGCCCGGCAGGAGCTCCCATCGGGCGCGCGAGGCTTGGGGCTGCAGCCTGTTGCTCTAAGCACATGGAGCCCGCCTCCCTCCCACGGCACACCAGGCAAAGTCTCGCGGCACACCAGGCAAAGTCTCGCGGCACACTAGTGTGCCGCGGAACACCGGTTGGGAAACACTGCTCTATTCATCAATAAATTTTGTATGTTTTTTATTCCTTTTGCTTCTCTCTTTATTACTCTTGCCCCGTCAAGGTTGTAGTTTTAAATATGTTGCTGCAGCATTTATTAAATTGTTAGTTTGGGTTTTTTGGTACGGCTTTTCTCATTGTGTAGCACCCTGCTTGTGGTTAACCCTTAGCTGGAATGAAATATTCAACGCAGCAATAGAGAAATTAAAATAATAATTTATTTGTCAGACAAATAAATGATAGGCACAGTGGTATATGGTTACCAAAGCTCTGCCCACTCCAGCCCTGATGGTCAGCACTTATATTTCCTCAGCCCAGCCCCCTTGCTCCTCCTTTGGCTGCCTCTGTCCAATCAGCCTGGTTGAAATTCCTATTGGCTGTTTGCTAGAAACAATCATAAAAGATACACCCATTTCCTATTACCTTTTATGGGAGACAAAGAGCTATATTTCCTTCTATCCATAAATGGCAAACAAGTATCCATATATCTTACATTTGCCTCAACAAGGCACCTTAATTACCAGATCACCTTTTGCCCTTGTTGCCCCTCCATTCCAAAATAGATGACTAAAACAGATGGCTCATTCTGTCTTAAACAGATCTTGGGTTCACATTCTCACACACCATCAATGAAATAAGAATCTAACATAAGAATCTAACATTTCTTACTTTCTAAATCCTTTGCATAATTACATTTAAGCCAACAAATCTCATACATTAACATAGATAGCTTTTTAGAAGAAAAGACATTTTCAAAGTAAAACTTCTTCAATTTACACCCCCCCCCCTTTCCTGGCCAGCTGCTTTTCCCATTAGCTCTTGCCCTTTAACCTTAGGAAAATGTGGCTAAAGTCTCTAATGGGAGGCACATGATATTATTTTCTGTTAAACAATAAATCCTACTATTTACTAACTCTTAATTAGTGTTTTTGCAGCTTGATTGTATTCTGTAATATGTGGGGTCAGTATAACCTTTTTGCTCCCAGCCTATAATTCCCTTTTACAACTTTGAGAATTTTGGCTCCTGCTATAAATCAGGGGGGCCCTTGTCCAGGAGGATAAACATCTGCCAAAGTCCTTAGCCAGCTGGTTTTCTGCCTGGCATAAAAACATTTGCAAATCTTTAAGCTCATTTTAAAATACAGGCCTTGATCAGATGCCTCAATTGCACATGGCTGCACTACCTCTGGCCTCTGGGCCAATCTGTATTCCCCAAGCCATGGCTGCCCAACGATGAAGGAAGGCCAACCAGCAGTGACGCATGCATGGCATCGCTATGTATGGCGCATGCGAGTGGCACCATGCATGTGCTGTACGCAGCAGTTTGGCGCCACTGGCACTCGAACACAGTATGAATGGTGGCAGGATCCTCCGCTTGCAGCTGTAGCGATAGCAGAGGGATCCCACCGCCATCTGTACGGTACTTGAGCGGCATTGGTGGCAAACCGCTATGTATCGTTAAAGAAATTGGAGTTCTTGTTGAAAGTACAGAGCTCTTGGTATATCCTTTTTAGTAAACCGCTATGTATGGCACATGCGCAGCACTGCACACATGCCCTGTACGGAGAGACGTCGTGTATGCCCTGTATATAGTGACGCCGCACATGTGCCGTACATAGCAGTTTGCCCCCAGCACCACTTGACCACCGTAAGGACACTGGTGGGATCCTCTGCACACGGCTGCAGCGGTGCGATGGCGGATTGCACCACCACAGCCAAAGGTGGCCGGGCGAGCACCCTGCGGAGTGCCTTCTGGTCGCCCCCCTCAGACATGGCACCTGGGGTGGCGCGCGCCCACCCCACCCCCCTCCTCCGCCACTGTGCTTGCCTAACCATAAACTAGCAGCTAGCGAGCAGGAAGAAAGCGTTTAGTTAATTCATAGGTAGCTCATGGGAGGTAGGTCAAAATGATCAGCACAGGAATGAAACTAAGAGAGGGGACAATGCAGCCCTAGCAGTGCTCACTGTTGGCGCATGATGCATCTCATGCGCCTTGGACACACCAACCACATGCTCCGCCTGTTGGCATGCAGCAGCAGCATGGCCCAAGTAAATAAATGCATTGGGACCACACCCTATGTTCCTCGTTGCAGAACTGGCAAGGACCCCCAATGCGCACACACTCCCACAGAGAGATGCCAAAGGACAGCCTAGGGAAAGGTCCCTGTGAGAGACATACAGCTAAAGGCATAAGAGCCTGCTGGATCAGGTCAAAGGCCCATCTAGTCCAGCATCCTCTTTACACAGAGGCCACCTTGATGTCCCGGGCAAAACCTTCAAGCAGGACCTCAGCCCAAGAGGGTTCTGGTACAGTCAAACCTTGGTTGATGAACGCAATGCATTCCGGAAGCCCATTCAGCTTCCGAAACGTTCAACAACCGAGGGGCAACCTCTGAGTGGTTGCAAGAGCTTATTGCACACAAGCAGAAGTCACACCGGACGTTGGGGTTCTGAAAAATGTTTGAAAACCAGAACACTTACTTCCGGGTTTTCAGCATTCGGAAACTGAAACATACAATAACAGAGGCGCTCGTTGAACTGTATTTGAAAGTATTACTGCCTCCAACCATGGGGCAGGGCATAGCTATCATGAATAGTAGCCATCAATAGTTTCATCTGTCATAAATGGGAGCAATCCTCTTGGAAAGCCATTGCGTGACTGAGCACATATTCTACCAGTTACTCTAGGCTTCCTACTTGGAGAAGATGCCTAAGGGTTGTTCTCCTGCTTCTTCCAGCCACTCTGGGAGTACAATGTGAAATGCTCATCATCTATTTTCCACTCAAACTACACATTATGTTTTTAGTTTCTTTGCTGCATAAACAAACAACCAAGCTAACATTAACAGTTAAGTACCACTATCTACATGTCCAATGAGATGGCTGAATGCTGCATCTTCCTAAGATGGAGAATAGCCCAGGCAACAACAAATTCAAAACAAAACAAAACAAAACAAGAAAGCAATAAATCAAAGTGCACAGGGGAAAGAGGATCTCTATCATCTATCTATCTATCTATCTATCTATCTATCTATCTATCTATCTATCTATCATCTATCTATCATCTATCTATCTATCATCTATCTATCATCCATCTATCTATCTATCTATCTATCTATCTATCTATCATCTATCTATCTATCTATCATCTATCTATCTATCTATCTATCATCTATCTATCTATCTATCTATCATCTATCTATCTATCTATCTATCTATCTATCTATCTATATATCATCTATCATCTATCTATCTATCTATCTATCTATCTATCATCTATCTATCTATCTATCTATCTATCTATCTATCTATCTATCTATCATCTATCTATCATCTATCTATCTATCTATCTATCTATCTATCTATCTATCTATCATCTATCTATCTATCTATCTATCTATCATCTATCTATCTATCTATCTATCTATTTATCATCTATCTATATCTATCATCTATCCATTGCTCTATCTATCTATCTCTGCTGTCTGAGTTCTCTTTTCAGGTCATGCTTCCTCACTCCAACAGTTTGTTTTTCTGTGAACTCCAATTCCCAGCAACCTTTGCACTTCCCACATAAACGATTAACACCTGACCTCATTTAGCTGAGCAAACACCCAAGTGGGTCAGTGAAGGGGCTTGAGATGAAGAAGGAAAGTCTGTGAATTCACCAGTGTCTACCAGGAGGGGTGAGCTGGAGCCTACCAAGAACTAAAGATAAGACATGCTGGGATTGGGTAGAAATTTCTGAACTGGGGGTCCCTGTTTTCCCCCTCTTTCTACCCCTTTGTGGCATTTGAAATGCAGACTTGATCTCACAAGGGGCTGCTGCTCTGGGTCTCAAATGTAGACCTGCCTTAGTCCTAAGAGGACCCGGGTGAGTCAAAGGAGGCTGGCATTCCTCTGGAGGAATGAGAAAGTGACAACAAGGGGCTCCCCAGTTTTGTGGGAGGAGGAATATGGTCAGCAAGGGAAAATGCAAGAGAGGGAATTCTTCCCGTGGATGGGTAAACAGGGGTGGGGTCTTGGCTTTTGCATTAATTAAATATTTCACTAAGGGGCAGTGTCCATGTAGGAGCATGATTGCTTAAGGGAGAGTCCTTGGGGAGCTGCAACCCAGAGTCAATATCAGAAGGGAAAAGAGGGACAGGGTGTGTTTTGGGGCTTCTGCAGATAGAGGATGCTACATTTAAGGAGCAAAAATGCTGCATTTCGTAGAGCAAAGATCAACAAGGTCTTAGAGGGAAGGAATGCAGTTCAGTGGGAGAGCACCTGCTTTGCCTTGCAGATGGTTGCAGGTTCAATCCAGTCCATGCAGATAGTCCTAAACTAAGTGGCCAACATTCCTATCCTCTTGTGTAGGATCATGATGGAAATATTACATTGTGAGCTATTTTCATAAAACAATAACATGCAGAATGTCAGAAATCTAGTGTACATATGCAGCATTCACAGTACCCTACCAAGAACTCAAGATAAGACATGCTGAGATTGGGCAGAAAATTCTGAACTGGGGGTCTCTGTTTTCCCCCTCTTTCTTCTCCTTTGTGGCATTTGAAATGCAGACTTGATCTTGATTTCAGGAGCAAATATCAACAGAGTCCTAGGTGGAAGGAATGAAGATCAGCGATAGGTGGGGATCATGAAGGAAAGGTTGGCATGTTTGTGTGTTGATCATGTTCAATATCCAGGCTATTTATATTCCAAATAGCTTTAATTTCAGAAACATAACTGAGAAGAGCTACAATCTCATATTTATTCACTTTGTCCCTTTTAGAAAGCACAGATTTCTCCCTATTAACAATTAGGGATCTTCCTCTGTCTGTTACACTTCAGACAGATCACACGGACACAACACTCCCCTCGGCAGCATCCCTAAGGGGACCTGGGTGAGTCAAAGGATGACAGCCATTTGGAAGAATGAGAAAGTGAAAGCAAGGGATTTCTCATTGTGCAGGAGGAGGAATGTGAGTAGCAAGGAAAGGTGCAAGAGAGAGATTTCTTCCCATGGGAGGTTAAGATAGGGTGGGGTCCAGAAGCCATTTGTGTTTCGCATTATTTACATTTTTCACTAAGAAGGGGGATCTTGCTTAAGACAGAGCTGCAGCCTGGAGTCCACAACAAAAAGGAAAAGAGGGACAGGATGTGTATTAGGGCTTCTGCAGGTGGAGGTTGCTACATTTCCTGGAGCAAAGATCAAAAGAGTCTTAGGGGGAAGGAACGCAGCTCAATGGTAGAGTGCCTGCCTTGCATTGCAGAAGGTGGCGAGTTCAGTCCCCAGTATCTCCATGTAGGGCTTGAGAGAGGCTTCCCATATGAAACCCTGGGAGCTGCTGCCTGTCAGTGTAGACAGTACTGAGCTAAGTGGCCAAAGTTACTATTCTCTTGTGTATATGAGGATCATGAAGGAAAAGATTCATTTCTGAGCAGTTTTCCTAAACCAGTAACAGGAGAGTGTCCAGTGTGCATACAGGGATACTCCTGTGCTCCTAATTCTCTGTATTTCCTGTTTCTCAACATACCTTGTTTCAAACAATCTACTTTCCTGAACAGGCAAAGGGAAAGCGGCAGCCAGTAGACGAAGCAGAAGACGCCTGTGGCTAAGAAGAAGGTTGCAAGGAGCCCAGTTGGACCACAGCCAGGATGATGATGTTTGATACTTGCAAGGAGCCAGACCTGTGCATTGTCTATGGGGAACCCATCAGGCCAAAGCCCATCATCCACAAGAGAATGGGGGGTCAGCAGGAAGCCCACCCAGTTGATGAGGAGGATGTACCCCTTTTTCATGGAGGAAGTTGCAGGGCCTCCTGGGAAATCACAGTACAGACAATTCCTGGTGCTGCTAAGGAGCAGGATGTGTGCATTGTAGGTGAGGAAAACATCTGGCAGTACTCCAACACCTGCGTGAGAAAGACGTGTTTGCAGAAAATCAACTCAGGGGAGGGTCCAGTTTACAGCAAAGGAGACTCCAGTGTCCCAAGTAAAACTCTAGCCCAGACCGTTGTTGATGCCACAGCCAGGATGATGATGTTTGATACTTCTAGGGTCCCAGACCTGTGCATTGTCTATGGGGAACCCATCAGGCAAAAGCCCATCATCCATAAGAGAACGGAGGGTCAGCAGGAAGCCCACCCAGCTGAGGAGGAGGAGGATGTACACCTTCCTCACGGAGGATGCTGCAGACCCCCCTGGGAAATCACAGTACAGACAATTCCTGGCACTGCTAAGGAGCAGGACATGTGCATTGTGGGTGAGGAAAACATCTGGCAGAACCCCAACATTTGTGAGAGAAAAGCGTATTTGCAGAAAACCCTCTCAGTAGAGAGTCCCGTTCACAGCAAACTAGACTCCAGGCTCCCCAGTGAACTTCCAGTCCGGACTGTTGTCGATGCTGCTAGGGGACAAGACATCTGCATTGTGTATGAGCAAGGTGTCCTACAAAAGCCCACCATTCATATCAGAATTGGGTATCCTGAGGAAACTCACCCAGGGAAGGATGTAGTTAAGCCTGTTGCTGGCGGAGGAGATTGGAAAGGCCCCAATGAATCTACTTTCCAAGCTGTTCTTAATGCCACCAAGGAACAAGACTCCCACGTTGGGTACGAGGAAATGGTTAGTCAGAAGGCCATTTTTCAAGGAAGAGCCCCCAATGAAGCCACAGCTCAGAGAGGTATGGATACTGGTAAGTAATGGGACTCCCGGGTAATGCATAGAACATAGAACCCACTCTATGTAGGTACTCTTTGCTGGGGAAACAATACTGCTCTTGAGGTGTGTGTGTGTGTGTGTGTGTGTGTGTGTGTGTGTGTGGCTTGTGCAGAAATTTTTAAAAAGAAATTATATACAGTGGTACCACAGGTTAAGTACTTAATTTGTTCCAGAGGTCCATTCATAATCTGAAACTGTTCTTAACCTGAAGCACCACTTTAGCTAATGGGGCCTCCTGCTGCCGCTGCACCACCACACAGCAATTTCTGTTCTCATCCTGAAGCAAAGTTCTTAACCCGAGGTACTATTTCTGGGTTAGCGGAGTCTGTAATCTGAAGCGTATGCAACTCAAGGTACCACTGTATACATCTCTGATAGCAATTTAACTTTGAGCTCCAACAATTCGGTTTGAAATCTAGATTTTTTATTTTCGAAATCTAAATTTATTTTATCTCCATTAAATATATCATTTACTTGATGATATTGCAACCAACCCGTAAGTACTTCTTCTATTTGATTATATGATTGAAGTTTTAATCCTTTATCGGTTTCCATCCATATCTCACCATAGGTGGCCCACCTTCCCTCAATATTTAATTTTTTAACAGTCAATGCCCCTACTGGAGATAGCCACCATGGTGTTTTTCGTTCTAACAGATTTTTATATTTGTCCCAATCTTCATAAATTGACTTTCTTATCACGTGATTTAGAAACCCTTTATAAACTTTACTTTGTCATACCAAAGATAAGAATGTGAAGAGAATCAGAACTTACAGGGTTAAGCAGTTCTGAGTGACGTCTCACATTCTGAGGCGTGGCTATATTTCACAGAGGGGAGTGTTTTTCTCTGTGTCTTTGTTCCTTTCGCTTTTGCGGCGAGGCAGCAAGATGTGCGCTCTCTCGCCGGGTGATTTAAGAGTTGTTTTCCTACACGATTAAAGACTGTAAAAGCTAAGCAAGTACGCTTGAGTGTGTTTGAGTTATTACACACACACACACACACAGCAACAGTTTCTACGCTGCGGAAACTCTGCTACAGGAAGCTGACGGAGAGCTATCCCCGGGGATCCAGTGTGGAGCAGAGCGCAGGGAAGCGTCTGGACTCCATCCAACAGCCACAGGTTATGGAGAGGGCAGCAAAGCTTTGAAGCTGTTGCCAAGTTGTGCCGGTGTGTGTGGAAGCCAGCTGAGGAGAAGCTGGAGCCAGCTGGAGTCCTGCCTAACGTTTAAGGTAGAGGAGCTCGCTGGGAGGAATCGGATCTCCAAGGACCGGGTGCCGGAGGAGCTGTTACGTGAGTACGCTCAGCCCCGGGGGAGAAATGGCTCAGTCCCAAGAATATGGCTTTGGGCTTAAGCTGCCATGTGAGAAGCTGAGCAGCCAAAGTTGGTTGGAGTGGAGCTTTCAAGCAGAGCTTCTCCTAGTCAGGGCGCTTTGGTGGGACGTAGTCCAGCCACCACAGAAGGCAGCTGGGAAAGCAGAGGCTCAAAGGGCTGCAGAGCAAAGTGAAGTTGAGAAGCGTGTGCTTGCTTTTTTGGCAGAGAATGTGAATGCTCATCTAAGGCCAGTTGTCCTGGATGCTAAAAGGCCAGAGGCTGCTTGGCTAGCACTCCGTGAGGCTTGTGAAGCTGGGGTGGGAAGCAAGGGCCAAGATGTGGCTGCATCCGAAGGGGAGAGGCAAGATGGCGCTGGGCACATTCTTGAGAGCCGACACACAGCTGGGAGGAGCTGGGAGCCCCCACGGGGGGACGAAGGGACTGTTGCTGTTGCTGCAACGTGCCTGTGTGAGGAGCCACGAGAGAGGCCAAGTGTTGGGGGCCCTTTACCCACCAGAGGGGGTGCAGGAAAACGTCCTGGGAGCCCTGGGAGCAGTGGGGGGGGCAGTGAGCGGTGAAAGCTGAGAGAAGCCTCATTCTCCAAAGGCTGCCAAGAGTTGTTTACGTCGTGAGTCGGAGCCTGGGAAGCTGAAAAGAGCTAAACGCTTCAAGGCCAGCCATCTGCAAAAAGTACAGATAAGAGCTACAGAGCTGTGTGGGAACGCTGAGACAAGTCCGGTCTCCAAGGCAACTGGAAAAGTTGCATCTACAGAAGCCGTGAAGGTCGTGGGCAAGTCTTCCTGCCGGGGGGAGTCTGTTGCCGTGACAACCAGAGAGGACATCTGCAGAGGCCCCAAGGACGGGGGCATCGAGCCTTTTGTTGCCATGGCAATGCTTAAGGACAACTCCAGTGAGGAGAGAGTGCTGCGCTGGGTCATCGACTCTGGAGCCAGCCATCACCTGATAACAGTGACACCTGGTGTCGAGATGTGGAACTGCAGAGCTGTTCCAGCTGGGAATACAGTTGTATTTGCTGATGGGTCACAGAGACATTTGAGCACTGTTGGAAATGTTTATGTTTCTTTCTTGCAGGCGGAGTTGGAAGTGTATGTTGTGCCTGAGATGAAACAATGTCTTTTGTCTGTTCCTTGTCTCTTGAAGCAGGGGTACAAGGTTTGCTTTGAAAATAATGTCTGTTCTATTTCCAGGGGTGGGAGGCAGCTCGTCAGTGTTGCATGCCAGAACAATCTCTTCATTTTGGAAACACCTCTGGAGTGTGAGGGGAATGCTGAGGGAGCACAAGCAAAGTGTGCAAACGTTCCCACTCATGGTTCATGTGCTTGCTTGTGGCACAAAAGAATGTCACATGGCTCTTGGAAAGGTATCCAAAGGTTACCGCAGTACACAGTAGGGTGCAAGATAAACCATGTGACCAATCCCTAGATTGTAGGGCATGCAGAAAGGCAAAGGTAAAAGGGTGCAGTTCTCCCAGGGTGGAGAGGGTAACCACAAAACCTTTTGAGCTTGTGCACACAGACCTTTTTGGGCCCATGCCAAAGCCAAGTCTGGGCGGAGCCAGGTTTGTGCTGACACTGATAGATGATTTTAGCCAGAACGACTGGTCCTTCTCGCTGAAAACGGAAGGAGAGGCAGCACAACTGATCAAAGATTGGGTTGTGGAGGTAGAACTACGGTTCTCCACCAAAGTGCAGGGGTTCAAGAGTGACCGAGGTGCAGGGTTTACTGGGTCTGCTCTGCACAGTTTCTTCCGTCAGAAAGCGATGCGTCACAAGGTGACGGCTCCTCAGGAGAGGGGCGTGGCAGAGCTCAGAAGTGAAGCTCTGGCTCAAACTACAGAGGTTTTACTGTGTGACTCCGGTTTGCCTCAGTTTTTTTGGAGTGAAGCCTGGAGGACGGCGAATTTCACGATGAACAGGTCCTACAATTCAGTGGTAGGTGACACCCCGTATTCCATGCTCCACGGAGAGAAGCCAAAGCTGCATTTCTTCCGTGTGTTCGGGTCACAGGCCTGGGTGCCTTTGCCAAAGGCTCAACGAAAGCAAGGTGCCCCGAGGTTCCAGAAAATGATCTTCTGTGGGTATGAACCTGCGACAAAGGGGTGGAGGTTTGCATATGCAGAAGGTGATCAGACCAAGCTTCTGATCAGTAAACGTGCTGAGTTCTGTGAGCAGAATGGTTGGTCAAGGATCCATGCAAGTCCTGACGTTCTCTCAGAATGTCTGTCTGATTCTGAGGAGGAGGGAGAGCTAGAGGCTGAACCTGTTGCTGAGGACCAAGTCTCTGAACAGGGTCAAGAACAGGGTTGGGCATCTCCACAGGTTGTTAAAAGAGAGCCCAAGAGTGAGCCTTCATCTCCTGTTAGCAAAGTACAGAAGGCGCGAAGGCGCACTAGGTCAGAGGGGGAGTCTTCTGATGTAGAGGACACACTTGCTGGCCCCAGTGGGTCAGAAGGAGCGCCTGAGTTTGTGCTCAGACGGTCCACTCGCACCACGAAGGGAGTTCCACCTGAGAGGTTTCAGGCCACCAGTGCGTGGATTGGTTTCGCACAGTGCGAACCTGGGAGTTTTGAGGAGGTTCAACAGTTGCCTGAGAAAAATGCCAGGAAGGGACGAAAGGCAATGGAAAGGGGGTTGAACTCTCAGAGATCTGTAAATGTGTGTTCACAGGTTCCCTCTGAATGCGAGTCGAGAGGGGGTGTGAAGAGAATCAGAACTTACAGGGTTAAGCAGTTCTGAGTGACGTCTCACATTCTGAGGCGTGGCTATATTTCACAGAGGGGAGTGTTTTTCTCTGTGTCTTTGTTCCTTTCGCTTTTGTGGCGAGGCAGCAAGATGTGCGCTCTCTCGCCGGGTGATTTAAGAGTTGTTTTCCTACACGATTAAAGACTGTAAAAGCTAAGCAAGTACGCTTGAGTGTGTTTGAGTTATTACACACACACACACAGCAACAGTTTCTACGCTGCGGAAACTCTGCTACAGGAAGCTGACGGAGAGCTATCCCCGGGGGTCCAGTGTGGAGCAGAGCGCAGGGAAGCGTCTGGACTCCATCCAACAGCCACAAAGAATGCAACCCAAATCTGTTATCATGACCTTCCAAGTCTAGTAAATCCGTATTTTCCAATGTTATCCACTCTTTCAACCAACACAGGCAGGATGCCTCGTAATAGAGTTTCAAATCTGGCATTGAGAATCCACCTCTTTCTTTTTTTATCTATTAAAAGTTTAAATTTTATCCTTAGTTTTTTCCCTTGCCAGATGAACCTCGGTAGTACTTTTTGTCGTTCCATGAATTGCCCTGGTCCTTTAATTACCAGAATCATTTGGAATAAAAACAGGATCTTGAGTTTTATATATATGTAAGGCTGCTGGGAGAGCGTTCCGGGCTATCTGCAGCCCCCCCCCCCCCAATCTCTGAGCATCCTCTGGAGAGCATAGCTCTGGAAAGGCATTCCCTTCTTCTCCAGGGTGCTCCAGCGACATAAACCAACTTGATTTATGCAATGCACAGCAAGAAGAATGAACCATCCGTAGATCTAAACTATGTATTTATTTACACTATATTACACAGACACAGAATCATGACGCTCTCTCTCATTCAGCTCCAAAAGAGAACAGGCAAAAGTGAAAGTACATCACATAATACATATAGATAGGATTATATCCGGTTCTCACACTTCCTCTCCGACAGACCGTGTGATTTCCACTAATCACAAAATGCGGCCTCGGAAGAGTGAAATTGCTAACAAAGGCTTGTGCAGAAATTTCTCAATTTAACTATGTACTTTTTGATGTTTCATTTGTTGCTCATATTATTTTGCTGTATATTCTACTCTTAAGAACTAGGAAAGTTTCTGTCAGGCGATGGTGTGGTTGCTCGAGAGCAAACAGGCAAGACTCCAACCTGTCTTTTCCAGGCTTTATTATCTGTACAACCTATCTTACAGTGCAGAGTGTCACAAGTCCATGTCTGCTCAGTCGCTAGCAGAATCTGGGAGTGGGCGGTCCTTATACCTTACCCAGCATAACAGACGTGTGACCCCATCCTTCTCCTCTCCCTCTGTGCACAAACCTACTGCACAACGTGGACACTGGCAAAGGGGTACTTGCCTCCCCTCCCCTTTGCTCAGGCTCTCCCTAGCATCTTCTGATCCCTGCGCCCCTTCCCCACTGGAGGCAGGGCTTCCCTCCTCGCAGTGGAAGAACTGCTTCGCAAGATCTTCGGAGGCTCCTTGTAACACAACTGCTCTTCCACCACTCACCTCTGAGCTGATGGCAGTTCCCTGACAGTTTCAATGCATCAAGAATCAGAAATCTTGCTCTAACCAGGATGAACATAGCTATGCTCCCTAAAGCCAATCTAAGCTTGCAACTGGAGACTGATGAAACTTTGGCTCTGTCATAGAACCCACTCTATTTAGGTTCTGCTTGCTGGGGAAACAGCAGGACTCTTTGCTGGGAAAACTGTACTGTTCTTGGGTTGTACACAGTGTGTGTGTGTGTGTGTGTGTGTGTGTGTGTGTACACACCGTATTTTTCGCTCTATAAGATGTACCAGACCATAAGACACACCTAGTTTTTGGAAGAGGAAAACAAGAGGAAAAAAATTCTGAATCCCAGAAGCCAGGAAAGCAAGTGGGATCACTGTGCAGCCCTGGCTTATGGTGTAGCCACGCACAACCTCTGCCTGAGAGAGGCTGCGTGCGGCTAAGCCAGCGGGATCGCAGCGCTTTTCCTCCTCGGGGAAAAGCCCCCAAGAACCGCACACACGCTGCACACAGCTCTTTAAGGGGAGTGCTGAGCAGAGCCTCCCACCTGCATTCGCTCCATAAGACGCACACACACTTCCCCTTACTTTTTAGGAGGGGGAAAGTGCATCTTATAGAGCGAAAAATACGGTAAGCCTTGTAGACAAATTTTTCAATTTAGCTGGGTACTTTTTGATTTTTTGTTATTTCTTCACAACTACTTTCCCTATGTTCGTAGTCTGCTACATTGGCTGTATTGTCTGCTCTTGAGCACTAGAAAAGTTTCAAAGCACCAAGAATTGGAAATCTTGATCTAACCTCATGATGGGCAAAGAATATAGCTATGCTTCCTAAAGCCAATGTAAGCTTCCACCTGCAGACAGAAAATATTTGCTCTCAAGATTAGGAACTTGCTGGTGAATCTGACGCAATGGCAAAACCAGACTCAGGATATTGAGCAGAGTGGAAAGAAAGGTCACCCATGATGGCAACTCATTGCCCGCTTTGGCAGCAATGGCCCCAAAAGTGTAACAAAATACAAAATATATTAGATTGAATCACTCTGTTTCCATCTCTCTATGACATCCATGTTTTCCTTCTCTCTTTATCCAGCAGGTGTTGTGCAGTGCAGAGAGAACAGAAGGAAATCTTCAAAAAAAGCACAGGATGAGATGGTGGAGCAGAACCTCCTGAGTCACGATGGACCAAGGAGGGAAAAGAGAAGCCACAGAAAACGGAAGACAGACAAATCCATCGTTCCTCAAAGTAGCTTCTTCACTGAGCAAGGAGAACAACCAGAAAACAGAGATGCTTTGAGAACATCCACAAAGGAGAAAACAATTCAAATGGCAGAATCTGGAGAAATAAGCAGTGGGAGCAGAAACAATGGAAACAGCCCCACATGCCCTACAGAGAGGAAGCGATTTACTTGTTTGGAGTGTGGCAGGAGCTTCAGGAAGCAGAAGCAGTTTGCTGTCCATCAGAAGACTCACACAGGAAAGAAATCACATAAATGTGCAGACTGTGGAAAGAGCTTCCGCAAGAAATGGAACCTTACAGTACATAAAAGAACCCACACAGGGGAGAAGCCTTTTAAATGTACAGTGTGCAAGAAAAGCTTTAATGTGAGATCAAACCTTAATGCACATCAAAGAACTCACACAAGGGTGAAGCCCTACAAATGTTCTGTGTGTGGGAAACGTTTCGTACGCAGCTCATACCTTAATGCACATCAAATAACTCACACAAAGAAGAAGCCCTACAAATGTTCTCAGTGTGGGAAACGTTTCGCACACAGCTCATACCTTACAGTACATAAGAGAACTCACACAGGGGAGAAACCTTTCAAATGTTCAAAGTGTGAGAAAAGTTTCAATTACAGCTCAAACCTTACCAGACATAAAAGAACTCACACAGGGGAGAAACCTTTCAAATGTTCAGTCTGTAATAAATGTTTTGCTCAGACGTCAAACCTTACTAGCCATCAGAGGATTCACAAAGGGCAGAGACCCCATGAATGCTCAATATGTGGAAAGAGCTTCACCCGTAAATCAAACCTCAAGAGGCATCAAAAGCACCACACAAGGGAGACGCCCAACCAGGGTTCAAATCTCAGTCAGAGTTTAGATGATGAATCGAGACCTTATGTAGGTGAGAACACACAGCGGATTTAAACCATGTAACTTCAACTATGGTAAGAAGGTCGCATCCACACAATACTTTTAAAGCTTCCCCCAAGGAATCCTGGGAACTTCAGTTCTTAAGGGAGCTGGCAACTGTAGGTCTATGAAGTACAAACTACTGTTTCCAGAATTCTTTTAACAAACCATAGAAAAGCTATAAATGTGCTTTAAAGGGGTGGCGCAAATGTGATCTCAGCCTCGGTTTCCATCTTTTGGGTGTTGCAGGAGCCACCCAGAGGCTTGTCCCCACCTGAACTTCCCAATACACACACATAATACATGCTTTGGGCAGGTTCTTGAGTCTTTTAAGTGACTAAAACTCATTGCCTCAACTGGGTTGTTGTTTATTGTTTGTGTGGATTCCATGTGATAGTTGAAAAGTTTTTTTACATATAATAAAGTGCCTTCATTTTAATACGTTATGCTATGAAAATTGCTCTTGGGAGAATCTAGAGAAAACTCAGCTCTTTCCTTGGCCAGAGCACAGTCAAGCAGCACCTTTCTCTCTTGACACTGGGAATTTCTCCCCAATAAATTCATCCGGCTGAATTAACCATGTTGGGGATAATCTACGTGATTCTTTAGGCTTTTGAAACCAAAGAGAAGGATTGACCCAAGGAAGGAAGGGAAGGTTGAAGGCTTCAGAGGCTTCCCTGTTGGAAATGTAAAATTGACACAGTAGCTGCTTCTGCTTTTTAGATTTGTTTAGACACTACTAGCAATCCTGAATAATAAAGTTGTATAAATATTACATTTTGTACTCTTCTGTTTTCTCTGGCTCCTCAACAAAAATGGATGCAACTTTCCAATTTAGGTTGCAGTTTCCAGCAAACTTAGCACACATTCACACCATAATTATAATTAATAATAATATTAATAATAATTTATTATTTATACCCCGCCTATATTGCTGGGTTTCCCATGCAGTGAAAGCAGTGTGATACTGCTTTAAACAGTCATGGCTTCCCCCAAGGAATTCAGGGAGCTGAAGGCTGTTAAGAGTGCTGAGATGGGTTAGGGAAGACCTGCTATTCTCCTCACAGAGCTACAGTTTCCAGCATTACTGGGGGAGAGGAACTGATGGTTAAACCACTTTGCCCTAGATGCTCAAAGAACCCGAAAAGATTGGTGACTTCCAGTAGCCAAGCTGGAGTTTATTCAGCAATACTTGATCCTCTGTATATATGAAAACTTTATCAACCATAAATCATTGGCCGCACCTGTAACTGAAATTGTGACAGCCAGAATGTGAAAGCTTCCCCAATTTAAAAACAATTTAAAAACAAAATAAGAAAATAGAACGCTGTAGAAAATAGAACGCTGGAGTAGCTTATGGTCAAGCTAACATTATCAAGGTCAAAATATTTTTTTAAGAAAACCACAAAAGCTGATGTTATTATATTGGCAGTATGTGAAACCGGGCCACAATTTAAACAAAAACAAAAAACAAGAAAGCTATAACTCAAAGTGCAGGAGGGGGAAAAGAGGGAATTTCTGTCTTTCTCTCTGCTGTTTAATTTCTCTTTTCAAATCACGCTTCCCCCCTGCCACAGTTTGTTTTTCTGTGAATTCCAATTCCCAGCAGCCTTTGCACTTCCCACATAAACGATTAACACCTGGTCCCATTTAGCTGAGCAAACCCCAAGTGGGACAGTGAAAGAGCTTGAGATGAAGAAGGAAAGTCTGTGAATTCACCAACGTCTACCAGAACGGGTGAGCTGGAGCCTACCAAGAACTCAAGAGAAGATATGCTGAGATTGGGTAGAAAATTCTGAACAGGGGGTCCCTGTTTTTCCCCTTTCTTTTTGTGGCATTTGAAATGCAGGCTTGATCTCACAAGGGGCTGCTGCTCTGGGCAGCAAGTGTGGATGTTCCTTCCGTAGCCCTAAGGGGACCTGGGTGAGTCAAAGGATGACAGCCCTTTGGAAGAATGAGAAAGTGAAAACAAGGGATTTCTCACTGTGCAGGAGGAGGAATGTTGGTAGCAAGGAAGGGTGCAAGAGAGAGATTTCTTCCCCAGCGAAGTTGAGATGGGGTGGGGTCCGGGAGGCAGCCTCTTGCCTTTTGTGTTTTTATTAGCTTTTCAATTAGATACTCCACATACACATATTGTATTACATTTTACATTTATACTTGCTCTTCAAAGCTGACTTGCCTCCTTCTTTCTTCTGGTTTTTTATATCACATATAATTTTATCGCATTATTTTCTTCCATTTTATATATTATCATTTTCCATATTTGAGCATAGTGTATCCAAAAACAAAAAAGTCCTCAGGTTTATACAATTCTTGTTGTCTGTAATTTACCACTACTGTTAGTTATATTAGTTTCCGTATACATTTTGCTTATTATTTTCATTATCCATCACTTTTCTTAATCTTTCCCATTATGAGGTTTGTTTCCAATTCTACTAGTTTTACTATTTCATCTTTTCTTTCCTTTATACAACATAAATTTTTCCAATTCTTTTTGAAATGTTTCCTCACCCTGTTGTCGAATTTCCCCAGTTAGTTTGGCTATTTCTGCATATTCCATTACCTTCTGTCTCCATTCTTCTACTGTTGGTAATTGTTGCTGTTTCCAAACCTACGCTAACAGTAACCTCGCCGCTTTTGTTGCATATAAATACAGTTTCTGGTCGTTCTTAACCAAATCTTCTCCTACCATTGCTAACAAGAATGCCTGTGGCTTTTTCAAAAACGTATATCTAAAGATCTTCTTTAGCTCACTGTATATATTTTCCCAGTATGTTTTTACCTATCACATGACCACCGCATGTGAAAGAAATTCCCTTTTTCACCCCACATTTTCAGCAATTCTTGTTTCCTGTTTTGTACATCCTTAACAGTTTAGTTGGAGTGAGATACCATCTGTACATCATTTTTAACAGATTTTCTTTTAACAAAGTACTTGCTGTGAATTTTAGCCCAGTGTTCCATAGTCTTATCCACTTCTCGTATTCAATGCTACGGCCAACATCCATTGCCCATTTAATCATGACGCTCTTGATTTCTTCGTCTTTTGTGCACCATTCTAATAAAAACTAACAGACCTTTGACAATATTTTTGTGTTGTTTTGTAATACTGCAGTTTCTAATATTGATTTGGTTTGTTCAAAACCTCTTGCTTTTTATCTTTTGAGAAAATGTCATTCATTTGGCGATACTCCATCAACTTGATAATTTATCTTTTAGTTCCTCATAAGGCCTGATCTTTCTTACATTATTTTCTTCTATAAATATGTCTCTGTGCGTTAGCCATTCTCCTTTCATATTTGATTTTTTCACTGAGAAGGCTTCTTGGGGTGACAGGCACCATGGTGTTTTCCTTTCAAACCACTCTTTATATCTCTTCCAAACTCAATACAATAATCTTTTTATAATATGATCTAGAAAGTCTCGGTGTACTCCATCCTTGTCATACCAAAGGTACGCGTGCCACCCGTATCTATTTCCAATCCCCTCTAGATCTAATATGTCTGTGTTCTTCAAACTAAGCCATTCTTTTAACCATGTTATAGAAGCGGCTTCATAATATATTTTAAGATCCGGGAATGAGAGGCCTCCTCTTTCCTTTTTATCCGTCAGAAGTTTAAACTTTATTCTAGGTTTCTTCCCTTGCCATACAAACCTAGAAATCATTTTTTGCCACTCATTGAATTGACCTAATCCGGCAACAAAAGGCACAGTTTGGAATAAAAAAAAGCATCTTAGGAAAGACACTCATCTTGACAGCTGCTATCCTTCCCCAGAAGGACACTTTCAATCTGTCCCATATTTCCAAATTTGTCTTGATTTCTTTCCATGTTGTTTTATAATTGTCCTTGAATAGGTTTCTGTTTTTTGGGGAGAGCCAGACCCCAAATATTTTATTTTCTTTACCACTGTTATTTCCCTTTTCCTTTGCAGCTAATCTGTTTGTTCCACATTCATGTTTTTCACCATTATTTTTGTTTTACCCTTATGAATTTTTAATCCTGCCAACATTCCAAATTCTTCAATTACTTTTAATGCTTCCGCTGTCAAAGTTAAAGGTTCCTGAATTGTCAAGACTGTATTGTCGGCGAAGGCTTTAACATTATATTCTTTTTCGGCACACTTTATCCCTGTAATTCTTTCTGTCTCTCTTACATTTACATTTTTCACTAAGGGGGAGCTTGTTTAAGGCTGACCTGCAACCAAAAGTCCACAACGGAAAGGAAAAGGGGGACAAGATATGTATTAGGGATTCTGCAGATGGAGGCTGCTACATGTCCTGGAGCAAAGATCAAAAGAGTCTTAGGAGGAAGGAAGGCAGCTCAGTGGTAGAGTGCCTCCCTTACATTGCAAAACGTGGCACGTTCAATCCCCAGTATCTCCATGTAGGGCTTGGGAGAGGCTTCCTGTATGAAACCCTGGAGAGCAGCTTCCAGTCAGTGTAGACAATACTGAGCTAAGTGGCCAAAGTTACTATTCTCTTGTGTACAAGAGGATCATGAAGGAAAACATTCATTTGTAAGCTATTTTCCTAAAACAGTAACATGGAGAGTGTCTAGTGTGCATGTGGGGCACACAATGTATACTTTAAAGGCTGAGCTGAACAGGATACTTCTTATGCTCCTAATTCTCTGTATTTCCTGTTTCTCAAGATGCCTTGTTTCAAACAATCTACTTTCCTAAACAGACAAAGGGAAAGTGGCAGCCAGTAGACGAAGCAGAAGACGCCTGTGGCTAAGAAGAAGGTTGCAAGGAGCCCAGTTGGACCACAGCCAGGATGATGATGTTTGATACTTGCAAGGAGCCAGACCTGTGCATTGTCTATGGGGAACCCATCAGGCAAAAGCCCATTATCCATAAGAGAACGGGGGTTCAGCAGGAAGCCCACCCAGTTGATGAGGAGGATGAACCCCTTTTTCATGGAGGAAGTTCCAGAGCCTCCTGGGAAATCACAGTACAGACAATTCCTGGTGCTGCTAAGGAACAGGATGTGTGCATTGTGGGTGAGGAGAACATCTGGCACAACCCCAACACCTGCAAGAGAAAGGTGTGTTTGCAGAAAATCAGCTCAGGGGAGGGTCCAGTTTACAGCAAAGGAGACTCCAGTGTCCCAAATAAAACTCCAGCCCAGACCGTTGTTGATGCCACAGCCAGGATGATGATGCTTGATACTTGCAAGAAGCCAGACCTGTGCATTGTCTATGGGGAACCCATCAGGCCAAAGGCCATCATCCATAAGAGAACTGAGGGTCAGCAGGAAGCCCACCAAGTTGAGGAGGAGGAGGAGGTGGTACCCCTTCTTAATGGAGGAAGTTGCAGATCCCACTGGGAAATCATGGTAGTGACAGTTCCTGGTGCTGCTGAGGAGCAGGATGTGTGCATTGTGGGTGAGGAAAACATCTGGCAGAACCCCAACATCTGTGAGAGAAAGACATGTTTGCAGGAAACCCACTCAGTGGAGAGTCCCGTTCACAGCAAACTGGATTCCAGAGTCCGCAGTGAACCTCCAGCCCAGACTGTTGTTGATGCTGCTAAGGTACAAGACATCTGCATTGTGCCCATTTTTCAAGGAACAGCCCCCAGTGAAGCCACAGCACAGAGAGGTATGGATACTGGTAAATAATGGGACTCCTGGGTAATGCATATTGGGGAGGGAGGTCCCAGGCAGAATTGCTTCTTAGCTCCAGGTCTTAATGACAAGAACACAAGGATATTTTTGAGGTCGTCCCATGCTACAGCAACTTACAGTAGACCTACTAAAAGTAATGGATGGACATAGAACCCAACCTTGTGAGGAAATTGTTTTGTTTGTTGTTTACAACTACTTTCCCTATGTTCATAGTCTGCTACTTTTGCTGTATTGTCTGCTCTTGAGCATTAGAGAAGGTTCAATGCATCAAGAATTACAAATTTTGATCTACCCTAATATATGGACAAATAATATAGCTATGCTTCCTAAAGCCAATTTAAGCTTCTACCTGGAGACTGAGATAATATTTGCTCTAAAGAATAGGATCTCTACAGGTAGGAACTTGCTGGTGAATCTGACAGAATGGAAAACCAGACTAAGGCTATTGAGCAGAGTGGAAAGAAAGATCACCCATGATGGAAAATCATTGCCCGCTTAAACAGCAGTTACCCAAAAAGTGTAACAATATTACAAAACATATTTTTTATTATTTTTTTAAATAAAATTTTCAAATTTAATAATAAAGAAAAAAAACATTCCATTTGAATTATACATCCAAATCTAATCTTTCCACTTTCAGACTTCCTTCAGTCTATCTGGAAATTTTCATGTTTTCACAATTATTCACATTTGTTGCATCTATATTGTTTTGTTTTTTTTAACCAAATTAATCTTAACAATTATTATAAAACAAAATTTCTTTCCATTATTATCCCAGAACGTCTTGAATGCCTACAAACGTTAATTGACCTTCACATATATTCTTAATATACTCTGTAAATTTATCCCAGCCCTCAGTAAATCTCTGGTCTTGCCGGTTCCGAATTCTGCCCGTTAGCTTGTCTAATTCTGCGTATTCCATCAACTTCATTCTCCATTCTTCTTTCGTTGGGATTTCTTCTTGTTTCCATTTTTGTGCCACCAAAATTCTTGCCGCTGTTACTGCATATAAAAACAACTTCTCAACATTCTTTTTTATGTCATTTCCTAGTATTCCTAACAGAAAAGTTTCTGGTTTTTTAACAAAGGTATATTTCAACATTTTTTTCAATTCATTATAAATCATTTCCCAGAAACCTTTCGTTTTTTTACATTCCCACCACATATGATAGAATGTTCCCTCTTTCTCCTGACATTTCCAACATTTATTACTCATTTTATACATCTTTCCAAGTTTAACTGGTGTAACGTACCATCTATATAACATTTTCATAACATTTTCTTTTATTGTAGTACATGCAGTAAATTTCATTCCTTCTTTCCACAATCTTATCCAATCATCAAATTGAATATTATAACCAAAGTCTTTGGCCCACTGAATCATTGCAACTTTAACCTCTTCATCCTTAGTATGCCACTCAAATAGTAATTTATACATTTTTGATAAAATTTTAACATCATTATTCACAATTTCTTTTTGAAATCTAGATTTTTCATCTTGAAAACCTCTTTCCAGCATCTTTTTTAAACATCGCATTCAGTTGGAAGTAGTGTAACCAATCAAACACATACTCTTTAACTTCATCATATGGCTTCAATTTCCATTTATTTCCTTCTTTTATGATTAAATTCTCATGTGTAATCCAGCTCCCCGTCATATTGATCTTCTTAACACTCATTACCTCCAATGGTGACAGCCAATATGGAGTTTTAAACTCTAATAAATTTTTGTACCTATTCCATACTTCCATCAGCGGACCTCGGAAAATGTGATTTTCAAAACCTTTATGTACTCTTTTTTTCTCATACCATAAATATGTGTGCCAACCAAATCTATTATCATATCCTTCTAGATCCAAAATTTCTGAATTTTGCAACTTTATCCATTCTTTCACCCAGCAAAGACATGCAGCCTCAAAGTACAACTTTAGGTCTGGCAAGGCAAAGCCTCCTCTATCTTTTGCATCCGTTAAAATCTTATATTTTATTCTAGGCTTCTTGCCCTGCGAGACATATCTTGATAATGCTCTTTGCCATTCTTTAAATATCGTAACACCTTTAATTATTGGTAATGATTGAAATAAAAACAACATTTTTGGTAGCACATTCATTTTTACCGTTGCAATTCTTCCCCAAAATGACAATTTCATTCTTCCCCACACTTCCAGGTCTTTCCTAATTTTATTCCAAACTGGTACGTAATTATTTTGAAAAAGGTCAATACACTTGGGAGTTAATATAATCCCAAGATATTTAACTTTCTTAACTACTTCCATATCTGTTTGTTGCTGAATTCTTTCTATTATCTCTTGGTCCATATTTTTAACCATTATTTTCGTTTTACTCTTATTTAATTTAAATCCAGCAACTTGTCCAAATTGCTCTATCTCTTCTAACACTTCGCTAATACTTTTAATAGGGTCTTCTATTGTTATAACCAAATCATCAGCAAAGGCTTTTACCTTATATTCCTTGCAACCAACTGTCACACCTTTTATTAAATCGTTACTTCTTAACGTTCTCAACAAGACTTCCAGGACCGATATGAATAACAATAGTGATAAGTACATTATTAACAATTAATTTTGCTCTTTGTTATTGCCTTTACACCATTTACAAATGAATGACCCATCTCCATAAATTCCAGATTCTTTAACATAAATTCCCAAGAAATGTTATCAAATGCCTTTTCCGCATCAACAAATCGCTTGCTTATCTTTCTTATTAGTCAGATATTCTATTATATTTATTATATTATCTTTCATCTGCCTCCCTGGCAGGAATCCTGTTTGGTCCTTATGTATCAATTCCTTTAATGCCTTTTTCATTCTATTTGCCAAGATGTTAGCAAATATTTTATAGTCATTATTCAGTAGCGAAATTGGCCTATAATTCAAATATGAATCCTGCTTGGGAATTAATGTTATATATGTTTCTTTCCATGTCTCTGGTATTTGTCCTTCTTTCAAAATGTTGTTCATAACTTCTACCAACGGTACAAGTAGGATTTCTTTCATTTCTTTGTAATATCTTGCACCAAATCCATCCGGTCCCAGAGTCTTCCCACTTTTTGAATCTTTTATAGCCGTTTTAACTTCTTCTATTCCAATTGGTTCATTCAATTTATTTTTATTTGTCACTGGGATCTTTTGCACCCCTTTCTTCTTTAAATAATCTTCTATCATCTTTATCTTAGATTTCTCTTTTCTTTTATATAGATCTCTATAGAAGTCCACAAATCCTTTCCTTATTCCTTTCGGATTCTCAATGTCTTGGTCTTCTACTTTAATCTTTTTAATTATATTTTGTTCTTTCCTTTTTTAAGTTGCCACACGAGCCATTTTCCAGATTTATTTGCAAATTCAAATTTCTTTTGTTTCATTCTTTTTATATTCCACTCTACTTCTTTATTGATTATAATAGCGAACTGTGTTTGAAATAATTTTATACTTTGCTTAACTTTTTCATCCTTAGATCTGTTGATCTTTTTTTTTCATTGTCCATTATTTGTCGTAAGATTTCTTTTCCCCCTCTTTCTCTCAATCTGTTTTTTATTGCATTTTGCTGAATGAAGAAACCACTCATGACCGCTTTACTAGCATCCCAAACCATATTAATTTTTGTTTCCTTATTTATATTGTTCACAAAATAGTCAGTTAAGCATTTCTGTGCTCTTTCCACAATCTTCTGGTCATCAAAGAGATTCTCATTTATTCTCCACCTAAATTATTTTTCTTCATGCCCTTTCAAAATACCTTGGATGGCGTTGTGGTCAGATAAAACCTTAGGTTGGATCTCAATTTTTGTAAATCTTGAAATTAATTCATTAGATATCCAAATTTGGTCAATTCTTGACATTGATTGATTTACTTCTGAATGAAAGGTAAATTGTTTCTCTAATGGGTGTCTCAATCTCCAGATGTCTATCAAGTTGCAATTCTCAACCATGTCAAAAAAAGATTTTGGTAATTTCCCTTCTTTTGTTTTACCTTTGTTTCTTAGTCTGTCCATTTCCATAGACACCACTCCATTAAAGTCACCCATTCTTATAACTTTTTGATCCATATATTCAAATAGTTTCTCTTCTAGGTCCTTAAAGAATTCTGCTTTGCTTCCACTTGGTGCATATATTCCAACTATTATCAATTTTTCGCCCTGCCAATTGATTTGAACTGCGATAATTCGACCCTTTTCATCCTTAAACAATTGTTGTGCTTCTAATTTATTTTTAACATATAAGACCACCCCTCTTTTCTTACTTTTGTCTGATGAAATAAACTCGTTTCCTAATTTTTTGTTGACCAAAATTTTCCTGTGTACTTTTTTCACGTGAGTCTCCTGCAAACAGATTGTGTCCAAATTCTTTTGCTTTAAATATTGTTGCACTTTATTCCTTTTTTTAATATCGTTCATTCCATTAACGTTCCAAGTCCATAATTTCAATGCCATGATGTCAATCAATTAAATATTCTTTTTATTAACTTTTTATTTCTCCTCTTCCCCTTGCTCTTCTTCCATTTCTTCTTTTTCTTCTTCCTTTTTTCCTCTCCTGTCTTTTCTTTTATCTTTCCTACTTCTTTGCTCTTCTTCCTCCTGGTCCGTGGCTTCTCCTTCACCTCCATCTGCTCCTGCAGCTTCTAGTTCTGTTCCTTCTCTGGTCAGCCCCGTGTATCTTCTAAGAAATTTGTCGACTTCATCTGGTTTTGTCAGTCTGTGCCTCTTTCCTTTATAGGTAAATGCGATGCCTTCTGGAAACTCCCATCTAAATTCTATATCATTCTTTCTCAAGACTTGTACCATCTCTTTGTATTGATCTCGTTTTTTCAAAAGTCTTAAAGGCACATCTTTAAAAATGATTATGAAACTCCCATCTATAATTAAACGTTTTTCTCTATTTTTTTGCAAAATTAAATTTCTAAATTCTCTGTCCTTGAAGACAATTAAACAGTCTCCTGGGAATTTCTTCACTCTGGTTGTCTTTGTTTTAATGCTAAAGGCATTTTGAATCATTTTTTCCACATCTTTAAGTTTCAGATCTAGCCATTAAGCAATCTCTGTCAGCTTTTCTTTAATTTTCTCACCTTGAACCTCTGGCACAGACCTGAACCTCAAATTCGTTTCTCTTTGTCGAAGTTCATTCATCGAGACCGCGCCCCACAACTCCTCTTGCATCTTATTCACCTCAGATACTTCCACTCTTATTTTTTCCTCCTCCTTTCGTGACTCTCTCATTTCTAATTTCATTCTCTTCCTTCCTTCCTCCTGATTCTGCATTCTTTTAGAAATCCCTTTCATCTGCTCTTTTAATTCATTCACTGTAACATCCATTTTTTTATCCACTTGCGCTAATTTAGTCTCAATTTGGCCTATTTTGTTCTCAATATTTTTCTCACTGCTTATTATATCTGTTTTTATCTCTGTCCTCAATTCTGCAAGCATTTTAGCTATATCTATTTTCCAATCTGGTTCCTGTCTCGAACCCCTTCTTTCCCCCGATGTTGCCCCCTCGCTTTTCTTCTGTAGATGTGACATTTTTAACCACTTTTAAAATTCTTCCCTCGATTATGAAGTATAAAGAGGGGAGAGTCAACTTTCTAATTTAAACTCAACACAAAATTTTATAAACTTAAATTCAGCATAAAAATCAAATTATGATTCCAAAATATTTTCACCTCTTTTTTAAAATTTAACCAACCCCAAAAAAGAAAAAGAAAAAAACCTAGCCCACAGAGCACACACCAGGTATCTTTAAATTCTCATGTAAGAAAAATTGAAGACAGAAGAAATCTTAAAACTTCACAATTTAAAGCAGTTTAATAACAAAATAATATCAACCTTGAAAACAATTTAGACCTTTAAGCATGTATATATGAGCAGAAAGAAAAGGGAAAAGAAACAAAGAAAATTATCAACCAAAATATCAATATTAATATAGAAAATTAATCCCTTAAAATAATAGCAGAATATGGAGCAAGGATTTGTTTAAATTTTATGGTGAGAGCTTCTCTGATTTTGAACAAATAAAAAAAAAGGAAGGGAATAATTTCTTGCCACTTGTACGGCCAATTCCACTCAGAGTTTAATATCAAACTTTCTTTCAAATCATTCAAAAGCTTCACGCCTTTTGCATGGCCAAATCCACTTTTACGGTTTCAAATTCAAATCACAAATAAAAATGAGCCACCTATAAAAATAAAAATCTTTGATCTTGCAGGGTCCAAAATGTAAATCCACCATAAAATAAGGTGAAGGAAAAATAAACCAATACACAGAAAATAAATTAATCCAGTTAGCCGCCAACAGAAGCGTTCAGTTCAATCCAAACCTCTCCACTAGTTATTGCAATTCACAGACATAACAAAGTAGCAAGAGGGAAGAGAAGGTATCTCTCTAAAAATGGCGACAAGATGGCACTTTGTAACTTTCCTTTCGCTAGTGGTAATGAGAGGGGGGAAGGGAATTATCCATCAAAAAAAAAAAAGAAGCAAGTCTTTCTTTCGTTAAATCTCTTTAAAAATTCCTCCAATTAGAGCATAGTGAGTTTATATCTCCACGGATTAATTTCTAGTCTTCTTTTTTGAGCCAAAGCAGTTATCTTTAATTACTTACTTTGTTTTAAACCCCTTAACTTCAGTTCGCAGATTTTTTAAAAAGTGAAAGTAATCCGTCTCACTGACTCCGATACTTCAACACTTTCTCCCAGCGAGACCAAACAATCTCCCAAAGTACTGTTCAAAGAAAGCTCTTCATCCCGTTTTCGACCCCTTAAGTATCTTCTTTCCAAAAAATTTGTGAAGAGCTTTTTTTTTAAAAAAAAGATAATAACGCCAAAGTATATCATAAAAACTCCCCGTTTGTCCAGACTTACAGTTTTTCCTGTTCCTCGAATTCTTCTTGTGTCAAAATATAAATTCCCAGTAAGGCTGACCTCCTTTTTTCCACCTTACTGCCTCAAATTAGTTCCAATTAGATCCTTCGATTTATATTTTATGTTCCAATTCGGTTTCTTCTTTTTTGAGAACAGATCGCTTTGTGCGCAAGCCTGGAGCTTCGCTTTAGAGAGCTAGAAATGGCTTCCCGCTGCCAACGTCTCAACCCTGCCACACTCGTCGCCCCCAAAAAGAGGGCTACTTGGCGGCCAGGGGACTGTTTAACTGGCAAAGCCGGGACCCCGCCTCTCAGATTCCCTTCTGAGAGTATTTGGGGGGCTGCGGCGCTCTTGCAGACCCCCCTTTAGGCTCTCTAAAGCTGGATATGTTTGCAGCCAAACGATCCCGCTTGCTTTCACTTCACGAAGTCCTCAAATCACAAAACATATTACATTGAATCTTCCTGTTTCCATCTCTCTCTGACATCGATGATTTCCTTCTCTCTTATCCTGCAGATCTTGTGCAGTGGAGAGAGAACAGAAGGAAATCTTTGGGGAAAGCACAGGATGAGATGGTGGAGCAGAACTACCTGAGTCAGGATGGACCAAGGAGGGGAAAGAGAAGCCACAAAGAACGGAAGACAGCTGAATCCCTTGTTCCTCATAGTAGCCTCTTCACTGTGCAAGGAGAACAGCCAGAAAACAGAGATGCTTTGAGAGCATCCACAGAGGAGAAAACAATTCAAAGGGCGGAGTCTGGAGGAATAAGCAGTGGGAGCAGAAACAATGGAAACAGCCCCACATGCCCTACAGAGGTGAAGCGGTGTGGAAAGAGCCTCAGGTATCATAAGCAGTTTGCTACCCATCAGATGATTCACACACGACAGAAATCACATAAATGTGCAGAATGTGGAAAGAGCTTCCGCAGGAAATGGACCTTTACACTACATAAAAGAACCCACACAGGGGAAAAGCCTTTCAAATGTTTGGAATGCAATAAAAGCTTTGCTGTGAGCTCAAACCTTACTAAACATCAAAGAACTCACACAGGGGAAAAGCCTTTCAAATGTTCAGAGTGTGATAAATGTTTCGCACAAAGCTCACATCTTACAGTACATAAAAGAAGGCACACAGGAGAGAAACCTTTCAAATGTTCAGTCTGTAATAAAAGTTTTGCTCAGACGGCAACCTTTAACAGACATCAAAGGATTCACAAAAGGGGAGAGAATCCATTAATGCTCAATTTGTTTTGAGTGCTTCAGTCAGAAGTCAAACCTTGCTAAACAGCTAATGCTTCACATGAGGAAGACACCTTTTAAGCCATCACTGAGTAGAAAATCCTTTAGTAAGAGCTCTAATCTTCCTAGTCAACAAATGATTCGCATGAAAAAGTATAAATGTTCAGCTTGCAGGAAAAGCTATACTAAGTGGTCATACCTTACCAAACATAAAAGAATAGCACACAAAAGAGAGAAACCTTATAAATGCTCAGGGTGTAGAAAATGTTTCAGCAGCAGGTCAGTCCTTACTAGACATAAGAGAATCATACACAGATGGAACAAAGACAGACATACAAGGTCTTCCTATATAGGGGAGAAACTGTACAATTGTGAACAGTGTGGAAAGAGCTTCACCCGTAAATCAGACCTCAAGAGGCACCGAAAGCATCACACAAGGGAGACGCCCAACCAGGGTTCAAATCTTAGTGAGAGTTTAAATGATGAATCGAGACCTCATGAAGGTGAGAACGCACAGCGGATGGAAACCATGTAACTTCTTCAACTATGCTAAGAAGGTCGCATCCATATAATACTTTTAAAGCTTACCCCCAAGGAATCCTGGGAACTTCAGTTCTTAAGGGAGCTGGCAATTGTAGGTCTATAAAGTACAAACTACTTTCCCCATCATTCTTTGGATGAAGCCATGGCAACAGTTATAAATGTATGGTGTGAATGTGACCTCAGTTTCGGTATCCATCTTTTTAGCATCACTGGAGCCAACCAGAGGCTACATTCCACAAACCTTCAAATACACACACATAATCCATGCTTTGAGTGGGTTCTTGGGTCTTTTTATTTGCCTCAGGTTTTGTTGTCCATTTGTGGTGTGCATTCCATGTGACATTTTTTTAAAAAAAAACCTTAATTGAAGGCTCCTCTGTTCATACAGCTGAATTAACCATATTGGGGATAACTGAGGCAATTATTTAGGGTTTTGAGTCCATAGAGAAGGAGAAACCTGAGGAAGGACGGGAAAGTCTGAGAGGCTTCAGCGAGTTACCCATCATCGGACTGAAATGTAAAACTGGTACTGTAGCTGCTTCTGCTTTTTAGTTTTGTTGTGAGACTACCAATCCTGTATAATAAAGTAGGGTGTATTTTAAGCATTGTACTCTTCTGTTTTCACTGGCTCCTCGGAACAAAAACGGATGCAGGTTTCCAATTTAGGTTGCAGTTTCCTGCGCAGTTAGTCAACATCTGCTCCATGCAATGAAAGCACTGTCATGACTTCCCCTAAAGAATTATGGGAACTGTAGATTATTAAGGGTCCTGAGGGGTGTTAGGGGAGGCCCCTAGTCTCCTCACAGTGTCCCAAGTAAAACTCCAGCCGAGACTGTTGTTGATGCCACAGCCAGGATGATGATACTTGATACTTCTAGGGAGCCAGACCTGTGCATTGTCTATGGGGAACCCATCAGGCAAAAGCCCATCATCCATAAGAGAACGGAGGGTCAGCAGGAAGCCCAACAAGTTGAGGAGGAGGAGGTATCCCTTCTTCATGTGCATTGTGGGTGAGGAAAACATCTGGCAGAGGAAAACATCCCACCTGCATTCGCTCCATGAGACGCACACACACTTCCCCTTACTTTTTAGCAGGGGAAAAGTGCGTCTTATAGAGCGAAAAATACGGTAAACCTTGTAGACAAATTTTTCAATTTAGCTGGGTACTTTTTGATTTTTTATTATATTAATAATAATTTATTACTCCACCCATATTACTGGGTTTCCCATGCAGTGAAAGCAATGTGATACTGCTTTAAACAGTCAAGACTTCCCCCAAGGAATTCTGGGAGCTAAAGGTTGTTAAGAGTGCTGAGATGGGTTACCCTTCAATATTTGGGAGAGGTGATGGCTCTCCTCCCCCCTTGTCATCTACATAACAATATCCCTACCAATGCCTAACTGCCAAGACCAGAGAGGTTGTGACGATTTGCTATGAGGTAGGCAAAAAACCAAATGGCCGGTGCCAATTTGCTAAGTGGAAAAAACTCCTACGAGGCCCCTTTACGGCGACCAACCAAAGTCCATAGCAAGGTCAGAAGGAAACCTTGAGGGGCGGGCGATCCCCAGGCCGCACTTGCCTTAAATGGGGCAAGCTACACTCCTCGAGGCAGCCAATATGCTGGCTCAGAGGATGACACGGCCCGAGGATTCCCCAGTTCACGTGGGGCTGCAAGCCAGCCACCGCGCACGTGTTGGGGGCCTGAGCCTGCAACACCACCTCCTCCCAAGGTCAGAAGTGGCTTTGCGTGGCGAGTTCCCGCCTCCCACCAGTGGTAAATAACACAAGACACCATAATCAAGGGTAATGGAATAAAATTGGCCACAACGTTATTGGTTACAGGTAAGAGCGGTATTGGTATTGGCTTAGGCATTGGTCCTATCCATCTATCCGGCTTCAGCCTTATGGCTTGAAGACCAGCAAGGGTTAACACCAGCAGGGGGTGTGCCCTCTGGGCATAACCCAGTCTCCCTCACCTCCCCCTGCCCTGAACCACTGTGATGATTGGACCCTGCTATTCTTCCCAGCTCTTCTCCTTCCAGACACATCTCCACTCCCTCAATAATAAGAGAGAACAACCAAACACACACAAATGTAAAACAGTTAAAACCATTGGAGCAGCAGGCCTGTCTCTAGCTGCCTGAGCCCAAATAACCCTCCCAAAACCCAGACATTTCCTTTAAAGTCTGCTCAGGTGGGCATGTTGCGCCCCCGAAGAGGACATGTCCTAGTTTTCCCAGACATATGGCAACCCTACAATGTATAAAATTCATTGCTACAAAAGGTTTGATGCACAATAATATCATCATGTTCAGGACCCCTCAACTTCTGAACACCAGATTCTGGGTCTTCTACGTCCAGTAACTGGTCTTCCTAGAGCTATCCGATTGGCCACTGTAGAAAATAGAATGCTGGACTAGCTTATGGTCAAGCTAACATTACCAGGGTCAAAATCTTGTTTTAAGAAAACCACAAAAGTTGATGTTATTTTATTGAGAGTATGTGAAACCAGGCCACAATTTAAACAAAAACAAAAAACAAGAAAGCTATAACTCAAAGCGCAGGAGGGGAAAAGAGGGCATTTCTGTCTTTCTCTCTCTGCTGTTTAATTTCTCTTTTCAGATCACACTTCCTTCCTGCCACAGTATGTTTTTCTGTGAACTCCAATTCCCAGCAGCCTTTGCACTTCCCACATAAAGGATCAACACCTGGATCCATTTAGCTGAGCAAACACACAAGTGGGACAGTGAAGGCGCTTGAGATGAAGAAGAAAGTCTGTGAATTCACCAATGTCTATCAGGAGGGGTGAACTGGAGCCTACCAAGAACTCAAGAGAAGACATGCTGGGATTGGGTAGAAACTTCTGAACTAGGGGTCCCTGTTTCCCCCCCTTTTTCATCCTCTTTGTGGCATTTGAAATGCAGACTTGATCTCACAAGGGGCTCCTGCTCTGGGTCTCAAATGTAGACCTGCCTTAGTCCTAAGAGGACCCGGGTGAGTCTAAGGAAGCTGGCATTCCTCTAGAGGAATGAGAAAGTGACAACAAGTTTTGTGGGAGGAGGAATATGGTCAGCAAGGAAGAATGCAAGAGAGGGAATTCAACCCATGGATGGGTAAACAGGGGTGGGGTCTTGGCTTTTGCATTCCTTAAATATTTAATTATCAGAAGGGAAAAGAGGGACAGGGTGTGTATAAGAGCTTCTGCAGATAGAGGATGCTACATTTAAGGTGCAAAAAGATCAACAAGGTCTTAGAGGGAAGGAATGCAGTTCAGTGGGAGAGTACCTGCTTTGCCTTGCAGATGGTTGCAGGTTCAATCCCCAGTATCTCCATGTAGGGCTTGGGAGAGGCTTCCCATATGAAACACTGGAGAGCTGCTGCCAGTCAGTGTAGACAGTACTGAGCTAAGTGGCCAAAGATACAATTCTCTTCTCTTCCCTTTTTTCCATCAAATATCTGCAGCCTCCCACGCCCGGTAAGGAAGGCCGATTTTTTTCCCCCCTTCCTTCCTGTGCAACAGCCGACTCCCTTTTTTCCCCCCTCAGCCTGAACCTCTTTAATATCTGATCTTATTTTGCCAGTTCTAATTGGGGCTCTCTGCCGGGGACTGCGCAGCCATGTATCCAACTAATTTTTACAGTTCCTCCTGCAATTCCTTTAGGTAATTGATTCTTTCTTGGTGAGGTTCGCCATATCATGAAATAGCAAATAGAAAGAATGTACAAAAATGGCTGCCGCTCACTTCATAAATCAAAGCACAAAGATGAGAGTGCTTTTCAAGTCCAAACCTTGGGCATCCAGTGATTGGTTAGTTTAGCAGATCTTTTCCATCTCTTTCTTTCCAGAACACGCCTGTTTCTTAGTCCGAATTCAATAATTTTTAAAAACAGGCATTTCCTGGATAATGTCGAATAGCTCTGGAGAGTTCCCAGTTCGCGCAGTGCGCACCCAGCAGCCCTGCCCCACATTCTGAAGCGAGCGGCAGATAACGGACGATCTGTGGGTCATGGCCAGTCCCCCCCTTACGCTGGGGTGTCTGCAGGGATAATTAGCCCCATATCATCCCTAATAACCTTCACGGTATGGTCTGATGTGATGGGGAAAACAGCCATTTCCCACGCCCAGGAAACCAGAAGTCCATGGGTGGGGGGGCTTGTTTAAGGCAGACCTGCAACCCAGAGTCCACAATGGAAAGGAAAAAAGGGGCAGGATGTGTATTAGGGCTTCTGCAGGTGGAGGTTGCTACATGCCCTGGAGCAAAGAGCAGAAGAGTCTTAGGAGGAAGGAAGGCAGCTCAGTGGTAGAGTGCCTCCCTTACATTGCAAAAGGCGGCACGTTCAATCCCCAGTATCTCCATGTAGGACTTGGGAGAGGCTTCCTGTATGAAACCCTGGAGAGCTGCTGCCAGTCAGTGTAGACAATACTGAGCTAAGTGGCCAAAGTTACTATTGTATATGAGGATCATGAAGGAAAACATTCATTTGTGAGCTATTTTCCTGAAACAGTAAGATGGAGAGTGTCTAGTGTGAATATGGGGCACACAATGTATCCTCTGAAAGCTGAGCTGAACACGATACTTCTTATGTTTCTAATTCTCTGCCTCTCCTGTTTCTCAAGATGCCTTGTTTCAAACAATCTACTTTCTCAAACAGGCAAAGGGAAAGCGGCAACCAGTAGATGAAGCAGAAGACGCCTGTGGCTAAGAAGAAGGTTACAAGGAGCCCAGTTGGACCACAGCCAGGATGATGATGTTTGATACTTGCAAGGAGCCAGACCTGTGCATTGTCTATGGGGAACCCATCAGGCAAAAGCCCATCATCCATAAGAGGAGGGAGGGTCAGCAGGAAGCCCACCCAGTTGAGGTGGAGGATGAACCCCTTTTTCATGGAGGAGGTTCCAGAGCCTCCTGGGAAATCACGGTACAAACAATTCCTGGTGCTGCTAAGGAGCAGGATGTGTGCATTGTGGGTGAGGAAAACATCTGGCAGTACTCCAACACCTGCCAGAGAAAGACATGTTTGCAGAAAATCAGCTCAGGGGAGGGTCCAGTTTACAGCAAAGGAGACTCCAGTGTCCCAAGTAAAACTCCAGCCCAGACTGTTGTTGATTCCACAGCCAGGATGATGATGCTTAATAATTCTAGGGAGCCAGACCTGTGCATTGTCTATGGGGAACCCATCAGGGCAAAGCCCATCATCCATAAGAGAACTGAGGGTCAGCAGGAAGCCCACCCAGCTGAGGAGGAGGAGGATGTACACCTTCTTCGTGGAGGAAGTTGCAGATCCCCCTGGGAAATTATGGTGGTGACAGTTCCTGGTACTACTAAGGAGCAGGATGTGTGCATTGTAGGTGAGGAAAACATCTGGCACAACCCCAACATCTGTGAGAGAAAAGCGTGTTTGCAGGAAACGCTCTCAGTGGAGGGTACCGTTCACAGCAAACTAGACTCCAGAGTCCCCAGTGAACCGCCAGCCCAGACTGTTGGTGATGCTGCTAAAGGACAAGACACCTGCATTGTGTATGACCAAGGTGTCCTACAAAAGCACATTGTCCGTATCAGAATTGGGTATCCTGAGGAAACACACCCAGGGGAGGATATAGTTAAGCCTATTGCTGGCGAAGTAGATTGGAAAGGCCCCAAAGAATCCACATTCCAGCCTGCTGTTGATGCCACCAAGGAACAAGACTCCTGCATTGTGCATGAGGAAATGGTTAGACAGGAGCCCATTTTTCAAGGAAGAGCCCCCAGTGAAGCCACAGCTCAGAGAGATATGGATGCTGGTAAGTAATGGGACTCCCAGGTAATGCATATTGGGGAGGGAAGCCCCAGGTAGAATTGCTTCTTAGCTCCAGGTCTTAATGACAAGAACACAAGGCTATTTTTGAGGTCATCCCATGCTACACCAACTTACAGTAGACCCACTAAAAGTAATGGACATAGAACCCACTCTATGTAGGTTTTGTTTGCTGGGGAAACTCTACTGCTCTTGAGAGGTGTGTGTGGGTGTGGGTGTGGTTGTGGGTGTGTATGCGCCTTGTGCAGAATTTTTTCAAGTTCGCTTTGTAATTTTTGTTGTTTCGTTTGTTGTTCACAACTTCTTTCCCTATGTTCATAGCCTGCTACTTTTGCTGTATTGTCTGCTCTTGAGCATTAGAAAAGTTTCACTGTACACCTTCCTTGTACAGTTTCTCCCCTGTATGGCAAGACCTTGTATGTCTGGAAAGACCTCCGCTCTCATGGAAGCTTTTTCTACACACAGGGCATCTGTAGGGTTTCTCTCCTGTATGCCTTCTTTTATGTACTATAAGGTGTGAGCTGTGTGCGAAACATTTATCACACTCCAAACACTTGTAAGGCTTCTCGTTTGTGTGAGTTCTTTGATGGTTAGTAAGGTTTGAGCTGTCAGTGAAGCTTTTCTCACACTTTGAACATTTAAAAGGCTTCTCCCCTGTGTGAGTTCTCTTATGTAGTGTAAGGGTCCATTTCCTGCAGAAGCTCTTTCCACAGTCTGCACATTTATGGGATTTCTGTCCTGTGTGAATCTTCTGATGGGCAGCAAACTGCTTCTGATACCTGAAGCTCCTTCCACACTCCAAACAAGTAAATCGCTTCATCTCTGTAGGGCATGTGGGGCTGTTTCCATTGTTTCTGCTCCCACTGATTATTTCTCCAGATTCTGCCGTTTGAATTGTTTTCTCCTTTGTGGATGTTCTCAAAGCATCTCTGTTTTCTGGTTGTTCTCCTTGCTCAGTGAAGAAGCAAGGGAAACTGTACTGCTCTTGAGAGGTGTGGGTGGGTGCGGGTGTGGGTGTGGGTGTGTATGCGCCTTGTGCAGAATTTTTTCAAGTTCGCTTTGTAATTTTTGTTGTTTTGTTTGTTGTTCACAACTACTTTCCCTATGTTCATAGTCTGATACTTTTGCTGTATTGTCTGCTCTTGAGCATTAGAAAAGGTTCAGTGCATCAAGAATTAGAAATCTTGATCTAACCTAATGATGGACAAACAATATAGCTATGCTTCCTAAAGCCAATGTAAGCTTCCACCTGCAGACTGAGAAAATATTTGCTCTCGAGAGTAGAATCTCTACAGGTAGAAACTTGCTGATGAATCTGACGCAATGGCAAAACCTGACTAAGGATCTTGAGCAGAGTGGAAAGAAAGGTCACCCATGATGGCAACTTACCGCCCGCTTAGAGAGCAATGGTCCAAAAGTATATCAAAAAGACAAAACATATTACATTGAATGTCTCAGTTTCCATCTCTCTCTATGACATCCATGTTTTCCTTCTCTCATTATCTAGCAGGTGTTGTGCAATGGAGAGAGAGCAGAAGGAAATCTTCAAAAAAAGCACAGGATGAGATGGTGGAGCAGAACCTCCTGAGTCACGATGGACCAAGGAGGGAAAAGAGAAACCACAGAAAACGGAAGACAGACAAATCCATCGTTTCTCAAAGTGGCTTCTTCACTGAGCAAGGAGACCAACAAGAAAACAGAGACTCTTTGAAAGTGTCTACAGAGGAGAAAACAATTAAAAGGGCAGAGTCTGGAGGAATAAGCAGTGGGAGCAGAAACAATGGAAACAGCCCCACATGCCCTACAGAGGTGAAGCAATTTACTTGTTTGGAGTGTGGAAGGAGCTTCAGGAATCAGAAGCAGTTTGCTGCCCATCAGAAGATTCACACAGGACAGAAATCACATAAATGTGCAGACTGTGGAAAGAGCTTCTGCAAGAAATGGAACCTTAAAGTACATAAAAGAACCCACACAGGGGAGAAGCCGTACAAATGTTCGAAGTGTGAGAAAAGCTTCACTGACAGCTCAAACTTTACTAAACATAAAAGAACTCATACAAGGGAGAAGCCTTACAAATGTTTGGAGTGCGATAAAAGCTTCACAATCAGCTCACACCTTACTAAACATAAAAGAGCTCACACAGGGGAGAAGCCTTACAAATGTTTGGAGTGCAATAAAAGCTTCATTGACAGCTCAAACCTTACAGTACATAAAAGAACCCACACAGGGGAGAAGCCCCACAAATGTTCTGTGTGTGTTAAACATTTCGCACATATCTCAAACCTTAAAGTACATGAAAGAACTCACACAAGAGTGAAACTGTATGAGTGTGAACAATGTGGAAAGAGCTTCACCCGTAAATCAGACCTCAAGAGGCATCAAAAGCACCACACAAGGGAGACTCCCAACCAAGGTTCAAATCTCAGTGAGCGTTTAGATGATGAATCGAGACCTCATGAAGGTGAGAATGCACAAGGGATGGAAACCATGTAACTTCCTCAACTATCCTAAGAAAGTTGCATCCACACAATATATTTAAAGCTTTCCCCTAAAGAATACTGGGAACTTAATGGTGTTCGTAAAGGTGTCTGGAATTTAGACCTATGAGATTGAAACTACTGTTTCCAGAATTCTTTTGAGAAAGCCATATAATAGCTACAAAGAAGCTGTAAAGGTTTGGTGCGGATGTGACCTCAGTCTCGGCGTCCATCTCTTGGGCATCGCAGAAGCCACCCAGAAGCCACATCCCCCCTGAATCTCCCAATACACACACATAATCCATGCTTTGGGAGGGTTCTTGAGTCTTTTAAGTGGCTAAAATACATTGCCTCAGGTTTTGTGTCCATTCTTTGTGTAGATTGCATGTGATAGTTGAATAGTTTTATATATTTATACAATAAAGTTGCTTTATCGTAATCAGTTAGGCTATGAAAATTGCTCTTGGGAGAATCTAGAGAAAACTCAGCTCTTTCCTTGGCCAGAGCACAGTCAAGCAGCACCTTTCTCTCTTGACATTGGGAATTTCTCTTGGCACCCCAATAAATGTGAGGGCTCTTCTGTTCATCCAGCTGAATTAACCATGTTGGGGATAATCTACGTGATTCTTTAGGCTTTTGAAACCAAAGAGAAGGATTGACCCAAGGAAGGAAGGGAAGGTTGAAGGCTTCAGAGGCTTCCCTGTTGGAAATGTAAAATTGACACAGTAGCTGCTTCTACTTTTTAGATTTGGTTTGAGACTACCGATCCTGAATAATAAAGTTGTTAAATATTATGCTTTGTACATTATTATTATATTAATAATAATTTATTATTTATACCCCACCCATATTGCTGGGTTTCCCATGAAGTGAAAGCAATGTGATACTGCTTTAAACAGTCAATACTTCCCCCAAGGAATTCTGGGAGCTAAAGGTTGTTAAGAGTGCTGAGATGGGTTACCCTTCAATATTTGGGAGAGGTGATGGCGCTCCTCCCCCCATCTCATCTACATAACAATATCCATACCAATGCCTAACTGCCAAGACCAGAGAGGTTGTGACGATTTCCTACGAGGTAGGCAAAAAAACAAATGGCCGGTGCCAATTTGCTAAGTGGAAAAAACTCCTACCAGGCCCCTTAACGGCGACCAACCAAAGTCCATAGCAAGGTCATATAAGGAAACCTTGAAGGGCGGACAGGTGGGAAACCGGTCAGCTGAGCGATCCGAAAGAGGGCGATTCCCCGGGCCGCGCTTGCCTTAAATGGGGCAAGCCACACACCCCGAACCAGCCAATTGGCTGGCTCGGAGGATGACGCGGCCCGAGGATTCCCCAGTCCGCGCGGGGCTGCAAGCCAGCCACCGCGCACGTGTTGGGGGCGTGAGCCTACAACACCACCTCCTCCCAAGGTCAGAAGTGGCTTTGCGTGGTGAGTTCCCGCCTCCCACCAGTGGTAAATAACAACACAAGACACCATAATTAAGATTAATGGGCTAAAATTGGCCACAACGTTATTGGTTACAGGTAAGAGCGGTATTCGCTTAGGCATTGGTCCTATCCATCTATCCAGCTTCAGCTTGAAGACCGGCAAAGGTTAACACCAGCAGGGGGTGTGCCCTCTGGGAATAACCCAGTCTCCCTCACCTCCCCCTGCCCTGAACCACTGTGATGGGGGACCCTGCTATTCTTCCCAGCTCTTCTCCTTCCAGACACATCTCCACTCCCTCAATAATAACAGAGAACAACCAAACACACACAAATGTAAAACAGTTAAAACCATTGGAGCAGCAGGCCTGTCTCTAGCTGCCTGAGCCCAAATAACCCTCCCAAAACCTAGACATTTCCTTTAAAGTCTGCTCAGGTGGGCATGTTGCGCCCCCAAAAAGGACATGTCCTGGTTTTCCCAGAGATATGGCAACCCTACAGTGTATAAAATTTATTGCTACAAAAGGTTTGATGCACAATAATATCATCATGTTCAGGACCCCTCAACTTCTGAACACCAGATTCTGGGTCTTCTATGTCCAGTAACTGGTCTTCCTAGAGCTATCCGATTGGCCACTGTAGAAAATAGAATGCTGGACTAGCTTATGGTCAAGCTAACATTACCAGGGTCAAAATCTTGTTTTAAGAAAACCACAAAAGTTGATGTTATTATATTGAGAGTATGTGAAACCAGGCCACAATTTAAACAAAAACAAAAAACAAAGCTATAACTCAAAGCGCAGGAGGGGAAAAGAGAAGGAATTTCTGTCTTTCTCTCTCTGCTGTTTAATTTCTCTTTTCAGATCACACTTCCTTCCTGCCACAGTATGTTCTTCTATGAACTCCAATTCCCAGCAGCCTTTGCACTTCCCACATAAAGGATCAACACCTGGATCCATTTAGCTGAGCAAACACCCAAGTGGGACAGTGAAGGGGCTTTAGATGAAGAAGAAAGTCTGTGAATTCACCAGTGTCTACCAGAACGGGTGAGCTGGAGCCTACCAAGAACTCAAGAGAAGACATGCTGAGATTGGGTACAAATTTCTGAACTGGGGGTCCCTGTTTTCCCCCTCTTTCTTTTTGTGGCATTTGAAATGCAGACTTGATCTCACAAGGGGCTGCTGCTCTGGGTTTCAAATGTAGCCCTGCCTTATTCCTAAGAGGACCTGGGTGAGTCCAAGGAGGCTGGCATTCCTCTGGAGGAATGAGAAAGTGACAACAAGGGGCTCCCCCGTTTTGTGGAGGAGGAATATGGTCAGCAAGGAAGAATGCAAGAGAGGGAATTATTCCCATGGATGGGTAAACAGGGGTGGGGTCTTGGCTTTTGCATTAATTAAATATTTCACTAAGGGGCAGTGTCCATGTAGGAGCATGATTGCTTAAGGGAGAGTCCTTCGGGAATTGCAACCCAGAGTCAATATCAGAAGGGGAAAGAGGGACAGGGTGTGTATAAGGGCTTCTGCAGATAGAGGATGCTACATTTCAGGAGCAAAACTGCTGCATTGCGTAGAACAAAGATCAACAAGGTCTTAGAGGGAAGGAATGCAGTTCAGTGGGAGAGTACCTGCTTTGCCTTGCAGATGGTTGCAGGTTCAATCCCCAGTATCTCCATGTAGGGCTTGGGAGAGGCTTCCCATATGAAACACTGGAGAGCTGCTGCCAGTCAGTGTAAACAGTACTGAGCTAAGTGGCCAAAGATACAATTCTCTTCTCTTCCCTTTTTTCCATCAAATATCTGCAGCCCCACCCCACCCCCGGAAGGCCGATTTTTTTCCCCCCTTCCTTCCTGTGCAACAGCCGACTCCCTTTTTCCCCCCCTCAGCCTGAACCGCTTTCATATCTGATCTTATTTTGCCAGTTCTAATTGGGGCTCTCTGCCGGGGACTGCGCAGCCATGTATCCAACTAATAATTACACGTCCTCCCACAATTCCTTTAGATAATTGATTCTTTCTTGGTGAGGTTCTCCATATCATGAAATAGCAAATAGAAAGAATGTACAAAAACGGCTGCCGCTCACCTCATAAATCAAAGCACAAAGATGAGAGTGCTATTTAAGTCCAAACCTTGGGCATCCAGTGATTGGTTAGTTTAGCAGATCTTTTCCATCTCTTTCTTTCCAGAACACGCCTGTTTCTTAGTCCGAATTCAATAATTTTTAAAAACAGGCATTTCCTGGATAATGTCGAATAGCTCTGGAGAGTTCCCAGTTCGCGCAGTGCGCACCCAGCAGCCCTGCCCCACATTCTGAAGCGAGCGGCAGATAACGGACGATCTGTGGGTCATGGCCAGTCCCCCCCTTACGCTGGGGTGTCTGCAGGGATAATTAGCCCCGTATCATCCCTAATAACCTTCACGGTATGGTCTGATGTGATGGGGAAAACAGCCATTTCCCACGCCCAGGAAACCAGAAGTCCATGGGTGGGGGGGCTTGTTTAAGGCAGACCTGCAACCCAGAGTCCACAATGGAAAGGAAAAAAGGGGCAGGATGTGTATTAGGGCTTCTGCAGGTGGAGGTTGCTACATGCCCTGGAGCAAAGAGCAGAAGAGTCTTAGGAGGAAGGAAAGCAGCTCAGTGGCGGCACGTTCAATTCCCAGTATCTCCATGTAGGACTTGGGAGAGGCTTCCTGTATGAAACCCTGGAGAGCTGCTGCCAGTCTGTGTAGACAATACTGAGCTAAGTGGCCAAAGTTACTATTGTATATGAGGATAATGAAGGAAAACATTCATTTGTGAGCTATTTTCCTAAAACAGTAAGATGGAGAATGTCTAGTGTGAATATGGGGCACACAATGTATCATCTGAAAGCATGTTTGCAGGAAACCCACTCAGTGGAGAGTCCCGTTCACAGCAAACTGGATTCCAGAGTCCGCAGTGAACCTCCATTCCAGACTGTTGTTGATGCTGCTAAGGGACAAGACATCTGCATTGTGCCCATTTTTCAAGGAACAGCCCCCAGTGAAGCCACAGCTCAGAGAGGTATGGATACTGGTAAGTAATGGGACTCCTGGGTAATGCATATTGGGGAGGGAGGTCCCAGGCAGAATTGCTTCTTAGCTCCAAATCTTAATGACAAGAACACAAGGCTATTTTTGAGGTCATCCCATGGTACAGCAACTTACAGTAGACCTACTAAAAGTAATGGACGGACATAGAACCCAATCTTGTGAAGAAATTGTTTTGTTTGTTGTTTGCAACTACTTTCCCTATGTTCATAGTCTGCTACTTTTGTGGATTGTCTGCTCTTGAGCATTAGAAAAGGTTCAGTGCATCAAGAATTAGAAATCTTGATCTAACCTAATGATGGACAAATAATATAGCTATGCTTCCTAAAGCCAATTTAAGCTTCTACCTGGAGACTGAGATAATATTTGCTCTAAAGAATAGGATCTCCAGAGGTAGGAACTTGCTGGTGAATCTGACAGAATGGAAAACCAGACTAAGGCTATTGAGCAGAGTGGAAAGAAAGGTCACCCATGATGGAAAATCATTGCCCGCTTAGACAGCAGTTACCCAAAAAGTGTAACAAAATCCAAAACATATTAGATTGAATCTTCCTGTTTCCATCTCTCTCTGACATCCATGATTTCCTTCTCTCTTATCCTGCAGGTCTTGTGCAGTGGAGACAGAACAGAAGGAAATCTTTGGGGAAAGCACTGGTGGAGCAGAACTACCTGAGTCAGGATGGACCAAGGAGGGGAAAGAAAAGCCACACAGATCGGAAGACAGCTGAATCCCTTGTTCCTCATAGTAGCCTCTTCACTGTGCAAGGAGAACAGCCAGAAAACAGAGATGCTTTGAGAGCATTCACAGAGGAGAAAACCATTCAAAGGGCAGAGTCTGGAGGAATAAGCAGTGGGAGCAGAAACAATGGAAACAGCCCCACATGCCCTACACAGGTGAAGCAATTTACTTGTTTGGAGTGTGGAAGGAGCTTCAGGAATCAGAAACAGTTTGCTGCCCATCAGAAGATTCATACAGGACAGAAACCTCATAAATGTGCAGACTGTGGAACGAGCTTCCGCACGAAATGGAAACTTAAAGTACATGAAGGAATCCACACAGGGGAGAAACCTTTCAAATGTTCGAAGTGTGAGAAAAGCTTCACTGACAGCTCAAACCTTACTAGACATACAAGAACTCACACAGGGGAGAAGCCTTACAAATGTTCAAAGTGCGATAAATGTTTCGCACACAACTTCCACCTTGCAGTACATAAAAGAACTCACACAGGGGAGAAGCCTTACAAATGTTTGGAGTGCGATAAAAGCTTCACTGACAGATCATACCTTACAGTACACAAAAGAAGGCACACAGGGGAGAAGCCCTACAAATGTTCTGTGTGTGGGAAACATTTTGCACATATCTCAAACCTTAAAGTACATAAAAGAACTCACACAGGGGAGAAACCTTTCAAATGTTCAGAGTGTGAGAAAAGCTTCACTGACAGCTCAAGCCTTACTAAACATAAAAGAACTCACACAGGGCAGAAACCTTTCTAATGTTCAGTCTGTAATAAATGTTTTCCTAAGATGTCAAACCTTACTAGACATCAGAGGATTCACAAAGGGCAGAAACCCCATGAATGCTCAGTGCGTGGTAAGTGTGTCACTCAGAAATCAAACCTTACTAAATATCTAAAACTTCACAGGAGGAAGACACCTTTTAAGTTATCACTGGGTAGAAAAAGCTTTAGTAAGAGCTCAAATCTTCCTAGTCAACAGATAATTCACAAAAAAGGTATAAATGTTCAGCTTGCGGGGGAAACAATACTAAGTGGTCATATCTTACCAAACATAAAGAATACCACAAAAAGCAGAGAAACCTTATTAATGTTCAGGGTACAGAAAATGCTTCAGCAGCAGGTCAGTCCTTACTAGACATAAGAGAATCATACACAGATGGAGGGCTTCCGGTGGAGCGCGTCTTCCGAGCGAGAAGGGATTCGGCGGAGAGCGCGATCCCTGTCCGACAAGGGGGGCAAAAAGGGGGTGCAGAAGGGCGCAAGCACCCCAGAAACACGTCCGGAGGGTGTCCGGAGGTACAGGGGGCCAGCAGAGACCGGACGCAGCTCACTTCGCTGTCAGGTAACCCTCAAAAGGCGAAGAGTACAGCGACGTTGAGCAGCAGGTCCTGGGCAGCCATTTCCTCCCTCCCCTGCATTGGACAGCCCAGTCCTCGCAGAAGACTAGCGCCCCGCTTCCAAGCATAGGAAACCGGGGAGTGAACTAAGCTTGAAGGAGCAGTAACACTGGAATAGAGAAACCCGGTAAAAAAGGAGAGAAGTTTTTTTCGGGGTTCAGCCTTTATCAGGAATCAGCGAAAACGCACAGAGACTCCAGAGCGAGGAAAAGAGAAAGTTACTACTAGTGTCCACTTTGTTCCCCTGAAAGATTCTCCTATTAAAGCATCAGGTACCTCTTAAGCAGAGGTGCCTAATACAGGGGACAGAAAGTGAAGTTATAAAATTGGAACCATCTGATAGAGTGAAGGGGGCGCCGGAGAACGCTCCCTCCTATCGTGCTGTTTTCAGTGGAAAAGCGGAAGAGAAGCACCGACGCCATTAACTGGAGCAAAATGCGGTAATGACTAAAGCAAAAAGACTATCTTTTCTAACAGCACGGACTAACCTGGTTTAAAATTTGCGGCTGTGTCTTCATCCATCTGTTGGTGCCCGGGTGCAGGCTGTACTGATTTGTGATCTGTGAATTTTGATGACGGTCTGGCGACCGAAAGTAATCTTTAATCCTGTGCTGTGGGGCCCTTCGACTTGCTGCGTAGAGAGTCTACCTCAAAGCTGAACAGCGACGGAGAGAGCCATCTAGTGGACAGAGTGATTATCACGTCTGGGATTCTGTCCTGTTTTGTTTTCTACTCTCTCTCTTCTCTTTTCTCCCTACTTTCATTGTTTCGTACCCCCCTTTCCCCGCTTTCTCCCCCTCTCTTTTCCTCTCCCCTCTTTTACCCGCTCTCCAGCTCACTCCAGGAGGAATAGAGGGAGCTTCGTAGTTGCAAATCCCCACCTCCTGCCTGTTAAAAAACCTTCCAAAACGCTTTTTGAGTTGACTGAGAATATACCCCCCACTGCCTTTACACGAACTCTTGAACCCTTGAACTTTTGATCTCTAAGTCTTCATGGTTTCTACGGCTTTTTTTTTATATCCCCAAAGTTACAATACGCTGAAAAGAAGTAAGTGGATCATCGTGTGCAACTTAAGGACTGTTAAAAGACTGTGGGCCGGGTCTAAATTAAGGTCAAATTAGAATTGGTTAATAAGTGTAAGCAATCAAACACTCTGATATATTGAGTATCGGGCATTGGGTATCGCAAAAAAGAAAGAGAGAATGTCAAACACTGGGAAAAGACCTGAAGGGGGAACACCAGTGGAAAGAAAGGGATCTAAACAAGAGGGGGACTTTAGAGCAGAGATCCTTAGAATGTTTGCGGAGATAAAACAGAGTGAGAAAAATGTAGAGCACAAGTTAGAACAAGTAGAACACAGAATTGGGGAAGTGGACAAGAAGATAGATGTAACAGTAAATGAATTGAAGAGTCAATTGAAAGAGGTTTTTAGGAGGACGCAGGCAGTGGAGGAAGGTCTGAAAAAGACAAGATCGGAAGTGAGAGATGTAAAACGTGAGGAAGATAAGTTAAAAGCTGAGATACTGGAACTGAACAAAAGCCAAGAGGACATGAAAGACTGGATTGCCTTGAATGAATTAAGACAGAGGGAGGCCAATCTTAGGTTGAGAGCCATACCCGAAGTGCAAGGCGAAAACATAAAAGAGAAATTAATAACAGAACTAGCCCTATGGTTAGAGACCCCAATAGAAGAGGTTGAGAAGACAGCCCAATCGGCTTTCAGATTGAAAGTCAAATCAGCAAGGAATAAAAAATTTGTTGGAGACTGTCTAGTTACATTTAAAGAAAGGGAAATGAGGAACAGGATTCTTCAAAAAAATAGAGAGAAAAGGTTAAACATTGGGGGAAATTACATAATTATTTTCAAAGACATCCCAGTTAGGCTTCTAAAACGTAGGGACCCCTACAAAGAACTGGTACAGATACTGAAAAGAAATAATATTGAATTCAAGTGGGAGTTCCCTGAAGGAATTTCCTTCACATATAGGAGCAAGAGGCAAAAATTGACAAATCCAGAAGAATCAAGCAAATTTTTAAGAAAATATAAAGAACTAAAACCACAAAAAGAAGAAGACAAAGGAGAGGAGGCAGAAGGAGGGGAAAACCCAGAGGAGGAGGAGGGAGGGCCGGGGGAGGAGGAGGGGGAGAGGAGGGGGGGCAGAGGAAGGAGTCTAAAGGGAAATAGCAGCCGTTTTCTATCTTTCTTTCTATCTTTCTCTTTAGGAAATCAATATGGCGTTAAAAATTTACAGCTGGAATGTTAATGGGATGAACAATAGGGGCAGGAGGAATAAAATTGAGCATATCCTAAAGAAAGAAGGCCTAGATATTATTTGCCTGCAGGAGACGCACATAGCGAGGAAACATAAAAGAGTCTTGACTAACCAAAGACTGGGGAATGAATTTGTATCGTCAGATCAGAGTAAAAAAAGGGGGGTGGTCATCTATATTAATAAACAAATCGAAGCGAAACAATTATTTAAAGATGAAGAAGGAAGGATAGCAGCAGTACAAATTAATTGGCAAGGAGAAAAGGTAATAGTAGTGGGGATATATGCGCCGAATGTTAATAAGTCAGAGTTCTTTAGGAGGCTAGAAGGAAAGTTATCTGATTACGCTGATCAGAAAATTATACTTTTGGGAGACATGAACGGCGTGGTATCGTTAGAGTTGGACAGACAAAGGGACACGAAAAGTACAGAAGGAAAGCTACCTAGAACCTTTTTCTCTTTGGTCCAGAACTGCAATCTAGTGGATGTTTGGAGATTTAAATACCCCTTGGAAAAACAACACACTTATCACTCAGAACCCAATGACTCATTTTCAAGATTAGACCAGATCTGGATCTCGGCAGAATTAATCCCAAGAGCCGCAAGGGTGGGGATACAGGCTAAAACAATCTCCGACCACAACCCAGTAAAAATGGAATTGAAGGGGCTGGAAAGAAGATTAAATAGATGGAAAATGAAAGATTATTTACTGGACGACCAAGAGATAATAGAGAAAGCTCAAAACAGGTTAAAAGAATATTTTGAAGATAATTTAGGTAATGGTACAAAACCAAAGGTGGTGTGGGATGCAGGCAAGGCGGTGATGCGGGGCTTCTTTATCCAACAAAATGCAATCAAGAATAAAAAGAGAGAAAAAGGGAAAAAAGAAATTTTACAACAAATATTAGAGAACGAACAGAAATTAACTAAAAATCCCAAAAATAAGAAAATAAAAGAGAACATTAAAGTTTTACAATCCCAGTACGCGATGTTGATAAATAGAGAGATAGAATGGAAAGTTAAAAAATTAAGACAAAGGAACTTCGAATATGCTAATAAATCTGGGAAGCTATTGGCTTGGCAAATAAAAAAAAAGGAAGGAGCAGAATACAATAAACAAAATTGAGGTAGAAGGAGAAGAGATAAATAAGCCCAATGAAATAAGGAAAGCCTTTTTGGACTTTTACAGAGGACTCTTCAAAAATACAGAAAGGAATAATATGAGGAAAATAGAGAGATATTTAAAAGCTAAGAACATCAATAAGATTTCCACAGTAGAAAAAGAGAAGCTGAACGCTCTAATTGAGATAGAAGAAATCAAAGCAACAATTAAGAACTTAAAAAATGGGAAAGCCCCAGGCCCGGATGGGTTTACCGGCAGATACTATAAGGAGATGGAACCAGTTCTGCTGACCCCATTGCAAGAAGTAATGAATAACATCCTCAAAGAAAGAGAATTACCAGAGTCGTGGAAGGAGGCATTGATCACATTAATTCCTAAACAAGACTCAGATTTACAGCAGATCAAAAACTATAGACCGATTTCCCTGTTAAATATAGACTACAAGATTTTTGCGGGAATCCTAGCAAAGAGATTAAAAGACATTCTGGTAGAAAGTATACACAAAGACCAAGCCGGCTTTGTGCCGGGTAGGCAAAAGAAAGACAACATAAGAAACATAATAAACATTATAGAATACTTAACAGACAGGTGCGATAAGCAAGGTTTGTTGTTATTCGTGGACGCCGAGAAAGCGTTTGATAATGTAATATGGGATTTCCTGCTGAAACAATTGGAACATATGGAAGTGGGCACTGAATTTTACAACGGGGTAAAAGCAAACTACACAGAACAAAGGGCAAGACTCATAATAAACAATGTAGAGACTGCAGAAATAATAGTAACAAAAGGAACAAGACAGGGATGCCCACTGTCCCCATTACTGTTTGTAATGGTATTAGAGGTCTTACTTAATTCCATAAGAGACAACAAAAAAATAAAAGGAGTAAGGGTCGGTCAGAACGAATATAAAATTAAAGCTTTCGCTGACGATCTGGTTGTAACAATGGAAGATCCATTAGACTCAACAAAAGAGGTACTTGAAGAATTTGACCAATTTGGAAAAGTATCGGGCTTCAAACTTAATAAAAGGAAAACAAAAATGATAGTTAAGAATATGCACAAGGACAAAGTTGAAGAACTACAAAGAGAAACGGAATTAGAGGAGACTAAGAGGGTGAAATATCTAGGAGTATGGGTAACGCCAAAAAATATAGATTTATTTAAAAATAATTATGAAATAGTATGGAAAGGAATTAAGAAAGATATAGAAACGTGGGGCAGGCTCAGATTGTCATTTTGGGGTAGAATAGCCACAATTAAAATGTCCGTACTTCCAAGAATATTATTTCTCTTCCAAAATATCCCAGTGATCAAAGGTACAAGGATATTTAAAGTCTGGCATAGGGAGATCTCAAAATTCATCTGGCAGGGGAAGAAGCCCAGAATAAAATTTAAATTGTTGACGGATGTGAAGGAAAGGGGAGGCTTCGCCCTGCCGGATCTGAAATTATATTACGAGGCATCATGCCTATGCTGGGTGAAGACATGGATCAATCTGGAGGACAGAGAAGTGTTGGACTTAGAGGGCCACGACAATCGATTTGGGTGGCACGCCTACTTGTGGCATGGGCGGAGGAGAACGCATAAGGAATTTGGAAATCACATATTTAGGGGCCCACTGATTGAGGTATGGGAAAGGTATAAAGACGTGCTAGAACCAAAAACACCCCACTGGCTGTCACCATTAGAGGTTATGTCCGTTAAAAAGACCAAATATGAGGGCCAATTGGGCTACATATGAACAACTGGTCATGAAAGAGGAAGGAAAGTGGAAAATGAGGCCGTACGAGCAGGTCAAGAACCAAGTTTATGATTGGCTACACTACTTCCAGATAAATGACATGTTTAGGAAAGATATCAAAGATAAAGGATATGCTGATAAAAACTCTAGATTCCAAATTGAGATCCTGGAAAATAATATAAAAACTTTGTCTAAAATGTACAATCAGCTACTGGATTGGAATCTAATTGATGAGGAAGTCAAGTCGGTAATGACATACTGGGCCAAAGACTTTGGCCGCAACATCTACTTCGAAGAATGGGAAAAACTATGGAAACAACATCTTAAGTTTACGGCTTGTGTGACACTTAAGGAGAATCTAATGAAAATGTTCTACCGTTGGTATATGACTCCCGTTAAATTAGCCAGAATGTACGGATCCTGTAATAAATGCTGGAAGTGCAAGGAAAGAGAGGGGACCTTCTACCATATGTGGTGGGAATGCCAAAAGGTTAAAGGGTTCTGGGAGAGTGTGTATAATGAAATGAAGAAAATTTTAAGCTATACTTTTGTTAAAAAACCCGAGGCATTCCTGCTGGGATTGGTAGGAAGGGAGATAAAAAGGAAAGATTACAAGCTGTTTCAGTACGCAACAACGGCAGCAAGGGTCCTGTTAGCTAAAAATTGGAAATTAGAGGGTTTGCCGACAATTGAGGATTGGAGATCAAAATTACTAGATTATGTGGAGATGGATAAGATGACAGGGAAAATCAGATATATAAAAGACCAGAGGTTTGTAAAAGATTGGGAAAGTCTTACGAAATATCTGGAAAACTTAAGCGATGGACAGATAACACTAGTGGGTTTTAAGGGAGCTCTGTAAGAAGCAAAGGGTAATGTCTAAAGAAAAACAGATGAACTAGAACGATTAACGGCACTACAAAATAAGAAATGCGGAATTATTTGCCTTTATTAATACGGATGATTTGTGGAAAGGTTGAAGGAAGCCATTTTTAAAATATGTGTGATATTAAGTGGAATATTATAGTCTGTCTTGTATTTTGATTTATGTAAACTAATAAAAATTACACATGAAAAAAAAAGAGAGAGAATCATACACAGATGGAACAAAGTCTATGCATGTTCCAAGTGCAGTCAATGTTTCAGTTCAAGGGGGGACACATCAAAGAACCCACACAGCACAGAAACCTTTTCAATGCTCAGAGTGTAGAAAAGCCTTCAGTCAGGAGGCAAATCTCCTTAAACATCAAAGAACTCACACAAGAGAGAAACCCTATAAATGCCCTGTGTGTAGAAAAAACTTCAGGGAGAGCGGAGGTCTTTCCAGACATACAAGGTCTTCCCATATAGGGGAGAAACTGTACAATTGTGAACAATGTGGAAAGAGCTTCACCCGTAAATCAGACCTCAAGAGGCATCAAGAGCACCACACAAAGTAAATGCCCAACCAGGGTTCAAATCTCACTGAGAGTTTAGATAATGAATCGAGACTTCATGAAGGTGAGAACACACAGCGGATGGAAACCATGTAACTTCTTCAACTATGCTAAGAAGGTTGCATCCACACAATACTTTTAAAGCTTCCCCCCAAGGAATCCTGGGAACTTCAGTTCTTAAGGGTGCTGGCAATTGTAGGTCTATGAAGTACAAACTACTTTTCCCATCATTCTTTGGATGAAGCCATGGCAACAGTTATGAATGTATGGTGTGAATGTGACCTCAGTCTTGGCACCCATCTTTTTGGCATCACAGGAGCCACCCAGAAGCTGCATTCCCCAAACCTTCAAATACACACACATAATCCATGCTTTGAGAGGGTTCTTGGGTCTTTTTAGTGACGAGAACTCATTGCCTCAGGTTTTGTTGTCCTTTTGTGCTGTGGATTTCTTGTGACATTTTTTTTAAAAAAAAGAAGAAGGTTAATCCATACAAAAGAGAAGCATTCTAAATGCTCAAAATGTGAGCAGGGCTTCCAGTTCAGCACGCACTCAATGCACATCAGAGAACCCATGAAGTGGAGAAAACATACAAATGCTCAAAATGCCACAAGGACTTTACTTCTCCGTTTGATCTCATTAAACATAACAGGATGCACATTGAAAAAGGACCTCACAAATGCTCAGAATGCGGAGAGAGCTTCAGGTGCAGCACCTCCCTTATGGAACATCAGAGAATTCATAGAGGAGAGGAGCCAGATTTTGGCCTGAGCCATGCTTCTGAACCAAGTCTTGTTGAACATAATGTAACGCGCCCTGAAAAGAAATGTTTTGTATCTTCCAAGTGTTCCAGCGGAAGCCTTGGTTACATCAACTGAAGCATAAACAGGAGACATCGCAGAGCTTCTCAGGCTGAAGCAAGACCCTTTTTAAAATCTCCAATTAATCAGCACAAGACAACTCCCACTGAATAACCCACAAGTGTGGGGAAAGCTTTTATGATAGTGCACTCATTTCACGTCAGTTTAATTGGCCCCAGACAGCAATGGAGAGGCAGAGAGATCTTGCAAATGCGTCTGTTTCTCCATTCTTCTACTTCAGTGTATTTTTCCTGTCATGGTACTTCTTTCTAAATGCATTTTTTATTTGGGACTTGCTTCAATAAGTATTTTAATGTGTGTGCTCTATTCATCAATAAATTTTGTATGTTTTTTATTCCTTTTGCTTCTCTCTTTATTACTCTTGCCCCGTCAAGGTTGTAGTTTTAAATATGTTGCTGCAGCGTTTATTAAATTGTTAGTTTGGGTTTTTTGGTACGGCTTTTCTCATTGTGTAGCACCCTGCTTGTGGTTAACGCTTAGCTGGAATGAAATATTCAACGCAGCAATAGAGAAATTAAAATAATAATTTATTTGTCAGACAAATAAATGATAGGCACAGTGGTATATGGTTACCAAAGCTCTGCCCACTCCAGCCCTGATGGTCAGCACTTATATTTCCTCAGCCCAGCCCCCTTGCTCCTCCTTTGGCTGCCTCTGTCCAATCAGCCTGGTTGAAATTCCTATTGGCTGTTTGCTAGAAACAATCATAAAAGATACACCCATTTCCTATTACCTTTTATGGGAGACAAAGAGCTATATTTCCTTCTATCCATAAATGGCAAACAAGTATCCATATATCTTACATTTGCCTCAACAAGGCACCTTAATTACCAGATCACCTTTTGCCCTTGTTGCCCCTCCATTCCAAAATAGATGACTAAAACAGATGGCTCATTCTGTCTTAAACAGATCTTGGGTTCACATTCTCACACACCATCAATGAAATAAGAATCTAACATAAGAATCTAACATTTCTTACTTTCTAAATCCTTTGCATAATTACATTTAAGCCAACAAATCTCATACATTAACATAGATAGCTTTTTAGAAGAAAAGACATTTTCAAAGTAAAACTTCTTCAATTTACACCCCCCCCCCTTTCCTGGCCAGCTGCTTTTCCCATTAGCTCTTGCCCTTTAACCTTAGGAAAATGTGGCTAAAGTCTCTAATGGGAGGCACATGATATTATTTTCTGTTAAACAATAAATCCTACTATTTACTAACTCTTAATTAGTGTTTTTGCAGCTTGATTGTATTCTGTAATATGTGGGGTCAGTATAACCTTTTTGCTCCCAGCCTATAATTCCCTTTTACAACTTTGAGAATTTTGGCTCCTGCTATAAATCAGGGGGGCCCTTGTCCAGGAGGATAAACATCTGCCAAAGTCCTTAGCCAGCTGGTTTTCTGCCTGGCATAAAAACATTTGCAAATCTTTAAGCTCATTTTAAAATACAGGCCTTGATCAGATGCCTCAATTGCACATGGCTGCACTACCTCTGGCCTCTGGGCCAATCTGTATTCCCCAAGCCATGGCTGCCCAACGATGAAGGAAGGCCAACCAGCAGTGACGCATGCATGGCATCGCTATGTATGGCGCATGCGAGTGGCACCATGCATGTGCTGTACGCAGCAGTTTGGCGCCACTGGCACTCGAACACAGTATGAATGGTGGCAGGATCCTCCGCTTGCAGCTGTAGCGATAGCAGAGGGATCCCACCGCCATCTGTACGGCACTTGAGCGGCATTGGTGGCAAACCGCTATGTATCGTTAAAGAAATTGGAGTTCTCGTTGAAAGTACAGAGCTCATGGTATATCCTTTTTAGTAAACCGCTATGTATGGCACATGCGCAGCACTGCACACATGCCCTGTACGGAGAGACGTCGTGTATGCCCTGTATATAGTGACGCCGCACATGTGCCGTACATAGCAGTTTGCCCCCAGCACCACTTGACCACCGTAAGGACACTGGTGGGATCCTCTGCACACGGCTGCAGCGGTGCGATGGCGGATTGCACCACCACAGCCAAACGTGGCCGGGCGAGCACCCTGCGGAGTGCCTTCTGGTCGCCCCCCTCAGACATGGCACCTGGGGTGGTGCGCGCCCACCCCACCCCCCTCCTCCGCCACTGTGCTTGCCTAACCATAAACTAGCAGCTAGCGAGCAGGAAGAAAGCGTTTAGTTAATTCATAGGTAGCTCATGGGAGGTAGGTCAAAATGATCAGCACAGGAATGAAACTAAGAGAGGGGACAATGCAGCCCTAGCAGTGCTCACTGTTGGCGCATGATGCATCTCATGCGCCTTGGACACACCAACCACATGCTCCGCCTGTTGGCATGCAGCAGCAGCATGGCCCAAGTAAATAAATGCATTGGGACCACACCCTATGTTCCTCGTTGCAGAACTGGCAAGGACCCCCAATGCGCACACACTCCCACAGAGAGATGCCAAAGGACAGCCTAGGGAAAGGTCCCTGTGAGAGACATACAGCTAAAGGCATAAGAGCCTGCTGGATCAGGTCAAAGGCCCATCTAGTCCAGCATCCTCTTTACACAGAGGCCACCTTGATGTCCCGGGCAAAACCTTCAAGCAGGACCTCAGCCCAAGAGGGTTCTGGTACAGTCAAACCTTGGTTGATGAACGCAATGCATTCCGGAAGCCCATTCAGCTTCCGAAACGTTCAACAACCGAGGGGCAACCTCTGAGTGGTTGCAAGAGCTTCTTGCACACAAGCAGAAGTCACACCGGACGTTGGGGTTCTGAAAAATGTTTGAAAACCAGAACACTTACTTCCGGGTTTTCAGCATTCGGAAACTGAAACATACAATAACAGAGGCGCTCGTTGAACTGTATTTGAAAGTATTACTGCCTCCAACCATGGGGCAGGGCATAGCTATCATGAATAGTAGCCATCAATAGTTTCATCTGTCATAAATGGGAGCAATCCTCTTGGAAAGCCATTGCGTGACTGAGCACATATTCTACCAGTTACTCTAGGCTTCCTACTTGGAGAAGATGCCTAAGGGTTGTTCTCCTGCTTCTTCCAGCCACTCTGGGAGTACAATGTGAAATGCTCATCATCTATTTTCCACTCAAACTACACATTATGTTTTTAGTTTCTTTGCTGCATAAACAAACAACCAAGCTAACATTAACAGTTAAGTACCACTATCTACATGTCCAATGAGATGGCTGAATGCTGCATCTTCCTAAGATGGAGAATAGCCCAGGCAACAACAAATTCAAAACAAAACAAAACAAAACAAAACAAAAAAGCAATAAATCAAAGTGCACAGGGAAAAGAGGATCTCTATCATCTAACTATCTATCATCTATCTATCTATCTATCATCTATCTATCTATCTATCATCTATCTATCTATCATCTATCTATCATCTATCTATCTATCTATCTATCATCTATCTATCTATCATCTATCTATCATCTATCTATCTATCTATCTATCTATCTATCTATCTATCTATCATCTATCCATTGCTCTATCTATCTATCTCTGCTGTCTGAGTTCTCTTTTCAGGTCATGCTTCCTCACTCCAACAGTTTGTTTTTCTGTGAACTCCAATTCCCAGCAACCTTTGCACTTCCCACATAAACGATTAACACCTGACCTCATTTAGCTGAGCAAACACCCAAGTGGGTCAGTGAAGGGGCTTGAGATGAAGAAGGAAAGTCTGTGAATTCACCAGTGTCTACCAGGAGGGGTGAGCTGGAGCCTACCAAGAACTCAAGATAAGACATGCTGGGATTGGGTAGAAACTTCTGAACTGGGGGTCCCTGTTTTCCCCCTCTTTCTACCCCTTTGTGGCATTTGAAATGCAGACTTGATCTCACAAGGGGCTGCTGCTCTGGGTTTCAAATGTAGCCCTGCCTTATTCCTAAGAGGACCTGGGTGAGTCAAAGGACTTCCGGAGGCGGCGCGAACGGTAATGGCTGCCCTTTCCTAACCGGGAGAGGGAAGCTCCGCTGGAAAAGGGTCGTCCGCTACGGCGAAGCGGAGACCCATTCTGGAAAACCGCAGGCAGCGGAAGCCTGCGGTCTCGGGACCCGGCGGGCGCCAGGAGCAACCCCCGAAACGTTGAGGGAACCCCGTAAGGGGCTCCGGATCGCAGAGGGGGCAGCGGCGCTGTGGGTCTATGCGCATTCAGCGGAGCGAAGCCGCGCTGCCGTTGCCGGTGAGCGCCGACCTTTCTTCCTGCAACACAAGATTCTAAAACGCAACAACCCGTGAGTAACTGAGGACTTTACTAAATTTTGGGACTAAAAATACTGAAAATAAGCTGAAAGCGGAGAGACGAGGAAAAGGAAGTCCGTCTTCCGCAGCCATTGACTTTTAAAGCAAAGAGCAGGAGGAGTGGAGGCATAGAGAGAACTTTTGACAGCTCAGATTGAGCACCCGCAGAAATTACTTTCAATCCCCTTAAAGACTGTAAGCAACTGATTTTTGGACTTTTATCAGGACTTATATATTCTCTTCTTTGTGGATTACAATTTTATTTAAGAAGCCCAGGTGTCAGAACTGCCTGAGCAGTAGAACTGTCAGACTGCAAATTTGGATACATTGTATTTAAACTTTGAGACAGTCTGAGGGAGTTCAGAATGGTTACGTTCTTGCATTACGGAACTCCAGTAAGCACAACTTGAAATATTGTGGCAAACCTAAAACCAACTCTGCTAAAACTACTTTTGTGAAGATCCCTAAGTATTGGTTCAGATTTCGTATGATTGGAATGGACTCTTCTTCTTAGGACATTTTATGCTCCCCCTAGAGGATTGAGGATTTATAACAAAAACATTGTTTTACTTTCTATTTCCCGGCCCTCTGTTTGACTGCTACCACCTGGGCCGTAGCTTTCTCATGGGAACAACTCAGCTTGACCTTGACTGCTAGATAACTTTGGAATGAGTGGCGCAAAAAGAAAGGGATTAAGAACTAGACAAACAACTCTGACAACCTTAACTGCAGCCTCACAAACACGCAGATCATCTGTGCCTACTCTGCCCTCGGAGGAAAAAGCTACCTCCCTGTCACAGGCAGGGGAGGGAGAAACTGAGGAATTACAACTAGAAGAGATGGCCTCAGGAGGATCTGGTTCTGTATTAGAGAGAATTCTTGAGAAATTGGAGTCTTTGGACAGGAAAGTTGACCAACAAACTGCGAAAATTGACCTTAATACAGAAACTTTAAACAAATTATCTGGGCAAGTTGCACAGAATGCACAAGCAATCGGACAACTGAAGGAGGCTGCAGGTGAAAATCAGAAACTGGCCGAAGAGACCAGCCAAAGAGTGGGAGAGTTGGAAAAAGAAGTAAGGCCGCTCAGCAAGCAGGTTGGGGAACACCAGACCTACCTCTCTATGTTGGAACTTCGGAACAGGGAGACTAACTTAAGGATAAGATCGATACCAGAAGTGGAAGAAGGTAATCTAGCTGAGTTTTTGACCAAAGAATTCTCCAAGTTCTGGGGTCTAGAGGAGGAAGACTTTAAAATTGTGTCAGCCTTCAGACTTGGAAGACTCACAAAGAGAGAAAAGCCCAGAGACTGTTTGATTACGTTGAGATCAAAGGAGGAAAGGGACAAGATTTTGGGCCTGCACTACGGAAGATCCCTGAACATTTCGGACAAAAGAATTGAGATTTTTAAGGACATTCCTAAACAGCTGTTGGACCTCAGATCTGAATATTTGGACTTAGTAAAACTGCTGAGAAGCAACTCAATCATCTTTAGGTGGGACTTTCCCCAAGGATTATCTTTTACCTTTAGAGGGAAGAAGATTAAAATTAGAACTTTGGAAGATAGGGATAAGTTTTTGACTGCCTACGGAGAGGACCTTCATAAAGGACTTGAACTACCCTCAGGGCCTGAACCACCACAGGTACCTGTACCTCAGAACCCTGAAGACTCACAGAACAAAACACCATCCCAAGGAAACTAAACAGATCCATCCAGGATGTCTCTGCAACTTTTAAGCTGGAACATAAATGGCTGTAACAGCCCGGAAAAAAGGAAGAAAATCTTTCACATATTAAAAAAGGAGCAACTAGACATTACTTGTCTACAAGAAACACATGTGACTAGGCTCCACAGAAAAATATTGGTAAATAAAAGGTTAGGCCAAGAATTTATATCTTCGGATTCAGTTAAGAAGAGAGGAGTGGTGATATATGCAAAGGAGAGCCTCTCACCAAAATTTCTATTTAAAGATGAACATGGAAGAATTTTGGCAATTGAAATACAGCACCAAGGAGAGAAAATTTTGATATTAGGAATCTACGCTCCAAATGAAGGGAAATCAGAATTCTACAAGAAGTTGCATGAGATTATGCTGGATTATCTGGACTATGATAACATCATCATGATGGGAGATATGAATGGGATCGTTTCAACGAACATGGATAGGTCACAAAGCCAAAAGGTTACTAAAGATGGCAGACTACCAAAGACCTTTTTCGAAATGACAGACAACATGGACTGGATTGATATATGGAGGACAAAGAACCCCTTGGGGAAAGAAGGAACATTTTTCTCTGAAGCCCAACTGACTTGGACAAGAATTGACCAAATATGGATTTCTAGAGGTCTGGCTCCTAAGGTGAAGAAAGTGGAAATCTGCCCAAAGACCTGCTCCGATCATAACGCGTTGAAGATGGACATGACATTATTACCAACCGGCTCCTTTAGATGGAAGATGAATGACAACTTGTTTAGAGATCAGGAGATTATTAAGAAGGCCAAAAAAACAATAAAGGACTATTTTGAGATAAATTTGAACACTGCTGTGGAAAAAAGAACAATCTGGGACGCAAGCAAAGCTGTGATGAGAGGGTTCTTGATACAACAGAACGCCATAAAGAAAAGACTACAAAATGAGAAAAAGGATAAGATTTTGGGGAAAATTAAAGAGTTAGAGAAGAAACTAAGAGTAAACCCGAAGTCACAGCCGATCTTGAGAGAAATTAAACTTCATCAGGCACAATATTCCAAACTGATAAATCAGGAAATAGAATGGAAGATTAAATTAATGAAACAAAAAACATTTGAATCGGCTAACAAATGTGGGAAACTGCTGGCTTGGCAGTTGAAGAAGAGACAAAAGTTGAACATAGTAACAAATTTGGAAATAGAAGGAAGATATATTCAGAACCCGGTGGAAATTAGAAAATGTTTCCAGAAATATTTTAAGAAATTATACACTCAAGGGCCACAAAATGAGGAAGAGATTGCAAAATTTTTGGAGAAAAATGGACTTAAAAAACTATCACAAGAAAATAGATTACTCCTGAATAGTAAAATAACACGATTAGAGATAGAACATGCCATTCAGAATATGAAGCTGGGCAAGTCTCCAGGGCCAGATGGCTTGACCTCCAAGTATTATAAGACATTAAGTGACTATTTGATTCAACCACTGATGGAGGTCAGCAATGAAATTATGGAGGGAAAGAAGGCGCCTGAATCGTGGAAGGAAGCTTTCATCACATTGATACCAAAATCAGAAACTGAAAAGACACAACTTAAGAACTACCGTCCCATTTCCCTTTTAAATGTGGATTATAAAATATTTGCTGACGTTTTGGCAGGAAGACTCAAAAGAGTTTTAAATGAGATAATTCATAAAGACCAGGCAGGCTTTCTCCCAGGAAGACACTTGTTTGCTAATACAAGGAACATTATTGACATTTTGGAACTTTTGCAAACAAATATTAACACTAAAGCAGTTTTAATTTTTATAGACGCGGAGAAGGCCTTCGATAACATCTCTTGGAAATTTATGAAGGGGAATTTAAAAGAAATGGGAGTGGGGCGGGGTTTTGAAAATGGGATTGACGCGATTTACTCAGAACAAAAGGCAAAACTGATAGTCAACAATGTGGTTACAGAAGAGTTTAAGATTGAAAAAGGGACACGACAAGGCTGCCCGATTTCCCCCTTGCTGTTTATTTCTGTCCTGGAGGTGCTCTTGAACTTGATTAGAGGGGACCGGTTGGTGCAAGGGATTCAGATCGGAGCGAAACAATATAAACTTAAAGCTTTTGCAGATGACCTTGTTTTGACATTGCAAGAGCCAGAATCTAGCACAAAAAGAGTGTTACAATTGATTCAGGACTTTGGTCGGGTAGCGGGCTTCAAACTAAATAAACAGAAAACTAAGGTGTTGGGAAAAAACTTGACAGATGCAGAGTCAGAACGGTTTCAGAGAGAAACAGAACTAACTGTGGTTAAAAAAGTAAAGTACCTAGGGGTAAACATAACAGCAAAAAATCTGAGTCTATTTAAGGACAATTATGAAAAATGTTGGTCTGAAATTAAGAGAGACTTGGACAGTTGGTCAAAATTGAAGCTTTCTTTGCTAGGCCGAATTGCTTCTATTAAGATGAATGTATTGCCTAAGATGTTGTTTTTGTTTCAAACATTGCAAATTGTGGACAAGACGGAGTGTTTCAGGAAGTGGCAGAGAGATATTTCTAAATTTGTCTGGCAGGGCAAAAAGCCCAGAATTAAGTTTAAGATATTAACTGATGCGAAAGAAAGAGGGGGCTTTGCCCTGCCAGACTTAAGGTTGTACTATGAAGCCGCAGCTTTCTGCTGGCTAAAAGACTGGCTACTTCTAGAGGACACTGATGTGTTAGATTTAGAAGGTTTTAACAATGCATTTGGTTGGCATGCATACTTATGGTATGACAAAGTTAAGATCAATAAGGCCTTTAAGAACCATATTGTCAGGAAAGCAGTGTTTAATGTCTGGACAAAATACAAAGACCTATTGGAAAATAAAACTCCAAGATGGCTATCACCTCTGGAGGCTAAGGCCCGAAAAAGACCCAATATGGAGGCCAAATGGCCGAAATATTGGGAAATAATAGAGAAAGAGGGCAATAATTGGAAATTGCAGAGTTTGGAAAAAATGAAAGACAAAGTGCGAGACTGGTTACATTACGCTCAGATTCAAGAAATTTTTAAAAAGGATAAAAAGTTAGGATTCCAGGTGGAGAAATCGAAGTTGGAAACAGAATTGTTAGAACCCAAGACTAAAGTACTCTCAAGAATGTATAACTTGCTGTTGAAATGGAATACACAAGATGAAATGGTTAAGTCGGCCATGATAAAGTGGGCACAGGATATTGGGCATAATATTATGTTTGAGGATTGGGAAAGGTTGTGGACCACGGGGATGAACTTCACGGCATGTAATGCTCTGAAGGAAAATGTAATGAAAATGATATATAGGTGGTACATGACCCCAGTTAAACTTGCCAAAATATGCCATGTGCCAGACAATAAATGTTGGAAATGTAAGGAAAATGAAGGAACATTCTTTCACCTCTGGTGGACTTGTCCCAGGGTGAAGGTCTTCTGGGAAATGATATATAATGAGCTGAAAAAGGTATTTAAGTATACCTTCCTTAAGAAACCAGAGGCCTTCCTCCTGGGCATTGTCGGCCAGATGGTGCCAAAGAAGGATCGAACATTCTTTTTGTACGCAACAGCAGCAGCAAGGATACTTATCGCCAAGAAGTGGAAAACTCAAGATCTACCCACTCTGGAAGAATGGCAGATGCAGCTGATGGACTATATGCAACTGGCGGAGATGACTGGCAGAATTCGAGACCTGGGAGAAGAGAGGGTTGAAGAAGATTGGAGGAAATTTAAGACTTATTTACAAAAATACTGTGATTTGGTGGAAAGTTAAGTAGGATGTTTGATCATAAATAATTGGCCACCACAAAATCGGATCGGAATGGGATGTAAAGTGAGATTAAGAGAAATTAATTTGCAGAGGACTATATTTAAATAAGTGGTTATAAAATTTGCAAATTAGATGATAAATTGCATGGAAAAAATCTATGATGATGAAAATGGCAGCGGGAGATGTGAGGAAGTCCAAAGAAGTTATGAAACTCTGTTGAGATAAAAGTAAGGTTGTTTATTGTCTTTGTACTTTATTCTGTAAAAACCCCTAATAAAAATTTTATTAAAAAAAAACAAAGGAGGCTGGCATTCCTCTGCAGGAATGAGAAAGTGACAGCAAGGGGGTCCCCCGTTTTGTGGGAGGAGGAATATGGTCAGCAAGGGAAAATGCAAGAGAGGGAATTCTTCCCGTGGATGGGTAAACAGGGGTGGGGTCTTGGCTTTTGCATTAATTAAATATTTCACTAAGGGGCAGTGTCCATGTAGGAGCATGATTGCTTAAGGGAGAGTCCTTGGGGAGCTGCAACCCATAGTAATATCAGAAGGGAAAAGAGGGACAGGGTGTGTTTTGGGGCTTCTGCAGATAGAGGATGCTACATTTAAGGAGCAAAAATGCTGCATTTCGTAGAGCAAAGATCAACAAGGTCTTAGAGGGAAGGAATGCAGTTCAGTGGGAGAGCACCTGCTTTGCCTTGCAGATGGTTGCAGGTTCAATCCAGTCCATGCAGATAGTCCTAAACTAAGTGGCCAACATTCCTATCCTCTTGTGTAGGATCATGATGGAAATATTATATTGTGAGCTATTTTCATAAAACAATAACATGCAGAATGTCAGAAATCTAGTGTACATATGCAGCACTCACCAAGAACTCAAGATAAGACATGCTGAGATTGGGCAGAAAATTCTGAACTGGGGGTCCCTGTTTTCCCCCTCTTTCTTCTTTGTGGAATTTGAAATGCAGACTTGATCTCACACCTCTGCAAGGGGCAGCTTCTCTGGGCCTCGATTGCCGAAGGGAGAGTCCTTGCGGGGCTGCAACCCAGAGTCAATAACAGAAGGGGAAAGAGGGACAGGATGTGTTTTGGGGCTTCTGCAGGTAAAGGATGCTACATTTCTGGAGCAAATATCAACAGAGTCTTAGGCGGAAGGAATAAAGGTCAGCGATAGGCGGGGATCATGAAGGAAAGGTTGGCGTGCTTGTGTGTTGATCATGTTCAATATCCAGGCTATTTATATTCCAAATAGCTTTACTTTCAAAACATAACTGAGAAGAGCTACAATCTCATGTTTATTCACTTTGTCCCTTTTAGAAAGCACAGATTTCTCCCTATTAACAATTAGGGATCTTCCTCTGTCTGTTACACTTCAGACAGATCACACGGACACAACACTCCCCTCGGCAGCATCCTGGGTGAGTCAAAGGATGACAGCCCTTTGGAAGAATGAGAAAGTGAAAGCAAGGGATTTCTCATTGTGCAGGAGGAGGAATGTGGGTAGCAAGGAAGGGTGCAAGAGAGATTTCTTCCCATGGGAGGTTAAGATAGGGTGGGGTCCAGAAGCCATTTGTGTTTTGCGTTATTTATATTTTTCACTAAGAAGGGGGATCTTGCTTAAGACAGAGGAAAAGAGGGACAGGATGTGTATTAGGGCTTCTGCAGGTGGAGGTTGCTACATTTCCTGGAGCAAAGATCAAAAGAGTCTTAGGGGGAAGGAACGCAGCTCAGTGGTAGAGTGCCTGCCTTGCATTGCAGAAGGTGGCGAGTTCAGTCCCCAGTATCTCCATGTAGGGCTTGGGAGAGGCTTCCCATATGAAACCCGGGGGGCTGCTGCCTGTCAGTGTAGACAGTACTGAGCTAAGTGGCCAAAGTTAGTATTCTCTTGTGTACATGAGGATCATGAAGGAAAAGATTCATTTCTGAGCAGTTTTCCTAAACCAGTAACAGGAGAGTGTCCAGTGTGCATACAGGGATACTCCTGTGCTCCTAATTCTCTGTATTTCCTGTTTCTCAAGATGCCTTGTTTCAAACAATCTACTTTCCTAAACAGGCAAAGGGAAAGCGGCAGCCAGTAGACGAAGCAGAAGACGCCTGTGGCTAAGAAGAAGGTTGCAAGGAGCCCAGTTGGACCACAGCCAGGATAATGATGTTTGATACTTGCAAGAAGCCAGACCTGTGCATTGTCTATGGGGAACCCATCAGACAAAAGCCCATCTTCCATAAGAGAAGGGAGGGTCAGCAGGAAGCCCACCCAGTTGATGAGGAGGATGAACCCCTTTTTCATGGAGGAAGTTGCAGGGCCTCCTGGGAAATCACAGTACAGACAATTCCTGATGCTGCTAAGGAGCAGGATGTGTGCATTGTAGGTGAGGAAAACATCTGGCAGTACCCCAACACCTGCGAGAGAAAGGTGGGTTTGCAGGAAACCCACTCAGTAGAGGGTCCAGTTGATAGCAAAGGAGACTCCAGTGTCCCAAGTAAAACTCCAGTCCAGACCGTTGTTGATGCCACAGCCAGGATGATGATGCTTGATACTTGCAAGAAGCCAGACCTGTGCATTGTCTATGGGGAACCCATCAGGGCAAAGCCCATCAACCACAAAAGAACAAAGGGTCAGCAGAAAGCCCACCTGGTCGAGGAGGAGGAGGATGTACACCTTCTTCGTGGAGGAAGTTGCAGATCCCCCTGGGAAATCACAGTACAGACAATTCCTGGCACTGCTAAGGAGCAGGACGTGTGCATTGTGGGTGAGGAAAACATCTGGCAGAACCCCAACATCTGTGGGAGAAAAGCGTGTTTGCAGAAAACCCTCTCAGTAGAGAGTCCCGTTCACAGCAAACTAGACTCCAGGCTCCGCAGTGAATTTCCAGTCCAGACTGTTGTCGATGCTACTAGGGGACAAGACATCTGCATTGTGTATGAGCAAGGTGTCCTACAGAAGCCCACCATTCATATCAGAATTGGGTATCCTGAGGAAACACACCCAGGGAAGGATGTAGTTAAGCCTGTTGCTGGCGGAGAAGATTGGAAAGGCCCCAGTGAATCTACTTTCCAAGCTGTTCTTAATGCCACCAAGGAACAAGACTCCCACGTTGGGTACGAGGAAATGGTTAGTCAGAAGGCCATTTTTCAAGGAAGAGCACCCAGTGAAGCCACAGCTCAGAGAGGTATGGATACTGGTAAGTAATGGGACTCCCGGGTAATGCATAGAACATAGAACCCACTCTATGTAGGTACTCTTTGCTGGGGAAACAATACTACTCTTGAGGGGTGTGTGGATGTGGGGGGGGGGTTGTTAGGATATTTCCGTTCCACCTTAAAAGGGAGCAGGCTTGTGAGTCACAGAGTCTGCGTATTTCCTGTTCACAGGATGTTTATGTTTGCTATTGCTTTCGTTTTCTCTCTCGGTGACTGAACACGCTAGCAGGCGGTCATGTTTTTCTTTGTTCTGACCAACGCTGAATAAACATGTAAATATGCTCTCCTGCTGTGCAACTTTCGCTGTGTGAATTCTGCTGATAGACTGTGCATCAGCCCAGGAATGCGGCAATCTATTTCTGGAGTTCATGCCGCTAATTGCTGATACTGTATCTACGGGAGATCGATGGACGTCCAGAGACGACGTGGAGGCAGTGATGGCCTTTGTCTCCCTGGCAGTATGTGTGTGTGTGTGTGTGACTTGTGCAGAAATTTTAAACAAGAAATTATACACAGTGGTAGCACAGGTTAAGTACTTAATTTATTCCAGAGGTCCGTTCTTAACCTGAAACTGTTCTTAACCTGAAGCACCACTTTAGCTAATGGGGCCTCCTGCTGCCACTGCACCACCGCACCACAATTTCTGTTCTCATCCTGAAGCAAAGTTCTTAACCCGTTGTACTATTTCTGGGTTAGCGGAGTCTGTAATCTGAAGCTCTATTTAGGTTCTGCTTGCTGGGGAAACAGCAGGACTGTTTGCTGGGGAAACTGTACTGTTCCTGAGTTGTACAGTGTACACACACACACACACACACACACACACCATATTTTTCGCTCTATAAGACGCACCAGACCTTAAGACACACCTAGTTTTTGGAAGAGGAAAACAAGAAAAAATAATCTGAATCCCAGAAGCCAGGACAGCAAGTGGGATCACTGTGCAGCCCTGGCTTATGAGGTAGCCATGCACAGCCTCTGCCCGAGAGAGGTTGTGCGCGGCTAAGCAAGAAGCCAAGACAGCCAGCAGGATCGCAGTGCTTTTCCTCCTCAGGGAAAAGCCCCCAAGAGCCGCACACAGCTCCACACGGCTCTTTAAGGGGAGCGCTGAGCGGAGCCTCCCACCTGCATTCACTCCATAAGAGGCACACACACTTCCCCTTACTTTTTAGGAGGGGGAAAGGGCGTCTTATAGAGCGAAAAATACGGTAAGCCTTGTAGGCTAATTTTTCAATTTAGCTGGGTACTTTTTGATTTTTTGTTATTTCTTCACAACTACTTTCCCTATGTTTGTAGACTGCTACATTGGTTGTATTGTCTGCTCTTGAGCACTAGAAAAGTTTCAAAGCACCAAGAATTGGAAATCTTGATCTAACCTCATGATGGACAAAAAACATAGCTATGCTTCCTAAAGCCAATGTAAGCTTCCACCTGCAGACAGAGAAAATATTTGCTCTCAAGATTAGGAACTTGCTGGTGAATCTGACGCAATGGCAAAACCAGACTCAGGATATTGAGCAGAGTGGAAAGAAAGGTCACCCATGATGGCAGTCATTGCCCACTTTGGCAGCAATGGCCCCAAAAGTGTAACAAAATACAAAATATATTAGATTGAATCACTCTGTTTCCATCTCTCTATGACATCCATGTTTTCCTTCTCTCATTATCCAGAAGGTGTTGTGCAATGGAGAGAGAACAGAAGGAAATCTTCAAAAAAAGCACAGGATGAGATGGTGGAGCGGAACCTCCTGAGTCACGATGGACCAAGGAGGGAAGAGAGAAGCCACAGAAAACGGAAGACAGACAAATCCATTGTTTCTCAAAGTAGCTTCTTCACTGAGCAAGGAGAACAACCAGAAAACAGAGACTCTTTGAGAGCGTCCACAGAGGAGAAAACAATTCAAATGGCAGAATCTGGAGAAATAAGCAGTGGGAGCAGAAACAATGGAAACAGCCCCACATGCCCTACAGAGGTGAAGCGATTTACTTGTTTGGAGTGTGGCAGGAGCTTCAGGAATCAGAAGCAGTTTGCTGCCCATCAGATGATTCACACAGGACAGAAATCACATAAATGTGCAGACTGTGGAAAGAGCTTCCCCAATAAATGGAACCTTAAAGTACATAAAAGAACCCACACAGGGGAGAAGCCTTTCAAATGTACAGTGTGCAAGAAAAGCTTTAATGTGAGATCAAACCTTAATGCACATCAAATAATTCACACAGGGGTGAAGCCCTACAAATGTTCTGTGTGTGGGAAACGTTTCGCACGCAGCTCATACCTTAATGCACATCAAAGAACTCACACAAAGAAGAAGCCCTACAAATGTTCTCAGTGTGGGAAAAGTTTCGCACACAGCTCATACCTTACAGTACATAAGAGAACTCACACAGGGGAGAAACCTTTCAAATGTTCAGTCTGTAATAAATGTTTTGCTAGGATGTCAACCCTTACTAGTCATCAGAGCATTCACAAAGGGCAGAGACCCCATGAATGCTCAATATGTGGAAAGAGCTTCACCCGTAAATCAAACCTCAAGAGGCATCAAAAGCACCACACAAGGGAGACGCCCAACCAGGGTTCAAATCTCAGTCAGAGTTTAGATGATGAATCGAGACCTTATGTAGGTGAGAACACACAGCGGATTTAAACCATGAAACTTCAACTATGGTAAGAAGGTCGCATCCACACAATACTTTTAAAGCTTCCCCCAAGGAATCCTGGGAAATTCAGTTCTTAAGAGAGCTGGCAATTGTAGGTCTATGAAGTACAAACTACTGTTTCCAGAATTCTTTTAACAAACCATAGAAAAGCTATAAATGTGCTTTAAAGGGGTGGCGCAAATGTGATCTCAGCCTCGGTTTCCATCTTTTGGGTGTCGCAGGAGCCACCCAGAGGCCACGTCCCCCCCTGAACCTCCCAATACACACACATAATACATGCTTTGGGCAGGTTCTTGAGTCTTTTAAGTGACTAAAACTCATTGCCTCAACTGGGTTGTTGTTTATTGTTTGTGTGGATTCCATGTGATTGTTGAAAAGTTTTTTTTTACATATAATAAAGTGCCTTCATTTTAATACGTTATGCTATGAAAATTGCTCTTGGGAGAATCTAGAGAAAACTCAGCTCTTTCCTTGGCCAGAGCACAGTCAACCAGCACCTTTCTCTCTTGACACTGGGAATTTCTCCCCAATAAATTCATCCGGCTGAATTAACCATGTTGGGGATAATCTACGTGATTCTTTAGGCTTTTGAAACCAAAGAGAAGGATTGACCCAAGGAAGGAAGGGAAGGTTGAAGGCTTCAGAGGCTTCCCTGTTGGAAATGTAAAATTGACACAGTAGCTGCTTCTGCTTTTTAGATTTGTTTAGAGACTACCAATCCTGAATAATAAAGTTGTATAAATATTACATTTTGTACTCTTCTGTTTTCTCTGGCTCCTCAACAAAAATGGATGCAACTTTCCAATTTAGGTTGCAGTTTCCAGCACACTTAGCACACATTCTCACCATAATTATAATTAATAATAATATTAATAATAATTTATTATTTATACCCCGCCTATATTGCTGCGTTTCCCATGCAGTGAAAGCAGTGTGATACTGCTTTAAACAGTCATGGCTTCCACCAAGGAATTCTGGGAGCTGAAGGCTGTTAAGAGTGCTGAGATGGGTTAGGGAAGACCTGCTATTCTCCTCACAGAGCTACAGTTTCCAGCATTACTGGGGGAGAGGAACTGATGGTTAAACCACTTTGCCCTAGATGCTCAAAGAACCCTAAAAGATTGGTGACTTCCAGTAGCCAAGCTGGAGTTTATTCAGCAATACTTGATCCTCTGTATATATGAAGACTTTATCAACCATAAATCATTGGCCGCACCTGTAACTGAAATTGTGACAGCCAGAATGTGAAAGCTTCCCCATAGTGATATTTCCCTTTGAGAAATAGCTTGACCTGTTGAAATTCTGCCTGCTACACAGCTGTTAAAGGCCCAAGGATCAGAATAAGTACACTCAAAGGAAGGGAGAAGCAGCTTTTGAGGACTCGGGGGATTCCTATTGCCTGGTATCTAAACCACTCACAAATCGCTCACAGCTCTGCATTCACTCATTGGCTGAACGGCTGGTGCCTAGACATAAGGAAGGAAGGTACAATCCCAGGGAAGAGCGTTCCAGGAATGAAGAGGCACCTCAGAAAAGGCCTGTTCTCAGGTCGCGAGGCTCCAGGCCCTTCGTGTCAGAGGCACACGGAGGAGGAGGAGGAGTCTTCTTTTTAAAAAACACCACAAAAGTTGATGTTATTATGTTGACAATATGTGAAACCAAGCCACAATTTAAAAACAAAAGAAGAAAGCTATAAATCAAATTGCCATAGGGAAAAAGAGGGCGTTTCTATCTTTTTCTCTCTCTGCTGTTTAATTCCTCCTTTCAAATCACATAAATGATCAACACCTGGATCCATTTAGCTGAGCAAACACTCAAGTGAGACAGTGAAGGGGCTTGAGATGAAGAAAGAAAGTCTCTGAATTCACCAATGTCTACCAGAACAGGTGAGCTGGAGCCTACCAAGAACTCAAGAGAAGACATGCTGGGATTTGGGTAGAAATTTCTGAACTGGGGGTTCCTGTTTTTCCCCTTTCTTTTTGTGGCATTTGAAATGCAGGCTTGATCTCACAAGGGGCTGCTGCTCTGGGCCGCGAGTGTAAATGTTCCTTCCTTAGTCCTAAGCGGACCTGGGTGAGTCAAAGGATGACAGCCCTTTGGAAGAATGAGAAAGTGAAAACAAGGGATTTCTCAGTGTGCAGGAGGAGGAATGTTGGTAGCAAGGAAGGGTGCAAGAGAGAGATTTCTTCCCCAGCGAAGTTGAGATGGGGTGGGGTCCGGGAGGCAGCCTCTTGCCTTTTGTGTTTTTATTAGCTTTTCAATTAGATACTCCACATACACATATTGTATTACATTTTACATTTATACTTGCTCTTCAAAGCTGACTTGCCTCCTTCTTTCTTCTGGTTTTTTATATCACATATAATTTTATCGCATTATTTTCTTCCATTTTATATATTATCATTTTCCATATTTGAGCATAGTGTATCCAAAAACAAAAAAGTCTTTCCCATTATGAGGTTTGTTGCCAATTCTACTAGTTTTACTATTTCATCTTTTCTTTCCTTTATACAACATAAATTTTTCCAATTCTTTTTGAAATGTTTCCTCACCCTGTTGTCGAATTTCCCCAGTTAGTTTGGCTATTTCTGCATATTCCATTACCTTCTGTCTCCATTCTTCTACTGTTGGTAATTGTTGCTGTTTCCAAACCTACGCTAACAGTAACCTCGCCGCTTTTGTTGCATATAAATACAGTTTCTGGTCGTTCTTAACCAAATCTTCTCCTACCATTGCTAACAAGAATACCTGTGGCTTTTTCAAAAACGTATATCTAAAGATCTTCTTTAGCTCACTGTATATATTTTCCCAGTATGTTTTTACCTATGACATGACCACCGCATGTGAAAGAAATTACCTTTTTCACCCCACATTTCCAGCAATTCTTGTTTCCTGTTTTGTACATCCTTAACTGTTTAATTGGAGTGAGATACCATCTGTACATCATTTTTAACAGATTTTCTTTTAACAAAGTACTTGCTGTGAATTTTAGCCCAGTGTTCCATAATCTTATCCACTTCTCGTATTCAATGCTACGGCCAACATCCATTGCCCATTTAATCATGACGCTCTTGATTTCTTCGTCTTTTGTGCACCATTCTAATAAAAACTAACAGACCTTTGACAATATTTTTGTGTTGTTTTGTAATACTGCAGTTTCTAATATTGATTTGGTTTGTTCAAAACCTCTTGCTTTTTTATCTTTTGAGAAAATGTCATTCATTTGGCGATACTCCATCAACTTGATAATTTATCTTTTAGTTCCTCATAAGGCCTGATCTTTCTTACATTATTTTCTTCTATAAATATGTCTCTGTGCGTTAGCCATTCTCCTTTCATATTTGATTTTTTCACTGAGAAGGCTTCTTGGGGTGACAGGCACCATGGTGTTTTCCTTTCAAACCACTCTTTATATCTCTTCCAAACTCCATACAATAATCTTTTTATAATATGATCTAGAAAGTCTCGGTGTACTCCATCCTTGTCATACCAAAGGTACGCGTGCCACCCGTATCTATTTCCAATCCCCTCTAGATCTAATATGTCTGTGTTCTTCAAACTAAGCCATTCTTTTAACCATGTTATAGAAGCGGCTTCATAATATATTTTAAGATCCGGGAATGAGAGGCCTCCTCTTTCCTTTTTATCCGTCAGAAGTTTAAACTTTATTCTAGGTTTCTTCCCTTGCCATACAAACCTAGAAATCATTTTTTGCCACTCATTGAATTGACCTAATCCGGCAACAAAAGGCACAGTTTGGAATAAAAAAAAGCATCTTAGGAAAGACACTCATCTTGACAGCTGCTATCCTTCCCCAGAAGGACACTTTCAATCTGTCCCATATTTCCAAATTTGTCTTGATTTCTTTCCATGTTGTTTTATAATTGTCCTTGAATAGGTTTCTGTTTTTTGGGGAGAGCCAGACCCCAAATATTTTATTTTCTTTACCACTGTTATTTCCCTTTTCCTTTGCAGCTAATCTGTTTGTTCCACATTCATGTTTTTCACCATTATTTTTGTTTTACCCTTATGAATTTTTAATCCTGCCAACATTCCAAATTCTTCAATTACTTTTAATGCTTCCGCTGTCAAAGTTAAAGGTTCCTGAATTGTCAAGACTATATTGTCGGCGAAGGCTTTAACATTATATTCTTTTTCGGCACACTTTATCCCTGTAATTCTTTCTGTCTCTCTTACATTTACATTTTTCACTAAGGGGGAGCTTGTTTAAGGCTGACCTGCAACCAAAAGTCCACAACGGAAAGGAAAAGGGGGACAAGATATGTATTAGGGATTCTGCAGATGGAGGCTGCTACATGTCCTGGAGCAAAGATCAAAAGAGTCTTAGGAGGAAGGAAGGCAGCTCAGTGGTAGAGTGCCTCCCTTACATTGCAAAACGTGGCACGTTCAATCCCCAGTATCTCCATGTAGGGCTTGGGAGAGGCTTCCTGTATGAAACCCTGGAGAGCAGCTTCCAGTCAGTGTAGACAATACTGAGCTAAGTGGCCAAAGTTACTATTCTCTTGTGTACAAGAGGATCATGAAGGAAAACATTCATTTGTAAGCTATTTTCCTAAAACAGTAACATGGAGAGTGTCTAGTGTGCATGTGGGGCACACAATGTATACTTTAAAGGCTGAGCTGAACAGGATACTTCTTATGCTCCTAATTCTCTGTATTTCCTGTTTCTCAAGATGCCTTGTTTCAAACAATCTACTTTCCTAAACAGACAAAGGGAAAGTGGCAGCCAGTAGACGAAGCAGAAGACGCCCATGCCTAAGAAGAAGGTTGCAAGGAGCCCAGTTGGACCACAGCCAGGATGATGATGTTTGATACTTGCAAGGAGCCAGACCTGTGCATTGTCTATGGGGAACCCATCAGGGCAAAGCCCATCATCCATAAGAGAAAGGGGGGTCAGCAGGAAGCCCACCCAGTTGATGAGGAGGATGAACCCCTTTTTCATGGAGGAAGTTCCAGAGCCTCCTGGGAAATCACAGTACAGACAATTCCTGGTGCTGCTAAGGAACAGGATGTGTGCATTGTGGGTGAGGAGAACATCTGGCACAACCCCAACACCTGCAAGAGAAAGGTGTGTTTGCAGAAAATCAGCTCAGGGGAGGGTCCAGTTTACAGCAAAGGAGACTCCAGTGTCCCAAATAAAACTCCAGCCCAGACCGTTGTTGATGCCACAGCCAGGATGATGATGCTTGATACTTGCAAGAAGCCAGACCTGTGCATTGTCTATGGGGAACCCATCAGGCCAAAGGCCATCATCCATAAGAGAACTGAGGGTCAGCAGGAAGCCCACCAAGTTGAGGAGGAGGAGGAGGTGGTACCCCTTCTTAATGGAGGAAGTTGCAGATCCCACTGGGAAATCATGGTAGTGACAGTTCCTGGTGCTGCTGAGGAGCAGGATGTGTGCATTGTGGGTGAGGAAAACATCTGGCAGAACCCCAACATCTGTGAGAGAAAGACATGTTTGCAGGAAACCCACTCAGTGGAGAGTCCCGTTCACAGCAAACTGGATTCCAGAGTCCGCAGTGAACCTCCAGCCCAGACTGTTGTTGATGCTGCTAAGGTACAAGACATCTGCATTGTGCCCATTTTTCAAGGAACAGCCCCCAGTGAAGCCACAGCACAGAGAGGTATGGATACTGGTAAATAATGGGACTCCTGGGTAATGCATATTGGGGAGGGAGGTCCCAGGCAGAATTGCTTCTTAGCTCCAGGTCTTAATGACAAGAACACAAGGATATTTTTGAGGTCGTCCCATGCTACAGCAACTTACAGTAGACCTACTAAAAGTAATGGATGGACATAGAACCCAACCTTGTGAGGAAATTGTTTTGTTTGTTGTTTACAACTACTTTCCCTATGTTCATAGTCTGCTACTTTTGCTGTATTGTCTGCTCTTGAGCATTAGAGAAGGTTCAATGCATCAAGAATTACAAATTTTGATCTACCCTAATATATGGACAAATAATATAGCTATGCTTCCTAAAGCCAATTTAAGCTTCTACCTGGAGACTGAGATAATATTTGCTCTAAAGAATAGGATCTCTACAGGTAGGAACTTGCTGGTGAATCTGACAGAATGGAAAACCAGACTAAGGCTATTGAGCAGAGTGGAAAGAAAGATCACCCATGATGGAAAATCATTGCCCGCTTAAACAGCAGTTACCCAAAAAGTGTAACAAAATTACAAAACATATTTTTTATTATTTTTTTAAATAAAATTTTCAAATTTAATAATAAAGAAAAAAAACATTCCATTTGAATTATACATCCAAATCTAATCTTTCCACTTTCAGACTTCCTTCAGTCTATCTGGAAATTTTCATGTTTTCACAATTATTCACATTTGTTGCATCTATATTGTTTTGTTTTTTTTAACCAAATTAATCTTAACAATTATTATAAAACAACATTTCTTTCCATTATTATCCCAGAACGTCTTGAATGCCTACAAACGTTAATTGACCTTCACATATATTCTTAATATACTCTGTAAATTTATCCCAGCCCTCAGTAAATCTCTGGTCTTGCCGGTTCCGAATTCTGCCCGTTAGCTTGTCTAATTCTGCGTATTCCATCAACTTCATTCTCCATTCTTCTTTCGTTGGGATTTCTTCTTGTTTCCATTTTTGTGCCACCAAAATTCTTGCCGCTGTTACTGCATATAAAAACAACTTCTCATCATTCTTTTTTATGTCATTTCCTAGTATTCCTAACAGAAAAGTTTCTGGTTTTTTAACAAAGGTATATTTCAACATTTTTTTCAATTCATTATAAATCATTTCCCAGAAACCTTTCGTTTTTTTACATTCCCACCACATATGATAGAATGTTCCCTCTTTCTCCTGACATTTCCAACATTTATTACTCATTTTATACATCTTTCCAAGTTTAACTGGTGTAACGTACCATCTATATAACATTTTCATAACATTTTCTTTTATTGTAGTACATGCAGTAAATTTCATTCCTTCTTTCCACAATCTTATCCAATCATCAAATTGAATATTATAACCAAAGTCTTTGGCCCACTGAATCATTGCAACTTTAACCTCTTCATCCTTAGTATGCCACTCAAATAGTAATTTATACATTTTTGATAAAATTTTAACATCATTATTCACAATTTCTTTTTGAAATCTAGATTTTTCATCTTGAAAACCTCTTTCCAGCATCTTTTTTAAACATCGCATTCAGTTGGAAGTAGTGTAACCAATCAAACACATACTCTTTAACTTCATCATATGGCTTCAATTTCCATTTATTTCCTTCTTTTATGATTAAATTCTCATGTGTAATCCAGCTCCCCGTCATATTGATCTTCTTAACACTCATTACCTCCAATGGTGACAGCCAATATGGAGTTTTAAACTCTAATAAATTTTTGTACCTATTCCATACTTCCATCAGCGGACCTCGGAAAATGTGATTTTCAAAACCTTTATGTACTCTTTTTTTCTCATACCATAAATATGTGTGCCAACCAAATCTATTATCATATCCTTCTAGATCCAAAATTTCTGAATTTTGCAACTTTATCCATTCTTTCACCCAGCAAAGACATGCAGCCTCAAAGTACAACTTTAGGTCTGGCAAGGCAAAGCCTCCTCTATCTTTTGCATCCGTTAAAATCTTATATTTTATTCTAGGCTTCTTGCCCTGCGAGACATATCTTGATAATGCTCTTTGCCATTCTTTAAATATCGTAACACCTTTAATTATTGGTAATGATTGAAATAAAAACAACATTTTTGGTAGCACATTCATTTTTACCGTTGCAATTCTTCCCCAAAATGACAATTTCATTCTTCCCCACACTTCCAGGTCTTTCCTAATTTTATTCCAAACTGGTACGTAATTATTTTGAAAAAGGTCAATACACTTGGGAGTTAATATAATCCCAAGATATTTAACTTTCTTAACTACTTCCATATCTGTTTGTTGCTGAATTCTTTCTATTATCTCTTGGTCCATATTTTTAACCATTATTTTCGTTTTACTCTTATTTAATTTAAATCCAGCAACTTGTCCAAATTGCTCTATCTCTTCTAACACTTCGCTAATACTTTTAATAGGGTCTTCTATTGTTATAACCAAATCATCAGCAAAGGCTTTTACCTTATATTCCTTGCAACCAACTGTCACACCTTTTATTAAATCGTTACTTCTTAACGTTCTTCCAGGACCGATATGAATAACAATAGTGATAAGTACATTATTAACAATTAATTTTGCTCTTTGTTATTGCCTTTACACCATTTACAAATGAATGACCCATCTCCATAAATTCCAGATTCTTTAACATAAATTCCCAAGAAATGTTATCAAATGCCTTTTCCGCATCAACAAATCGCTTGCTTATCTTTCTTATTAGTCAGATATTCTATTATATTTATTATATTATCTTTCATCTGCCTCCCTGGCAGGAATCCTGTTTGGTCCTTATGTATCAATTCCTTTAATGCCTTTTTCATTCTATTTGCCAAGATGTTAGCAAATATTTTATAGTCATTATTCAGTAGCGAAATTGGCCTATAATTCAAATCTGAATCCTGCTTGGGAATTAATGTTATATATGTTTCTTTCCATGTCTCTGGTATTTGTCCTTCTTTCAAAATCTTGTTCATAACTTCTACCAACGGTACAAGTAGGATTTCTTTCATTTCTTTGTAATATCTTGCACCAAATCCATCCGGTCCCAGAGTCTTCCCACTTTTTGAATCTTTTATAGCCGTTTTAACTTCTTCTATTCCAATTGGTTCATTCAATTTATTTTTATTTGTCACTGGGATCTTTTGCACCCCTTTCTTCTTTAAATAATCTTCTATCATCTTTATCTTAGATTTCTCTTTTCTTTTATATAGATCTCTATAGAAGTCCACAAATCCTTTCCTAATTCCTTTCGGATTCTCAATGTCTTGGTCTTCTACTTTAATCTTTTTAATTATATTTTGTTCTTTCCTTTTTTAAGTTGCCACACGAGCCATTTTCCAGATTTATTTGCAAATTCAAATTTCTTTTGTTTCATTCTTTTTATATTCCACTCTACTTCTTTATTGATTATAATAGCGAACTGTGTTTGAAATAATTTTATACTTTGCTTAACTTTTTCATCCTTAGATCTGTTGATCTTTTTTTTTCATTGTCCATTATTTGTCGTAAGATTTCTTTTCCCCCTCTTTCTCTCAATCTGTTTTTTATTGCATTTTGCTGAATGAAGAAACCACTCATGACCGCTTTACTAGCATCCCAAACCATATTAATTTTTGTTTCCTTATTTATATTGTTCACAAAATAGTCAGTTAAGCATTTCTGTGCTCTTTCCACAATCTTCTGGTCATCAAAGAGATTCTCATTTATTCTCCACCTAAATTATTTTTCTTCATGCCCTTTCAAAATACCTTGGATGGCGTTGTGGTCAGATAAAACCTTAGGTTGGATCTCAATTTTTGTAAATCTTGAAATTAATTCATTAGATATCCAAATTTGGTCAATTCTTGACATTGATTGATTTACTTCTGAATGAAAGGTAAATTGTTTCTCTAATGGGTGTCTCAATCTCCAGATGTCTATCAAGTTGCAATTCTCAACCATGTCAAAAAAAGATTTTGGTAATTTCCCTTCTTTTGTTTTACCTTTGTTTCTTAGTCTGTCCATTTCCATAGACACCACTCCATTAAAGTCACCCATTCTTATAACTTTTTGATCCATATATTCAAATAGTTTCTCTTCTAGGTCCTTAAAGAATTCTGCTTTGCTTCCACTTGGTGCATATATTCCAACTATTATCAATTTTTCGCCCTGCCAATTGATTTGAACTGCGATAATTCGACCCTCTTCATCCTTAAACAATTGTTGTGCTTCTAATTTATTTTTAACATATAAGACCACCCCTCTTTTCTTACTTTTGTCTGATGAAATAAACTCGTTTCCTAATTTTTTGTTGACCAAAATTTTCCTGTGTACTTTTTTCACGTGAGTCTCCTGCAAACAGATTGTGTCCAAATTCTTTTGCTTTAAATATTGTTGCACTTTATTCCTTTTTTTAATATCGTTCATTCCATTAACGTTCCAAGTCCATAATTTCAATGCCATGATGTCAATCAATTAAATATTCTTTTTATTAACTTTTTATTTCTCCTCTTCCCCTTGCTCTTCTTCCATTTCTTCTTTTTCTTCTTCCTTTTTTCCTCTCCTGTCTTTTCTTTTATCTTTCCTACTTCTTTGCTCTTCTTCCTCCTGGTCCGTGGCTTCTCCTTCACCTCCATCTGCTCCTGCAGCTTCTAGTTCTGTTCCTTCTCTGGTCAGCCCCGTGTATCTTCTAAGAAATTTGTCGACTTCATCTGGTTTTGTCAGTCTGTGCCTCTTTCCTTTATAGGTAAATGCGATGCCTTCTGGAAACTCCCATCTAAATTCTATATCATTCTTTCTCAAGACTTGTACCATCTCTTTGTATTGATCTCGTTTTTTCAAAAGTCTTAAAGGCACATCTTTAAAAATGATTATGAAACTCCCATCTATAATTAAACGTTTTTCTCTATTTTTTTGCAAAATTAAATTTCTAAATTCTCTGTCCTTGAAGACAATTAAACACTCTCCTGGGAATTTCTTCACTCTGGTTGTCTTTGTTTTAATGCTAAAGGCATTTTGAATCATTTTTTACACATCTTTAAGTTTCAGATCTAGCCATTAAGCAATCTCTGTCAGCTTTTCTTTAATTTTCTCACCTTGAACCTCTGGCACAGACCTGAACCTCAAATTCGTTTCTCTTTGTCGAAGTTCATTCATCGAGACCGCGCCCCACAACTCCTCTTGCATCTTATTCACCTCAGATACTTCCACTCTTATTTTTTCCTCCTCCTTTCGTGACTCTCTCATTTCTAATTTCATTCTCTTCCTTCCTTCCTCCTGATTCTGCATTCTTTTAGAAATCCCTTTCATCTGCTCTTTTAATTCATTCACTGTAACATCCATTTTTTTATCCACTTGCGCTAATTTAGTCTCAATTTGGCCTATTTTGTTCTCAATATTTTTCTCACTGCTTATTATATCTGTTTTTATCTCTGTCCTCAATTCTGCAAGCATTTTAGCTATATCTATTTTCCAATCTGGTTCCTGTCTCGAACCCCTTCTTTCCCCCGATGTTGCCCCCTCGCTTTTCTTCTGTAGATGTGACATTTTTAACCACTTTTAAAATTCTTCCCTCGATTATGAAGTATAAAGAGGGGAGAGTCAACTTTCTAATTTAAACTCAACACAAAATTTTATAAACTTAAATTCAGCATAAAAATCAAATTATGATTCCAAAATATTTTCACCTCTTTTTTAAAATTTAACCAACCCCAAAAAAGAAAAAGAAAAAAACCTAGCCCACAGAGCACACACCAGGTATCTTTAAATTCTCATGTAAGAAAAATTGAAGACAGAAGAAATCTTAAAACTTCACAATTTAAAGCAGTTTAATAACAAAATAATATCAACCTTGAAAACAATTTAGACCTTTAAGCATGTATATATGAGCAGAAAGAAAAGGGAAAAGAAACAAAGAAAATTATCAACCAAAATATCAATATTAATATAGAAAATTAATCCCTTAAAATAATAGCAGAATATGGAGCAAGGATTTGTTTAAATTATATGGTGAGAGCTTCTCTGATTTTGAACAAATAAAAAAAAAGGAAGGGAATAATTTCTTGCCACTTGTACGGCCAATTCCACTCAGAGTTTAATATCAAACTTTCTTTCAAATCATTCAAAAGCTTCACGCCTTTTGCATGGCCAAATCCACTTTTACGGTTTCAAATTCAAATCACAAATAAAAATGAGCCACCTATAAAAATAAAAATCTTTGATCTTGCAGGGTCCAAAATGTAAATCCACCATAAAATAAGGTGAAGGAAAAATAAACCAATACACAGAAAATAAATTAATCCAGTTAGCCGCCAACAGGAGCGTTCAGTTCAATCCAAACCTCTCCACTAGTTATTGCAATTCACAGACATAACAAAGTAGCAAGAGGGAAGAGAAGGTATCTCTCTAAAAATGGCGACAAGATGGCACTTTGTAACTTTCCTTTCGCTAGTGGTAATGAGAGGGGGGAAGGGAATTATCCATCAAAAAAAAAAAAGAAGCAAGTCTTTCTTTCGGTAAATCTCTTTAAAAATTCCTCCAATTAGAGCATAGTGAGTTTATATCTCCACGGATTAATTTCTAGTCTTCTTTTTTGAGCCAAAGCAGTTATCTTTAATTACTTACTTTGTTTTAAACCCCTTAACTTCAGTTCGCAGATTTTTTAAAAAGTGAAAGTAATCCGTCTCACTGACTCCGATACTTCAACGCTTTCTCCCAGCGAGACCAAACAATCTCCCAAAGTACTGTTCAAAGAAAGCTCTTCATCCCGTTTTCGACCCCTTAAGTATCTTCTTTCCAAAAAATTTGTGAAGAGCTTTTTTTTTAAAAAAAGATAATAACGCCAAAGTATATCATAAAAACTCCCCGTTTGTCCAGACTTACAGTTTTTCCTGTTCCGCGAATTCTTCTTGTGTCAAAATATAAATTCCCAGTAAGGCTGACCTCCTTTTTTCCACCTTACTGCCTCAAATTAGTTCCAATTAGATCCTTCGATTTATATTTTATGTTCCAATTCGGTTTCTTCTTTTTTGAGAACAGATCGCTTTGTGCGCAAGCCTGGAGCTTCGCTTTAGAGAGCTAGAAATGGCTTCCCGCTGCCAACGTCTCAACCCTGCCACACTCGTCGCCCCCAAAAAGAGGGCTACTTGGCGGCCAGGGGACTGTTTAACTGGCAAAGCCGGGACCCCTGCCTCTCAGATTCCCTTCTGAGAGTATTTGGGGGGCTGCGGCGCTCTTGCAGACCCCCCTTTAGGCTCTCTAAAGCTGGATACGTTTGCAGCCAAACGATCCCGCTTGCTTTCACTTCACGAAGCCCTCAAATCACAAAACATATTAGATTGAATCTTCCTGTTTCCATCTCTCTCTGACATCCATGATTTCCTTCTCTCTTATCCTGCAGGTCTTGTGCAGTGGAGACAGAACAGAAGGAAATCTTTGGGGAAAGCACAGGATGAGATGGTGGAGCAGAACTACCTGAGTCAGGATGGACCAAGGAGGGGAAAGAGAAGCCACAAAGAACGGAAGACAGCTGAATCCCTTGTTCCTCATAGTAGCCTCTTCACTGTGCAAGGAGAACAGCCAGAAAACAGAGATGCTTTGAGAGCATCCACAGAGGAGAAAACAATTCAAAGGGCGGAGTCTGGAGGAATAAGCAGTGGGAGCAGAAACAATGGAAACAGCCCCACATGCCCTACAGAGGTGAAGCGGTGTGGAAAGAGCCTCAGGTATCATAAGCAGTTTGCTACCCATCAGATGATTCACACACGACAGAAATCACATAAATGTGCAGAATGTGGAAAGAGCTTCCGCAGGAAATGGACCTTTACACTACATAAAAGAACCCACACAGGGGAAAAGCCTTTCAAATGTTTGGAATGCAATAAAAGCTTTGCTGTGAGCTCAAACCTTACTAAACATCAAAGAACTCACACAGGGGAAAAGCCTTTCAAATGTTCAGAGTGTGATAAATGTTTCGCACAAAGCTCACATCTTACAGTACATAAAAGAAGGCACACAGGAGAGAAACCTTTCAAATGTTCAGTCTGTAATAAAAGTTTTGCTCAGACGGCAACCTTTAACAGACATCAAAGGATTCACAAAAGGGGAGAGAATCCATGAATGCTCAATTTGTTTTGAGTGCTTCAGTCAGAAGTCAAACCTTGCTAAACAGCTAATGCTTCACATGAGGAAGACACCTTTTAAGCCATCACTGAGTAGAAAATCCTTTAGTAAGAGCTCTAATCTTCCTAGTCAACAAATGATTCGCATGAAAAAGTATAAATGTTCAGCTTGCGGGAAAAGCTATACTAAGTGGTCATACCTTACCAAACATAAAAGAATAGCACACAAAAGAGAGAAACCTTATAAATGCTCAGGGTGTAGAAAATGTTTCAGCAGCAGGTCAGTCCTTACTAGACATAAGAGAATCATACACAGATGGAACAAAGACAGACATACAAGGTCTTCCTATATAGGGGAGAAACTGTACAATTGTGAACAGTGTGGAAAGAGCTTCACCCGTAAATCAGACCTCAAGAGGCACTGAAAGCATCACACAAGGGAGACGCCCAACCAGGGTTCAAATCTTAGTGAGAGTTTAAATGATGAATCGAGACCTCATGAAGGTGAGAACGCACAGCGGATGGAAACCATGTAACTTCTTCAACTATGCTAAGAAGGTCGCATCCATATAATACTTTTAAAGCTTACCCCCAAGGAATCCTGGGAACTTCAGTTCTTAAGGGAGCTGGCAATTGTAGGTCTATAAAGTACAAACTACTTTCCCCATCATTCTTTGGATGAAGCCATGGCAACAGTTATAAATGTATGGTGTGAATGTGACCTCAGTTTCGGTATCCATCTTTTTAGCATCACTGGAGCCAACCAGAGGCTACATTCCACAAACCTTCAAATACACACACATAATCCATGCTTTGAGTGGGTTCTTGGGTCTTTTTATTTGCCTCAGGTTTTGTTGTCCATTTGTGGTGTGCATTCCATGTGAGATTTTTAAAAAAAAAACCTTAATTGAAGGCTCCTCTGTTCATACAGCTGAATTAACCATATTGGGGATAACTGAGGCAATTATTTAGGGTTTTGAGTCCATAGAGAAGGAGAAACCTGAGGAAGGACGGGAAAGTCTGAGAGGCTTCAGCGAGTTACCCATCATCGGACTGAAATGTAAAACTGGTACTGTAGCTGCTTCTGCTTTTTAGTTTTGTTGTGAGACTACCAATCCTGTATAATAAAGTTGGGTGTATTTTAAGCATTGTACTCCTCTGTTTTCACTGGCTCCTCGGAACAAAAACGGATGCAGGTTTCCAATTTAGGTTGCAGTTTCCTGCGCAGTTAGTCAACATCTGCTCCATGCAATGAAAGCACTGTCATGACTTCCCCTAAAGAATTATGGGAACTGTAGATTATTAAGGGTGCTGAGGGGTGTTAGGGGAGGCCCCTAGTCTCCTCACAGTGTCCCAAGTAAAACTCCAGCCGAGACTGTTGTTGATGCCACAGCCAGGATGACGATGCCTGATACTTGCAAGAAGCCAGACCTGTGCATTGTCTATGGGGAACCCATCAGGCAAAAGCCCATCATCCATAAGAGAACGGAGGGTCAGCAGGAAGCCCACCAAGTTGAGGAGGAGGAGGTATCCCTTCTTCATGTGCATTGTGGGTGAGGAAAACATCTGGCAGAGGAAAACATCCCACCTGCATTCGCTCCATGAGACGCACACACACTTCCCCTTACTTTTTAGCAGGGGGAAAGTGCGTCTTATAGAGCGAAAAATACGGTAAACCTTGTAGACAAATTTTTCAATTTAGCTGGGTACTTTTTGATTTTTTATTATATTAATAATAATTTATTACTCCACCCATATTACTGGGTTTCCCATGCAGTGAAAGCAATGTGATACTGCTTTAAACAGTCAAGACTTCCCCCAAGGAATTCTGGGAGCTAAAGGTTGTTAAGAGTGCTGAGATGGGTTACCCTTCAATATTTGGGAGAGGTGATGGCTCTCCTCCCCCCTTGTCATCTACATAACAATATCCCTACCAATGCCTAACTGCCAAGACCAGAGAGGTTGTGACGATTTGCTATGAGGTAGGCAAAAAACCAAATGGCCGGTGCCAATTTGCTAAGTGGAAAAAACTCCTACGAGGCCCCTTTACGGCGACCAACCAAAGTCCATAGCAAGGTCAGAAGGAAACCTTGAGGGGCGGGCGATCCCCAGGCCGCACTTGCCTTAAATGGGGCAAGCTACACTCCTCGAGGCAGCCAATATGCTGGCTCAGAGGATGACATGGCCCGAGGATTCCCCAGTTCACGTGGGGCTGCAAGCCAGCCACCGCGCACGTGTTGAGGGCCTGAGCCTGCAACACCACCTCCTCCCAAGGTCAGAAGTGGCTTTGCGTGGCGAGTTCCCGCCTCCCACCAGTGGTAAATAACACAAGACACCATAATCAAGGGTAATGGAATAAAATTGGCCACAACGTTATTGGTTACAGGTAAGAGCGGTATTGGTATTGGCTTAGGCATTGGTCCTATCCATCTATCCGGCTTCAGCCTTATGGCTTGAAGACCAGCAAGGGTTAACACCAGCAGGGGGTGTGCCCTCTGGGCATAACCCAGTCTCCCTCACCTCCCCCTGCCCTGAACCACTGTGATGATTGGACCCTGCTATTCTTCCCAGCTCTTCTCCTTCCAGACACATCTCCACTCCCTCAATAATAAGAGAGAACAACCAAACACACACAAATGTAAAACAGTTAAAACCATTGGAGCAGCAGGCCTGTCTCTAGCTGCCTGAGCCCAAATAACCCTCCCAAAACCCAGACATTTCCTTTAAAGTCTGCTCAGGTGGGCATGTTGCGCCCCCGAAGAGGACATGTCCTAGTTTTCCCAGACATATGGCAACCCTACAATGTATAAAATTCATTGCTACAAAAGGTTTGATGCACAATAATATCATCATGTTCAGGACCCCTCAACTTCTGAACACCAGATTCTGGGTCTTCTACGTCCAGTAACTGGTCTTCCTAGAGCTATCCGATTGGCCACTGTAGAAAATAGAATGCTGGACTAGCTTATGGTCAAGCTAACATTACCAGGGTCAAAATCTTGTTTTAAGAAAACCACAAAAGTTGATGTTATTTTATTGAGAGTATGTGAAACCAGGCCACAATTTAAACAAAAACAAAAAACAAGAAAGCTATAACTCAAAGCGCAGGAGGGGAAAAGAGGGCATTTCTGTCTTTCTCTCTCTGCTGTTTAATTTCTCTTTTCAGATCACACTTCCTTCCTGCCACAGTATGTTTTTCTGTGAACTCCAATTCCCAGCAGCCTTTGCACTTCCCACATAAAGGATCAACACCTGGATCCATTTAGCTGAGCAAACACACAAGTGGGACAGTGAAGGCGCTTGAGATGAAGAAGAAAGTCTGTGAATTCACCAATGTCTATCAGGAGGGGTGAACTGGAGCCTACCAAGAACTCAAGAGAAGACATGCTGGGATTGGGTAGAAACTTCTGAACTAGGGGTCCCTGTTTCCCCCCCTTTTTCATCCTCTTTGTGGCATTTGAAATGCAGACTTGATCTCACAAGGGGCTCCTGCTCTGGGTCTCAAATGTAGACCTGCCTTAGTCCTAAGAGGACCCGGGTGAGTCTAAGGAAGCTGGCATTCCTCTAGAGGAATGAGAAAGTGACAACAAGTTTTGTGGGAGGAGGAATATGGTCAGCAAGGAAGAATGCAAGAGAGGGAATTCAACCCATGGATGGGTAAACAGGGGTGGGGTCTTGGCTTTTGCATTCCTTAAATATTTAATTATCAGAAGGGAAAAGAGGGACAGGGTGTGTATAAGAGCTTCTGCAGATAGAGGATGCTACATTTAAGGTGCAAAAAGATCAACAAGGTCTTAGAGGGAAGGAATGCAGTTCAGTGGGAGAGTACCTGCTTTGCCTTGCAGATGGTTGCAGGTTCAATCCCCAGTATCTCCATGTAGGGCTTGGGAGAGGCTTCCCATATGAAACACTGGAGAGCTGCTGCCAGTCAGTGTAGACAATACTGAGCTAAGTGGCCAAAGTTACTATTGTATATGAGGATCATGAAGGAAAACATTCATTTGTGAGCTATTTTCCTAAAACAGTAAGATGGAGAATGTCTAGTGTGAATATGGGGCACACAATGTATCCTCTGAAAGCTGAGCTGAACACGATACTTCTTACGTTTCTAATTCTCTGCATCTCCTGTTTCTCAAGATGCCTTGTTTCAAACAATCTACTTTCTCAAACAGGCAAAGGGAAAGCGGCAACCAGTAGATGAAGCAGAAGACGCCTGTGGCTAAGAAGGTTGCAAGGAGCCCAGTTGGACCAGCCAGGATGATGATGTTTGATACTTGCAAGGAGCCAGACCTGTGCATTGTCTATGGGGAGCCCATCAGGCAAAAGCCCATCTTCCATAAGAGAATGGAGGGTCAGAAGAAAGCCCACCCAGCTGAGGAGGAGGATGAACCCCTTTTTCATGGAGGAGGTTCCAGAGCCTCCTGGGAAATCACGGTACAGACAATTCCTGGTGCTGCTAAGGAGCAGGATGTGTGCATTGTGGGTGAGGAGAACATCTGGCACTACCCCAACACCTGCGTGAGAAAGACGTGTTTGCAGAAAATCAGCTCAGGGGAGGGTCCAGTTTACAGCAAAGGAGACTCCAGTGTCCCAAGTAAAACTCCAGCCCAGACTGTTGTTGATGCCACAGCCAGGATGATGATGCTTAATAATTCTAGGGAGCCAGACCTGTGCATTGTCTATGGGGAACCCATCAGGGCAAAGCCCATCATCCATAAGAGAACTGAGGGTCAGCAGGAAGCCCACCCAGCTGAGGAGGAGGAGGATGTACACCTTCTTCGTGGAGGAAGTTGCAGATCCCCCTGGGAAATTATGGTGGTGACAGTTCCTGGTACTACTAAGGAGCAGGATGTGTGCATTGTAGGTGAGGAAAACATCTGGCACAAACCCAACATCTGTGAGAGAAAAGCGTGTTTGCAGGAAACGCTCTCAGTGGAGGGTACCGTTCACAGCAAACTAGACTCCAGAGTCCCCAGTGAACCGCCAGCCCAGACTGTTGGTGATGCTGCTAAAGGACAAGGCACCTGCATTGTGTATGACCAAGGTGTCCTACAAAATCACATTGTCCATATCAGAATTGGGTATCCTGAGGAAACACACCCAGGGGAGGATATAGTTAAGCCTATTGCTGGCGAAGTAGATTGGAAAGGCCCCAAAGAATCCATATTCCAGCCTGCTGTTGATGCCACCAAGGAACAAGACTCCAGCATTGTGCATGAGGAAATGGTTAGACAGGAGCCCATTTTTCAAGGAAGAGCCCCCAGTGAAGCCACAGCTCAGAGAGATATGGATACTGGTAAGTAATGGGACTCCTTGGTAATGCATATAGGGGAGGGAGGTCCCAGGTAGAATTGCTTCTTAGCTCCAGGTCTTAATGACAAGCACACAAGGTTAGTTTGAGGTCATCCCATGCTGCACCAACTTACAATAAACCCACTAAAAGTAATGTACTGACATAAAACCCACTCTATGTAGGTTCTGTTTGCTGGGGAAACTGTACTGCTCTTGAGGTGTGTGTGTGTGTGTGTGTGTGTATGCGCCCTGTGCAGAATTTTTTCAAGTTCGCTTTGTAATTTTTGTTGTTTCTTTTGTTGTTCACAACATCTTTCCCTATGTTCATAGTCTGCTACCTTTGCTGTATTGTCTGCTCTTGAGCATTAGAAAAGTTTCAATGCATCAAGAATTAGAAATCTTGATCTAACCTCGTGAGGGACAAACAATATAGCTATGCTTCCTAAAGCCAATGTAAGCTTCCACCTGCACACTGAGAAAATATTTGCTCTCAAGAGTAGAATCTCTACAGGTAGAAACTTGCTGGTGAATCTGACGCAATGGCAAAACCTGACTAAGGATCTTGAGCAGAGTGGAAAGAAAGGTCACCCATGATGGCAACTTACCGCCCGCTTAGAGAGCAATGGTCCAAAAGTATATCAAAAAGACAAAACATATTACATTGAATGTCTCAGTTTCCATCTCTCTCTCTGACATCCATGTTTTTCTTCTCTGTTATCCAGCAGGTGTTGTGCAGTGGAGACAGAGCAGAAGGAAATCTTTGGAAAAAGCACAGGATGAGATGGTGGAGCAGAACCTCCTGAGTCACGATGGACCAAGGAGGGAAAAGGGAAGCCACAGAAAACGGAAAACAGACAAATCCACCGTTCCTCAAAGTGGCTTCTTCACTGAGCAAGGAGAACAAGCAGAAAACAGAGATGGTTTGAGAACATCCACAAAGGAGAAAACAATTCAAAGGGCAGAGTCTGGAGGAATAAACAGTGGGAGCAGAAACAATGGAAACAGCCCCACATGCCCTACAGAGGTGAAGCGATTTACTTGTTTGGAGTGTGGAAGGAGCTTCAGGAATCAGAAGCAGTTTGCTGCCCATCAGAAGATTCACACAAGACAGAAATCATATAAATGTGCAGACTGTGGAAAGAGCTTCTGCAAGCAATGGAACCTTAAAGTACATAAAAGAACCCACACAGGGGAGAAGCCTTTTAAATGTTCGAAGTGTGAGAAAAGCTTCACTGACAGCTCACACCTTACTAAACATAAAAGAGCTCACACAGGGGAGAAGCCTTACAAATGTTTGGAGTGCGATAAAAGCTTCATTGACAGCTCAAACCTTACAGTACATAAAAGAACCCACACAGGGGAGAAGCCCTACAAATGTTCTTTGTGTGGAAAACATTTCGCACAAATCTCAAACCTTAAAGTACATGAAAGAACTCACACAGGAGAGAAACTGTACAAGTGTGAACAATGTGGAAAGAGCTTCACCCGTAAATCAGACCTCAAGAGGCATCAAAAGCACCACACAAGGGAGACACCCAACCAGGATTCAAATCTCAGTGAGCGTTTAGATGATGAATCGAGACCTCATGAAGGTGAGAACGTACAACGGATGGAAACCATGTAACTTCCTCAACTATCCTAAGAAAGTTGCATCCACACAATATATTTAAAGCTTCCCCCTAATGAGGTTGAAACTACTGTTTCCAGAATTTTTTGAGAAAGCCATATAATAGCTACAAAGGAGCTTTAAATGTTTAGTGCAGATGTGACCTCAGTCTCGGCGTCCATCTCTTGGGTGTCGCAGGAGCCCACCCAGAGGCCACATCCCCCCTGAATCTCCCAATACACACACATAATCCATGCTTTGGTTGGGTTCTTGAGTCTTTTAAGTGGCTAAAATACATTGCCTCAGGTTTTGTGTCCATTCTTTGTGTAGATTCCATGTGATAGTTGTGTGTGTGTGTGTGTGTGTGTGTGTGTGTGTGTGTGTGTGTGTGTAAAGTTGCTTTATTGTAATCAGTTAGGCTATGAAAATTGCTTTTGGGAGAATCTAGAGAAAACTCAGCTCTTTCCTTGGCCAGAGCACAGTCAACCAGCACCTTTCTCTCTCGACATTGGGAATTTCTCTTGGCACCCCAATAAATGTCAGGGCTCTTCTGTTCATCCAGCTGAATTAACCATGTTGGGGATAATTTAGGCTCTTGAAACCAAAGAGAAGGATTGACCCAAGGAAGGAAGGGAAGGTTGAAAGGCTTCAGAGGCTTCCCTGTTGGAAATGCAAAATTGACACAGTAGCTGCTTCTGCTTTTTAGATTTGTTTAGAGACTACCAATCCTGAATAATAAAGTTGTGTAAATATTATGCTTTGTGCTGTTCTGTTTTCACTGGCTCCTCAGAACAAAAATGGATGCAGCTTTCCAGTTTAGATTGCAGTTTCCAGCACACTCAGCCCCCATTCACACCATGCACTAAAAGCAATGGGATACCGCTTTAAACAGTCATGGCTTCCCCCAAGGAATTCTGGGAGCTGAAGGTTGTTAAGAGTGCTGAGATGGATTAGAGGAGACCGGCTATTCTTCTCACAGAGCTACTGTTTCCAGCATTACTGGGGGAGAGGAACTGATGGTTAAACCACTTTGCCCTAGATGCTCAAAGAACCCTAAAAGATTGGTGAATTGCAGAAGCCAAACTGGATTTTATTCAGTAAGACTTGGTCCTCTGTATATATATATATGAAGACTTTATCAACCATAAATCAGTGGTTGCACCTGTAACTGAAATTGTGACAGACAGAATGTGAAGCTTCACTAAAGTTATATTTCCCTTTGAGAAATAGCTTGACCTGTTGAAATTCTGCCTGCTACACAGCTGTTAAAGGCACAAGACTCAGAATAAGTACACTCAAAGGAAGGGAGAAGCAGCTTTTGAGGACTCGGGGGATTCCTATTGCCTGGTATCTAAACCACTCACAAATCGCTCACAGCTCTGCATTCACTCATTGGCTGAACGGCTGGTGCCTAGACATAAGGAAGGAAGGTACCATCCCAGGGAAGAGCGTTCCAGGAGTGAGGAGGCACCTCAGAAAAGGCCGGTTCTCAGGTCGCGAGGCTCCAGGCCTTTTGTGTCAGAGGCACACGGAGGAGGAGGAGGAGGAGTCTTTTTTAAAAAAAAACCCCACAAAAGTTGATGTTATTATGTTGACAATATGTGAAACCAAGCCATAACTTAAAAACAAAAGAAAGCTATAAATCAAAGTGCAAGAGGGAAAAAGAGGGCGTTTCTGTCTTTTTCTCTCTCTGCTGTTTAATTCCTCCTTTCAAATCACACTTCTGCCCTGCCACAGTTTGTTTTTGTGAACTCCAATTCCCAGCAGCCTTTGCACTTCCCACATAAACTATCAGCACCTGGATCCATTTAGCTGAGCAAACACCTAAGTGGGACAGTGAAGGGGCTTGAGATGATGAAGGAAAGTCTGTGAATTCACCAACGTCTACCAGAACGGGTGAGCTGGAGCCTACCAAGAACTCAAGAGAAGATATGCTGAGATTGGGTAGAAAATTCTGAACAGGGGGTCCCTGTTTTTCCCCTTTCTTTTTGTGGCATTTGAAATGCAGGCTTGATCTCACAAGGGGCTGCTGCTCTGGGCCGCGAGTGTAGATGTTCCTTCCTTAGCCCTAAGCGGACCTGGGTGAGTCAAAGGATGACAGCCCTTTGGAAGAATGAGAAAGTGAAAACAAGGGATTTCTCACTGTGCAGGAGGAGGAATGTGGGTAGCAAGGAAGGGTGCAAGAGAGAGATTTCTTCCATTGGGAGGTTGAGATGGAGTGGGATCCGGAAGGCAGCCTCTTGCCATTTGTGCAGACTGTGGAACGAGCTTCCGCACGAAATGGAAACTTAAAGTACATGAAAGAATCCACACAGGGGAGAAACCTTTCAAATGTTCAGAGTGTGAGAAAAGCTTCACTGACCACTCAAACCTTACTAGACATACAAGAACTCACACAGGGGAGAAGCCTTACAAATGTTCGCAGTGCGATAAATGTTTTGCACACAACTTCCACCTTGCAGTACATAAAAGAACCCACACGGGGAGAAGCCCTACAAATGTTCTGTGTGTGGGAAACATTTCGCACATATCTCAAACCTTAAAGTACATAAAAGAACTCATACAGGGGAGAAACCTTTCAAATGTTCAGAGTGTAAGAAAAGCTTCACTGACAGCTCAAGCCTTACTAAACATAAAAGAACTCACACAGGGCAGAAACCTTTCTAATGTTCAGTCTGTAACAAATGTTTTGCTAAGATGTCAAACCTTACTAGACATCAGAGGGTTCACAAAGGGCAGAAACCCCGTGAATGCTCAGTGTGTGGTAAGTGTGTCAGTCAGAAATCAAACCTTACTAAATATCTAAAACTTCACAGGAGGAAGACACCTTTTAAGTTATCACTGGGTAGAAAAAGCTTTAGTAAGAGCTCAAATCTTCTTAGTCAACAGATAATTCACAAAAAAGGTATAAATGTTCAGCTTGCGGGAAAAACTATACTAAGTGGTCATATCTTACCAAACATAAAGAATACCACAGAAAGCAGAGAAACCTTATTAATGCTCAGGGTACAGAAAATGTTTCAGCAGCAGATCAGTCCTTACTAGACATAAGAGAATCATACACAGATGGAACAAAGTCTATGCATGTTCCAAGCGCAGTCAATGTTTCAGTTCAAGGGGACACACATCAAAGAGCCCACACAGCACAGAAACCTTTTCAATGCCCAGAGTGTAGAAAAGCCTTCAGTCAGGAGGCAAATCTCCTTAAACATCAAAGAACTCACACAAGAGAGAAACCCTACAAATGCCCGGTGTGTAGAAAAAGCTTCCGTGAGAGCAGAGGTCTTTCCACACATACAAGGTCTTCCCATATAGGGAAGAAACAGTACAATTGTGAACAATGTGGAAAGAGCTTCACCCGTAAATCAGACCTCAAGAGGCATCAAGAGCACCACACAAAGGAGACGCCCAACCAGGGTTCAAATCTCAGTGAGAGTTTAGATAATGAATCGAGACCTCATGAAGGTGAGAACGCACAGCGGATGGAAACCGTGTAACTTCTTCAACTATGCTAAGAAGGTCGCATCCACACAATACTTTTAAAGCTTCCCCCCAAGGAATCCTGGGAACTTCAGTTCTTAAGGGTGCTGGCAATTGTAGGTCTATGAAGTACAAACTACTTTTCCCATCATTCTTTGGATGAAGCCATGGCAACAGTTATAAATGTATGGTGCGAATGTGACCTCAGTCTTGGCATCCATCTTTTAGGCATCACAGGAGCCACCCAGAGGCTACATTCCCCAAACCTTCAAATACACACACATAATCCATGCTTTGAGAGGGTTCCTGGGTCTTTTTAGTGACGAGAACTCATTGCCTCAGGTTTTGTTGTCCATTTGTGCTGTGGATTTCTTGTGACTTTTTTTTTAAAAAAAAAAGAAGCTTAATCCACACGAAAAAGAAGCATTTTTAATGCTCAAAATGTGAGCAGGGCTTCCAGTTCAGCACGCAGCTCAGCGCACATCAGAGAACCCATGAAGTGGAGAAAACATACAAATGCTCAAAATGCAACAAGGACTTTACTTCTCCGTTTGATCTCATTAAATATAACAGGATGCACATTGAAGAAGGACCTCACAAATGCTCAGAATGCGGAGAGAGCTTCAGGTGCAGCACCTCCCTTACGGAACATCAGAGAATTCATGGAGGAGAGGAGCCAGATTTTGGCCTGAGCCATGCTTCTGAACCAAGTCTTGTTGAACATAATGTAACGCGCCCTGAAAAGAAATGTTTCGTATGTTCCAAGTGTTCCTGCGGAAGCCTTGGTTACATCAACTGAAGCATAAATAGGAGATATCGCAGAGCTTCCTAGGCTGCAGCAAGACTCTTTTTAAAATATCCAATTAATCAGCACAAGACAACTCCCACTGAATAACCCACAAGTGTGGGGAAAGCTTTTATGATAGTGCACTCATTTCACGTCAGTTTAATTGGCACAAGACAGCAATGGAGAGGCATAAAAAGGTTGCAAATGCTTCTCTTTCTCCATTCTCCTACTTCAGTGTATTTTTTCTGTCATGGTACTTCTTTTTAAATGCATGTTTTATTTGGGACTTGCTTCTATAAGTATTTTAATATGTTTGCTCTATTCATCAATAAATTTTGTATGTTTTTATTCCTTTTGCTTCTCTTTTTATTACTCTTGCCTCCTGTCAAGGTTGCAGTTTTAAATATGCTGCTGCAGCATTTATTAAATTGTTAGTTTGGGGTTTTTGGTACGGCTTTTCTCATAGCACATGGCTGCACAACCTCTGGCCTGTGGCCAATCTGTATTCCCCAAGCCATGGCTGCCCAGCGGTGAAGGAAGGCTATCAGGCACCCGGGGTGGGGCAAATCGCCGGTGACGCATGCGTGGCATCGCTATGTATAGCACAGGCAAGTGGAGCCACACATGTGCTGTACATAGCAGCTTGCCACCGCTTGCTCTTGAGCACCGTATGGATGGTGGCAGGATCCTCCGCTTGCAGCTGTAGCGATGGCAGAGGGATCCCACCGCCATCCGTACGGCGCTCAAGCGACGCCAGTGGCAAACCGCTATGTACGGCACATGCGCGGCACTGCGCACATGCCCTGTACGGAGAGATGCTGTGTATGCCCTGTACAGAGAGACGCCGCACATGTGCCGTACATAGCAGTTTGCCCCCAGCACCACTTGACCACCGTAAGGACACTGGCGGGATCCTCTGCACACAGGGCAGGGCATAGCTATCTTGAATGGTAGCCATCAATAGTTTCATCTGTCATAAATGGGAGCAATCCTCTTGGAAAGCCATTGCGTGACTGAGCACATGATTCTACCAGTTACTCTAGGCTTCCAATTTGGAGAAGATGCCTAAGGGTTGTTCTCCTGCTTCTTCCAGCCACTCTGGGAGTACAATGTGAAAATGCTCATCATCTATTTCCGACCCAAACTACACATTATGTTTTGGGTTTCTTTGCTGCATAAACAAACAACCAATTGTGTGGAATGATGGATGTTGTGGTCCTACAAACATTGGAAGAGCCACAGGTCCCTCAACACAAGTATATATGTTTACGCTTGTACTGTATGTACTGTTACAGGCTTTTGGGAAGTCAGTCTGGATGATACCCATGAATGCCTTTCATTTTTTTTAGAATAATCTTTATTGAATTTTTCCATATTTCATTTAATTCACTTTCTTTTTACTGCCCAACAATTCTGTTTCTATTTTAGATTTAGTATTCCTAAATCCATTACTTTTGTAATCTTTCCTGAAAACATCTTGTAATTGATGATATTGTAGCCAATCAGTTAGTTTTCCCCTCAATTCTTCAAATGATTTTAGTTTTATTTTGCCGTCAACTTCTTCCCCTAAGTCTCTATATGTCGCCCACTCCTTCCCCATATTCTTATTTTTTACAGCAAATGCCTCCAATGGCGAGATCCACCATGGAGTTTTTCTTTCTGACGGGTTTTTATGTCTATTCCATACTTCATACAGGGATTTTCTAATAAAATGGTGCAGAAATCCTTTATGTACATTCACTTTCCCGTACCACATGCCATACGAACCTGTTATCGAAACCTTCTAGATCTAATATCTCCTCATTGTCAAATGTCATATAATCTCTCAACCAACTCAGACAAGCTGCTTCATAATAAATTTTTAGATCTGGCTGGGAAAAGCCGCCTCTTTCTTTTGCATCAGTCAGGATTTTATATTTAATCCTGGATTTCTTTCCCAACCAGATAAATTTAGATATCCACTTTCTCCAAGTTTCGAATTGCTTTGTTCCACATATTAACCCATGAGTACCTTTCAGGTCTACGATCCTGTATCTGAGAGTTTAAAATCTAGTAGAAGCTGCTGCCGCTGCTGAACCAGTCAGACCGTCTCTTTCTAAGCTAATGGACTAAGCTGGCCAGTTAAGTACCGCCATCTACATGTCCAATGAGATGGCTGAATGCTGCATCATCCTAGGGTGGAGAACAATAGCCCTGGCAACAACAAATTAAAAACACAACAAAACAAGAAGGCCATAAATCAATGTGCACAGGGAAAAGAGGATCTCTATCTATCTATCTATCTATCTATCTATCTATCTATCTATCTATCATCTATCTATCTATCATCTATCTATATCTCTATATCTCTACTTTCTGAGTTCTCTTTTCAGATCACACTTCCTCCCTGATGCAGTTTGCTTTTCTGTGAACTCCAATTCCCAGCAGCCTTTGCACTTCCCACATAAATGATCAACACCTGGCCTCATTTATCTGAGCCAACACCCAAGTGGGTTAATGAAGGAGCTTGAGATGAAGAAGGAAAGTCTGTGAATTCACCAGTGTTTACCAGAAGGGGTGAGCTGAAGCCTACCAAGAACTCAAGAGAAGACATGCTGGGATTTGGGTAGAAAATTCTGAACCGGGGGTCCCTGTTTTCCCCCCCACCTTTGTGGCATTTGAAATGGAGACTTGATCTGACAAGGGGCTGCTGCTCTGGGCCTCGAGTGCAGACCAGCCTTAGTCCTAAGGGGACCTGGGTGGGTCAAAGGAGGCTGGCATTCCTCTGGAGCAGGCACGTCCAACAGGTAGAGTGTGATCTACTGGTAGATCACCGAACGTCTGTGGTAGCTCACTGGTAGATCATGGGTAAACTGGGGTGGGGTCAAGAAGGTAGCCTCTTGCCTTTTGCATTAATTAAACATAGTATCACCAAGGGGGCGCGTCCAAGTAGGAGCATGATTGCTTAAGGGAGAGTCCTTGGGGAACTGCAATCCAGAGTCAATAACAGAAGGGAAAAGAGGGAAAGGGTGTGTTTTAGGTCTACTGCAGGTAGAGGAATCTACATTTCTGGAGCAAATGTCAACAGAGTCTTAGGGGGAAGTGAAAACAAGGGATTTCTCGTTGTGCAGGAGGAGGAATGTGGGTGGCAAGGAAGGGTGCAAGAGAGAGATTTCTTCCCCTGGGAATTTGAGATGGGGTGGGGTCCGGAAGGCTGCCTCTTGCCTTTTGTGTTCTACGTTATTTACATTTTTCACTAAGGGGGAGCTTGTTTAAGGAAGAGCTGCAGCCCAGAATACACAACAGAAAGGAAAAGAGGGACAGGATGTGTATTAGGGCTTCTGCAGGTGGAGGTTGCGACATTTCCTGGAGGAAAGATTAAAAGCGTCTTAGGCGGAAGAAACGCAGCTCAGTGGTGGAGTGCCTGCCTTGCATTGCAGAAGGTGGCAAGTTCAATCCCCAGAATCGCCATGTAGGACTTGGGAGAGGCTTCCTGTATGAAACACTGGAGAGCTGCTGCCAGTCAGTGTAGACAGTATGGAGCTAAGTGGCCAAAGTTACTATTCTCTTGTGTATATGAGGGTCATGAAGGAAAAGAATCATTTGTGAGCTGTTTTCCTAAAACAGTAATAGGAGAGTGTCCAGTGTGCATACAGGGATACTCCTGTGCTTCTAATTCTCTGTATTTCCTGTTTCTCAAGATGCCTTGTTTCAAACAATCTACTTTCCTATATAGGCAAAGGAAAAGTGGCACAGTAGACGAAGCAGAAGACGCCTGTGGCTAAGAAGAAGGTTGCAAGGAGCCCAGTTGGACCACAGCCAGGATGATGATGTTTGATACTTGCAAGGAGCCAGACCTGTGCATTGTCTATGGGGAACCCATCAGGCAAAAGCCCATCATCCATAAGAGAATGGGGGGTCAGCAGGAAGCCCACCCAGTTGAGGAGGAGGAGGAGGTACCCCTTTTTTATGGAGGAAGTTGCAGGGCCTCCTGGGAAATCACAGTACAGGCAATTCCTGGTGCTGCTAAGGAGCAGGATGTGTGCATTGTGGGTGAGGAGAACATCTGGCACTACCCCAACACCTGCGAGAGAAAGGCATGTTTGCAGAAAATCAGCTCAGGGGAGGGTCCAGTTTACAGCAAAGGAGATTCCAGTGTCCCAAGTAAAACGCCAGCCCAGGCTGTTGATGATGCCACAGCCAGGATGATGATGCTTGATACTTGCAAGAAGCCAGACCTGTGCATTGTCTATGGGGAGCCCATCAGGCCAAAGCCCATCGTACATAAGAGAACGGGGGGTCAGCAGGAAGCCCACCCAGTCGAGGAGGAGACAGAGGTACCCCTTCTTCGTGGAGGAAGTTGCGGATCCCCCTGGGAAATCATGTTGGAGACAGTTCCTGGTGCTGCTAAGGAGGAGGATGTGTGCATTGTAGGTGAGGAAAACATCTGGCAGAACCCCAACAACTGTGTGAGAAAGGAGTGTTTGCAGGACACCCACTCAGTGAAGAGTCCCATTCACAACAAACTAGACTCAAGTGTCCCCTGTGAACCTCCAGCCCAGACTGTTGTTGATGCTGCTAAAGGACAAGACATCTGCATTGTGTATGAGCAAGGTGTCCTACAACAGCCCACCATTCATATCAGAATTGGGTATCCTGAGGAAACTCACCCAGGGAAGGATGTAGTTAAGCCTGTTGCTGGCGGAGGAGATTGGAAAGGCCCCAATGAATCTACTTTCCAAGCCGTTCTTACTGCTACTAAGGAACAAGACTCCTGTGTTGGGTACGAGGAAATGGTTAGTCAGAAGCCCATTTTTCAAGGAACAGCCCCCAGTGAAGCCACAGCTCAGAGAGGTATGGATGCTGGTAAGTAATGGGACTCCCGGGTAATGCATATTGGGGAGGAAGGTCCCAGGTAGAATTGCTTCTTAGCTCCAGGTCTTAATGACAAGCACACAAGGCTATTTTTGAGGTCATCCCATGCTACACCAACTTACAGTAGACCCACTAAAAGTAATGGACATAGAACCCACTCTATTTAGGTTTTGTTTGCTTGAGAAACTGTACTGCTCTTGAGTTGTATATATTTATATATAAGCCTAGTGCAGAAATTTTTCAATTTCGCTTTGTACTTTTTGTTGTTTTGTTTGTTGTTCACAACTACTTTCCCTATGCTCGTAGTCTGCTACTTTTGCTGTACTGTCTGCTCTTGAGCATTAGAAAAGTTTCAGTGCATCAAGAATTAGAAATCTTCATCTAACCTTGTGATGGACAAACAATAGAGCTATGCTTCCTAAAGCCAATGTAAGCTTCCACCTGCAGACTGAGAAAATATTTGCTCTCGAGAGTAAAATCTCTACAGGTATAAACTTGCTGGTGAATCTGACGCAATGGCAAAACCAGACTAAGGATCTTGAGCAGAGTGGAAAGAAAGTTCGCCCATGATGGCAACTTACTACCCGCTTAGACAGCAATGGTCTGAAAGTGTATCAAAAAGACAAAACATATTACATTGAATATCTCAGTTTCCATCTCTCTCTCTGACATCCATGTTTTCCTTCTCTCTTATCCAGCAGGTGTTTTGCAGTGGAGACAGAACAAAAGGAAATCTTTGAAAAAAGCACAGGATGAGATGGTGGAGCAGAACCTCCTGAGTCACGATGGATCAAGGAGGGAAAAGAGAAGCCACACAAAAAGGAAGACAGACAAATCCATCGTTTCTCAAAGTGGCTTCTTCACTGAGCAAGGAAACCAACCAGAAAACAGAGATGCTTTGAGAATATCCACAAGGGAGAAAACAATTCAAATGGCAGAATCTGGAGAAATAAGCAGTGGGAGCAGAAACAATGGAAACAGCCCCACGTGCCCTACAGAGATGAAGCAACTTACTTGTTCGGAGTGTGGCAGGAGCTTCAGGAATCAGAAGCAGTTTGCTGCCCATCAGAAGATTCATACAGGACAGAAATCACATAAATGTGCAGACTGTGGAAAGAGCTTCTGCACGAAATGGAACCTTAAAGTACATAAAAGAACCCACACAGGGGAAAAGCCTTTCAAATGTTCAAAGTGTGAGAAAAGCTTCACTGACAGCTCAAACCTTACAGTACATAAGAGAACTCACACAGGGGAGAAACCTTTCAAATGTTCAGAGTGTGAGAAAAGCTTCACTGTGAGATCAAACCTTATTAACCATCAAAGAACTCACACAAACGAGAAGCCTTACAAGTGTTTGGAGTGTGATAAATGTTTCGCACACAGCTCACACCTTACAGTACATAAAAGAAGGCACACAGGAGAGAAACCCTACAGATGCCCTGTGTGTAGAAAAAGCTTCCGTGACAGCGGAGGTCTTTCCAGACATACAAGGTCTTGCCATATAGGGGAGAAACTGTACAAGTGTGAACAATGTGGAAAGAACTTCACCCAAAAATCAGACCTCAAGAGGCATCAAAAGCACCACACAAAGGAGATGCCCAACCAGGGTTCAAATCTCAGTGAGAGTTTAGATGATGAATCGAGACCTTATGTAGGTGAGAACACTCAGCGGATGGAAACCATGTAACTTCTTCAACTATGCTAAGAAGGTCACATCCACACAATACTTTTAAAGCTTCCCCCCAAGGAATCCTGGGAACTTCAGTTCTTAAGGGTGCTGGCAATTGTAGGTCTATGAAGTACAAACTACTTTTCCCATCATTCTTTGGATGAAGCCATGGCAACAGTTATAAATGTATGGTGTGAATGTGACCTCAGTCTTGGCACCCATCTTTTAGGCATCACAGGAGCCACGCAGAGGCTACATTCCCCAAACCTTCAAATACACACACATAATCCATGCTTTGAGAGGGTTCTTGGGTCTTTTAGTGACGAGAACTCATTGCCTCAGGTTTTGTTGTCCATTTGTGCTGTGGATTTCTTGTGACATTTTTTTTTTAAAAAAAGAAGCTTAATCCACATGAAAGAGAAGCATTTTTAATGCTCAAAATGTGAGCAGGGCTTCCAGTTCAGCACGCACTCAATGCACATCAGAGAACCCATGAAGTGGAGAAAATATACAAATGCTCAAAATGCAACAAGGACTTTACTTCTCCGTTTGATCTCATTAAACATAACATGATGCACATTGAAGAAGGACCTCACAAATGCTCAGAATGCGGAGAGAGCTTCAGGTGCAGCACCTCCCTTAGGGAACATCAGAGAATTCATAGAGGAGAGGAGCCAGATTTTGGCCTGAGCCATGCTTCTGAACCAAGTCTTGTTGAACAAAATGTAACGCGCCCTGAAAAGAAATGTTTCGTATGTTCCAAGTGTTCCTGCGGAAGCCTTGGTTACATCAACTGAAGCATAAATAGGAGACGTTGCAGAGCCTCCTAGGCTGCAGCAAGACTCTTTTTAAAATATCCAATTAATCAGCACAAGGCAACTCCCACTCATTAACCCACAAGTGTGGGGAAAGCTTTTATGATAGTGCACTCATTTCACGTCAGTTGAATCGGCACAAGACAGCAATGGAGAGGCATAGAAAGGTTGCAAATGCTTCTCTTTCTCCATTCTTCTTCTTGAGTGTATTTTCCCTGTCACCGGTACTTCATTTTAAATACATGTTTTATTTGGGACTTGCTTCAATAAGTATTTTAATGTCTATTCATCAATAAATTTTGTATGTTTTTTATTCCTTTTGCTTCTCTTTTTATTACTCTTGCCTCCTGTCAAGGTTGCAGTTATAAATATGCTGCTGCAGCATTTATTAGATTGTTAGTTTGGGGTTTTTGGTACGGCTTTTCTCATAGCACATGGCTGCACAACCTCTGGCCTGTGGGCCAATCTGTATTCCCCAAGCCATGGCTTCCCAGTGATGAAGGAAGGCTAACCGGTAACTGGGGTGGGGCATATCGCCAGCGACACATGCATGGCATCGCTATGTATGGCACAGGCGAGTGGAGCCACGCATGTGCTGTACGTAGCGGTTGGCCACCGCTTGCGCTTGAGCACCTTACAGATGGTGGCAGGATCCTCCGCTTGCAGCTGTAGCGATGGTGGAGGGATCCCACCACCATCCGTATGGCGCTCGAGCGGCGCCGGTGGCAAACCGCTATGTACGGCACATGCGGGACACTGTACACATGCCCTGTACAGAGAGACGCTGTGTATGGCCTATACGAAGTGACGCCACACGTAGCGCTTTGCCCCCAGCGCCACTTGAGCACCGTAAGGACACTGGCGGGATCCTCTGCACACGGCTGCAGCGGTGGCTTGCACCGCCACGGCCAAGGGCGGCTGAGCGAGCACCCTGCAGAGTGCCTTCTGGTCGCTCCCCTCAAACATGGCACGTGGGGTGGTGCACGCCCACCCCACCCCCCTCCTCCGCCACTGTGCTTGCCTAACCATAAACTAGCAGCTAGTGAGCAGGAAGAAAGCGTTTAGTTAAATCATAAGTAGCTCGTGGGAGGTAGCTCAAAATGATCAGCACAGGAATGAAACTAAGAGAGGGGACACTGCAGCCCAGCAGTGCTCACTGTTGGCACATGATGCATGCCATGCGCCTTGGACACACCTACCACACGCTCCGCCTGTTGGCATGCAGCATCAGCATGGCACAAGTACATAAATGCATCAGGACCACACCCTATGTTCCTCGTTGCAGAACTGGCAAGGACCCCCAATGCACACACACTCCCACAGAGAGATGCCAAAGGACAGCCTATGGAAAGTTCCCTGTGAGAGACATAAGCTAAAGGGGCAGCACAGGCCTAAGAGCCTGCTGGATCAGGTCAAAGGCCCACCTAGTCCAGCATCCTCTTTACACAGAGGCCACCCTGATGTCCCGGGGGAAACCTTCAAACAGGACCTCAGCCCAAGAGGATTCTGGTACAGTCAAACCTTGGTTGATGCACGCAATCCGTTCCGGAAGCCCATTCAGCTTCCGAAACGTTCGACAATTGAGAGGCAACTTCTAAGTGGTTGCAAGAGCTTCTAGCACACAAGTAGAAGTCGCACTGGACGTTGGGGTTTTGAAAAAATGTTCGGAAACCGGAACACTTACTTCCAGGTTTTCGGCATTCGGCAACCGAAACATACGATAACAGAGGCGCTCGTTGAACTGTACTTGAAAGCATTACTGCCTCCAACCATGGGGCAGGGCATAGCTATCATGAATGGTAGCCATCAATAGTTTCATCTGTCATAAATGGGAGCAATCCTCTTGGAAAACCATTGCGTGACTGAGCACATGATTCTACCAGTTACTCTAGGCTTCCGATTTGGAGAAGATGCCTAAGGGTTGTTCTCCTGCTTCTTCCAGCCACTCTGGGAGTACAATGTGAAATGTTCATCATCTATTTTCCACCCAAACTACACATTATGATTTTGGTTTCTTTGCTGCATAAACAAACAACCAATTGTGTGGAATGATGGATGTTGTGGTCCTACAAACATTGGAAGAGCCACAGGTCCCTCACCACAAGTATATATGTTTACGCATCCCTGATATGTACTGTTACTGGCTTTTGGGAAGTCAGTTTGGATAATACCCTTGAGTGCCTTTCAGGTCTACGATCCTGTATCGGTGAGTTTAAAATCTAGTAGAAGCTGCTGCCGCTGCTGAACCACTCAGACCACTCTGTTTCTAAGGTAATTGATTAAGCTGGCCAGTTAAGAACCACCATCTACATGTCTAATGAGATAGCTGAATGCTGTATCATCCTAGGGTGGAAAACAATAGCCCTGGCAACAACAAATTCAAAACAAAACAAGGAGGCCATAAATCAATGTGCACAGGGAAAAGAGGATTTCTATCCATCTATCATCTATCTATCTATCTATCTATATCTATCTATCATCTATCATCTATCATCTATCATCTATCTATCTAATCTCTACTGTCTGAGTTCTCATTTCAGATCACATTTCCTCCCTGTTGCAGTTTGCTTTTCTGTGAACTCCAATTCCCAGCAGCCTTTGCACTTCCCACATAAATGATCAACACCTGGATCCATTTAGCTGAGCAAACACCCAAGTGAGACAGTGAAGGGGCTTGAGATGAAGAAAGAAAGTCTCTGAATTCACCAATGTCTACCAGAACAGGTGAGCTGGAGCCTACCAAGAACTCAAGAGAAGACATGCTGGGATTTGGGTATAAAATTCTGAACTGGGGGTTCCTGTTTTTTCCCCTCTTTCTTCTCCTTTGTGGCATTTGAAATGCAGACTTGATATTACAAAGGGGTGCTGCTCTGGGCCGCGAGTGTAGACCTTCCTTAGCCCTAAGGGGACCTGGGTGAGTCAAATGCAGCTCAGTGGTGGAGTGCCTGCCTTGCATTGCAGAAGGTGGCAAGTTCAATCCCCAGGATCTCCATGTAGGGTTTGGGAGAGGCTTCCCATATGAAACCCTGGAGAGCTGCTTCCAATCAGTGTAGACAGTATGGAGCTAAGTGGCCAAAGTTACTATTCTCTTGTGTATATGAGGATCATGAAGGAAAACATTCATTTCTGAGCTATTTTCTTAAAACAGTAAGATGGAGAGTGTCTAGTGTGCATATGGGGCACACAATGTATCCTCTGAAGGCTGAGCTGAACACGATACTTCTTATGTTTCTAATTTTTGTATTTCCTGTTTCTCAAGATGCCTTATTTCAAACAATCTTCTTTCTCAAACAGGCAAAGGGAAAGTGGCAGCCAGCATATGAAGCAGAAGACGCCTGTGGCTAAGAAGAAGGTTGTAAGGAGCCCAGTTGGACCACAGCCAGGATGATGATGCTTGATACTTGCAAGGAGCCAGACCTGTGCATTGTCTATGGGGAAGCCATCAGGCCAAAGCCCCTCATCCATAAGAGAACGGGGGGTCAGCAGGAAGCCCACCCAGTTGAGGAGGAGGATGAACCCCTTTTTCATGGAGGAAGTTGCAGAGCCTCCTGGGAAATCACAGTACAGACAATTCCTGGTGCTGCTAAGGAGCAGGATGTGTGCATTGTGGGTGAGGAGAACATCTGGCAGTTCTCCAATACCTGCGTGAGAAATATGTGTTTGCAGAAAATCAGCTCAGGGGAGGGTCCAGTTTACAGCAAAGGAGACTCTGGTGTCCCAAGTAAAACTCCAGCCCAGGCTGTTGTTGATGCCACAGCCAGGATGATGATGCTTGATATTTCTAGGGAGCCAGACCTGTGCATTGTCTATGGGGAACCCATCAGGCCAAAGCCCATCATCCATAAGAGAACGGAGGGTCAGCAGGAAGCCAACCCAGTTGAGGAGGAGGAGGATGTACACCTTCTTCATGGCGGAAGTTGCAGATCCCCCTGGGAAATCATGTTGGAGACAGTTCCTGGTACTACTAAGGAGCAGGATGTGTGCATTGTAGGTGAGGAAAACATCTGGCACAACCCCAACATCTGTGAGAGAAAAGCGTGTTTGCAGGAAACCCACTCAGTGGAGAGTCCCGTTCACAGCAAACTGGATTCCAGAGTCCGCAGTGAACCTCCATTCCAGACTGTTGTTGATGCTGCTAAGGGACAAGACATCTGCATTGTGCCCATTTTTCAAGGAACAGCCCCCAGTGAAGCCACAGCTCAGAGAGATATGGATGCTGGTAAGTAATGTGACTCCCAGGTAATGCATATTGGGGAGGGAGGTCCCAGGCAGAATTGCTTCTTAGCTCCAGGTCTTAATGACAAGAACACAAGGCTATTTTGAGGTCATCCCATGCTACAGCAACTTACAGTAGACCCACTAAAAGTAATGGACGGACATAGAACCCAATAATGTGAAGAAATTGTTTTGTTTGTTGTTTGCAACTACTTTCCCTATGTTCATAGTCTGCTACTTTTGTGGATTGTCTGCTCTTGAGCATTAGAAAAGGTTCAGTGCATCAAGAATTAGAAATCTTGATCTAACCTAAGGATGGACAAATAATATAGCTATGCTTCCTAAAGCCAATTTAAGCTTCTACCTGGAGACTGAGATAATATTTGCTCTAAAGAATAGGATCTCCAGAGGTAGGAACTTGCTGGTGAATCTGACAGAATGGAAAACCAGACTAAGGCTATTGAGCAGAGTGGAAAGAAAGGTCACCCATGATGGAAAATCATTGCCCGCTTAGACAGCAGTTACCCAAAAAGTGTAACAAAATTACAAAACATATTAGATTGAATCTTCCTGTTTCCATCTCTCTCTGACATCCATGATTTACTTCTCTCTTATCCTGCAGGTCTTGTGCAGTGGAGACAGAACAGAAGGAAATCTTTGGGGAAAGCACAGGATGAGAGGGTAGAGCAGAACTACCTGAGTCACAAAGGACCAAGGAGGGGAAAGAGAAGCCACACAGATCGGAAGACAGCTGAATCCCTTGTTCCCCATAGTAGCCTCTTCACTGTGCAAGGAGAACAGCCAGAAAACAGAGATGCTTTGAGAACATCCACAGAGGAGAAAACAATTCAAAGGGCAGAGTCTGGAGGAATAAGCAGTGGGAGCAGAAACAATGGAAACAGCCCCACATGCCCTACAGAGGTGAAGCAATTTACTTGTTTGGAGTGTGGAAGGAGTTTCAGGAATCAGAAACAGTTTGCTGCCCATCAGAAGATTCATACAGGACAGAAACCTCATAAATGTGCAGACTGTGGAACGAGCTTCCGCACGAAATGGAAACTTAAAGTACATGAAAGAATCCACACAGGGGAGAAACCTTTCAAATGTTCGAAGTGTGAGAAAAGCTTCACTGACAGCTCAAACCTTACTAGACATACAAGAACTCACACAGGGGAGAAGCCTTACAAATGTTTGGAGTGCGATAAATGTTTCGCACACAACTTCCACCTTGCAGTACATAAAAGAACTCACACAGGGGAGAAGCCTTACAAATGTTTGGAGTGCGATAAAAGCTTCACTTACAGATCATACCTTACAGTACACAAAAGAAGGCACACAGGGGAGAAGCCCTACAAATGTTCTGTGTGTGGGAAACATTTCGCGCATATCTCAAACCTTAAAGTACATAAAAGAACTCACACAGGGGAGAAACCTTTCAAATGTTCAGAGTGTGAGAAAAGCTTCACTGACAGCTCAAGCCTTACTAAACATAAAAGAACTCACACAGGGCAGAAACCTTTCTAATGTTCAGTCTGTAATAAATGTTTTGCTAAGATGTCAAACCTTACTAGACATCAGAGGATTCATAAAGGGCAGAAACCCCATGAATGCTCAGTGTGTGGTAAGTGTGTCACTCAGAAATCAAACCTTACTAAATAGCTAAAACTTCACAGGAGGAAGACACCTTTTAAGTTATCACTGGGTAGAAAAAGCTTTAGTAAGAGCTCAAATCTTCCTAGTCAACAGATAATTCACAAAAAAGGTATAAATGTTCAGCTTGCGGAGAAAACAATACTAAGTGGTCATATCTTACCAAACATAAAGAATACCACAGAAAGCAGAGAAACCTTATTAATGCTAAGGGTACAGAAAATGTTTCAGCAGCAGATCAGTCCCTACTAGACATAAGAGAATCATACACAGATGGAACAAAGTCTATGCATGTTCCAATTGCAGTCAATGTTACAGTTCAAGGGGGGACACTTCAAAGAACCCACACAGCACAGAAACCTTTTCAATGCTCAGAGTGTAGAAAAGCCTTCAGTCAGGAGGCAAATCTCCTTAAACATCAAAGAACTCACACAAGAGAGAAGCCCTATAAATGCCCGGTGTGTAGAAAAAGCTTCAGTGAGAGCGGAGGTCTTTCCAGACATACAAGGTCTTCCCATATAGGGGAGAAACTGTACAATTGTGAACAATGTGGAAAGAGCTTCACCCAAAAATCAGACCTCAAGAGGCATCAAGAGCACCACACAAAGGAAATGCCCAACCAGGGTTCAAATCTCAGTGAGAGTTTAGATAATGAATTGAGACTTCATGAAGGTGAGAACGCACAGCGGATGGAAACCATGTAACTTCTTCAACTATGCTAAGAAGGTTGCATCCACACAATACTTTTAAAGCTTACCCCCAAGGAATCCTGGGAACGTCAGTTCTTAAGGGTGCTGGCAATTGTAGGTCTATGAAGTACAAACTACTTTTCCCATCATTCTTTGGATGAAGCCATGGCAACAGATATAAATGTATGGTGTGAATGTGACCTCAGTTTCGGTATCCATCTTTTTGGCATCACAGGAGCCACCCAGAGGCTACATTCCCCAAACCTTCAAATACACACACATAATCCATGCTTTGAGAGGGTTCTTGGGTCTTTTTAGTGACGAGAACACATTGCCTCAGGTTTTGTTCTCCATTTGTGCTGGGGATTTCTTGTGACTTTTAAAAAAAAATAAATAGCTTAATCCACACGAAAGAGAAGCATTTTAAATGCTCAAAATGTGAGCAGGGCTTCCAGTTCAGCACGCAGCTCATCGCACACCAGAGAACCCATGAAGTGGAGAGAACGTGCAAATGCTCAAAATGAGACAAGGACTTTACTTCTCCGTTGATCTTATTAAACATAACAGGATCCACATTGAAGAAGGACCTTACAAATGCTCAGAATGCGGAGAGAGCTTCAGGGGCACCACCTCCCTTAGGGAACATCAGAGAATTCATGGAGGAGAGGAGCCAGATTTTGTTTTTTTGTTTTTTAAATATTTTTATTACTTTTGAGAAATACAGAAAAAAGAATAAAGAATAGTTATAAGAAAATAGAATAGAAGAATAACAAATTTCCATGTTCTTTTTCCATCCAATCTAAAGGACTTCCCCGCATCCTCCAAACCCTACGTTCCCTGTCTTATAAAGCATCAGCAATTTGTTAACTTATTTCAAAACTTATTGTATCTTCCATTTTATCATGTTCCCTAATTTCAATTTTACTGTAACCCAATTCTTATATGCTTTGTATTAAACACAATAAAGTTGTTTCATTATTTTACCTCTAAATTCTTGTGTCTTAATTTTCATTTCATTAACTTACATTTGCTGAAGCTAGAGTTTCCTGAAAGGTGCATTTTTTTAACATTCATACAGCTTATAGTGTTTTTTCAAATAGTCCTTAAACTTTTCCCAGTCCTCCTCAATTGTTTCTTCTCCTACGTCTCGGATTCTGCCAGTCATTTCAGCCAATTCCATGTAGTCCATCAACTGTGATTGCCATTCCTCCAGCGTGGGTAAATCTTGTGTCTTCCAGTGTTTTGCAATCAGGATCCTTGCTGCTGTGGTAGCATACATGAAAAAGGTTCTGTCCTTCTTAAACACTCTCTGGTCTACCATACCCAGGAGGAAGGCCTCTGGTTTCTTAGGTAAGGTAAATCTCAGTACCTTTTTTAGTTCATTATGGATCATTTCCCAGAAGGCCTTCACTTTCGGGCAGGTCCACCAGAGATGAAAGAATGTCCCTTCCGCCTCTCCACATTTCCAACATTTATTGTCAGACAGATGGTATATCTTAGCTAGCTTGACTGGGGTCATGTACCACCGGTATACCATTTTCATAATATTTTCCTTCAAGGCAGTGCATGCCGTAAATTTCAAACCGGTGTTCCATAACCTTTCCCAGTCTACAAACATAATGTTATGCCCCACATCCTGAGCCCATTTTATCATAGCGGATTTGACTGTCTCGTCCTATGTATTCCACTTAAGCAGCAAGTTATACATTCTCGAAAGTAGTTTACTTTTTGGCTCTAACAATTCAGTCTCTAGTTTCGATTTTTCCACCTGGAATCCAACCTTTTTATCTATTTTAAATACCTCTTGAATTTGCGCATAGTGCAGCCAATCTCGTACCTTAGTTTTCAATTTCTCCAAACTTAGCAACCTCCAATTGTCTCCAATTTTTTCAATTATTTCCCAATATTTAGGCCAATGGGCCTCCATGTTAAGTCTCTTACGTGCCTTGGCCTCCACCGGTGAGAGCCACCTCGGAGTCTTACTCTCCAATAAGTCTTTATATTTTGTCCAGACCCTCAAAATTGCTCTTCTGACAATATGGTTTTTAAACAATTTGTGCACTTTAACCTTGTCATACCACAAATATGCATGCCACCCAAACGCATTGTCAAACCCTTCCAGATCTAGGACATCAATGTTCTCCAATAAAATCCAATCTTTCAACCAGCAGAAGGCTGTAGATTCATAATATAACCTCAAGTCTGGCAGGGCAAATCCCCCTCTTTCTTTCGCATCAGTTAATATTTTAAACTTTATTCGGGGCTTTTTGCCCTGCCAAACAAACAGAAATATCCTTCTGCCACTTTCCAAAACATTCCACCTTGTCCACGATCTGTAGAGCCTGAAACAAAAATAACATTTTCGGCAGTACATTCATCTTTACAGCAGCTATTCGGCCTAACAAGGAAAGTTTCAATCTTGACCATGTTTCCAAGTCTCTTTTGATTTCTGACCAACATTTCTCATAGTTATCTTTAAACAAATTCAAGTTTTTGGAGGTCAGGTACACCCCTAGGTATTTTATTTTTTTAACCACATTCAACTCCGTTTCTTTAGAGAACTCATCTGTTTCTGTAACTGTCAAATTTTTTGCTAAAACCTTGGTTTTTTGCTTATTTAACTTAAACCCCGCCACCCGACCAAAGTCAGAAATTAATTCTAACACTCTTTTAGTACTGGAGACTGGTTCCTGAAGTGTTAATACCAAGTCATCTGCAAATGCTTTCAATTTATATTGTTTCACTCCGACCTCAATTCCCTGAACCAACCGGTCCTTTCTAATCATGTTTAGCAACACCTCCAGAACTGAGATGAACAATAGGGGGGATAGGGGGCACCCCTGACGTGTCCCTTTTTCAATTTTAAACTCCTCTGTCACCACATTGTTTACTATCAATTTAGCTTTTTGTTCTGTGTAAATTGCTTCTATACCATTTTCGAACCCCCGCCCCACTCCCATCCCTTCCAAATTTTTCTTCATAAACATCCAAGAAATATTATCAAAGGCCTTCTCTGCATCAATAAAAATTAAAGCCGCTCTAGTATTAAGATTTGTTTGTAGAAGTTCCAAAATGTCAATGTTTCTTGTGTTATCAAACAAATGCCTACCAGGGAGAAAGCCAGCCTGGTCCTTATGAATCACTTCATTTAATACTTTTTTAAGTCTACTTGCCAAAATATCTGCAAAAATTTTATAATCCACATTTAGGAGTGAGATGGGGCGGTAATTCTTAAGTTGAGTCTTTTCAGTTTCTAATTTAGGTATCAATGTGATGAAAGCTTCTTTCCACGTTTCCGGTGCCTTCCTTCCCTCCATAATCTGGTTACAAACCTGCATCAAAGGTTGTATCAAATAGTCCTTTAAAACTTTATAATATTTGGAGGTTAGGCCATCAGGGCCTGGGGACTTGCCAAATTGAAGATTTTGAATGGCACTTTCAATTTCTTGCTGTGTAATGTTACAGTTCAGGTTTGTTCTCATTTCCAGGGGTATTTTTTGTAATCCATTAGTTTTAAGAAATTGATCCACCTCGGAAGCTTTTTGCGGCCCTTGTGAATAGAGTTCTTTGAAGTACCTCTGGAAGCACTTTCTAATTTCCTCGGGTTTCTGAACCATTCTCCCTTCAATCTCTAGATTTGTAACTGTATTAAGCTTTTGTCTCTTTTTCAACTGCCAGGCTAGCAGTTTCCCACACTTATTCGCCGATTCGAAGGATCTTTGTTTCATTTGTTTAATTTTCCATTCCACCTCTTGATTTATCAATTTTGAATATTGCGCCTGGAAAAATTTCACTTCTCTTAGCACATCCTTCGACTTAGGCCTAGATCTTAATTTTTTCTCTCCTTCTCTTATTTTCTCCAATATCTTCTCCTTCTTTTCATTCCAGAGCCTTTTCTTAATCGTGTTTTGTTGTATTAGAAACCCTCTCATAACTGCCTTACTTGCGTCCCAGATTGTTCTTTTTTCCACGGTGGTATTCAAATTTATCTCAAAATAGTCCTTTAAAGTTTTTTGGGCCTTCTTCACAATCTCCTGATCTCTTAATAAGGTGTCATTCATTTTCCATCTAAAGGAGCCGGTTGTATTAAGTCTCAATTCCACTTTCAAAGCATTATGGTCGGAGCAGGTTTTTGGGCAGATTTCCACTTTTCTAGTCTTAGGTGCCAGTCCTCTAGTTGTCCATATTTGGTCGATTCGTGTCCATGTCAGATGAGCTTCAGAAAAGAAAGTCCCTTCTTTCCCTAGAGGGTTCTTAACCCTCCATATGTCGACTAAGTCCATATTGTCTGTCATTTCAAAGAAAGTTTTAGGTAGTCTGCCATCTTTCGATATGTTGGCACTTTGTGACTTATCCATATTTACAGACACAACCCCATTCATATCACCCAGCATAATGATGTTGCATAGTCTCATGCAGCTTCCTGAAAAATTCCGACTTTCCCTCATTTGGAGCATATATTCCTAATATCAAAAATTTTTCTCCTTGTGTCTGTATTTCAATCGCCAAAATTCGGCCATGTTCATCTTTAAATAAGAATTTCGGTGACAAGCTCTCCTTTGCATATATCACCACTCCTCTTTTCTTAACTTTGTCCGAAGAAATAAATTCTTGGCCTAGTCTTTTATTAATTAACACTTTTCTGTGGAGCCTTGTCACATGTGTTTCTTGTAGGCAGATAACGTCCAGTTGTTCCTTTTTCAAAATGTGAAAAACTTTCCTTCTTTTTTCCGGGGAATTTCCGCCATTTATGTTCCAACTAAGAAGCTGCAGAGACATCCTGAATCAATTGACGGGTTCTACAATGGGGTATCTAAGCTTCCCTCCGGTCCCGGAGGAGGTAGTGCTGGTCCAGATCCAGGTGGTATAACTCTTGGAGGTGGTCCCGGTGGTGGTGGAGGCCAAGAAGCTGCAGCTCCTTTTTGCAGGTCCTCCTCGTGGTCGTGTAGGAACTTCTGCTGGTCTTCAGGTGATTTAATTTTTATTTTCCTTCCTTTGTAAGTAAATGAAAGTCCTTGTGGAAACTCCCACCTATAAGGAATTCCGTTGTGTCTCAACAATTTAGTCAGGTCTATATAGGTAGTCCTAAGTTCCAAGAGATATTTGGGTATATCTCTGTAAATTTCGGCCCTTTTGCCTTCTATCTCCAAAGATTTCTTGAAATGTAGGCCTAATATCTTATCCCTTTCTTCTCTTGATCTCAGAACAACTAAGCAGTCTCTGGACTTGTCTTTCTTTACTGATTTTCCCAGTCTAAAGGCTGTCACAATTTTAAAGTCCTTTTCTTCCTCAATTCCCCAGAATTTGGAGAACAAAAGTGTCAAAAATCCCTCTAAATTGTCTTGCTCCAGTTCCGGGATAGCCCTTATCCTGAGATTGCTTTCTTTACTTTTCAGTTCAACCAATGACAGGTAGGCTTGTTGTTCCCCTACCTGTCTTTTCAGAGGTCTTACTTCTCCTTTAATTTCATCAACCTTTATATTCGCCTGTTCTGCTTTTTGGTTGGCTTCCACAGCTAATTTGTAATTTTCTGCCGTAGCTCCTTGCAGTTTCTCAATTGCCTGAGTGTGCTGCGAAACCTGTTCAGTTAATTTGCCAATAGAGGATGTAGCTTGGTCAATTTTTGATGTTTGATTATCCACTTTTTGATTTAAAACTGCCAATTGTTCCAAAATTTGCTTCAAAACTGTTTCAGATCCTCCAGTTGCCATATCTTCTGCAGCAGGCTGTGCAAGTTCCACCTCCTGTGCTGTCAGCACAGTTGGGACGGATGATCTGCGGTGATGAGTTAAAGTTGTTTGCAAGAGTTGCCCAGATTTTTTCTCTTTTTCTTTGTCTTTGGCTTTAGCTGCTCTTGTTCTCCCTGTGCCGCTCATTCCACACCTGCCTCTGTTCAAGGTCAAATGATCTTTTGTCCCATGGGAAAGACAAGTCCAAAGTATAAACAAATTAAACCACAAAAAGTTTCAATAAAGCTCAATTCCCAGGCCACTATACTTCCACAGTCCTATAGGGGGAGTATTTCAAAGTTTCAAAAAAGAAAGGAACTATTTTCCGCCATTGAAGTTCCTCTATTCCCCATGTTAAATTTTTGTAGTTCCCAAACACAAAAGGAAGGTTTCCAAAGCTTCCAATCTCTTAAAATCCAGCCACAAGGTGTCAAGATAGGTCCAAGCAACAATGTTAAACATTAATGTCTCAGTCTATGCAACAGTTTCAATTTCTGCAACAATGTCGTCAATTTGACAGCAGTTTGACAGTTCTCTTCTATACACTGGCAGCCCGATGACGGGGTTATCCCTTTCAACTCCATTTAGCTCAAAGATAGGGGGACAGTTCCAAAGAATAAAAGTCCATAAGTTTCACAATTCTTTCCCTTTTATCCTCAAAATGCAAAGTCTATCAATGCACTCTTTCTTCCACTTTTACAGTCCCTTTTAAATACTTCAGCTCGTTTCAGAGCCCTTGCTTTGATCTAATTAGCAGAGTCGGGAGGCGGATTTCCTGTTACTCGCCTCCCGTTTTCAGCCGAATTTCTTCAATTTAAATTAAGAATTTAAGCCCCTTACTCACGGGTATGTTGCTCCAATTCCGATATTTTCAAGAAGAAAGGTCAGTGCTCATCAGCAGCAGCAGCGCGGCTTTGCTTCCACGAAAAGAGCGATGAACTCACAGCGCCGCTCCCCCTTTCACGTTCCGGAGCCTCTTACGAGGCTCCTTCTCCGCTTCTGGGGGGGCTCCAGGCGCCCGCCAAGTCCCACGGCCGCAGGCTCGCTCTGCCTGCGGTTTTTCTTGATGGGTCTCCGCTTTGCCGCAGCGGACGACCCTTTTTCGCGGAGCCCCTCTTCACAGCGCGAAGAGGACCGCCATTGCTGTTTCGCGCCGCCTCCGGAAGTCGAGAGGAGCCAGATTTTGGCCTCAGCCATGCTTCTGAACCAAGTCTTGTTGAACAAAATGTAATGCGCCCTGAAAAGAAATGTTTCGTATGTTCCAAGTGTTCCTGCAGAAGCCTTGGTTACATCAACTGAAGCATAAATAGGAGATGTCGCAGAGCCTCCTAGGCTGCAGCAAGACTCTTTTTAAAATATCCAATTAATCAGCACAAGACAACTCCCACTGAATAACCCACAAGTGTGGGGAAAGCTTTTATGATAGCGCACTCATTTCACGTCAGTTGAATCGGCACAAGACAGCAATGGAGAGGCATAGAAAGGTTGCAAATGCTTCTCTTTCTCCATTCTTCTACTTCAGTGTATTTTCCCTGTCACCGGTACTTCATTTTATTTGGGACTTGCTTCAATAAGTATTTTAATGTGTTTCCTCTATTCATCAATAAATTTTGTATGTTTTTTATTCCTTTTCCTTCTCTTTTTATTACTCTTGCCTCCTGTCAAGGTTGCAGTTTTAAATATGCTGCTGCAGCATTTATTAAATTGTTAGTTTGGGGTTTTTGGTACGGCTTTTCTCATTGCACATGACTGCACAACCTCTGGCCTGTGGGCCAATCTGTATTCCCCAAGCCATGGCTTCCCAGCTGTACGTAGCAGTTGGCCACCGCTTGCGCTTGAGCACCTTACGGATGGTGGCAGGATCCTCCGCTTGCAGCTGTAGCGATGGCGGAGGGATCCCACCACCATCCGTACGGCGCTCGAGCGGCGCCGGTGGCAAACCACTATGTACGGCACATGCGGGACACTGCGCACATGCCCTGTACAGGGAGACGCTGTGTATGACCTATACGAAGTGACGCCACACGTAGCGCTTTGCCCCCAGCACCACTTGAGCACCGTAAGGACACTGGCGGGATCCTCTGCACACGGCTGCAGCGGTGGCTTGCACCGCCGCGGCCAAGGGCGGCTGAGCGAGCACCCTGCAGAGTGCCTTCTGGTCGCTCCCCTCAAACATGGCACCTGGGGTGGTGTGCGCCCACCCCACCCCCCTCCTCCACCACTGTGCTTGCCTAACCATAAACTAGCAGCTAGTGAGCAGGAAGAAAGCGTTTAGTTAATTCATAGGTAGCTCATGGGAGGTAGCTCAAAATGATCAGCACAGGAATGAAACTAAGAGAGGGGACACTGCAGCCCTAGCAGTGCTCACTGTTGGCACATGATGCATGCCATGCGCCTTGGACACACCTACCACACGCTCCGCCTGTTGGCATGCAGCATCAGCATGGCACAAGTAAATAAATGCATCAGGACCACACCCTATGTTCCTCGTTGCAGAACTGGCAAGGACTCCAAATGCACACACACTCCCACAGAGAGATGCCAAAGGACAGCCTATGGAAAGTTCCCTGTGAGAGACATAAGCTAAAGGGGCAGCACAGGCCTAAGAGCCTGCTGGATCAGGTCAAAGGCCCACCTAGTCCAGCATCCTCTTTACACAGAGGCCACCCTGATGTCCCGGGGGAAACCTTCAAACAGGACCTCAGCCCAAGAGGATTCTGGTACAGTCAAACCTTGGTTGATGAACGCAATTCGTTCCGGAAGCCCATTCAGCTTCCGAAACGTTCGACAATTGAGAGGCAACTTCTAAGTGGTTGCAAGAGCTTCTAGCACACAAGTAGAAGTCGCACTGGACGTTGGGGTTTTGAAAAAATGTTCGGAAACCGGAACACTTACTTCCAGGTTTTCGGCATTCGGCAACCGAAACATACGATAACAGAGGCGCTCGTTGAACTGTACTTGAAAGCATTACTGCCTCCAACCATGGGGCAGGGCATAGCTATCATGAATGGTAGCCATCAATAGTTTCATCTGTCATAAATGGGAGCAATCCTCTTGGAAAGCCATTGCGTGACTGAGCACATGATTCTACCAGTTACTCTAGGCTTCCGATTTGGAGAAGATGCCTAAGGGTTCTTCTCCTGCTTCTTCCAGCCACTCTGGGAGTACAATGTGAAAATGTTCATCATCTATTTTCCACCCAAACTACACATTTTTTTGGTTTCTTTGCTGCATAAACAAACAACCAATTGTGTGGAATGATGGATGTTGTGGTCCTACAAACATTGGAAGAGCCACAGGTCCCTCAACACAGGTATATATGTTTACACATCCCTGATATGTACTGTTACGGGCTTTTGGGAAGTCAGTTTGGATAATACCCTTGAGTGCCTTTCAGGTCTACGATCCTGTATCTGTGAGTTTAAAATCTAGTAGAAGCTGCTGCCGCTGCTGAACCACTCAGACCACTCTGTTTCTAAGGTAATTGATTAAGCTGGCCAGTTAAGTACCACCATCTACATGTCTAATGAGATAGCTGAATGCTGTATCATCCTAGGGTGGAAAACAATAGCCCTGGCAACAACAAATTCAAAACAAAACAAGGAGGCCATAAATCAATGTGCACAGGGAAAAGAGGATTTCTATCCATCTATCATCTATCTATCTATCTATCTATATCTATCTATCATCTATCATCTATCATCTATCATCTATCTATCTAATCTCTACTGTCTGAGTTCTCATTTCAGATCACATTTCCTCCCTGTTGCAGTTTGCTTTTCTGTGAACTCCAATTCCCAGCAGCCTTTGCACTTCCCACATAAATGATCAACACCTGGATCCATTTAGCTGAGCAAACACCCAAGTGAGACAGTGAAGGGGCTTGAGATGAAGAAAGAAAGTCTCTGAATTCACCAATGTCTACCAGAACAGGTGAGCTGGAGCCTACCAAGAACTCAAGAGAAGACATGCTGGGATTTGGGTATAAAATTCTGAACTGGGGGTTCCTGTTTTTTCCCCTCTTTCTTCTCCTTTGTGGCATTTGAAATGCAGACTTGATATTACAAAGGGGTGCTGCTCTGGGCCGCGAGTGTAGACCTTCCTTAGCCCTAAGGGGACCTGGGTGAGTCAAATGCAGCTCAGTGGTGGAGTGCCTGCCTTGCATTGCAGAAGGTGGCAAGTTCAATCCCCAGGATCTCCATGTAGGGTTTGGGAGAGGCTTCCCATATGAAACCCTGGAGAGCTGCTTCCAATCAGTGTAGACAGTATGGAGCTAAGTGGCCAAAGTTACTATTCTCTTGTGTATATGAGGATCATGAAGGAAAACATTCATTTCTGAGCTATTTTCTTAAAACAGTAAGATGGAGAGTGTCTAGTGTGCATATGGGGCACACAATGTATCCTCTGAAGGCTGAGCTGAACACGATACTTCTTATGTTTCTAATTTTTGTATTTCCTGTTTCTCAAGATGCCTTATTTCAAACAATCTTCTTTCTCAAACAGGCAAAGGGAAAGTGGCAGCCAGCATATGAAGCAGAAGACGCCTGTGGCTAAGAAGAAGGTTGTAAGGAGCCCAGTTGGACCACAGCCAGGATGATGATGCTTGATACTTGCAAGGAGCCAGACCTGTGCATTGTCTATGGGGAAGCCATCAGGCCAAAGCCCCTCATCCATAAGAGAACGGGGGGTCAGCAGGAAGCCCACCCAGTTGAGGAGGAGGATGAACCCCTTTTTCATGGAGGAAGTTGCAGAGCCTCCTGGGAAATCACAGTACAGACAATTCCTGGTGCTGCTAAGGAGCAGGATGTGTGCATTGTGGGTGAGGAGAACATCTGGCAGTTCTCCAATACCTGCGTGAGAAATATGTGTTTGCAGAAAATCAGCTCAGGGGAGGGTCCAGTTTACAGCAAAGGAGACTCTGGTGTCCCAAGTAAAACTCCAGCCCAGGCTGTTGTTGATGCCACAGCCAGGATGATGATGCTTGATATTTCTAGGGAGCCAGACCTGTGCATTGTCTATGGGGAACCCATCAGGCCAAAGCCCATCATCCATAAGAGAACGGAGGGTCAGCAGGAAGCCCACCCAGTCGAGGAGGAAGAGGAGGTACCCCTTCTTCATGGAGGAAGTTGCAGATCCCCCTGGGAAATCATGGTGGAGACAGTTCCTGGTACTCTTAAGGAGGAGGATGTGTGCATTGTAGGTGAGGAAAATATCTGGCACAACCCCAACATCTGTGAGAGAAAAGCGTGTTTGCAGGAAACGCTCTCAGTGGAGGGTCCTAATCACAGCAAACTAGACTCCAGTGTCCCCAATCAACCTCCAGCCCAGACTGTTGTCGATGCTAGTAAGGGACAAGACATCTGCATTGTGTATGAGCAAGGTGTCCTACAAAAGCACACTGTCCATATCAGAATTGGGTATTCTGAGGAAACACACCCAAGGGAGGATATAGTTAAGCCTTTTGCTGGCGGAGGAGATTGGAAAGGCCCCAATGAATCCACCTTCCAGCCCGCTTTTGATGCCACCAAGGAACAAGACTCCTGTCAGAAGCCCATTTTTCAAGGAACAGCCCCCAGTGAAGCCACAGCTCAGAGAGATATGGATACTGGTAAGTGATGGGACTCCCGGGTAATGCATATTGGGGAGGGAAGCCCCAGGCAGAATTGCTTCTGAGCTCGAGGTCTTAATGACAAGCACACAGGGCTATTTTTGAGGTCACCCCATGATATACCAACTTACAATAGACCCACTAAAAGTAATGTACTGACATAGAACCGACTCTAAGTAGGTTCTGTTTGCTGGGGAAACTGTACTGCTCTTGAGGTGTGTGTGTGTGTGTGTGTGTGTACGCCTTGTGCAGAAATTTTGTAATTTCGTTTTGTTACGGAAGGGGGGGGCATGTCTTCTTCACCTTCTTCTTCGCTACAATATATCAATTTATTTTCAATTGTCAATGTCAAAAGGGACTAAAATCTATAAAATTCATAGGAAATCAGCATGCCAGTTTGCTCAATTACTCTAGGACTCCATCACACCTCCCCTGTCCAGCATAATCCCTCAAGCAAGGTGTCAAGACCTTAATCCTTTCAAATTGCTCTGATCAGCCTTTCCTCCAGACAATGTCAGGTGACAGAATATGCATATTTGGGACTATTGTTTTCTCATCCCCAGGAAGTGTTTATCTGTGCATATCTCCAGCTCTGCATATTCCCCCCTCCCTCCTCCTTATGTTAATCTGGTGTAGCTCTGCATATTCCCCCTCCCTCCTCCATATGTTAATCTGTGTAACCCAACCTCCCTTTAATATATTCATGATGTAATCTGTGTAACCAAACCTCTCTTTAATGTATTCATGACGTGTTTTGCACTGTATTCTGGGACATGGAGGGAGTTTCAAAAACTCATGTCACCCCTTTCTCACTGTTCAATCTCGTCTTGAACCTGTTGGCCAATAAACTTGGATCTTCTGCAGTTTGCTCCTGTCTCTGGCTGAGCTCATTTTCCTCCGCAGGGACCCACGGACTGAGTCCGATGAGCTGGGTGGCAGAGCAGCCTCGCACCCAGATTTTTGCCGTAACAGTTGGCTGCCCAACGTGGGGCATGCGGTTCTCCCGCGTTGCTGACCGGGGGCCCCGAAATCTTCAGCCGGCACCAGGCCATTTTGCCTGGGAAGATCCTTTGGACCCCCGGCCATCTTCCGGGCGGTAATCGAAAGCCCCAGGAGTTCAGCCGGGGAGCAAAGAGGGATCCAGCCGGCTTATTCATCCTGGGATCATCATAGAAGACGCGTGAGTATGAGTGAGGAAAAGGAAAATCCAGTGCACTGGTGGGAAAGGGGTGGAAATCTCCTGGCAACTGAATTCTCTGCCCTCCTCTCTATCGCTCCTTCTCGCCTGTCTCTTGGTCCAATTGGTGAGAGAGACCGTGGACTGCTGCTCGACCCAAAAGGGGGGTTCTGAGCTCTATCTCTTTCTCTATATTTCTCCAGCCAGCCGCACCAATTGGGAGCCCGAAAGTAAGACGGAGAGACCCGACTTGAAAGATAGCCGACTCCCCGCAACGGGTATCCCAGTTGAAAGCAAGGGGTTGGAGTTCTTTTTCCGAACTTCCCAAGCGTCCTTGCTAGGGGGCAGGAAGTGGTCTTGCTTTCTATCCAATCCCAGCCGCACTGGTTGGTGCCACATAACACGTGTATCGTGCGTGAGCCCGCTTCCAAAAGCAAGGGGGATTTTCGGTTCGAAACTCTATCCAGGGATCACCGATCTGGCACCGCACGGCGCGGGCGTTCAGTAGGGCCCCTTTTCCTGAGATTGACGATAGGTAGGAGGTTGCCAGGAGGGATAGCCCATGAGGAATTGGGCGGGATCGGCAGAGTGGAAAAGGACCCCAGGTTATTGACTAAGGAAATAGGAAGGAATACCGGATAGCTAGAGCTCTTTAAAAACCCTCTAAGGAAGTTGCCAAGCGACTAAAGACCCCTCTTTACTATAAATCCCGTATTAAGTATATCAATCTCCTAGATATACCAATCCTTACCGCCCTTTCTCTTCCCTCTTTCTGTCTAGACACGCGTAAAACATAAAATGGGTACCCAGGCTTCCAAACGCGAGCGGGCTCACTCTGGGAAGAAGGCTTCTAGAAAGCCATCTCAGTCTCAGAAGGACCCTGACTCTCCTCTCCAATTTGTCATCACGTATTGGAAGATGATTCCTGGCCACAAATTATTATCGAAGCAAAATTAGAGAACCTCTGTTCTGAAATCTGGCCCGCCAGCACCACCTCCGCCAAGCCCAAATTGCGTTGGCCGGCTGGTTAACTGGTGGTGTTTGAAGAGGCAAGGAGGCTCTTAAAACCATGTGGGACCTTCCTACTAATTTCACTTAATGAAGCTAAAGAAGCTAAAGGAAGCAGCCCAACTCCTTGCAATAACCAACTAAAGGATGAGAATATATATGTTTACATGTTGTCTGTTATGTGTGTTGTGTGTTAATACATATATGAGAATATGTGTGTTTACATGTTGTCTGTTATGTGTGTTGTCTGTTCCTTCTGTCTCTGACAGACTGCCTTTCTTAAGCGCGCATAGTTTAAACTGCAAGCTTGCTTCAAAATTTTAAATTTAAGGAAGCTATGCTGGACCTTATCAGTCCTAAATAAGACAAAAAAAATTGAGAATGAAGTGTGCAAATGTTTATTTGAGAGAGGCTCCAAGGAGTCTTCCTCCAAGTAGCTTGAGTGAGGAGTATGATTTTAAGTTGATGGTAGATAATGTTATGTTGCAACGTTTGAGTTTATGAATTTATATCCGTGTTCCAGTATTTTTTTTTCAGTATTTTGAAATGTGCTGTGAAGAAACTAATGTTTCTGCTGCAAAAGCCTAGTAGAGCCAACTGCTCTCTCAAGCTAAAATGCAGTGTATGTATTTCATTAAGCATCTGCCTGTGAAAATGTGTTCTTTCTAAGAAAAATTGGTATTAAAATTGGTATTAAATGTAGAGACTTCCATAGCCAGCAAAATTGTCTATCTGAGTCCAGTCCTGATATCAGTCTTCCTGGCCTTTTTTCTTAAAAAATGCCCCTTTGTTTCGTTCTGTCTCTTTCAGGGTTTTTTTCCCCCTTCTCCTTCTTACTTCTGTGCCAGGTAAATTTACTCCCAAGTAAGCTTCCTTTAAAGGAAACTGCAAGGGGGGGGCATAGATTAGGCTTACTATTCCTCTGCAAATTCAGGAAAAATTGTCACTTTAGTATTCCCTTTAAATCAAATCCAGGACTGGTTCTATTATTTGAGTGGGTATATCAACTGAAATAACCCTATGCTTATAAAATATTCTCTCCCAGATTCTCTTCCTATCTTATCTTAGGAAAACTGTTCTTCCTTTAGAGAGTTCGGTATACAGCTGGGTACTTTTATTTCCCTCTTCCTTAGTACATGATAGGAGCATTGATTGCGCTCTCTTCCCCAGTAGTGCCTGTGTACATAAGTATGTGTGTGTAGTACAAATCTTGCTGTGAAATCTTGCTGTGAACCCTTTGTTTTGGAGGGTTGGACTGGATGACCCCGGGGTCCCTTTCAACTCTCCCAGTTTGTGGCTGTGTGGAGGGACATGTGTCCGCAAGCATTGCAGGGTAGTCCTTGGGTTCTGGTGTGGTGATGGAGTTGAAATTCAGCCTGGCTTTGCTCTTTGGTTTTAAAAAGGTGAGAGGTGAAGTTGTGATGTTTTGAAGCACAACTGGTAATATCAAGCATTTGAGTGATTACAGTGTTTATCATTTTATCATTTTGTCTACTATTTGAAAATCAGACAAATACATATGGGCCTTGACCAATCCTGTAAATAAAGGGGCAGGAAAATTTTTGTCTGCAAATGGTAAGGCCGAAAAACTTAGAATGTTAAAAAAATAAATTAAAAATCCTATGAATTCTGACTCTCTGGCCATTTTTCCCATATATAAGGGCGCGGCATTGTTCCGCGAATGGCCAGAGGGATATTAGCCCTTTCCTGTACATAAGGGAAGCAGTCGCTTTGCTTGGGCTGAAATTGCTAGCTTTTGATGGTGAATACTTTAATTGCTGAGTTTCTCCTTTTTGTTTTAAATCTAACCCTCTTTTAAAATCTACTCCTTACTCTTCCCTTATTCAAATTCTAATTTTGCCAAAAGATGCAACATTTCAATAGTATACAGTAAAAGGTTTGCTGAGACATGAACTCTGCACATGCACAGAGGCTAGATCAGTTAAAAAAGAGAGAGAGAGAGAGAGAGAGAGAGAGGAAGGAGGGGGGAAAGAAGGGGGGAGAGGAGTTTTGCAGAGCGTGTGCTTGCAGGGAGAAACCTATCCAAATTTCCTTATGTAAAACTTGGAACCATTGAGGGAAATCACCCTTAATGTGTCTTTTGCTCCAAGGGCTACTTAATCAAGAGGTTGTCAAGTTTCAAATCTAACATGCCAAATTCTTTTCACAGGTAAATATCAAAACACTTCCACTGTGAGTTCGTGTGTATGCCTATGCATTTTAGGAACAGCATTTCCTGACTGACTTCTCACATGAAATAATTTTCCCTTTTAACAGGATATGTGAACCCCATTAACAAAGTGTTTGTCCCTTCTTTTCTCCCACAGCACGAATGATAAGGAGGGGATGCAAACAGTGATTTAAATACTCTATAAAAAATAATTGCATTTGTCTTTCTTTTCGTCTTTCTTCCCTTAAAGCCAAACAGTCACTTTCTTTCTGTTCAGCAAAACAAGTCTGAATCCCTGCTATATTAGTTTATTTCCCTCTATCTCTTTGTGGCTTTGACACTTTTTAGGTTACAAATAATCTGTTCATTTATTAATCAGTTTTTCATTGGGTTGTTAGAATGCCAAAACAGATTACTTCAGGTTTCTTAAAAAAATTGTGTCTTAGCATTTATTTTTTGGTTCCTCATAGGTCATTGTGTGTGTGTGACTTTGGGGACATGTCCATCACATGTTGAAAGTCATTTTCATCAAGTTCTACTTATCAGATAGCACATGCTGAATTTTAAGCCTTTTTCCATTGTTTTCCCATTTTTTTAGTCCAGTAGTAATCTGTGTTGTTTTGATAATATCTTTGTATTATTTAATAACAATTCTTTTCTGAATCTGATGCCTTTCTTGTATTGTTTATAGTTCTCTTTCTCTACATGTGGAGTAATTTTTTACTTAATATGAAAAAAAAAACCTAAATGAAGGAAAGCAAACAAACTTAGCAGATAATAACAGTAATTATATGAAAATGTGATAATAATATTAAAATAAGTAAAATGCTTAACGTGCTAAGATAACTCAAGGAGATTTACTTGGGGAGGGGGCTTTTGATCCTTCCTTTTGTCTTTTAAGTCCCCGATGTGCAATGATGAAAAAAGCAGCAACAACCCCTCAACTCAGTTCTTCGCCATCACAAGACCTGCAACAACAGTTTTCAAAATGCCCACAGCTATCTCTTTCAAAGTATATAGACTGACGGAGGAGTGGGGCTGACAAAGAGGGGAGGAGTTGAATTGCAAGGACATTTTTTGACTTTTATATTCAACTGATATTTAATTAGTTTGTTGTGTATTATGTGTTATTATGTAGGAATGTTGAAATGTGTTTGACAGTGTTATTTCCACAAAGGGAGGAATTTTTGTGTGTGTGTGTGTAATTGTCTTATGTTTAATGTATACTGTCTTATTCCTTATACCCCAATGGAGGATTTTCATACATTTTATGCTTTCTAATGGATCAGGCTATTGTATAGTTCAATGTTTAGATAACCACATTTCGCTGTTCCACCTGGCACACGGCCAACCTTCCCTACCCATTTTAAAATGTGTTAAAGCTCACTTTACCAAGGAGAAGCTTCAGGAAGGTGTATATGCCTTGATTTAGCAGGAATGATCCCTTATAGAGTTAAATTGACTTATTTGGACAAGTGCCCCTTTTAAGAATGGTTTTCTTTTAACAGATTGGTTTGAAGAGTTAAGAACCATGGGGCAAGATAAATTCAAATTGGACCCAGTGTGAATTGGGCATGTGTATCCAGGCTGCAATTAGCTTTTGGTCCTTAAAGTGCAAGTGAGCAACCTCCCATGACTGCATGACCAGAGCCTCTAAAATAAAACCCCCATAGGAAGGCCAAGGACATTTCCCTCAGGACGTGCCCAAACCTGCTGTGGTGAGTGCCAGACAACATGGTTAATATGAAAGCCCTAAGTGGATTCACCAGGGATTGCCACTACTGTGACACGTGAGACCACAGAAGAGCTACCTTGACACCTGAGAACACAAAATGGCGGGGGGCAAAGCAAACTGCATTTTTTCCAGTCAATAGTGGACCTTCCTGCTAAATGTAAAGCATAGACCACTACTGAACAAAATACAACAGGTGTTCCTTTATGCGATATCCTATATCCAGCTATCTGCACTACTATACTTGCAAATGACCTTAAGAGGCATGGCTTGCAAGTCCCCTTCAGGTTTGCACAAACCCACACATCTAGTACGGTAGATACACAGTTATTATTTAGTGCCTATCTATATAACATACACATACATTGTATTGGTCGGTGTTGCTCCCTCCTTTGCTGCCCTGCTCAACCCACCCCCTTTTCCATTGGGCCTATTCCCATTCACAGGGCACCCCTACCTTCACCGAGATCTAGGGTGCGGAGAAAAGATTTGCAAGTTCTTACAGAACTTTAATGCAAATCTATCTCCGAATGGGGGACTGTTACGGAAGGGGGGGGGCATGTCTTCTTCACCTTCTTCTTCGCTACAATATATCAATTTATTTCCAATTGTCAATGTCAAAAGGGACTAAAATCTATAAAATTCATAGGAAATCAGCGTGCCAGTTTGCTCAATTACTCTAGGACTCCATCACACCTCCCCTGTCCAGCATAATCCCTCAAGCAAGGTGTCAAGACCTTAATCCTTTCAAATTGCTCTGATCAGCCTTTCCTCCAGACAATGTCAGGTGACAGAATATGCATATTTGGGACTATTGTTTTCTCATCCCCAGGAAGTGTTTATCTGTGCATATCTCCAGCTCTGCATATTCCCCCCTCCCTCCTCCTTATGTTAATCCGGTGTAGCTCTGCATATTCCCCCTCCCTCCTCCATATGTTAATCTGTGTAACCCTAACCTCCCTTTAATATATTCATGATGTAATCTGTGTAACCAAACCTCTCTTTAATGTATTCATGACGTGTTTTGCACTGTATTCTGGGACATGGAGGGAGTTTCAAAAACTCATGTCACCCCTTTCTCACTGTTCAATCTCGTCTTGAACCTGTTGGCCAATAAACTTGGATCTTCTGCAGTTTGCTCCTGTCTCTGGCTGAGCTCATTTTCCTCCGCAGGGACCCACGGACTGAGTCCGATGAGCTGGGTGGCAGAGCAGCCTCGCACCCATATTTTTGCCGTAACAGTTTTGTACTTTTTGTTGTTTTGCTTGTTGTTCACAACTACTTTCCCTACGCTCATAGTCTGCTACCTTTGCTGTATTGTCTGCTCTTGAGCATTAGAAAAGTTTCAATGCATCAAGAATTAGAAATCTTGATCTAACCTCGTGATGGACAAACAATAGAGCTATGCTTCCTAAAGCCAATGTAAGCTTCCACCTGCAGACTGAGAAAATATTTGCTCTCAAGAGTAGAATCTCTACAGGTAGAAACTTGCTGGTGAATCTGACGCAACAGCAAAACCTGACTAAGGATATTGAGCAGAGTGGAAAGAAAAATTGCCCATGATGGCAACTTACTACCCGCTTAGACAGCAATGGCCCGAAAGTGTATCAAAAAGACAAAACATATTACATTGAATATCTCAGTTTCCATCTCTCTCTCTGACATCTATGTTTTCCTTCTCTCTTATCCAGCAGGTGTTTTGCAGTGGAGACAGAACAAAAGGAAAACTTTGAAAAAAGCACAGGATGAGATGGTGGAGCAGAACCTCATGAGTCACAACGGACCAAAGAGGGAAAAGAGAAGCCACAGAAAACGGAAGACAGACAAATCCATCGTTTCTCAAAGTGGCTTCTTCACTGAGCAAGAACAACCAGAAAAGAGAGATGCTTTGAGAACATCCTCAAAGGAGAAAACAATTCAAACGGCAGAATCTGGAGAAATAAGCAGTGGGAGCAGAAACAATGGAAACAGCCCCACATGCCCTACAGAGATGAAGCCATTTACTTGTTTGGAGTGTGGAAGGAGCTTCCGCAGGAAATGGAATCTTAAAGTACATCAAAGAACTCACACAGGGGAGAAGCCTTTCAAATGTTCAAAGTGTGAGAAAAGCTTCACTTACAGCTCTCACCTTACTAGACATCAAAGAACTCACACAGGGGAGAAGCCTTTCAAATGTTCAAAGTGTGAGAAAAGCTTTACTGTGAACTCATACCTTACAGAACATATAAGAACTCACACAGGGGAGAAACCTTTCAAATGTTCAGTCTGTAATAAATGTTTTGCTAAGATGTCAAACCTTACTAGACATCAGAGGATTCACAAAAGGGAAAGACCCCTTAAATGCTCAGTGTGTGGTAAGTGCTTCAGTCAGAAATCAAATCTTACTAAATATCTAAAACTTCACTGGAGGAAGACACCTTTTAAGTTATCACTGGGTAGAAAAGGCTTTAGTAAGAGCTCAAATTTTCCTAGTCAACAGATAATTCGCAAAAAAAAGTATAAATATTCAGCTTGCAGGAAAAACTATACTAAGTGGTCATACCTTACCAAACATAAAAGAATACGACAGAAAGCAGAGAAACCTTATAAATGCTCAGGGTGTAGAAAATGTTTCAGCAACAGGTCAGTCCTTACTAGACATAAGAGAATCATACACAGATGGAACAAAGTCTATGTATGTTCCAAGTGCAGTCAATGTTTCCGTTCAAGGAGACTTTTTATTACACATCAAAGAACCCACACAGCACAGAAATCTTTTCAATGCTCAGAGTGTAGAAAAGCCTTTAGTCAGGAGGCAAATCTCCTTAGACATCAAATAACTCACACAACAGAGAAACCCTACAAATGCCCTGTGTGTACAAAAAGCTTCCGTGAGAGCGGAGGTCTTTCCAGACATACAAGGTCTTGCCATACAGGGGAGAAACTGTACAAGTGTGAACAATGTGGAAAGAGCTTCACCCATAAATCAGACCTCAAGAGGCATCAAAAGCACCACACAAAGGAGATGCCCAACCAGGGTTCAAATCTCAGTGAGAGTTTAGATGATGAATTGAGACCTTATGTAGGTGAGAACACTCAGGGGATGGAAACCATGTAACTTCTTCAACTATGCTAAGAAGGTCGCATCCACACAATACTTTTAAAGCTTACCCCCAAGGAATCCTGGGAACTTCGGTTCTTAAGGGTGCTGGCAATTGTAGGTCTATGAAGTACAAACTACTTTTTCCATCATTCTTTGGATGAAGCCATGGCAACAGTTATAAATGTATGGTGCGAATGTGATCTCAGTCTCGGCATCCATCTTTTAGGCATCACTGGAGCCAACCAGAGGCTACATTCCACAAACCTTCAAATACACACACACATAATCCATGCTTTGAGTGGGTTCTTTGATTCCATGTGGCATTTTTTTTAAAAAAAAAAAAACCTCAATTGAGGGCTCCTCTGCTCATACAGCTGAATTAACCATATCGGGGATAACAGAGGCGATTATTTAGGGTCTTGAGTCCATAGAGAAGGAGAGACCTGAGGAAAGACGGGAAAGTTTGAGAGGCTTCAGCAAGTTACCCATCATCTGTCTGAAATGTAAAACTGGTACTGTAGCTGCTTCTGCTTTTTAGTTTTGTTGTGAGACTACCTGAATAATAAAGTTGTGTGTATTTTAAGCTTTGTACTCTTCTGTTTTCACCGGCTCCTCGGAACAAAAACGGATGCAGGTTTCCAATTTAGGTTGCAGTTTCCTGAACACTTAGTCAACGTCTGCTCCATGCAGTGAAAGCACTGTCATGACTTCCCCTAAAGAATTCTGGGAGCTGCAGATTATTAAGGGTGCTGAGGGGTGTTAGGGGAGGCCCCTAGTCTCCTCACAGAGCTACAGCCCCCAGAGTTCCTAAGGAAGAGAGGCTGATAGTTAAACCACTCTGTCTAGACACTCAAAGAACCCTTAAACGTTTTTGTTGTTTAGTTGTGTCCGCCTCTTCGTGACCCCATGGACCAGAGCACGCCAGGCACTCCTGTCTTCCACTGCCTCCCACAGCTTGGTCAAACTCATGTTAGTAGCTTTGAGAACACTGTCCAACCAGCTTGTCCTCAATCTTTCCCAACATCATGGTCTTTTCTCTTCTCGTGAGGTGGCCAAAGTATTGGAGCCTCAGCTTCAGGATCTGTCCTTTCAGTGAGCACTCAGGACTGATTTCCTTCAGAATGGATTGGTTTGATCTTCTTGCAGTCCATGGGGCTCTCAAGAGTCTCCTCCAGCAACATAATTCAGAAGCATCCATTCTTCGGCAATCAGCCTTCTTTATGGTCCAGCTCTCACTTCCATACATCACTACTGGGAAAACCATAGCTTTCTATATGGACCTATGGCGGCAAAGTGATGTCTCTGCTTTTTAAGATGTTGTCTAGGTTTGTCATCGCTTTTCTTCCAAGAAGCAGGTTTCTTAATTTCATGACTGCTGTTGTCACCATCTGCAGTGAACATGGAGCCCAAGAAAGTAAAATCTCTCACTGCCTCCATTTCTTCCCCTTATATTTGCCAGGAGGTAGTGGGACCAGTGGCCATGATCTTCGTTTTTTTGATGTTGAGCTTCAGACCATATTTTGCGCTCTCCTCTTTCACCCTCATTAAAAGGTTATTTAATTCCTCCTCACTTTCTGCCATCAAAGTTGTGCATAGCTGTCAACGTTTCCCTTTTTTAAAGGAAAATTCCCTTCTTACGAATAGGATTCCTAGCAAGAAAAGGGAAAAGTTGAGAACTATGAAGTTGTGTCATCTGCATATCTGAGGTTATCTTAATTCCGGCTCGGGATTCATCCAGTCCAACCTTTCGCATGATAAATTCTGCATATAAGTTAAATAAACAGGGAGACAATATACAGCCTTGCCGTACTCCTTTCCCAATTTTGAACCAATCAGATGACAAGTGCTCCGAGCCCCAAAAACCCATCCCTCATGGAAATACAGACAGAGTGGAGACAGAATTTAGTTTAAATGTTAATGAGCAAATTTTGGCCACAACTTTATTGAATACACAAATGTGACTGGTATTGACTTAGGCACTGGTATCAAAACTATAACTGGCTCCTGCCCCACCCTGCAGGAAACCTGTAAGGGTAAACAACTAGCAGGGGGATCTCCGTCAGTATAGATTGACTGGTGCTCACCCTTGGGGTTCCCAGTGGTCCTGGCATGGCCCTAGCCCCTCTCCAGGCTTTGGACAAGATCCAGACCCCTGGATTCCTTTAACGGAATACCCTATTCATTGGAGGAGCTGGTGATGGCCGCACCTCCCCTCCCCACATTCCCTAAACCAATGTCTAACCGCCACACGAACCAATCGCTCGCCGCCAATACCGTCACTCCCGCAACCAATCTAATGAATTTTTTTCAGTTCCAGCGAGCCATACATCACTACCACCATCCGACAGGTGCACGCCATCCGCCCGAAACAGGGCCGCATTTCTGAAAATAACATCTGGGTGGGGAATCAGCCTGCCACCCAGCAAGCACCTTCTGTGATGCAGCACGATCCCCACGCCTTCTGGCTTTGTCCATAGCAGCTGGGCACACACTCCCGCGCCAAGCGCGCCTTGAAAGGAGCTGTAACCAAAAAATGGTTGTGGCAGGAAGGACCGTCGCTAGCTCCTCTAAGTACTTCATATTTTCTTTTATTTGTTTTGGCGCATGAATGAGAAGGCGCGCCGAGTGCCCACGAATCAACGCAGGTGGAGCAGCGAAGGTTGCTTGCGCATGGGGGTGACAGGGAGTGAAAGGTGAAAATCTGGCTTTGCAGACAAGTCCCGAGTCTGTAATGCCCACTTACACCACAAAGAACTTGTAACCCACCTACTTTCAGCAGCCAGAAAACCAGACACTGGAGAGACCTGTCAGGAGTAAGCATGGACCCATGGTACCAAATAGTATGGGAAACAGCCCTACTAGAAAAATTAACCAATAAACTGAAACTGACACAGGGACAAATAGAAGAAGACACCTTCACCCCAATATGGCTCCCCTTTATCACATACACAGCCCAGCAAGACAATGACAAAAATCAACAAATCAATATGGCTAACCTGATCCAAAACACCCACCCACCCCACTCACACACGAAAACAAAGATCACCATAGCCAATCACAAACAATCACACCCTAGGCCAACCCCAATATAATGCGAGAGTCCATAAGTCCAAGCCTTGTAACAAAGGCAGGTCATTTTCGCCCAGCTGCACCACTAAGGCAGAAGGTGGGCCCCACAAGGGGCAACAGTTCATCGCAGCGCATCCTGGGCCTGGACAGCTAGGAAGCTCTCACTTGTCTTGGGAGGTGAAGCTGGAGACCCACACCAGACTCAACAGCCCGTACGCTGGCCCAGGTCTTTTCCCCCCAATTGGATCACAAGTGCAGAAGGGAGTCCCCAAGCCACCGCCTTAGCTATTCCACCTGGGGAGCAAACCCGCAACCCTGGCACCACCAGCACCAACCAACTGAGATATCCCTTGATCTCAAGCCAAGGAATCAAACCATACTCATGGCCACGTAAATTATATAGAATAAGGCAACAATTAATTAAAGGTGTACTTCACCTAAGTGTAACCCCACAACTAAGCACAATTTGTGCCGGCAGGTCCTAAAAAATCACTAAATATAGGTCTTGAAGCTGCTGGTAAAATTGAATTAAAACCCAAACCCCTAATTCCAATAACTGATAATCCTTAAACAGTACAGTGAAAAGAGGTGGAGCGACGGCCTCGTCGCTGGTCACAGAAAAACTGGAAGCCCTGGCCCCAGAGACAGGTATAATGATCTGGGAAGGCAGTAAACCTCCAGCCTGAACCAACCCTCATGGTTGACTCAGTAAAAGGATAAAACCAACTTCGCAAGGGAATTGAATTGGCATAAAAGTTTGTGCATCTATTTACAGGAGGTATCATGGCATCAAAGAATTAACAAGCTGGAAGGGAACCTGAAAGTCATTTAGACCAACTTCCATGCATCGCAACAGGTGGTTCCCCATCTAATTTGAACCACACCAGAGCCTGCTTTTCTTTGCAAGCATGCCAGCATTTTTATTGCTGCACCACCCAGAAGTGCTGTCTGCTGTGTAGCAGGAAACACCCCCCCCCCAATCATTCAGTTTGTACAAGCTTCACACACACTCACTCTCTACATGCGCTACACTTCTGTTATAAATTCATAGAAAATCAACTATACATCGGATTTGCACTGTTCCACTTTTATTTTACTCCATGAAGGAAGGACTACAAAATGGGGAAGGTTTGATACAGGCCAGCCCAGCACATCCACAGGAGCCCTGCCCAGTTGCTATGCCAACCCTGATGGTCCTAGACAGAAGACAATCAAGATCGCAAAGAACTTGCATATGGGAGTGGATTCAGCATGGACTGGAACAAAGGACAATGATCAGATCTTCCCTCAGGGGGCAGGAAACTTCGACTACCTTTTGTCTTCAGAAAATGACTCATGGGGAGGAGGAGAAGGGAATCAGCCAGGTGACAGGACACTCAGGTTACCACCACAACTCCTCCCTCAACCCCCCACAGCCAGTGTGGTGTAGTGGTTAAGAGCGGCAGTCACATAATCTGGGGAACCGGGTTCGTGTCTCCGCTCCTCCACATGCAGCTGCTGGGTGACCTTGGGCCAGTCACACTTCTCTGTGGTCTCTCAGCCCCACTCACCTCACAGAGTGTTTGTTGTGGGGGAGGAAGGGAAAGGAGGTTGTTAGCCGCTTTGAGACTCCTGAAGGGGAGTGAAAGGCGGGATATCAAATCCAAACTCTTCTTCTTCTTCTTCTTCCTTTCTGTAATGTATGCATGATGTTTCTGGGGGTGGGCTTGACCTAGAGGATGGGAATTTCAAAAGTTTTTATAAGGTCTTGCATGCCATTTTTCTGTGTCTTTCCTCTCTCCTGCAAGTGAGAGGAGCACCCTGTTGCAACAGTTCAATAAAGGCCAAGCCTACAGGCTGCTGATTTGCTCCAAGTTATCCTGGTTGGTGTCTTTGTTTTGTCCAAGGGAGCCCTCGGATTTTTCCGGTAACAGTTGTATCACAAACTACCAAGAATAACAGCATGATTGAGTGTCAAAAATCAATTGCCTCACCAGTTCCAACGATTAAATAACTCAAAACACCAGCAGTGATTATGTAAGAAAGTATGTATATATAATGACATTAAATTGTGCACGTATGCAATGATCTAATAAACAATAGAGGTGGTGATATCGCAAAAACAACTTGCTGGAATTGCAATCAACACGCTGCAACACAATAGATGTAGGAAAGGAGAGAAATTGCCAAAAGCCTGCTTAGCTTTGCAAACTTGTACCAGAAAGGAAATCTCGGAAAATAGGGAAGAGTTGAAGGGTCTGAAAGCAGATGGTCTGTCACCGGTAGTTGCCTGGCTTCTTTCTGGCCCATGTAGGACCAGTCTGCAAGGTTGGCCTTGGTGAAGATTTGACATTTTCATCCCCAAAAAGTTTTTGATTTGAGTTTCTACTGAAATGAGGCTGCATTTTAATGTTGTATTTTAATCTTGTTTTTAAGCTGTATTTTAATCAATTGTTTTTATGCCTGGTGTTAGCCGCCCTGAACCCAGTTTTTGCTGGGAAGGGCAGGGTATAAATTATTATTATTATTATTATTATTATTATTATTATTATTATTATTATTATTAAAGCAACGCCCTGTGCCAACTTGCACTGCCAGCTGCAGTCGCAGATATTTGGGGCCTGAACCATTGAGGGCTTTAAACACTAGAATCAGCCTGAAAATGAATTGGCAGCCAATTACTCAGAAGGAAGCTCCACTGAGTGCAACAGGACTTCTCCTCCGTTAAGTGAGTACAGGATTGCAACCTCAGTCGCCCAGTGGAGCTGGAAAAGAGCACTTCATGCCTAGCGCCGTATGTTATATAATTTATTATTATTATTAAATTTATATACCACCCTATACCCACAGGTCTCAGGGCAGCTCAGGATAAAATCAAATTATAAAAACATGGAATACATAATCAAAATAAAAACAGAAACAACCAAATACACACACACACACAAATCCCCACATTTTAAAAGGATGACAATCAGCCTGTTTTGTGAACCGCCCTGAGACCTCCAGGTATGTGGAGGTATATAAATTCAATAAATAATGAAAGAGGAACGTTTATGCCTGGTGCCTAAAGGTGTAGAATGAAGGTGCCAGGCAAACCTTCCTGGGGAGAGCATTCTACAGAGAGGGAGCCACTGCAGAGAAGGCCCTGTTCTCACATTGCCACCCTCCAGACCTCTTGTGGAGGAGGCACACGAAGAAGGGCCTCTGAAGACGATCTCAGGGTCCAGGTAGGTTCAGATGTATTACAAAACATCTTGACAGCCAATGGCTTTTAAAAGTGGTTTAGGAGGATGCATGGAGGAAGAGAGTCCTCTCTCCACAGCTAATAATTCAATAGTGCCACAGTGCTTAGGGTCCCTCTGTGTTTCTCAGAAGTGAGGCCTTTTTGTATTGTTTTAGAGCTTCCTGGAGGTGTCTCTGGTAGTGACAGACAAGAAGGGCCTTTGGTCTGATCCAGGAAACAGATTCTTATGTCCTTAATCCTTTTCTTTTAATGTACTTATGCTGACAAGATGCGAAAATGAGCACCAAAATAAACAGGAAAGCTATCAATCAAAGTGCAAGAGGGAAGAAAGAATATCTCTCCCAGGTCTTGGGCCAGATCTCCCTGCCACAGTTTGTTTGCTGCCAGGGGAAGATGCTCCATTTGGGCAAAGCAGGGCACTGCCTAACCTTCAGTCTGACTTTTGCCAAACCCCACCTGCCTACTTTCTTGCTTACAACCAGTCCAGGGGGCAGGGAATGGCATTGCTCATCAGCTTCCACCAACTGAGTCTCAGCTGTTGCCCTTCCACAGCCCTGCAAGGAAAAGGAGGGGGACAAAACTAGAACGTAGTTGGCTCTAGCGCCACCTGCTGTTGGACTCCCTCCCTTCTGCCCCAATGGGCACCAGCCAAAGCTGCTTGCTGGGAACTGCAATCCCCAGCAGCCTTTGCTAATCCCACTGAAATCACCAACAGCTGGCACCATTTATCTGAGCAGTTGCACAGCTGGGAGAGAGGAAGACGCAGGAGGCCAGTCATAAATTCACCATCACCACCACCTGCCTACAATGTGTGGGGTTTGAAGCTACCTAGAGGTGAGGGGGAAACTCTGTGGGTTCTAAATGGGGTTTTCCTGTTTCTGCTCCATTTTCCTTCCTAGAAATTGATCCTCCGGCTTTCCCTGTAGTAGCTGCTGTTTGAGGGGCTGAGTTCTAGTGCTTCCTTGATTCTAAAGAGATCTAGGTGAATTAAAGGAAACTTTTTTTCTTCCTTCAGGGGAAAAGAGAGAGAAGCTGAAATCAGGAGATTCTCGATTGTAGAGGAAGAACTTTGGGAGACAAGAGATTTATTCCCAGGATTGGGTAAGCAAAGGGAGTTGGCTTGCTGCCTCCTGCATTCAGTATTTTATAGACTACCTTTGCAGGAATGTGATTCTTTTTTTTAAGGCAGATTCTTTTTTTAAACAAAATTGTGTAAACTGCCTTTGATTCCTCGTTTGAAGAAAAAGTCAGGATAATGATGATGACAATAATAAATGCACATTGACCGGGTTGATGGACTAGATGGAATAGACAGTAAGGACTGACATAACCCGAGACCAGGAAGAAGAGACGCTGGAGGAAGATTGGAAGAAAACTTTTAAAAATTTATTTTGGGAATTAGTGTAAAATTAATGAGTATTAGGAAAAATGTTGGAATGAAAATATTTGGCTTTAGCAGAAATGTTATAAGGAATTATGTATAAATAAATATTAAGTTTTAAGTCTTAAGGTATTTTTGGGAAGATAAAGTTAAAATAAACTAAGGTAAACTGAATGACAGAATATAGTGAAAGATGGAAAGGATTTGCTGAGTTAATTAATAGGTTAGACTGTTAAGACAAACTATTTTTAAAAAAAATTGAGAAGGATGGAAAGAATTTGCTGAAATAAATAACTAAACTAGAATACAAAAAGGGAGGTGTGAGGAGGTGAGATGAAACAAGTTAATGAAAGATAAAGATATGGAATATTGTGTTTTTATTGTTATTGTTGTATTGATTTTTATGTTGTTGTTTTTTCTCTTTTTCCCCTCTTTTAAGTATTGTTATATATGCTTTGAAAATTTTCTTTTGTTGTTGTTGCTTTCTTCTTTTTTCTTTCTCTGTAATTTTTGAAACTTCTAATAAATATCATTTTTTTAAAAAAATTCACCTTGGATGCATGGTGTGGTTCTGCAGCTTGAGCTTAAATAGCCTGGAGAGACTGCTTGAACATCTGCAATAACTGCCGGCCTCTGTTGGCAGGGCAATGGAGACAGAAGGTTGTAATGGAGAAAATAGGTGAGGTGACATTGTAGCATTTGGAGAAAGTGCCATTAACTCAGTGCTCTTCCTAATTTCTAATAGCTGTGCTGGAGATCCACGGAAGATGGAACGCTCCTGGATCCTGTCTTACGGGGTGAGCTGGAAGGTAGGGGGCAACTCCATTACCATTTACTCCTGTGTTGTAAGAAAAACCTGCTCCTTTTTCCTTATGGGGTATTATGGAGCCCGTATATAGTCCCTAATTCCTAAGTCCTAAATCCCTATTGGTAGTCGAAAATAAGAGGCCAACCAGAGTATACTGAGAAGCAAAGCGGCTAGTAAGCCTGATCTTTATTAAAGGAAATGAACTGTTGCAACAGGGTCCCCACTCACCACACACTGGAGGAAAGAGAACCCTGAACAATGGCGCGCAAGCCCTTATATAGACTTTTGAAATTGCCCACCCTGTAGCCGAAGACCACCCCCCCAAAACATCATGTATACATCACTGAAGGTGACGGTCTACAACAGAAATCCTGTCTGCTAGGATACCGGATAATGGTCACCTGGGCACCCTGGCCATTCTTTTGTGATGGTTAATACCAGGAGTAGGCAACCTAAGATCTGTGGGCCGGATGCGGCCCAATTGCCTTCTTAATCCGGCCCGCAGACGGTCCAGGAATCAGCATGTTTTTACATGAGTAGAATGTGTGCTTTTATTTAAAATGCATCTCTGGGTTATTTGTGGGGCATAGGAATTTGTTCATTCCCCCCCCAAAAAAATATAGTCCAGCCCACCATGTGGTCTGAGGGACGGTGGACCGGCCCATGGCTGAAAAAGGTTGCTGACCCCTGGTTAATACTTTAGTTCCTGAATCCAGATCACAGGTTCAACCTGTTCATACACAAATACACCCTTAGGTTAGGATTTGCAAGCAAAAAGACAATGGGAAAGCTTTCCCCATTTGCCTCCATTACTGCAGAGGAATATCTGAGGTCATTGGGAGAGTCAAAATGGCTTCAGGATTGCTCTCCTATTTCAGATACATGGTTCATATATTTAGATATGTGTGAATTTATGAATATCTATTCTATATTTGAGACCTTAACATTCTTGTAACACCTGTGTTGCTGGAGGGCTGGTGATCGGGAAGGGCTCTCTCTCCATCTTACGTATTTATATATAGTGTTTATATCCCATCTTTTCCTCCAAGGAACTCAATGTGGCCTACTTGGTTCTCCCCTCCTTGTTAGATTCCCTCACCCCAAACAGCCCCGTGAGCTACATCAGGCTGAGAAGCAGCGACTGTGCCAAAATTCCCTTACTTTTTTACACGTCCACCACATATGAAAAAAGTTCCCTCCGTTTCTTTACATTTCCAACACATATCTGATTCTACTTTGTACATCTTAGCCAACCTACTTGGAGTTAAATGCCATCCATGAATCATTTTCAGATAATTCTCTTGCAGTAAATTTAAAATCACTTTTCCAGAGTTTCTCCCAGTGGTTTAAGTCTATATTGTGTCCTATATCTATTGCCCAGTGTGTCATTGAGGCTTTGACTAGTTCGTCTTTTGTTTCCCATTCTAACAAAAGGTAATACATTTTAGACAGGACTTATCCTTATTTTGTAAAAGTTCTTTTTCAAGAACTGAATTCTGATTTTTTTTTAAAAAAAAATAATATTTATTGAGGTTTTAAAGGTTACACATGAAACAGAAAAACACCAAATTAAACAAAAAACAAAACAATGTATCACAATAAAAAAGAATACAATAAAAATAAGAAAAAACAAGAAAAGAGAAAAAACAAAAGCAAAAAACACATCAAACCTTCACATAATTTATCTTTCATTTGCTTCTTTCCTTGACCTCCTCCCACCTCCCTTTTTTGTATTCTAATTCAGTTAGATATTTCAGCAAATCCTTTCCCTCTTTTTTTGTCCTTATAATCTATCTTAATGTACTGTAATTTTACATTCTCTTCTTTCACCAATTAACAATCCGTTTTTACTTTTTTAATCTTATTTCTCATTAAAACTAATATATCTATTTGAACTTAATCTCTTAAAACATTTCCACTAAGGTCATAAAAATTTCATTCCACGATTTTTCTCTCCCTCATTAAATTTTTACAAAATTTCCAAATATAAACTTTAAATTCCCAATCTTCTTCCACCGTCTCCTCTCCCTGGTCTCGGCCTCTGCCGTCCCTTCTGTCAACTCCAGACAGTCCATCAACCTGGAGATCTTATATCCGAGGCTCCTAACTCTTCTTCACGTCCCTTCTGCCGATCTTCTTCATATCAAGAACTGAATTCTGGTATATAACACTGATCTGGTTGGCCACTGTGAGAACAGGATGCCAGACTAGGTGGGCCATTGGCTTAGTCCAGTAGAGCTGTTTTTAATGGATGCCTTTCTGATGTTTCAGGCATCTATGGAGGAGGAGGAGGTGGCTGCAAATACCTCTGAGGCAGGCCAGGCTCAGGGAGCTATGAAACAGAGGCAGCCATGGCATAAAATGGAACAAGAGGTTGACAATGAGGAGGCCAGATGTCTGAGTAAGGAGAAACTGTGCTTTCTGAGCATTTTTTTATGCCCACCCCCCCACCCCGTTTGTTTCTTCTTCTTTAATATATATATTTTTAATGAAATTTTCTGTTTTACGATTTAGAGTACTCATTTAAACAACCTTAAAATATCAGTGACTTCTCTTCTCTTTCCATAGTTCATTTTGCATAGCATAAATGCCTGCATGTTTTATATAAACTAAACCATTCAGCATTCCATTATTACATCCATCAAAACTTATTTATACTGTTGAATTTATCTTAATGCTGCCCACGTTTTCAAGTGTACAGAATCCCCCCCCCCATGTATTCAATAAATATTTTCCAATCTTCTTTAAACAAATATTCTTCTTGTTCTCTTATTCTATAAGTTAGATCTGCAAGCTGCACATATTCCATCAGCTTAAGTTGCCCTTCTTCTTTAGTTGGGACCTCACTCGTTTTCCATTTTGGGGCTAACGGAACACAAGCCACCGTGGTGGCATACATAAATAACCTTTTTTGACACCTGGGAATTCCCATCTGAATTATCCCCCCCAAAAAGGACTCTTGGCTTTTTTGGAAAGGTGCTTTTAAACATTTTTTTCAATTCATTATAAATTATTTCCCAATATTCTTTGACCCTTTTACGTCATCAAAAGGGTAAAAGAGGGAGCCCCACAGTTCCTAGCCTTGCTTTTTAGTTTCACATCTATTGCTGTTGGTGCTTGTGTAATGGGGTAGTTTTGTTGACAAATTTACCGTATTTTCAGCTCTATAGGACGCACCGGACGTTTTGGGGGCGAGGAAACAAGAAGAAAAAAATTCTGAACCCCAGAAACCAGAACAGCAAGTGGGGTGAAGGCCCTGCTGCCCCACGGAGGCTTTGCGCACCTAACCCCAAGCTAGAACAGGGAGACGGAGCGCTGTGCAGTGCTCCGTCTCCCTGAGCTGGCTTTGGGCTTAGCTGCACAGCCTGCATTCGCTCCATAAGACGCACACACATTTTCCCTTACTTTTCAGAAAGGAAAACGTGCGTCCTATAGAGCGAAAAATGCGGTACTTTGCAGGCTCCCATAAACATCTGGTTGATCACTGTTGGTACAAGATTCTGGGCCAGATGGGCTTTTAGTCTCACCCAGCAGAGCTCACCTTAAAGCATTACAGTCCAGGAAAATCAAACAAAAATCTCCAGCAGCTGGGCCCTCCAGAGGGGATGTTTCCTTGTAGGAAAGGTTCCCAAACCTTATGACAATGGGTTTCACTGAATCTTTGGTGAGCTCAACCCCTGGAGTTTGGGGACAGGAAACATTGCAAATTTGGAATACTGGGGCGGGTGGGTGAAGTGGACAGCTAAGTTTTCCCACCAGCCTTTCCAGAGGGGAGAACGTGACTCACAATGGGGGAAGAGAGAGTAAACTGAGGTCTTGCTTGTCATTTTGGGTCTTTCTCTTTATTCCGACAGGTAATGTGCAGGTAGTTGAAAATGAAGTAGAACCATGTGCAATTCTGCCAGGACTTAAGCATGAGGATGTAAAAGAGAACTTGAAACACAAGAGAGTTCCTACAAGAGAGAGACCCCATAAATGTGAACAATGTGGGACAAGCTTCAATTGGAAGTCAAACCTTATTGCACATCGAAGACTCCATGCAGGGGTGAAGCCATATAAACACTCCAGGAGTGTAAAGAGCTTCTGCCATACATCAAAAGTTGCCAGAAGTCAAGGAATTTGCACAGGAGAGATGCTCTATAAATGTGACGTGTGTGAAAAGAGCTTCAAGAGGAAGTCGAACTTGACTGCACATCGAAGAATCCACACTAGAGAGACATTTCATAAATGCTCAGACTGTGACCACAGCTTCAGTAACAGCACAAACCTTACTGCACATCATAGAACCCATACAGAGAAAAAGCTAGAGAGTGGCACCAGTTATGCTTCTCAAGCAAACTCTATTGAACATAAAACAATCCGCACTGAAGAGAGACCTTATAAATGCTCAGCATGTGAACATAGCTGCAGTAGCAGCACAAACCTTATTGCCCATTGGAGAGTCCACATAGAGAAGCCAGATTGTGGCATAAGCTCTGTTCCTCCATCAGACTTTCTTGATTATGACACAACCCGCTCTGTAAAGAAACATTTTATATGCTCCAAATGTCAAACGTGTTTTATGTCTCCCTTAAGCCTTGGAATACATCAGCTGGGTCACAAAGAGCAGGTACTGTAGAAATTTTCAGAACTTGTTTGCTAAATGAAAGGAAATAAAGGAATTCACACAGGAAATGCTTGGAGTGTGGAGAAAAGTGTACACCTTCTTTCACACCAAAGAACCCACAGAGGGGAGAAATTATCATGAGAGAATATCCCAATGCCTGTAACTCGTGCGATGGGGTTCTGCCTTAAGGTTTCTGAGTCTTTGAAGACAGTCACAATGCACTGCTACATTTATCTAGTTATCTTATGTGTAAGTGCCTGCCTTTCGTGGGCATATGGGATATTTTGATTATTTAAAACTACATAAAAACTATACTTGCGAAGTACATGTTCTCCCTACCCCTCAAGTTCTGGGCACTGTGGTTTGTTAAGGGCTGCTGGGAATCCTAGTGAACTACAATCCAGAGAATTCTCGAGGGTCGAGGAATGTGCTTTGAATGAGCTTTGCAGTTGCAGTGTGTACATGGCCTCGTTGAACAATTGTAACATAGTAGAGTTTTTCATTTAAATGTCCGATAAATGACACTGTTCTCACTCACCACAGAACAAGCATTCTTTGTTTAGATGTCAGGATATTCCTATTGCAGAAAAGCTGCCAAAAGGTAGAGATTCCAGTAATGGCTTTTGTGACATGGAGCATCAGACAGCTTAGAAGTGACAGGCATCATGGTAGATGGAAGCTGAATCATTTCATTTATTGGACTTATTCGTCGCCTGTCACCCGAAGGTCTGCAAGTGACTTAAAGCAAATGTAAAAAAGCAATGTGGGGTGGGGGGAGAGAGAGAGTCTTCCAATTGCTTTGTTATGTACTGAGCTAAATCCTAGAATAGGATCCAGAATGCAACAGTCTGATTCGTCTGCAGGAGCCACCCAATCCAGCTCAAGGTGGAAGTGAATCAGCAACCTGATTGGCCTGCAGGAGCCGCCAATCAGGCTCCTGGAGGAGGTGAATCTGCAACCTGATTGGCCTTCTTATGAATTTCTGTACCTATGATATTCAGTAGAAGGGCTTCTGGATTTTTTTCATTTCATTATAAATCATTTCCCAGAAGTCCTTCACTTTCTTACATTAACACCACATATGGTAAAAAGTAGCCTCTTTCTCTTTACATTTCCAGCATTTATTGTCTGTTTTATAAATTTCACTGGTGTTATATACCACCTTTACATCGAGTCCTACCTTCCAGGGAGTTTAGAAAACGTTTGGGGGTTTTTAAGTTTAGCGGGGGAAAGGCAATTAAGAAGCAACGCAATAGGAATTTGTACAATTATTCACAGCATAGAGAAAGTGGGCAGAGGAAAGTTTTGGTCCCACTCTCCTAACACTTGAACTGGGAAGCTGGATGCGGGGAGATCCAGCTCTTCTTCAAAAGACAGAGTCCAACTCTGGGACTCACTCCCCGAGGAGACAGGGATGGCCACTATTATAAGTGATAAGACTGCTCCTTTCCCCTTATGGGGCACCCAAGAGCCCATATAGAGTCCTTTTGTAGGTTCTCTATCGGTAGGAGAGACTAACAGAGGCCAACCAGAGAATATTGAGAAGCAAGGCAGCTAGTAAGCCTGATCTTTATTGATCTGTTGCAACAGGGTGCTCCCCCCACACGCAGCAGAAGGCAGCCTTGAAAACAAACCTTTATCAAATGCAAGGAAACCTCTTTTTCTGCTTATACGTGCAGATCTTCCCAAAATAATATTGATGTACACATGCATTAAGGAATGGAAAATATAGTTTAATTATCCACAAAATGGGTGTGCAATTGTCAGAAAGAAGAGCAGACAATGGTCCTGGTTGTGAATCTGAAAGTTCAAGGTTGGACTATAATGTACCTCAATCACCACTCTGTCCAAAGGCACAAGCCTCATCTTCTACTGGGACACCTCCCCAGCTAGATTTCCATCTCAGAGTCCTGGTGAGAGCACTAAGGAATGGGAGCTGCAACAGGAAAGATCCCACCCTTCCTGCTCAGTCCAGCTTTTGTGGTTGCTCACTCAACGACCATTTCTATGGAGCTGCTTCCTTTCCTCTTCAGGCAAAATTGATGAAATCCAGCTCTCGTTTCATCCTCAGGGTGACTTCCAGAGTGCCCTTTTCGGAGAGGAAAGAGGCCTTCCCGCTCTTGGTATCCACAGGGTGAGGCAGGTGCAAGAGAAGCTTCCTGGGAAGAAAGAAAAGTAGAAGCTGCCATATGAGGAAGGAAGGAAGGAAGGAAGGAAGGAAGGAAGGAAGGAAGGAAGGAAGGAAGGAAGGAGTTTGGACTTGATATCCCACCTTATCACTACCCGAAGGAGTCTCAAAGCTGCTAACATTCTCATTTCCCTTCCTCCCCCACAACAAACACTCTGTGAGGTGAGTGGGGCTGAGACTTCAGAGAAGTGTGACTGGCCCAAGGTCACCCAGCAGCTGCATGTGGAGGAGCGGGGAATCGAACCCGGTTTCCCAGATTACAAGACTACTGCTCATAACCACTACACCACACTGGCTAACGAAGTTACCAGGCACCTCCAACTTTAGGGGCCCAGGCCGCCCCACCCCCCATATTGAGGGGGCCTGGTGCAACATTAACACATGAAGCTGCATTGGCCTGCTGCGGCGAACCTTTTTTAAATTTATGTATTTATTTATACACTGCTTGATTTAAAAAACAAACAAACTTTGATGTGGTTGCAACATGATGCAACAACAACAACAATAACAAAATTGATCCCCACCCAACTGGTTCATGAAGAAGAAGAAGATGAGAAGAAGAGTTTGGATTTGATATCCCACTTTATCACTCCCCTTCAGGAGTCTCAAAGCGGCTAGCATTCTCCTTTCCCTTCCTCCCCCACAACAAACACTCTGTGAGGTGAGTGGGGCTGAGAGACTTCAGAGAAGTGTGACTGGCCCAAGGTCACCCAGCAGCTGCATGTGGAGGAGCGGAGACGCGAACCCGGTTCCCCAGATTATGAGTCTACCGCTCTTAACCACTACACCGCACTGGCGGAAGGAAGGAAGGAAGGAAGGAAGGAAGGAAGGAAGGAAGGAAGGAAGAAAGAAAGAAAGAAAGAAAGAAAGAAAGAAAGAAAGAAAGAAAGAAAGAAAGAAAGAAAGAAAAGAAAGAAGGGAATCTTTGTGGCCAAGGCTGAGGGGGGCCTCTGCCTCAAACATTAAAAACTTCCCATCAGATGCTAAGGAAATAAACATCTATCTGACTTTTAGAAGACATCCAAAGGGAAGTTGGAGGTTTTTTGTGTTTTCAATATTTTGTCAGAAGCTGCTCAGAATGGCTGGGGCAACCCAGTCAGATGGGCGGCATATAAATAATAAAATTGATGTTAGGGGGGCACACAAAGAGTTCAGAAACTCTCCCCACCAAAAACAATAATTTCCTTCCTTCCAGATCTTTGGCAGCCACTGATACCCACTTTCAAAGCTTCTTCCTGCACACAAAGCTTGCGTGCATCTTTCTGAAAGTGCTAGCCAAGACTCAAGGGTGTACTAAGAATAAGGCAGAGAATAGAGAGCATTAAAGGTAAAGGTACCCCTGCCCATACGGGCCAGTCTTGCCAGACTCTAGGGTTGTGCGCTCATCTCACTCTATAGGCTGGGAGCCAGCGCTGTCCGCAGACACTTCCGGGTCACGTGGCCAGCGTGACAAGCTGCATCTGGCGAGCCAGCGCAGCACACAGAAACACCGTTTACCTTCCCGCTAGTAAGCGGCCCCTATTTATCTACTTGCACCCTGCTAGGTTGGCAGGCGCTGGGACCGAGCAACGGGAGCGCACCCCGCCGCGGGGATTCGAACCGCCAACCTGACGATCGGCAAGTCCTAGGCGCTGAGGTTTTACCCACAGCGCCACCCGCGTCCCTATAGAGAGCCTTACCAGACACCAAAAACAGCCAGCCCCTGTCACCAACCCTGAAGTGTCACACTGGAGGTCACAGGCCGGCGCAAAGTCTGCCTTTCTACCCAAGAATCTTCACACTGCCAGTCAGCCGACCAACCAGCGACCTGTGCAAGGTTCATTCCTTGTGTGTTCAGGAGTTCCTTTATGAGCAAGCGGCTGCTGCCAAATTGGGCCAAAATAATTGAGAGGAACTTCCACACCCCCTCCTCCCAGCTTACTTCTCTGGGCTCCGGAGATCAAGAACCTTTTCCTGGATATCAAGGGTAATGTCTGAAGCCTTCGTATCTGGAAGTTTGATTTTAATCTGAAATGAAAAACAGAGGTAGTTACCAGGGAGCACCAATACAGCTCCTTGCTGGGGATACAAGGGACTCTAGGTGAAAGTATTATTAATATTATTATTTATTATTAATTTTAATGATAAATAAGTATTATTAAAATAAGTATTATTAATATTATTATTTATTATTAATTTATTATTAATAACAATAATTTGTATACCACCCTATACCTGTTGGTCTCAGTGTGGTTCACAACATAGTTACAATTTAAAACAATTAGCAATACTAATGTATACAAACTATTCACGAATACACTCCGCAACAAAAGCCCAAAACAAATAGCCCAGCCTGCAAAAACAAAATCCAAATGAATATATAACACTTAAAAACAATTTTGAAGAACCCCACCCCCAAATAAAATGGCACCCAGCCAAGTCAAAGGACCCCTGGACAGTTGTCCAATTGAATTCAATTCATGGGGTGCGGACGAGGGGATTGTTGCTAGTTGGCAGACAGCTTTTCTGGGACATGTGGCCAGCACGACTAAACTTCTAGCTCACGGAAATGCCATTTACCTTGCCGTTTACTTGTGCTGGTATGCTATCGAATGGCTAGGTTGGCTGGAGCTGAGACAAAGCAATAGGAGCTCACCCCGTCAAGCAGATTCAAAGTGCAGACCTTGCGATCAGCAAGCCTAAGAGGCTCCACGGTTTAGTCCACAGCACCACCCACATTCTCGTTAAAACCCCATCCCTGTTAGAACAATGAGCCAAATACAGTGGTAAGTTATTTAAGTATTAGGGTTAAGTATAAGGGTTAAGTATTTAAATCGTTCCGGAGGTCTGTTCTTGACCTGAAACTGTTCTTAACCTGAAGCACCACTTTAGCTAATGGGGCCTCCTGCTGCCACTGCGCCGCTGGAGCACGATTTCTGTTCTCATCCTGAAGCAAAGTTCTTAACCCGAGGTACTATTTCTGGGTAAGCGGAGTCTCTAACCTGAAGTGTATGTAACCTGAAGCGTATGTAACCCGAGGTACCACTGTACATTAAGAGGAAGAGCCTGGAGAGCCTGCTTCTTACCAGCATGTCCTCACAGCAAGCCGTAGACGCATCCTTCCTGCTCATTCCCAGGAACATGTCCTCTGCACTCACATGCTGCTTGAATAATATTTCATATCTGTGAAAGACGACAATGTTCAGCAGCAAGGCTGAAAGCCACTGGGGTGGGGGTGGGGCACCTCTTTTCATCAGCTGCTGCCTGGCAGCCCCTACACTCCCAATGGGGCGGAGCCCGATGCTTTCAGTTCCTGCTCAGCCACTGCAACCCCAAAAAGCAACTGGAGGGAGGTGGACAAGCATTGGCCTCCAGCTGCCAAGCAATTATGTAGAGAGCTGCTTCTGGCTGTGTCCTTCTCCTATCCACAATTCCTTCTTGGAGCCTGAATCTCACAGAGCTTTTCTAACAAATTTCAATTAATTTTCCATTGGGCAACCATTCTCTCTCTCTCTCTCTCTCTCTCTCTCTCTCTCTCTCTCTCTCCCCCCCCCCCCATGCCAATTTATTTACTTTGGAATGAAGCAAATTTGGGAACAGCACGTTCCCTTCCTACGGATTTTAAGAAATGCAAGAACATAGCTGAGTATTGCATTTCAAGCATGGAATGCCCCTAATATAATTAAGCAAAGTAAACTGAGTTATTTCTCTACAAGAAAGAACTTGGCCTCTTGGGAAAAACTGGAAAACAACAATAAACTTCTCGGCATGCTATACTCTAGAAGAGAACCTACGTAAGATGTTATATAGATGGTACCTCACCCCTAGTAAACTTGTAAAAATGTATAAAAAGGGAACCATGTTGGAAATGTGAAGTGATTGAAGGGACATTTATACATATGTGGTGGGGGTGTAAGAAAGCCAGTGTGTATTGGGAGATGATATGCTCAGAACTAAAAAAGATGTTAAGAGTCTTATTTCCCAAGAAACCAGAGATGTTCTTATTGAGTATAGCAGAGGGAGAAATACCCAATACAGTAGTACCTCTGGTTAAGTACTTAATTCGTTCCGGAGGTCCGTTCTTAACCTGAAACTGTTCTTAACCTGAAGCACCACTTTAGCTAATGGGGCCTCCCGCTGCCGCTGCACCGCTGGAGCACAATTTCTGTTCACATCCTGAAGCAAAGTTCTTAACCTGAAGTACTATTTCTGGGTTAGCGGAGTCTGTAACCTGAAGCGTATGTAACCTGAAGCGTATGTAACCCGAGGTACCACTGTAAAGTACTTAGTCTTTTCCTCTATGCAATAACAGCAGCCAGAATAATCTGTGCCCGAGGATGGAAGGACAAAAATAGTCTCGCAAAAGCAGACTGGCAGAATAAGCTAATAGAATACACGGAGCTAGCAGTTAAGATTTGCAGTTAAGGAGATGCAACTTAACAAGGACTAAATAAGAGGGATGTGTGTGGTAACCAAAGAGTGTAATATAAATGACGACAACTGTATAATTGATGTACTAAGATATGTAAAATGTATTTTTTGAAAAATTAAGAGAACTTTGTCTATAGATTTGGTAGCAACAGCTGTTTGAAACAGCAGAAGATTTAATTGCCTCCTTCTCTCTACCAGGACGGTGCCTGCCCTGCCTGTCAGCTGCTCCATAGCTACTCATGTGTTGCAGCAATTTCAATGCAATTTATAAAGCTGCACTCCTAACCCCACTTCCTGACTGGCACGGTATGGCAGCAGCAGCCAGCCAGATGTTAGTCATCAAATCTTGCGACCAGACATCTCCACTTACTCGCAAAAGGCCTGTTGCCTGTGGTGATAGGCAACTGGTGCCCGGTTAATTTCAAACACTGAACCAACCCTTGCAAGACTATTTAAGAGAACTCCCTCATCCAAAGGCAAATCAGAGCACAGATTTGGAAGAGAGAGGCATGTGCTGGCAAGCACTCCTGGCAGGGCATGTGGGCTTACTCAGGCTGTTCCCTGGAGTCCAAGGCATCGTCACTGTACTCGGAATCCTCTGGCACGTCCTCTGCACTCCAGATCTCTTTGCTGTTCCCATATTTCACTTGAGTGGCGGCTGCAAGCAGGAAGACAGAATCACCTGGTTTACCTGTCCTTGCAGAGCACACACAGCTCCCTGGCCTTTTGATACTAGCAGGGCAACAGGCCACGTCTGGCTCATAACACACTCATGGCACAAGGGAGCATCTAAAAGACAGTGTCAGTAAATCAGCAAGCACCTTGGTTTTCAAGTTGTAAATCCCATTAATCACTGGCTGAAATCCCATTAATCAGAGATGTTCATACATCACTACAAATAATGATTTAGTACCTGTTACAATGCCATTGGGGAAATTGCTACTGGTGTTAGAAAGGATGGGCTTATATATAGGCCAGTGCTTTTTGTTGTTGATGATGATCATGGTGTTGTTAATTAAATTTGTATACTGCCCTATACTCATAGATCTCACGATGGTTAACAACATTATTGGTAAAAAAATTAGGTGCCGGTATTCATACATTAAGGGACGCGGGTGGTGCTGTGGGTTAAACCATAGGGCCTAGGACTTGCCGATCAGATGGTCGGCGGTTCGAATCCCTGTGACAGGGTGAGCTCCCATTGCTCGGTCCCTGCTCCTGCCAACCTAGCAGTTCGAAAGCACGTCACAGTGCAAGTAGATAAATAGGCAGGAAGGTAAACGGCATTTCTGTGCGCTGCTCTGGTTCGCCAGAAGCGGCTTAGTCATGCTGGCCACATGACCTGGAAGCTGTACGCCGGCTCCCTTGGCCAATAAAGCGAGATGAGCGCCACAACCCCAGAGTCGGCCACGACTGGACCTAATGGTTAGGGGTCCCTTTACCTTTACTCATACGTTAGTAAGAGTCTTGTGCATTGCTGCAATTCCAAGTTTTATTATTATAAGGCCAGCCTCACTTTAAATAGAGGGAGCTCAAAGAGGATCCATGGACATTCTGTTGCCCAAAGGCTCACAAAACCTTCAACCTGGCTGTATGTGCTCCTTGCAGGCCTCCTGTTAAGGGAGCTACAACAGTGCTGGCCACTGAGTTCACCTCACTCCTCTTTCTGTGTCTTCTTGCCCTATGACAGTGATTACAGGGAGCATAATGGGATCTGAAGGCTGCAGCTGCCTATGCCACCAGGGCTCACAGGGCAGGAACACTGTTGTGTGTTCTGTGTGATGCATGGAGGTGCCTTGCAGCTCTGTCCTTGTTATCGAGTTCACTGATTCCTTCCATGTGTGAGTGGCATCACTTGGGTTTGTTGTTTCAATGGATGCTGAGGGTATCCTGCTGTTTTCAGATTTCCTGAGTGATGCATGGACATGACGCTGCAGGCAACCTTTTGATGGCATATCAGTGATGTCCCTGTGCACCCTGCTTCCCCCCAAAAAAATCTCCTCACTCCTTGCTTTGTGGCATAATGATCAGAGTGTTGGACATGGGAGAGCTGGGTTTGAAACCCCACTCAGCCATAAAGCTCATTGGGTGTCCTAGAGCCAGTCACCATCTAACCTACCTCACAGGCCTAACCTACCTCACAGGGTTCCTGAGAGGATGAAATGAGGAGGAGGTGAACCATGTACACCACCTTGAGCTCCTTGGAAGATAAAGGTGGTAAAAGGTAAAGGTAAAGGTACCCCTGCCCGTACGGGCCAGTCTTGACAGACTCTGGGGTTGTGCGCCCATCTCACTCAAGAGGCCAGGGGCCAGCGCTGTCCGGAGACACTTCCGGGTCACGTGGCCAGCATGACAAAGCTGCATCTGGCGAGCCAGAGCCGCACACGGAAACGCCGTTTACCTTCCCGCTGGTAAGCGGTCCCTATTTATCTACTTGCACCCGGAGGTGCTTTCGAACTGCTAGGTTGGCAGGCGCTGGGACCGAGCAGCGGGAGCGCACCCCGCCGCAGGGATTCGAACCGCCAACCTTTCGATCGGCAAATCCTAGGCGCTGAGGCTTTAACCCACAGCGCCACCTGCGTCCCAACAGCGCCACCTGTAATAAATGTAATAAATGTAATAAATCATTGTAACACCCGGCTTACCTGTGGGCGCTGCTGCCTTTGGGGGGCCAATGTTCCCTGGGCCTGCGCTGCTCACCTGCAAAAAGATTGCATTCAGCCCTTGTCCGTTAGCTGCCCTGAAGAAGGCAGGTCTAAAGCACATTGGAAGCACAGAGGCTTATGAAGATGATGGAATATGCTGAGATGACTAACTGTTAGAATTAAAGATGAGGAAAAAATTCTTGAGGAATGGAAATATTTTGCGGAATTTGTCTTTTAATAGCATGGCTATGTGAAAACATATGCAGCGTTTGAATTATAGCAACAGATGAGAAAGGATAGTTTAGCAAGTTAGAATTAATGTATATAATGGGTAAAATATACCGGTAAGTAATAAAGCAGCTTGATTTGGTTAGAAAAGAACACTATGGAAGGCTGGATGGGAGTTCAATCGATAGGAAATATTTGTTCTGAATGTTGTCTAAAGATATAAGAGCCATTTCCCAATATCTCAAGAGCTGTCACATGGAAGAGGGAGCAAGCTTGTTTTCTCCTGCTCCGGGACGGGGTGGGACTCGAACCAATGGCTTCAAGTTACAAGAAAGGAGATTCCTAATGTTTACATCAGGAAGAACATTCTGACAGTGAGAGCTGTTTGACTATAGAACAGTCTCTACTGGGAAGCTGTGGACTCTCCTTCCTTGGAGGCTTTTTAAACAGAGGTTGGAAGGCCATCTGTCAAGGAGGCTTCAGCTGAGATTCCTGCATTGCTCTTTTTTAAAAAATAAATAAATTGGTTTTACATATTTAAAATTATAATCACACCACATCATATCCACAGTTTAAAGATTCCTCCAAGTCTCTGGACCTTCCCCTCCATGGGTTCTGTTGTTAAACCTTTTCTACTGCATCTTTTTTCAACAATCCAAATTTTTTATCACTCCATTATGTCCATATTTCTCGTTACGTTACAAGTGTTACTGCAGTCCTGCTAATGTTTTCAGCTGCTTTCTCTTCAGATCGTATAAATCTTCCACCTTTTACGAAAGATCCCTGCATTGCAGGAGGTTGGAATAGATGACCCTCAGGGGTCCCTTCCAACTCTACAATTCTAGGATCCTAAAACAAATGGCAAAATCTGAAAATTTAATTTTAAAAGGTCATGTTTAAAGAGAGAAATAAACCCCTGGAGGGGGGAGGGGTCTCACCCAGGACCAGATTTAGGTTTGATGAGGCCCTAAGCTACTGAAGGTCATGGGGCCCTTTATATGTCCAGCTGTCCTTCGTCAAAAACTAATTGTTGCTGTTTTTTGTGTTGAATATATGCTAGATGGTACAGTGGACACTCGGGTTGCAAACGTGATCCGTGTGGGATGCACGTTCGCAACCTGCAGCGTTCGCAACCCGCAGCGGCACGTCTGCACATCCGCGGGTTGCGATTCAGCGCTTCTGTGCATGCACAAAGCTCAATTTAGCGCTTCTGTGCATGTGCGACCACCGAAACCCGGAAGTAACCCATTCCAGTACTTCCGGGTTTCGACACGTCCGTAACCTGAAAAACGCAAACTGAAGCGTATGTAACCCAAGGTATGACTATAATTTATGGACCTAATAGGTATCTAAAGCCATTTGCACAGAACAAAATATGTATTTTTTCAAAGTAATTGTTGAACTGAAATACAATTAAGAAGAAGTATATTAATAGTGAAATATAATTATATTGGGGGGAGAGAGAAAGTGGAGCCCTAAGCTTGTTTAGCATATTTCAACTCTGGCTTCGGTCTGGTGGAACGCTCTGCCTCATGAGACCAGGGCCCTGCAGGATCTGATTTCTTTCCACAGGGCCTGTAAGACAGAGTTGTTCCGCCTGGACTTTGGCTTGGAGCCCATCTGATTCCCTCCCTCTCTCTCTCTCTCTCTCTCTTTTTTTCCCCTTCTTTTCCTTCTCCTCCTGCGATGAGGCTACATTTTAATATTTTAATGTTCCATTATTTTAATGTTGTATTTTATTTTTGTTTTTAAGTTGTAATCATTCATCTTGTTTTTATTATTGCTTGTAAGCCGCTCTGAGCCCGGCCTTGGCTGGGGAGGGCGGGGTATAAATAAAAAATTATTATTATTATATACATAAATCCAGCACTGCTCTCACCCCTATCGCTCTTCCTCCGTCCTCGTCGTCCTCCTCCTCCGGCGGCGAGAGCAACTGGGAGAGAGCCAGCAAGGAGGAGGCCGAGCAGAGACCCAGCTCCGGGGGCTCCATCGCCGGGGCGGCTGCAAGGAAACTCGCAGCAGCGCCCAGAAAGCCAGCCACCGCCAGCGTCTCCCGCGTCGCCACGGCAACGGCCCCACGGCGCCTGCGCGGGTGCAAGGCGGTTGCCGCGCGCCCATTGGCGGAGGAGCGCCAAGACGACATCGGGAGGCGCCGGAACCTCCGCGCGGACGGGCGCTGACATCCGTGCCGTCATAAGGGCGCGCGGCCGAGGAGCGTAACTGCCGCGCAGCGGAGGAGACGCGAGGAGGGAAGAGGAGATTGACAGTTGCTCTTCCCCGGCTTCGCAAGACCCTCTCGCGGACGCAGGAGGCTGCCGTTAGCGCTGAGAGCAGCAGCACGAGGAGGAGGAGGAGAAGGAGCAGGGTTAGAAGCTCAGGTATGGAGTCGAAGTCAATCCGCTTCTTGCGGCGAGATCTGGCATGAGGCGCCCACGGGGGACGGTTCCCTTTGGTCGCTGGAGCCCTTAACTTGACGGGCTGGAAGTAGTGGGTGGGGAGCGTTAGAAATGATGATGATACTACTACTACTACTACTAATAATAATAATAATAATAATAATAATAAGTTATTACAGTGTTATCTTACAGTGTTTTAATGTTGTATTTTAATCATTCATTCATAATCCTTTATTAGGCATAATACACCACACATTAACTAACAAGCATCATATACAGACTGTATAAAATAAGGGCTCAGCGAACACAGTTTATCCCAGTCTTATTCTTAACTCCAAGAAATAAATCGATGAACATAGATAATATAATACAGCATAGCAACATCACCTACCATTAAAAACCATTAATCTTATTTTTAAATTGTATTCATTCGACTTGTTTTTATTATTGCTTGATAGCCGCCCTTAGCTGGGGAGGCCGGGGTATAAATAAAATTTATTATTATTATTATTACCTCGGGTTACAGACGCTTCAGGTTACAGACTCTGCTAACCCAGAATTAGTACCTCGGGTTAAGAACTTTGCTTCAGGATGAGAACGGAAATCGCATGGTGGCAGCAGGAGGCCCCATTAGCTAAAGTGGTACCTCAGGTTAAGAACAGTTTCAGGTTAAGAACAGACCTCCAGAACTTAACCCAAGGTACCCACTGTATTTCTACCTGGCCCATCAGGCTGGGTTTCCCCAGTCACTCTGGGCGGCTTTCAACAGAACATTAAAAACAGAATAAAACTTCAGACGTTAAAAACAGGGAATGATGATGATGATGATTTATTTTGTCTTCCATAAACACGGTTTTAGCAGTGAGTCCATAATTGACTGTGGAGGCCAATTCTGGATCCTCACGTCCTTCCACAGTGGGGACATATGTTTCCGGGTGGGAGTTGATCATGGTGGGGGTTTGCCAAGCGTGCCTTCCTCTTAGCATGTTTCTCCCTTTCGTCCTGAGTTCCAGCGTCTTCAAAGCCCATGACACCTTCGGTAAAGGCTGTTCTCCAATTGGAACGCTCACAGGCCAGTGTTTCCCAGTTGTCGGTCTTTATACTACTTTTTTTTTTAGATTTGCCTTCAGAGAGTCTTTAAACCTCTTTTGTTGACCACCAGCATTAATCTTACCATTTTTAAGTTTGGAATAGAGTAGTCACTTTGGAAGACGTTAATCAGGCACCCGAACAACATGACCAGTCCAACAAAGTTGATGTTGAAGAATCATTGATTCGACACTGGTGGTCTTTGGTGGGCAGTGTTAGAAACTTATATGATGATGTTGGTGATTTATTATGTATATGCTGCCCATCTGACTGGATCCCAACGCAGCATTAAAAACACAATAAAACATCAGCCATTGAAAACTTTCCTAAGGGCTGCCTTCAGGGCTGCCTTCTAAAAGTCAAATATTTGTTTATCTGTCTGACATCTGACGGGAGGGCATTCCACAGAGTGGGTTCTGCTGCCGAGAAGGCCCTTCAGCCATAAAGCTCATTGGGTGCCCTAGAGACCCTATCTGACTGCGGACTGTCTCGCCAGAGTGGTGCATGCTCTGGTTATCTCCCGCTTGGACTACTGCAATGCGCTCTCCGTGGGACTACCTTTGAAGGTCACTCGGAAACTACAACTAATCCAGAATGCGGCAGCTAGACTGGTGACTGGGAGTGGCCACCAAGACCACATAACACCGGTCTTGAAAGACCTACATTGGCTCCCAGTACGTTTCCGAGCACACTTCAAAGTATTCGTGCTGACCTTTAAAGCACTAAACGGCCTCGGTCCAGTATATCTGAAAGAGTGTCTCCACCCCCATCGTTCTGCCCAGACACTGAAGTCCAGCGCCGAGGGCCTTCTGGCGGTTCCCTCATTGCGAGAAGCAAAGCTACAGGGAACCAGGCAGAGGGCCTTCTCGGTAGTGGCACCTGCCCTGTGGAACGCCCTCCCAGCAGATGTCAAAGCAATAAATAACTACCTGACATTCAGAAGACATCTTAAGGCAGCCCTGTTCAGGGAGGTTTTTAATCTGTGATATTTTAATGTATTTTTGGTTTCTATGGAAGCCGCCCAGAGTGGCTGGGGAAACCCAGCCAGATGGGCGGGGTACAAATAATAAATTATTATTATTATTATTATTATTATTATTATTATTATTATTATTAAATACAAGCTTTGAGGAAAATATTTCAGTTCCTTCTCTAAGGGGCATTTAGATTCCCCCTCCCCCATATTTACTGTGGGGTTATCTTTGTAACCAAGCTGGCATTTGCAGAGCTTCTGAAACAGTTTCCCTTTGCTTCAACACCCCACCCCACCCCTCTTGTGCTCTTGGGTTGCTTTGCCCACCGAGATCTCCAGCCTCCACAGATCAGCATCAGCCCTGGAGCCAACAAGACAGCTCTTTTTCTCTGTTTCCTCACAGGAGCACAGCCATCATCATGAGCCAGTTCAGCTTTGGCACACCTGGCACTCCTGGGGGAGGCTTCAGCTTCGGGACTCCGAAAACCGCAGCCAGCACAGCCCCTGCGGGGTTCTCCTTCTCTTCAGCCACCACGGGGGGAGGCTTCAGTTTTGGGACAGCTGCTCAAAACCCAGCAAGCACCCAGCCTGCAGGCCTGTTCTCTTTCGCTCCCCCAGCGACATCGGCACAGACCTCTGGATTCAGCTTCGGCACACCTGCCACGTCGGCACCAGCTGCTGCTGGAAATGTGTTCACACTGGGGTAAGGTTGGCACAATCCCATGTGGGTGGGAGGCTTGTTGAGCCCTAAGGATCAGACGTTCGGCTTCTGAAAACCCAGAACAATTACTTCCGGGTTTTTGGCATTTGAGAACCACGGTACCACTGTGTTGTACAATCTATAGCCTTAGGTGGGGGAGCTGGTGCCCAGGGTGGTTCCCAGCAATGTCACCAAATGGCACCTTAAACCTAGGTTACAGCCACCACAAAGGTGTGTCTAGGCACCATTCCTTCCCATTGGAGATTATTATTATTATTATTATTATTATTATTATTATTATTTAAAGCAACATAGAAATTAAATTATTATTATCAATAATAATAATTTAATTTCTATACTGCTTTATATTTTAAAGCAAACAATCTCAAAGCAGTACATTAACATAAAATAAAACAATGCAGAATAAAACAAATGCAAACTTCCAGGAAAATATGTCAGATCCTTCTCTAAGGGACATTTGGCTTTCCCCATATTTATTGAGCTCCTTAATTTATAGAGCTGCCCCGTAGCAGAAGAACTCCAGGAAACCAGAGTGGTGTAGTGGTTAGTTGGACCAGAACCTGGGAGATCAGGGTTCAAATCCCCACTCATACAGGAAGCCTTGGAGTCATTCACAGCCGCTTAACCTACCTCACCAGATCATTGTAGGGATTAACTGAGGAGGGGGCTGAACCATGTACATTCATACCTTGGTTGTCGAACGCCTTGTGACTCGAATGTTTTGACTCCTGAACTCTGCAAACCCAGGAGTGAGTGTTCTGGTTTGCGAACGTTCTTTGGAACCCGAACGTCCAACGCTGCTTCCGCGTCTTGCTTTTTGAACGTTTTCAGAAGTCGAACAGACTTCTGGAACGGATTCCATTTGAGAACCAAGATATAACTCTACTCCTTGCAGGAAAAGGGTGGGAAATAAATGCAATGAATAAGTTATTCTGCTTACTTGCTTCCAAAAACTGGAGGGGCCAGCCAGATGGAAATGGTCTAAATTGGACCCGCGCCAGTCGCAAAATGCACCTGGTGCCTGGCTAATTCCTAACGCCGGTTGCCAGTCTCCTTGGGCTCAGCTGGAATGGTAAAAATCCTGCGGTAAATGGGCAAACAACCTACCCTGAGACTTTAGTCGGAAATGAAATGATGCAGAAGTAGCAGCAAAAAAATGGCACAAGAGAACTTGGGATGCTTTGAATATCTGCCCAAAATCCACCCTGGACCCTTTTGCTCTTTTTTATTTATTTAGGGGAAATGCCCCCAAGCTGAACTTGAGCAGCACCAACACAACACAATCGGCTGGCATTACGGGGGCGCTTGGGCTCGGCAGCGGCGGACTGGGCACATCCACACCCAGTAGCGCCCCTGCCAGCCAGCCAGTGGCTCCTTCCGGCTTTGTGTTCGGCTCCAACACCGCTACCCAGCCTGCCACAACCGGAGGCTTCAGCTTTGGAGGTGTGGGAACAACGCAGGCTGCAGCCCCCAGCTTCAGCCTTGGCTCCATAGGGAATACGACGCAGCAAGCAGCACCTGCCTCCACTGGCTTGGCGTTTGGAGTTCCTGCATCCGCGGCCGGCCCTACTGCAACCACGGTATCCACAGTGCAGCCAGCTGTGGCATTTGGCCTTGGGGCACAGACAACAGGTGAGACGCCAAGCCCTGTGCAAAAGCACTTCTAGCAAGGCAGAGTTTCTTTGTAGACAAGTTGCCTTGCAAGCTTGCCCTCCATATGCAAAGTTAGGTAATTGTATATAGGTGAAGGGCTGAGTCATAATGCAGCTGTGTCTCACGTTGCCCCAAAGATGCTATTCTACTCAAGCACAGACTGGAGAAGGAATTTAAGGTGATAACTGCTTCTCTTAACCATTCTCTGTTCCAGCTCCAGTTTCAGGCTTTGGGCTGCTGACATCAACACCTGCCACCTCTGCCTCCACAGGAACGCTCAGTCAGGGGCCAGCCTTGTCCTTTGGAGCGAAACTTGGAGGTAGGCGATTGTGCCTCGGGAAGGGGGAAATTGGGCCGTTCTTGCTAAGAAGTGAAGTGAGAAAGGGCAGGGCAGTTGTGCTGGTGTCTATCCTTGCTTTGCTGGCCTTCTAAATTAACTCTGAAATACCTTGGCACAGTTGGGCCTTTCTCCTCACTCTCTGTTTCAAGCTCCAGACCTTCCCCTCCGAATCCTGCCTGTTCCCTTTTGTGCTTATACACACACACACACACACACACACACACACACACACACTCCGGCCAAGCTGATCTGCCACAGCTGCCTTTTGGTTCCTTTCCTCCCCGTGTTTTGCTTCTGCTCTTGGACACGCTCTGCCCGCCAAGCTGCTGCTGCTGCTGCTGTCATCTCACCACTGCTGCTTCCCTGTCCTCCTCTGAACAACCACCGCCCATTCTTTTTCTTCAGTTGCTGTTTAACTTCTCCTCCCGCATCGCCACAGCTCCTTCACCAAGTTTTGCCATAGCCTTGTGCCTTTGCATAGTGTGTCTGGGAGTAGATGGTTCTCCTCTTTGTACAGCACCTAGCACACAGGGACTGGCATAGCAGCAGTGGTGGCGGCAGCTGCTTCCCCTACTTGGCCATAACAGGGGGGCAGGGGCTGTGAGAACTTCCAGTTGCCTTCGACTTCCTGGAAAACTGCTCCGCCACCAGGCCGACTCTGTGTCTTCCTTGGCCTTGTGGACGGGTGCATAGAATCATAGAACTTCACAGCTGAAAGCGACCATGAGGGTCATCAAGTCCAGCCCCTTTCAATGCAGGGATCTTTTGCCCAACGTGGGGCTTGAACCCACAACCCTGAGATTAAGAGTCTCATGCTCTTACCAGCTAAGTATCTTCCGTGAGGAAAAGTGTGTTCTCCTCCTCCTGGTTGTAACTGAACCCCAGAATGCGTCTCTTCCCCGAAGCAGGTACAGCGGCAACTTCCACGGCGCCTTCTACCACAGCTGTGAACTCCATCCTCGGGATGTCCGGGCCAACGTTGTTTGCGTCCATTGCAAGCTCTTCCGCGCCAGCCTCGTCTGCTACTGGCCTCTCACGTAAGCGACTAGGGCCCTGCCTCCCTTCTTGATGGGGAAGTGGGAAGAGTGGGGCTTGGGCAGCCTTGGCTCTGCCCACTGCCTGCTGATGGTGCAAAACGGACCACTTCTCTCTCCCCCTCAATCCAGGATATTTTGTACTCCACCAGGTTTTGCCTAAAGGTCCGTTGCGCCAAACCACTTAACTGCCGGGGCTGGTTTTTTGAGCAGGAGGCAGCCTTGCCAAGCTGCACTCAGGAGCTTCTTGTTTTCTTCCTTCTGTAGTTGGTGTCACCTCAACGGGGACGGCACCTGCTGGGACTTTAGGGTTTGGCGCAAAAGCCCCTGGGACGACAGCAACAGCACCCACGGCCACGGCGACTGCAGTGGGAGGAGCCCCCGCAGCAACCAGTAAGGCTCAGAAAAGAAAATAGGAGGGAGGGAGGGAGGGAAGGCAAGGATACACACAACTGCCACTGACTTTTGTCTCCGGGTATATAATAATAATTTATTATTTGTACCCCGCCCATCTAGCTGGGTTTCCCCAGCCACTCTGGGCGGCTTCCAGCGGAGATGAGAAATACACTAAAATAATCATATCATAGAGTTGGGAGGGACGATGCAGGTCATTTAGTCCAACCCCCTGCAATTCAGGAATCTTTTGCCCAACATGGGGCTCGAACCCATGGCCCTGAGATCAAGAGTCTCCTGCTCTACCGACTGAGCTATCAGGTAGAATGTTGCAGGCACCGTGGAGTTCTTGCTTGCTGTCGTTATATTATTTGAAGGGCTCTGCAGCTTTCACAATTCATGAAGCACATAAAGCTGTTTACATTGCTATGATCAGCTTCACGGAACAGAGCAATTCAGCATCGAAACAGGGATTAAAAAAAACAAAAACGTATTTTAACCCACGCTAGAAACTTGGTGAAATGAAAAGGTCTTTCCTGAAGCTTGGAAGAAGGAGCCGGTGGAATCTTTCTAGGCAAGGAGTTGCATGGTTCCAAGGTTCCACATTAGGAAGGGCCCTGCCTCGCATCCCAGTTAGCCGTGCTCCTGGAAGGGGGTGTTGTACATAGCAGAGCCAGCAAGGTTGAAAGCTGCGGGTAGGCAAGATTACGTTGCAGACAGAGCTGGCAACTTCAAATATACTGGTTCTATACCATTAAGGGCTTTGCAGGTCAAAGCCAGCAGTAGCAGGAAACGAGGGAGGATGCTGTAGTTGAAGTGGAACTGTGTGTGTATGATGGATTGTCCACAAAGCAGACTCCAGAAGTCTGTCTGGCTCGCATCTTTTTGTACTAGGTCCTGCCTGGGCCACTGATGGTTCTGGAGTTCATGCAGCATTGAGTAACACAGCACTGTCTGCACGTGAACTGGAGGGTCAATCACTCTTCTTCCTCCTGCTGCCAAAGCTGGAGACTCTGAAGAAAAGGGATTCCTGAGCAGGGCAAGTGGGTGGTATTTGCACCCCAGCCCCAAATTTTCCATGTCAGAAATGCTCCTTCATCTGCTGATACCTCCTCTCTTGGCATTGCGAAAATGATTGCTAACGAGGTGGAGTGGATATTTTTCTTTTAATTAGTTGTTATTAACTATTTTTTGTGTGTGTTGCGAAACAAACAGATGAACAGGGAAAGGTACATCTGTCATCAGTTCACAGAGTCTTTTTAACAGTTAGTGAGAGACACTTGTCATAGACCAGTGTTTCCCAAACTTGGGTCTCCAGCTGTATTTGGACTACAATTCCCATCATCCCTAGCTAGCAGAACCAGTGGTCAGGGATGATGGGAGCTGCAGTCCAAAAACAGCTGGAGACCCAAGTTGGGGGAAAAGAGGCAGATTGAGAGGGAGAGCAGGAATCTATTGCCTACTGTTAGTGTAGGGGGTTGTGTCTATATCACATGGGAAGGTCCTTTGTTTATATATTTTTTTGTCTTTATTGATAATGCAAGAGGGGTCCCGAGCTCCGTTGGTTGCATTCAGTGACAAGTGGGCACTATTGAGATCAGCTATAGGAGAGGTTGTGGTTTTTCACTTGGCCACGGAGCATGCTGGGCAGGCAGCCTTGGCAGCCTCCTCTTCCCATCCCTGGCTCTTCCATCGCTGCTGAGCTCAGGCCCAGGAGTCTCCCATCCTGGGACCAGCTCCAAGCAGGGACTCTGTTGCCCTGCATCCCTGCTGTGGTTTGACCCAACATTTGTTTTCTCTGCAGGTATTGCCTCCACCCCAAGTACGGGATTCATGCTGAACCTGAAGCCTCTATCCACCACTGCTACAGTGGCCTCCACGTCCACTGCGGGCACCACAACAGTCACGTAAGTTCCCTGCGTGTTCCACCCCATCGTTCATCCTGGACACTGAGGTCCAGTTCCAAGGATCTTCTAGCGGTTCCCTCCCTGCGAGAAGTGAGGTTACAGGGAACCAAGCAGAGGGCCTTTTCGGTAGTGGCACCCTCCCTGTGGAACACCTTTCAGATGTCGAGGAGATAAAGAACTACACAACTTTTTTTTAAAAAAAACTCACAACATTTTTATTGATTTTACAAATACAAAGCACAAATAAACACAAACTGGCAAAGATATATCTGTATAGAGTCTCTGAATCTCGGGACTTCCCTCCATGGAGTCTCATTTTAAGAACCTGCACCTGCATATTCATAAGTACTCCAATTATTATATCAGGCTATATTATCCATAGTATTTTTACACTACAAATGAATCAAAATCTTGCTCTTGTTTCCGTCTGCTTACAGTGGTCTCCTAAATAGCTTATAAAAAATTCCCTTTCTTTTGTAAAGTTTTTGTGCTTCTGGTTTCTGAGTTTTCTAGTCTGCTTTGCCATCTCAGCATAGTCCATCAGCTTGATTTGTCATTCTTCTCTGGTAGGGACTTTTATCTTTAACTCAGAGTTGGGAAGAACTACACAACTTTTAGAAGGCATTGAAAGGAAGTTTATAATGTTTGTAATTCTAATAAGTTTATAATCAGGAAGTTTATAATGTTTGATGTTTTATTAAGCTTTTATACATACTTGAAGCTGCCCGGAGTGGCTGGGGAAACCCAGACAGATGCGTAGAGTATAAATGTTGTTGTTGTTGCTGCTGCTGCTGATGATGATGATGATTCCCATATGCTAGGCAAGCCATGAGTTTGGGGGGTGTAGAATGGAGTCCCCCCACGGAGGCAAGGCATAGCAGTTTGCTGGATGCAGGTCTCCCTCCTTGAGCCCCGCGTGGGGGTGGAGCTGTGGGCTGGCTCAGCTCTTTTGCCACCCAGCACACTCCTCCTCTCTTTGCAGGGCTCCCCCGTCGATGACCTACGCCCAGCTGGAGAGCCTGGTTAACAAATGGAGCTTGGAGCTGGAGGACCAGGAGAAACACTTCCTCCAGCAGGCCACCCAAGTCAACGCCTGGGACAGGAAACTGATTGAAAACGGGGAGAAGGTAGGGACCCATTCTGCCGGCAAGATTCTTTTTAGGGAGCTCTGCTGCCTAGGTCAGAGGGGGAGCTAAGGTATCGCCTCCTGTGCCCATGCAGGGGCTGGCTGTAACTAAGATTCCTCTTTATACAGTGGTGCCCCGCAAGACGAATGCCTCGTAAGACGAAAAACTCGCTAGACGAAAGAGTTTTCTGCTTTTTGAGTCGTTCCGCAAGACGAATTTCCCTATGGGCATGCTTTGCAAGACGAAACGTCTTGCGAGTTCTTGCGAGTTTGTTTCCTTTTCCTTAAAGCCATTAATAGCCGCTAAGCCGCTAATAGCCATGCTTCGCAAGACGAAAAAACCACAAGACGAAGAGACTCGCGGAACGGATTAATTTCGTCTTGCGAGGCACCACTGTACACAATTTTAACCTTAACAGAACAGTAACATTATTAATATTATTTATTTATTTTAGTTTAAATACCACCCTTCATCGAAAGATCACAGGGCAACATTAAAAACACATTACAGAACATCAGTGATTGAAACATAGTAAAGAGCATATGTCTGAGTCAAAGCAAGTATTTAAAACGTTGAAATAGCCATTAAAATAAGCAGTCAACTGAAAACAGATCAAAACACTTGTCAACATTCTGCAGGCTTCGGTGGGCTTGCCTAAGTGAAAATGTTTTTAGCAAGGACTGAAAACAGTACAGCGAAGGGGGTGTCCCTGGTGTCAGGGTGCAGGGCGTTCCAAAAGGTGGGTGCTGCCACATGGAAAAATGGAATGTTCTGTGGCACTTATAATGGTGCCAGTTCTGCTGATGGAAGCGGCTGAGTGGGCACATGGAGGGCAAGTTGATCTCATAGGTAAACTAGTCCTAAGTTGTTCAGCATTCCTATCAGTGAACAGTGTTAGTTAATAGTGTTAATATTAGTTTATAAACCCTGAACTTGGCCTGGTAGCAGATCAGCAACCAGAGCAGACCTCTGACCCCCAGGTGTTACATTCTGCCAAGGCCTCATTCCTGTCAGCAATCGTGCTGCAGCATCCTTCACTAACTGCAGCTTCCGTATCCATCGTGAAGGATGCCCCACAGGGAGCGTGTTGCACTAACTCCTTTTTGCTTTCAGCCAGTTCTTTTCTAGTGTTCCTAAAGCCCTGATTTCCCACTGTACCTCGAAAAAGATTGGGGCTTTTATTGTCACTTATAGATTCCTGTCCCACTTTGTAAACCCTGTCTCTGTCTTATAGATCACGTCTCTGCACCGAGAAGTGGAAAAAGTGAAACTGGATCAGAAAAGGTAGAGGGAAAGGGGGCTGCATAGCATGTTATTGGCGGGAGGTTGAGTACTGTGAAGGAAAGGTCTGAGCCCCCCTCAGTCCCACAGTCATAATTTATATGCCACCCATCTGACTGGGTTTCCCCAGCCACTCTGGGCGGCTTCCAAGAAATAATTGCAAAACCACAGTAAACCAAAACACATTAAAAACTTCCCTGTACAGGCCTGCCTTCAGATGTCTTCTAAAAGTCAGGTAGTTGTTTATTTCCTTGACATCTGATGGGAGGGCGTTCCGCAGGGCGGGCGCCACCACCGAGAAGGCCCTCTGCCTGGTTCCCTGTAACTTTGCTTCACGCAATGAAGGAGCTGCAGAAGGCGGTTCAAGTGCCAAGAAAGGAGATTCCAGCTCAACATCAGGAAGAACTTTCTGACAGTGAGAGCTGTTCAACAGCGGAACAGACTCCCTCGGGAGGTGGATGGCCATCTGTCACGGATGCTTGAGTTGAGATTCCTGCATTGCGGGGGGTTGGACTCGATGACCTTCAGGGTCCCTTCCAACTCTACAGTTCTGTAATACTGATTTAGATGTGAAGCTGTCTTGGGCAGGGAGCCATTCCTCAGAAGCACTTCCTCTCCACACCTTCTTTCAGCGCCAGCTAGTAGAGATGTCAGGGTCTTTTTAGTTTTCTGTAATACAGTGGTACCTCGGGTTAAGAACTTGACTGGTTCTGGAGGTCCATTCTTAACCTGAAACTGTTCTTTACCTGAGGTACCACTTTAGCTAATGGGGCCTCCCACTGCCGCCACTGTGTGATTTCTGTTCTCATCCTGAGTAAAGTTCTTAACCCGAGGTACTATTTCTGGGTTAGCGGAGTCTGTAATCTGAAGCGTCTGTAACCCGAGGTACCACTGTACAGGGGTGGGGCGCAGGATCTAGCCCATTCTTATTATTACTGCCAGACTTTCAGAAGACATCTGTTTAGGGAAGCTTTTAATGTTTGATGCATTACTGTATTTTAATATTTTGTTGGAAGCTGCTCAGAGTGGCTGGGGAGGCCCAGACAGATGGGCGGGGTATAAGCAATAAAATTATTATTATTATTATTATTTATTATTATCCTCACCTCCCTCCTCCTCCTGCCTATCAAATCACATTACAATTATGCCAGGTGACCCAAAGTAACCATTTTCTTCCCTGTGTGTGCTGGTACCTGAAGAGGAGGCCCTTTGGCGTCCTCAGGTTGACTTCAGCCATAAGTGCAAATATATTTTTGGCTAACCTGCCTGAATTCTACCTGAGTGCCTCTCCCGGACAATGCTGCCACATGTTGCCTGCTTATCTAACCTCCCTCCCTTTTTTCTTTCTATAGGTTGGACCAAGAACTAGATTTCATTTTGTCCCAGCAAAAGGAGCTGGAGGACTTGCTGATGCCCCTGGAAGAGTCTGTAAAGGAGCAGAGTGGGACCGTCTACTTACAACATGCAGATGAGGAACGGGAGAAGACGTAAGACGATGCCAGGGATGGCAGTGGGGCTGGTTGTGTGGGCTGCGGGTGGTCCCCGGATAGACAAGTTTAAAAATAAAAAGCAAAGGTTTGGAGGTCTACTGTGGAGATCAGCCTATGTTGAGCCATTCTAAAGGGGGAAATTTGCTTTCTGGATAATTCTGAGCATGTGGGCTGGGAGGTGGGTGCTGTTCTGCAATTCCTGCAGAGTCCACTTTTAAGCCAGAAGACCAAGCTGTCTCCTAAGGGTGTTTCTGCTCAATCCCTGACATTCACAGGTCTAACTGAAAGTATTGACAAGATTAGAGTCCACTGGGAAACCCAGCAGCTGCCCTCAATCGTCACAGTTTCACACAGTTCCATGGGAGAAGCTTAAGGGTCCCTCATGGCAGCCAAAGAGCCTTTAGGATTCCCCCCCCCCAAAGTGTTTGGCCTTGGCTTGGCAGGCTCCCTGGGGCGAGAGAAGGAGGGAGATTGATATCTGTGACAACATGTTTTCCTGTGCTGCAGGTACAAACTGGCAGAGAACATTGATGCCCAGCTGAAGCGCATGGCCCAAGATCTGAAAGATATTATTGAGCACCTGAACACCTCTGGAGGTCCTGCTGACACCAGTGACCCGGTGAGTACAAACTGGACGAGATGCATGGGAGGAGGAGAGGGCCAAGAGCCTCTCTAAGGATGCTCCTTCCTGGTTTATGAGGACCGCTCTGTCGTGCTTTTCCCCCTCCAGGCAGCTATCTGTCACTGTGGCCTTGTTTAGCAATGCTTTTCAGCACAGTCAGGCTTCAGGAGCAGGAAACCCCGTTCTTCAAGGCTGGCCTGCTTTGCTTTCACCCGACTCATAGAATTGTAGACTTGGAAGGGACCCTGATCTAATCCAGCCCCCTGCAAGGCAAGAACCTCAACTGAAGCATCCAAGGAAGGAAAATCCACCACCTTCCATCCCACAGTCAAAACAGCTATCACAGTCAGAAAATTATTCCTGATGTTGAGTTGGAATCTCCTTTCTTGCAACTTGAAGCCATTGCTTCAGGTCTTACCCACTGAAGAAAACAAGCTTGCTCCCTCTTCCATGGAACAGCCCTTGAGATATTTGATGATGGCTCTCCTATCTCCTCTCAGTCTCCTCTTTTCCAGGCTAAACATACCCAGCTCCTTCAACCACTCCTCATACGGTTTAGTTTCCAGACCCTTGATCATCTTGGTTGCCCTCCTCTGCACACCTTCCAGCTTGTCAGGATCCTTAAATTGTGGTGCCCAGAACTGGACACAGTATTCCAGGTGTGGTCTGACCAAGGCAGAATAGAGTGGGACTACGGCTTCCCTTGATCTGGACACCAGACCTCTGTTGATGCAGCCTAGAATACAATTACCGTAGCTTGTTTTGTTTTGTTTCTGCTGCTGCATCACATTTTCAGACCACACCTAAGAGCTGTTTGACAGTGGAACGCTTCTCTCGGGAGGTTGTGGGCTCTCCTTTCTTGGAGATTTTTAAACAGGTTGAATGCCCGTCTGTCACGGATGCTCTAGGTCAGATTCCTGCATTCCAGGGGGTTAGAATAGATGACCCTCAGGGTCCCTCCCAATTCTATGATTTCAAGGATGGAGTCCTATCTGCCTTCAGCAGATCACACCACCAGCCTTGATGTGCCTTAACAAGACGGGGGGTGGATGGATTTTAGTACCCTTGGACACCAAGACATCATCTGTGTGGATTTGCCTTCCTCTTCCACCCACATTTGTGCCTCGCAGGACCCAGCGGCGTAGCGTGGGTTGTCAGCACCCGGGGCAAGGCAAGTAATTTGCGCCCCTAACCTGCCGCCGCTGCCAGCTTCTTCTTGCTGCTGCCTGGGCTGGGGTATTTACGGTAAGGTAGCCACGGCGGCGGTGGCAGGTCCGTGTCAGGTGATCTGAGGCGAGTTGCCGCTGGCGCTGCCGCCCAAACGACGCCGCTTGCCCGGAGGAGGAGGAGGGCAGAGAGGCGAGGAAAATGCAACATGGCCCAGCAGCTGCAGCAGCGGCAGCGGGGCTGTGAGGAGGGGCTGCCTGGCGCGCCCTCTGCGGCCCTGACGCGCAGCGAGCGCTGAGAGCCGCTGCCTGCCGGACGCCTTCAGCCCGGACGTGCGCACAGCTCGGCAGTTCCGCAAGACATGGGGCTCTGCTACAGCCTGCGCCCGAGGCTCTTCGGCGACTCCGGAGGCGGCAAGCGCCCCCCCCCGATGTTGCGCCCGGTGCGGCTGGCCCCCCCTGCACCCCCACGCTACGCCACTGGCAGGACCAACACATCCATCTCTGCAGTCCCAGGCAGGGCTCTGGGCTCTCCCACCGACAGCTGAGCCACTCAGAGCAGGAAAGGGACTACTGCCAACCTGCCATTTTGGGGCCAGAGTACACTGCTACCTGCCTGGGCTGGGCAAAGGCCTTTTTAAATCATGGCAGTTACGGCGCTCGGTTTCCCTTCCGATGGTGCCGTTCCTAGCTCAACTCTTCCTGCAGAACATCAGCATCCTTCCGTCTTGAAAAATGACTGCCGGCGTGAGTGCTGATCTCGTGGTCTTTGCAGGGCTTCGAGAGATCCAGACCAGGTTCAGCAACTAATGACATTTTCTAATCTCTTCCAGCTTCAGCAGATCTGCAAGATTCTGAATGCACACATGGACTCCCTCCAGTGGATTGATCAGAATTCAGGTATTTGGCACTTTTCCTTATTAGGGAGTCGTAGGGTCCTTCCTTCAGTTTTAAGATGAACTGCTTTGAGGCAGGTTGGCTAGGGAGAGAGAAGGAAGGAAGGAAGCACCAAGGTGGGAAAGGAGCAGTCCTTGTCCTAGAATCATAGAGTTCAAAGAGACCCTGAGGATCATCTAGTTCAGCCAGGGAACTAGACAGGGAAATATGCAGCTGTCCCATACGGGGATCAACCCCTGTCACCTTGATGTTATTATCACCGTGCTCGAACCTACTGAGCTATCTGCTTGGCACATGTTGAGATCCTCTGCAGCAAACATGGCAACCGCTGGGGGGTGGGAATCGCAGCCTCATATTTGGGGGGGGGGGGGAAGGATCCATTTTGTGGGTCTCCAGACTGCGAAATCCATCTCCTGCTCAGGTTTTCGGAGCTATCTGTTGGCTGTTGTGTTGTTTATTTGTTTAATTTGCATCCCGCCCTTCATCCAAAGATCACAGGGCAGGCCACCGCATAAAAACATAAGAAAGAAAATGCATAATGCAAACCAAAGCAAGTCAAACCAATAGCCCCCTTCCCACAAGGCAGGGAAGGAGGGCCAGCACAACAAGGAGTATAGGTCCATCTAGTTTAGTGTCGTCGACACTGACTGGCAGCAGTTGTTCTCCAGGATTTCAGGAAGCGGTCCCTCCCAGCCCCACGTGGAGACGCTGCAATTGGGGGCTGAACCCCAAGACGGGTGCTCTGCACGAGTGAGCCTACCACACACTATTCCAGTGAATTTGCCTGTGGGAGAAAATGCAATTTGCCATGGAGCTACAGCCCAGTGCAGCTTGAGATTCCTAGTCCAGACTTAGCTGGTAGGGGGTGGCTGCTGCCTTATTAGAAACACACCCCACTCAGCCCCATTGTTCTTCCAGCGAGGGAGGGGGAGGGAGCGACTGCTGAGCCACAGGCGGGCAGAGTCTGCTCTGCCAGGGGTGCACGCTGGGAGGCTCAGCCCTCTGACATTCTCCTTGTTGTCATTCCACCTTCAGCCCTGCTGCAAAGGAAAGTAGAGGAAGTGACCAAGGTTTGCGAAAGCCGCCGCAAGGAACAGGAACGCAGCTTCCGGATTACGTTTGACTGACTGCCTCGTCGCCGGGGAGCGGGGGGGATACTCGCAAAATGCCCAAATGTTTTGTTACTAGCTGAGTTTTGTGTTTGACAATAAAGGCCTTTTCTGTGCAGAACTGTGTGGCCAGAGGAGTTACTGGGTGTAGGGTTTCCTCTCTCTTCTGCTCCCAGGTGTGGACTGAGCATTGATTGTGCTCATCTCATGGTGGTGGGTTCGAGCCCCACATTGGACAAAAGGTTCCTACATTGCAGGGGGTTGGACTAGATGACCCTTGGGTCCCTTCCAACTCTACAATTCTAAAATTCTACTCTGCAGTTTCAAGGGGCAGAGCGGGTGCTATTTTAAGCCCCGGAGCCTTAGAGCATGGCTGGCTAACCCAGATCTGAAAAGTCAAGGCCCACACTAACAAAATGGTAGAGTTGGGATTCATTTAGCCCAACCCTCTACAATGCAGGGAACTTCTGAGCAATGTGGGGCTGGTACCCACAGCCCTGAGATTAAGTCTCATTCTCTGCCAACTGAGCTATCCCAGCTGGACCCAAACATCAGGCCAATCACCATTGATGGTGATTATTGTTATTACTGTTTATTAAATTTATATACTGACCTTCAAGAGAGCTCAGGGCCGTTTGCAACATAGAACATTGATTCCTGTATTCCAAGGGGTTAGGCTAGATGACCTGTGTTATCTCTTCCCACTCTACAAATCTGTGAACAGATGATACTAAAAACGACAAACACACAAATTTGCAGATGACACCAAACTGGGAGGGGTGGCTAACACCCCAGAGGACAGGATCACACTTCAAAACGACCTTGACAGATTAGAGAACTGGGCCAAAACAAACAAGATGAATTTTAACAGGGAGAAATGTAAAGTGTTGCACTTGGGCAAAAAAAATGAGAGGCACAAATACAAGATGGGTGACACCTGGCTTGAGAGCAGTACATGTGAAAAGGATCTAGGAGTCTTGGTTGACCACAAACTTGACATGAGCCAACTGTGACGCGGCAGCTAAAAAAGCCAATGCAATTCTGGGCTGCATCAATAGGAGTATAGCATCTAGATCAAGGGAAGTAATAGTGCCACTGTATTCTGCTCTGGTCAGACCTCACCTGGAGTACTGTGTCCAGTTCTGGGCACCACAGTTCAAGAAGGACACGGACACACTGGAACGTGTCCAGAGGAAGGCAACCAAAATGGTCAAAGGCCTGGAAACGATGCCTTATGAGGAACGGCTAAGGGAGCTGGGCATGTTTAGCCTGGAGAAGAGGAGGTTAAGGGGTGATATGATAGCCATGTTCAAATAAATAAAAGGATGTCGCATAGAGGAGGGAGAAAGGTTGTTTTCTGCTGCTCCAGAGAAGCGGACACGGAGCAATGGTTCCAAACTACAAGAAAGAAGATTCCACCTAAACATTAGGAAGAACTTCCTAACAGTAAGAGCTGTTCGACAGTGGAATTTGCTGCCAAGGAGTGTGGTGGAGTCTCCTTCTTTGGAGGTCTTTAAGCAGAGGCTTGACAACCATATGTCAGGAGTGCTCTGATGGTGTTTCCTGCTTGGCAGGGGTTTGGGCTCGATGGCCCTTGTGGTCTCTTCCAACTCTATGATTCTATGATTCAATCATTGCTTTAATAGGCTGTAGACTGAGCAATTGTCCAAAGGCCTGGGAGAAGAGGGACGTTTTCGCCAAGTGCTGAAAGATATGCAATGGAGGCAAAGCCCCACTGGGGAGAGTGTTCCGCAAATTGGGAGCCACCGCAAGAAAGGCCCTTTCTTGTGATTCAGGGATCGCAGGGTCTAGGTCAGTTCCTATGGGAAGAGGCGGTCCCAGAACCGTTGGAGCTTCAGGGCCCCCACAATGCAGGTCCGCCCCTGCCCCCACCCTAATGTGAAACCCTCTCATCCCTGCTAGCCAGAGCTGCAGCTTTTGGGGATGGAGGGTGTCCCAATGGGATGGGATGGGGGGTTGCAGCGTGCTTCATCTGCAAGGCCTAGCAGTGCAGAGTCAGGTCCTGTCTCCAGGAACATGTATAGGGATTGCCAACTTTAAAAAAAAAAAGGGAGGGGTGAATGTAATGTAAAAGTGCTGTCTAACAAGGATGAGAAAGTAAAATCCTCAGTGATACACTAGGCAATAGATATTGGTCATAATATAGACATGAAACCATGGGAACGATTGTGGAATATGGATATAAAATTGACAGCATACTATGGTTTAAGAGAAAATTATATAAAAATGTTATATCGATGATATCTAACACTGAGTAAATTGGCAAAAATGTATAAATCTAAATCAAATAAGTGTTGGAAATGTAAAAAGAAAGGTTATTTTTATCATATGTGGTGGTTTTGTAATAAGGTTAGGGCTTATGGGAAATTATTTATACTGTAATGAAAAGGATGTTTCAAATAATGTTTGTAAAAAACCCAGAAGCTTTTCTTTTGGGAATTATAGGGACAGAACTACCTAAACTGTATAGAAGCTTATTCATGTATGCTACTACAGTGGCAAGAATGTTACTTGCCCCAAAATGAAAAGCAGCAAAGGAAGAATGGATACAAAAACTTACAGCGTATGCAGAAATGGCAAAACATACCGGAAGAATTAAGAAATAAAGATAACAAAACTTTTAATAAAAAGAATGGAAATGGATTATTGAATATTTACAGATATAATTCTAAACAGAGAAGAACATTGGCATTATTAGTGTAATAACCTAGTTTTATAAGCGTATATATTTAAGTTAATTTGTGTTCAATATGTATTTTGTAGTTGACCTTTGTAATTTTTTTTTTGAAATCTTTATAATTTTTTAGTTTTCCGTTAATTATGTTGCTTTGTTTTATTGATGTTTTAATATTCTGTAAACCGCTTTCAGATTTTTCGTAAAAATATAAAGCGGTATAGAAATGAAATGAAATATGCAGAAGACGTTAAAAAGAAATTTTAGGAACCGCAGAAAGAGGGAAGGAAGTCGAGTTTTGAAATGTAAAGATGACTGTAAAATGTAGAAACCTGAAAAGCACAAATCATTTTGAAAAAAGACGTGTAAACTTGCAAGCGGCTCGACGGGTCTTCTAGTCCAAACCCCACAGCAATGCCCATCAACTTGGGGGGCGGCTGCACCCTCACATATTTTATGGGGTCGCCGTAAGGGCGGGGGGGGGGGATGGGCTCTCCCCTCTCCTGCCCGCTCAGAACGACATTTCCCAGCAGCCACCGCGCCCCGCCCCGCTCCCTTTCCTTCCTGCTCCGCGCGGCGCCTCCTGGGAGTTGCAGTCCGAGGAGTTTCCGTTGGTGCCGTTGAAAGCTATGAGGAGGTAAGGGGGTGGGGGGCGGGAAGTTGCTGCGACCCCCGAGGGGAGTTTTGGGGGTGCATGTGTGGGGAGAGGGGGGTCGCCATCCCTCCCCTGCCTGGCTCTGCTTCCCACAGCGGCGTGTGGGTCTCCGGCGTCGCCTCCTTCTCCTCCCCGCGCCCCTTTGCTGCCCCCTTTACTTGGGGGGCTCAGGGTGAGGTGCAGCCCGACGGGACCCTGTGGGGTTTGTGGGGTCCCCGAAAGGCGCAGCAGCATCCCGGCAGCTTCCGAGGCGAGGGAGAAAGGAGAAAAGCCGTTTTGGGGAGAAGGAAGCTGCCCCCCAAGTTGAAGGGTTCCCGCCCCAGAGAAGGTGGTCCTTAAATGGCCAGCTGGCCTGGAGGCGCCGGCCTTGCAGCGGGTTGGGCTAGATGACCCTCGGGGTCCCTTCCAACTCGACCGTTCTGTGACTCCTGAAACCCAAAAGGGCTCCATCATAGCAGTGCCCTGTCCTTCCTTGGAGTGGGGGGGGGTGTATGTACCAGGGTAGATTTGATTTAAATCAAATCAATTTAAATCACTAGTCAGTAAGATTTCATTTAAATCTCTTTTTTTTTACAGAAAGATTTATTCTTGCTAGTATAATCTTAATATTTACTTCCTTTTTATACATTTTTATTAATTTTGTAACATATCGTTTCCTTTTTTATAGAATATTTATTAAGTTTTTTAAAATATTACAATAAAAAAAGAAAAAGAAAAAAAGAAATAACAAAAATAAAAATAAAAATAGTTAAAAATACACAGATTTTCCATTGCTAATTTTCCTTTAACTTATTTCCCGGACCTCCTCATACCTCCCTTTTTTGTATTCCACTTCAAATTGTTGGTTCAGCAAATCCTTACCATTAGATATCGTTTCCAACAGTCATTTAACATAACTTCTTATCTTATACAATATTTTAGACTTCTGTCAACAACCCCTGAAGATTTTCCGTTCTTTATCACTTGTTCTGCATTTCTTAATTTAATTATCCTTAACCAATAATTCTCATCATAGTCTTTCTTGCAATATTTCAGATAGTCCTCCTTACAGAACTTCTTGCTGTCCTATTAGCGTAATCTGTTTATTACAATTGCTTTTCAAATAGTTCAGATATTTAGTCCAGTCTTCTAATTATCTTTGGTCCCTTCCTTCCTGTTAATTTATCTAATTCTGCATAGTCCATTAATTTCATTTCTTCCGTCGGTAGTTCTTCTTGCTTGCATTTTTGTGCCAATAATATTCTTGCTGACGTTGTTAACATCCTCCCCAACAATACCAAGTAAAAATGCTTCTGGTTTTTTGGTAAATGTATATTTCAGCATCTTTTTCATCTCATTAAAACAAATCCTTATTTCCTGATGCATAGCCTTTGAACTATAATGTAACTTAAATAGAAAACTAGTTTAGAAAGATTTTTCCTCCAAGAGCATTTTATTTTTAAAATCTGATTTAAATTGGGGGGGGGGGGGAGAGAATCCTGGTATGTGTGTGTGTTATGGGATATATAGCTCCAGTTACAGATAGGTAGCCGTGTTGGTCTGCCATAGTCAAAACAAAACAAAATCCTTCCAGTAGCACCTTAAAGACCAACTAAGTTAGTTCTTGGTATGAGCTTTTGTGTGCATGCACACTTCTTCAGATACACTGAAGAAGTATCTGAAGAAGTATCTGAAGAAGTGTGCATGCACACGAAAGCTCATACCAAGAACTAACTTAGTTGGTCTTTAAGGTGCTACTGGAAGGAATTTTTTTTGGTTTTGGGATATATAGCTGTCAGTCAAGTCCAACATTCTGAGACAGGACTAACTGCCTCTATGTGGCAGGCAGTTTGGTCGGTTGGTCGGTCGCTGCAAGGAGTGTTAGAATCATAGAATCCTAGAGTTGGAAGAGACCACAAGGGCCATCAGTCCAACCCCCTGCCAAGCAGGAAACACCATCAGAGCACTCCTGACATATGGTTGTCAAGCCTCTGCTTAAAGACCTCCAAAGAAGGAGACTCCACCACACTCCTTGCAGCAAATTCCACTGTCGAACAGCTCTTACTGTCAGGAAGTTTTTCCTAATGTTTAGGTGGAATCTTCTTTCTTGTAGTTTGATTCCATTGCTCCATGTCCGCTTCTCTGGAGCAGCAGAAAACAACCTTTCTCCCTCCTCTATGTGACATCCTTTTATATATTTGAACATGGCTTTCATATCACCCCTTAACCTCCTCTTCTCCAGGCTAAACATGCCCAGCTCCCTTAGCCGTTGCTCATAAGGCATCGTTTCCAGGCCTTTGACCATTTTGGTTGCCTGGTAACTGCTCGGATGCAGTCTTCTCATGACTCACTACTATCTAGTATATAGTTTATCTGTTATGTAACCTAAGCCTGCCTTCAGGAACAACTCTGTAAACCTGAATGATTCTGATAGCAAAGTAGTTTATGTTAATAATAATAATAATAATAATTTATACCCCGCCCTCCCCGGCCAGAGCCGGGCTCAGGGCGGCTAACACCAGTAAAATTACAATAGAAACATAATGGGAGGGGGGACAAAAACACAAATTTATTAAAATACGGGTTAAGATACAATTTAAAATGCAGCCTCATGATCCAGATTCATGTGTGTTTTCTTTAAGAGGGACAGAAAGGGATTATCAAGCAGGAAGTTACAGGTAGGTAGCCGTGTTGTTCTGCCGTAGTCGAAACAAAATAAAAAACTTGTTTGAGTCCTATCAGTAATTATACCTTCATGGTAGAAACAAACAAACAAAATTTTTTCCTTCCAGTAGCACCTTAGAGACCAACTAAGTTTGTTATTGGTATGAGCTTTCGTGTGCAGGTATCTGAAGAAGCGTGCAGGTATCCGAAGAAGTGTTCTTCGGCCATTTTCTCACCTGTTGTATATAATTTTTATTTCATTTTCTGTTTTACAATTTAAAGTACTTATTTTTACATCCTTAAGATATCAATGACTTCCATTCTTCTCTTTCCATGGTTCATTTTACATATCATAAATCCCTGCATATTTTACAAAAACTATACCATTCAGTATTCTATTATGACATCCATCAAAACTTATTTACCCTGTTGAATTTATCTAAATGCCAACGTTTTCAAATGTAAACAAATTTCACCCGTATATTCAATAAAAATTTTCCAATCTTCTCTAAACATATGTTCTTCTTGTTCTCTTATTCTGTAAGTTAAGTCTGCCAAGTGTGCATATTCCATCAGTTTAAGTTGCCATTCTTCTTTGTTTGGGACCTCGCTCGTTTTCCATTTTGGGGCTAACAAAACATGGGCCGCCGTAGTGGTGTACATAGTGGCGTACATTATTGTTCTTTTTCGCTGGGAGGTGAATTAAAATTATTGATGAATGATTATCGCAGACAGATAAAAGAGGATTTACTTGACCTGATTATTATGTGGGTAGGTTACAATAATATAGAAGTCCACAGCAGAAATTGGTACGGATGATGTGATGTGCAGGGAGAAAGGATGAAATGTTATTGCAAATATAAATATGTTTGATTTTATTGATTATTGAAAAGAAAGTGGGAAAGCTAATGTTTCTGGAGCAGGAATGGAGGGGGAGAGGAACAGCTGGTGGGGTGGGAAGTCAGCTTTTAAATTTGTATTAAATTTGAATTAATTTGGTGACAATTTGTTTTATGGAAAATCAATTAAAAATGGTAAGAAAAATTGTTGTTGTTTATTTTAAAGAGGGGCAAACTGGCCTTTGTTGTAAATAAATAGTTGCTTTTATTTTAGTAGGCACACCTCATCCCCCCAAAAGTTTTTGAGTTTCTGCTGAAATGAGGCTGCATCTTAATGTTGTATTTTAATCTTGTTTTTAAGTTGTAGTTCAATCAACTTGTTTTATATTTGGTGTTAGCCGGTCTTGGCTGGGGAGGGCAGGGTATAAATAAAATTTATTATTATTATTACTATCATTACTAGAGCCAAAGATGTTTACCTGAAAATCAATCACACTGTCCATCATTTGAAAAATAAGACTTGAGGACCGTCTTGCCCCCAAATGGCACTAGACGTTCTGTTTTGGCAAGCCTGGAATTAAGGAGCTATTAGGCGCCAAGTATCCTATCTGAGTTCTAAGCTCCCTGCTTCTGACCTCTCCGCCTTCACAGGATCGACAGCAGACACAGCCGGGATGACATTCCCCTGGAGGACCAGGAGACGGAAGGGCAGAGGCAACTCAAGAGCCTCCTGCACCATCAGCTCGACACATCTGTCTCCATTGAGCAGTGAGTGTGGATCCTGCACAAGGGCAGAGTCAGGGTGGGAGGTGTCCCTGAATCCTAGAATCATAGAGTTGGAAGAGACCACAAGGGCCATCGAGTCCAACCCCTTGCCAAGCAGGAAACACCATCAGAGCACTCCTGACATATGGTTGTCAAGCCTCTGCTTAAAGACCTCCAAAGAAGGAGACTCCACCACACTCCTTGGCAGCAAATTCCACTGTCAAACAGCTCTTACTGTCAGGAAGTTCTTCCTAATGTTAGGTGGAATCTTCTTTCTTGTAGTTTGGATCCATTGCTCCGTGTCCGCTTCTCGGGAGCAGCAGAAAACAACCTTTCTCCCTCCTCTAGGTGACATCCTTTTATATATTTGAACATGGCTATCATATCACCCCTTAGTCTCCTCTTCTCCAGGCTAAACATGCCCAGCTCCCTTAGCCGTTCCTCATAAGGCATCGTTTCCAGGCCTTTGACCATTTTGGTTGCCCTCCTCTGGACACGTTCCAGTTTGTCAGTGTCCTTCTTGAACTGTGGTGCCCAGAACTGGACACAGTACTCCAGGTGAGGTCTGACCAGAGCAGAATACAGTGGCACTATTATTTCCACTATTACTTGGCAGCAGGAAGCATTCTTGGTCCGTTGTCGCAGGAAGGTCGGAAGCACATTGCCTTGGGCAAGGGCCTTTCCCTGGGGGGCGAGAGGGGGGGGGACGCTGTGTGCCAGTGAGGGTCCTCTGCCATCGGGTCTTCTGAGAATCGTAGAATGGTAGAGTTGGAAAAGACACCAAGCAGCGTCATCTAGTCCAACCCCCTTCTCAGGATCGGACGGTGCAGGCTCTTTCCCGGAGGCTTGGCCTGCCGCCTCCTAGGGTAGCCCTCTTCTAACGCTGCTGTGTTGGCCCGCAGGTGTGTGTCCAAGCGCCGCTGCTTTGCGCCTGCAGCGCTCTACAAGCCCTTTGGAGAGGAAGCCGCTGGGACCTGCACCTTGCCTCAGTTCCAGGCGCTGCAGGAAAGCAACAAAGAGGCCGCCGCTCTTCGAGAGCTGGGCCTCTCAGACGCCGAGATCCAGTTCTGGAAGAGCCATGCCTTGGCAGATAAGGTGAATGAGGGGGCAGGGAGTCCTTCACTGTGTTCACTTCGCTGCCTAGTAAGGGCACTGCAGTCGGCTGGTGGAAGCCAGTTTGTTTTGCCACGGCCTGATAATGACCAGCTTGACTGGTCCTTTTTATTGGTGGCACCAGTGCAGTGGTCTGCCTTCCATGCTGAAATATGTGAGGCCCAGGTGTCAGGCTTCAGGAAATCGGCTTCCTCTCCCCACCCACCCCCCACCCCCGGGCAGTAGATAAACAGAACAAAGGAAAAGGAGTCTTCTTCCCATTTAATAATAATAAATAATAAAATTTTATTTATATCCCGCCCTCCCCAACCGAAGCTGGGCTCAGGGCGGCTAACAACAGTAAAACAATGCAGCATTCTAAAATCAATTCATTCTAAAATCAGTTCAGAATCAAATTAATGGCAACCATTGGGCTAGAATTCTGTGAGGATTACCAAAGGAGGAGGTCAGGCTGTGCCCTGGCCAAAGGCCTGGTGGAACAGCTCTGTCTTGCAGGCCCTGCAGAAAGATGTCAAGTCCCGCAGGGCCCTGGTCTCTTGTGACAGAGCGTTCCACCAGATCGGGGCCACAGCCAAAAAAGCCCTGGCTCTGGTTGAGGCCAGCCTAACCTCCCTGTGGCCCGGGACCTCCAATATGTTTTTTGTTTGAAGACCATAAGGTCCTCCGTGGGACATACCAGGAGAGGTGTTCCCGTAGGTACAAGGGTCATAGGCTGTAAGGCTTTAAAGGTTAAAACCAGGACCTTGAACCTGATCCTGTACTCCACCGGGAGCCAGTGCAGCTGGTATAGCACTGGGTGAATGTGATGATCTTTAATGATCACAGTGAGAGAACAAAGAACCCATCTCTTAGGAATGGCGATGCTCCCAATGTAGAATTCCACCCCCTTACGTCCCTAGCCACCCATGTCATTTTTACATCTTGTAACCTGAACTTGTACCCTCTGTGCTTCCTTTTCTGCCACAGTCTCAGCCATTCTTGATCTTGGGGAGAGCGGATGAATGCTTTCCAGAGACAGTAAATCTGTTAACTCTCTCTCAGTGTTTCTTCTCCTAGCTTTCTTCTCCCATCCAGTATTTCCCAGCATCTGCCTTCTGAGCTATGTCCCTCTGCAAACCACTGTTCCAAATCTATACTTTCCTCCTGCTCCTGGGAAGATTCAGGATCCTGATCAGGAGGAGGGGGAGGCTCCCACCATTCCTCCTCAGTGCAGCCCTTGAAATCAAGTCTTTATCAGGAGAAACTGGCAACTCTCCCAGGCACCCGGCATGATTCCCTGTTGACCTCCCTGGCTACATTCCCCAGCAAGATCCAGGCTAGGTCGCAATAGGCGATCCTTCTCAGCGTGAGAAGAACACCCCCCCCTCTTTCCTGCCCCCCCCCCCCGGGCAGGGGAAAGAGATAGACAGAAACGTATTTACATGCCTTTATTTCTGTCTTTGCAGCATTACAAAAAACGTGACTGCTCTCTTCAAGCTCCAGCAGTCTAGTGGCAAACACTTCCTGCACTGGAACAAACGAAAGAGCTCATATTACACTCTGAGCTAATTCCAGTGCTTCGCACTGTGAAGTGACTGTCCCTCTGTTTCCCACGGGCAGTCCCAACATTCCCATCATGTTTACTTTTCAAGCTAGCACTTTGCAGCTGCATTGCATCCATATCATAACAGGGATCTCCTGGAGGAAGCTGAATGGGTGGGGGACGAGGGGCAGGCACCTGACCCCTGTCTGTGGCTTCCTTCCAGAGTCCCGGCCTTGGGGCAGCCCCTGAAGCGATACAAGAGAGGATCGGGGCCATCGAGGAGAAGATGGCCGAGCGCCGGCGCATCCTTTCGCTACCCCAACGCTTTGCGGGCAGCAAGCAGCTGAGCAGGCGAGAGATGGAGATTGAGAGCTCTCTCTTCCAGGGCACGGACCGCCATGCCTTCCTAAGAGTTCTGTACCACCAAGGTGCATGGCTGGGGCCCCTGGAGTCCTTTTGGGTGGGTGTGGAAGGCAACTGGGGGAGGTGGCGGGGTGCTTCATTGCCTAACTTTCCTCGCAACGTGGCCTTCTGCAAATGTCTGTCACTGAGGGCTCTGTTGTTTCCCTTCTGGCCCAGATGAGGCTACACAGGAGGACCCCTTGTCACACCTCAGCACAACTCTTGGCCGCCGGCCGGAGGGGCTTCCCTCGCCTCCCCAGAGTGACCCAGATTCCCCGTGCCCTGCGCCTTCCAGCAGCCCCCCAGCATCTCAGGGCGCAGATCCCCAGCCAACCCCAGCGCCCGTGACGGTGACAGAGCCGGTGGAGTTTATCCCAGAGGAGGAGATCCACAAAAACCGCCTCTCGGAGGAGGAGATCCGCCAGATTCCCCGGTTTTCCTCCTACAGCCCTGGAGAGCCAAGCGAGGTGAGTCTCTTCCCTCCCTGCCCCTGGGGCTCAGGAGCCTCCCTGCTTGCAAATGGAGGAGCAGCAAGGACGTTCTCTCCCACCACTTGGCGGTACGGGAAACGGGACGAAAAGCTTCTTGGGGAGCCGTGCCAGGTTCCCGGAGCCAAGAGGATCCGTTCATGTTCTAGAACCCTCAAGATCGGGGCAGATGTCCTAGGAAACGAATGAAACTTAACCTTCAGGGCCTCAAATCCTGGAAGGACCCAACCAGGTCCAGTTGACCCGAGTTGAGTCGCATGGCTCCAGTCAATTAATTTCATCAGTCTCCCTTTTGACAAACTCGAAGTTTGAGAGTCGGTAACAGAGAGGTTGTCGAGGGGGTCAGCTGGCCATTCTGCGGAAGAGCGCTTCCATTCTTTTTGCAGCTTGTCTCCAGAAAATGACCTTCCCAGGAAGCTCTCCAGACATGAATATGTTGCTCAAAAAACCGGGGGGGGGGGGGGGAGAGATCACAGAATCGTAGAGTTGGAAGGTATCCCAAGGGTCACTTAGAGAAGGATCTGAAATATTTTCCCCAAAGCTTAAATTTGTTTTATTCTGGATTGTTTTATACCGTATTGGCCCGAATATAAGCCACACCCGAATATAAGCCACACCTTTAAAAATCGGGGGGGGGGGAGACAATACCCAAATATAAGCCACTCCCTTAAAATTCTGCAGGCACTCACACCCGTTCCATTTTAGCAGCGAAATCGTAAAAAACAAGTTTTGTAAGGTCGCAAATTTAAGCCACACAGTTGGAATTTGGGAGGAAAGTGAGGCTTATATTCAGGTCAATACGGTATGCTGTTTTAATGTGTTGACACCCACTTAGATTTTTTTTCTTTAAAATATAAAGTGGTATAGAAATGGAATTAATAGTAACCATCATCATCTCTTCTTTGGTGATCACTCATAGCTGAGTAAGATTGTCTTCCATAAACAGTTTTGACAGTGAGTCTGTAAGTGACTGTGGAAGTCAATTCTGGATCTACACATCCTTCCACAGTGGGGACATAGGTTTCTGGACGGGAGTTGATAACGGTGAGGATTTGCCAAGTGTGCCTTCCTCTTACTCCCTTTCATCCTGAGTTCGAGCATATTCCAAGTCCATGACACCTTTGGTAAAGGCTGTTCTCCAACTGGAGCTCTTGTAAGCCAGTGTTTCCCAGTTACATTTTTTTAGATTTGCCTTGAGAGAGACGCTTTCCATTTTTACGTTTGGAATGCAGTAGTTGCTTTGGAAGATTCTCATCAGGCATCTGCACAACATAACCAGTCCAATGAAGTTGATGTTGAAGAATCATTGCTTCAACACTGGTGATCTTTGCTTCTTCCATGAACTAGACATTCTGTGGTGGTGACGGCCACCTAGATTTAAGGTGTCATTTGGTGATTAGCTTATATATCTGAGTTTCCAACACTGCATTACTGTATGTGTTTTGGTGCTGAGCAGGTGCTGTACTTGAAGAACCTCAGCCGCCGCGTCAACATGAAGGAGCTGCTGTCCTTGTTTGCGAGGTTCCAGGAGGAGGGAGGCCCCCAGATCCAATTCCGCCTGCTAAGCGGGCGCATGAGAGGACAGGCTTTCCTCACCTTTCCCAGTGAGTGTCCCGCCCTCCACGTCCCCCAGAGCCAAACGCTGGCCTTCCGGTTGGGATGTGGGCAGGGAATGGAGTGCAAAGGCTCCAATGGTCTCTGGATGCCTCCCCAGGAGCTGAACCGCCAGGGCTGATCCTGTCGCTCTTTGGTCTCAGGTATCTCAACAGCACAGGCAGCCCTGCAGCTGGCAAACGGCTTCATCCTGCTGGGGAAGCCCATGGTTATTGAGTACGGAAGGAAGAAGACACCTTGACTCTGAGCCTTCATCCTGGAGTCTCCCCCGCGCTGCAGCAAAGTGGAAACAGCCAGAGGGGTTTCACGTGGAAGAATTGTCACTTGCTGCCAAGGGCAGAGACCTGGGACTGGGACGGACAGCTGAGCTAGACCAGAGTGCCTCTGAATTCCACCAGCGGCTGGGAGTCTCTGTCTGTTTGGCTACCAAGACAGCTAGCCAGAGGGGGTGCATGCGTGGAGCATTTAGAGAGGGGGAATAAAAGGAGCCATTTCTAAGAGAGTGGGCAAATAGTTTGAGAGAGAGAGTTGGTTCTGGTCTGCGTTTAGCATCCACTCTGAGAAAAGTATCTACAGCTAGAGAAAGGAGTCTCCGAGTTTAGACTGAAATACAGTGTGTACTCTCTCGGGAGAGTATTCAGACAGGAGTTAACTGGGGGGGGGGCTGAGTTTGAGCCAGGAGAAGTAGGAGCTGTGAGGATACAGTCTACTTGGGTCTCATTTCGGTTAGGAGGGGAGTGATCTTCTAGGAAGAGAAGAATCCCAAACCAGATAAGAAGGTCTGTTATATTGCTAGAAATACCTCAGGAGTGGGATTCATAAAAGGTTGGGTAACGTGACAGAAAGTGGCACATTATTTAAGAACTAGAGAATTCACCTATGCAGCAACTCACCTAAGGAACTGAAGTGAAATTACTAGAAATAAAATAATAATAATAATAATTTTATTATTTATACCCCACTCTCCATGACCAAATATAAATTACAATACAACGTAATTGGGGGGGGGGGCATGGCATCCCATTGCACGTGTGAGGTGTATGGTGGGCAGGGACGGATGCTTCTGCTAAGAAATGGGTTTATGGGAAGACAGATGGATAGATTTATGTGGAGACAGATGTGAGGCTGGTTATCCCACAGGATAAATATGCTGAAAGAAGCTGAGGACTTACCATCCAATCTAGAAACCTGTAACATCTAACTGAAGAGTAGTTACTTAAAAGAAGCTGTGCTTTTACTACCTTGTTTAGAAGCCTGTAACATCCCTTCGATTTAGTGTAATTATTAATGCTAACTGTTTCCCGAAGGAACATTATCTCCTGATGCGTCCTTTGTTTTATCAACTTTGTCCTGTAAAATAAATCTTTCTTATTTCTTCAACTTCTGCCTGGGTCTCCAGGGATCTAAGGTAGAATCATAGAATCATAGAGTTGGAAGAGACCACAAGGGCCATCGAGTCCAACCCCCTGCCAAGCAGGAAACACCATCAGAGCACTCCTGACATATGGTTGTCAAGCCTCTGCTTAAAGACCTCCAAGGAAGGAGACTCCACCACACTCCTTGGCAGCAAATTCCACTGTCAAACAGCTCTTACTGTCAGGAAGTTCTTCCTAATGTTTAGGTGGAATCATCTTTCTTGTAGTTTGGATCCATTGCTCCATGTCCGCTTCTCTGGAGCAGCAGAAACAACCTTTCTCCCTCCTCTATGTGACATCCTTTTATATATTTGAACATGGCTATCATATCACCCCTTAACCTCCTCTTCTCCAGGCTAAACATGCCCAGCTCCCTTAGCCGTTCCTCATAAGGCATCGTTTCCAGGCCTTTGATCATTTTGGTTGCCCTCCTCTGGACCCGTTCCAGTTTGTCAATGTCCTTCTTGAACTGTGGTGCCCAGAACTGGACACAGTACTCCAGGTGAGGTCTGACCAGAGCAGAATACAGTGGCACTATTACTTCCCTTGATCTAGATGCTATACTCCTATTGATGCAGCCCAGAATTGCACTGGCTTTTTTAGCTGCCGCGTCACACTGTTGGCTCATGTCAAGTTTGTGGTCAACCAAGACTCCTAGATCCTTTTCACATGTACTGCTCTCAAGGTAAGTCAAGGTAGGTAAAGGAACCCTGGATGGTTAAGTCCAGTCAAAGGCGACTATGGGGTTCTGGCGCTCATCTCGCTTTCAGGCTGAGGGAGCCTGCGTTTGTCCGCAGACGCCTTTCCGGGTCGTGTGGCCAGCATGACTAAACCTCTTCTGGTACACCAGACCTTCTGATCGGCAAACCCAAGAGGCTCAGTGGAAGACAGCTATGCGCACCACTATACCACCAACGCAACCCAAGAGGCTCAGTGGTTTAGGCCACAGCACCACCCACGTCCCAAGGATCTAAGTTTACCTCCAAGGATCTAAGTTTACCCTCACACAAAAATCATCAGCTAACCCATGGTGGTTAATATTGTGTATATAGAGGGGGTTTGCCGCAGAGCACAACAGGGAAGGCCACCAAAGAGTATTCACTAATGGTTCCTCGCCATCCTGGAGAAATGGGAGAAGTAGGGTACCACAGGGTTCGGTCCTGCGCGTGTTACACTTAGATACCCAGCTTGACTCAAGAATACTCTGCCATTTTAACAGTCTTAATGTGGTTACCACATAAGCACAGAGCTGCAGTGATTCAGATAAAGCATCCAGACCTCCATTGCCAAATTTAAGTCCAGAAATCTAGGCTGGGCTATTGTGACTCAGCAACTGGAGCAAGGGAGGCAAAAGGTAACAGCAAAGGGTGTGCAAGTACTGGGGCTGGAGATGCCTTATCCCAAGTTACATAGTCCTCTTAAGAAAAGATTAGCTATCTGGTCAGCTGATCCAGACTTACTGGAAAAGATGTCATTATTATTACCAAACTTAAAACCATGGAGAGACCTGGTCTGAACAAAGACATTGGATTCTTATCTCATTATACATGACAAAGCCATTTTTCACCTTCTCACCCCTTGCTTTTTCCTGTAAGACCTATTGCAGTCGTTAAGAGTCGTTAACAGGCTCATCACAGCTATCTGCCAATCACCCATTCCCACCACCCTTCTGAGTAATACCCCTCCCCACCTTCTCACTATATAGAAGGGTCTGGTGACTTCTGTTTCAGTGTATCTGAAGAAGTGTGCATGCACACGAAAGCTCATACCAAGAACTAACATAGTTGGTCTTTAAGGTGCTACTGGAAGGAATTTTTTTTGTTTTGATTATTAGCGAAAACATGCTTTGCAAAAAATGTGCCTTAGGAGAAATCTGCACTACAATGCTGACAAATTTTCAGGAGCTCCTTTTACTGTGAAGCGGCAATTTGGATAACTAAATTTAAGACTGCAGAAATGAGGCAGAGAAAACTGAAAGGTGTGCCCCATGCCTAATGGGTTTCTCACCCCTACATGCTCCCTCATTCCCCCCCTGCCACTTTTTCTTCTCTCTGCACTCCACTGCAAATCCACAGCAGTGAGCAGAGGAGAAAAGACCACTGGGAGGAGTGCAGAGAAGAGAAACACCATGGTGCATCTGCAGCAGCACAACTGGACGCCGTCACCTTCCCTGGTTGCAACAAAACATGTCTCTCCTGCAAGCTTCCAACAGTTCGACTTCACCCTCAAAGATGTACTTCTCCATTGTTTTCCAAGACTGGCAGATGCCAATCAATCAATGTTTACCACATAATGCCAAAGTAGGCTTCTGCGCTTTTTACAGCTATAAACATTTATGCATCATTAAACCAGAAGCATATAGACATTTATGCAACATTAAAACACAAGGATCCCTAATTAAAACACGGAATGAAACAATCCCAGTTAATCATCCAGAAATAAAGATCCACAATAATTTAAATATACAATAAAGCAACCCCCTATAAACCTTAGCATGTAAGCGTCCACAATTATAACAACACAAGAAAGCTATCCTGCTAAAACATAGCATGCATACTCTAAATCCGCAACACATCAATTTCATTAAAATATAAGCAGCCGTAACTGAAATAAGTAATTAGACGATCCCATTAAACAAGAAAAAGGCACACGCGGCAGGCAGGTTGCCACCTTCCCCCTTGGCAGGGTTCCTCTGCCTTTGGAAGCCTCGATTCAGGAGGAAGTGGGGAAGCTTCACCGGTTGAATCTCTGCCAATCGTGTCCCGTTAGGAACAAAGGTTGCCAGGCTGGTGGCAGCTAATGAGTTAATGAGCCGCTGCCGTGCTAAGAAGGAATGGATGAAAATCTGCCCTCCTCTGCCTCCGGCTTTCCTTGTTTAAATCCCTTCTCTCCCTCTGGAGCCCAAACCAGGCAGGTTACACCTCTCGCTTTCCCGGTTGGTGGCGGGGAAAGTCAACCCCAAAGGGTTAAAAGCGAAGAGCTACTGGCTTCCTAGAGAGGCAATGAGGAAGGCGAGTCCTCCCAGCTCCCTGGGATGGTCCTGAGATGGCTTTTTGAATTTCCTTTTGCTGCAGAAAACAAGATTGGAGAGCAGGATCCAGCCTGGAAAAGGTATAGGGCGATGGGTGGAGGGATTTGCAAGATCGATGTTTAATAAGATCTCCCATCACCACTTTCCTCTGTCTCTCCGGTTGCAAAAGCTGCCTGGTGACCTCGGTAGGGTCGCACTCTGCTCTGCTTTTGGGAGGGAAGACCTTTCGCAAACGTTAATTTCGTTCCCTCTTTTCCTGTGTGTGTAAAGCGTAAATCCCTGCTAAAGTTGCCTGTCTGGAGATGCCTCCTTCTGATATAGAAACGCGCACAGCAATCTAGATCAAGGGAAGTAATAGTGCCACTGTATTCTGCTCTGGTCAGACCTCACCTGGAGTACTGTGTCCAGTTCTGGGCACCACAGTTCAAGAAGGACACTGACAAACTGGAACGTGTCCAGAGGAGGGCAACCAAAATGGTCAAAGGCCTGGAAACGATGCCTTATGAGGAATAGCTAAGGGAGCTGGGCATGTTTAGCCTGGAGAAGAGGAGGTTAAGGGGTGATATGATAGCCATGTTCAAATATATAAAAGGATGTCACATAGAGGAGGGAGAAAGGTTGTTTGCTGCTGCTCCAGAGAAGCGGACACGGAGCAATGGATCCAAACTACAAGAAAAAAGATTCCACCTAAACATTGGGAAGAACTTCCTGACAGTAAGAGCTGTTCGACAGTGGAATTTGCTGCCAAGGAGTGTGGTGGAGTCTCCTTCTTTGGAGGTTTTTAAGCAGAGGCTTGACAACCATATGTCAGGAGTGCTCTGATGGTGTTTCCTGCTTGGCAGGGGGTTGGACTCGATGGCCCTTGTGGTCTCTTCCAACTCTATGATTCTATGATCTTGGTTGCCCTCCTATGCACACCTTCCAGCTTGTCAATGTCCTTCGTAAATTGTGGTGCCCAGAACCGGACACAGTATTCCAGGTGTGGTCTGACCAAGGCAGAATAGAGCATAGCTGTCAACGTTTCCCTTCTTTTAAGGGAAATTCCCTTATTCCGAATAGGATTCCTCGCAAGAAAAGGGAAAAATTGACAGCTATGGAATAGAGTGAGACTAAGACTTCCCTTGATCTGGACACTAGACTTCTGTTAATGCAGCTTAGAATAACATGGGCATTTTTTTTGCTGCTGCATCACATGTTAAGCTTTGGCCAATCAAGACCCCTAGATCCTTTTCACATGTACTGCTAGTAAGCCAGGTGTCCCCTCATCCTATACAGTGGTACCTCTGGTTGCGAACGGGATCCGTTCCGGAGGCCCGTTCACAACATGAGCAGAACGCAACCCGCGTCTGCGCGTGTTGTGATTCGCCGCTTCTGCGCATGCACATGGTGTCATTTTGCGCATCTGCACATGCGTAAGTGGCAAAACCCAGAAGTAACTCTTTCCGGTACTTCCGGGTCACCGCAGAACGCAACCTGAAGCAAACGTAACATGAGGTATGACTGCATTTGTGCATCTAGTTCTTCCTGCCTAAGTGGACAACCTTACATTTGTCCCTACTGAAATTCATTTTCTTAGCTCGGGCCCAGTTCTCCAATCTGTTAAGCTCATTGTGAATTCTGATTCTGTCTTCTGCGGCATTAGCTACCCCTCCAAGTTTGTTGTCAGTTCTTTATTTGTGCTCATTCTCTCTCATGACCTTTCCCCCTCTTTTTCCTCAGCCAATCACCGGAATTTATTCTGGAATTTTCCACTCGGTTTTTGTTCGCTCTTCCGTGAACCCTCTCAAATATGAAAAGGGGGGATCAGACCCCCACAGGACCAACATCGGGAGAGGCGGCAGGAGCGGTGAAAGCCCCTCACGTCCTCCAAGCTGGGAACATCCGAGAATTCCTGAGACGGATGCCGGGGGATCACATCAAGCAAGAGCCAAACGAGAGCTCCCTTGAGCTCTGGGAAGTCCAGTGGCAGGAGTTCCTGAAGACGGTGGAGTCTCCTCATCCGGACTGGGGCATCCCAGCCTCTCCAGAGAAGTCCTCGCCATGGGACGACGCCAAGGGCTTCCTGGCCTCCTTTGAGCAGGTGGCCCAAGCCTGCCGGTGGCCCCGGGAGGAGTGGGTGGCCCGACTCCTGCCGGCCCTCAGCGGGGAAGCCGAGCGGGCCTTCCGCAGGCTCCAGGCCCAAGACAGAGAGGATTATGGGAAAGTGAAGACGGCCATCTTGCGAGGGGACGCCATGAGCCGGGAGAAGATCCGCCAGCATTTCCGGCACTTCTGCTACCAGGAGGCCGAGGGGCCGAGAGGGGCCTACGTCCGGCTGCAGGAACTCTGCTGCCAGTGGCTGAAATTTGAAAGGCACTCCAAGGAGCAGATCCTGGAGCTGCTGATCCTGGAGCAGCTCTTGACCATCCTGCCAGCCCACATCCAAAGCTGGGTCAGGGAGTGTGGGCCGGAGACCTGCTCCCAGGCGGTGGCCCTGGCCGAGGACTTCCTGTTGAGGCAGGAAGTGGCCCAGAGCCAAGAAAGCCAGGTGAGGCCATATGGCCACCTTTTCCTTCTTTATTTTTAATAATGTTTTTTATTAGGGCTTATTAGGGTTAAACCACAGAGCCTAGGGCTTGCCGATCAGAAGGTCGGCGGTTCCAATCTCCACGACAGGGTGAGCTCCCGTTGCTCGGTCCCTGCTCCTGCCCACCTAGCAGTTTGAAAGCACATCAAAGTGCAAGTAGATAAATAGGTACCACTCCGGCGGGAAGGTAAATGGCGTTTCCATGCACTGCTCTGATTTGCCAGAAGCGGCTTAGTCATGCTGGCCACATGACCCAGAAGCTGTACGCCGGCTCCCTCGGCCAATAAAGCGAGATGAGCACCATGAAAAGCAGATTATGCTATTTTTTTGAAAGAGGGTAGTAGGGTTTGAAATAAAGCCGCTAATCGGCAAGCGATCGGGGAGGGAGATAAGGGACACTAGAGATAAAGGAGGCTGCCTGGGAGAGGGGAGGTAAAAGCCCATGGATCCTCAGGATTTTTGCATTGGGTCACCCCAAATTCACCATCAGATCACATAGCATGTACATGGCTACAGCCTGTACCAAAAAAATCACGCACCCACTGTTTCATGGGGCCGCAATGGCACAAAAGTGTGGTTACAAAGCACAGATCCACATGGATCCTCAGGTTTTTTGCGTTGGGCTACCCCATACTCACTGTCAAATCACGTCTGTGGCCACAGCATGAATCACAAAAATCATACATTCACTGTTTCATTCAGAATATGTTTTTTCTTGTTTTCCTCCTCTAAAAACTAGCTGCATCTTATGGTCTGGTGCGTCTTAGGGAGTGAAAAATATGGGACCTTATATGGATTTATCTCGTATATGAATTTGCTGATGAGAACTGAGGGACTTGCTCAGACCAAAATCTTCTGCTGAGCATATCTCAGTTCCGCCTTGACCGGGTTCCTCTCTGCTTTTTCAGGTGACGTTTGAAGAGGTGGCTGGGAGTTCCTCCGAGGAAGGCCGGGGTCCGTCCCTGAACAAGCAGAGGCTTCTCTGCATCGACACCAAGCAGGAAGATGACGAGGGAGAAGCTGGCCTGCTGGGTAGGGGGAGGAAGCAAGCGCCTTTTGTGCATGCGTTTCTCTTATTTGTTGAATTTTGTTTTTATTAGTTGTACAGTGGTACCTCTGGATATGAACGGGATCCGTTCCGGAGCCCCGTTTGCATCCAGAAGTGAACGCAACATGCGCAGGTCGCAATTTGCCGCTTCCGTGCATGCGCGTAACATCATTTTGAGCATCTGCGCATGTGCGAGCGGCGAAAATCGGAAGTAACATGTTCCGTTACTTCCAGGTCGCCGCAGAGCGCAACCCAAAAGTGCTCAATCTGAAGCACATTTAACCTGAGGTATGACTGTAGTATCAGTCTCTTCAGCCCCAGCAGGCGCTGCAACCTTGCAAGAGTTTGACTTCAACCCCAAAGGCCCACTCCTCCACTGATTCCCAGATGCCAAAACCAAAATTATTATTATTATTATTATCATCAGTGTAAGCATATTAGTGGCTAGAGAGTTAGACTGTAATGAAAGGCATCACCTTGTTAAATATACAGTCATACCTTGGAAGTCGAACGGAATCCATTCCGGAAATCTGTTCGACTTCCAAAACATTCGGAAACCAAAGCGTGGCTTCTGATTAGCTGCAGGAAGCTCCTGCAGCCAATCGGAAGCCGTGCCAGACATTTGGCTTCTGAAAATCGTTTGAAAACTGGAACACTCACTTCTGGTTTCTGATTGTTCGGGAGCCAAAACGTACGAGTTCCAAGGCGTTCGGCAACCAAGGTACGACTGTACTGCATGATGATGATGATGATGATTATTATTATTATTATTATTATTATTTATACCCCGTCCATCTGGCTGGGCTTCCCCAGCCACTCTGGGCGGCTTCCAACAAAATATTAAAATACAGTAATGCATAACACATTAAAAACTTCCCTAAACGGGGCTGCCCTAAAGTTGCACCCAAGGTCTTTGAAAAGAACGTGCTTTTTTCCTCTATCAAATAAGCGCGTTCCCCCTCTGTTTCCAAGTCTCGTTTCTCTCAAAGCTCTGAGTGTATTTAGGATTCTCTCCTCCTTTCTCCAGCAGCCAAAGGTTGGGTCACCATCTGCAACGGGGAAGACTACGCGGCGGAAGACTCTGAGGCAGAATGTCCGCACGGGACACCGGTGTGGAAAACGGAGGAGAGCTTTTCTGAGTGTTGTGCGCAAGAAAATGCCTCAGGGCACCAGGGAATAGCAGACGGCCGTCAGGAAAAGCTGGTGGCAGAGGAAGTTGATGGATTGGGTTGCCTGACCCCTACGGAAACCCCGGCTGCAGTCCCGGTAGGAATCGACACCAACCGGAAACGGACTGCCTACGGTTCTTACGGCCGGAACCCCATCCTCCCAACGAGAACCCGGATGGGGGTGAAGCCGGTAAAATGCCAAGTCTGCGGGAAGTACTTCCTGTGCAGCGCAAAGCTCCTCGTCCATCAAAGGACCCACGCTGGGGAGAAACCCTACAAGCACCTGTATTTCTGTGGCGCCCAGCGCATGGGCTCCACCGGTGAACCCGGCCAACCCCCCGTCCTCCACAAGATGGTTCCCTCCCGCATCCGTGGCCAGCGGTGGGAAGGGAAGGAAGTTGTGGCCTTGCTGAGCAGCATCAAAGCGAGTCCCGCCCTGGCCCTTCTGATGAGTAGCAGCTCCCAGAGGGGGCACCAACACTGGGAGAGGATCCGGGACCAGCTCCAGGCTCAGGGCTTCGTCAGGAACATCGACCAGCTCCGATCGAAGTGGAAACAGCTGAAGACGGACTTTTTTGCAGCCGGGCGGCCTGCCGCGGAAGGGAGGGAGAAGCCTGCGGTCATCCCCCCGTATTTCAACCGGATGCGGGCCGTGTGGGACGCAGCGGGACGCCCCCCCTTCAAGGACCGTCACCTGCCGGGTAAGTGGGAGGGTGCCAGCAGCAGGCGTCAGTGATGTTAACTCCTCGGTCCAGTATATCTGAAGGAGCGTCTCCTCCCCCATCATTCTGCCCGGACACTGAGGTCCAGCTCCGAGGGCCTTCTGGCGGTTCCCTCACTGCGAGAGGCCAAGTTACAGGGAACCAGGCAGAGGGTCTTCTCGGTGGTGGCGCATGCCCTGTGGAACGCCCTCCCACCAGATGTCAAAGCGATAAACAACTACCTGACCTTCAGAAGACATCTGAAGGCAGCCCTGTTCAGGGAAGTTTTTAATATGTGACATTTTAGTGTATTTTTCATCTTTGTTGGAAGCCGCCCAGAGTGGCTGGGGAAACCCAGCCAGATGGGGGGGGTACAAATAAATAATAATAATAATAATAATTATTATTATTATTATTATTATTATTATTTTCAAAGAAACATTCAGCTCCAGAGGCCAGGCCCAGTGAGCACGGCAACACAGATCCCGGTAGGTCTTGCCCCAATGAGGCAGTTGTGAGAGCTGAAGGTCCCCACCTCCTCTCTCAAGCAGTCTGAGACTTCATTGCCTTGTCTGTCTCTGCTCTGCCCTCTCCTGGTTCTGGGAGACCAGTGGGGAGGGGAGTAATAATATAATAATAATTTATTATTTTTACCCAGCCCATCTGGCTGGGTTTCCCCAGCCACTCTGGGCGGCTTCCAACAAAATATTAAAAACACGCTAAAACATCAAACATAAAAAACTTCACTAAAGAGGGCTGCCTTCGGATGGCCTCTAAAAGTCAGAGAGTTGTTTATTTCTTTGATATTTAAAAATAAATATTTTTAAAAGATTAAAAATACATTAAAATGTCACACATAAAAAACTTCCCTGAACAGGGCTGCCTTCAGATGTCTTCTAAATGTCAGGTAGTTGTTTATCTCTTTGACATCTGATGGGAGGGCGTTCCACAGGGCGGGCGCCACTACCGAGAAGGCCCTCCGCCTGGTTCCCTGTATCCTCACTTCTCACAGTGAGGGAACCGCCAGAAGGCCCTCGGAGCCAGACCTCAGAGTCCGGGCAGAACGATGGGGGTGGAGACGCTCCTTCAGGTATACTGGGCCAAGGCTGAGTTTGCCCATTTGCTGGGTAATGTTGAGCATCGATTCCACCAGTACGTTAATAGTGACTGAGCATGCCCAGTGGGCACAGAATGTTGAGCGTCCGTTGGCAAAGAGGCGGAATGGAGTACTGAAGGAGGGTGTGGCTGGCTGAACACCACAACCAGAGCACTCCATTCCAGTGGTAACATTTTCTCATGCTTCCCCGCTTGGCTCTTCACAATGGGGGTCGTGGCAAGGGCCCAGCTCCGTGTATCTCAGTGACAGCGAGAGGTCATGGTCCGCAGTGAAACGGCCTTCTCCCTCTGTCCCCTTTCAGCTTCCTACCGAGCCCGGAGGCGTGAACTGGAGAGATGCGAGGAAGATGACGAGGACAACATGGAGGTACAAGGCCCCTCCTGCTAACGGATGAGGGGATCACCTGGAAGCGAGGAAAAACAAGCCTTCTGTGAGGTCCTATGAACCAGTAGCCAAGCACCAGAACCAGGAGGGGCACCGCTGGGAACTCGAGTGGCCCATGTAAGAATAACGGAACAGCGTTCACTCGCAATTGTCTAGTCTGTTTTTAGCACTTAATGCTGCTTAGCTGATAAGGCTGACAACAACCCTGAGGGGTAGGCCAGGAATTATTGTTATTCAAATAATTTGGACCTTTTTTTATTCCTTAATGTACTTAAGAGAGCCAGTGTGGTGTAGTGGTTAAGAGCAGTGGACTCGTAATCTGGGGAACCGGGTTCGCTTCCCCACTCCTCCACATGCAGCTGCTGGGTGACCCTGGGCCAGTCACACTTCTCTGAAGTCTCTCAGCCCCACTCACCCCACAGAGTGTTTGTTGGGGGGGAGGAAGGGAAAGGAGAAGGTTAGCCGCTTTGAGACTCCTTCGGGTAGTGATAAAGCGGGATATCAAATCCAAACTACTACTACTCCTCCTCCTCCTCCTCCTCCTCCTCCTCTTCTTCTTCTTCTTCTTCTTCTTCTTCTTCTTAATATTACATAGCAGACATCAACCCTGAGAGGCCTGTAAGATATAACACATTTTATTTTATTTTATTTTAGTCTAGTCTACTCCAAGCTTCTCAGCTTGACAACATCATGTGAGGCAGGACAGTAATTTGGAGCTCTAATTTAGAGCTTTAAAAAACGACCTAATAGGCTTAATGATATTTAACTAGTCATCCTGACAACAGTCATGAGAGATAAGCCAATAAGTATTGTTGATTTTTCCAAGGAACTTTGGGAATTGTAGCTCTGTGAGGGGAGTAGGGGTCTCTCCTTACGACTCTCAGCACCTGTAAGGAAACTGCAGCTCCCAGAATCCATGACTGTTTAAAGTGGTACCATATTGTGTGGTTGTGAACATTACCTGCTAAAGTCTTGCAGAACGGATTTTATCTTAACCCTCTTCCTTCCTGTTGTCTCGGTTATTTATTTCTCTTTCCCTCGCCTCAACAGTTGACCAGGTGGTGGTCCTTGAAATCGGGGGTCTCAAGAGGCAGGTGACTTCGTCTCCTGAGAAGATGAGGAGAGACCATCAAAGTGTCCCCCTCCTTCTGTCTCTCCTGAAACAGACTACAGCCACCTCCGTCCCTGGCAGAGACCATCGCTGAGAAGGAAGATGACCCCTTCCTGATTTCTCCCACCCAGGCTCTCTCCTCAAAAATGGCTCATTCCAAGGCACTGACCTTGCTTTTCCCATTTGACTATCAATTCCACCTTACATTAACGAGGGGAGGGGGAAGAATTAAAAGTTGGTGGTTTTGAATAAGCTTCCGTGCTCATGTTTCTTCTGTTTGTTTGAAACTAAAATTGTATCCAAGCAGTGGTGTAGCGTGGGGGGTGCAGGGGGGGCCAGCCGCAACATCTGGGGGTTAGGGTTAGGGGACGCAAATCCATGGGTTAGAGGGTGCAAATTACTTGCCTTGCCCCGGGTGCTGACAACCCACGCTACGCCACTGTATCCAAGTTAGGGTTGCCATATTTCTAGAACTCAAAGTTATTGTCCTTTTTATATTTAGGAAACTTCTTCAGCTTTTTTTTAGACAATCAGCCTTGAAATCCCACATATTTTGCCAGTTCTCCCACCGGATGGCAACCCTATCCCGAGTTGACGAAAGAACTTGTGGTTCTATCCCTTTCACAAATCGTTCATGTTCAGGGCAGCTTCAGAAAGGTTTGCATTCCTTAACTCGACTTCATTATCAGGTGTGCAGGCTGGCTCTGCCTCAAGATCTGGGGCAGGGAACCTCAGAAGAGCAACTTAGGCCACATTCCCACCATACATTTAAAGTGCCCTGGTGCCACTTCCATCACCATGGCTTTCCCCAAGGAACCATGGGAACTGTGGGTTCTGAGAGCTGTCTCCCCTCACAGAGCTACAGTTCCCAGAGTTCACTAAAAAGAGAGGGTTGGTTGTTAAACAACTCTGGGAATTGTAGCACCGGGGGGGGGTGTCTCCTCACACCTCTCAGCAAACGATAGATCCCATAATTCTTTGCAGGGAAGCCATGCCTGTTAAAAGTGGCATTACGGTGCTTTAACCGCAGAGTAGGAATGGAGCCAAAGTACAAGATGAGTGTGGAAGGAAAATGGCAGGATAAATTAAACAAGGTGGAAACAATACTTTTGAGAGATGTAGCCTAAAATAATTATTACACTGGTACCTCAGGTTACAGACGCTTCAGGTTACAGACTCCGCTAACCCAGAAATAGCACCTCGGATTAAGAAATTTGCTTCAGGATGAGACCAGAAATCGCGCAGCAGCGGGAGACCCCATTAGCTAAAGTGGTACTTCAGGTTAAGAACAGTTTCAGGTTAAGAATGGACCTCTAGAACGAATTAAGTTCTTAACCCGAGGTACCACTGTATTCTAATATAAAAGGGGCAGATGGGCCTTGTCCATCTGGGAAGATAGCCCATCTAGGAGAAGAAAAACTCTGATCCTAATTCTCCGCTGCCTTGTGGGTTATCTTCAGGAGAAGAAATGGCTAAGGAGTAAACCCTGCACAGGTGCCAAACATCTTGCTCTGCTTTCCTTTGGACCACATCAACAAGGCAGAGTGGGGAGGTCTTGTCGTCTGAGCAGCCCAGGACCTCCAGACACACCACCCAGTCTTGTGCCCTGTGGAGGTCACTTCTGCGCTGCTGACATAGTGGTTTGACTTCACCCCCGGAGGCGCACTCCATTGTCTATTGAGACGGACGGATACCGACAACAATGAAATAAAAGGGAGAGGGCAATCACGCAGGCAAAAAAACACTTTAGTGGTTCCACTGGGGCTCGAACCCAAGACGTTCTGTGTGTAAAGCAGACATGATACCAGGGATCAGCAAACTTTTTCAGCAGGGGGCCAGTCCACTGTCCCTCAGACTATATTTTGAAGAAGAAACGAATTCCTATACTCCACAAATAACCCAGAGATGCATTTTAAATAAAAGGACACATTCTACTCATGTAAAAACACGCTGATTCCTGGACCGTCCGTATGCCGGATTTAGAAGGCGATTGGGCCGGATGCAGCCCCCGGCCTTAGTTTGCCTACCCATGCAGTATACTATGGAATGCTTGAGGGAGTTGAGTATGTTTAGCCTGGAGAAGAAAAGACTGAGGTGAAAATGATAGCTGTCTTCAAATATCTCAAGGGTTGTCCTATGGAAGATGGAGCAAGCTTGTTTTCTCCTGCTCTTGAGAGCAGGACTCGAACCCATGGCTTTAAGTTACAAGGAAGGAGATTCCAACTAAACATCAGGACGACCTTTCTGATAGTCAGAGCTGTTCAACAGAGAACGGTCTCCCTCGGGAGGTGGTGGGCTCTCCTTCCTTGGAGGTTTTTAAGCAGAGGTTGGAGGTCCACCTGTTATGGATGCTTTAGCTGAGATTCCCGCATTGCAGGGGGTTGGACTGGATGACCCTTAGGGTCCCTTTCAACTCTTAAGATTCTGCAGTTCCTCACTGTCAGGGAACTGCCATCGGAGCCAGAGGTGGAGGGAAGGCTCCAGAGGGATGCCGGAGAGGGTCCCAGCAGGGAGAGAGGCAGCCCATCTGCTGGGGAAGGAAATCAGCGTAGCACCAGTGGAGAAGGGGGGCAGATGGGGGAATCGGCAAGGGGGCTCCAGGACTCCTCGCCGGAGACCAGCGGGGAGAGCACGGGTCCTCCGCTGCCCACACCCTCCCTGCGCAGAAGGCTTCCGTGCAGGGAGAGTAGGAGGAGACTAGGCGTCAAAAGAACTTCTTTGCTTGAAGAAGTTCAAGAAACGCCCACTGACAGATTCTGCCAGCGATTGAGACAGCCACGGATGGGTGTCCACTGTCCGGACAGAAAGGGTTCTCTCAGGCAACCCAGCCAGGTGTGGCGTCGATTTATGCACGAGCAACCCCTAGAACCATTACACTCACTCAATGCACGTTATGTCCAGTCCTTACTGGAGCTTCATTCTGATTCATTTCTAGTGTAGTTATACAGCAAAGAGCACTTCTGGCTTTACTCAGATCTGCTTGCAGGGTTCTTCCCCATTTTCCCCGTTCAATGCCCCACATTCATTGCCCCGTCACTTTCCAAACCGTGAAAAATCCTAGTTTTCTTTTTCTTTCAGTGGAGGTGTTGCTCTAGTGCGGGCAGAACATAACGAACAACACATAATATATACCAGTATTTAAAAAGTTAAATAACACATTTAAAAAAAAAATATTAAAGAATAAAAAAAACCAAAAACAAGTAAAACTGTTTTAATAATTTTTAATCGAGTTTATGTACTATATAATTATATTATTTGCTTGCTTGTTTCTGTGTTTGCTTGTTTATTAATTTCCTACAGGCCCCAGGGCAACTCACAACACTAAAGCAAAGTATTTAAAAAACGAAAAAACAATGTTAAGGAATTTTACAATCATAAAGATGAGGTGGGTTCCTAAAGACAGGCATCTCGCACGTTAAGAAGCATTCCTGCATTGCTGTGGGTTGGAAATAATAATAATAATAATAATAATAATAATAATAATAAAATTTATACCCCAGCCAGAGCCGGGCTCAGGGCAGCTAACACCAGTAAAATTACAGTAAAAACATAATAGGAAAAGCAACACCAATTTAAAATACAGGTTAAAATGCAATTTTAAATGCAGCCTCATTTTAAAAAATCAAAACCATAAGGGGAGGGAAGCATAAGGGTCAGACTGAGTCCAAACCAAAGGCCAGGTGGAACAGCTCTGTCTTGCAGGCCCTGCGGAAAGATGGCCCTTAGGTGGAATAATAATAATAATAATAATAATAATAATAATAATAATAATAATAATAATAATAATAATTGTATATCCCGCCCTCCCCAGCCGGAGCTGGGCTCAGAGCAGCTAACAGCAATTCTTTCCAGTTCTACAAATCTATAAATCTATGATTCTATAAACAACCAGGTGCACTCTCCCTCATGTCCCTAAAAGCACCAGAGTTTTTTTATTCACACCAGGGACGTTTGACATTTTTAATAATCCAAATCGGAGATGTCCTAGTTTTGCTTTGTGGTTTTTTTAAAGACAGCGATGCCCCGAAAGGGTTAAGCCGAAGGAGTTTCCCCCTCCTGCTTCCTAGAGAGGACAGGAGAGAGGGATGGAAAGAGATTAGCAAATTGCCCTTTTTCCTGTATGTAGTGGGGGGGGGAGGGGGAGTGGGCTGCCTTGCCTTGCCTTGCTTTGCATCTGCAGGAAGACTGGAGAAAGAGGCAGAAGCAGCAGAAAGGCCCAGCCAAGGAGGTGAATCACTGAAGGGAGCTGAGCTGGGGGGGGGGGCAGGCAAAGGACTGGGAAGGGAGCATTGGGGGTCATCTGGAAGGGAAGGGGGGCAAAGCGCAGGAGGGGTGGAAAATGAGGGAGGGGGAGACAGAAGCTCCTTCAGATCCCCCCCCCCCACCACACACAGGATTATTCTGTTGGAAGCCGCCCAGAGTGGCTGGGGAAACCCAACCAGATGGGCTGGGTATTTGTTGTTGTTGTTTAGTCGTTTAGTCGTGTGCGACTCTTCGTGACCCCATGGACCAGAGCACGCCAGGCACTCCTGTCTTCCACTGCCTCCCGCAGTTTGGTCAGACTCATGCTGGTAGCTTCAAGAACACTGTCCAGCCATCTCGTCCTCTGTCGTCCCCTTCTCCTTGCGCCCTCCATCTTTCCCAACATCAGGGTCTTTTCCAGGGAGTCCTCTCTTCTCATGAGGTGGCCAAAGTACTGGAGCCTCAGCTTCAGGATCTGTCCTTCCAGTGAGCACTCAGGGCTGATTTCCTTCAGAATGGAGAGGTTTGATCTTCTTGCAGTCCATGGGACCCTCAAGAGTCTCCTCCAGCACCAGAATTCAAAAGCATCCATTCTTTGGCGATCAGCCTTCTTTATGGTCCAGCTCTCACTTCCATACATCACTACTGGGAAAACCATAGCTTTAACTATAGGGACCTTTCTTGGCAAGGTGATGTCTCTGCTTTTTAGGATGCTGTCTAGATTTGTAATTGCTTTTCTTCCAAGAAGCAGGTGTCTTTTAATTTCGTGACTGCTGTTACCATCTGCAGTGATCATGGAGCCCAAGAAAGTAAAATCTCTCACTGCCTCCATTTCTTCCCCTTCTATTTGCCAGGAGGTGATGGGCCCAGTGGCCATGACCTTCGTTTTTTGATGTTGAGCTTCAGACCATATTTTGCGCTCTCCTCTTTCACCCTCATTTAAAGGTTCTTTAATTCCTCCTCACTTTCTGCCATCAAGGTTGTGTCATCTGCATATCTGAGGTTGTTGATATTTATTCCGGCAATCTTAATTCCGGCTTGGGATTCATCCAGCCCAGCCTTTCACATGATGAATTCTGCATATAAGTTAAATAAGCAGCTTGCACTTCTGGGAGTTCTCAGTCCACATACTGCTTAAGCCTGCCTTGTAGAATTTTAAGCATAACCTTGCTAGCGTGTGAAATGAGTGCAATTGTGCGGTAGTTGGAGCATTCTTTGGCACTGCCCTTCTTTGGGATTGGGATGTAGACTGATCTTCTCCAATTCTTGGGCCACTGCTGAGTTTTCCAAATTTGTTGGCATATTGAGTGTAGCACCTTGGGCGGGGTATAAATAATAAATTATTATTATTATTATTATTATTATTATTATTATTATTATTATTCCCACTCAGCCCCTTCCAGATCCAGCAAGAGCTTTGCACAAATACAGGGTTGGTGGGGCTGGTTTAATTGGGGATAATGGGGGGCAATGCCCCCCCCCCCAGTTCAGCCATAGTAAGCTGCTGCCTATATCAGACCCTCCAAGTGTCCCTATTCTCCAGGGACAGTCCCGGATTTAGAGAAGCCATCCCAGTTTCTGATTTGACATCCCAGAATGTCCCGCTTTTTTATTTTCATTAGAAAAATTTGGGGGGGGGCTACGGCGCCAGGGGTCAGCAAACTTTTTCAGCAGGGGGCCGGTCCACTGTCCCTCAGACCTTGTGGGGGGCCGGACTATATTGGGGGGGGAATGAATGAATTCCTATGCCCCATAAATAACCCAGAGATGCATTTTAAATAAAAGGGCACATTCTACTCATGTAAAAACATGCTGATTCCCGGACCGTCCGTGGGCCGGATTGAGAAAGCAATTGGGCTGGATCCGGCCCCCGGGCTTTAGTTTGCCTACCCATGGGCTATGCTATATAGGAAAGAGAGTCCTGTATAAGGGAAGCTTTTAACGTTTGATTGTGTTTTAAATATTTTGTTGGAAGCCACCCAAGTCAAATTTCTCAGAAAATAAAGAAAGAAAGAAAGAAAAAATAGGGAGAGTTCATTTATTCCAGCCCTACGAGAGGCTGACCGTTCACCTCAGTCAATTTCTTTCTCTGTGCTTTTCAGGCCCAAAGTTTGACGCCCCCACCTTGCTCACTGTGGTTTCTTCTGGAATTTTCCACAGCACACCTTTGCCCAGGGATGAAAATGGAGGAGGGATATCCTGTAGCCCAGGGAGAAAGAGAGGAACCAGAAGGAACAGGGAAAGCCGCTCATGCCCTCTTGAATGCTGGTGGCCGCAAACCCAGGATGGATTTGGAGGCGCAGAGTGAACTCCCCAGAGCAAGGCATTCAGGGAACGCAGAGGGGTTCCTCGAAAGGGGGACCCCACATCGTGTGAAGGAGGAATCGGAAGAGGGCTTGGCCCATTGCTGGGAAGCCCAGTGGCAGGAGTTTTTGAGGACAGTGGAGTCCCCTCACTCAGAATGGGGAGCCCCCCAGTTGCCGGAGGAGCCCACCCCCTGGGACGACGCCAAGGCCTTCTTCGCCTCCTTCGAGCAAGTGGCCCAAGCCTGCCGGTGGCCCAAGGTGGAATGGACAGCCCGACTCCTGCCGGCCCTCAGGGGAGAAGCCGAGTGGGCCTTTGAGAGGCTGGACGCCGGAGACAGAGAGGATTATGGGAAAGTTAAGGCAGCCATCTTGAGAGGGGACGCCTTGAGGAGGGAGAAGCTGCGCCAACACTTCAGGCACTTCTGCTACCAGGAGGCCGAGGGGCCCAGCGGCGCCTACAGTCACCTCCAGGAGCTCTGCCAGGGGTGGCTGAAGGTGGAGATGCACTCCAAGGAACAGATCCTGGAGCTGCTGATCCTGGAGCAGTTCCTGGCCATCCTGCCAGCGGAGATCCAGAGCTGGGTCAGGGATCGCGGCCCGGAGACCTGCTCCCAGGCGGTGGCCCTGGCAGAAGGTTTCCTGTTGAGGCAGCAGGAGACTCGGGTCAATCTGGAAAGCCAGGTGGGACCACTTGGCTGTGGTTAGTGTCAGTATCGGTGGCCTGGCCTAGTCCGGCTTGTGGGCTTCCCACTGGGCCACTGTGAGAACAGGATGTTCAACTAGGCAGGCCTTTGGCCTGATCCAGGCTCCCCTTAGGGCTTCATGGTGTCCAATTCCGAGTTGCATGGCTGGGTTCTACGACTCAGCAACAAAGCTGGCCACAGAAGGAATCCCCTTACTCAACCCAACCCGACTGCCAGCCCTTACTCAGGAAAAACCTTATGTAGTTACCATGCACACAGAAGAAAGAAGGTATCAGGAAATCATATATAATTGTAGAGTTGGAAGGGGACCCCCAACGGTCATCTAGTCCAGCCCCCTGCAATGCAGGAATCTCAGCTAAAGCATTCAGGACAGATGGCTGTCCAACCTCTGCTTAAAAACCTCGAAGGAAGGAGAGTCCACAGTCTCCTGAGGGAGACCATTCCACTGTCCCAACAGCTCTTGCTGTCGGAAAGCTCTTCCTAATGTTTAGTCGAAATCTCCTTTCTTGGAGCTTGAAGCCATGGGTTCGAGTCCTGCCTTCCAGAGCAGAAGACAAGCATGCTCCCTCTTCCATGTGACAGCCCTTGAGATACAGTAGACACTCAGCTTGCAAACATGATCCTGTCAGGAGTTCAGCCTACACTCGAGTAGGACTTTGGCAGAGACACATGCCCAACTGGCATGTTCTCTCCCTCCTGATCAATCGTTCAGGAGCTTCAAAGTTTTCTTCAGCCCGAACATCACAGCGACCGATGCCAACTGACACGACACACTTAGGGATCTGCAGAGTCTTCGCATCATTGCGTGACAGACCTCAACAACTCAGCATTTTGGCTAATCTACTTATACATATAAACACACACACGGAGCACTGCAACATGGCTCCCTCTCTCTCTAGCATCAGACAGCAAAGAGAAAAAGAAGAAAAGACAACAGTCCCACTTTACGGAACACAGTAACACAAACATCCTGCCTCCATCACATCCCACTCTCTGGAGTCAAAACATATACCGTCATGTGAAAGACAACAATCCTATGACTACAATCATGGAGCAGGAATTCTAACACATCCGTGTGGGAGGCAGCGTTCGCAACCCGCAGCGCCACGTCTGCGCACCCGCGGGTTGCACTTAAGCACTTCGGCGCATGCGCAAAACGCGATTTAGCTCTTCTGCACATGTGCAAGTGTCAAAACCCAGAAGTAACCCGTTCCAGTACTTCCGTAACCTAAAAACACTCAACCTGAAGGTATGACTGTATTTGAAGATGGCTCTCATGTCTCCTCTCAGCCTCCTCTTTTCCAGGCTAAGCATACCCTTCTCCTTCAACCATTCCTCATAAGGTTTGTTCAGTGTATCTGACTATTGAACAGAAGGTTGGTGGTTTGAGCCCACCCAAGGCTGGCTGCAGGCAGAATTCCTGTATTGGACTAGATGGCCCTTGGTGTCCCTTCCAGCTCTAACATTCTATGATTCTACGATGGGCAGGTCGGCTGCAGAGGAACCTCTAGTTTTGCAGTAGTACAGAAGTGGGGAAAACCAGTCCCAAGAAGACTGAGCGTGCTCAGTGGGCACAGAATGCTGACTGGCAGTAGGGCAGGGAACCTGGGGACGGGATGGAACAGCATGGCTGAAAAGGGCCTGACTGGCATCCTGAACAAGAGCGCTCCTGAGCGGTGACATTTTGTTGCATGGTCCGTCTTGCACCTAAACATGCCTTAATGAAACTGAGTCCTGATTCCTCCCCTCTGCATGGCAATGAGGTCACTAAGGGCAGGGTGGAGGACGCAAGCAAACCTTTGTTTCTGATACTTTCAATAATAATAATAATAATAATAATTTATTTACACCCCACCCATCTGGATGGGTTTTCCCAGCCACTCGGGGCAGCTTCCAACAAAATATTAATATACAATAATCTATTAAACATTAAAAGTTTCCCTGAAGCCTTCAGATGTCTTCTAAAAGTTTGATAGTTGTTTTTCTCTTTGACATCGGTGGGAGGGCGTTCCACAGGGCGGGTGCCACCACCAAGAAGGCCCTCTGCCTGGTTCCCTGTTACCTCACTTCTCGCAGGGAGGGAACCACCAGAAGGCCCTCGGCGCTGGACCTGTGTCCGGGCTGAACGATGGGGGTGGAGACACTCCTTCAGGTATACTAATGCAAGAGAGATGCTCTGCTTGTTGCAGGTGGTCTTTGAGGAGAAGGAGGAGGTGGTGGCGGTGGCTGCAGGTTCCTCCATTTCTGGCCAATCGCCACCTGAGGCCAGGGAGAAGCAGCCGCATGCAGCAGCCAAGCAGGAAGAGGACGAGGAGGACCTGCTGGGTAAGGAGAGGAGGGTTTTCCATGTGTGCCTTGGATAGTTTGACATTCCCTGCTGGGCTGACCTCCAGAAGCTACTCTCCGCTTCTCTATCTCTAGAGCCTATGGCCCCATCTGCATTATACATTTAAAGCAGTATCCTTTCATTTTAAATTCATGACTCTGCTCCCCAAGCATTGTTGGAGTTGCAGTTTGCTAAGAGAGTTGTTAGAAGGCCTCTCTTCCAATTCCCAGAGTAGTTTGACCATCTTCACAAGGAACTCTGGGGATTTTCAGACTGAAATTCCCAGGTGTCAAGAAAGGTTATTTATGTACGCAACAACTGCAGCCTGTGTTTGGTTAGCAAGTCTGCAAGTTGTGCATATTCTGTCAACTTAAGTTGCCAATCTTCTTTGGTTGGGACCTCGCTCGTTTTCCATTTTGGGGCTAACAAGACACGGGGGTTTTGTAGAAAGTACTTTAAAACATTTTTTTTCAATTCATTATGTATCATTTCCCAATATTTTTTTAACCTTTTACAAGTCCACCACATATGAAAGAATGTTCCTGTTCTATGAGTGTTGTTAAGGAGGTCTGCGATTGAGTCATTCCTGGTTTTGAATGATTCATTCGTGACTTTTATCAGGTTTCTTTCTTCATTTCAGATGGTGGTGTATGGGAGAGCGAAGATGAAGGTGAACCTCGCAGGACCTCAGAAGCAGGCCAGCAGGAGGCATTGAAAGAGAACTTCTGGAATCAAGATGGATTGAAGAGGCCAGAGGGAATCCATGTGGAGAAGGGCAGAGATAAAGCCATTCCTTGCCAGGGTGGAGACTTCCATGAAATCGTAGTTCAAGAAGAACAACAAGCAGAGAAGAGGAGGAGCAAGTGCCTCAGTGCACATTGGAGAATCCAGACAGGGGAGAAAACCAACAAAAGCTTAAAGTTTGGGAAGAGCTTCAGCCAGCACAGAACTGTCACGGAATATCAGGTGCTCCACTCAGGGGTGAAGCCGTATAAATGCTTGGAATGTGGAAAGAGCTTCAGTCAGAGCACGCACCTCACGTCACATCAACGAATCCACACAGGGGAGAGGCCATACAGTTGCTCGCACTGCAGCAAGAGCTTCAACCAGAGCACTAGTCTTATTCAACACCAGAGAATTCACACAGGCGAGAAACCGTACAAATGCGCCGAGTGTGAAAAGAGCTTCCGCCATAGTACGAGCCTTACATCACATCAGAGAATACATACTGGGGAGAAACCGTACAAGTGTTCCGACTGTGGGAAGGGGTTTTGTAATCAGTCCGGCCTTATTAACCACAAGACAATTCACACAGGGGAGAGGCCATATAAATGCTTGGAGTGCGGGAAAAGTTTCAGTCAGAGTACGCATCTTACGTCACATCAGAGAATCCACACGGGAGAGAGACCGTATAAATGCTCGGACTGCAGCAAGACCTTTTGCGACCAATCAGGACTTGTTAAACATCAAAGGATTCACACGGGGCAGAAGCCGTATAAATGCTTAGCGTGTGGAAAGAGCTTCAGCCAGAGCACAAATCTTATTCGGCATCAGAGAATTCACACAGGAGGTGAAGCCTCCATATTAACTTCCCCATACTCTTAAGAGTAGCAGATGAGGTCCTGCTCCAACCATCTTTGGTTTTGGAGAGCTGAACAGCTGGGTCTCTTCCGTGGTTGCTCCTTTGCGGGACTCCCTCTTTAATGCTCGTGATTCATTTGTGGTTTTATAATTACTCAGTTAGTTGGATGGTTTTTAACTGCATGTTTCCATTAATTAGTTTGTAATGACCTGGATAGTTGTGTAGAGGGCCTTCTTGGTAGCGGTGCCCTCCTTGTGGAACGCCCTCCCTTCAGATGTCAAGGAGATAAGAAAAATTACACAACTTTTAGAAGACATCTGAAGGCAACCGTGTATCAGGAGGTTTTTAATGGATCAATGTTTTTATTATGTTTTTAGATATGTTGTAAGCTGCCCAGAGTGGCTGGGGAAACCCAGCCAGTTGTGTGGGGTATAAATAATAAAGTTATTATTATTATAATTTATTCATGTCAACTGCCTAGGGCAAGGTTTGCCAACATGGTGTCCATGGGTGCCCGGGTGTCCACCAGAACCACTGAGCCTCTTGGCCTTGCCGATCAGAAGGTCGGTGGTTCGAATCCCTGCAATGGGGTGAGCTCCCGTTGCTCTGTCCCAGCTCCTGCCAATCTAGCAGTTCGAAAACACGCCAGTACAAGTAGATAAATAGGTACTGCTGTAGCGGGAAGGTAAACAGTGTTTCTGTGCACTCTGGTTACCATCATGGTGTTCCGTTGCGCCAGAAGCGGTTTGATCCTGCTGGCCACATGACCCGGAAAGCTGGCTGTAGACAAATGCCGGCTCCTTCAGCCTGAAAGCAAGATGAGTGCCGCAACACCACAGTCACCTTTGACTGGACTTAACCGTCCAGGGGTCCTTGACCTTTTAACTCTATGGCACCTGTGAAAGGTCTCACCAAATATCCCCTCAAAAATCCGCAATGTAGGAGAGACTATTTGTTCTTCCTGCTCAGTTGCTGTTTGTACTGTCTCAGCCTCTCCTACATTGAACATGCCCACTTCAAACATGTCCACATTTCATTGGATGCTAGGACAAACACCTGCCCTCCTTCCTGCTCTGAACAGGTGCAAAGAGTTTCTCTCTGTGAGCAAGCACTGTGAACGGCTGATGTAGGTGCCTCCATCCCCCAATAATTGAGGGAAGTCCTGTTGTCTCTTTTCTCTTTTGCATGTGGTAGCAAGAGACTTTGTGTTATGCACACACACACCCCAACAATACCCCGTTCAATGCAAGTGTTGTGTGTGTGTGTCTCTGTAAGCAAATGGATATCAAAGGGCCTCCAGTGTGGGCATCTTATCCACATTTACTGGAGAGTAATGGGTGGATGGATCCATGTCAAGTTTCGAACACGCTCATTAATAGCTCTTGTCTTTTGTAGATTTTTTTTTAATGCATGAAAAATTTCACATTTTAAACTATGCATTTTAGGCACCAACTCCCTCTAAAAATCTCATTTTTTCCTGGTATGCTTTCTAATACCCGTTCCCACTAAAATATACATTTAGTACACTTCAAAACTAACAAACCAAAACTGAATTTTTAAAAATCAGAGGCATCCACAGCAGTGCTCTGGTATGCATTCTGGTATGCATGTGGTATGTATGTAAGTCCAGGAGTAACAAATTAGGTCAGATCACTTTAAAAAGTGTGGTTTGAACTAATTTCTTCTCTCTTCCAAAGCCCCATTGGACACATTGAGTGTCCTCCTTCAAACATGCACACGATTAGACCATGCATAGGATGAGGGTGAGATTGTGGGACTTTGCCATTAGCATTTTGTGTTAGTCCTTGTTTCCAAATACGTGTACTTTCTTTCTGTTATATACCGTATTTTTTTTGCTCTATAAGACTCACTTTTTCCCTCCTAAAAAGTAAGGGGAAATGTGTGTGCGTCTTATGGAGCGAATGCAGGCTGCGCAGCTATCCCAGAAGCCAGAACAGCAAGAGGGATTGCTGCTTTCACTGTGCAGTGATCCCTCTTGCTGTTCTGGCTTCTGAGATTCAGAAATTCCCCCCCCCCCCTTGTTTTCCGCCTCCAAAAATTGGGTGTGTCTTGTGGTCCGGTGCGTTTTATAGAGTGAAAAATATGGTATATCTGTTATATTCTCCCTGTTATATTTTTATTAGGTTTCCAGTTGTAAAGAGTAATAGAGACGCAGCTTATAAATTAAGTCGCAGCTGTACACAAAGCAGTGTTAATTCTCAAAAAGAAACCAGATTTGTTGAACAAAGTAGCTTTCTTTGCTTTTCAAATCCCACTGTATTCAGATCGTCCCAAGAGCACCTGGATTTCCACTCACACTCAGCCATGAGGCAACTGCTTTACAGCCAAGTTGCTCATTCCCATTGGATCGGAAAAACAACCTCTTCACTATACAAAAAGAGACTCTGCAGAAAGGCCAGAATGATAGGGCTGTTCATACTGCATTGCTCTTACATCAGGGCAGCCTCTGGCACTGATTGGCTGAGCTGGTTCATGAGCATTCTGAGCTCTGACTACTAAGGGAATGGTCTCAAGATTTGCTGTCTGTCCAGACCCTGTGAGGGAAGGCCAAGCTATCAGTTTGGCTGGGATTTTTAAAAAAAGAATCTCACACGAGCGTTGAAAGAGGGGGGATGGTTCTCACTGTGTAAAAAAATTAAGGAGCAAGGGAGCACAGGTAGTTTAGCTGAGGGGAGGCTCCAGATTAGGAAACAGACTGAGAATCAGGAACCAGGAGGAGGACTTGAGGGAAAGATTAGAGGGACACAGGCTGGGGAGGCCTGATGGGCGGAGTATAAATAATAAAATTATTATTATTAAAAAGCAAGAACGAAAGGACCCATTAGAGAGCAGAAGAAGCCACAAAGCTCTTGGGTTTGGAGGGCCTCTATATGGTGGTAGGAGAAATGAAGTGGTGGTTCTCATGAAACTGATCAGGGGGCTAGGATAAGCTAAAGAAAGTAGGCTGTGCCCCCAAAACTGGGATCTATGGGCATTGTGGAAAGGAGGAATCTGAGAGAAAGGAGGACAGGGCATAGCCAGTGGGGAGGACCCCCTGCTTGTCATGCAGAAGGCTTGGAAACAAAATGGTTTGAAATCCTGGAGAGCTGCTGGCAGTCAGTCTAGACTAGGAACCGGGTAGTTGTGGCCCTGGAGAAGTTGCTGGACTCTTGCATCCGCTATCCCTGAGCACCAGTGGCGTAGCGTGAGGGGTGCAGGGGGGCCCGGCCGCACCGGGCGCAACATCGGGGGGGGGGTGCGTTCGCACTAACTAATCTAGTGGAAGAGACTCGAGTGCTAAAATCCACGGGTTAGCAGGCGCAAATTACTTGCCTTGCCCCGGGTGCTGACAACCCACGATACGCCACTCCTGAGCACTGGTCATGCTGGCAAGGGACTCTTAGTAATCACAGCGTCCGTTTCTAAGTTATGGTTACTAGACTTTTTTCAATGAATCCGGGGATACTTTTTCTTTTCTTTTTTTGAAGCTGAGTCAGTAGTAGGAATGGTGAGGCAAAAGACCCTGGGCCCAAGCACACGTGCATATTGCATAAAGGTGCAAAGCTCTTCTTTCACACCCTGTGAAACATAAATGCGCAGTTTTTTAAAAAAAACTGGGCAACGGCGTGCTGCCCACACGTGTCCAGAGGAGGGCAACCAAAATGGTCAAAGGCCTTATGAAGAACGGCTAAGGGAGCTGGGCATGTTTAGCCTGGAGAAGAGGAGGGTAAGGGGTGATATGATAGCCATGTTCAAATATATAAAAGGATGTCACATAGAGGAGGGAGAAAGGTTGTTTTCTGCTGCTCCAGAAAAGCGGACACGGAGCAATGGTTCCAAACTACAAGAAAGAAGATTCCACCTAAACATTAGGAAGAACTTCCTGACAGTAAGAGCTGTTTGACAGTGGAATTTGCTGCCAAGGAGTGTGGTGGAGTCTCCTTCTTTGGAGGTCTTTAAGCAGAGGCTTGACAACCATATGTCAGGAGTGCTCTGATGGTGTTTCCTGCTTGGTAGCGGGTTGGACTTGATGGCCCTTGTGGTCTCTTCCAACTCTATGATTCTATGACTTCCCCAATCTCCTTCTCCCTTCGTTTTGACAGATCAGGGGAGGTTCAGGAGTCACGGGCGGGAAGCCGCTGCCCAGGAGGGGCCAGCCTGGTAGTGCAGTTGGATCTGGCGGGCTTCAGGAGCTACTCGCTGCTGTGGCGTCCGCCATATTTCCTGCACCACAGCAGCGAGCAGCTCCTGAAGCCAGCCAGAGCCAACTGCACCACCAGGCTGCTGAGGCTGCGGCTGCCACGTTTCCCAGGGACAGATTTGCAAATCCAGGGACTGTCCCGGGGACATCTGGTAACCCTATTCTAAGTGCTCACAGACCTACTGTTCAATTATCTGTTCTTTGATCTTTCCTGGTATCCACACAAGCTGACCAGTCGGAAGATGGGGACATCTTGCCTGCCTCCAATCTGCAGGGATCTCTTCTCTTCTCCAATAACAATGATAGATTATAGGCAGAGGCCTGAGCTCTAAGTGGGGCTACCTTTGAAGGTGACTCGGAAACGACAACTAATCCAGAATGCGGCGGCTAGACTGGTGACTGGGAGTGGCCGCCGGGACCACATAACAGCGGTCCTGAGAGATCTGCATTGGCTCCCAGTACATTTCTGAGCACTGCATTATATATATATATATATATATATATGCAGGTTTTGGTGTCCTCGGGTGTCTTCCCGTGTAAAAGTTGGGGTGTCTAGGCGACGTTTCGACGAGGTCTCACTCGTCATCTTCAGGCTGGTGCTTTCGGCTTCTTGTTACTGGAACAGAGCGGGATCTCAATGTTTGAGTTCCTATAAATACTGTAGAGGGGGTGTGGTGTCTAGCCTCCAATGTTCTGGGCAGAGAGGAAGTTCCCAGGCTAGTGTGCCTTTTCTTCTTTTGTTCCTTAATTACTTGAGAGATACCTTGAGTGATTTCTTGAGTGATATCCTGAGTACCACTTAGGTGGGTCATTAGGTGTGGATTAGTTGCTAAAGTCTTTGTGTCTTGACCTCTTGAACTTTGTGAAGAGTTTTCCTGAGAAGATGGCTGTATTGCACTTAGTTGTGCTTTGGCTTGGCTTCGTGTATAGGGGCGAGCTGTGGTTTTGTGGCTTGTGTCAGCCAGATCTGTGTAGGGATTGCAGGGGGGTGCAGCATCCGGAGGTGCCACCATGGACTGGCTACTGGATGGTGTCAGTAATTCATCTGTGGAGAGGGTCTGGGTTTGGGTCTGGTGTGGTTGATTGGTGTTGGCGTTCTGTGTGCCTCTGGATCTGGTGTCAGTTTTTGTGGGGAGGGCTAATTTCCAGATGTCTGGCAAGCGGGATGTGTCGTCACGCTTGTTCATGTTGTGAGGGTGTTTCTCTATCTCGATGGCTTCCATGATTATTCTCTTGTGGTGATGTTCCGTGTTAAAGAGTAATTTGGAATCTGCAAAATTAATTTCGTGTCCTGTTTCTTTCATGTGTTGGAAAAGAGAGGAAGTTTTTTCTTCTTTTTTGACGGCATTCTTGTGTTCTGCGATACGTGCATTTATTCGTCTGTTTGTTTGTCCAATGTACGTGGCTGGGCAGACTTTGCAGGGTATTTCATAGCCACAAAACCACAGCTCGCCCCTATACACGAAGCCAAGCCAAAGCACAACTAAGTGCAATACAGCCATCTTCTCAGGAAAACTCTTCACAAAGTTCAAGAGGTCAAGACACAAAGACTTTAGCAACTAATCCACACCTAATGACCCACCTAAGTGGTACTCAGGATATCACTCAAGAAATCACTCAAGGTATCTCTCAAGTAATTAAGGAACAAAAGAAGAAAAGGCACACTAGCCTGGGAACTTCCTCTCTGCCCAGAACATTGGAGGCTAGACACCACACCCCCTCTACAGTATTTATAGGAACTCAAACATTGAGATCCCGCTCTGTTCCAGTAACAAGAAGCCGAAAGCACCAGCCTGAAGATGACGAGTGAGACCTCGTCGAAACGTCGCCTAGACACCCCAACTTTTACACGGGAAGACACCCGAGGACACCAAAACCTGCATTCCTGTACCCGTGAAAATCTACGAAAGCAAATATATATATATATATATATATATATATATATATATATATATATATATATGTTTACTGCTCCTTGAAACGATTCTATCATATTTTCTTTTACCCATTTTGTTGTAAAATTAAACCCATTTTTGCTTTTGAACTACCCTAAGTCTCAAAGTACCAGAGTTCCTTTAAAAAAAAATAAAAAATTGCCAGTAGTGAGAGGGGGCACACCTCACCCCACCTGCCCAAATATGAGCCACCCCAATAATACTGAACGTTCTGCTGTTACCCAATTGCTGAAAATGGATTTTCACGTTTGCCTGCCACAGGGCTTAATCTTCTCACCTTGAAATTAGGAACATAGGAAGCTATGACTCTTCTGCATATAACTGCACATTACGTCAAGCAGAAAGCAAAAGATAATTCAGCATTATCTTTAATATATAAAACGCTACCACCATAATCACACAAATCTCTAGAGACCCAGGGTATTTTATTTACCATATTTAAAATATCATACACATCTCAATTCTCACGCAGAAAGCAGTTTAGGTTACAAACTTAATAAAACGTTTTAAAAAACAGGGTTTTTTGTTTTTAGAAAAAAGTAGATTTTTAAAAACTATTTGAAAAGCACAATCAAAAGTTTCAACAATAGGAAAGCATTTAAACAACAACAACAAAAGCGAAAGTTGCCTTTTAATAAAATTTAGATCTCTGGAAAGTCTGAACAGCGTTACAGGTTGACTTGTTTGGTGCAGTGTTTTTCCAAAATGAGGTTTGCGAAGAACTGCTCCTGAACTCAAAAGGTCCAAGTCCAGGTAACCCCACTTGGGGCAAACCAGTTGTCGAAGATCAAACTCTTTGTCATTCGGCAAATTTCAAGCTTGATTAGAAACAGCTCCCTCAAAAGCACATCTACTGCAGTTGCCAAGATAACATGATTTGACAATCAAATAGTGAACTTAAAATAATTATGTCAGGATCCGACTAAGCCCCACTACAATTGTTAGCCTGGGAAAAAGCAAAACACACACACAAAAACCCCAAGCCTGCTCTCGATTTCCGCCACAGCCAAGATGCAAACACCGCCTATGAGCATCGTAGGCTAGCAAAGAAATATAATGTGATTTGTAACCAAGAGGGCTGTCGGAGGAGGGGCAGATCATGCCCACACTCGACCCCCTTCTGCATTTCCATGCTGGTGTGGAGAAAGGTGTTTCGTCCCTCTGCAACTAGGATGGAAACCAAGCAGGCGAACAGAAGGCAGGGATGTGCCGTTCCTCCTCCGCCAACCTGCTTGCTCGCCTGCACAGAGCTCGCGCTCACCTATGGCGACCAGGCACATTCTGTCAAACACAAGGCTGGACCCATCTGTCCTCATGTTGATGCCAAGGTCTGAAATCAAGACGTGTCTCTGAAAACTATGGGCGAGTGTTCTTGGTTGGGGACACATTTTACGGCTCAAGATAGCTCCCCCCCCCCCCCCAGTTAACATACTCAGGGAGATAATCTTTTTAAGGCAGAGAAATTCTGAGCTGTTCTTTGGTGTCGCAAACAGGAATCCCTAAGGTGCTGGCGAGGGTTTTGAAGTTAAACACAGCCCTCCAACCCCCCCGGACCTCTCCCTACGCCACCCCGTCGCTGACCCCCACTTCGTACTCTCCTGGAGAGGTTTTGCCTGGCTGAGATGCGTTCCTGCACTCTGTTTATGCTTCTTGCAGGCCAGGGGAAGGTAAGAGGGGCTTGGAAACTGGCCTACTGTACAAATGTATCAAGGTAAAGGGACCCCTGACTGATAGGTCCAGTCGTGGCCGACTCTGGGGTTGCAGCACTCATCTCGCTTTACTGGCTGAGGGAGCCGGCGTACAGCTTCCAAGTCATGTGTCCAGCATGACTCAGCCGCTTCTGGCGAACCAGAGCAGTGCACAGAAACGCCGTTTACCTTCCCACCAGAGCGGTACCTATTTATCTACTTGCACTTTGACGTGCTTTCAAACTGCTGGGCTGGCAGGAGCAGGGACCGAGCAACGGAAGCCACGGGGATTCAAACTGCCGACCTTCTGATTGGCAAGTCCTAGGCTCTGTGGTTTAACCCACAGCGCCACCCGCGGTCCCCCCCCCAAAGCATGTTGCTGCACCCCTTTTGCCCCTGACCCTACCCACCACTGGAACATGTCCCCCTCAAGAGGTTCTCAGAAGGGAATACGAAGAGGGGTTGCCATACCTGTGCTAGGGGGTCAGGAGAATTGGTGTTTGCGACGGCATCATGGAGGGGAAAGCCTACAGTTCAGGAAGATCTCAACTGCGGAAGAGCTTCTCCCTCTCCCTCTGCCGCCTTCACACCACCGAAGAAGTTATAGAAAAGGGAGGTTAAGAATTCAGCCTCTCAGAAAGACGAACTCGCAACGCAGAGAAGCCTCGTGGGCCTTGTCGTTATGAAACTCCTACACCGTCTTGCCCCACCAGCCTCCGTCCCGATTCCTCCCAACGCACCTGGCAACCAGTCTCAGCGTTACCCCTTGTAGGACTCAGCAGGGAGAATAGCAGAATTATCGTAGATTAGGAGCTGCCTGCATTGTCTCTGGCGCCACCTGCTGTTGGACTCCCTGCCGCCCACCCTACCAATGGGCAACAGGGACCACTGCCCTCTTTTTCAAGGAGGCCACTGTGAGAGACCGCAAAAAAACGCACGAGGGGTACATCTTCACAAGCAAAGCAAAGCTGCCAATCGCCTAGCTATGTTTAAAAAGCCAACCGTTCCGTCGCACGCAGGTGTGACCAAGGATCAGGACGGGGCAATTCAAATGGTGAAGAGGCACAGTACTGAATGGCTGGTGTCTCTGATGGGGCAATTCAGATCCAGCCCATTCGTTTTCCTGAGAACATCCCTCGTTTTTACTTTCTCCCAATTATGAGAGTGGCCCTTATGCATTTCCAAGCAGAGGGGAAAGAAAAGGGCTGGCCTTGAAGAGCAGGCCAAAAACCTGCCCACCGATATGGCCAAATCCACCCAGCTCTGCTAACGCCAACATAAAAGAGAAGGGACAATGTCCGTTCTACCTTTCGAGATTGCAAGGGAAGGGGCTGTGGGAAAGCAGGGAGCGGCAGAGGAGAAGGAAACCAGGACTGTCCACAGAGGAGGAGAGAAGCTGAATAAAAGCTTGCACTTCGGAAACGGCTTTCTCTGGGGTGCAAACCTTACATCTCATCAGAGAATCCAAGCAGGGGACAAAGGACAACGGTGCCCAGGCTGTGACAACACCTTTTCCGACCCGAAGAGGCTCAAAATATGATATGATAGCCATGTTCAAATATATAAAAGGATGTCACATAGAGGAGGGAGAAAGGTTGTTTTCTGCTGCTCCAGAGAAGCGGACACGGAGCAATGGTTCCAAACTACAAGAAAGAAGATTCCACCTAAACATTAGGAGGAACTTCCTGACAGTAAGAGCTGTTGGACAGTGGAATTTGCTGCCAAGGAGTGTGGTGGAGTCTCCTTCTTTGGAGGTCTTTAAGCAGAGGCTTGACAACCATATGTCAGGAGTGCTCTGATGGTGTTTCCTGCTTGGCAGGGGGTTGGACTCAGTGGCCCTTGTGGTCTCTTCCAACTCTATGATTCTATGATTCTATGATTCTAAAAGGCTTCAGAGGAAGGAGCCACACAGAGACTGTCAAGATTCACTAGCATCACGTGGGAACCTAGATTTTTCAGGGAGGGGGGAGTCTCTTCTTGAACCTTCTTACAAGCTCTTCACTTTCATGATCAAAGAAATAATCATCATCTTACCAAATATTGTTAAGTATTCCAGGGTGTCAGTTGTTAGCAAGGACAGGCCACTTGCCCCCCTCCCAATACCTGTAAAATTTGGGAAGGGGGGGGGCAAACTATTAACCCAGCAACACACCTCCTACTGGCCACCTGTTAGAACTGCAGGCAATCTCACAAGAGGAAGAGAATCTCGGGGAAGAATCAGGGTCAAAGGTCCATCCAGGACTCCCTAACTTTTTTGCTGCGGGAAGTTCCGCTGCCCCAAAATTAGATCCTGCTGGCAGCTTCGTAAAACTCTTGCAGGGGACTGGGTCACTGAGGGGGTGGCAAGCAGAAGGAACAGGTTGCAGTGATGCTCACTGGGTACAGTCGCAAGTGAGACTTTAAATCAATGGTGTGAAGGCTGCGCCCCCTCAACCTCACTTCATCTGGCCCTCTGCAAACCCACTCTAGTCTTTGCTCTCTAGTCTAACCTTCCTGTGATTATTTCCTCTTCTGCAATGTGTGTAGGTGTATGAGAGAGAAAGAGGGGGAAGTTTTCCCAGTAAGTACAGTGGTACCTCTGGTTGCAAACGGGATCTGTTCTGGAGGCCCATTCACAACATGAAAAGAACGCAACCCGCAGCGGCACGTCTGCGCACGCACGGGTTGCGATTTGCCGGGTTGCGATTCTGCGCATGCCGTCATTTTGCGCATCTGCACATGCGCGAGCGGCGAACCCCAGAAGTAACCCTTTCCGGTACTTCAGGGTCACCGCAGGACACAACCTGAAAGAACATAACATGAAGCGGACGTAACATGAGGTATGACTGTAGCCCAAAAAGACGGGGAAAGCCTGCAAAATTTCTATGGGATGTGGGTGACCCAATGGAGCCTCCATATGCAGCAGTCTACCTCTGGACATCAGAAGCTGGGGACAAGGAAGAGGAAGGGAGGGAGGGAGGGAGGGAGAAAAATGAGGTGGCAGAGAGAATGCTATGCAACCCTGCAAACTGCCTGCTTTTGGATCTTTACCCCCATCCAATACCGGCACGCGCCCCTCAAAAAAGTAAATAAAAAGATTATCTGCAAGGGAATGCAGTCCTCAATAGCTGTAACTTAGGAGAGTTGAGGAAAGCCATTAAAAAGGGGGGGGGGACTTGAAAAGGTAGCCTTTTCAAATACAGTGGTACCTCGGGTTAAGTACTTAATTCGTTCCGGAGGTCCGTTCCTAACCTGAAGCTGTTCTTAACCTGAAGCACCACTTTAGCTAATGGGGCCTCCTGCTGCTGCTGCTGCCGCCGCCGCGCAATTTCTGTTCTCATCCTGAAGCAAAGTTCTTAACCCGAGGTAATATTTCTGGGTTAGCGGAGTCTGTAACCTGAACCTTGAAGCGTATGTAACCCGAGGTACCACTGTACTTGATCATTATCTGACAATACATGACTAATATTTCACAGGTCAGTTGGCTGAATTGAGACAGATCAAACACGCAAGCCGACTGAAAGGCAAAGGCTGGGATGGCTTTTCCCTCTGCTTGGTCACTTGGAATGCCAGCGCAAAGGAAGAGAAGCTGCAAAACGCCGAGAGTGCGGCATCCCTCCCTCTGCTCTCAAACCTGGCAGCTGCCCTACAGCTAGTTGCAAAACAGAATGCGAAAGGATATTAAAATCGCGCCCCCTGCCCTGTCTGCATCTCCACTGAACGAGCATTTACAGTGCTGCCGTTTATAAAGAATGTGGCTTTTAATCCCTGCTGGAAGGGGGAACACACCTGGTCGCCAGGAGGCAAGCTCAAATCACCGCAGGCGACCAGACATGAGGCTAATTGCTAGGACGCTCAGAAGTCTCATAAGACGCCGCCTCCAGTTGAAGTTTCTCCCCACACTCGAAAACGTTGATAGTGTCGCTCAGCGCGTAGATTTTCTGATGTGTCGCACACGACGACGGCTGGCTGAAGTTTTGGCTGTATTCTGGGCATTTGTGGGGTTTCTCCTCGACGTGGATTCTCTGAGGGTGAATAAGGCCCGACTGCTCAGAGAAGCCAATGGTTTTGTACGTTCTCTCGCCCATGTGGATTCTCTGATGGGAAGTAAGGTAAGTGCTCCTACTGAAGCTGTTCCCGCACTCCAGGCATTTGTGCGGCTTCTCCCCGGTGTGGATCCGCTGGTGCGAATTCAGGATCGCCTTTTGGCTGAAGCTCTTGCCGCACTCCAGGCACACGTAGGGCTTTTCCCCGGTGTGGATTCTCCGATGTTTGATAAGGGTGGACAGGTCGCAGAAGCTCTTCCCGCAGTAGGAGCAGCTGTACGGCTTCTCTCCGGTGTGGATTCTCTGGTGCGACGCCAGGAGGTCGCTCCGAATAAAGCTCTTCCCGCACTCCTGGCATTTGTAGGGCTTCTCCCCCGTGTGGATTCTCAGGTGTATTTTAAGGCTCGACTTGTAGCTGAAGAACTTCCCACAGACGTTGCACTTGTACTTCCTCTTCTCGATGGGCTTCTCTTCCGAGATGGAGGCGTTGTGGAACCCGCCACCGGGGCAAGGAATGGGGGGCTTCTTCCACTTCTCAGCCTGGTGGTTTCTCGTCCTCCGCCTCGGCCCGCCTTGGTTCCCAAAGTTTTCCTCCAGCTTCTGCTGCTCAACTCTCTGCAACTGGAGCCCAAGGATTTCCCCGCTGTTCTCGCCCTGTCGGATGTCACCTGCCAGAAGAGAGAGAGGCCCGCTGAAGAGGAGACTGAGAGGTAGGTGATAATAATAATATAATAATAATTTATTATTTGTACCCCACCCATCTGGCTGGGTCTCCCCAGCCACTACATCCATCTAAAAATACCTCTCTTTCAGATCAGAACCAGTGAAGGTCCTGTGTGAGTGTCTGGAGGCGGTTGGAGGATGGATGGCAGCTAACAGATTAAGGTTGAATCCTGACAAGACAGAAGTACTGTTTTTGGGAGACAGGAGGCGGGCAGGTGTGGGGGACTCCCTGGTCCTGAATGGGGTAACTGTGCTCCTGAAGGACCAGATGAGCAGCCTGTGAGTCATTTTGGACTCACAGCTGTCCATGGAGGCGCAGGTCAGTTCTGTGTCCAGGGCAGCTGTTTACCAGCTCCATCTGGTACACAGGCTGAGACCCTATCTGCCTGCGGACTGCCTCGCCAGAGTGGTGCATGCTCTGGTTGTCTCCCGCTTGGACTACTGCAATGAGCTCTATGTGGGGCGACCTTTGAAGGTGACCCGGAAACTACAACTAATCCAGAATGCAGCAGCTAGACTGGGGGCTGGGAGCAGCCGCTGAAACCATACAACACCAGTCTTAAAAGACCTACATTGGTTCCCAGCACGTTTCCGAGCACAATTCAAAGTCTTGGTGCTGACTTTTAAATCCCTAAACAGCCTTGGCCCAGTATACCTGAAGGAGCGTCTCCACCCCCATTGCTCAGCCCAGACACTAAGGTCCAGCTCCAAGGGCCTCCTGGTAGTTCCTTCACTGCAAAAAGTGATGATACAGGGAACCAGGCAGAGGGCCTTCTCGGTGGTGGCGCCCGCCTTGTGGGATGCCCTTCCATCAGATGTCAAGGAGATAAACAACTATATTGACTTTTAGAAGACATCTAAAGGCAGCCCTGTTTAGAGAAGTTTTTAATATTTGATCTTTTATTGTGGTTTTTAATGTTCTGCTGGGAAACCCAGCCAGATGAGTTGGGTATAAATACTTCCTGCAGCCAATCAGAAGTTGCATGTTGGTTTTTGAACATTTTATAAGTCAAACGGACTTCCGGAACAGATTCCATTCGACTTCCAAGGTACGGCTGTATACACTAATGGCAACAGAAATTTTGATTTTTTTTCTATAAAATTATACACTAATCTTACAATGACACAATAATACAGTGGTACCTCGGGTTAAGAACTTAATTCGTTCTGGAGGTCCGTTCTTAACCTGAAACTGTTCTTAACCTGAAGCACCACTTTAGCCAATGGGGCCTCCTGCTGCTGCCATGCAATTTCTGTTCTCATTGTGAAGCAAAGTTCTTAACCCGAGGTACTATTTCTGGGTTAGTGGAGTCTGTAACCTGTGGAGTCTGTAACCTGAAGTGTCTGTAACCCAAGGTACCACTGTAATAATAATTAGGACTGTAATGCAATGATCAGTGCACATTTTTCTACTGTTTTCTCCCCATGTATGTGGTGTGCTCCAATATTTACATCACAAAAATTAGGGTGCACCTTAGACCTGACAGCGCATTAGATTCGACAGCAAGCTTAAAAAACACCACTGACACAGCAAATACTTTTTCGGTTTCAAGGTTTTGAAAACTGAGGTGCACATTCAATTTGATGGCGCATTAGATTCGCCTGAATACGGTACTTCTTTCCCGTGGGCTGGCATTCCACGCTCACCGATGTTGACGGCATCCATCTCCTGCTTCACCACCATGCACAGCGGCCTCTTTCCAGAATCAGGCGCCACTGTCTCCACCTCGGCCAGTGGAATGGCCACCGCCGCCAAAGGAACCCCTGCCGTTGCCACCTGAAACAGTAGGGAGGACCAGAACATGAAGCAGCACCAAGGAGCGGGAGCAGCAGGACAATAACAAAGGAGGGAAGAGCCTGGCATCCACTCAGCCCCAAACTACAGTATGGTGTAGTGGTTAGAGCACTGCATTGGGATCTGGGTGACCTTCAACCAATCACTCTCTCTGCCTCACCTTTTTGGTTATACACACACACACAGAGAGAGACAGAGACAGAGAGAGAGAGAGAGAGAGAGAGAGAGAGAGTTTTTATTGAAATTTGTAAATCTCAACCCATCGTTCGCACTGAGGTCCAGCACCGAGGGCCTTCTGGCAGTTCCCTCGGTACGAGAAGCTAAGTTACAGGGAACCAGGCACAGGGCCTTCTCGGTAGTGGCACCTGCGCTGTGGAACGCCCCCCACCAGATGTCAAAGAGAACAACAACTACCAGACTTTTAGAAGACATCTGAAGGCAGCCCTGTTTAGGGAAGCTTTTAATGTTTAATAGGTTATTGTATTTTGGTGTTCTGTTGGAAGCCGCCCAGAATGGCTGGGGAAATCCAGCCAGATGGGCGGGGTATAAATAAAAAAATTCTTATTCTTATTCTTATTACCCAAAGGGGGGAATTTTACATACAAACAGAACGAAACAGCAAAAAATCACACATAATGTAAGATCCAGCAGGAAACAACATAACAGTATTTTGCTTTGCAAGTAGGCATTTGCTTAAAGCTAAGTCTTGCCAATCGGAATTGAAGCACGCGCCCCAGTCAGGCAGTGCAAAGCAGAGGTGGTGAGGGCCAGGCAGAGAGGTCCGGAGGGCTGCATCCGGCACCCCCGGGGGCAGGAGGGGAGAGGAAGCGGGGTCTCTCACCTGCTGCTCCCATCTCAAAGACTCCCGTTGCATCCAGAGGAAATCCTCGGCCAGGGCCACCGCCTGGGTGCAGGACGCGGGCCCCCGTTCCCTGACCCAGCCCTGGATCTCCGGTGGCAGGACGGTCAGGAACTGCTCCAGGATCAGCAGCTCCAGGATCTGCTCCTTGGAGTGCCTCTCCACCTTCAGCCACCGCCGGCAGAGCTCCTGCAGCCGGTTGTACACCCCTCGCGGCCCCTCGGCCTCCTGGTACCGGAAGTGCCGGAAATACTGGCGGTTCTTCTCCCGGCTGATGGCGTCCCCTAGCAAGATGGCCGCCTTCACCTTCCCATAATCCTTCCTGTCCCGGCCCTCCAGCCTGCCAAAGGCGTGCTTGGCTTCCCCGCTGAGGGCCGGCAGCAGCCGGGTCACCCACTCCTCCCGCGGCCACCGACAGGCTTCGGCCACTTGCTCGAAGGAGGCCAGGAAGGCCTTGGCGTCGTCCCAGGGGGTGGGCTCCTCGGGTGGCTGCGGGGGTCCCGGCTGAGAGACCTCCACCGTCTTCAGGAACTCCTGCCACTGGGCTTCCCACTGCTGAAGGAGGCCGTCGCGAGACTCCTGCTTGATCTCTTCCCCCGGTTTCCTCTGGAGGAATTCCCGGATGCTCTTTTCCTGGAGGATCCGCGGGGCCTGCTCGGCGGACATTTCCCTCGCTCCTGAAGGCGGCAAATCTCCCGAATGCACCTAGGTGTTCGCCCAGCTCTTCCTTTCCTCGCCCTGACGTTCCCGGATTCAGATTATCCGGGGTGCACAGCGTCCGTCGTTCCACGTATGCACAAAGGGAGCAGCGGTCCTCCGCAAAACGTGGCTCTTTTCCTGAGGGAGACAGAGAGTAGATTTTGAATGGGAAGCGATCACAGAGGCCCTGCAGACATGTCCAGCCTGCACCTAGATCAGTTTTAGAAACCCAGATATATATATTTCAACATCGTTTTCATCTCAGGATATATCATTTCCCAGAAGGTTTTCACTATTTTAAAGGAAAAGTCTAAAAGTGGCTTACGACACCTTGAAGCATCAAATAGAACAATCCAGAATAAAACAAATTCAAGCTTCAAAATGTTCCAGATCCTGCTCTAAGTGACATTTTGCTTTCCCTATATTTTTTTACCCCACAGCTGCCCCACAGCAGAAGGACTCTAGGAAGCCAGGGTGGTGTAGTGGTCAGAATGTCGGACCAGGATGTGGGAGATCAGGGTTCAAATCCCCACTCTGTTATGAAGCTCACTGGGTGACCTTGGAGTCAGTCACAGCCTCTTAACCTACCTCAGAGGGTCGTTGTTGGGATTAACTGAGGGGGGGTGAACCATGTACTCTTTGGAGAAAAAGGTGGGATATAAATGCAATAAATAAACTCTTCTGCTGACCCGCTTAAGAAATCTGGAGAGGCCAGCCAGATGGAGATGTCAGTAGCCAACTTAGCATCCAGACGTCTCCACGTGGTCGCAATTGGACCTGCGCCAGGCGCAAAATGCGCCTGGCGCCTGGCTAATTTCTAACAGTGGCCTAGATGGAACAGAATGGAAATTTCATCTACTTAAGACCTCTATTCACCTCAGAGAGCTACAAATCTTAAATTTCCTTGGGAATAGGGGCTGATTGCTAAAGCACTCTGGTAATTGTGGCTCTGTGAGGGGAATGGGAGTCTCCTAGCAACTGAGAATCCTCAGCGAGCTACAGTTCCCAGGATTCTTTGGAGGAAGCCATGACGGTTTCTAGCGACACCGTACTGCTTCCAAAGCAGAGTGCAAGATGCAGCCTCAGGGTGTGTGGCCTGCAGCTGCCATTGGCTCCAACCCCTTGAGCCGCCATTTTGTATCTGGCTTTACTAGAAACTTCTGGTTATTGGTAAAACAAAAATAAAGCAGATTCCCCCAAAACTTTAAGACTACCCAGCCCACTTCTAGGGTCACATTTACAACATAAATTTAAATCGCTCCTATAGCACTTTAACTGTCATTGACTCCCCCCGAACCATCATGGGAACTGTAGTTTTTGCTAGCCACAGTCCCACCACCCTCAACCAACTGGGTGCTGTGGTTTGTTCAAGGGGTCAAAAAAAATGGACGTACCGTGCCATATTAGAAACAAAAAAACTTGTTTTCATGAATTGGAAGAGTTGCCAAAGGATCCCATTGAGCACATGGATTGACAACACGGACAGGCTAGTTACCTACGAACGAATCACATATCGACGCAAATTAAGAATGGATAAATATGAAGAAATCTGAAAGGAACACTTACGCGATAAGGCAGATAGATAGTGGTGGGAAGTAGGGGGAGGAGAGGTGGGGAAATATTGTTTAAAAGGTGTAGAGGTAAAGGTAAAGGTACCCCTGCCCGTACGGGCCAGTCTTGACAGACTCTGGGGTTGTGCGCCCATCTCACTCAAGAGGCCAGGGGCCAGCGCTGTCCGGAGACACTTCTGGGTCACGTGGCCAGCGTGACATCGCTGCTCTGGCGAGCCAGAGCCGCACACGGAAACGCCGTTTACCTTCCCGCTGGTAAGCGGTCCCTATTTATCTACTTGCACCCGGAGGTGCTTTCGAACTGCTAGGTTGGCAGGCGCTGGGACCGAGTAGCGGGAGCGCACTCCACCGCAGGGATTCGAACCGCCGACCTTTCGATCGGCAAGTCCTAGGCACTGAGGCTTTAACCCACAGCGCCACCTGCGTCCCTTTAAAAGGTGTAGTTATAGGTATATCAGTATTCAAATCTGAATTGTTACATTGTGTTATTAGTGTTGTGGTTTTTGTTCTATGTGTTTTTTGTGATTGTTTTTTGTATTGAAAAAATGATTAAATAAATTATAAAAAAGGAGACAGTCCCTATTCCCCTCGCAGAGCTACAATTCCCAAAAGATAGATTCATGGTGAATCCACCGTGGGAATTGTAGCTTGGGGTGGGTGGGGACTGTCCGCTTAACGAACTATTGTTCCCCCCCCCCCAAAAAAAAGAAAATGGGGGGAAGCCATGACTGTTTAAAGTGGTATCAAGGTGCTTTAAATGTATGGTATGAGTTTGGCCTAAAGGATTAAAGAAAGACTTTTTGGCAGCGAGAATGCTTCTAGCCCAGAGATGGAATGAAGGAAACTGACAGGGGAAACAAGAAACCAGGAAGATCAAGTATTCTTAAAAGACTGGAGTAAATTTTTAGTTTCCTTAAAAGACCATTGTAAACAGTTAAAATCATAGTCAGGGATATTGAACAGATGGATAAAGGAAAAAAATGCAGAGAATTTTATCTTGAATGTGGAACCCATTGAGGGAGGGAAGGAGGTCCGAAGGTTCAACAGAACCTTTTATTTTAATGTTTGCAATGGTTAAAGTTAAAATGTATAAAATTTCATAAAACCAATAAAAATGTTATAAAAAAGGGGGGCGGGTTGATGGCATCCAAATTTGGACCAGGAAGCCCAAGTCCCTCAGCCACGTCTGCAGACCAAGAACGACAGAAAAAGAACAGAGCGTTTTTTAAAAGCAGAGGAGGAAGTGGTTAGGAGAGAACACATATTATCTCTCCGGAAAAAGAAAATCCCTCGGAAAACCCAGCCGCAGATGTGAGCTCATCCCCTTGCATTGTAACGAAAGCAGCCCATCTCATTTTCTTCCTTAAGGAGTTTTGGTAGCCATTATGGCAACCTCAAGCCGCTTCTCCTGGCAAGGAGAAGCTTCCCCACTTTTTGCAAAAAAAAAACTAAAAATAAAACATCGCTACGCAAATGCCACATAACCCCGTTGTGCATGGCTTTCTCTACCCTCAGAGCAAACACTGGTTTCCAAGTAGGGGGTCTTTATGGTAGGGTTGCTGTATTTCAAAAAGTGAAAATCAAGATACAAAATCTCCACTTCCAGACACAGGTTGCCATACCCCCCTGGTTTTTCGGGACGTTTTTGCCGATATTTGGAAATTCCGCCCAGATGCAATTTCCAGCGGGAGACTCCCAGCTACATCTGGGAAATTCTGAATTTATGGCAGCCATACTTTGTGGACAAACATCCAGGGACGTGGGAGGGGAGATGGAGACCCCCAGGCTTGGGGTGCAGTGGGGGAACTGAGGTTTGCAAACCCTTTTAAAAACAAAAAAAGCTTTAGTGAAAAAAAGGCTGGTGGGGGACCCCTCAAAACAGCCAAGGAGAATAGGGGTCTTAGAATTTAGCATGCACAGTACTTGCTTTCCCCCAACCTTGACAGCAACCCTGAAAGGTAGATTAGGCAGAAAAATAGTGACTGGCCCATAGAGACCAGTAAGGTTTATGGCCAAAGTGGGAATTTTGAACTCTTAAGTGTCCATCCGTCCATCCCAGATCTATTCAACTGCCATGCCATGCCCAATTTTTAAACACAAATTTATTTAATTATTTCACGGCCCTTCTGCTGCTGACGTTTCTCGTACCCCGTACTTGGGTAGCCGGATTAATTTCTCAAACGGTTTTTCGTTTGCATTTTGTTGCGAACAGGTTTTGCCTCCCCAAAAGCTCCTTTTGTCATCACTCGACACAATTCAGTGATATGAATCATTCATGTTTATGTAGGGCTGAAGCCAAGGGTGGGGCAGACTTGATGTTTCTCAGGCCCACCACCAACCAGAACCAGGTGCGAAAGACGTTCAGTTAGAGCAGGGTGCCTCTGAGCATATTCTGAACCCAGAGATTTTCTTTTTCTGTCAGTACCAGAACAGCGCTGAACTCATTGTCTTTTCACACACACGTTAAAAAAGTCCACTAATGGTTTCTCCTTCTCTTCAAGAAACTGTGTTTTCTTCTTTAAATAAAACAAAAATGTGCTTTCCTTGTTTTGAGAAGGTGTGGGGTACATGTATAAACTTGTGTGCATCAGGCAACTCTGGAACTACTGTGAGTGCGACAAAATGCCCATTTCACAGATGGGGAAAATTGCAGTACAGTGGTACCTCGGGTTATGTACTTAATTCATTCCAGAGGTCTGTTCTTAACCTGAAACTGTTCTTAACCTGAAACACCACTTTAGCTAATGGGGCCTCCTGCTGCCACCGCGCCACCGGAGCACGATTTCTGTTCTTATCCTGAAGCAAAGTTCTTAACCCAAGGTACTATTTCTGTATTCTCTCTCAACACGCGCGCAAACCAACATCAAAACAAAAAACAAATAAAACCTAAACAAAATAAGCAGGTGACACAAGTGTGCATGCACACAAAAGCTCATACCAATAACAAACTTAGTTGGTCTCTAAGGTACAACTAGAAGGAATTTTTTTATTTTGATCCAAATAGAAAGATAACCCAACCACCTTTCCCAAAACACTCAGTAACAAATTGGGAGGGGCAAGAAACATTGGTGGGAGTCAGAGGAGGGGCCTGAGGGCACTGTGGCGTCACGTTGGAGACCCCAATAATAAATCACATCTTTACCATGCCTTTTTGCAAAGTGCCTTGCATTAATTTACTTTCTGCAAAGTGCCTTGCATATATTAAATGCATTGACGTATACTCGCACACAATCTCCAAACGAAATTCGTGCTTTGTAAAAGCGAAGGGGAGCAGAAGATATGCCTCTTCCAAGACACCGTGTGACATTTTTAGCTTTTACACGTAGGCTTTGCTTTTTAAAAATTAACTTTTTATAGGGGGGAAGGAATTGTTAATTTTTTTTTTATTACTGTATAAGCAATCGACGAGGAACGGGGAAGGTTAAAGGCTGCCGTCTTTCTTGGGAGCCCGAAGGCATGTTAAGAGACACAGAATCATAGAACAATGGTAAGAGTTGGAAAGGGATCCGAGGGTCATCTAGTCCAACCCCCGCAATGCAGGAATCTGGGCTGAAGCATCCATGACTGGTGGCCCTCCAACCTCTGCTTAAAAGCCTCCAAGATAGGAGAGTTCACCACCTCCAGAGGGAGACCGTTCCACTTTTCTGTGTGCATATGTGTACAGTGGTGCCCCACAAGACGAATGCCTCGCAAGACGGAAAACTCGCTAGACGAAAGGGTTTTCCGTTTTATGAGCTGCTTCGCAAGACGAATTTCCCTATGGGCTTGCTTCGCAAGACAAAAACGTCTTGCAAGTTTGTTTCCTTTTTCTTAACACCATTAATACAGTTGCAGCTTGACTTCGAGGAGCAACTCATAGAACACAGTGTACATAGTAGCCTTTTTTGAGGTTTTTAAAGACTTTGGTGATTTTTGAAGCTTTTCCAAAACTTCTTTTGCAGCCATTTGGTAAGTTAAGCTTTTAAAACTTTTTTTTGGGGGGTTGGATTTTGGGTTGGGGTGTTTGGAATTCAAGGACTTGGTGTTGGGGAGGGGTTTGCAAGAATCTGGAAGCTTGTGGTTTTTTTCCTGCATTTTTATGATTTTCTGTGACCATTGGGCCACTCTACTGTTTTTTTAAAAAAAATTCTGGGTTTGAATTTTGAAATGCTCTTTACAGTATGTGTGACTTTAAAGAGCACTTAATAAACTCTTGTTGTACCAAATTTGGCTTTGTTTGGACTTTTTTTGACCATAGGAACGCATTAATTGATTTTCAATGCATTCCTATGGGATTTCGTGCTTCGCAAGACAAAAAATTCGCTAGACGAAAAAATTCGCGGAATGAATTAATTTCGTCTTGCGAGGCACCACTGTATGTGCACATGTGTGTATAGATACATGCTTTTTTTTTTTAGATAGATATTTTTAACAGAGCAGCCCAGTTAAAAGCGTCAGACCAGGGCAGGCTTCAATTCGATTTCAAGCCTCTGGCTGTGTCTCAGCAACTCAATCCTCTCCCACCCCGACCTACCTCTCAGGGTTGTGTTGAGGATCAGACAATGGTGGCAGTGAAATAACCACACACACACACCGACTTGAGCTCCTTAGAAAACAAAGCAGGCTATGAAGCGGCTATGCTGGCCGGGTCTACTCGGAAGTAAGCCCTCCTGGCTTCAATGGGGCGGCCTCTCCCAAACTGAGTGCACCCTAAACGATCTCAACATGCACAGATGCAATTCAACTCCTCCTCCCTTCTTGCAAAGAGCCTCTGCTCTGGAGGATTTGAACCCAGGATCTTGCTCCTTGGGTGCTATCAGGATGGCCATATGCAATCCCAGATTTCAATGCTATCTGGACCTGCAAACGTTTTGGGGCAGTTCTGTTGCTTCACTTCCAGTCCGTGCAAATCCTGTAAACTCTTGCTGAAATCCCATAGCTATTCATACCACAAATGTTTGGGGTGGGTGCGGGTTGTTGGTCCCACTTTTGTTGCACCTTCCACCAATACCACCATTTCTCCCCCCACCCCCATTTTTAACCATTTGTTTAGCCCTGCAAACTATGGAATAATAATAATAATAATAATAATAATAATAATAATAATAATAATAATAATTCCCAGCCACTCTGGGCAGGTTTCAACAAAGCATTAAAAACAGAATAAAAATTCAAACATTAAAAACTTCCCTAAACAGACATCATCGCAAAACAACAAAGAAAGTTAAATAATGAACCACTAACACACGATGTGCAATAAAACCTCATCTGGAGAGGCCCTGAGATTTTTTTAAATAAAAAAAGGAGTGTGGCCCTTCACTGTCAAGCATTGTACGACTTTGTGGGGCAGGGAGCTACTGGTTCCCCACTTTGTGGGGCAGGGAGCTACTAGAGGTGGAAGGGAGCGAACTCTCTCTCTCTCTCTCTCCCCTCCGGAGCGAAGAGAGCGACTCGATCCCCCGCCAGATCTCCCTCTCTTGCTTCCCCCACCCACTCAGGATCGTGCCCTTTCTCCGCCTCCTCTTTGGGCGCAACTTACCCAGATTCCCCTCCGGAAGGGACCTGCTCCCCCTCCACTCCGGAGACTCCCCAGATCTGCAGCCACTCCCGGAGGCGAAGGAAGGAGACGCGGGGGGGGAAGTGGCTTCGCAAGACTCGGTTTGCAGGGGGAGGAGATACAGCAGGAAGAGGCCAGACGAACTCTCTGGGGCTCCTTTCTAGGAATCTGCTCGCTCTCCCCTCTCTTCTCCTCTTGGGCAAAGCAAAGAGTTGATGCAAGCCCGGATATTATTATCACGTTAATATTAGTATTAGTATTGCAATGGGTTTTCTTCCTTTTTTTATTGCCCTTCTTAACCCCTATCCTTATTTTGGGCTCCACCCTGCTTGTGCATAGTTTGCAAGTCCAGGAATTATGGTTATTTACTTGCAATGCATGGGGGGTGTCTCTTTTTCTTTTTAAATTCCCAACCCCTGTCCTTATTTTGGGTTCCACCCTGCTTATGCATTTGTTATTATTTATTTCCAATGCATCGAGAGCCTCTATTTCTTTCTTTCTTTCTTTCTTTCTTTCTTTCTTTCTTTCTTTCTTTCTAACCCCTGTCCTAATTTTGGGTTCCATCCCGTTTGTGCATTTGGGGCTTTTGTTTGTTTTAAAATTGGCCGGTTTCCCCACAAAGGAAAGGTGCCTAGCGTCTGCTTTGGGGCTCGCAAGGGCTTCTGGGAACTGTAGTTCAAAACAAAGGCAACAAGAAACCTGTTTTCCTAGAGCAGGCATAGGCAAACTCGGCCCTCCAGATGTTTAGAGACTGCAATTCCCATCATCCCTGACCACTGATCCTGGTAGCTAGGGATGATGGGAGTTGTAGTCCCAAAACATCTGGAGGGCCGAGTTTACCTATGCCTCTCCTAGAGAAAGGAGGTGCAAGTTTGGGGAAGAAAGAAGTCTTGTGAACCTTGAAGGGTTAACGTGTAATCCTATACACGTTCTACCATAGTGCAATCCTATAAATGTCTACCATGGGCCCAGCCAGGATTTTAAATTACTTTCTTTCGACCCCAAGTGCTCAGAAAAATCTGTCGAAATCCTTCTTCTTTTAGTTAAGTATTTTTATTTATTTATTTGATGGGGGGCAGCTGTTCCCCTTGCCCACCTAGCTACACCCATGATGTTTACTCAGAAGTAAACTACACCAAAAAACCCACCCTTTTAAAGCACATGGCTTCCCCCAAACAATCATGGGAAATGTACTTTCTCACCCACAGAGCTACAATTCCCAGTACGCTTAACAGACTAATTCCCAGGATCCCTTGGGAGAAACGGTGTGATTTAAATGCACATTGTAGTATATGGCGCTGGCTTTGCACAAACAAAAAAAAGTTGGTCTGTAACCTCCTTTGGGTCTTGCGAGGGCTTCTGGGAACCGTGGTTCACGCCAGGGTCGGGAGCCATTATTATGAACATGAGAAGGGCCTGCTGGCCCATCTAATTCAAGATTCTGTTCTGGCACAGATGACCAAGAAACAAGATCAGAGCTCAAGGCTGTCCTCCGTTGCTGGTGGCTGAAGCAAAATCTGGGAGCAAGATAACTCCCAGGACACCATATTTCTCCCTAGTTTGCTAATCTCTTTCTGATCCCGGTCCAGAAGCTTGCAAGATTTGCATTAAACACTCGTTATGTGTGTTGTTGAAAGCCAGATGTGAGCAAACAGGTTCAAATGGTCCAGTAAGGTATATTCATTGTTAGGTAAACAGATCAGGCCCCCTTCATGGATCACTGCCTTGCCGTGGCGAAGGGGCTTGAAGAACTCAGAGAAGCTATGAACTATGCCGAGCAGGGCACCCAAGATGAACAGGTCATAGTGGAGAGTTTTGACCAAACGTGATCCACCTGGAGGAGGAACCGGCAAGCCACTCCAGTATCCCTGCCAAGAAAACTCCATGGACAAAGACAACAGGCATATAAAAGATATGACGCTGGAAGATGAGCCCCTCAGGTCGGAAGGCGTCCAACATGCTACTGGGGAAGAGCGGAGGGCAAGTACAAGTAGATCCAGAGCTGATGAAGCGGCTGGGCCAAAGCCGAAAGGACGCTCAGTTGCGGATATGCCTGGAAGCGAAAGGAAAGTCCAATGCTGTAAAGAAAAATATTGCATAGGAACCTGGAATGTAAGAACCATGAACCTGGGTAAGTTGGAGGTGGTCAAAAATGAGATGGCAAGAATAAATATTGACATCCTGGGCATCAGTGAACTAAAATGGACGGGAATGGGTGAATTCAGTTCGGATGACCATCATATCTACTACTGTGGGCAAGAAACCCATAAAAGAAATGGAGTGGCCCTCATAGTCAACAAAAGAGTGGTGAAAGCTGTACTGGGATGCAATCTCAAAAATGATAGAATGATCTTGATACGAATCCAAGGCAGACCTTTTAACATCACAGTAATCCAAGTTTATGCACCAACTACTTGTGCTGAAGAAACTGAAATTGACCAATTCTATGAAGACTTACAAGACCTTATAGAAGTGACACCAAAGAAGGATGTTCTTCTCATTATAGGGGATTGGAATGCTAAAGTAGGGAGTCAAGAGATAAAAGGAACAACTGGCAAGTTTGGCCTTGGAGATCAAAACGAAGCAGGGCAAAGGCTAATAGAGTTCTGTCAAGAGAACAAGCTGGTCATCACAAACACGCTTTTCCAGCAACACAAGAGACGACTCTACACATGGACATCACCAGATGGGCAGCATCGAAATCAGATTGATTATATTCTCTGCAGCCAAAGATGGAGAAGCTCTATACAGTCAGCAAAAACAAGACCTGGAGCTGACTGTGGCTCAGATCATCAGCTTCTTATAGCAAAATTCAAGCTTAAACTGAAGAAAGTAGGAAAAACCACTGGGCCGGTAAGATACAATCTAAGTCAAATCCCTTATGAATACACAGTGGAAGTGAGGAACAGGTTTAAGGATTTAGATTTGGTGGACAGAATGCCTGAAGAACTATGGATGGAGGCTCGTAACATTATACAGGAGGCAGCAACGAAAACCATCCCAATGAAAAGGAAATGCAAGAAAGCAAAGTGGCTGTCCAATGAGGCCTTACAAATAGCGGGGGAGAGAAGGCAAGCAAAATGCGAGGGAGATGGTGAAAGATACAGGAAATTGAATGCAGATTTCCAAAGAATAGCAAGGAGAGACAAGAAGACCTTCTTAAACGAGCAATGCAAAGAAATAGAGGAAAGCAATAGAATGGGAAGAACCAGAGATCTGTTCAAGAAAATTGGAGATATGAAAGGAACATTTCGTACAAAGATTTCCACAATAAAGGACAAAAGTGGAAAGGACCTAACAGAAGCAGAAGACATCAAGAAGAGGTGGCAAGAATACACAGAGGAATTATACCAGAAAGAAATGGATGTCTCGTATACCCCAGGTAGTGTGGTTGCTGACCTTGAGCCAGACATCCTGGAAAGTGAAGTCAAATGGGCCTTAGAAAGCACTGCAAATAACAAGGCCAGTGGAAGTGATGGCATTCCAGCTGAACTATTTAAAATTTTAAAAGATGATGCTGTTAAGGTGCTACACTCAATATGCCAGCAAGTTTGGAAAACTCAGCAGTGGCCAGAGGATTGGAGAAGATCAGTCTACATCCCAATCCCAAAGAAGGGCAGTGCCAAAGAATGCTCCAACTACCGCACAATTGCACTCATTTCACACGCTAGCAAGGTTATGCTTAAAATTCTACAAGGAAGGCTCAAGCAGTATGTGGACCGAGAACTCCCAGAAGTGCAAGCTGGATTTAGAAGAGGCAGAGGAACCAGAGACCAAATTGCAAACATGCGCTGGATTATGGAGAAAGCTAGAGAGTTCCAGAAAGACATCTACTTCTGCTTCATTGACTATGCAAAAGCTTTTGACTGTGTCGACCACGGCAAACTATGGCAAGTTCTTAAAGAAATGGGAGTGCCAGATCACCTCATCTGTCTCCTGAGAAATCTCTATGTGGGACAAGAAGCTACAGTTAGAACTGGATATGGAACAACTGATTGGTTCAAAATTGGGAAAGGAGTACGACAAGGCTGTATTTTGTCTCCCTGCTTATTTAACTTATATGCAGAATTCATCATGCGAAAGGCTGGGCTGGATGAATCCCTAGCCGGAATTAAGATTGCCGGAAGAAATATCAACAACCTCAGATATGCAGATGACACAACCTTGATGGCAGAAAGTGAGGAGGAATTAAAGAACCTTTTAATGAGGGTGAAAGAGGAGAGCGCAAAATATGGCCTGAAGCTCAACATCAAAAAAACGAAGATCATGGCCACTGGTCCCATCACCTCCTGGCAAATAGAAGGGGAAGAAATGGAGGTAGTGAGAGATTTTACTTTCTTGGGCTCAATGATCACTGCAGATGGTGACAGCAGCCACGAAATTAAAAGACGCCTGCTTCTTGGGAGAAGGGCAATGACAGGCCTAGACAGCATCTTGAGAAGTAGAGACATCACCTTGCCAACAAAGGTTCGTATAGTTAAAGCTATGGTTTTCCCAGTAGTGATGTATGGAAGTGAGAGCTGGACCATAAAGAAGGCTGATCGCCGAAGAATTGATGCTTTTGAATTATGGTGCTGGAGGAGACTCTTGAGAGTCCCATGGACTGCAAGAAGATCAAACCTCTCCATACTGAAGGAAATCAACCCTGAGTGCTCACTGGAAGGACAGATTGTGAAGCTGAGGCTCCAGTACTTTGGCCACCTCATGAGAAGAGAAGACTCCCTGGAGAAGACCCTGATGTTGGGAAAGATGGAGGGCACAAGGAGAAGGGGACGGCAGAGGACGAGATGGTTGGATAGTGTTTTCGAGGTTACCAGCATGAGTTTGACCAAACTGCGGGAGGCAGTGGAGGACAGAGGTGCCTGGCGTTCTCTGGTCCATGGGGTCACGAAGAGTCGGACACGACTAAACGACTAAACAACAACAACAAAACAGATCAGGCAAGCATCTCATTCTTAGGCAAACGCGGATAATATATGGCCAAGGGATCTAAATCACTATCAGATTGCTCTCAGTAAATGTGTATTTGTGCATTAGGCTCTTATCCTGAGTTGTTTTTAGGGAGATTTGATGCAGGCGTTGCTATTTAATGAGCTTTCACTCTCATTAAAAAGCCCTGAACGGGACACTCCCTGAGCTGGTTTGGGTGAATGTTCCTTGGGGACGTAACTTCTTCACCAAGTGCTTAAACTATGGAACTCCCTGCCACAAGAGGCAGCCCAACCACCAACTTGGATGGCTTTAAAAGAGAAGGGAAAGGCTGTCAATGGCTCCTAGCTTCAGTGGCCATGTTCCATCTCAGGGTTGCTGTGAGGATAAAATGGGGAAGCACGAGAATTATGCATGCCACCTGAGGGGCCTTGGGGGAAAGGTGGCAAAACAATGCAATAACAAATGAAACATATGGAATTGGGAAGTGTGACGTTAGGCTGGATTATCTCCTGCAGCCTAATCCCAAACAGAGACCCTGCCCCACAGAGAATAAGCTCCCTTGCCCAGTTTGCTATTCTCTTGAACGGTTCCAGGGTTGCCTTTCTCCCCACAAAAAAATAATATTCATTTTAGCACTGCTGGCCTGTCGCCCTGCGCTCAGCTGGCAGCACGAACCCCTGAGGGGGCTCATCTGAACTGAAATGCAATTCACTTAATCCTGCTGCCTAGCAACCCTTCAGAGGGTTTTCTCAGGGACAGGAAATCAGATATGTCTGAGGAAAGGCCTTTTATTCCCCCTCACCTTGTCCTCCTCCTTTTGGATTCTTTCCCTCACAGAAAGATCGTGTCAGAAACCCTGGAAGAACTACTGAAATCCATAAACGGGAATCTAGCGTGCCAGGGAGATAGCTTCCTGCGTCCCAAATGGCTTTTTAAAAATGGACATTTCCCCCCTGTTATAAGGCCTAAAGACTGAATTTCCCGGACATAGCCAGTATTTAACCCTCGTAAGCAGCATCGGGGGGGGGGGGGAGAGAATCGCTGGAAAGTCCAGCAAAATCCGGACATATAGCAGCCCACGTGGGCAGTGTAGATTTGGGCAAATTTCATTAAGAAATAGCTCAAAAACACTCTCCCCCCTTTAAAGCTCAACAACTCTGCCCCCCTCCAAAATACCTTTTTGAAATATGGCAACCCTTATTTAATTGACACTGAAATGAGAATGCCTGTCCTGGCATCCCTGGCTGAGGAGCAGGTGAGAAGGCCCTGCCTGCATGGTGCTGGGGGGACCAGGGTTTCATTGCTAGGACGAGAAGTAATAATAATAGTAATAATAATAACTCTGGGTGGCTCCCAACAAATTTAAATTAGAATCAAACATCAAACATTAAAAACTTGCCTAAACAGGGCTGCCTTCTTCCCATGCAGAGGTTATATTTTCGGAGAATCCTCCAGAAAAATAATCTGTCAAAGGACAGGTTGGTGGCATTTTACCATTGTGCTGTGGAGAGTGTATTAACTTATGGTCTGTGTGTGTGGTTTGGGAGCTGCACGGTCAGGGGAAAAACAATGCTGTCCAGGGTTGTAAAGACTGCAGAGAGAATAACTGGGTGCACTCTTCCCACCTTGGATCAATCTATGCTTCCAGGTGCCATAAGAAAGCTGCAGAGATAGCGCAGGATAGTGCGCACCCTATAAATGATCTCTTTCAGCTTCTGCCTTCTGGAAGAAGGTAAAGTGAACCCTGACCATTAGGTCCAGTCGTGGCCGATTCTTGGGTTGCGGCGCTCATCTCACTTTACTGGCCGAGGGAGCCGGTGTACAACTTCCGGGTCATGTGGCCAGCATGACTAAGCCGCTTCTGGCGAACCAGAGCAGCGCACGGAAATGCCATTTACCTTCCCACCTGCGCAGTACCTATTTATCTACTTGCATTTTGACGTGCTTTCGAACTGCTAGGTTGACAGGAGCAGGGACTGAGCAATGGGAGCTCACCCAGTCGTGGGGATCCGAATCGCCAACTATCTGATCGGCAAGTCCTAGGTTCTGTGGTTTAACCCACAGCGCCACCCGTGAACCCCTGGAAGAAGGTACAGGTTTATAAAGACTAGGACTAGCCACCTGAGAAAGTTTTTATCCAAATGCGATTTTGGTTTTAAACACAGTGTAAGGTAGTCTCTGTGGGAGTATATTGTATTTAATTATGGGGTATCAGAGTTTGTAGGGGGTTAACCAAGCTGGGATAGCAGGCTTGTTGGTTTTTGAATGTCTGATGTAGATTTTTTTTTCAATTTTGTTGTTCTGTATGGGACGATGAGGCGGGACGCAGGTGGCGCTGTGGGTTAAAGCCTCAGCGCCTAGGACTTGCCGATCGAAAGGTCGGCGGTTCGAATCCCTGCGGCGGGGTGCGCTCCCGCTGCTCGGTCCCAGCGCCTGCCAACCTAGCAGTTCGAAAGCACCTTCGGGTGCAAGTAGATAAATAGGGACCGCTTACCAGCGGGAAGGTAAACGGCGTTTCCGTGTGCGGCTCTGGCTCGCCAGAGCAGCGATGTCACGCTGGCCACGTGACCCGGAAGTGTCTCCGGACAGCGCTGGCCCCTGGCCTCTTAAGTGAGATGGGCGCACAACCCCAGAGTCTGTCAAGACTGGCCCGTACGGGCAGGGGTACCTTTACCTTTACCTTACCTTTATGGGACGATGACAATAAAGATTATCGTATCATATCAGGGTGTGAGGAGAGGCATTCTCTCCTCTCTCTCTCTCTCTCTCTCGTGTGAGAGAAAAAGAGGGGGGATGCCTTTCTCTGGATGTGCAAACAAGGGAGAGGGGGACTGCCTCTTTTAAGATGTGCATGTGTGAGAGGGGAACATGCCTGTTCTAGGGTGTTAATGTCCGTGAGAGAGAGAAAGAGGAACGCCTCTTCCAAGGCAGTATTGTTGCGGGCATGCCCCCCATTTCTGAGCAGTGCAAGATTCCAGAGGTTCCTTAGGCCAAGACATACCGAAAGAAAATAGGACTTTATTTATGTATTCCACTACAGCAGCGAGATTGTTGATTGCACAAAACTGGAAGACTGGAGAAATACCAACTAAAGAACAATGGCAAGAGAAGTTGATGAACTATGCAGAACTGGCAAAAATGACAGACTAAGAGAAAAAGACAACCGTGACTTTGAAAAAGAATGGGAACCATTTATATTATATTTGCAGAAACAAAGAAAGTCTATAGACTTGATGGCAGGATTCAAATAAACATTCACATTGTTAGCATTAGAAAATGTGTAGAAGATAGAGAAATAATATGGTGTATTCATTGTTATTTTTATGTTTTTAGGTTTGGTGTTATTGTATAAATATGTTATTAGTAGCTTTTTCTTTTAGGAGGCAGCAAAGTTGGTGAAAGGAGAAACAAACTAGAAGCGGAAGTTGGGGGAAGCCTAGGAGCGGGAGGGAAGAAGGAATGCATAGTAAATGTTATGAATATGAGATGTGTAATGAATGAAAAAGAAAAATGAATAAAAAATTATAAAAAAAAGATTCCAGGAGTCCTGGTGCTTATCTAAGCTTCGCTTTCCTTTGGAATGAGGGACAGACTGTGGCGTCTTTTAAGATACATGGTTTATTTGCACATACATGAAACCTGAGCTTACAGTGGAGGGGCTCACAGCATTAACACCCCAAGAGGGTCTGGGTTCAACTTATCACACATCAGAGAGTCCACACCGGAGAAAGGCCGTACAAGAGTTTGGTGTGTGTGAAAACCTTCCACGGAGGGACAGACCTTCCCTCATGGCGCACAAGAGAATCCACACGGGGGAGAGGCCTATCAAGTGCCTGGGTTGTGGGAAAAGCTTCCTTAACAGCTGAGACCTCACTGCTCATTAAAGAAGGCATGCAGAGACAAACGGATAAATTTGAGTAGGTGGAAAACATGTGCGGAAATAGCTGTATGAAATCGCTATCCTTTTCGTTCCCGCATTTCTTGTGGAGAATTGAGACAATGACATTGCGGGCCTGCTGCACTCCAGACGGCTCCTAAAATAAATGTGGTGTAGTGGTTGGAGTACTGGATTAGGACCTGGGAGACCAGGGTTCGAATCCCTACTCAGCCCAGAAGTTCTCTGGAGAACCTTGGGCCAGTCATTGCCTCTCAGCCTAGTCTACCTTGCAGGGTTCTTGTGAGAATTCCATTTGCACCTCCTGGGAGAAAAGGATGAGATATAAATGCAACCAGTCAATCAATCAATCAATCAATCAATCAATCAATCAATCAATCAAATAAATAACACATTGATGTAAATAGAAGGTCTTCCTCATTAGTCAGTTCCTGTTCCCACAGGGGTTGGAGACAGGGGCTGTGATTCACTGCAAGCTCCTCCTTGAATGATGGGCTTCTGAATAACCATCTTTCCATACACAACACAGATGTCTTGTTCCTTGGGGGCACCAACAGTGGGCTGCAATGTGGCTTTCCAATCTTCTCCACCATCAATAGGCTTAACTATATGCTCCCCTGGGTGTGTTTCCTCAGGATACCCAATTCTGATATGGACTGTGGGCTTTTGTAGGACACCTTGCTCATACACAATGCAGATGTCTTGTCCCTTGGCAGCATCAACAACAGTCTGGGCTGGAGGTTGACTGGGGACACTGGAGTCTAGTTTGCTGTGAACGGGACCCTCCACTGAGTGGGTTTCCTGCAAACACGCCTTTCTCTCGCAGATGTTGGGGTTCTACCAGATGTTTTCCTCACCTACAATGCACACATCCTGCTCCTTAACAGCACCAGGAATTGCCTGCACTGGGATATCCCAGGGGGATCTGCAACTTCCTCCAAGAGGAAGGGGTTCCTCCTCCTCCTCCTCGACTGGGTGGGCTTTTTGCTGACCCCCCGTTCTCTTGTGGATGATGGGCTTTGGCCTGATGGGTTCCCCATAGACAATGCACAGGTCTGGCTCCTTGCAAGTATCAGGCATCGTCATCCTGGCTGTGGCAGCAACAATGGCCTGGGCTGGAGCTTTACTTGGGACACTGGAGTCTCCTTTGCTGTCAACTGGACCCTCCCCTGAGCTGATTTTCTGCAAACATGCCTTTCTCTCGCCGGTTTTGGGGAACTGCCAGATGTTTTCCTCACCCACAATGCACACATCCTGCTCCTTAGGAGCACCAGGAATTGCCTGCACTGGGATATCCCAGGGGGATCTGCAACTTCCTCCATGAAAAAGGGGCTCCTCCTCCTCCTCCTCGACTGGGTGGGCTTTTTGCTGACCCCCCGTTCTCTTATGGATGATGGGCTTTGGCCTGATGGGTTCCCCATAGACAATGCACAGGTCTGGCTCCTTGCAAGTATCAGGCATCGTCATCCTGGCTGTGGCAGCAACAATGGCCTGGGCTGGAGCTTTACTTGGGACACTGGAGTCTCCTTTGCTGTCAACTGGACCCTCCCCTGAGCTGATTTTCTGCAAACATGCCTTTCTCTCGCCGGTTTTGGGGAACTGCCAGATGTTTTCCTCACCCACAATGCACACATCCTGCTCCTTAGGAGAACCAGGAATTTTCCACACTGGGATATCCCAGGGAGATCTGCAACTTCCTCCAAGAGGAAGGGGCTCCTCCTCCTCCTCCTCGACTGGGTGGGCTTTTTGCTGACCCCCCGTTCTCTTGTGGATGATGGGCTTTGGCCTGATGGGTTCCCCATAGACAATGCGCAGGTCTTGCTCCTTGCACGTATCAGGCATCGTCATCCTGGCTGTGGCCCAGGTGGTCTTCTTGCAACTTTCTTCGGAGGAACAGGCGTCTTTGGCTTCAACTCCTGGCTGCCACTCTCTCTTTGCCTGTTTAGGAAAGTAGATTGACTGAAATGAGGAATCTTGAGAATAGGAAATACAGATAAGCAGCTCCCCTTTCAGAGGGTACTTTTGAGTGCCGCATACGTATCCTGCATTTCTGACACTCCCAGCGTTGTTGTTTTATGAAAATAGCTCACAATATAATATTTCCTTCATGATCCTCACCTACACAAGGGAATAGGAATCTTGGCCACTTAGTTTAGTACTGTCTGGATTGAACCTGCAACCTTCTGCAATGCAGGGCCGAGGCCATTTAGGGCTTTAAAGGTCAGCACCAACACTATGAATTGTGCTTGGAAATGTACTGGGAGCCAATGTAGGTCTTTCAGGACCGGAGTTATGTGGTCTCAGCGGCCACTCCCAGTCACCAGTCCAGCTGCTGCATTTTGGATTAGTGGTACCGTATTTTCCGCTCTGCAAGACACACCCGACCATAAGACGCACCTAGTTTTTAGAGGAGGAAAACCAGAAAGCAACGTAAAGCCTCTTGAGCGAAGAGGCAGGAGCGCTCTGGCTGCGCTCAAGAGGCTTTGCATGGCTATCCCTGAAGCCAGGAGAGTAAGAGGGATCGGTGCGCACACTTCAGCGATAGCTGAGCAGCCTGCATTCGCTCCATAAGACACGCACACATTTCCCCTTACTTTTTAGGAGGGGAAAAGTGTTTCATAGAGCGAAAAATACGGTAGTTTCCGGGTCACTTTCAAACGTAGCCCCATGTAGAGCGCATTGCAATAGTCCAAGCAGGAGATAACTGGACATATATACATATATGTGTGCATGTATTTTAAATCTTTCGCCCTCCCCCATTGGCCCCCAATTTGTTTGTTTCTTAAAAGAGCAATAATCAGGCAGCAGCTTGTAAATCTGGGCTTCCCTGCCGGTTCTTGTCCCGATTCCAGCCTGCGAGCTTTCTGGATTAGCTATAAATCCAGGGGAGAAAATCGAAACCATTAAAATGGACTCAGGACGTGCGCAAATGGAAAGCTCAGATCCGCGCCCACGGTTTGCTGAGTGATTCTCACCCTCTCTATCTTAACCACCAACTAAAAAAATAAAAAGGAAACCAGCCAGTGTTACCATTTCCATATGTGCTATCCTAGAGAAAGGGAACTTTCGGCGTCCGAAGAGGCTGATTGGCCAAGGTCCTGATGTCACTCTGGAAGCACCGCCTTCACTATGGAGGGCAGGAAACTACCTGTGTGAAAAAAATAACAAGAGATGTCTAAAGAGTGCAAAGCAGTTGCTATTGTTAATATCAGAAAATCCACAAATGCCATGTGTTTTGTTGGGTCAATGCATTTTATTACCTGGTGGGATTAACTATGTCTTCATTTGATAGAATTAATTTTTTAGGGCTGTCTGGCAAAGGCCAATAACAACTAATAAAACAGGTTAAATAAAATATACAAATATTAACTGCATTGTAGACAGTAGCAATAAACACTAAAAGCAGAAGTAAACACTGAGAACAGTGTGAAACAGCGGAAGCCTTTGCTTGTTTACTCATGAGTAAGTCCTACTTCATCCTATGCCCTTTAAAAATGTGGTTTTGGGGGGGTTATTGGGTTGTTTTTATTTTGATTATATGTTTTGTGGTTTTATATTTTGATTTTGTACTGTGAACCGCCCTGAGACCTCCAGGTATAGGGTGGTGTTATAAGAATTCCAAGGTGCTAAATAAACGTTCATAAATGTACAAGGGAAACACTTACGCAAGTATATAAGCCACGTGTCTGAAATAGTACAGGAGAGTAATCCTGAAGCCATTTTGACTCTCCCAAACCATTTTGACTCTCCCAAATTGACCTCAAATATTTCTCTGCAAGGAGAAAGGAAATGGGAAAGCCTTCCCATTGTCTCTTTGCTTGCAAATCCAGTCCTAAGGGCATATTTGTGTATGAATAGGGTGAGCCTGTGACCTGCATTTAGGAATTAAAGTATTTACCATTACAAAAGAATGGCCAGGCTGCCCAGCTAATGCAAAATTAAAAAATTCCTTCCAGTAGCACCTTAAAGACCAACTAAGTTAGTTCTAAGTATGAGCTTTCGTGTGCATGCACAAGAAAGCTCATACCTAGAACTAAGTTAGTTGGTCTTTAAGGTGCTACTGGAAGGAATTTTTTAATTTTGTTTTGACTATGGCAGACCAACACGGCTACCTATCTGTAACTGCAGCTAATGCAATCAGTGACCATTGAGTATCTTAGCAGGGAGGATTTCTGCCTCCTTCTGTGATGTACGTATGATGTTTTTTGGGGAGAGGTCTTGGGCTACAGGGTGGGCAATTTCAAACTTGCACCATTGTTCTGGGTTCCTCTTCCCTCCTGCATGTGGGGAGTGGGAACCCTGTTGCAACAGTTTAATAAAGGACTCTATATGGGCTCTTGGATACCCCCGAAGGGAATAGGAGCAGGTTTTTTCTTATAACAGCGGTATATTATTATTATTATTATTAATAATAATAATAATAATAGGCTCCAGCCCACCCCTTCAGACAGGGGTGAATTCACAGACTTTCCTTCTTCATCTCAAGCCCCTTCACTGTCCCACTTGGGTGTTTGCTCAGCTAAAGGGAGCCAGGTGTTTATTTGGGAATTGGAGTTCACAGAAAAACAAGATTGATATGAAAAGAGAAATTACCGGTAAACAGCAGAGAGAAAGATCCTCTTTCTCCCTCTTGCACTTGGATTTAATAGCTTTCTTGTTTTGTTTTTCAAAAAATTGTGTGGCTCGGTTTCACATACTGTCAACATACTAACATCAACTTTTGTGGTTTTCTTTAAAAAAAAAATTTTTTTTTTGACCCTGATAATATGTTAGCTTGACCATGGGCATTCTGTTTTCCACAGTGGCTAAATCGGATAGCTCTAGAAAGACGAATTCCTGGACATAGAGAACCCAGAATCTGTGGGGATGTTGAGGAAGGTAGGAGAGGATGTATTGATTAAATATTATCCCTCCTCACCCACACTAGGGAGAAAGCCATTAGAACACATTCCCTTGCAAGTTGGCGATTCGTTACAATCCTTTAAATTAAGCAATCCAGTCTTGCTTGTTCCTGGTAGGTTTCTGCTTAGTATTTCCCTCTTAAAATAATAATAACAACACAGGAGTCTTCTTTAGGAGTAAAGTTTACTTACCTTGTGGCTTCTATCCTCTGTAAGGATAAACCATGTGCTGCTGGATAAGAGCCAGAAGAGGAGGTCCAAGAGAGAAGTCGAAAGGAGAAAGGAGAGATGGCCACGTGCTCAGCCCTTTTAAAGGGTCTGCTAGGGCCACGCCCACCTACCTGGTCACACACAAGGGGAGGGGGCTCCAGAACAGGTATGGCAGGAAGTCCTCCCTCTCTGGAGCCACATTCCCCTGTGGGTCCACTCTAGGCAACAGGAAATTGTTGTACTTGACTGCTTCAGTGATGATACATCCCACATGCCCCTTACTCAGGCAAGACAACATACACTTATATACACAATTTTTATTCAACCACCCTGTTATGTATTGAGTTGAATAGGATCCAAATTGCAGCAGTCTGATTGGTTCTAGAACAATAGGATCCAGAATGCAGCAGTCTGATTGGTCTGCAGGAGCCACCCAATCCAACTCCAGGTAAAAGTGAATCAGCAACCTGATTGGCCTACAGGAGTATCCCGGAATTAGCCAATCACGTGGGGCCCATTGTGTAAATAATATTTAACGCTGTATTCTTTTTAATACTTGATTGGGAGCCGCCCAGAGTGGCTGGGGAAACTCAGCCAGGTGGGCGGGGTATAAATTATTATTATTATTATTATTATTATTATTATTATTATTATTATTAATAATAATTATTATTAAATTATTATTAAAATATTAATTCCATTAAATTATTATTATTAATAATTATTATTAAAATAATTATTATTAAATTATTATTAAAATATTAATTCCATTAAATTATTATTATTAATAATTATTATTAAAATAATTATTATTATTTATATACATTATAATAATAATGTATATAAAGCAGACAGTTCGGGGAAAACATTCCATTCCTCACTACTATGATCTGAATAAAGAGCATGAAATCTACACTCAACTCCGAGTATATTTCACACCTAGAGTCCAAGCTTGACACGTAGGTTCTGGAACTGCAGTCATTTAATCGGTATGACAGTAAGACCGTTCCACAAGTCCCTCTTCCACAAAGTGGTACTTCTTCACCCTGATGCACTTTGTCCTTGTGTGGAATTTCTCACTCTGGAAGAGATTTAGGCAACTCTGGTTGCCCTCCATCAGACAGACAGGTTCCTTTCTCACCAACGCAAAGTCCTCAGTTAGTTGATTGAGCCAGGCTAAGATCCTGGCAAGAATTTTGCCGCCCGCAGCTAATAAAGAGAAGCCCCGATAGTTTCCATAATCCGTTCTGTCACCATTTTTTTTTTAAAAAAAAAAAAGATTGATAATTTTGGCATCCCTAAAGTCTGCTGGGATCTCCTCTATCTCCCAGATTTTTAAACGAGTTTTGGAGTATGCCAGCTTTCAGCATTTCACAGAACACTTCGTCAGTGTGCACAAGTTAATAAAAACGAGAGACGCCTGCATTTTGATATATTTTTAATCCTTGTTGGAAGCTGCCCAGAGTGGCCGGGGAAACCCAGCCAGATGTGCAGAGTACAAATAAATTATCATTATTATTATTATTATTATTATTATTCTGTAAGTGATCTCTTACCACAGTAAGCCACATTGTTTTAAGAACTATGCTTTATATATTTAGGAGGTCATGAAGAGTCGGACACGACTAAACGACTAACCAACAACAACATATATATCCCACCCTTCCATTGTAAAAAAATGTTTGGGGTGGCTCATAGCATATTAAAAATAACTAAAAAAAAAGGAAATTTGCACGAGTCTTCCTTGGTTTCACAGAACCAATCGCCTAGGCCTGCCCTAGCACATCTCTGAGACATCTCTGCTCCAAAATATTGTCAAATCCTCTTTCAAAGCCCATCTCAGACGGTGCCCTACATTTGGGGCTGCATATTCCATCAGGGCTCTTCTTACGTTCTGACAGTATTATGAGAAAACATTTTTTCTCTGTGTCCAGTTTTCTCTGTACAAAGTAACAGGAAAACTTCCCCTGCTGGATTTCCTCCTGTAGTGATAGTATTAAAAGTGTAGCCACCCTGCCAAAAAATAAATAAATAGCAATCCTAGACGATTAAAACCTAGGATCACCCCCTCCTCTCTCTTTTAAGGCAAAGTATTTATCATGCCTTTAAGGCTATGTCGCAGGCAGAAATCCATCTGGAGCAAAGCTTCACCTGTGGAGTTTCCTACTGTCACGCACCTATTAAAGAGGCGGCAGCCCTGTCATTAACAATCTCAGATAATAAAGAAATAGTATTACCATTCTCTGAATAAAAATGACTGAGCTCTGCTCCAATTTTACCAGCTTGTAGCAGGCAGAAACCCACCAGGTGCAGCAAGGAAGTGATAGGGAGAAACTTCCATTGTTGGATCTTTCCGCCTGGGAAGGAGAGAGAACGAGGCAGCGGAAACCAGATCCCAGATCCAGAGGTCTTTGCGTTTAGATGAGCTACAAAAAAAAGGTCTTCCTCTGTGTTCCTAGAGACACCAGTCAGTGGGATGTAAGACAGAGCAAAGATCTCCCCTCTTTTAAAGACGGATATACACCCTTAATTTAACTGAACGGCAGGCAGAAATCCAACTGATGCAGCTCACGTTCCTTCCCTTGCACGGAGGTGCCAAGATAGGAAGAAACAGCAACTACCTATTAAAAGTACAAGAAGGGCAGAGAAGGGGGAGTGCGACACCCCCCTCAAAAAAACAACAACCCCCATTTCAAAACTGCCTGCAGTTAAATGAGGGTTTACTCCAGATTCCTGGAGAGGCCACTGGGCGGGATGGAAGGCAGTGCTCTTTTAAAAGCGGGGCAGGCCTCTTGCTGCGCCTTTGATTGAACTAAACTGGCAGGCAGGCAGAAATCCACCCGGTGCAGCTCAACCTTCCTTTCCCAGCTTAGAGGGCAGAAAGGGACCTGAGATATAAGGAAGGCAGAGAGAGAGAGAGGGAAAGAGAGGGAAGAAATAAAGTTTCCACTACCCCCGCCCCCCCCCCCCCGCAATAGATGGATGGATGGAGAGATCTGCTCCAAATCGGCCAGCGTTTAAACGAGGGCTCACTCCGGATTCCTAGACAGGCCAGTGTGGGTGGCATGTGAGGCCAAGCCTCCTGATGTCAGGGGCTAATCCGTCCCCTTCCTGCTTTGCTCCCTCCCTCCCTCCCTCCCTCCTTCCCCTCGTGCGTGGGAAACTGGAGTCCGGATTTCCCAGGAGCCGCAGGAGTGAAGTTTGGCATCTGGGCTGGGCTGCAGGAGGGGTGAGCGAGACAGGGCTGGGGGGGGGATCTGATTTTTTTGGGGAGAGGGGAGTAAGGCCACCTTCTTTTCCTTTCCTCCCTTCTTCGCCCCGATCCTCTCCTTTTATTCCTCCCTCCCCCCCATTTCCCCTCCACTCTCTCTCAATGCACGGTTGTTGTTGTTGTCGTTTGTTTGTTTGCAAAAGAAAAGCAGCGCCGCGCAAAGATCCGCGCGCGCGCAGGCGCGGCGCGCTCCACCCGCGCAGAGGAGAGCAAGCGGGCGCCGCTGGGGGGGGGGGAGGGAAGGAAGGTGGGGTCCCCGTCCCGTGACGCTCGCCTGCCGGCTGGGGGAAGCCCGGAGCTGGCTCGCCCCCTCCGGGCATGCGCGCAGGGGGGGGGTCCCTCTTCGGAGCATGCTCAGGAGGGGCGAGTGAAGCCGCCGCGTGCCCTTAGCCCTCAGTTCTAGGAAGTTTCTTCTTGCTGTGGGTGGGGAGGGGGTGCCCCCCAAAAAATTAATTACTAATTAGTGATATGCAGGATGAACTACGGAAAGGGAAGAAGGGAAGTCATTGATTTAAGGTTGTTTAAATGAATATTTTGAAATGTAAATTAGAAAATTTAATAAAAGTTGTTTATCAAAATTAGTTAGTTAATTGTGGTGGGGGTCCCCCAATATTGATTGATCACTCTAATAATTAATTAATTTGTATACTGCCCTATACCCATAGGTCTCTGGGCAGTTCACAACAAAAATCTCTCTCTCTCTCTATGTATATGCCCCACAAAATACATAATAAAAATAAAGATAATCCACTAATCCTGGGTTGTTAATATTTTTTTTGTGTGTGAAAGTAAACAGCAACAAAACAAAACAGAAGAATTGTGCATGCACACGAAAGCTCATACCAAGAAATAACTTAGTTGGTCTTTAAGGTGCTACTGGAAGGAAATTTGTTTTGTTTTGACTATGGCAGACCAACACGGCTACCTATCTGTAACAGCAACAAAACACTCCTAGTTGACTGTGATTTGTTTCAAACTGGCTTTAATGTTGTGGTTTTTTTAAAATTGCTGTAACCAGCCCCGGGATTTTACGGTGCAGGGCTGGTAAGAAGGTGAGTTGATGATGAAGAAGAAGCAGTGGTTTTTTTTTTTTGTTTTTTTTTGATAAAAATAAAAATAATGAAGTGACGGTAGTAATCTTCTGATCAAAGTGCCGTGGGTGACAGCACCAAATGGTGCCGTAGGCAACAGCAGCAGCAGAAAGTGATGGTTTCTCTGTACTAGTGAGAACCATGACAAAGAAAGTACTGTTAATAAGCACTGTATTACTCTTATTATTATTTATTTACATATGTTTATTTGTTGTTGCTGCTGCTGTTGACTAACAAAGCTAGCTTATTCAGATAACTGCACCCCTCAAGCTTCATTCAAGTGGTCCATGGTGTTTCTGTGAAAAACACAATAAAAAAACTTTGGAAATAATAATAATAATAATAATAATAATAATAATAATAATAATAATAATAATAATTATTATTATTATTATTATTATTATTATTATTATTTATTAAGTTTGTATACCACTCTATACCCACAGGTCTCCTGGCGGTTCACAAGATAAAAATCACAATATGAAAACACAAAACACATAATCAAGAATTATTTGCAATACAGCAAAATACAAGATACGAAAGAAACAAAGCAGTAAGCATTCAGTTAAAAAGCATACAGCACCTAACACAGTGCTTTACAATTGCTGCAGCAGGCAGAAAAAATAGCGATAGGGTCCACTGAGATCCTCAGTAATTTTCAAGAGGTCATGTGGGGCTTGGGAAGCATTGCACAAACTGATGGGCCCTCTTTTAGTCGCAATGATTAATTTTTATCTTTCCTTCTTCAGGGGAGAAAACAGCTCCAGGCCTCTAACATTGCCCACTGCTGTGTAAAATTCCTCATGGATTAAGCATCCCAATGTCCTCAGCTTTTGCTGAGAGACGCCCATGCAAATGTGAAGAGAGTGACTCATGGCTGGGAATTGTTTTTGGAGACACGAGCGTCTGAGGAAAAAGGTTTGGGGGTGACGACTGGGTAAGTGTGGCCTCCTCACGCCTCCCGTTGCACACGGTGTGTTCGGACGGGAATGAAAATGGAGGGCCGGGAGTCGGAAGGGCTCAAACCGTTGGCGGGGCTGGAAGGGAAAGTCAGGGGCTCTCACCCGGCTCCGTCCAGGACCACAAGGGCCTTTTTTGGCTGGGCACCATCACAGCAGGTCAAGCAGGAGCCAGACGAGGGCCTTTCCGACTGCTGGGAGACCCAGCTGGAAGAATTCCCCGAGGCGGCGCGGTCCCCTCCGCCCAGACGGGGCAACAACATGCAGTCGCTGGAACCCACCCCCTGGGACGACGCGAAGGAGCTTCTGGCATCTTTCAAGGGAGCTGTGGAAGGATGCCGGTGGGCTCGCGAGGAAGCCGCCCCCAGGCTCGTCCCGGACACTGGAAGAAGGGGCTTCGGGGCAGCGAAGGAGGAGGCCCTGGGCGGAGATGCCCCGAGCAGGGACACCCTGCGCCAGCGCTTCCGGGAATTCCGCTACCAGGAGGCCGAAGGTCCCCGAGAAGCCTGTGGGCACCTCTGGTACCTTTGCCACCACTGGCTGAAGCCAGAGCGCTTCTCCAAGGAGCAGATCCTGGAGCAGGTGATTCTGGAGCAGTTCCTGACCATCCTGCCCACCGAACTCCAGAGCTGGGTGACGGGGAGCAGCCCGGAAACATGCGCCCAAGCGGTGGGCCTGGCGGAGGATTTCCTGCAGATGAAGCAAGAGGCTGAGAGGCAGGAGCAAAAGGTGAGAGGTGGCTCGCGTGGAAGGCGCCGGAAGCTTGGCGGATGATAGCCAGGTGGAGGGAGAGGCTGGCTGAGAGGGGCAGTGAGGCAGGCATCTCCAGGTCGGACTGGGAGAGAGAACCCAGTCTGAAATCCTAGAGGCAGTGAAGACGGTACTGAACTGCATGACTTAGCAGAAAGCATCTTTCTGTTTTCCTAAGGTCAGGTCTCCCAGAACCAGGAGAGGCATGAAAAGGGGAGAGGGGATAGTAGGCAGCATCTCAGATTGCTTGGGGGAAACCCTGGAGAAATGGAGAGATTTCAGCCTCAGCAGTTGCTTCATGGATGCGAAACCTGTCGGAGATGAGTTGCTTTGCTCATTAGGTCTGACACTGCTGTCTTGATCCTTTTTGCTAATAAAGAGCTAATTCCAATTTGCTAGGTGTGATTTAATGCTGGCTCACTCCTGTCAATAGTTTATGATTTTTTATTTCTGTTGTTGTAAACAGCTTTTCTGATGCCAATGCTTATTTTATTATTATTATTATTATTATTCATTTCATTTTATATCACCTGACTGGGTTACAATAAATTAAAACACATAAAACATAATACATCAAACATTAAAAACTTCCCTATACAGCGCCGCTTTCAGATGTCTCCTAAAAGTCAGGTAGTTGTTTATTTCTTGACATCTGATGGGAGGGCGTTCCACAGGGAGGGCACCACTACCAAGAAGGCCCTCTGCCTGGTTCCCTGTAACTTCGCTTCTTGCATTGAGGGAACCGTCAGAAGGCCCTCGGAGCTGGACCTCAGTGTGGGGGTCAGCTGGAGAGCCAGTGTGGTGTAGTGGTTCAGAGCAGTGGGCTCGTAATCTGGTGAACCGGGTTCCATTCCCCGTTCCTCCACATGCAGCTGCAGGGTGACCTTGGGCCAGTCACGCTTCTTTGAAGTCTCTCAGCCCCACTCACCTCGCAGAGTGCTTGTTGTGGGGGAGGAAGGGAAAGGAGATTGTTAGCCTCTTTGAGACTCCTTAGGGTAGTAATAAAGTGAGATATCAAATCTAAGCTCTTCCAGGCAGAACCGAGGCAAGTGGAGACGTTCCTTCAGGCATGCAAGGCCAAAGCTATTTAGGGCTTTAAAGGGCAACACCAAGACTTTGAATTCTGCTCTGAAATGTACCAGGAGCCAATGATATGACACAAGTGATTTGTTTTGTTTTTTTAAAAAATAAACTAACCACTGAGCGACACTTCCCCTTTCATTCCCCCTTTCTTTTCTTTACAGCATGCGGAAATGACTGCCGACCCAGAGAGCTCTCAGCTGGCTGCAGAGCCTTTCTCCCTGACGGATTCTCTCCCAAGCCCCCCAGATGTGAACCTCCCTTCCCCGGAGCCCAGGAGACGGCGGGACGCCTGGTCCCGCAAGGAGACCATCGCCTTCATTGACATCTGGAAAGCGGAGGACGTCCAGATCGCCCTGGGCCAGCAGTACCGCAACATGAAGCTCTTTGCCTGGATTGCTGACCGCCTCCGCGAGCGGGGCTTCGAGCGGGACGCCGAGCAGTGCCGCAGCCGGGCCAAAGACCTCAAGCGCGGCTACAAGGAGATCAAGTGCGGGAACCTCCACTCGGGGAGGGCGCCCAAGACCGCCCCCTACTTCAAGCTGCTGGAGCAGTTCCTCTGCCTCCGCAAGGGCATCGTCTGTGGGAAGGTGTGCGGGGCCGGCGTGGTGGAGCGGCTGGACAAGCGGCGCAAGAGGCTGCCCCTCAACCCCATGGCCGCCACCAGGATCGCCAGGGAAGCGGCCAGCGCCGCTCCGGAGGCAGCCGCGAACGAGCGGCAGTACGTCCTCCCCTTGCCGCAGGCCGCCCCTCCCAAAGAGCTCCAGGGGGCGGCCGTCGAGCCGGGCAGGCAGGCCCGAAAGCCGTCCAAGGATGACGACGTGCTGATCGTGGGGAAAGAGGAGCCGCCGTGGGGCAGTAGTGTCCCCTTGCCCTCCCCAGAGACTCCTGCTGAACCTCAGGTGTCAAGTGAGTGGCGCTTTTATCTGTGGCGCTTTGTGGCTTGGGCACAGTTTTTTTGTGGCATACAGTAGTACCTCAGGTTAGAGACACTTCAGGTTACAGACTCTGCTAACCCAGAAATAGTACCTCAGGTTAAGAACTTGCTTCAGGATGAGAACAGAAATCGCACGGTGGCCGCGGCAGCAGGAGGCCTCAGTAGCTAAAGTGGTACCTCAGGTTCAGAACAGTTTCAGGTTAAGAATGGACCTCCAGAACAAATTAAGTTCCTAACCAGAGGTACCACTGTATAATGGCTGTGGGGTGCGATGTCAACGTTCTCCCTCCTCTGTCGGAGGCAGCATGTGTGTTTCGCTTATTTATTTCGCAAAATTTATATTGTGAAAAAGAAAACGACCAAGCCTAAAAAGCAGTGTGTGAAAAGAATAAAACCATGAGATTACCAGTTAAAAGGAAAAGTTAAGAGCAGCCATTTACGGATTGCCTATTGAGCCCTCGCTTTGGCCAGGTTTTCCCATCGCTTCACTTGCCAATATGAGGGCAGAGGGGGCAAATACCCAACCCTTACAGGTAGCTCCCGTTTCTGGGCTCCAAGCCTAGGATCAAAGTAGACCAATTAGCTTATATCAAAGCAAGTGAATGTAAACAGGTATGAACTCCCACAAGAGGTTTTTAAGCAGAGGTTGATTTTCCATCTGTCATGGAATGCTGTCCTGTGGAATGCTCTCTCTTCGAATGTCAAGGGATAAGGAACTACATAACATATAGAACAGGGGTAGGTAGCGTAAGGCCCAGGGGCCGGATGCAGCCCAATAGCCTTCTCAATCCGGCCCACGGATGGTCCAGGAATCAGCGTGTTTTTACATGAATAGAATGTGTCCTTTTATTTAAAATGCATCTCTGGGTTATTTGTGGGGCATAGGAATTCGTTCATTTTTTCCCTTCAAAATATAGTCCGACCCACCACATGGTCTGAGGGGTGGTGGACCGGCCCACAGCTGAAAAAGGTTGCTGACCCCTGATATAGAAGACCTAAAGGCAGCTCTGTATTGGGAAGTTTTTAATGTTTGCTGTTTTGGTGTGTTCTGATATATTCTGTGAGCTGCCCAGAGTGGCTGGGGAAACCCAGTCAGGTGGAAGAGGGTATCAATAATAAAATTATTATTATTATTAACTACCATATCATGAAGCTTAGCTGGCAACCATACGATGTTGGAAAGCTGATAATTGCCCAGACCTGCTGTGGAGGAACCTGGTCCTGAGCTGCATTGGGCATTTTAGTGCCAACACCTTGAACTTGCCCCAGTTTGACAAAATATTCTCATCTACAATAGTTTCACATCAGATAAGATGTGTGTTTTGTGTCTGTGTGCGTCTTTTCCTTTAGGCCTCGAATGTCCGTGATTCTATGACGAGGGCTGATGGCTGTTTTATTTCCTTCACTCCTTCTCCTTCCTTTTGTCTCTCCTCAGATGCTGCGGAGGAGCCAAGGAGGCCGAATGCCGGCAACGTGGAGCGCATGCGCTTCCGGCGGGAGCGCAACTGGCGCCAGCGATTGGAGTCCGCCCGGCGGCTGGCGGACCCCACATCCTCCCCGGCGATGGTGTCCTCCTCCAAGGCGAACGCTGACCTTGTGGACGCACTGCGGCAGCTGCACCGGCAGGACCTGCAGGCCTTCGAAAACACCCGGCAGGAGGAGCGTGCTGAGGACAGGCAGGAGAGGCGCCAGGAAAAGCAGGAGCGGGAGGAGGACCGTGCCACCACTCACCGCATGATCGCGGCCATCGAACGCTCCCACCAGACGCTGGCTGACCTCATGGGCAGGCAGACCTCCGCCATGGAGGCCATTGCGACGGCCTTTTCGACCCCGAGATACCCCTCTCCCAGCCTCTTTCCGGGGTTCAGCCCTCCGTGGTCCGCCCAGCAGGCCGCTCCCAACTCCGGGGAGAGGCGGGCCAGCGCCTCAGGGAGCAGCACGATGCCCTTGCCTTCCCCCACCCCTGACGAACCCGGGATGCACGTTCCTGCCAGGGCACAAGACTTGGCTCCGGGACCCGACCCGGTGCCAGGCCCCCTGTGTCCCTCCACCAGCCCCGAGCCTTTCCCTCCCTTAACGAACCCAAGTCCCGGAGATTCGTCGGCAACCTCTCTGCCAGCTGCCGTCACACACCCCAGCACCACTTCGAAGCAGAGTCAGAAGAGGAAAAACTGTGACTGAGCGACACTTTGCAGTCCCCCATACTTTCTCGTCCGACCAGGTGGTTCCCACTGCCATCCTGTTCCGTTCCTTCTCCTTATTGATTGCAGTCTATGGAGTTTGTCATTGTTCCACCTCACTTTCTTCCCTTGCAAACAACGCTGGATCATGCCAAAGGGGGTCTCTGCATTCCGGCTTACAGGTCGGCCAGCTGGGGAACCCCCAAGGAACGAAGGGTCAGGGCCTGTGGAATGGTGTTGGGACAACAATGAGGGAGAAGAGGGAGCAGACTGAGGAAAGGAGGTATCGGAAGCTGAAGGGGTAACAAGGCTTAGTGAGCGGGGAGAGTGTGTGGCAGAGAGCAGCCCAGAATCAGAGGCAGAAGCTGAAGCAGGAAGGTGGGAGGAGAGAGGACTCTGGCTGGTGAAGAGTCATGGATGTCTCACCTTCCTGCTGCAACAAGTTCCCTTCCCTCTTGTTCTCTCAGAACCAGGAGAGGCATGAAGAGGACGGAGGGGCTTTATACAGGCACAGTCTCCGATTGCTCAGAAAAGGCCCTGGAGATGAGGGGAGTTAGGCAGCCATAGGGAGGCCTTCAGTCTCAGCTACTGCTTCATGGAGGAGATCAGTTGCTCTGCTCATTAGGCCGGACACTCCTGTGCATATCCTGTTTTTGCTAATAAAGAGTTAACTCCAACTTGCTTGGTGTGATTTACTGCTGGCTCACTCCTGTCAATGTCTCAGTGCCCGCGGAGTCCGAGAGCAATAGCCCAACGCTCCCCATTTCTGATCCCCAGTGACTGGTATTCAAAGACATATTGCCTCTTGACAGGGCTACTAGCCACAGATAGTCTTATCCTCCACAAATTTGTCCCATATTCTTTTAAAAGCATCTGAGTTGGTGGCCATCACTGCTTCTCATCGGAGCATATTCTCAGCCTGCCTGCTTTTTTAATAATTATTATTTCATGCACCAAGTTTTCATCAGCATCGGAAAGTGATATTGGCATGATTAGAGAACTTCAGCTTCTGTTTTTGTTTTTTTAACCCCAGATAGCAGGCTTCCATCTTATTTCTTATTTGGAGAACTTTTTATGCACCATCATAATAGTAATCTTTCAGTGGTGTGCATAAAGAGAAAAATTACTAATGACACACAAAATCAGCCGCGTTTACTAATAATACACACATAAAACCAGCCAGGTTTTCATTAATTGATTTAGAAAGATTAGCAAGCTGCTGAATCAAATTGCCCTTCAGTTCTGAATGGCCTGTGGCCATTCAGATACTGCAGGAATCATAGAATTGTAGAGCTGGAAGGGAACCCAAGGGTCACCTAGTCCAACCCGCTCAGTACAGCTCCCATCATCCCTGACCATTGGCCATACTGACTGAGGCTAATGGGAGATGAAGCCCACGGACATAGGGAGGGCCGCAACCTTAGTGTACATTATAAACTTTGTAGAATTTTTGCTAGAAGCCGCAAAATTATTATAAGATCAGTATTTGTAGAAGGATCAAAATGCAGATGAAACCAGAAAAACCTATAAAAGTAACCTAGGTGACTAAATTGGGGCGGCCCAAACCTTTCATACCAAGTGGGCTTCACAAGTACTACAGGGAACCTACTGTGGGGGTGGAAGCAAAGCCAAAATGACATACTCCCCTCGGTCCTCGTGCTGCCTTTCCAAAGCCGGCTAAGCAAGGCAACAGGCTTTAGGAAGCAGTCACAACTCTACTTAATCTATGTGCCAAGTTTGATTTTCATCTTTTAAATTTTCTTCCCTTGTTATAACTCTTCTTTCTGTTTTATGTGCAGCAAAACTTGCTTGCATGTTTACAAAGCTAAGCGGGGTTTGGTATGGTTTCAAATCGGACAGTGGAATGCATGTTGAGTTCCCAGTGTTGCAATCATAGAATCTTAAGAGTTGGAAGGGGCTCCATGGGTCATCTAGTCCAACCCCCTGCAATGCAGGAATCTCAGCTAAAGCATCCATGTTTTATCATGTTTTTAATATTCTATTGGGAGTCACCCAGAGTGGCTGGGGAAACCCATTATATCTGAAGGAGCGTCTCCACCCCCATTGTTCTGCCCAGACACTGAGGTCCAGCACCGAGGGCCTTCAGGTGGTTCCCTCAATGCGAGAAGCCAAGTTACAGGGAACCAGGCAGAGGGCCTTCTCGGTGGTGGCACCCACCCTGTGGAACGCCCTCCCACCAGATGTCAAGGAGAAGAACAACTACCAGACTTTTAGAAGACATCTGAAGGCAGCCCTGTATAGGGAAGCTTTTAATGTTTGATGCATTACTGTATTTTAATATTTTGTTGGAAGCCACCCAGAGTGACTGGGGAAGCCCAGCCAGATGGGCGGGGTATAAATAATAATCTATCATCATCATCTTTGACCAAACTACGAGAGGCAGTGGAAGACAGGAGTGCCTGGCATGCTCTGGTCCATGGGGTCACTAAGAGTTGGACACGACTAGACGACTAAACAACAACAACAGTCATCATCATCATATTGCAGCGTGGTTGCACTCGACCCTTGGGGGTCCCTTCCAGATCTGTAATTCCATGATCCTTTGTAATAAAAAAGAGAGACAGGAAAAAACGCAACCAGCCTATTGTGCAAAGCTGGACATTGCAACAAAAAGATGGAACTTTGCAGCCAACCGCCCCGCCCCCTTTCGCTTCTGGTCCCGCCCATTGCCGGCACCTACTCCCCACCCCCACCTCTCGAGGGGGTCCAGCAGGGAAAGCGGACTAAAAAAAGCCTCCCGCGCCCGCCTTACGCGAACCCCGCATGGTTGAAACAAAAAAAAATCCTTCCAGTAGCACCTTAAAGACCAACTAAGTTAGTTCTTGGTATGAGCTTTCGTGTGCATGCACACTTCTTCAGATACCTTCGTGTGCATGCACACTTCTAGCTCATACCAAGAACTAACTTAGTTGGTCTTTAAGGTGATACTGGAAGGATTTTTTTTTTGTTTTGACTATGGCAGACCAACACGGCTACCTATCTGTAACCCGCATGGTTGGTTTGCTTTGCCGCGAGGCGCGCAAGGGGTTAAAGCGACAGAGTGGGCCGTTGCTAGAGAGGCGGGGGCGGGACTCGAGAGCGAGGTCCTGGGGGAGGACCTTTCGGGGGCTGGCGAGTTCCTTCCTGTGGCGGGAGGGGGAGGAGAAAGAGGGGAGTTGCGAAGGGGGGGGGAGGGGAGGTTCGCCTTCTGAATTGTGCATCCAGGGATCTGTGGTTTGCACCCGCCTTGCAAGGAAGGATTGCAACCTTGCAATCTTTGCAAAAGGTGAGTGACTGATGGAGGAGAGTTGGGGGAGATGCATGTGCAATTATTATTATTATTATTATTATTATTATTATTATTATTATTATTATTGATGATGATTAAGGACAGAATGGTGATGATTAAGGACAGAAATTGCAAATAATAATAAAAATAAAGAGGAGACTTCAGCCAACCACCCATGCCTGAATGATGTAAGAATTCCTGCAAGGACGGTCATTTTCAGAGAGGGGAGCCCTGACAACAAAGAGTCTTGTGTGATCTGGAAGGCTAACGATTTGATGACGGTGTCTGCTTCGGAGATACTGCAGCCCGCTTCATTAGATGCACGAGATCTTAGCCTGGAATACAATGCATTCGTGTCCCTGCAGTGCTTCCCTCCCACTCCAGATTATAGTCTGTAGGGGAACTTGCTTCTGAGTAAAGATGCACGGGGTTGCTGCGCTGTCCCCAGACTGGTGTGGTGGGGAAGAGTGTGGGCCATCGAGCCAAGAAGGTTTGAGGTTTAAATACTTGCTCAGCTCTGAAGATCGCTGCCTCTCCGCCTAGCCTGGCCTCAGGCGGGATTAAATGAATCGTAGAACTGTCAGCTGGAAGGCACACTGGGGTCATCTAGACCAACCCCCTGCAATGCAATCATCTTTTGTCCAATACGGGGTTCGAACCTGAGGTTAAGAGTCTCATGCTCAACCAGCTGAGCTATGTAAAAGGCTCATTGTTGATTATTAATCTTTATTCATTACTAAGAATTCTTACAAATGGGCTGCATCTAGCTAACTTGTTCCATCAGCACAAGGATTTCTACTTGGGCAGAGGAACATCCCCCCATTCACACCAAGTGTGCACCCTGTGTCGCGAATTCTCTGCAGCGCTTTAGCAGAAATGCTCAGAATTCCAGGTTCTTCAGTGCGGTATATTTATTGTGAGCTATATATACAAATATCTATAATACACGAGCAGTTCATACAGTCAAACAGAGTACCTGGCTGCACCTTGAGGCAAATAGCAAGACCTCTCTCTCTCTCTCTCTCTGACCACACTCTTCTGCACCACCACACTTACTGATGGGCAGGTTTCCCTTTTAAACCAATGACAGCCAATCAACTGACAGCACATTACTGCTGAGTCTTTCTGACCCAGCAATTCCATAGAAAGTATTGCAGGCTGATTGCATCAGCCAGCAAACTCAAACCTGCAGAATTACTATCTCACACAGCATTCTGTGAATCCTGACACCCTGCACACTTCCCATATCTGAAGAATAAGTGGGGGAGGCTCCATTGCACAAGTGGAAATACTTGCGCTGATGAAATGAATTCATTGGCTACATCCCAATAATAATAATAATCAATAATTGTAATTATTCATATTTTTATTACAAATTGCTTTATTAATTTCCTTCTAAATGACCGTCTCAAGACGATTTACACACAAAATAATTAAAAACAGTTAAAAGACACAAAACCAACTTTTTTTTAAAAAAAAAAGAAGACCAAAAGAATCTTAACACGAGTCAAGCAGCAAAAAAAACTCCTAATGCTATTCCTGGTTGGATCAACATCAAGTATAGTGTCCAGATCAAGGGAAGTAAGAGCCTTGGTCAGACGACACTTGGAATAATGTGTCCAGTTCTGGGCACCACAATTAAAGAAGGATGTTGACAAGTTGGAAGGTGTGCAGAGGAGGGCAACCAAGATGATCAAGGGTCTGGAAACTAAGCCTGATGAGGAATGGTTGAAGGAGCTGGGAACCTTTAGCCTGGAAAAGAGGAGACTGAGAGGAGATAGGATAGCCATCTTCCACTATCTCAAGGGCTGTCCCATGGAAGATGGAGCAAGCTTGTTTTCTCCTGCTCTGGAGGGTAGGACTCGAACCCATGGCTTCAAGTTACAAGGAAGGAGATTCTGACTAAACATTAGGAAGAGCTTTCTGACAGTAAGAGCTGTTTGGACAGCGGAACGGACTCCCTCAGGAGATGGTGGGCTCTCCTTCCTTGGAGGTTTTTAAGCAGAGGTCAGGTGGCCATCTGTCGTGGATGCTTTGGCTGAGATTCCTGCATTGCAGGGGGCTGGACTAGATGACCCTTGGGTCCCTTCCAATTCTACAAGTCAATGATTCTATAAGTCTAAGGTTCTAAGAGGACACTGGCAGTAAAGACCCCATTTGCCCAGCTAGAAATCCTGTTGGAACAAAAAAGGTCTTCACTTGTTTGGGGAAAGCACAGGTCGTATCTATTCATTATTATTATTGTTATTGTTGGGCATTTTATCTTTCCGAACAAATAACCCAGCTGCATTTAGTAAGAAGACACAGAAGGGGAATCTGGAGTGGAGATAGCCGAGCTGGGCTAAAGTTGCCCTTGATCTGGGGAGAGAAAATGGCTTCGGAGGAGGAGGAGGTGGGGACCATCCCGCTGGGCCTCCAGGAACCTTTTCCAACGGAGTGGGCAGGTGAGAAAATGGGCAGGCAGAAGAACTTCTTTAAAATGATTTACAGATGGTGTTTAACTCAGAGTAGGCTTGCTAAGATGCCTAATCAAATAAGTGCTGGAGATACAATGAGGTCGAGGGTACATTCTTTCATATGTGGTGGACCTGTTAAAGGGTGAAAGTGTATGGGGAAATGATCCATAATGTATTGGGAAAAAATGTCAAAAAGTACTTTCCCCCAAAAAACAGAGTCCTTCCTGTTGGGGATAATTCAGACTGAAATTCCCAGGTGTCAAAAAAGGTTATTTATATATGCCAACACTGTGCCCTTTGTTTTGTTAGCCCCAAAATGACAGAATATGCACAACTCGTAGGCTTAACATATACTATAAGAGAATTAGAAGAACATACGCGGGTGGCGCTGTGGGTTAAACCACAGAGCTTAGGACTTGCCGATCAGAAGGTCGGCGGTTCAAATCCCCGCGACGGGTGAGCTCCCGTTGCTCGGTCCCTGCTCCTGCCAACCTAGCAGTTTGAAAGCACGTCAAAGTGAAAGTAGATAAATAGGTACCACTCTGGTGGGAAGGTAAACGGTGTTTCCGTACACTGCTCTGGTTCACCAGAAGCGGCTTAGTCAGGCTAACCACATTACCCGGAAGCTGTACGCCAGCTCCCTCGGCCAATAAAGCGAGATGAGCACCGCAACCCCAGAGTTGTCCATGACTGGATCTAATGGTCAGGGGTCCCTTTACCTTTAGGTGTAATAATGGAATACTAAATGGTATAGTTTTTGTAAAATATGCAGGTATTTATGATATGTTAAATGAACCATCGAAAGAGAAAAAGGGACGTCATTGATATATTAAGGAGTACTTTAAATTGTAAAACAGAAAATATAATACAAATTATATACAACAGGTGAGAAAATGGCCGATGGAGGCCCTAGAAGACAGACAGATGTTTCTGAGGACGCCGGTGTGACCAACCACGTTGCTCTGGTGAAAAACGAAGTGGCTGCCGCACGCGAGGAAGTCTGCACGAGGGACGCTGTGGAGATGGTGGTGATGTCTCATTCGGAAGTAGACGACCCCCGGCTTCCAGACCCGCCGCGCTGGGACGATATATTTTTGACGTCCGTTGAGAAGGCTGTTGACACCCGTCCGGGAAAGTGGATGTCGCAGCTCATACCGGGCCTGAAAGAGGAAGGGCCGCGATTTGAGGAGAGGGAAGCGGGAGATTATGGGAAGGTGAAGGCGGCCATCTTGCGGGTCGACGCCATCAGCACCGAAGTCCAGCGGCAGCACTTCCGCCTGTTCCAATACAAGGAGGCCGACGGGCCCCGCGAGGCCTGCAGCCGCCTCTGGTTCCTTTGCCACCGGTGGCTGAAGCCGGAGAGGCACACCAAGGAGCAGATCCTGGAGCTGCTGATCCTGGAGCAGTTCCTGGCCATCCTTCCACCGGAGAGCCAGAGCTGGGTCAAAGATGGCTGCCCGGAGACCTGCGCCCAGGCGGTGATGTTGGCCGAGGATTTCCTCCAGAGGCAGCGAGAGCCCGAAAGGCCAGAAGCACAAGTGAGATATTGGGTCTCTTAAATCTTTCATCCAGGTATAGGCAGCCTCCATCCCAGGAAGCAAATGTGGCCCTCTAGACCTGTCTGTCAGGCCCCCCTCCTTGACCACACTCCCTCTCCCCAGGCCATGGGGAGGGCTAAACCTTTCTGCTAGTACCTCTACATTAGGCCACTCCAGAACCTTCCCCTTTATTTGCCCCCCTCTGCCAACCTCAGCACCCGAGAGGGTCTGTATGGAAGGGGACGCTCTTTCAGATATTTATCAATCTAGGTTTATTTCTTATTGCCTTACATTGATTGATTGTTAAACCACCCCGAAGCTCTATGAGGCGTATAACAATAATAATAATATTTTTTTTTTATACCCCAACAAGGAACGGTAAGGGAGGTCTGAGAGTTGTTCAGGGTGGGCTTAGAATCTGTCTTCGCCTGTGGCGTTGCCCCCCCCCCCAAACATGCTGTATCTTTCAGCCTCTTTCCTGGTCTTTCAGGTGCCGGGATTGTTTGAGGATGCCAGGGAGACGTCCCTGAAGGCCGAAGGAGCTCTGTTGGACCCTGAGCAGAGACAGCAGGGCCTGGAGGTCAAGGAGGAGACTGCTGCGGAGTACGGTTCTTCACGAGGTAAGGTGCCCATTTGAATTTTAAAATTGGTTCCTTGGCATGCACAACATGCTTCCTTTGACCCAAACCATTAAGCGGAGAGCTAGAAGAGAAACAAAGGGGGAGACAGGAAGGGAGAGGCAGGCTTGGTGAGATGGGGAAGGGAGAAATACAGGTTGGGAAAGGATCATAGAATTATAGAGATGGAAGGGACCATGGCGGTCATCTAGTCCAACCCCCTTCAGTGCCAGAATGTTTTTGTCCAATGTGGGGCTCAAACCCACAACCCCGAGATCAGGAGTCTCCTGTTATACCGACTGAGGAGAAGGGGGAGAGAGAGGGAAAGGCTGGGAGAGAAAAGAAAGAAGGGGGTTGGGGAGAGGCAGGAATATCCAGCTAAGGCTGGGAGAGACGTCAGCCTCAAATCTTGCCAATTGGCATAGGCAATATTATGCTCACTAGATCCATGGTCTGACTCTATATTAGTTTCTGAACTTCTGAAGTCCCAGAGCCAAGCCGTTGATTTTGATTTTTAAATTTGTTTTGGGGTTCTTGCTGATATTGTGATCATTTCTATCAGGTCTGTGACTGAGACTGATGATTTGTAATTGTTTCTGATATGTTTGGAACTTAATAATAATAGTAATACAGTCGTACCTTGGTTCTCGAACACCTTGGTACGCGTATGTTTTGGCTCCCAAACGCTGAAAACCCAGAAGTGTTCTGGTTTGTGAACGCTTTTCAGAAGCCAAACGTCCGACACGGCTTCCGATGAGTGCAGGAAGCACCTGTAGCCAATTGGAAGCCGCGCCTTGGTTTTCAAACAGTTCCGGGAGTCGAACGGACTCTTGGAATGGAGTACCGTATTTTTCGCTCTATAACACGCACCTGACCATAACATGCACATCGTTTTTAGAGGAGGAAAACAAGGAAAAAAATTCTGAATGAAACAGTGGATGTATCATTTTTGTGCTTCATGCTGTGGCCACTGACATGTGATCTGATGGTGAATTTGGGGTAGCCCAATGCAAAGATCCTGAGGATCCATGTGGATCCATGCTTTGTAACCACGTTTTTGCACCATTGCAGCCCCAGGCAACAGTGGGTGCGTGATTTGGGGGGGGGGCAGGCTGTAGCCATGGACATGCTACGTGCTCTAATGGTGAATTTGGGCTGACCCAATGCAAAGATCCTGAGGATCCATGTGGATCCATGCTTTGTAACCACGTTTTTGCACCATTGCAGCCCCAGGCAACAGTGGGTGCGTGATTTTGGGGGGGCAGGCTGTAGCCATGGACATGCTACGTGCTCTAATGGTGAATTTGGGCTGACCCAATGCAAAGATCCTGAGGATCCATGTAGATCCATGCTTTTTAACCACGTTTTTGCACCATTGCAGCCCCAGGCAACAGTGGGTGTGTGATTTTTGGGGGGCAGGCTGCTATGTGATGTGATGATGAATTTGGGGTGGCCCAATCCAAAGATCCTGAGGATCCATGTGGATCCATGCTTTGTAACTACATTTTAAGTGGGGAGGGAAGGAAAAACACAGAAGGGACAAGGAGCATGAGAGCGGTGTGCAGAGAAGCAGCTGGCTAAGAATGCAGGAGAGGGATTTAACGGGAGGGAGGAAAGAAAGGCAAAAGTTTCCCCAAACCGAAGCCAGCCCTCCCTCCTCTCCTCCCCCCCCCTCTCTCCCCTGCATGTTTTCTGGCTGCCTGCGAGCACAGCCGGAGCACGGAGAGGAATTAGAGAGAAGGACACTCTGCTTTCCCCTCTGCTTGCCTGGAGGGGAGGGGATTTGCCTGCTCTTTGTTCCGTTTGAGCAAACACAGCAATGAAACACAAGAGGGTGGGCAGTAAGACCCTGAGGCAGAATGCAGGAAAGCAGCAACTTCCTCTTTTCAGGTTTCCCTTCTCCGACGCAACGCGCGATTTGATTTTTGCTGATTTTTGTTCCTGCGCTCCCCTAGTCGGCTCCAGAGACCCCCCCCCCCCACATTCGCTCAATAACACGCACAGACATTTCCCCTTCCTTTTTAGGAGAAAAAATGTGCGTGTTATAGAGAGAAAAATACGGTAAGTTAGACAACCAAGGTACCACTGTAATTTTATTATTTGTATCCCGCCCATTTGACTGGGTTGCCCTAGCCACTCTGGGCACCTTCCGACTTACATAAAAGCACACTTACTGCTCACTTGATATGATTTGTGCCATTTTGGACACCGTTCTGTGAGAAAGTGGCATTCAGATAAAACAGACGATTATGATTATTGGTGTTAATCCCCAAAACTGTTCCTTTTAGGCAACCTGTGCCCTAGTGAGAACAACAAAGGGAGCCCCCAGCCAGAGAACAGGGAGCACGAGGGGCTGTGTGAGGCATCCAATGAAGGCCTTGAGGAGACCTTCCCTCTCTTTGACAAACTGGAAGACCTACCCGAAAGGCCGCTGCGATCAGATAAGCCGTCGAAAAAGCCACCCAGGAAGAGGCTGCAAAAATCCATCCCGTTGGCGGGTGGTTACGAAGATCTCAGTGTAGCCGCGGCAGAGAAGGAGACGGGTGAGGGCAAGCCGCCCATGAAGATCATCGTCTATGAAGAAAACTTCAGTCAGGGCTCAGACCAAGCCGGAGAGAAAATTCACAAGTGCTCGGTGTGCGGCAAATGCTTCAGCCTCCGGTCGCGCCTTATCGTTCACGAGAGAACCCACACGGGAGAGAAGCCGTACACGTGCTCCGACTGCGGGAGGAGCTTCAGCGTCAGCTCCAGCCTCATTGCCCACCGCAGGACGCACACGGGAGAGAAGCCCTACAAGTGTTCGCACTGCGCCAAGAGCTTCAGTGTGAAGTCGGGACTTATCGCTCACGAGAGAACCCACACTGGAGAGAAGCCGTACAAATGTCTGTACTGCAGCAAGAGCTTCCGGCGCAACTCGGGCCTTGTTAGTCATCAGAGAATCCACACCGGCGACAAACCTTACCAGTGCTCGGTGTGCGAGAAAAGCTTCAGCGACATCTCAAACCTCATCACGCATCACAGGATCCACACGGGGGAAAAGCCGTACAAGTGCTTGGAGTGCGGGAAAAGCTTCAGCCAGAGCTCGTACCTCAACAGCCACCAGAGAATCCACACGGGGGAAAAGCCATACGAGTGCTCTGAGTGCGGGAAAACCTTCAGCGTGAGCTCGCGGCTCAGGAAGCACCAGAGAAGCCACACGGGTGAGAGACCATTTATATGTTTGGACTGTGGGAAAACTTTCAGTGAAAGCTCAGATCTCCTCGCGCACGAGAGGGCCCACACCGGAGAGAAGCCCTACCGGTGTTCGTTCTGCGGGAAGAGCTTCCTGCGCAGCTCAGAAGTAGTCAGCCACGAGAGGATCCACACGGGCGAGAAGCCATACCAGTGTGGGGAATGCGGGAAGAGCTTCAGCGTCAGCTCCCGCCTCAGCGCGCACAGAAGGATCCACACGGGAGAGAAGCCTTTCCAGTGCATGGTGTGCGAGAGAAGCTTCAGCTACAAATCGCACCTCATTACACATCAGAGAATCCACACCGGCGAGAAGCCCTTTCAGTGCTCCGTCTGTGGGAAGAGCTTTCGTGGCAGCTCTAGCCTCGTGGCCCACGAGAGGACACATACAGGGGAGAAACCGTACCGGTGTTTGGACTGTGGGAAAAGCTTCACTCAGAGCTCAAACCTCATTAGTCATCAGAGAATCCACGCAGAAGGAAACTCCTGAAAAATCAGTTGGACGAACCTTAGTAGATCATCGAATCCTCCTCTCTTCCCCTTTTCATAATAAGACTTGAGTCTTTGGCATTTCGTTAGCGCCCCGTCTTCTCTAGAAGGGGCATTTTTCGGGCAGCTGTGCTGGAATATTGATGCATTATTTTCCCGCCGCTACCAGAGTCGGGCACCGATCGATATAAACCCCTTTACAAGTGAACAGGAGTGTCACAAGCCCACCTAGGCCAAAAGTCATGGCAAATAGCTTGCTCTGGGAAGAAGGTTTGTTCCGAGCGCATAAACGAAGGTGCCTGAAAATGCAGGTGGGGAGAAAGCAAATCTCTCCAAAACGCCTGTCATGTCCCGGCCACTTGGCTCTTCTCAATGTGTACCCCTTTTCCAGATAGAGGAGGGAGGAGCCCTCTAGGCTTGGGGTGCTCAGAGTGCTAAGCCTTTGAAACCTACAAAGAGGGACCTGATCAGTGGGAAACAGCCCATTAGGAGCAAACGAGGGACTGCCCCGCCAACCTCAGTCTGCACCCAGATAGCCCCCAACTGCCAGCCCAGGGGTGGCGCTGCCTGTCGCCTTTCTCCCCTCAATGTTGCTCTTTTAGAACCCAGCAGGGAGATGGGGACACAAACGAGTTGGCTTTGCCTCCTGTTGACTCTGTCGTTGGCTGTGGCGCCACCTACTGTTAGGCTCCTAGCGTTCCACCCTACCAGCCACCAGCGAACCTGATTTTGCGTTCCCTGAAGCCAGAACTCACTGCTTTTTGCCTTGATTTCTGTGCTACCTATAAGTCCATCCTGCCACTTGAAATCTCACCTTTTTTTTCTTTTCTTTTTTGCGGGGTGGGGGAACCAATTCTCAGACCGTACCACTATAGGCTGCAGTGCAGAGGTGTTTTAGATGTGGGAATATTTTGTGCACACCACCTCTCCACCACGAAAAGAAAGGAAAAATCCTTGCAGGTAGATATGTAGCGTGCAAGGGATACAACTTCGCTGACCTGCTACTTTTCTAGAGGCATGGCTACATATAAGCTGAAAGTAATGCTGTCCAGACTTTATGGCTTGGCTTTGCCGATTGTATCAAAGCGGTTGAAAGTCTGGGACTGGGTAGGTCCTGTTTTATTATTTTCTAAATTGCAAATAGAGAGAGAGAGAGAATTAGTTTTGCGCCGAGGTGCTTTGTTGAGTGGACCTGAGAGAGAGAAAATGGGGCGGTTGGAATTCCAAACATGGGAAAGGATCCGTGCGCAACAGGAGAGGGGACTGCGATGTGGGTTTTCGAGTTTGCGTTTTTGTTTTTTAACCAGATGGGAAGTGGCCCAGAAAGAGGAGCAGCAGCAGTGTCTGCACACAGGGAATGATTTTTGTGCTTGCCAGAGCCTCTCTGAAATCGCCGAGGCTCTGCAGCCGCCTGCATGTTCAACTTCACTCACGGCGCAAGTCGCACAGAAAGTTGGCTTCCATACCCAGAATGCTACTTTCACAGGGGACGGCTCCCATTTTGGGTAAGAGTCGCCACTTATTGCGAGAGCTTGCTTCCTTTGTACAGGTGCAGGGAACCCTGCAGGTGTTGCTGAACTACAACTCCCATGTGCTTGTGCTGCGCCCGATGGGAGTCGTAGTTCCGAAACCTTTGGGAGGGCCAAAGTTTCTCCTCCCTCCTTCCTTTGGGGCTCAGTATTCTGGCAACCTCGGGTCCCCCCAGCTGTCGTTCAACTACAACTCCCATCATCCATTGACTGGTCAGGGATGATGGGAGTTGTAGTTGCTCAGATTTGTACGTCACAGATACCGATTGGAAGTCGTGGGTTGGAAGGTGGCAGGGGGACCTTTGGTGCCCTCCCCATGTTGCTGAACCACAACTCCCACCATTGCTTTCTGGGAGTTGTAGTTCAGCAACACCTGGAGGGCACAGCTGTCAAGCGTCCCTTATTTGGCGGGACAGTCCCTTATCCCAGCGCCATGTCCCGCTGCTGTCCCTTATTGATGATGTCCCTTAAATTCCCCGGGTTTCAAAGGAAGCAGCTCCTCTCCCTCCCTCCCTGCCGGCCAGGGAGGAGGGAGGCTCCAACTGTGTTGCTTGGCTGCGTTGCTCACCCAATAAGGAGTCTAAGAATGACTGGGGGGTGGAGCTTGCATGCCTTGTGCCACTCAAATCGGCCGCATTGCCTAGGGACTCACCTTTGCTCAGCGCTTCCCAGCAGAGAGGTGACGGTGGTTTTCCTTGCTGCATCCCCTTTGCCGGGTTGCTGCGCTGTGGGAACCACCACTTGAGACTTCGTTTGGCTGCTGGTTGACTAAAATCCCTTATTTTGGCTGCTGATCCCTTATTTTCGAGACCGCTGGTCCCTTATTTTCAAATCTGTAAGTTGACAGCTATGCTGGAGGGCCCTGTGCTATCCTCTCTCATCTGTTCTCAAGTCTCACCAAGGTATGTGCAACAGAGCAGATTGAACCCGCGGGTTTCGCCCTGCAGCAATATCCCCCTTTGCCACATGGCACAAAAATCATGTTCCTAAGTCTCATAGTCACTGGGAATTTGAAATCATGATCTAGAGTAGAACAGACTTAAGCCAGATTTCTCAAACCTCACACTCTCCAGAAGTTGCTGAACTAAACTCCCATTTTTCAGCAATTTCTAGTTTGGGGGAGATAACCATTACAAAGCTTTTGGTATTTTTTTTGGCATAGTTTAAATTCAGATTATTATTATATGTTCAGTTGGGCATGTTAATGCATAAAACCTTTCATATTTTTTTAATGTAATCCCCTCCTGCCCCCAAAATCATATGTAGCAACTAAATTAAGAGTTTCCATCTGTGAGCTGCTCAAATCTGTATAATCTTCCTGTATAACCTTGCTGTTGGACTACAACTCCCATCATCCCTCATCATTGGCCAAGATGGCAGGGGATGATGGGAGTTGTAGTCCAACAACATTTGGGCACCCAAGGCCGGAGGACGCTGGAGTCAGCCTAAGTGCGGCATCACCCACAAATGGACTTATTGTGTGGCTCGTCCCTTTGTAGTCCTTTAACGAAATTGAATTTTTCATTATTAAATTTGCAAGAGGATCCCTTGAAACGGCAAGAAGCAGGCCTGGCCGTCAGTCATGTTTGCTGGGTCTGATGGGAGTTGTAGTTCAAGCAACATTTGGTGGGCCAAAGATTTCGCACCTCCGCAATGTCATGAACCTCCTCCTGAAGAAAAATGTTTTCTTTTCCATGCTGAAATAAAAGTTTCACCCACCTCATGGTGTTGGGTTTTTTTTGGGTGTGTGTGTGTGTTTTTTATTTCAATTAATCCTTTTAGGTGGGGGCTATTAAAGTAAGTAAAGTAAAGTAAAGTAAAGTAAGGGACGCGGGTGGTCTGTGGGTTAAACCACAGAGCCTAGGACTTGCCAATCAGAAGATCAGCGGTTCGAATCCCCGCAATGGAGTGAGCTCCCATTGCTCGGTCCCAGCTCCTGCCAGGTGCTTTCAAACCTAGCAGTTTGAAAGCAAGTCAAAATGCAAGTAGATAAATAGGTACTGCTCCGGCGGTAAATGGCGTTTCCGTGTGCTGCTCTGGTTCGCCAGAAGTGGCTTAGTCATGCTGGCCACATGACCCCGAAGCTATGTGCCGGCTCCCTCGGCCAATAAAGCGAGATGAGCGCCGCAACCCCAGAGTCGGTCACGACTGGACCTAATGGTCAGGGGCCCCTTTACCTTCATTAAAGTAATGTGATAGTAATAAACAACAGATTTTCCACCGTTCCCTCTTTGTCAGATGGTCGGGCTGCGAGATTAGTTGTGAATGTAGCCGCAACAGTGGTAAAAGAAAGTCCTTTGTGTGGCGCAGAGTTAATCTGTGGAACTGCCTCCCACAGTATGGCTGGGAGGATGGGGCAAATTCACGGAGGAGTGGGCTATCAATTGCTAGAAACAAGAAGGGAGAGGGTTATCATTCTCAGGTCCTGCTTTCGAGTTTCCCACAGGAATCTTGTTGGCCAGCGGAGAACAGAATCCCCCTCAGTTCTGCAATTCTCTGATTCCATGACTCATAGGAGCCAACCCCTAGGGGCCTTTCTTCCTCTTTGGCCCCCACAATAAAATAAAATTGATGAGCATTGCCATTTGAATGTTGTATGTGCACCGCATCATCCCCCCAAAATATATTTTATTCAAGTTGGCACCCTTGCCATGGCTAGTTGGGCCATTGAACCCTGATGTAGCAGGTTCCTATGTTCTTAAAGATTATTATTTCATAGGGATTTCCATGGACATTACTGGGATTTTAAAGATGGAATTGATGTCCGGGGTGGGGGCCATTTCTGAAACGTGGTGCTTTGTCCTGGATCTGCCCTGGCTAGTCAATCAAAAAAATAGCCATTTTTGTAGGAAAAAAGAGCTCAACAAACTTTGGGGGTTGTCTTAAAAAGCTCAGTAACTTTCAGGGCGTCCTGTTTCTGAAATATGGCAACCCTATATCTAATAATTGATGGCAGAAAGTGAGGAGGAATTAAAGAACCTTTTAATGAGGGTGAAAGAGGAGAGCGCAAAATATGGTTTTAAGCTCAACATCAAAAAAACAAAAACAAAAAAACACCTTCACCTCCTGGCAAATAGAAGGGGAAGAAATGGAGGCAGTGAGAGATTTTACTTTCTTGGGCTCCATGATCACTGCAGATGGTGACAGCAGCCACGAAATTAAAAGACGCCTGCTTCTTGGGAGAAAAGCAATGACAAACCTAGACAGCATCTTAAAAGCAGAGACATCACCTTGCCAATAAAGGTCCGTATAGTTAAACCCATGGTTTTCCCAGTAGTGATATATGGAAGTGAGAGCTGGCCCATAAAGAAGGCTGATTGCCGAAGAATGGATGCTTTTGAATTATGGTGCTGGAGGAGACTCTTGAGAGTCCCATGGACTGCAAGAAGATCAAACCTCTCCATTCTTAAGGAAATCAGCCCTGAGTGCTCACTGGAAGGACAGATCCTGAAGCTGAGGCTCCAAGACTTTGGCCACCTCATGAGAATAGAAGACTCCCTGGAAAAGACCCGGATGTTGGGAAAGATGGAGGACACAAGGAGAAAGGGATGACAGAGATGGTTGGACAGTGTTCTCGAAGCTACCAGCATGAGTTTGACCAAACTACGAGAGGCAGTGGAAGACAGGAGTGCCTGGCGTGCTCTGGTCCAGGGGGTCACCAAGAGTCAGAAACAACTAAACGACTAAACAACAACCAATATCTAATAAATGTGTTAACTGCTTTATCAACCGCACTGGCCACAAGCTCCACATAGGTATATGAAAACCAAGAGGAAAAAACCCAATCACACACAGAGCACTGGGGGAAACCTTTTCAGGTAGGGAACCCTCAAAATGATCATGGATTTGGGGGCAGAGAATAAGCAGGTGGGATTATATGGGTGGAGTGTCTGGGGAAGGGCCAAGGGGAAGAGACCCTGCTTTCCATGCATACCTGGCATCTTCAGGTATGGCTGGGACAAAAGGTTTCTTTGAAATCCTGGTGAGCGCCTGCCAGTCAGTGCTGGCACTACTGAGCTCGGTGGACCAATGGTTTGACTACATCCCTGTAAAGGAAGAGGACCACCTGCTTTGCCTTGGCGCCTCCAGGTAGGGCTGAAACCTGGGAAAGCTGCTGCCAGTCCGTGTGGGAACTACTGAACCCTATGGATGCCATGGTTTAGCTCAGTACCGGGGCAGCCTGCTGTGCTCCATATGCGCAGCATTTCCAAAGAGGTGAGGACGTCACCGGTCTGGAACTGCCGCTGCCGGCCCGTGCAGGCAACACTGCTCTAGGCGGACCAATAGAGAGCATGCGCCTGCGCGCAATGAAAGGTAGCGGCTCCTTGGCCAAAGAGGGAAGGGGAAAGCATAGGGCGGCTTGGTGCTCTCACTTCCGGCTCCCAAGTGCCTGCGCTGCCATATAGGAGGCCAAAGGGATGGGTGGGTGTTTCATACAGAATATCAGACCCGCTTTCCTCCCACTTTCTTCATCGGTTGTTCTTCCTGTTCAATGGAGAGCCAGAATTGGCGGCTATTAAGAGGCTGCTCCCCCAAAAGAACCCCTTATAGGTGGAGAAAACAATATTGCACTAGGTGCAGAAAGCGGGAGCTTTTTTGGGGTGGGCGCAGAGCCAGGAATTGGGGAGGGGGATCCCCCTCCCTCCCTTCCTCCCTGGAAATGGCGATCTGGAGGTTAGAAAGGACGCCCCTCTGCAGAACTGCCTGCCATCCATTCCGGCTTCACTCCGGAGTGAGCCGCGCGTTGTGCAATGGAAACAAAGCGCGCCTCCGCTTTGATCCGTCCCCCTTTGCAAAGCTGGGCTGAGCTTTCCTCCTCCTTCTCCTCCTCCTCCCAGCCCTCCTCCGGAAACTGGTTTATTTTAATTAAGCTCTCCAGCTGGGAGTTGGTCGCAGAGGACACCTTTGCATGCAGAAGGTCCTGGGTTCAAATCTCGCCGCCTGCAGGTAAGGCTGGGAGCGGGCTCTTCCTCCCTCCCCCGCCAGCTGTAATTGGGGAGCAGCTGCCGGTCAGTGCAGACGGTGCTGAGCTGGGCGGACCTAACGGTGCATCTACGTAGGAGGCGGCTTCCTGCGCGCTCCTTGGGAAGGGGGTTGAGGTTCAGTGGGTAGAGCATCTGTACTGCATGCAGAAGGTTTCAGAGTCGATCCCCGGCGTCTCCTGATAAGGCAGGGCTCCCGATCTGTAGAGCCGCTGCCCGCCAGTGTAGGCACTACTGAAGTAGATGGACTCAATTGTGGGCTTGGGAAGTCCGTGGAAGGAACAGGGACTGGGTGAGTGGGAGTGTAGAAGCAGGAGGTTCCCTGGCTGGGAAGGAAGGAGGAGGCAAAGGAGCGGGTGTCATAACAGTTGGTTTCGTAATAAGTTTCCCAAACTGTAGCTGTGTTATAGTTTAGTCCAGGGCGTATATTGTTGTTGTTTATTCGTTTAGTCCAGTGTTTCCCAACCTTTGGTCTCCAGCTGATTTCCTTAAGAATGGAGAGGTTTGATCTTCTTGCAGTCCATGGGGCTCTCATGAGTCTCCTCCAGCACCATAATTCAAAAGCATCCATTCTTCGGCGATCAGCCTTCTTGATGGTCCAGCTCTCACTTCCATACATCACTACTGGGAAAACCATAGCTTTTACTATACGGACCTTTATTGACAAGGTGATGTCTCTGCTTTTTAAGATGCTGTCTAGGTTTGTCATTGCTTTCCTCCCAAGAAGCAGGCATCTCTTAATTTCGTGGCTGCTGTCACCATCTGCAGTGATCATGGAGCCCAAGAAAGTAAAATCTCTCACTGCCTCCATTTCTTCCCCTTCTACTTGCCAGGAGGTGATGGGACCAGTGGCCATGATCTTCGTTTTTTTTTATGTTGAGCTTCAGACCATATTTTGCGCTCTCCTCTTTCACCCTCATTAAAAGGTTCTTTAATTCCTCCTCACTTTTTGCCATCAACGTTGTGTCATCTGCATATCTGAGGTTGTTGATATTAGGGCATATATTGCTAGACTTCAATTCCCATCATTCCATGCTGGCCATGGCGCATGAGGGTCTTCTAGTCCAGCCCCCTGCAGTGCCGTAATCTTTTGCCCTAGTGCACACAGCCAAAAACATATTGGGTTCAATAGGGTTGCCAAAGTCTTTTTTTCCTGGGCGCCTGCCCTCTTTCTACCCCCTTTACAAATAAAAATAAAATTGCCAAGTGTGTAAAGCTGAATTTGCACCAGTTAAATGGGGGCTTCCTGCAGCAGATCCAATTTCGTATGGCTGCCATTTGTAAATAGTTATAGTACAGTTGTAAGTTAATGTTGTTGTTTTTTTAAAAAGTTTTTATTGAGAATTCCAACATAACAAATTATCAAAACATATCTTCTTTTCATCCCCCCCCCCATTTTTCCCCTCCCCAAAAAGGAACCCTCCCTCCCCCTCAGACTTCCCTCAGTTCTTCTCTCTGATTTTTCAACACATATTATTCTTGCATATTATCAAATTATCAAGATCCTTAAATCATCTGTCTATTATGTTAACAATCAATAAATTTGTGTATGTTTATTCAAAGTAAGTTAATGTTGTTATAATGTAATAATAATGGGGAACCCTTGGCCGGAGGTCAAAGGAAAATGGAAAAGCCTCCCCATTGTCTTTTCGTTCACAAATCCTGTCTTAAGGGTATGTCTGTGTATGAATAGGGTGAGTCTGTGACCTCATTACAAAAGACTGGCCAGGCTTCCCAAGTAATCCAATCAAGTGACCAGTAACAGGTAATCTGCCAGACAGGACATAAAAAACGCACTCAGATTTCTGTTGTAGACCGCCTTTTCTGTGATGTATGTATGATGTTTCTGGGGGTGGTCTTGGACTCCAGGGCAGGCAATTTAAAATGCCTATATAAGGGCGGGCACACCTTTGTTCTGGGTTCTCCTGCGTGTGAGGGGAGCACCCTGTTGCAACAGTTCAATAAAGATCAGGCTTACTAGCTGCTTTGCTTCTCAATATTCTCTGGTTGGCCTCTGTTATTTTCTCCTACCGATAGAGAACCTACAAAAGGACTCTGTCTATATGGGCTCTTGGGTACCCCCTAAGGGAAAAGGAGCAGTTTTTTTACTTATATCATTCCTTTCATTTCCAACATGCATTTGGAACATTTTTAAGGACTTAAAGGACTCTATACGGGCTCTTGGATAACCCATAAGGATAGAAGGGCAGATTTTATTTACAACATCTCTCATTTCTGTTTATTCCCTCACAGGAGAAGCGCCTTGTGGCAGCCTCATCCGTTGTTGCCCCAACCCCATTTCCCTCTTATTTAACCCAGAGACTGTGATAGAGTGGCTGGCAAGGAAATGGATGTCGCTCCACCTGTGTGGGAAAGGGTGGCAGGAGCAGGAAATGCCCCCGGCCCTAGAGGACAAAACCGGAGATCCGGAGAACAGATTAAGCAGGAACCAGAGGACAGGCTGCACCGGCACTGGGATGCCCAGCTGCAGGAGTTCCTGAGGACCCTGGAGTCTCCCCACTCTGGCTGGGGGGTCCCTCAGTTGCCGGAGGAGCCCACCCCCTGGGACGACGCCAAGGGCTTCCTGGCCTCCTTCGAGCAAGTGGCCGAAGCCTGCCGGTGGCCCAAGGTGGAGTGGGCGGCCCGGCTCCTGCCGGCCCTCAGCGGGGAAGCCGAGAGGGCCGTTAGCCGGCTGGAGGGCCGGGACAGAGAGGATTATGGGAAAGTGAAGGCGGCCATCTTGCGCGGGGACGCCTTGAGGAGGGAAATGCAGCGCCAGCGCTTCAGGCGCTTCTGCTACCAGGAGGCCGAGGGGCCGAGAGGGGCTCACCGCCGGCTGCTGGAGCTTTGCGACGGGTGGCTAAGGGTCGAGAAGCACACCAAGGAGCAGATCCTGGAGCTGCTCCTTCTCGAACAGCTCTTGACCGTCCTGCCTGCGGAGGTCCAGGGCTGGGTCAAGGGACGGAGCCCAGAGACCTGCTCCCAGGCGGTGGCCCTGGCCGAGGAGTTCCTGCAGAGGCAGCCAGAGGCCGCGAGGCAGCGACCGCAGGTGAGGGGGATCCTGAGCAGCCCGGGATCAGGGCAGGGCAGATTTTGACCTGTCCTGATGTAGAAGGGAAGAGGTCCAGATGGCATTCTGCGGTGGGAAATTTTCCCTATTCATTTCTGAAAATGTATTTTTCCATAAAGAGGGTGGCAGAGGGAAGGGGGTGGTAGAAAAGGAGGTGTTAAGTTGTGGGTTGACATAACAGACGGCACAGCGATTTCTCCAAGTAGCTCTTTATTTTGTAAGCTGGAATAGAACTGACCGCAAACAGCTCAGCCGGCCTGCTTTTATAGGCAGCCGGCTGTCAACATTGTAGCAACAACAGCCCAGAGTTCCCGCCTAAAATAACTGATGCGGACCTGAGTGAAAACTATCTACAGACCTGAGTGAAAACTATATACAGTGAAACTTCACTACATAACAGGAGGCATCAGAATATTTTCCAGGGGACCACGTTGCTGTTTTTCCCCCTTAAGATTCCCAGGTTTTGAAACAAAACTCATGAAATCACCAATGTAAATACAGTGGTACCTCGGGTTACAGGCGCTTCAGGTTATAGACTCCGCTAACCCAGAAATAGTACCTCGGGTTAAGAACTTTGCTTCAGGATAAGAACAGAAATCATGCTCCGGTGGCACGGTGGCAGCAGGAGGCCCCATTAGCTAAAGTGGTACCTCAGGTTAAGAGCAGCACGGACCTCCGGAATGAATTAAGTACTTAACCCGAGGTACCACTGTATCCATGAGTTCATAAGGTGTTCTCTGAAAGCATTATGCGTTGTAGGGTTGCCATGCTTCAAAAACGTTTGGCAGAATTGTTGAGCTTTATTTTCTTTTTTTCCTTTTTGACCAAAGCTGAGCTATTTTGAGCTATTTTTAAGGAAATTCTAGACTTCCAAGATGGGCTGCCCTACGTCTGGATTTTTGGGGACTTTTAAACAATTTGCGCCTGGACACTGCTTCCGACTGCAGTACCCGGGCTATGTCCTGGAAATTCCGGATGTATGGCAACCCTAACATATTGCAGCGTATTGGAATGGGGGGGGGGTTATGTTGTGTACATTTAATGTATGCATATACAGTGGTGCCCCGCAAGACGGAAAACCCGCTAGACGAAAGCGTTTTCCGTTTTGGAGGCGCTTCGCAAAACGAATTTCCCTATGGGCTTGCTTCGCAAGACGAAAATGTCTTGCGAGTTCCTGTGGGGTTTTTTCCCTCCCCCCCCCCTTTTCCTAAGCCCTAAGCCGCTTATCAGCTGATCCGCTAAAAGCCACTAAACCGCTAATAGCGCTAATCCGCTAAGCTGTCAATGGGCTTGCTTCGCAAGACGAAAAAACCGCTAGACGAAGAGCCTCACGGAACGGCTTAATTTCGTCTTGCGAGGCACCACTGTATCAGTTTTTGAAACACCTTGCAAAATCCAAAGCTTGGTGTAATTGCTCCAATCATCACCTTTCACTATTCTCGTGCATGGCTGCAGGTCCTTCACATACGTTGATTTGACCCTTTCTTCCAATAAGTAAGTGCTTCGGTTTCAGTGGCTCTGAGATGGCATTGGAGACATACATAGGAGTCATCCTCTCAGTCTCATCTTGTTTCTCCACCCTAAAAAGATATATCCTTGGTGCAATTTCAGGGGCTGATTCCACCACAAGAAGAGGCGGCGGCTGCGGCAGAGTCTTCTGAGGCAGAACAGACTTTGTCTGACCTCGGGTGGAGTGTGTTTGGCCAGCGGGCCAAAGAGGAGCAAGTCAGGAGGGATGCTGAGCTGTTGGGTAAGGTTGCTTGTGGGTTTAGATTTTGGGCTTGTGGGGGTTTGTGGTTTGGCTTCAGCTATGGCTGTATTCACACACACACACACACACACACACACACACACACACACACACACACGCTGCTACTTTTATATTACAGGAATTTGAAGATTCTTAAATCTTTTTTTTTAGAAAAGAAAAACCGTATTTTTCCATGTATAAGGTGTTCCATATTTTTAGGGACTCCAATTTAAGAAAATGGGGGGGGGGGAGATTGCCCCGTGTATAAGACAACCCACAGTTTGTTATTTTTTATATGCATTTTTTAAAAAATGAACCGCTTCTAAATATTTTAACCTTTTATGGACAATGTTAACGTTTCTTGTAGACCTCTTAGAATAAATTGAAATAGGCGCCAGGCGAGAGTCTGTGGGGAGGGAATCTCAGGAACTGCCACAGACCCCTGTCACAAACATCTTAGGGACGTCAAACGACTGATCTAAACTGATCTAAACAGCCGAGAGGGTCAGTAGGGAAGAAGACACTCTCCCAAATATTTGGGGCCTAAGTCCCAAGCCATTCAAGGCTTTAAACACTAGCGTGAGCGCCTTCAATTAGCCCTGGAACTGGCAAGCAATGGCAATTTCCTGGTCTTCGTTCCTTAATTCCACATTTCCATTTACGCCCAAGCGAATGACCCCCCCTGCTTCTTTCCTCCAGCAACGAAAGGTTGGATGAATATAAGGAAGGAGGAGAAATGTGCAGAAGAGGATTTGAAGGAGGCAGATCCAACTGGAACATCTGTGGAGCCAGAGGAAGAGGATGTTTCCCCGAGTCACAGGCAGGAAAACTTCCTTTTTTTTTAATAATAGATTTTATTAAAGTTTTGAAGGTTACAGAAAGAAAAATAGAAAAAGTTAAACAGACAAAGCACAAAAAAACAACAACACACAAATCCAACCTTTACATAACTTTTTTTCCTTTGCTTATTTCCTTGACCTCCTCACACCTCCCTTTTTTGTATTCTAGTTCAATTAGATATTTCAGCAAATCCTTTCCATCTTTGTTTTTATCCTAAAAATTTATCTTAATATACTATAATTTTACATTCTCCTCTTTCACTAATTACCAATCCATTTTTACTTAATCCTTTATAACATTTTTTCTAAAACCACATAGCTTCATTCCAACATCCTTCTAACATTCCTTAATTTTACAATGTTTCTGTAGATAAACTTTAAATTTTCTCCAATCTTCTTCCACCGACTCTTCTCCCTGGTCTCGGATTCTGCCAGTCATTTCCGCCAGTTCCATGTAGTCCATCACCTTCATCTGCCATTCTTCCCGGGTGGGTAAATCTTGTGTCTTCTAATACTTTGCAATAATAATAATAATAATAATAATAATAATAATAATAATAATAATAATTTATTATTTGTACCCTGCCCATCTGGCTGGGTTTCCCCAGCCACTCTGGGCGGCTTCCAACAGAGATGAAAAATACACTAAAATGTCACATATTAAAAACTTCCCTGAACAGGGCTGCCTTCAGATGTCTTCTGAATGTCAGGTAGTTGTTTATCGCTTTGACATCTGATGGGAGGGCATTCCACAGGGCGGGCGCCACTACCGAGAAGGCCCTCTGCCTGGTTCCCTGTAACTTGGCCTCTCGCAGTGAGGGAACCGCCAGAAGGCCCTCGGAACTGGACCTCAGTGTCCGGGCAGAACGATGGGGGAGGAGACGCTCCTTCAGATATACTGGACCGAGGCCATTTAGGGCTTTAAAGGTCAGCACCAACACTTTGAATTGTGCTCAGAAACGTACTGGGAGCCAATGTAGGTCTTTCAAGACTGGTGTTATATGGTCTCGGCGGCCGCTCCCAGTCACCAGTCTAGCTGCCGCATTCTGGATTAAGTATTCTTGCTGCTGTTGTGGCATACATAAAGAAAGTTCTATCTTTCTTTGACACCAATTGGCCGACAATGCCCAGGAGAAAGGCCTCTGGTTTCTTCAGAAAGGTATATTTAAATACCTTTTTCATTTCGTTATAGATCATCTCCCAGAAAGTCTTAATCCTTGGGCATGTCCACCAAAGGTGAAAGAATGTACCTTCAGTCTCTTTGCATTTCCAACATTTATTTTCGGGCAAATGATAAATTTTTGCAAGCTTGACTGGTGTCATGTACCACCTATAGATCATTTTCATTATATTCTCTCTTAAGGCATTACATGCCGTAAACTTCATACCTGTGGTCCATAACTGTTCCCAGTCAGCCATCATAATATTATGTCCAACATCTTGTGCCCATTTAATCATAACCGATTTTACCATTTCATCCTGAGTGCCCCATTTCAACAGCAAGTTATACATTCTTGACAAGTTCTTAGTTTTGGGATCTAACAGTTCTATTTCCAATTTTGATTTTTCCACCTAGAAGCCAATTTTCTTGTCCAAATTGTAAACCTCCATTATTTGGTAATAATGAAGCCAATCTCACACTTTGTTTTTTAGTTTTTCAAGACTCTGCAGTTTTAATCTATCTCCCTCTTGTTCCAAAATTTCCCAATATTTCGGCCATTTGGCCTCCATATTGAGCTTTTTCTGAGCCTTCACTTCCATTGGTGACAACCACCTTGGAGTTTTGTTTTCAAGCAAATCCTTATATCTTATCCAGACATTAAACAGTGCTTTCCTGACAATATGGTTTTTAAACGCTTTATGTGCTTTGACCTTGTCATACCACAAATATGCATGCCACCCAAAAACATTATTAAAACCTTCTAATTCCAGAATGTCCGTGTTTTCAAGAAGCAGCCATTCTCTCAGCCAACAAAATGCGGCTGATTCATAGTAAAGCTTAAGGTCTGGCAGGGCAAATCCACCTCTTTCTTTAGCATCAGTTAATATCTTAAATTTTATTCGAGGCTTCTTGCCCTGCCAGACAAATCTAGAAATATCTCTCTGCCACTTCTTGAAACAATCCATTTTGTCCAGAATTTGCAGTGTTTGAAACAAAAACAACATCCTTGGCAATACATTCATTTTTATCACAGCAATTCGGCCTAGCAATGATAACTTCAAATTTGACCATGTTTCTAAATCCTTTTTCACTTCCGTCCAACATTTTTCATAATTATCTTTAAATAAATTCACATTCTTAGCAGTCATATTAACCCCTAGGTCAACTTTCTTGACCAATGTTAATCCTGTCTCCTTCTGAAACCTCTCTCTCTCAATCACTGTTAGATTTTTCTCTAAAACCTTAGTTTTCATCTTATTCAACTTAAATCCCGCTACCTGACCAAATTCTTGAATCAATTCCAAAACTCTTTTAGTACTAGATTCTGGCTCCTGTAATGTCAATACCAGATCATCGGCAAATGCTTTCAATTTGTACTGTTTAACTCCGACTTGTATACCTTTAACCAATTGGTCCTTTCTAATCATATTTAGCAAAACCTCCAGGACCGATATAAAAAGCAATGGAGAGATTGGGCAACCTTGTCATGTTCCTTTCTCAATCTTAAACTCTTCTGTGACTACATTGTTCACAATTAATTTTGCTTTTTGTTCTGAATAAATTGCACCTATACCATTTTCAAAACCTTGGCCTACCCCCATGCCCTGTAAATTTTTCTTCATAAAACTCCAGGAAATATTGTCAAAGGCTTTCTCCGCATCCACAAATATCAAAACTGCTTTAATATTAATATTCACTTGTAATTTTTCTAAAATGTTGATTATATTCCTCGTATTATCAGACAAATGCCTACCCGGGAGAAAGCCCGCTTGATCTTTATGTATTTCTTCTGCTAAAACCTTTTACAGGCAGGAAAACTTCCCAGGAAGTCAGCTTGGGCAAGAGCAGCAGCAGGAATCTTGTCCGGAGAGCAATGAACAAACCTTGCTTTGTGGAGGAGACGACACAGAAATCGCTGCCCAGCAACAAACCCGCCCTGGTAAGAGACAGGATGAAGGGTTAGGGAACTACTGTTTTTTTTTGTCAAAGTGACATCCCCTCGAAGGGTGATCTTTTGGGGGATGAAGCCAGTGATTTATTCTACAAGGTGCGACCGGAAAGTTGGGTGAATCAGAAATTGGACAGCGAGAAATATTTGAACACACAGGCCTTACAGGTCTTCAAAGTAAGCCCCCTCAGATACATTGCATTGCTGACAACGTTTGTAGAACTGTTGGAAACTTCTGGAGAATAATAACAATAACAACAATAACAATAACAATTTATTTATATCCCGCCTTCCCCAGCCAAAGCCAGGCTCTGAGCGTCTAGCAACAGTAAAAATAACACAGTTGACATAAAATCACAATCAATTAATTGAAATGTATTCTAAAAACAATTCATTCTAAAATCAATTCAGAGTCAAATTAATGGCAACCATTGCGCTAGAGTTCTATGAGGATTACCAAAGGAGGACTGTGCCTTGGCCAAAGGCCTGATGAAACAGCTCTGTCTTGCAGGCCCTGCGGAAAAATGTCAAGTCCCGCAGGGCCCTGGTCTCTTGTGACAGAGCGTTCCACCAGATTGGGGCCACAGCCGAAAAAGCCCTGGCTCTGGTTGAGGCCAGCCTAACCTCCCTGTGGCCCAGGATCTCCAAGTCCTTTTTGTACTGCTTTCCATTCCCTCGTCACAGCAGCTTGGATGTGTGAAATGATGGAAAATCTGTGCCTTTCAGTGCAGATTTCAGTTTTGGAAAAAGGAAGTAATCCGGTGGGGCCAGATTGGGAGAATATGGAGGGTGGGACAACTCATAGAATCATAGACTCATCGAGTTGGAAGAGACCACAAGGGCCATCGAGTCCAACCCCCTGCCAAGCAGGAAACACCATCAGAGCACTCATGACATATGGTTGTCAAGCCTCTGCTTAAAGACCTCCAAGGAAGGAGACTCCACCACACTCCTTGGCAGCAAATTCCACTATCAAACAGCTCTTACTGTCAGGAAGTTCTTCCTAATGTTTAGGTGGAATCTTCTTTCTTGTAGTTTGGATCCATTGCTCCGTGTCCGCTTCTCTGGAGCAGCAGAAAACAACCTTTCTCCCTCCTCTATGTGACATCCTTTTATATATTTGAACATGGCTATCATATCACCCCTTAACCTCCTCTTCTCCAGGCTAAACATGCCCAGCTCCCTTAGCCGTTGCTCATAAGGCATCGTTTCCAGGCCTTTGACCATTTTGGTTGCCCTCCTCTGGACCCGTTCCAGTTTGTCAGTGTCCTTCTTGAACTGTGGTGCCCGGAACTGGACGCAGTACTCCAGGTGAGGTCTGACCAGAGCAGAATACAGTGGCACTATTACTCAGTAACCTCAGCAACAATTTCACGCAGTGTATGCAATTCTTTCGCCATCATTCCGACAGACAAACACCGATCCCACATCAATAACTCACAAACTCTGTTTACATTTGTCGCCGTTCTGCTCATCGGTGGTCTGCCAGACCTAGGGTCATCTTCATGGAAATGCTTAAACCACTCATACACTGTCTTTCAAGTTACAGTTTCATCTCCGTACACAATTGTGAGCATTTCGTGGGTTTCCAATGCCGATTGTGTGTTTAATATTTCTCGCTGTCCGATTTCTGTGACTGTTCACCCAACTTTCCAGTCACACCTGGTATTTAAGAAAATTTAGGGAGCCCAAGCTAGAGGTGGGCAAGGCCAGAGCCAGAACTGTTTATGGAACTTCCCCTTTATATTTTATTTTTATCCCACACACTGGGTAAACATCTTAATCAAACTATCCACTACACCCCATGGTCTTGTTTATGGTACATCGTCGCCAGTTCAGACCCAGTAAGTGCATAGATAGACAGATATGAAATTTGGATTTTTTTTTTTGCCCCAACACACACCACTTTACACTTTAGTAAAAAATCGCAGGTCACAAAGCCCATCCTTGGGTAACTCTTTCATAGAATTGTACAGTTGGAGGGATCCCCAATTGTTATCTAATCCAGCCCCCTGCGTTGATAAATAATGGCAGGAAATGTTTCTTTCCTAGGTTATTACACTGTAGTGTGTAATTATTTTGGTATTCTTGCAATAGCTTTTCACTTTTCACCAATTCATCTATGATTTTTACTAAGTTTTCTATTTTACAATTTGAAATATTCATTAAACAACCTTAAAATTTGTTTACACTGTAGAATTTACAGTCGTACCTTGGTTTTCGAACAGCTTAGTTGCCTAACAAAACGGCTTCCAAACGCCGCAAACCTGGAAGCAAGTGTTCCGGTTTGTGAACATTTTTTGGAAGCCGAACTTCCGACGCAGCTTCTGCTTGAGTTCCGGAAACTCCTGCAGCCAATCGGAATTGGCACCTTGGGTTTTAAACTGTTTTGGGAGTCGAATGGACTTCTGGAATAGATTAAGTTCAAGAACCAAGGTACCACTGTATTTTAATGCTGCCAACATTTTCAAGTGTACATAGTTCCCCCCATATATTCAGTAAACATTTCCCAATCTTCTATAAACGTATGTTCTTCTTGCTCTCTTATTCTATACGTTAAATCCGCAAGCTACGCATATTCCATCAGTTCTTCTTTAGGTGGGGCCTTTCGCCAGTTCGGACCCCGCGAGTCTTCCCCTTAGTGAAGACTAACAAAACGGCTTTGGGTGGTTTTTTCCCTATTCCGACAGGTTATGATGACCAGTCGAGGGAGTGTGATGAGAAATACGGCCGATTGGACTGTCGAGAGGACCGGCAGGATGGCGAGCACCCGGGAACAGCAGCGGAGAGGGTCTCTCGGCCCAGACGCGAGAGGGCCCCGCTCCAAGAAGAGGCTTTCCGGTGCGGCGACTGTGGAAAGAGTTTCAACCGCAAGCAGAACCTCCTGAGGCACAATCTGACCCACACGGGGGAGAAGCCCTTCAAGTGCGCTTACTGCCCCAAAAGCTTCGTCCAGGTCTCTGACCTGACGCGCCACGAGAGGACCCACACGGGCGAGAAGCCGTTCGGCTGCTCCTTCTGCGAGAAGCGCTTCAACTGCAACTCCAACCTGCTCATGCACGAGCGCATCCACACGGGCGAGAAGCCGTTCATGTGCCTGTCGTGCGGGAAGACCTTTGTCCAGATCTCCGACCTGACGCGCCACGAGCGGACCCACACGGGCGAGAGGCCCTACGGCTGCTCCTTCTGCGAGAAGCGCTTCAGCTGCAACTCGCACCTCCTGGTGCACCAGCGGATCCACACGGGCGAGAAGAAGCCGCACCAGTGCGCCACCTGCGGCAAGAGGTTCAGCTACCAGTCGGTGCTGCTGGCGCACATGACGGTCCACACGGGCGAGAAGCCCCACGCCTGCCCGCACTGCGGGAAGCGCTTCCATTCCCGCCCGGGCCTCATCCGCCATAAGAAGAGCCACACGGGAGAGAAGCTGGCGCATAAGTGTTCCCATTGCGCGGAGAGCTTTGGCCAGTGGCAGCAGCTCATGCTCCATGAGCGGACCGCGCACGCGGGGGCCAAGCGATACCATTGCTTGGCCTGTGGGAAGAGCTTCAACACTCACACCACCCTGGCTAGGCATGAAAGGATTCACAAGGGGGGAGCCACGTAATAATAATAATAATAATAATAATAATAATAATAATAATAATAATAAATTAATTTTATTTATACCCCACCCTCCCTAGCCTAGGCCGGGCTCAGGGCGGCTAACAACCAATAATAAAACAAGTTGAATGAATACAACTTAAAAACAAGATTAAAAGTAAGCCCAGGGGTAGCCCTAAATATCGGGGAGACCACCTCCTTGCCTACAGACTCTCTGGAGTGTTAAAATGGGCAGAGGGGACCCTGCTCTGGGAAGCCCCTCTGCCGTCAAACGTTTGGTGGGGGGCAGCCTGAGACAGGGCCTTTGCAGCAGCAGCCCCTAAACTGTGGTATTCCCTCCTCACATCTGGCATCTTTGTCGTGCAGATTTCATCATCGGCCAGAGGTGCAACATCCAGTCTGTTCTATAGGTATATCGTTTAAAGCTGATTTTAACCTTGTATTTTTATATGGTTGGATCCCACCCTTGTGGCAAAGGGCAATTGAGAAACCAAATAGGTTAATAACTGTGATAATGTATTTTGCACACGTGTGTGCTATTGTGAACCTGTACTTGTTTTTTCCCCTCCTAAATGAATATTTCCTAGAGTAAAAAAAAAATACATTCACCTTGGGAATTTTGTTTGTATTCATTGCTCATTTTCATTTTTTCTCTTTGACATACACACACACACTCTTGTGAACCGCCCTAAGACTTGCGGATATAGGGCAGTAGAGTTGTACCTTGGATACCGAACGCCTTGGTACTCGGACGTTTTGGCTCCCGGGCGCCCCAAACCCGGAAGTGACTCTTCCGGTTTTCGAACATTCTTTTGGAAGCCTGACAGGGCTTCCACGGCTTCCAATTGGCTTCAAGAGCTTCCTGCAGCCAATCAAAACCCGCACTTCGGTTTCTGAACATTTTGGAAGTTGAACGGACTTCCGGAATGGATTCCGGTCGACTTCCGAGGTACGGCTATACAGTGGTACCTCGGGTTAAGTACTTAATTCATTCCGGAGGTCTGTTCTTAACCTGAAACTGTTCTTAACGCGAATCACCAATTAGCTAATGGGGCCTCCCGCTGCCGCCAAGCCGCCGGAGCATGATTTCTGTTCTCATCCTGAAGCAAAGTTCTTAACCCGAGGTACTATTTCTGGGTTAGCGGAGTCTGTAACCTGAAGCCTCTGTAACCTGAAGCATATGTAACCCGAGGTACCACTGTATACAAATTGAATAAATAAGAATAATTTTAAACCACACCTATAGAATAAATAAATGATTTTTCAGTTTTAAGGGTGAAGGGCGAGTTGCAACAATTGAACCGTGATGTTTCAAGCACATTAAAATCAGAAAAATAAGGTGGGTTCTGAAAATATACTTCTTAAGTTTCAAAACCCAAGGCAAAGAGGTTGAAAGAAAGGTGTCAGTCACAAGCTCCTGGGAGGGTCTAAGTCTGGAGACCAGACCTGGAAACTGAGGGGGCTTCCTCAGAGGAATATCAAGGAAAGAAGGACCACCCAGCAGGAGAGGCTGGTCCATGAGGGAGAATGAGTCACTTATCCCCCAAACTCAGCCTGCCCTTGGCCCATCCACACCTGCCCATCTTTCCTGTACCAGGTCCAGGTGTAGAAAGTGGCAGCCAGGCTGCTGATGGGGGCATCTGCCCGATATCATGTGGCACAGTGGTTTAAGCTTCTGTGCTGGTCACCCGTTTGCTACTGAGGCAGGTTAAAGGTCCTTGTCTGAATTTAGAAAACCCAACTTAGGTCCAGGGCACCTCGGGGACCGCCTGAACCCTTAGATCAGGCATAGGCAAACTTGGCCCTCCAGATGTTTTGAGACTACAATTCCCATCATTGCTGACCGCTGGTCCTGTTAGCTAGGGATGATGGGAGTTGTAGTCCCAAAACATCTGGAGGGCTGAGTTTGCCTATGCCTGCCTTGGATCCTGGTTGCATCACTGAGATCATACACAGGAGCATCGTTGGCTGTTCCCTGAGCTAATGAGGCTGATTTGACGGCAACAAGAAACTGAACCTATAGTGTCATCGGCCCAATATTGAGGGTGGCGCTGTGGTCTAAACCACTGAGCCTCTTGGGCTTGCCGATCAGAAGGTCGGTGGTCCGAATTCCCACGACGGACTGAGATCCCATTGCACTGTCCCAGCTCCTGCCAACGTAGCAGTTTGAAAGCATACTAGTGCAAATAGATAAATAGGTACCACTGCGGTGGGAAGGTAAATGGCGTTTCTGTGCGCTCTGGTTTCCGTCATGGTGTTCTGTTGCGCCAGAAGTGGTTTGATCATCCTGGCCACATGACCCAGAAAGCTGTCTGTGGACAAACGCCGGCTCCCTTGGCCTGAAAGCGAGATGAGCGTCACAACCCCATAGTCGCCTTTGACTGGACTTAACCGTCCAGGGGTCCTTTACCTTTTTTACCTTATTGAGGAGTATTCTGCCAATAGAGATTCAGGAGACATCTTCTGCTTCATCGTTACAATGGCTGCTGAAGACTTTCCTATTCCACTAGATCCTTGCCAGTATTTTGGAATACGTCCTTCCACAACTGATGCCTGCTTTTTAACAACAGCAACAACAATAAATAAAATATTAAAATAATAAAAATATTATTTATACCCCACCCATCTGGCTGGGTTTCCCCAGCCACTCTGGGCGACTTCCAACAGAACACAAAAATACAATAACCTATTAAACATTAAAAGCTTCTCTAAACAGGGGTGCCTTCAGATGTCTTGTAAAAGTTTGGTAGTTATTTTTCTCTTTGACATCTGGTGGGAGGGCGTTCCACAGGGCGGGTGCCACTACTGATAAGGCCCTCTGCCTGGTTCCCTTTTTACTTTTTAATGTTTTAATGTATTTCTGTTGTAAACCGCTTTGATGTTTCTATGAAATAGAATTTATATATATGTAATAAAATTATACAAACACAAAGACATGCATATGTACATATGAACATGAGAAGAGCCTGGTTTCTGGATCAGGCCAGAGTGGGCCCATTGAGCCCAGCATCCTGCTCTCACAGTGACCAGCCAGATGCCCTCAAAGCGAAACTCGCAGGCAGGATCCAAGCACAAAAGCATCTTTCCCCTCCTGGTATTCAGAAGCGTTACTCCCTCCACGGAGCTCAAGGTGGCTTATGCAGTTCTCTGCCTCTCCATTTGATCCTTGCAACAACCCTGGGAGGTAGGTTAGACTGAGAGTTGGTGACAGCAAGTTTCAGGGCAGAGTGGGGATTTGATCATAGTCCATTGCAGTAACCACTACACCACACTGTCTCCCTGTGTGTGGCAGGCTCAGTAGGTTAGAGCAGGTGCTGACAACGCCAAGGTTGCAGGTTCGATCCCCGTATGGGACAGCTGCATTGCAGAGGGTTGGACTAGAAGATCCTCAGTGATCCCCTTCCAACTCTGAAATTCTGGGATAATAATAATAATAATAATAATAATAATAATAATAATAATAATAATTTATTCATTCATTCATTCCCTGCCCATTTGGCTGGGTTTTCCCAGCCACTCTGGATGGTTCCCAGCAGAATATTAAAAACAGGACAAAACATCAAACATTAAAAACCTCACTAAACAGGGCTGCCTTCAGATGTCTTCTAAAAGTCAGATAGTCTATGCTTCTATAATTCTTCAACATTTCCTATTCAAAAAACATTTCCTATTTGAAACCAAAAACCAAAAGGAACCAGCACGAAATGTTTAGAATGATTTAAACGCAATCAATCAATCAATCAATCAATCAATCAATCAATGTATAGAATAGATAAAATGCACATTTCCCAGCTTGTGCTCTACCCACTAAGCCTCACAGCCACGCGAGGGCAAACACCCGCAACCCACTCAAAGTGTTCGAAGAGTTAAAACCAGCGAGCTCCTTGCGAGTCCTAGAGAGCTTCTGGGAGGTGTGTTTAGGCTTCTAGGGTGGAAATGCGGAAGTGTGGGGGTGTGCATGTTTTGGTGTGGGGATGTGCAAGAGAGAGAGAGAGAGAGGCAGGCGAGGCAGGACGTGAAAAGTCACAATTTCACTTCCTGTGTGCCATTTCTTCCTCTCCAGCTGGTCTGAGGCTCTTCTAGAGAGAGAGAGAGAGAGAGAGAGAGAGGGTGATTTTTAGGTGAGTTCTTGGATTTGAGCTTCAAATTGCAGATTGTGCTTTTGCTTCTTCTTTTTTTTAAGGGGGAGGAGAAATGCAAGAAGTTAAGAAGCGAGAGCGATTCCTTCGGTGGCTGGAAAGAAACGAGCAGCCAAGGTTGCAATGAGCAGGTGCCTTGCAATATTTGCAGCCCCCAGAATCTCTAGGTTAGGGCAAGCGATGCCTACTCCACCCCCCCCCACCCCCCCGTAGGCAACTCTGGCAAGCCACTGGCTGTCATTGACGACAATGCACATGGACCCGGGGGTCTGACTCTGTGCAGCTTCCTGGGTTCCAGTGCATAGAAATTCCAGTTGCTGGAAACCACAGCCCTCAGCTCCTTCTTTCCCACAGGTCGGCCACTGTGAGAACAGGACACCGGACTTAGAGAGGCCGCTGGCCTGATCCTGAGGGCTCTTGCAAAAGTCAGACTAGGATAATAGCAAGCCAGGTTCCAGCCCTCCTCCCTCAGCCACACTGCTCACTGGGTGACCTTGGGCTGCTTGCGTCTCTACCTCCCAGGGCTGTCGCTAACATGAGAACATGAGACAAGGCTTGCTGCCGGATTGGGCTGAAACATAGCTGTCAACTTTCAGATTTGAAAATAAGGGATCAGCAGCCTCGAAAATAAGGGATTAGCAGCCTCACCTGTCCTGGGGACAGTCTACAGGATATCTAACAATCCAGAAAGCAGCGGGAAATGGCACTGGAATAAAGGGATTTCCCACAAAAAAAAATGGAAGGTTGACAGCTATGGAAAGACAGCAGCGGCCATTGTCTTCCATTTTGTAATGTAGCCCCTTGGAGGAACAGCAGGTTCTGGAGCCAGTGTGGTGTAGTGGTTAAGAGCGGCAGTCACATAATCTGGGGAACCGGGTTCGTGTCTCCGCTCCTCCACCTGCAGCTGCTGGGTGACCTTGGGCCAGTCACACTTCTGTGAAGTCTCTCAGCCCCACTCACCTCACAGAGTGTTTGTTGTGGGGGAGGAAGGGAAAGGAGAATGTTAGCCGCTTTGAGACTCCTTAAAGGGAGTGAAAGGCGGGATATCAAATCCAAACTCTTCTTCTTCTAAGATGTGTCAGGTGATCCTTATGATGCTTATTTTGAAGCCATGAAAAGCTGTGCTGTCTGATTTCTGGGGATCAGAACTGTCTTAAAGGAAGAGGGGCAGGCCAGGTTGTATTTTTCTGGACAGTTGGCAATTGTACATTGGGGTCTTCCCTATGTCTTTTCTCCTCAGATCATACTCTGTAGTGTGTTTCCATTCCTGTGGGCTTATTTTGTTCAGTTTTCTCAGTAAAGTGTTGTTGCAGGACCTCTCTCCAGACTCTTGTCTGCCATGTTTGCTAACGTTTCAAATAAATCACTCACATTTCTATGAGACCTGCGGCTATAGGGCAGCATATCAATTTAGTAAATAATATGAATAATGATATAAATGCCTCTTTTACCCAGGGAGCCAGGACGTCCTGTTCAGCCCCCTCTGTGATCTTGCGCGAGAGGCTTGCGCCAGGGATGAAAATGGAGGAGCCAAGCCAAGCAGCCCCCAAACCGGTGGAGGGAGCAGAGAGTTTGAGGAAGCCCCACCAGAGGGGCTGCATCCGAGAATTCCTGCAAAAAATGCCGTCCCAACACCAAGTGAAAGAGGAAGGAGGGGAAGGGATACTTCAGCGCTGGGAGGTCCAGTGGCAGGAGTTCCTGAAGGAAGTGGAGTCCCCTCACATGGGTTGGGGGGTCCCGCAGCCGCCCGAGGAGCCCACCCCCTGGGACGACACCAAGGCCTTCTTCGCCTCCTTCGAGCAAGTGGCCGAAGCCTGCCGGTGGCCCCGGGAGGAGTGGGCAGCCCGGCTCTCACCAGCCCTCAGCGGAGAAGCCGAGCGGGCCTTCCGCAGGCTGGAGGGCCGGGACAGAGAGGATTATGGGAAAGTGAAGGCGGCCATCTTGCACGGGGACGCCATCAGCAGGGAGAAGAACCGCCAGTACTTCCGCCGCTTCTGCTACCGGGAAGCTGAGGGGCCGAGAGGGGCCTACAGCCGCCTCCAGGAGCTCTGCCGGCGGTGGCTGAAGGTGGAGAAGCACTCCAAGGAGCAGATCCTGGAGTTGCTGATCCTGGAACAATTCCTGACCATCCTGCCTCCAGAGATCCAGAGCTGGGTCAGGGAACGGGGGCCAGAGACCTGCTTCCAGGCAGTGGCTCTGGCTGAGGACTTTCTGCTGAGGCAGCAGAAAGCAGAACAGCCAAAACCTCAGGTGAGCTCCTTGTGTTCTTTGTTTTCCCCAAGTTGGGAACAGATGAGCAGCCAGTAACCTGGGGAAGGGGGGCAGGTTTTTAATTTTATTTTTGTTCATTAGATTTCTTTACAACCCTTCATCCGAGGATCACAGGGCTGTTTACCATCTTTTTCGCTCCATAGGACGCACCGGACCATAAGAGGGGGAGAACGGGGGGGGGGGAATTCTCCCCCTCTCTGCTCAGCGCCCCTTCAGCGAAGCGGCAGGAGAAACAGAGCCCCTTTCATTTCTCCTCCCGCTTCGCTGAAGGGGCGCTGGGCAGAGAGGGAAAACTGTGCAGCGCCTCTCCAGCGAAGCGAAGCCTGGAGAGCAAGAGGGATCGGTGTGCACCAACCCCTCCTTCTCTCCAGGCTTCAGGCAGCTATCCGCAAGCCTTCTTCCCGCTGCTCTCCGAAGGCTTGCGGATAGCCGCCTGAAGCCCCCGGAGTGCAGCAAAACCTTGCCTCCGCTCCCGGAGCTTGTGGGGCTGGGGGCAGGGGAAGCCCAAGCTTCCCCTGACCCCAGCCCCCAGAACAGGTCGGGGAGCGGTGGTTCCTTCTCCCTCCTGGGGAAAAGTTTTGTGCAGCTCTTGCGGGCTTTTCCTGCCTGCCTCCCCCTGCATAGGATCTCCATAGGATGCACAGACTTTTCCCCTTAGTTTTTAAGAGGGAAAAAGTGCGTCCTATGGAGCGAAAAAAACGGTATATTATAACAACAAAAAATACATAACATAATAACCAGCAAACATAATAACAATCAAAACAATTTTTAAAAACCCATAGGGTAAAAGGCCGTTGATTGTTTAATTAGCCAAATGCCTGGGGCTATAAAGGCTGCAGATAGTGAATCAGATGGGCGGGAAATTTTGTAATTGCTGTTTCGTTTGGCTACTTGTCATTGACTGTAATAAAATGACTTGACTTGATTCGGTTAGCCATTAGGTAGCTGACACATTTCCAAGCCACTGTGCAACTAAAACACAGCCATCCATCAAAATGGTTGATTCCCCAAATGTTGCAGTTCATTTCTACAGCCAAGTAACAGGTACAAAAATTGTGCTGACTCTTACTGTTTATTATCATTATCATTTATTTGTTAAATATATCACCCCTTATCTGTAGATCTCAGTGGGGTTCACAGCATAAAAATACAGTGGTACCTCGGGTTACATACGCTTCAGGTTACATACGCTTCAGATTACAGACTCCGCTAACCCAGAAATAGCACCTCGGGTTAAGAACTTTGCTTCAGGATGAGAACAGAAATCGTCCTCCGGCGGCGCGGCAGCAACAGGAGGCCCCATTAACTAAAGTGGTGCTTCAGGTTAAGAACAGTTTCAGGTTAAGAACGGACCTCCAGAACGAATTAAGTACTTAACCCGAGGTACCACTGTACATTGTAAAAACACAAAATACGTAATAAAAACATGAACAAGACCAAAATCAACCAAGAATCCTCGCTCTCCCCCTCCCAAAAACATAGGATGATAGGATGTTAATCAGCCAAAGCCCTGGTGGAAGAGGAACGTTATACGCCTAAAGCTGTATAATGAAGGTGCCTCCCTAGAGAGATCATTCCACCAATCATCATCTTGATCAAAACCCAATATATAGATATATTTAAAATAAGAAAAACCAGTGAAACTATGTAAAAATGTGGATAAAGGAACTTGAAAGACTGAGAAGGTGAGAATAATAAGGGACAGCATCTCCCATCCATAATCGCAAACCTTTCCTCTGTTGCTCATGTGGTCCCTTGCTGAAAAGCTGATGGGCTGGAGGGGAACTCAAAGGGCCAGGGGAAGTCTGGCGGAGGGCCGCATGCAACTTGCGGGTCGGGGGGTTCCCCCTCCCACCTGTGCCCTAAGTCCTGTCCTTAGAGAATCTCCTCTGCTATTTCAGGTAAGCGTGCCGTTTGAGGAGGTGGTCCTGAGCTTCTGCGAGCCGGAACTGGTTCCTTCTGACCCCGTCCACCGACAGATGCGCCGGGAGACGAAGCAGGAAGCTGACCCCGGAGAGGCCCTCTTAACAGGTGAGGATGGCAAAGGTGTGTCTTAAGGCACTTGGAAAGGTGTGTCTTAAGGCACTTGTGTCGCTGCTCACCCTAGTAATAGGGTTGTCAAATTTGCAGATGACACAACTGTGATTGGGCTCATCTCTGAAAGGGAGGGTGAAACGGACTATAGAGATGAGGTGGAGCGGCTGACAGAGTGGTGCAGAGCTAACAACTTGCTCATAAATACAAGGAAGACAAAGGAGCTTGTGGTGGACTTCAGGAGACAGAAGAGCAATGTCCAGCCACTTTTGATTGATGGGGTCTGTGTGGAGAGGGTAACAACGTTCAGATTTTTGGGCATTGAATTACAAGAGGATCTGTCCTGGAGTGTCAACACAAGGGGGCTTGTGAAGAAGGCGCAGCAGAGACTGTACTTTTTGAGAATCCTAAGGAAAAACCATCTTCCGCAGAAACTGCTGCTTGCCTTCTATCACTGTGCCATCGAGAGCGTGCTCACTTATGGCTTATGTGTGTGGTACGGAAGCTGTACTACCCAGGACAGGCTGGGGTTGTGCAGAGTTGTGAAGGCAGCAGAGAGCATTGTTGGCTGCCCACTCTCCACCTTAGAGCAGATTTATGCCACAAGGTGCCATAGGAAGGCACTGGACATAGTAAAAGATCCATCGCATCCTGGTCACTGTCTCTTCGAGCTCCTGCCATCGGGACGGCGATACAGGACGATGAAGACAAGAACGAGCCGTCTTAAGAACAGCTTCTTCTCCAGAGCGATCCCGTCCCTGAATGAGAAGCCTGGACTTTGAAAGTCATCTAATCTTCCTTGCTGTATTATACTGTATTGTTTTAACAAAAAAAATTCCTTCCAGTAGCACCTTAAAGACCAACTAAGTCAGTTCTTGGTATGAGCTTTCGTGTGCATGCACACTTCTTCAGATACACACTGTATCTGAAGAAGTGTGCATGCACACGAAAGCTCATACCAAGAACTGACTTAGTTGGTCTTTAAGGTGCTACTGGAAGGAATTTTTTTTGTTTCGACTATGGCAGACCAACACGGCTACCTATCTGTAACTGTATTGTTTTAATTAGTGTTTTTATAGTTGTTTTGATTTTGTGTGGAGTGCCCTACCTGTGTGGATGGAGCAGCCAAGTAATTTTGTTGTCCCCGAGAGGGGGCAATGACAATAAAGATGATATTATTATTATTATTATTATTATTATTATTATTATTATTATACGTTGGAAGGTTCAGGACCACCGAAAGGATGTCCTTCTTCACTTAAGCTCATAGTTAAGCTGCCTCATTCCCAGGAGGCAGTGTTGGCCCCCAAACCTGGGCGCCTTTGAAAGAGGATTAGACAAATTCATGGGCGGACAAGGGGATCACATCCCCTTTAGTCAATAGATCGACAATATGACAACGAAAGGTTATTTATGTAAGGTGAAAGGTAAAAGGACTGGACGGTTAAGTCCAGTCAATGGTGACTATGGGTTTGCGGCGCTCATCTCGCTTTCAGGCCGAGGGAGCTGGTGTTTGTCCACAGACAGCTTTCCGGGTCATGTGGCCAGCAGGACTAACTAAACCGCTTCTGGCGCAACGGGACACTGACGGAAGCTAGAGTGCACAGAAACGCCGTTTACCTTCCTGCTGGAGCGGTACCTATGTATCTACTTGCACTGGTGTGCTTTCGAACTGCTAGGTTGGCAGGAGCTGGGACAGAGCAACGGGAGATCACCCCGTCACGGGCTTTCAAACCACCTACCTTACTGCAGCCCGTGTTTTGTTAGTCCAAAAATGGAAAACGAGTGAGGTCCTGACTAAAGAAGAATGGCAATTTAAGCTGATGGAATATGCGCAACTTGCAGACTTAACATATAGAATAAGAGAACAAGAAGAACATACGTTTAGAAAAGATTGGAAAATGTTTATTGAATATATGGGGGGAAATTATGTACACTTGAAAACGTTAGCAGCATTAAGATAAATTCAACAATGCAAATAAGCTTTGATGGATGGAATAATGGAATACTGAATGGTTTAGTTTATGTAAAATATGCAGGGATTTATGATATGCAAAATGAACCATAACATTTTCCAATCTTCTTTAAACGTATGTTCTTCTTGTTCTGTTATTCTATATGTTAAATCCGCAAGCTGCGTATATCCCATCAGTTTAAGTTGCCATTCTTCTTTGGTTGGGACCTCACTCACTTTCCATTTTTAGGCTAACGAAACACGGGCCGCAGTTGTTGCATACATAAATAATTGTTTTTTGACACCTGGGAATTTCCGTCTGAATTATCCCCCACAAAAAGGACACTGGTTGTTGTTATTTTTAAGTACTTTTAAACATTTTTTCCAGTTCATTATACAATTATTTCTCAGTACTCTTTTACCCTTTTACAAGTCCACCACATATGAAAAAAACGTATTCTCAACCTCTTTGCATCTCCAGCACTTATCTGAAATTTTATTTTCCTGTTCAGGAGCTAAAGGGTGGACGAACCTCAATGAAGCGGAGAGGTACAGCCCGGAAGATCGCGAGCATCTGTCACCACGTGGGACGTTGGTTTGGAGAGCAGGAGAGGACGTTTCCTGTTTCCGCGAGCAGGGAAGCGCTCCAGGTGGGCACCAGGAAGCGGACTTGGGGCGAGAAGTCGGTGTGTCTGTCCCGTTTGGGGGCACATTCCAGGATCTGAAGGAGGATGCACACCAGCGGAGGAGTCACACTGGTAAGAGACCAAGCATCTGCACCGCGTATAGGAAGAGGTTCAGCCAGAGCACGAACCTCCTTAAGCACGAGAACATCCACTCGGGAGAAAAGCCATTCAAGTGCTCCGACTGCGGGAAGCGGTTTGGCCAGAAGTTCCACCTTCTCGGGCACCGCAAGAGATGTGAGAGCGAGAGGCCTCACAAGTGCCCCACCTGCGGGAAAAGGTTCTCTCGCAGCTCCTACCTTAACACTCACCAGAGAATCCACACGGGGGAAAGACCCTACGAGTGCTCGCGGTGCGGGAAAAGCTTTAGCCAGAAAGCTAACCTTAACACGCACCGCAGGATTCATACGGGGGAAAAGCCCCACGAGTGCCCGGTGTGCGGGAAAAGGTTCTCTCGCAACACTTGCCTTAATAGACATCAGAGAATCCACACTGCGCGCTAAGCTGTAAAGATGGCATGGACTGCAGGGGGGTTATTTTTCCATGGCAGCGGGGCGAGATGCAGGAGATCAGTACTGCCAATGAGTGATTGAGTGGATTGCTCACCCGGGCTAAACTTCAGTCGCAAAAATGTCCTGTGTTTAGACATTGTGTAATGCAGGAGCATTCGGTTGCTAACACAATAAAGAATATTCCTTCCTTCCACGGCTATTTTGATTTTTGATTTATTTATTTTTGGAGCAATTGTCTGTATTTGCACACAAAATCAAAAAACAATCAAGCGACCAGAGCAACTCTCCTCGAAGGAAAGGTTACACCCTTTAGGGCTTTTTAGCGTAGAAGAATAAAAAGTGAGGAACGTGATGTTAGATAGCGTCAGACATTAAAAACTTCCCTAAACAGGGCCACGTTCAGTTGTCTTTTAAAAGTAAAATAGTTGTTTATTGCCTTGACACCTGCTGGGAGGGCATTCCACAGGGCAGGTGCCACCACCAAGAAGGCCCTCTGCATGGTTCCCTATAACCTCACTTCTTGCAGCAAGGGAACCACCAGAAGGCCCTTGGAGCTGGACCTCAGTGTCTGGGCTGGATGATGGGAGTGGAGACGCTTCTTCAGGTATACAGGACGAGGCTGTTTAGGGCTTTAAAGGTCAGCACCAACACTTTGAATTGTGCTCGAAAACGTACTGGGAGCCAATGAAGATCTTTCAGAACTTGTGGGTACTCAATGAAGCCAAATGTCAGAAGAGTCAGGAGAGGCAAACTAAGGTACTTTTTCACTCAGTGCACACAGTTAAACTACAGCACTCCCTCCCACAGAGACAATGAGGGCCTCCAGCTTGGCTGGCTTTGTGAAGAACGTGGACAGAGGGAAGTTCTTCTTTCCTGCCCATAACACTAATGTTAAGCTGAATGGTGGGATATCCAGGAGAGACAAAAGGCAGGACATCTTCATTTGATGTACACAAGACATGGCAGCATCTGGTTTTGCAAAGGGAGCTGGAGAAATCAGTGGAGGTTAAGGCTATCAGTGCCTTCTTTGGTGATCCCTCACAACCAAGTAATATTGTCTTCCAAGAACACAGTTTTAACAGTGAGTCCGTAAGTGACTTTGGAGGCCAATTCTGGATCCACACATCCTTCCACAGTGGGGACATACGTTTCCAGGCGGTAGTTGATCATGGTGAGGGTTTGCCAAGCGTGCCTTCCTCTTAGCATGTTTCTCCCTTTCATCCTGAGTTCAAGCGTCTTCAAAGCCCATGACACCTTTGGTAAAGGCTGTTCTCCAACTGGAGCGCTCGCAGGCCAGTGTTTCCCAATTGTCGGTGTTTATACTACATTTTTTTAAGATTTGCCTTGAGAGAGTCTTTAAACCTCTTTTGTTGACCACCAGCATTAAAGGTAAAGGTAAAGGTACCCCTGCCCGTACGGGCCAGTCTTGACAGACTCTGGGGTTGTGCGCCCATCTCACTCAAGAGGCCAGGGGCCAGCGCTGTCCGGAGACACTTCCGGGTCACGTGGCCAGCGTGACATCGGTCCCTATTTATCTACTTGCACCACTGGTAAACGGTCCCTATTTATCTACTTGCACCCGGAGGTGCTTTCGAACTGCTAGGTTGGCAGGCGCTGGGACCGAGCAGCGGGAGCGCACCCCGCCGCAGGGATTCGAACCGCCGACCTTTCGATCGGCAAGTCCTAGGCACTGAGGCTTTAACCCACAGCGCCACCTGCGTCCGACCACCAGCATTACGCTTTCCATTTTTAAGTGTGGAATAGAGCAGTTGCTTTGGAAGACGACCATCAGGCATCCACACAACATGACCGATCCAACGAAGTTGATGTTGAAGAACCATTGCTTCAACACTGGTGACTGGCTACTAGCTGCAATGGCTTGTGTTCTCCCTTCACTGCCAGAAGCTGTATATGCCTCTGAATGCCAGTCGCTGGGAATCACAAACAGGGAGAGTCGTGCTGGTGCGTTCAGGTCTTGTAATGGTGGGGCATTTGGTTGAGCACACTGAGAACAGAGTGCTGGCCCAGGTGAGCCCACTATTCTGGTCCGGGTCTGTTGTATTCAGGTCCTGCTTCCAAACTGAGTGGTCCCTGAATGTGGGAAACTCGATGGGTCTTTAGCAAGATCCAGCAGGCCAGCAGGAGGTAGACATTTGTTTGCTAACACAAGGAACATTATTGATATTTTGGAACTTTTGCAAACAAATATTAATACAAGAGCAGTGTTAATATTTATAGATGCGGAGAAGGCCTTTGACAACATTTCATGGAAGTTCATGAAGAAAAACCTGGAAGGGATGGGAGTGGGACGGGGATTTGAAAATGGGATAGATGCAATCTATTCAGAACAAAAGGCTAAATTGATAGTTAACAATGTGGTGACGGAAGAGTTTAAAATTGAAAAAGGAACTCGACAAGGCTGCCCTATCTCCCCCTTGCTATTTATTTCGGTTCTGGAGGTGCTCCTGAATATGATTAGAGGGGACCGGTTGGTGGAAGGAATTCAGGTCGGAGCGAAACAATATAAACTTAAAGCTTTTGCAGATGACCTAGTTTTAACCCTGCAGGAGCCAGAATCTAGTACGAAAAGAGTTTTACAACTGATTCAAGAATTTGGTCGGGTGGCAGGATTTAAATTAAACAAACAGAAAACTAAGGTACTGGGAAAAAAATTGACAGATACAGAGTCAGAACGGTTTCAGAGAGAGACAGAATTAAACGTGGTTAAAAAAGTAAAGTACCTAGGGGTAAACATAACAGCAAAAAATCTGAGTCTATTTAAGGACAACTATGAAAAATGTTGGTCAGAAATTAAGAGAGACTTGGACAGTTGGACAAAATTGAAACTTTCTTTGTTAGGCCGAATTGCTGCTATTAAGATGAATGTATTGCCAAAAATGTTGTTTTTGTTCCAAACACTACAGATTGTGGACAAGACGGAGTGCTTCCGGAAGTGGCAGAGAGACATCTCTAAGTTCGTCTGGCAGGGCAAAAAGCCCAGAATTAAGTTTAAGATATTAACTGACGCGAAAGAAAGAGGGGGCTTTGCCCTGCCAGACCTAAAGTTGTACTATGAGGCCGCAGCTTTCTGCTGGCTAAAAGACTGGCTACTTCTCGAAGACACTGACATACTGGATCTGGAAGGTTTTAACAATGCTTTTGGTTGGCATGCATACTTATGGTATGATAAGGTTAAGATCAATAAGGCCTTCAAGAACCATATTGTCAGAAAAGCAGTGTTTAATGTCTGGACAAAATATAAAGACTTATTGGAAAACAAAACTCCAAGGTGGCTATCACCTCTGGAAGCTAAGGCCCGAAAGAGACCCAATATGGAGACCAAATGGCCAAAATATTGGGAAATATTAGAAAAAGATGGAGACAATTGGAAATTGCAGAGTTTGGAGAAAATGAAAGATAAGGTGCGAGACTGGTTACACTACGCTCAGATTAAAGAAGTTTTTAAAAATGATAAAAAGTTAGGCTTCCAGGTGGAGAAATCGAAATTGGAAACTGAACTGTTAGAACCTAAGCCTAAGGTACTTTCAAGAATCTATAACTTGCTGCTAAAATGGAATACACAAGACGAAATGGTTAAATCGGCTATGATAAAGTGGGCACAGGACATTGGGTATAATATTATGTTTGAGGACTGGGAAAGGTTGTGGACCACTGGGTTGAACTTCACTGCATGTAATGCTTTGAAGGAAAATGTAATGAAAATGATATATGATATATAGATGGTACATGACCCCAGTTAAACTTGCCAAAATATACCATTTGTCTGATAACAAATGCTGGAAATGTAAAGGAGATGAAGGAACATTCTTTCACCTCTGGTGGACCTGCCCTAAAGTGAAGGTCTTCTGGGAAATGATATATAATGAACTGAAAAAGGTATTTAAGTATACCTTCCCTAAGAAACCAGAGGCCTTCCTTCTGGGTATTGTCGGCCAGAGGGTGATAAAGAAGGACAGAACTTTTTTCCTATATGCAACAACGGCAGCAAGGATTCTCATCTCTAAGCATTGGAAAACTCAAGATCTACCCACACTGGAAGAATGGCAGATGCAACTGATGGACTATATGGAACTGGCCGAGATGACCGGCAGAATCCGAGACCTGGGAGAGGAGAGGGTTGAAGAAGATTGGAAGAAATTTAAGATTTATCTACAAAAACATTGTAATTTGGTTGAATCTTAAGAAGGATGCTAGATTATAAATAATTGTGCACCACTAAATTAGATGGAATTAGGATGAAAAATGAGATTGAGGGAAATATAATTTTTTTTGGAGAATTGTTGGATTATATTTAAATGAATGGGACATAAGAATGCAAAACAAGATGATAAATTGCTGGAAAAAAATTATAATGATGTAAGTGGGAGCGGGAGACGTGAGGGAGTCCAAAGAAGCTTTGAAACTATGTTATGATATATGTTATATTGTTTATTACTTCTGCACTTGTATTTAAAAACCTTAATAAACATTTAAAAAAAAAAGGAATTGCAACTGCATGAATGCTCATTCTCTGAAAAGCGGCTTTCACCAGTGACTTGCCCGTATCCAAAAAAGGAAGGATGAACCTATTTTGTCTGGGACATCTAGAAGCTCCATTAGGCCTGCTACAACTCATTCATACTGATCTATATTCTAGACATCCTTTGTAAGTCACCCAGCTTGTACAGTACCTAGTGCAAGGTTGGACACTTGATAACAGCCTTTGGCACCCTAGCACCCTCCAGCTGTTTCTTTTTAAATGGCAATGGTCCCTATTTTATTTTTATTTTTATTTAAAAAATTAGATTTCAAGGGGAAAAGAAAAAAATCCATATATACTCTTCAAAACATAATATTGTTTTGTTTTTCCAACTTCCCATCCTGTTTTCCATGGTTGGTTTTATTTTCTCCCCCTTTCCTGCCCCCTTTAATCTATCTCTTATATCATAACAATATTATAGTATCCTTTCATTTATCCTTCATTCCCCTTGTAGGTATATTCCTTTATCCAATATTCTGTAAAAGTGTTCTTGCAAACTACAGTCGTACCTTGGTTTTCGAACAGCCTAGTTCTCGAACATTTTGGTTCCTGAACGATTGAAACCTGGAAGTGACTGTTTCGGTTTCCAAACTTTCTTTTGGAAGCTGAACATCCAGCGCAGCTTCCGCAGCTTCCAATTGGCTGCAGGAGCTTCTGCAACCAATCAGAAGCCATGCTTTGATTCTCAAACGCTTTGGAAATCGAACCGACTTCCGGAATGGATTCTGTTCAACTTCTAAGGTACGACTGTACAATCATGTCCACAACATAATTAACTTAAAAATGTTAAATAGCTTTTATAGTGACCAGGGACTGTATACATATATTTACCTCGAGAAAGAACTCTTGGCCTGAAAAGGTAAATTTGAAGCAGCCGCTTGAAAGGATTTGCAAAGGATTAAAAATGTAGTGGCTTGTTCAAAATGTCAATGTCTGGTAAAAATGTAGTATAGTTAGTCCTAATTCTTTCTGCTGATCATGCCTCAGATCCTGCTCACGAATTTATCATACTGGATTTCTTTAAATACCGTATTTTTCGCCCTATAGGACACACCGTCCCATAAGGCGCACCTAGTTTTTTGGGGGGGAAATAAAGGGGAAAAAATTATGTCCCCCCCCCCAGGCACGGGGCTGGGGCAGGGGAGGCCCGAGCTTCCCCCGACCCCAGCCCCCAAACAGGCAGCTCTCTGCAAGCCGTGGGGGCCCAGCGCCGGCTCCCGCTGCTTGCAGAGAGGTCCGCGAAGCCTGGAGAGCGAGAGGGGTTGGTGCGCACCGACCCCTCTCGCTCTCCAGGCTTCAGCGAAAGCCTGCATTTGCCCCATAGGACACACACACATTTCCCCTTCATTTTTGGAGGGGAAAAAGTGCGTCCTATGGGGCGAAAAATACGGTAGTCCAACAAAGGCTTCCATTCTTCCACAAAGCTGTCGTCATTAGGTTCTCTTATTTTAGCTGTTAACTTTTCAATTTCTGCATAGTTCATCACCTTACTTATCCATTCTTCTTTTGTGGGAAGTTTATTTTTTCCATTATTGAGCATATAAAATATTTGCTGCTGTTGTAGCATATGTAAACCACTTAATCATCTCCCCCCCCCCCCCATCCCTATAATCCCTAAAAAGAAAGCTGTTTTCAGCTACAACTCCTATCACTCCGACAGGAGTTGTAGTTCAAAACCTGTTTGCCTAAGACTGCATTACAGTATATCGAACAGCACACACATTCTTAATGTAAGATGTTAAATTTTCTTGAAGGGTGAGGTGGGGTTGTCATCTTAAGCTAAAGCTTTGATGGTAGGCTGATCTATGAATATGAAGCCCCCACTTAAAAAAACAACAACATGGCAAGCAGCATGATGGTAGTAATTTTAGGGTTTCACACAGATGGTGACCCCCTAGACTCCATAGCCAACAACACCTCCTCGCAGAATACAAATTAAAAGTGAAATGAAGTGAAACCCATCCAGATGGAAAAGCTTGTCGTAACAAATATGGCTTCCGACTGTTTCCGGAAAGTACCGCCAAGTGGGTGACCTGTCGTATCTCAGCAGAGAATGGAAGCCCTGCTTTTGAGTTATGGTGAAGAAGGCTTCTGAGATCCTTGGACCCTACAGGCCTCAGGGACCTACTGGGTAGATAAGGGATCAAAGCATACTCTCAAGTAACCCAGTCCTGAGGTGTGTAGGACAAAGATGGGGAACCCTTCCCCAGTTGTTTTCAGGAGGGTCTCCTCCAATCTGGATCCAACTTGTTGATGTCTCTGCATGTATTTTATTGCTCTTGTATCCCACCACCCTTCCTCCCAAGGAGCTCGAGGTGGCCTCCGTGGTTCTCTCCTTCCTCTTTTACTCCTCACAACAACCCTGTGAGGTAGTTTAGGCTGAGAGGCAGTGGCACCCAAGGTATTCTCGGCCTGTGTATTCTCGGCCTTTTGGCTAAGATCCAGTGTTGCTTCTCAATTTCAAATAGTCAGCCTCAGAAGGAAAGCACTCTGCAGTTTTTATCATTTAAAAGGTTAGGCCACACTTCATATTTATGCTGTGAAACAGGAGTGGGGAACCTCCAATGCGGGCCGAAAAGCGGGCCCCCGGGCATCTCCATGTGGCCCTCAGTACACTCCCCAGTCAACATCCCTCACTGGCATGTCCCACTCTCCTCCTTTTACTAGGCTGGAGTGCAGCCTTGAACTCCAATAAGGCCTTTTGCTTGCCTGCAGGATGTATGTAAAAACCTGCCCGCATACCAGTGCCATGTGGCCCCCAAAAGATTCCCCAGCAGTGAATGTGGCCCTCTGCCTCAAAAATGCTCCCCACCCCTGCTTTCAAGCTCCTTGGGGCAAGGACCTCCCCACCACCCAATATTATTTTATGAATGCAAAAGAACCTTGGATAAACCTGTATACCTGGATGTTGTAAAAAGTAATAATAAAAATAATACTGGATTCGCGGCTGAAGTGCAACTGCAGGGATGGGGGTCGTATCACCGCATGTACGGCTATTAATGAAAAGTTAGCTTGTTAGAGGAATGACTTGAATAAAGCAGATGGAGTCCAGAGCAAAAAGATAGTATTTAATCAAGTAAACTGAATAGGAACAGGGTATAATTTGAGGAGAAATAAGCAGAGGGTTTTGTTTCGGTCAGGCCTTGTACATAGCAGGAAGACATACAATGACTAAGCAAGTACAGGAGGGAACTCCCTCAGAATCGCACAGCCAATTAGAGCATGTGTTACCTCAGCAAAGATCATGGCTGGTTGCTAAGCAACATCTCTGCAACCATTTGGTTAACTGACTGGGAGGGAATTAACCCTTGGGTTACTAACTGAATGATCCCTGCTGTTACAAATCCGACAACCTGATCTGACAAACCCGTTCTCCGCATTGGTGGTGAGAATCGCCGCCAAGCCCAGCATTCTGTCTCCCAACTGGGGTGTGCTGGTCCCGGGGGGGAAGGTACTGTTACCGTAGTCAAAGTTCAGTCCTGAGTCACTAGCCTGGTAGAAGTTCACAAGATGTGAGGCGAGGTCCGAAACAGGGAGCCGGGCGGGGACAGGAACACTCGAAGATCAGAAGCAGGGAGCCGGGCGGGGAACAGGAACGCTGGAAGGTCAGAAGCAGGAAGCCAGGCAGGAAACAGGAACACTGGAAGGTCCGAAACAGGGAGCCGGGCGGGAACAGGAACACTGGAAGGTCAGAAGCAGGAAGCCGGGCGAGGAACAGGAACACTGGAAGTTCAGGTCTAGGTCCGGGTAAGAGCAGGTACTCCACAACGACATTGCTCCCGCAACCTGGGACCGGGCTGACTGACCTTTATCTTCTCTAAGGCCAGGGGCGGTACCGGCCCCCAGGAGCCCCGCCTCTCCTGGCCTTAAGGTGAGCACTCCTCCTGGAAGAAACCAGTTCCCTTCGCCTCTCTGCCCTAAGCCTCTGCAGTTCAGGAGAGGCCGAAGGGTTACTGGGCCCCGGGGGAGGCTCACCTGTAGACACTGAGTCCTCAAGCACCTCTGGGGCCAGAATGGTTTCACCCGGTGCCTGCTCCTGAGGATCTGACACAGGTGCAGGCTCCTCAGAATCTAGGCCTTGCCCCAGTTCAGCCGGCCCTGGAGGCGGGGACTCCTGTGCAGGCTGGGATTCCTCTGGTTCAGCCTCTGAATCGGAATCCCAGGCCATCACATGGGGCCAGTCAGATGCATCCAGAAACCTTTCTTCACTGTTTATCGCTCAGCAGCTGTCATTCAACGGTACACTGCCTCTGCATATGGGCTCTTGCAACTTATAGCCATCGCTAGGCAGACTGCCCGGCCCCATCAATTTGCCCCGTCTTCTTTTTTTTAAAGTCAGCAATCCCTGTATTTCCAACAGCAAAGCACATTACATGGACAGCGTAAAGAAGGAGCAAATTTTGTTGTCTATCACTCCAAACCATTGGTCTACTGAAAATTACTAGTAGCAGTAGTAGTAGCAGTAGTAGTAGTATACTGAAGGGACAGGTTACCCAAAACCTGACTGTGTAGTCACCCCCAATTAGGCCCCAAGACTTCCCAAATTCTTTCTTTGAGGATTCCCCCGAGGGATAGCCCCATTGATCCTCTGTGACCAATTCCAGTTGGGCTGGCAGACTGCAGTCCTGAACACCCTCCGGAAACTGGGTTTTGCCCCAACCCTTCTAAGTTTGGGCTTTGGCCAGGCAAAACTATGGTCAGGCAAAGAATATTAGAATTGGAGAAATTGAGAGAGATATAGCTGCACCGGCAGCATATCTCTTCTTTCTTGTATCTAGGGTTGCAAGAAGGGCCTTTACACTCACCAGAAGCTCGGCTCTTCCCTCGCTGGTCCTGGATGGAGCTTTTAAAAAAGTCCCCTATGCTCAGAGACTTTGCACCTGTCCATTGGGAGAGATAGGAAGCCCAGAACACTTGTTCTTTAGATGTCCCTCTTATGAAGAGGCATGGATCCGCTACTGGTGAGGCTCGCCAACCTCCCGCAAAAGCAAAAATTTGACCTTTTGCTGTTAGGCAAAGACAAGAAGATGACCTTGTACAGATGATTCTGTGTACAGATCTGTAGGCGCAGACTATCGCCCAATTCAAAATAGTCCGGCATGAAAAGCCCCAAACACGGTTCCATGGGTGATTCTGAGTCAACTCCCTGGGACAGTTTATCGTTGTACATTGTTGCTAAATTCAGTGTTGTACATTGTTTTAATTGTCTGTTTTAACCATATTTGCCCCTTCATGGATCACTGCCTTGCCGTGGCGAAGGGGCTTGAAGAACTCAGAGAAGCTATGAACTATGCCGAGCAGGGCACCCAAGATGAACAGGTCATAGTGGAGAGTTTTGACCAAATGTGATCCACCTGGAGGAGGAACCGGCAAGCCACTCCAGTATCCCTGCCAAGAAAACTCCATGGACAAAGACAACAGGCATATAAAAGTTATGGCGCTGGAAGATGAGCCCCTCAGGTCGGAAGGCATCCAACATGCTACTGGGGAAGAGCGGAGGGCAAGTACAAGTAGATCCAGAGCTGATGAAGCGGCTGGGCCAAAGCCGAAAGGACGTTCAGTTGCAGATATGCCTGGAAGCGAAAGGAAAGTCCAATGCTGTAAAGAAAAATATTGCATAGGAACCTGGAATGTAAGAACCATGAACCTGGGTAAGTTGGATGTGGTCAAAAATGAGATGGCAAGAATAAATATTGACATCCTGGGCATCAGTGAACTAAAATGGACGGGAATGGGCGAATTCAGTTCGGATGACCATCATATCTGTTACTGTGGGCAAGAAACCCGCAAAAGAAATGGAGTGGCCCTCATAGTCAACAAAAGAGTTGCGAAAGCAGTACTGGGATGCAATCTCAAAAATGATAGAATGATCTCAATACGAATCCAAGGCAGACCTTTTAACATAACAGTAATCCAAGTTTATGCACCAACTACTGGTGCGGAAGAAAGTGAAATTGACCAATTCTATGAAGACTTACAACACCTTATAGAAGTGACACCAAAGAAGGATGTTCTTCTCATTATAGGGGATTGGAATGCTAAAGTAGGGAACCAAGAGATAAAAGGAACAACTGGCAAGTTTGGCCTTAGAGAGCAAAACGAAGCAGGGCAAAGGCAAATAGAGTTCTGTCAAGAGAACAAGCTGGTCATCACAAACACGCTTTTCCAACAACACAAGAGACGACTCTACACATGGACATCACCAGATGGGCAGCATCGAAATCAGATTGATTATATTCTCTGCAGCCAAAGATGGAGAAGCTCTATACAGTCAGCAAAAACAAGACCTGGAGCTGACTGTGGCTCAGATCATCAGCTTCTTATAGCAAAATTCAAGCTTAAACTGAAGAAAGTAGGAAAAACCACTGGGCTGGTAAGATACAATCTAAGTCAAATCCCTTATGAATACACAGTGGAAGTGAGGAACAGGTTTAAGGATTTAGATTTGCTGGACAGAGTGCCTGAAGAACTATGGATGGAGGCTCGTAACATTATATAGGAGGCAGCAACGAAAACCATCCCAATGAAAAGGAAATGCAAGAAAGCAAAGTGGCTGTCCAATGAGGCCTTACAAATAGCGGGGGAGAGAAGGCAAGCAAAATGTGAGGGAGATAGAGAAAGATACAGGAAATTGAATGCAGATTTCCAAAAAATAGCAAGGAGAGACAAGAAGGCCTTCTTAAACGAGCAATGCAAAGAAATAGAGGAAAACAACAGAATAGTAAGAACCAGAGATCTGTTCAAGATAATTGGATATATGAAAGGAATATTTCGTTCAAAGATTACCATAATAAAGGACAAAAGCGGTAAGGACCTAACAGAAGCAGAAGACATCAAGAAGAGGTGGCAAGAATACACAGAGGAATTATACCAGAAAGATATGGATGTCTCGCAAACCCCAGGTAGTGGGGTTGCTGACCTTGAGCCAGACATCCTGGAGAGTGAAGTCAAATGGGCCTTAGAAAGCACTGCAAATAACAAGGCCAGTGGAAGTGATGGTATTCCAGCCGAACTATTTAAAATTTTAAAAGATGATGCTGTTAAGGTGCTACACTCAATATGCCAGCAAGTTTGGAAAACTCAGCAGTGGCCAGAGGATTGGAGAAGATCAGTCTACATCCCAATCCCAAAGAAGGGCAGTGCCAAAGAATGCTCCAACTACCGCACAATTGCACTCATTTCACACGCTAGCAAGGTTATGCTTAAAATTCTACAAGGAAGGCTCAAGCAGTATGTGGACCGAGAACTCCCAGAAGTGCAAGCTGGATTTAGAAGAGGCAGAGGAACCAGAGACCAAATTGCAAACATGCGCTGGATTATGGAGAAAGCTAGAGAGTTCCAGAAAGACATCTACTTCTGCTTCATTGACTATGCAAAAGCCTTTGACTGTGTCGACCACAGCAAACTATGGCAAGCTCTTAAAGAAATGGGAGTGCCTGATCACCTCATCTGTCTCCTGAGAAATCTCTATGTGGGACAAGAAGCTACAGTTAGAACTGGATATGGAACAACTGATTGGTTCAAAATTGGGAAAGGAGTACGACAAGGCTGTATATTGTCTCCCTGCTTATTTAACTTATATGCAGAATTCATCATGCAAAAGGCTGGGCTGGATGAATCCCAAGCCAGAATTAAGATTGCCGGAAGAAATATCAACAACCTCAGATATGCAGATGACACAACCTTGATGGCAGAAAGTGAGGAGGAATGAAAGAACCTTTTATTGAGGGTGAAAGAGGAGAGCACAAAATGTGGTCTGAAGCTCAACATCAAAAAAACGAAGATCATGGCCACTGGTCCCATCACCTCCTGGCAAATAGAAGGAGAAGAAATGGAGGCAGTGAGAGATTTTACTTTCTTGGGCTCCATGATCACTGCAGATGGTGACAGCAGCCACGAAATTAAGAGACGCCTGCTTCTTGGGAGGAAAGCAATGACAAACCTAGACAGCATCTTAAAAAGTAGAGACATCACCTTGCCAACAAAGGTCCGTATAGTAAAAGCTATGGTTTTCCCAGTAGTGATGTATGGAAGTGAGAGCTGGACCATAAAGAAGGTTGGTCGCCGAAGAATTTATGCTTTTGAATTATGGTGCTGGAGGAGACTTGAGAGTCTCATGGACTGCAAGAAGAACAAACCTCTCCATTCTTCAGGAAATCAGCCCTGAGTGCTCACTGGAAGGACAGATCCTGAAGCTGAGGCTCCAATACTTTGGCCACCTCTTGAGAAGAGAAGACTCCCTGGAAAAGACCCTGATGTTGGGAAAGATGGAGGGCACAAGGAGAAGGGGATGACAGAGGACGAGATGGTTGGATAGTGTCTTCGAAGCTACAAACATGAGTCTGACCAAACAGTGGGAGGCAGTGGAAGACAGAAGTGCCTGGCGTGCTCTGGTCCATGGGGTCACGAAGAGTCGGACACGACTAAACGACTAAACAAACAACCATATTTGCACAGCGGTTTCTAATGTTGTGAGTGTCCTCTATTTAAGAGGCTTCTACTCTGCAGCCTCTTATAGTTGTTTTAACTGCGAGTCTTTTAGTTCTTATGCTCTTACAGTTGTTTTAACTGCGTGTCTTTGTTTGTTTTTAGTTCTTATCTGTTTCAATTATCAGTTTTTTACCCATCCATTATCCGTGTTTAATCTTGTATTTTATCCAAATGTTTTATCCTATGCCTGTTTCCTTGTCCTCATTTGCTCTAACAATAATCAGTTAAAAAATCCTAACTGCTATTTTATCTATATGCTTTTTTAAGGTCTGAGACCGTAATAAAGTTCATTCATTTATACTCGTGTAAAGAAGGCAGTGTCAGATTGGGCTATTACAACTGATCTACACCAGCCCCTTCAGCTCACCATTTCTCGGTGCCCACCAGACGACCGCCCTGCTGGTGCCACCCATGGGAAGCTGGCACCTCTACGCACGGCAGAAGAATCCAGCATGGATTGAAAGAGGACATTTTCTTTTCTTTCCCTTTGAATATACAGTTTTATGGGAGGATGGCTTTTTTTCTATAAAAAATAATAATACCCTTTGTACGAAGATGAGGCCCCTGCAGGCAGTATGCTGCCGGCATTGGCAAAGACTTCACAATCAGCTGCAGAGGCCAGGAGGAAAACTCAGGCCCCACCTGTAGTCTTGCCAGAGATGTTACTACTTGATAATCTTGCTTTTTTCTATTCCTGTGTACCTTGCTTATTGCAATGCTTGCAAAATATGATGCATAAAATGGTGTCACAAATGGTTCGGCCCCAGATTATAGCACTAGCCCGAGAATACCAGCCAGTGCCTTGGGACGAGCCGGAAGGCTGTCCAAAATAAGAGGGGGGAATGAAGGGACAGGTTACCCAAAACAACTAGGCCCCAAGACTTCCCAAATTCTTTCTTTGAGGATTCAGTAGCTAAAATGCATTAGCTAGAGCTGTATTTCTTTCTCTGAGGATGCAAACTTAAAATGCATTAGCTTTTGCTGTATAACACAAAGTAGCTAAATGAACAAAGCCTTCTCCTCTTCTCAGTCCATGAAGGCATAAAAGATGGCCTTGTCAGTCCCGAATAAGAGACGGGGTGGCACATCCAACTTATCTAACCAGGTTGCAACTGTCTTGGCCGCACTGACACACAGACCCCGGGAATGGCGCCAGGAGTGCCAGATAAGAGTGCAGAGACAATTTCTATTCATCATGAATGGAGATTGTTTCTGCCAACATACGTGGGCAAACTTGTGGGGCTAGATTCCTGGGGAGGGGAAAGGGGACCCTAAAGAGAATATAGGCTGTCTGTTTCTACTCTAAAACTGCTGCTTGCTGTGAACTAACCATGCAAGTGCCTTTCTGCTGCCCTTGCCGCTGCTTGGGAGGGGATTGCAGTGATTTTTAGGAAGTCATTAGTCTGCACCAGGCGTCCTATTGGGAAGACCCAGTTTTCTGAGTCCATGTTCTGGAAGCTGAGCAATAGGGGCAGTACAGGATTCCTTTTGGTGTACCGACCTCCCCGCTGCACCAAGGATTCCCTGCCCAAGCTGTTTCAGGTTGTGGTGGGTGTGCTCCTGGAGACACCTAGTTTGGTCGTCCTGGCGGATTTTAACATGCACGCCAACACGACCTTACAAGGGGCCGCTCGGGACTTCGTGGAAAGCATGGCCTCCATGGGGCTGTCCCTGAATAAGTTTGGCCCAACTCATAGCCACGGACATGCCTTGGACCTGGTGTTTACCTCTACGGATGTTGGTCATCTGACACTTAAGTAAAAGCGAAACAAAAGAAGTGCCATGGTCAGACCACTTCCTGGTGCAACTGGACTTCTCCGCGACCCTTCCCCTCTGCAGGGAGGTGGGACCTTTCTTACAAAGTCAGCACAGGCATTTCTCTCCCACCCCCCCATTATGTGTGTTCGACTCATGCACGACCTCGTACAGTATATGGCGCCAGGAAACAAACAATTCAATTCAAACCCGGAAATGGTGGCAGGGAGCTGTAGAGGAGACCACATCAGCGGCTGCTTTTCTGCTCATCCTCCAGCCTCCAGCCAGCCCCAGAGCTTCAACTCTAGTTGCTGATATTTTTTGATACAGTATTTTTCGTCTGGATTCGAAGAGAATGTGGCACAGGGGGCATTTAAAGGGTGCTTAGAGGATTTCATGTCCCTGGAACGAAACCCGCGCGTAAGTGGGGAATCGTCTGGACCTGTGAAACAAAAACAAAAAAAGAGGGATTCTTTCCAGCACTTCAAATAGCCAGATTTGAAATCCCATTAGAACACCCAGGGAGAGTCAAGGAAAAACAGATTCCTCTCTCTGGATAGTTTTCCCAAAGTCGAGTTGGATGGGGTTCAGAGTCAGTGAAGACTCGCACAGAAGACCTTTTCCGGAAGGGTTCCACTTTGCTTTGTGCCTTTTGTAATACATAAGGGCTGCTGTGAATTCATTTTGACCCCACACACTGAAGGCTGGTCGATTAGGGCAACCTAAGCCTGCCCTCCTTCGGCACTCTGCTTAGTTACCACCCAGCCCAGCCCTGCCTTTAAGCTTTCTCCTCCTCCTGCCTTATATTGAGTCACACCACGGGGTCCATCTAGCTCAGCACTGTCCACACTGACTGGCAGCAGCTCTTGAGGGTTTCAGACCGGACTCTCTTCCAGCCCTACCCAAAAACGGCGGGGCTTGAACCTGGGAAATGCAAGGTCTGCCACTGAGTTACAGCTCCTGCTCTCTCAGTCTCAGTGTTGCCCCTTGTCAAGCTCAGCAGGGAAGAAGACAGGGAGGTGGGGGCAGTGAAGCTAGAATTAGCTAGCTCTGCCTGTCTTTGGCTCTCTGGCGCCACCTACTGTCAACCTCCCCACTTTCCAGCCTACCAACCCCAATGGGCAGCTCTGGGTGGATATTTCTTCCTGGTGGGTTATCTGAGGTTCGCTAAAGGCAAAATCACGACCAAAACTCATCTCCCAGATGAAGTGCTCATGCCGTTCTCCTCCCTGCGGCTTCTTCCGTGAGGTACACCTTCCCTGGAAATTCTTGTTGTTTATTCATTTAGTCGTGTCCGACTCTTCGTGACCCCCTGGACCAGAGCACGTCAGGCACTCCTGTCTTCCACTGCCTCCCGCAGTTTGCTCAAACTCATGCTGGTAGCTTCGAGAACACTGTCCCACCATCTCGTTCTCTGTCCTCCCCTTTTCCTTGTGCCCTCCATCTTTCCCAACATCAGGGTCTTTTCCAGGGAGTCTTCTCTTCTCATGAGGTGGCCAAAGTATTGGAGCCTCAGCTTCACGATCTGTCCTTCCAGTGAGCACTCAGGGCTGATTTCCTTCAGAGTGGATAGGTTTGATCTTCTTGCAGTCCATGGGACTCTCAAGAGTCTCCTCCAGCACCATAATTCAAAAGCATAAATTCTTCGGCGACCAGCCTTCTTTATGGTCCAGCTCTCATCCAGCAAAGCAGCCGTTGCGGCTGGGAAGGAGCTCATTCCGGCGGAAGCTCTTTCCAAGCTAAGCAATTGCACGTCTTCTTCCTGGTGTGGACTCTCTCGTGTTTCATGAGGTGGGATTTCTGGATGAAGCTCTTCTCGCAAGTGGAGCACTTGTAGGGCTTCTCGCCGGTGTGGGTCCTCAGGTGCACCGTGAGGTTGGTATTCTTGCTGAAGCTCTTCCCGCAGGCGGAGCACTTGTAGGGCTTCTCCCGGGTGTGGGTCCTCTCGTGGACGATCAGGTGACAAGGGCTGCGGAAGTTCTTCCCACAGGTGGAGCATTTGTGCGGCTTCTCCCCCGTGTGGATCCTCTCGTGGAAGACGAGGTCCGACTTCTGGCGGAAGCACTTCCCGCAGTAGGAGCACTGGTAGGACTTCTTCTTCCTCGTGTGGATCTGCTGGTGCCTCTTGAGATGGTCCTTGCGGCTGAGGACCTTCCCACACTCTGCGGACTGGTAGGACCCCTCCTGAGCATCATGCGTAATGGGGCCCTGCTGGAAAGCTTCCTTTGGGACGCTGAGGGAGTCTGATTTCTGCCCCCTGAGGCTCCCGTGGAAGGCCTCCTCATCCAACATGGAAATGGATCGATCCATCATCGCGCTCCCGAGGCCGTGGTCAGCCAGCTGCCCCCGAGGGCCATGCTCATCCTCAAAGGCTCCCTCTTCCCCGTGATCTTGAGGAAAGCTTTCTCTGGCTCTCCTTTGAGAAGGCTCCATGGGCTTTAGATCCTCAAGATGGTATTTTTTTTCTTTGCTTTCATCTCCTTGTCCATGATCTGGGGCAAATGAGAGAAAAAAGCCAGCTACTGTAAATAACGTTAACAGCTTAATTTTCGAAAATGGGCATGTTTCCTCAACATCAACTTCGTTGGACTGGTCATGTTGTGTGGATGCCTAATGATCGTCTTCCAAAGTGACTACTCTATTCCGAACTTTAAAATGGAAAGCGTAATGCTGGTGGTCAACAAAAGAGGTTTAAAGACTGTCTCAAGGCAAATCTAAAAAAGCTGGGAAACACTGGCCTGCGAGTGCTCCAACTGGAGAACAGCATTGCCAAAGGTGTCATGGGTTTTGAAGACGCTTGAACTCAGGAGGAAAGGGAGAAATGTGCTAAGAGGAAGACACGCTTGGCAAACCCTCACCATGATCAACTCCCACCCGGAAACCTATGTCCCCAATTTGGAAGGATGTGTGGATCCAGAATTGGCCTCCAAATTTAACTCACTGTTAAAACCGTGTTTCTGGAAGACAATCTTACTCGCCTATGAGTGATCACCAAAGAAGCTGCTGCTTATGTTGAATTATGTTGTGTATTTTTAGAATGGAGTTTTTCCTTTGGCAGTAGCTCTCATGTGATTGGCTGACTGTGGGTCACATGAGAGAGGCATTCCATTCTGTTGTGACTGTTATTCAAGTAACTGTCGTTTTTAACTGTTTTTCTGTCTTCTGTTTTTCTCCCTTCCAACGTTCCGATTCTATGAGCATCCAAGGACTCGAGGGCAAGGGAGCAGACTTACCCAGTGGCGTAGCGTGGGGGGTGCAGGGGGGGCCGGCCGCACCGGGCGCAACATCTGGGGGTTAGGGAAATCCACGGGTTAGGAGGCGCAAATCCATGGGTTAGGGGGCGCAAATTACTTGCCTTGCCCCGGGTGCTGATAACCCACACTACGCCACTGGACTTACCCAAAAGGACGGTTTCACCTCCTGGCTTAGTTTCCACGCACAGCTCCCTCGGTTTGAGGTCGGCCGAGGCCGGACCTGCCTCGGTAAAACTCACAGCCACCTCCACAAACGGCATCAGGATCTGGATGGAAGACAAAGTGCAAGATGAGGGGGGTGGGGATGACATGCTGTCAGAACTGCCCTAGGTCCCAGCTCACAAAGGACCAACGCCAGGTCGTTGTTATATATACAAAAGTCTTTATTGAAGTTCAGTTTCCATTTTAAAGCCTTGGCGCGCAGCTCTACGTCTTAAACTCTAGACCGCCGAAGCTCCGTCTGAATCTCCTCCCCTTCCACACCAGTTTAAGACTCTAGCCTTGCTCCGCCTCCTCCTTAGCTCCTTCCTCCTCTGGGCCCACCTGCCCGCTGGGGTCTCAGCCTTTCTGGACTCCTCTGACGCTGATTCCCTGGATTCACTCCCCACCCTCCAGCGGGCTTTAGGACCTGGTTCCCTATCCGGGCTACCTGCTGTGCCGCTCGCCTGTACATTTGAACTTGGCGCGCGCGCCCAGTCGGCAACCTTCCTTTCGACCGTTCCCTCGCTCCCCGATGGAGGCGTGGTCAGCCCTAACTCATCTTCTCTCTCTCCTGGAGGAGACGCTGGCCCTGATACCTGGGATTCTTCCCCCCCACTACGCTCTGGTGGGGAAGCTGGTCCTGACCTCCACCCGCTGCTCTGGGAGTCACCGCTGGCCCCTTGCTCCTGGCGCGTCCCCCCTGGGACCCCCCTTGCCCTGGCCATCGGCGCCCCCCTCTGGGAATCTTCCGATTCGCTGGAAAGGCTCATGGAATCTCTCGGGCCACTGTCATCTTCTCCCACGCTGCCCTCAGACTCCTCCCCTTCGCTCTCCATTTCCTCTCTTCCCTGTGCCTCTGCTCCTGAGCCCCTGACACATGCGTTTACTTGCCATTTACTACAAAAACGTCCCAGAGTTACTTTCGATTATGAAAGCATACAGGATACAAAATTTAAAATTGATTATGTCATCTGCATAATCTCCTCTTCTCCTATCATCTCCTCTTTTCCCTCCCTGCTGCAGACAGCTCAACAGTGGCTGGCGGCTGGAAAATGGTCTCTGGTTTTTCTCCCCATATACATAAAAAGGTAAGGCTGTCATCATGCAGCCCCCATTGGAGGATTTGTAGAGCCACACAACCAACCATCCTGGATTTGCATGAAGAAATGTGATTGGGAAAGTGACAAGTGAGCTTAGTAGTTACAATACTACTAATAATAATTTAATTATTTATACCCCACCCTCCTGGGCAGCTTACAACAGTGACCTAAGGTGGGAAGGGGAAACTAGGGGATTAATGTAGGGGGAATGACAGGGGAATGGTGAGTTGGGCACAGGGCTTAGTGACAGTGTATTGGAATAAGCATGTCTTGCTCACCTGCTGGGTTGTTTTTATTTTCATTATGTATTTTGTGGTTTTATATCTTGATTTTATTCTGAGAACCACCCTGAGACCCCCGGGTATATGGCGGTATATAAATTCAATATATTATTATTATTAATATTATTATTATTGCCTGATACATGGAGAGCGAGAGGCCAAACTGCACTGAGTTAATTTGAGTACGGTTTGCATTCCTAACTTTCATAAATGATCCTCCTGAGAGTTCCACAAGGTCAAACTACCCACCCTGGATTTGGGAGGGGCTATGTCCGATACCAAGGGACCCGGGTGGCGCTGTGGGTTAAACCACAGAGCCTAGGACTTGCCAATCAGAAGGTCGGCGGTTTGAATCCCCACGACGGAGTGAGCTCCCGTTGCTCGGTCCCTGCTCCTGCCAACCTAGCAGTTCGAAAGCACATCAGAGTGCAAGTAGATAAATAGGTACCGCTCCGGCGGGAAGGTAAACGGCGTTTCCGTGTGCTGCTCTGGTTCGCCAGAAGCGGCTTAGTCATGCTGGCCACATGACTCGGAAGCTGTACGCCGGCTCCCTTGGCCAATAAAGCGAGATGGGCACCGCAACCCCAGAGTCGGCCACGAATGGACCTAATGGTCAGGGGTCCCTTTACCTTTACCTTTATGTCCGATACCAGTTTTTTTTACTGCTTACCCAATTTTAATGCTCATCACTTCTTTCCAATTATATACTGTCACGGCAACACATCAGGGATCTGCAACTGTTTGTTTTGCTATTGTTGTGCTTTATGATACTGAAATTTGTGAATTAAAATCCCCCCTTTAAAAAAAAAATAAGATCTTGCCTTGTAGGCAGGGCCATAGCTAGGGGGTTGTGAGGTGGGCCCCCACAAGGGGCACAGGTAATGGGGGGGGCCCACAAAATCGGCTAAAATTATGTTCATAAATATAAATATTGATTATTGCCTCATAAGAAATGGTTTTTAAAATATTTTGTTGGAAGTCGCCCAGAGTGGCTGGGGAAACCCAGCCATATGGGTGGGGCAGAAATAAATTATTATTATTATTATTATTATTAATAATAATAATAGAGGGTGAATTGAATGGGGGGGTTGGAGGCGAGGTGGAAAGAAGAACTAATTTGTATGTGGCTAGGGGGCAAAATCTGGACAGTTCTGCCAGGGGCGCAAGATCACCTAGCTACAGCTCTGCCTGTAGGAATGGTCAAACTCCACATTGGCTACATAGGAGCTGCCTCATACAGAGTCAGTCTATTGGTCTACCTAGCTCAGTATTGTCAACACTGGCTGGCAGCAGCTTTCCACCATTTCAGGCAGCGGACATTCCCAGCTTCACCTGGAGACCAGGGAGTGAACTTTGTACCTTCTACATCTGCCTTGGGTGCAGGTTCCAATCCCTGGCATCTCTACCTAGGGCTGGGAACCTCTCCCAGTCCGAAAATTTATTTATTTACTTATTAGGTTTATATTCCGCCCTTCATCGAAAGGATGGTTCACAGAATAAAATACAAGACAAAACATACAAATAAGTACAGTGGTACCTCGGGTTAAGGACTTAATTTGTTCCAGAGGTCCATTCTTAACCTGAAACTGTTCTTAACCTGAAGCACCACTTTAGCTAATGGGGCCTCCCGCTGCTGCCGTGCCGCCGGAGCACGATTTCTGTTCTTATCCTGAAGCTAAGTTCTTAACCCGAGGTACTATTTCTGGGTTAGAGGAGTCTGTAACCTGAAGCGTATGTAACTTGAAGCGTATGTAACCCGAGGTACCACTGTATCCTAGAGAGCTGCTGCCAGCCCATGTCAAACAACACGGAGCTGAATGGACCGATGGTCTGACTCAGTGTGAGGCAGCTGTGAAACGGCCTCACCTGTTTCTCCTCTCTCTCGGCCTCTCGCTGCCTCATCAGGAAGTCCTCGGCCAGGGCCACCGCCTGGGTGCAGGTCTCAGGGCCGCGCTCCCTCACCCAGCTCTGCATTTCCTGGGGCAGGATGGCCAGGAGCTGCTCCAGAACCAGCAGCTCCAGGATCTGCTCCTTGGTGTGCTTCTCGACCCTTAACCACCCGTGGCAAAGCTCCCAGAGCCGGCTGTAGGCCCCCCTCGGCCCCTCGGCCTCCTGGTAGCAGAGGCGCCGGAAGTGCTGGCGCTGCTTCTCCCTCCGCATGGCGTCCTGCCACAAGATGGCCGCCTTCACTTTCCCATAATCCTCTCTGTCCCGGCCCTCCAGCCTGCTGAAGGCCCGCTCGGCTTCTCCCCGGAGGGCCGGCAGGAGCCAGGTCACCCACTCTTCCTGGGGCCAGCGGCAGGCTTCGGCTACTTGCTCGAAGGAGGCCAGGAAGACCTTGGCGTCATCCCAAGGGGTGGGCTCATCCGGCAACCATGGGGTCCCCCAGCTTGAGTGGGGCGACTCCACTGTCTTCAGGAACTCCGCCAACTGGGTTTCCCACCTCTGAAACTTTCCCTCATCCTCTTCCTGTTTGATCTGTTCTTCCGGCCTCCTTAGGTGGAATTCCCTGGCGCTCTTTGGTTGTGGGGTATGAAGGGCTGCTCCTGCCCCTCCAAACCCAGTCTTGACCATGCAGTTCACAGAGTCTTGCTCCTCCATTTTCATCCTGGGGACACCTTGGATGTGTTTGTGAGACTCTATAATGACAAGATGGTGACAGCAGTCACGAAATTAAAAGACGCCTGCTTCTTGGGAGAAAAGCAATGACAAACCTAGACAGCATCTTAAAAAGCAGAGACCTCACCTTGCCAGCAAAGGCCCATACAGTCAAAGCTATGGTTTTCCCAGTACAGTGATACCTCAGGTTAATAACTTAATTCGTTCTGGAGGTCTGTTCTTAACCTGAAACTGTTCTTAACCTGAAGCACCACTTTAGCTAATGGGGTCTCCTGCTGCCGCTGCACGATTTCTGTTCTCATCCTGAAGCAAAGTTCTTAACGCAAGGTAATATTTCTGGACAAAAAAAATTCCTTCCAGTAGCACCTTAAAGACCAACTAAGTCAGTTCTTGGTATGAGCTTTCGTGTGCATGCACACTTCTTCAGATACACACTTCACACAGATACAGATATGTGTATCTGAAGAAGTGTGCATGCCCACGAAAGCTCATACCAAGAACTGACTTAGTTGGTCTTTAAGGTGCTACTGGATGGAATTTTTTTTGTTTTGACTATGGCAGACCAACACGGCTACCTATCTGTAACTAATATTTCTGGGTTAGTGAAGCATATGTAACCTGAAGTGTGTGTAACCTGAGGTACCACTGTAGTAATGTATGGAAGTGAGAGCTGGACCATAAAGAAGGCTGATCGCCGAAGAATTGATGCTTTTGAATTATGGTGCTGGAGGAGACTTTTGAGAGGCCCATGGACTGCAAGAAGATCAAACTGATCCATTCTGAAGGAAATCAGCCCTGAGTGCTCACTGGAAGGACAGATCCTGAAGCTGAGGCTCCAAGACTTTGGCCACCTCATGAGAAGAGAAGACTCCCTGGAAAAGACCCTGATGTTGGGAAAGATGGAGGGCACAAGGAGAAGGGGACGAGAGAGGACGAGATGGTTGGACAGTGTTCTTGAAGCTACCATCATGAGTTTGACCAAACTGCGAGAGGCAGTGGAAGACAGGAGTGCCTGGTGTGCTCTGGTCCATGGGGTCACAAAGAGTCAGACATGACTAAACGACTAAACAACAATAATAATGACAAGAGCAAGTCAACAAGACAGAGCAAGACTCTTTTATGCAAAGGCGCGGGGGAAATATCAGAAACCTAATATTAGATCTAATAAAGGAAAGCATGGGAGACAGTTAAATGAGTTAAAAGATGTTTAAGGAGGGAGAGAGGTTTAGAAAAAGTATAAAATAGTGGAGCCTGGCAACTTATTATATCCGAAGAGAGTCAGGAGCTGCAAGGCAGGGAACTGATTGCATATATTTCTGAAGACATAAAATGAATGCATTTTAGGGAAAAGTGACAAGAAAAAGCTTTAAAGGAAATCTAGAACAAGTCAGAGCCCCGTCGAAGTACCTGCTCCCATTATTAAGCACCTTTTCCATCTATTTTTAATACTTATTCGGCTCTGTAGTGATAACATGGTTTCATTTTAGAAATGTTTTAAAAATTAACTATTTAAACACTGGTGTTCGTGGCATTTTGGGCACATAGATTGTACATTGATTGTGTACAGTAATAGAATCTGGTTCAGAAAGAGAAAGGTTAAAACAGCCAGCCGTACGTAATCCTAGACCATAGCTGTCAACTTTTCCCTTTTCTTGCGAGGAATCCTATTCAGAATAAGGGAATTTCCCTTTAAAAAGGGGAAAAGTTGACAGCTATGTCCTAGACCCCTTCAACCAGGTCTTACACCCCTGACTTGCATTTTCTCCAAAATAAAAAAGCCCTAGATGTATTCCTAATCTTTTCTCCACAGCAGAGCTGTTCCATCGTCCGGATCATTTTGGTTAGCCTTTCCCGAATCTTTCCTAGACTCGCACGTCTATTTTAGGTTGTGACATTAGGAGACAATGCAAAGAAATGATTCGAGGCGCCGCCCCATCGAGCCCCCCTCTGACCGCTTCATGAAATGATGTAACATTCCCCTCTTTCTCCCCACACCCCACTTTGGGGATCAATTGTTTTCCATCCCCCGCTTGCAGTTGAAAGCTGTAACTCACCAAGAAGCCGGCTCTTCCCCGGGAACCTGTCGCGCGCCCCCACCAAAACACACACACAATAGGCTTTCGAGAAGAAAAACTGACCGTAGAAGCTGGGGTGGGAGAGAGAAAGAACGTGTGAAAGGGCCGTTTCCGGAGGAGGAGACAGAGACGTAAGGAGGGGCGTCTGGTGTTGACATCCTCCTTGTTAGAGACCGGGGGAAAGGTGGCTGCGTAAAGACGCGCGTACGGGGGGGGGGGGGGAGATCGCGCACAAGCTTTCAGTGTTTTGCTCCTTTTGCAAAAAATGTAATGACTGAGTTTCTGGGGCTCTGGCAAGGCTCTCGGAGCGATTCACAGAATGCAAAGGATTAAAATGCAATTTTTGTTGGCATCTGTCGACAATGGAGTGCGCCTGGGGGGGGGGGTGAAGTCAAACGGATGGAGAATCGCAGCGCCTGCTGTGGCTGCAGAGATACGTAACTTGCAACTGCTGCCTCCTGTGTTTTTTAGCTGCACCGAAGTGACCACGCCCAGGTGCAAGCCTGGGCAGCGTGTGTGGAGGTCTTGGGCTGCCCAGACGACCAGACCCGCCTCTTGGCCTCACTGATGTGGTCCAGAGAAAAGCAGAGCAATACATCTGGGCAGACCTCCGGTGTGAAAGGAAAGCGGAACAAGGCGTTTGGCACCAGCAGGAGTTGCTAAAGGCACCATCCAATGTCCTTAGGTACTCCATTCCGGATTTGTCTAGGGTTTATTCCTTAGCCGTTTCTTCTCCCAAGCTGTTGCCATTAGTATATAAAGCCCTTCACAACTTGGGACCAGCTCACTTGCAATACCGTTTTGCCCCATATATGCCCACTCGGCACCTTCAACCTGCGGCGCAGACACTGCTACAAATGCCCCGTAACACTCGTTCAGCACTTGTAATAACTCCATCTTTCAGTGTGGCTCTTTGGGACTCCCTGCCTCTTGACACTGGGCAGGCAAGGCCTTCACTGTTCTTTTCAGCTCCTGCTCAAAACAGTCTTGTTTAGACAATCCTACCCGGATACATGGACGTGGGTGGTGCTGTGGGTTAAACCACAGAGCCTAGGACTTGCCGATCAGAAGGTCGGCGGTTCATATCCCCGCGACGGGGTGAGCTCCCGTTGCTCGGTCCCTGCTCCTGCCAACCTAGCAGTCCAAAAGGACGTCAAAGTGCAAGTAGATACCTTCCGGCGGGAAGGTAAACGGCGTTTCTGTGCGCTGCTCTGGTTCACCAGAAGCAGCTTAGTTATGCTGGCCACATGACCCGGAAGCTGTACGCTGGCTCCCTCGGCCAATAAAGTGAGATGAGCGCTGCAACCCCAGAGTCGGTCACGACTGGACCTAATGGTCAGCGGTCCCTTTTACCCAGATACATAGGATGTCAGTACGTGTTTTGATCTCTCTTCAGCTTCTTCTTGGTGCTAGCTATTTAGTTATTGGATGCTTCAGATAGCTGTTTTTACCTTTTTTTTTTTCTAAAATTTTTATTAATTTTCTACTTTACATTTTAAAGTATTCAAACAGTAATACCATAAAACGTCATATTAAAAGGCAATTAGAAATCATGACTATTCCTGCATTGCATGGGTTGACCTTCCAACTGTACAATTCCAAGGAAGGTAAATGGCGTTTCCATGTGCTCCGGTTTCCGTCAGTGTTCCGTTGTGCCAGAAGCAGTTTAGTTCTGCTGGCCACATCACTCGGAAAGCTGTCTGTGGACAAAGGTCGGCTCCCTCGGCCTGAAAGTGAGATGAGTGCCGCAATCCCATAGTCGCCTTTGACTAGACTTTAACCATCCTGGGGTCCTTTACCTTTTTTAAAAAAACAATTCCAGGCAGAGGGCCTTCTCGGTAGTGGCGCCCGCCCTGTGGAACACCCTCCCATCAGATGTCAAGGAAATAAACAACTATCTGATTTTCAGAAGACATCTGCAGGCAGCCCCATTTAGGGAAGTTTTTAATGTTTGATGTTTTGCCATATTTTTAATATTCTGTTGGGAGCCGCCCAGAGTGGCTGGGGAAACCCATCTAGATGGGTGGGGTATAAATAATAAAATTATTATTATTAGTATCCATGTTTGGAATGAGATGGAATGTGTCCCCTCCCGGCTTCAACCACATATCCACAGATACTGCCGCAGGCCATCTGAATCCAGCTCACATACCACATATAAGAGCATAAGAGCCTGGCAGCTGAAGAAGAAGAAGAGGTTGGATTTGATATCCCGCCTTTCACTCCCTTTAAGGAGTCTCAAAGCGGCTAACCTTCTCCTTTCCCTTCCTCCCCCACAACAAACACTCTGTGAGGTGAGTGGGGCTGAGAGACTTCAGAGAAGTGTGCCTGGCCCAAGGTCACCCAGCAGCTGCATGTGGAGGAGAGGGGAAGCGAACCCGGTTCCCCAGATTACGAGACAACTGCTCTTAACCACTACACCACACTGGCTCTCAGGCTGGATCAGGCCAAGGGCCCATCTAGTCCAGTATCCTTTTCTCACAGGGGCTGAGCAGATGACCTGATGGGAAGCCTGGAAGCTGAGTGTAGCAGCAAATCTCCCCTCCTGTAGTTTCCAGCGACTGGTATTCAGAAGCCTTACTGCCTCTGGGAATCACTCCAACAAAGCACAACTTCCTCTGAGAAACGTTTTAACATTGTTTATTGTTGTTGTTGCTTAAAAACCAACATACCAGCATGCAAGTTTATCCAGAGGAGAAGGATCTGTAAAGGACAGTTTGCTGCCTGCTTAAATAAATACGAGGTGAATATAACAGTACATAATGCTTTTTTAATAAAAAAATCAAGGAAAACTCTCTTTTTATGTAGTTTTTGCATAAGGTGGCTGCTGACACAAAACTTTTATATATCTGAAAAGCAGCTGGAATACTGCCTCCTTTGGCAATTTACCGCATTTTTTGCTCTATAAGACTCACTTTTTCCTTCCTAAAAAGTAAGGAGAAATGTGTGTGCGTCTTATGGAGTGAATGCAGGCTGCGCAGCTATCCCAGAAGCCAGAACAGCAGGAGGGATTCTGGCTTCTGGGATTCAGAATATTTTTTTCTTGTTTTCCTCCTCCAAAAACTAGGTGCGTCTTATGATCTGGTGCGTCTTATAGAGCGAAAAATACGGTAATTGCTTGCTGGAGAACTGGCAGGATATTTTCAAATGTTTGCTGTGCTCAGGATCTGTTCTGCTTCGATTCCAATTTTTGAAACAAACCCCACCTCCCACACACCGTCCAACTTCCAAGATGCATCGCCAGACTTTATTTAAAGTACAATGGAACCTTGGTTTTCTAGCATCTCGGAAGCCGAACGTTTCAGTTTTCTAACGTCGAAAATCCCGAAGTAATTGCTTCTGTTTTTGAACGTGCCTTGGAAGTTGAACGGCTTCTGCTGAGGTATTTTCCATTTTCTCCGTTCAAATTGCAGACCGCCCTTTGCGCCTTGGTTTTCAAACGTTTTGGAAGTCAAATGGTCTTCCGGAACGGATTACATTTGAAAACCGAGGTTCCACTGTAACAGGGTTTTGGTTTTTTTGCTAAACTCTGAGCATTTATACAGTTTCTCCACTGTGAGAGGGTTCTCAGACATGGTAGCTGTGACTGTTCTATGTGTGGGGAAAGTTTCGTTTTTATGATTTCTCCCCCGGGTGCATTTTCTTATGCGAAGTGAGATGGTCGCTCCGACTGAAGCTCTTGCCGCACTCCAGGCATTTATACGGCTTCTCCCCTGTGTGCATCCTCTGGTGGATAGTGAGGCGGTAACTCCGGCTGAAATTCTTCCCGCACGCCAAGCATTTGTAAGGCTTCTCTCCGGTGTGGATTCTCTGGTGTGAGGTGAGGTCCGTGCTCTGACTGAAGCTCTTCCCGCACTCGGCGCACATGTACGGCTTCTCCCCCGTGTGCGTCCTCTGATGTAAAGTCAGGTGGTCGCTCCGGCTGAAGCTTTTTCCGCACTCCAAGCAGGTGTAGGGCTTCTCCCCTGTGTGCGTTCTTTTGTGTGCGGTAAGGTTTGACACTTGGATGAAGCTCTTTCCGCACTCGGAGCACTTGTACGGCTTCTCACCCGTGTGGACTCTCTGGTGGGCCTTCAGGCTCGATTTGCAGCTGAAGCTTTTGCCACACACAAGGCACTTGTTCGGCCTCTTTCCCTTCTGCTGGCTGAGGAATTCGTGGAAGTTGCCGACCTGAATGGCAACGGACTTATTCCTCTTCTTCTCGTTTGGTTCCAGATTCCTTCTCAGCTGCCTGTTTGGCCTGCCTCGATCTTCAGAGTGCTCTTCCACTTCCTGATGCAGAAGTGTTTCTGAAGATGCCGTGTCTGGCTCCACCTCAATCTCGCCGACCCACACAGCTCCTGCTGGGATAAAGGCAAAGAACTAGCAAAAGAAGGGACATTTTGTCACATATGGTGGGAATGTAAAAAAGTGAACAACTTCTGGGAAACGATATATAATGAGATGAAAATGTGTTGAAATATACATTTATTAAGAAACCAGAAGCATTTTTACTTGGCATTGTAGGAGACGATAGAAACAGAAAGGACTGTAAGTTGTTTTTATATGCAATGACTGCAGCAAGAATATCACTGGCACAAAAATGGAAGCAAGGAGAACTACCGACAAAAGAAGAATGGGGGATGAAATTGATGGACTATGCAGAATTAGATAAACTAACAGGAAGGATTCGAAACCTGCGGGACCAGAGATTCTCAGAAGACCAGAGTAAATGTGCGGACTATTTGAAAAGTAATTGTGATGAACAGATCACACTAGTAGGTTTGCAAGAAGTTTTGTAAGGTGAATTATTTGAAATATTGCACAGAAGACAATGAGGTGAATTATTAGTTAAGGATAATTAAAGGTAATATGAAATTAAGAAATGCATAATGACAAAGAACGGAAAATCATCAGAGGCGTTGACGGAAGTCCAAAAATATTGTATAAGATGAGAAGTTACGCTGTATGAATGTTGGAATTACTATGTTAAAAAAATAATAAAAATGTATATAAAAAAGGCAAAGAACTAGCAAGAGTTCAAACCAAGAGACTCTAATTAGCAGAGGTGATCATTAGCAAATAGGTGAGGAATGGAAAAGCCCTCCAGATGCTGGTGAACTACAGCTCCCAGCAAGCACAGCCAATGGTCAGGTCTGGTGGCAATTATAGTCCAGCATCTAGAGTTCCACAATTCTGATCTACAAAGCAATAAAGCAGGGGTGACTCCCCAAATGTCTTGTCCTGTAAGCACTTGAAGATCGGGTCTTGGCTGACCACTTTATGAATTTTCTGCCTGTTGTAGCATCTAGCCCAGCTCTCTGCAATGTAGAGGTCAGCAACTACAGAGCGCTGAAGAACGTGGGCGCAAGCAAGGCTTGTCCCTCCTTACCCAGCAGGCCGGCCTCTTCCTCATCGATGTCGTCATCATATTCTTGCTTGGCCTCCCTGCACAGCTGCCTCTGCTCAACCTCAGATGGGGCCTGGCCTGCCTCAGAGGAACTCAGAGCTGCCTTCTCAAAGACCACCTGAAACAGCAGAGAAGAACCTTTTTGAGATCACAGTAGAGTTGGAAGGGTCTCCAACCCCACGTAATGCAGGAAACTCAGCTAAAGCTGGTGGCCACCCAACCTCTGCTTAAAAACCTCCAAGGAAGGAGAGTCCAAAACCTCCTGAAGGAGTCTGTTCCACTGTCAAACAGCTCTTAAGAAAGTTATTCTTGATGTTTCGTCGGAATCTCCTTCCTTGTAACTTGAATCCATTGGTTCGGGTCCTATTCTCCGGAGCAGGATAAAACAAGCTTGCTGCATCTTCCATGGGACAGCCCTTCAGATGTTTGAAGGTGGCTATCTCCTCTCCTCTCAGTCTCCTATATCAGGGATGAGGAACCTGTGAACCTCTGGTTTTTGCTAGACTAAATGTCCCATCATCCCCAAGCATTTAGAGCAGCGGTTCTCAACCTGTGGGTCCCCAGATGTTGTTGGACTACAACTCCCATCATCCCTGAGCTCTGGCCTTGCTAGCTAGGGGTGATGGGAGTTGTAGTTCAACAACATCTGGGGTTGTTGAGAAAGGCAGATTTAGAGAACTGGAAACTGAGGTGGCCTCTATGGCTAGCGGGACCTTTTACCAGCTATGGTCAGGAAGCCATTCTTGGACAGGGGTAGCCTGACCACAGTGATCCAAGCGTCGATAGCCTCCAGACGCAATTACCGTATTTTTCGCCCTATAGGACGCACTTTTCCCCCTCCAAAAATGAAGGGGAAATCTGTGTGTGTCCTATGGGGCAAATGCAGGCTTTCGCTGAAGTGTGCTTCAGGAAGCTATCAGCAAGCCTGGGGAGCCCGCACTTCAGAAAGACATCCGCGGCTTGGGGGGGGGGAAATAATTTCCCCCCCTTTATTTCCCCCCCCCCAAAAAAACCTAGGTGCGTCCTATGGGCCGGTGCGTCCAATAGGGCGGAAAATACGATATTTCAATGTGCTCCATCTTGGGCCTGGTCTGGAGGCTCCAGCTGGTGTAAAATGCGGACTGTTGATGGGGACAGACTACCGCCAGCACATATTCCCTGTTGAAGTTCCAGTGCTCCCTAAAGACATTTTTTAAAAAAAATTATAGCAGGCAGTTTAAGTCTGATTTTATACTTTTAACTGATGTTTACCTTTCCTGTACTGTATCTTAGAAAACCACTTAGAGACTATTGCATTTAAGCAGCATATAAATGGCTTAAATAAAAACAAGCAAGCAACATGGCCAGGAAGGTGAGTAATAAGGGGTTAATTATTCTCCCCCCCCCAAAAAAAAAAACCACCAAAAATCCTGAAGGACAAATTAAGATTGAGTTTCCCTAGAAAATAGAACTCCTTATAGAGGAAAACCTAATGGAGTAGTTGCATTTATAATTTATGGTTTTTATTTATTGCACCTTTTCCTCCAAGGGGCTCGAGGTGGCGTAAATGGATCTTCCCCATCTCATTTAACCCCCACAACAACCCTGTGAGGTAGGTTAGGGTGAGAGACAGTGACTAGCCCAAGGGTACCCAGAAAACGTGCTGTGAATTCATGGCATGCTGTATGTTGAAGGAAAATTATATGAAAATGATGTACTGTTGGTATTTAACACCAAGCAAGTTAGCAAATGAGAAGTGGGTGGCGCTGTGGGTTCAACCACAGAGCCTAGGACTTGCTGATCAGAAGGTTGGCGGTTCAAATCCCTGCAACGGGGTGAGCTCCCGTTGCTCGGTCCCTGCTCCTGCCAACCTAGCAGTTTGAAAGGATGTCAAAGTGCAAGTGGATAAATAGGAACTGCTCCGGCGGGAAGGTAAATGGCGTTTCTGTGCACTGCTCTGGTTCACCAGAAGCGGCTTAGTCATGCTATCCACATGACCCGGAAGCTGTACGCCGGCTCCCTTGGCCAATAAAGCGAGATGAGCGCCGCAACCCCAGAGTCGGTCACGACTGGACCTAATGGTCAGGGGTCCCTTTACCTTTAAGTTAGCAAATATCAGGTACAAATATCCATTGGAAATGTAAAGAAAAAGAAGGCACCTTTTATCATATGTGGTGGACGTGTAAGGTAATTCTGGGAAATGATATATAATGAATTGAAAAAAATATTTAAAATAACCAGAGGCTTTTCTATTCGGAATTTTAAAGGTTACCCAGCGAACTTCATCATGGCCGAGTGGGGATTTGAACCCTGGTCTCCCAAGTCCCAGTCTGACACTCTAACCCATGGGAAGGCAAACTAAGGCCCGGGGGCCGGATCCGGCCCAATCACCTTCTAAATCTGGACCGTGGATGGTCTGGGAATCAGCGTGTTTTTACATGAGTAAAATGTGTGCTTTTATTTAAAATGCATCTCTGGGTTATTTGTGGGGCAAAGGAATTTGTTAATATTTTTTCCCCAAAATATAGTCTGACTCCCCACAAGGTCTGAGGGACAGTGGACCGGCCCCCTCCTGAAAAAGTTTGCTGACCCCTGCTCTAACCCCTTCGCCACGCTAGCTCTCCAGGGTTGTGAGTTTGAGCCTCACCCGGAGCATACGTCGTCCCACACTGCTGTTGCACTTTCAACACCACCAACTTCAATATGTCTCATCTGCAACCAGACAACGAACTCTGCCAAGTGGCCTCACCTGGCTTACCTGCCTCTCGGCCTCTCGCTGCCTCAGCAGGAAATCCTCCGCTAGGGTGACAGCTTGGCAGCAAGTCTCCGGGCCACAATCCCTCACCCAGCCCTGGATCTCTGGCGGCAGAATGGCCAGGAACTGCTCCAGGATCAGCAGCTCCAGGATCTGCTCCTTGGAGTGCCTTTCAAATCTCAACCACCTGCGGCAGAGTTCCTGGAGCCGCCTGTAAGCCCCTCTCGGCTCCTCGGCCTCCTGGTAGCAGAAGCGCCGGAAGCGCTGCCGGTTCTTCTCCCGCTTCATGGCATCCCCTCGCAAGATGGCCGCCTTCACTTTCCCATAATCCTCCCTGTCTCTGGCCTCCAAGCTGATAAAGGCCCGCTCGGCCTCTCCGCTGATGGCCGGCAGGAGGTGGGCCGTCCAGTCCTCCGTGGGCCACCGGCAGGCTTCGGCCACTTGCTCGAAGGAGGCCAGGAAGGCCTTGGCGTCGTCCCAGGGGCTGGGCTCTTCTGGTGGCAGAGGGGATGCCCAGCACACTTCTTTGGGGGTCTCCACCGTCCTCAGGAACTCCCGCCACTGGGCTTCCCAGTGATGGAGGGAGTCCTCGGCCGGTTCCTGCTTCACGGCTCCCCGGGGTCTCCTCTGCAGGAATTCCCCAACACCCCTAGCTTGGAGGACGTGAAGGGCTTTTCCTTTTCCTTCTGCTGAGGTGGGACCTGCAAGTTCTTGCTCCTCCATTTCCATCCCTCGCGCAAAAGAGGTGCGTCGACCTACAAAAATGGAGGAAGAGATCAACGAGAAAGGAAAAGCAGAATGAGCTCAAGATGGTCTTCATCGGATCCCAGAACTCTTAAAGAGTCAGGAAGAAGCAAAGGGGCTTATGAGCTTCCCCCTCTCTTTGTTGTATCCCCACAACAGAGGTAGGTTAGGATGAGCAACTGCGGCTGGTTGGCAGCCATCTTGTCTCGAGAGACAATGGAGTGCGCCTCCGTGGGTGAGGTCAAACTGCTACGTTAACAGCACCGTCAACTTTCCCCTTCTTTTAAGGGAAATTCCCTTGCTCTGAATAGGATTCCTCGCAAGAAAAGGGGAAAGTTGACAGCTATGCACCGAAGTGACCTCCCCGGGGTGCAAGCCTGGACAGCGTTTCTGAAGATCCTGGGCTGCCCAGACAACAAGACCCGTCTCTCGGCCTCACTGATGCGCTCCACAGGAAAGCAGAGCTTGGAAGGAGGCAAACAAGGCCCTATCCAGCCCCATTAGGGACTCAGGATTTGTGTGGGGTTTGCTCCTGGCTCTTTTCTTCTCCTGAATATTTCCCGCAAGGCAGCAGAGGTTTAGGATCAGAGCTTTCCTTCCCCTAGATCGGCTGCCTTCCCAGGTGGGGGAGCCCCATCTGCCCCTCACTTCCCTCTCTCTACAGCATGTGCAGAAACCAGCTTCTTGACTGTTGGGCCCATTCTTGGTCTCATCTGTTCCATGGAGCCTGACTTTACTTGCAGGAGAAGCCCCTAACTCACCGAGGGTTTGAGACCCATCGGCTACGCTCACCTGGTTTAGTCGGCCAGTCAAATGCATTTCCCAGGATTGCATCTGCTGTTGCATGCTGACAGCTTTTTAAATTGTTTTATTATGATTTTCAATGCAAAATTACAACAAAAGTTACAAACATTGAATCCAAAATAAAACAGTACAAACAAGAAAAGCAAAACAAAACACAGAGAAAAAAAACACACAAAAAGCAAACAAACCACACATCTACAAATAAAACGATATCATCATTCTAATCTAGTCATTACATAAAAAGGTAAAGGTACCCCTGCCCATCAGGGCCAGTCTTGACAGACTCTAGGGTTGCGCGCTCATCTCGCTCAAGAGGCCGGGAGCCGGCGCCATCCAAAGACACTTCCGGATCACATGGCCAGCGTGACTAAGCTGCATCTGGCGAGCCAGGACCAGCGCCGCACACAGAAACGCCGTTTACCTTCCCGCTAGAAAGCGGTCCCTATTTATCTACTTGCACTTAGGGGTGCTTTCGAACTGCTAGGTAGGCAGGAGCTGGGACCGAACGACAGGAGCTCACCCCACCGCGGGGATTCGAACCGCCAACCTTTCGATTGGCAGGTCTTAGGCTCTGTGGTTTAACCCACAGCGCCACCCGTGTCCCATTACATACATAAACACATATTGACTTCCTTCCTTTATTCTAAGACCTCAAAATTTTTACTCTTTCTAAGTTGTTGTGTCTAATACGGATTACCTCTATCTTTATACTTTTTACACCATTTTTCTCTTTCTTTATCCCTGCAAAGCATCATTCACTACATACCGATAGGCTTACTCCAGAACAATGTTTTTTTCATATACTCTTTAGTACATCCCCATTTTTTAAATAATTTTTGGTCCGATTGTCCCCTTATGAATGCTGTGAGTCTTGCCAGATTTATATACAAGAAAGAAGATTCCACCTAAACATTAGGAAGAACTTCCTGACAGTAAGAGCTGTTCGACAGTGGAATTTGCTGCCAAGGAGTGTGGTGGAGTCTCCTTCTGTGGAAGTCTTTAAGCAGAGGCTTGACAACCATATGTCAGGAGTTCTCTGACGGTGTTTCCTGCTTGGCAGGGGGTTGGACTCGATGGCCCTTGTGGTCTCTTCCAACTCTATGATTCTATGATTCTATATATTCACGAAATTTAATTTGCCATTCTTTCATTGATGGAATTTTTCTCCCTTTCCAATTTTTTGTTATGAGCATCCTGGCAGCTGTTGTCGCGTAGAGGAATACTTTCCTATGATTGTCAGGAATATCGTTTGTGATTATACCTAAAAGGAATGCCTCCGGTTTTTTAAACATATTTTAAACATATTTTTGATTTCTTCATATATTTCATATATTATTTTAAACAATTGTGGAATGAAATATATGCATGCTGACAGCTTCTAGGAGCCACAGGTGAGAGCCGAGTGCAGGTTGGGGACCAAAGGTGGGGAAACTACCCCAGGAGCATGACATGCCCCCACCAGAGGTACCACCCCTCCCCTTATACACAAAACTAAAAATAAAAAAAATCACATCTACTTTCCCTCTGGTCCTGCCCATCACCCTTGGCATTGGCCCCTAGGAGACAGCTGCAAAGGGATGGCACCCCATGAGCTGAAACAAAGCGCCCCCTCCCACCTGCCCTAAGAGAAATAAACGCTGCCTGGAATATCCACCCACTTGGGTCTTCTGCGCTTGTCAAATCAGGGAGCAGCTGAGTGGAAAAGGAGACCTGACACTGGGATGCAAAAAAAGAGAGAAGGAAATAGGATGTGTGATGAGTTTGGAGGTCCTTGAGGAGCCCCCTCCCCTTTTCTGCTTCCCACCCCCTTTATTGGAACCAGCTTCCCCCCATCCTTTTTACCCGGTCAGCTGTCCATGCACCTTCCAAAATTCAGGATTTTTTTTTCTGCCCTCCACTCTCTCCTGCAGCTGCAAAAGGAGGCCAGGGGTGCAGCAACAACACCCTCCTTTTCCCACCCCCTTCCTTAATGCTCCTTGGCATCCCTTTCCTGCTCTTTCTAGGAAAGCAACACTCTGTCAGCTTAACCCTTTGGAGGAAAGCCCCGTCAGGGCTGCAAGGCTCCCAAACTGCAGGAAGGAGAAGAGAGTGTGACAGTTTAGTGTGGCAGTTTTCAAAGGATCTGCATTTTCCAGGCAGTAATTCAGTCCCCAGCATCTTAAAGATATTTTTCTGCTGGATCAAGCCAATGTATTGCAAACGTCACCGTGCGCACTACATAAGAACTATGAATACTGGGGGAATACGTGCATCTCCCTGTGAATCAAAGTTTCTTTTTGGTTTTGGTTTTTCGTTGCTAGTCCTCATGATAGTGAAGCTGTGCGTGTCAGCATTCTGGCTACTGTTGGTGACATCTCCCTCGCTTCCTGCAGTTTCCAGCAAGCATTACGGCCTCCAACTGTGACTAGTTGCCATCAATAGCCCTTGTCCTCCAGGTATTTGTCTAATCCTCTCTTAAAGCTATCTAAGTTGGGACTCTTGTGGGAGTCCCTCGGTCCAGTATATCTGAAGGAGCGTCTCCACTCCCATCTTTCTGCCTGGACACTGAGGTCCAGCGCTGAGGGACTTCTGGCGGTTCCCTCACTGTGAGAAGCGAAGTTATAGGGAAGCAGGCAGAGGGCCTTCTTGGTGGTGGCACCCGCCCTGTGGAACGCCCTCCCACCAGATGTCAAAGAGAACAACAACTACCCGACTTTAAGATGACATCTGAAGGCAGCCCTGTTTAGGGAAGCTTTTAATGTTTGAGGCATTATACCTCGGGTTAAGTACTTAATTCATTCCGAGGTCCATTCTTAACCTGAAACTGTTCTTAACCTGAAGCACCACTTTAGCTAATGGGGCCACACGATTTCTGTTGCTGCCACACGATTTCTGTTCTCATCCTGAAGCAAAGTTCTTAACCCGAGGTAATATTTCTGGGTTAGCAGAGTCTGTAACCTGAAGTGTATGTAATCTGATGTACCACTGTATTTTAATATTGTGTTGGAAGCCGCCCAGAGTGGCTGGGGAGACCCAGCGAGATGGGTGGGGTATAAATAATAAATTGTTGTTGTTGTTGTTGTTGTTATAGCTCAACTGTGCACCGTGAGAAGTCCTTTCTTTTATCTGTCCTGAGTCTTCCAACCTTCAGCATTATGGGATGTCCGCAAGTTCCAGTGCTACAAAAAGGTGGGAGAAAGTTCTCTCTATCCAACTTCTCAAACATCCATCTTCATTGTAAACGGATGGGGTAGCAAGGGGAAGAGGGAAAAGCTTGGGCCTCATTCACACCATGGGTTTAAGGCTCTATGTTGGCTTGTGTTTGTCTCCAGGGACAATGGAGTGCGCCTCCGGGGGTGAAGCAAAACTGCTTCGTTAACAGCACGAAGGTGACCTCCCGGAGTCACAAGCCTGGGCAGTGACCCCCCACCACACACACACAGAAACCTCACTGATGTGGTCCAAACGAAAGCAGAGCAAGATGTTTGGCACCAGCTTGGAAGGAGGCAATCGAGGCCCCATGCAACCACCTCAGGGACTCCCCTCTGGATTTGTGAAAGGGTTTACTCCTGAGCCTTTTCTATTCCTGAAGGCACCCTGTGAGGCAGCAGAGCTTTAGGATCAGAGTTTTCCTTCTCCTAGATGGGCTCCCTGCAGCACATGCAGAAACCATCTTCTCAGCTGTGAGACTCACTCCTGGTCTCACCTGCTCCATCCGCCACAGTCTGTCTTTGCATGCAGGGGAAGTCCCTAACTCACTGAGGGTTTGAGACCTATCGGCTGCCCTCGCTTGATTTAGCCAGCCAGTTGGAGCCGTTTCCTGGGATCGTGGCCGCTGTCGCATGCTGACGGCTTCTAGGAGCCATAGGTGAGATTGAGCCAAGTGCAGGTGGGGACCAAAGGTGGACAAATGACCCCGGAAGGAGCAGGACTTGACCTCCACCAGAGGTACCACCCCTCCCCTTAAAGCGCGAAGATACTGCATTATCACGGCTGCCCACAAAGAATTCTGGGAGATGTGGTTTGTTAAGGGTGTTGGGAGTTGTTAGGAAAGATCTCCTGTTCCCTACACAGAACTACAATTCCCAGAGTTCCCTGGGAAGAGGAATGAATAATTGAAGCACTTTGGGGACTCCTCACAATTCTCAGCACCCTTAGCCTACAGCTCCCAGAATACTTGGGGGGGGAAGCCATGACTCTTTAAAGTGGTATCATAGCGATTTAAGCATAGGGGATGAATGTGGCCACCAGAGACACAAGTTCTGCAGCAGAATTCCTCTTTTCAGCCATGGTGATTGGTGTCCTTTGGGGTTGATAAGGTAGAAAACAGGAAGCCCAACAGTAGTAGCTGGGCCTCCCCAGCCACCCTGGGCAGCTCCCAAAATAATAATAATAATAATAATAATAATAATAATAATAATAATAATAAAAATAATAAAGTGATAAAGTGATAAAACATAAAACATTAAAAACTCCCTAAACAGGGCTGCCTTCAGATTTCTTCTAAAAGTCAGATAGTTGTTTATTTCCTTGACATCTGATGGAAAGGCATTCCACAGGGCGGGTGCCACCACCGAGAAGGCCCTCTGCCTGGTTCCCTGTAACCTCACTTCTCTCAGGGAGTGAACTGCCAGAAGGCCCTCGGCGCTGGACGTCAGTGTCTGGGCAGAACGATGGAGGTGGAGACGCTCCTTCAGGTATACTGGGCCGAGGCCGTTTAGGGCTTTAAAGGTCAGCACCAACACTTTGAATTGTGCTTGGAAACGTACTGGGAGCCAATGTAGGTCTTTCAGGACTGGTATTATATAGCCTTGGCGGCTGCTCCCAGTCACCAGTCTAGCTGCCGCATTCTGGATTAATTGTAGTTTCCGGGTCACCTTAAAAGGTAGCCCCACATAAAGTGTATTGCAGTAGGTGGCACTAGAGGCAATGGCACCTGTCAGGGTTTCAGGGACAGAGAGCGAGGGGGAGGGGTCCCAGGGCGACGAGGAAGAGGACGACGATGACCCGAGGTTGTCAGTGAGTCCGTCAAGTGAATCCGAGGATTCCCAAAAGGGAGCCCCCCTGGTCAGGCCAAGGGGCAGTAGAGAGGGAGGCAGTCAGAAGCAGGGGAACGAAGGGGGAATCCCCAGTGGGGGCTGGAGATCGGGACCGGCCTCTCCGTTGGAACGGAGTGAAGGGGGTGGAGTTGCCAGTGTGTCAGAAAGAGCAGAACAGGAAGCAGAGAGGGGAAGGAGTTCGGAGCAAAACGTCCTGCCGGAAGGGGAGGAGTGTAGTACCGAGAGTAGCGTAACGGTCGAAAGGAAGGTCAGAGGCAACGTACGCGCGCCAAGTTCAAATGTGGAGGCGCGTGGAAATGAGGAGAGCCCTGAGGAGGAGCCTGGTCCCAAAGCACGAAGGAGGGGGGAGCAGGCGGCAGAAGACTCAGCCTCGGGGGAGTCCCGGAGGGAGGGAGCACAGGGGGGCAGGAAGACCCTGCGGAAAAGGAAAGAGAGGAAAAGGTGGAGCAGTACAAGCCTCTTAAGCTGGTGCAGGGGCGGGACTGACTCAGAGGGGACTTCTAACATCTAAGGGTAACAGATGCGGAGCCACGGAGCTTGGATGTAACGACAACAATGTTCTTCAATAAAACCTTTTGTATATAACTTGGACTGGACTTTGGTCTCTTGTGAGCTGGGACCTCGGGTGGCTCTGACAGCACCTAATTTTAGTTTTCTCTCCATCTTCTGCTTCCCTGTTGAGTTCATTAAGGGGCAGCACTCAGTGAGGAAAAGGAAGGTGACAGCCAGGGCCACCTTCCGGACAGGATGACAGGTTTTTGTGGGCTAGTTGTGGGCAGATTGAGGTTGGTGGGGCAGTGCCCCATTGGCTCTCACGAACCAGCTTCCATTGCCACTCTAGAGGCGGCAGTCCTAGGCTCGACTGAGAAATGGGCCTGGACTAAGGCCACTTCTTATGAACATTTGTCACCCGCTCTGCTCCTAGAATTGCAGTGTTGGAAGGAAAGGGACCCCAGGGTCATCTAGTCCAGCCCCTGCAATGCAGGAATCTCAAATAGATCATTCATGACAGATGGCCATCCAACCTTGGCTTAGAAACCTCCACGGAAGGACAGTCCGCCACATCATGAGGGAGTCTGTTCCGCAGCCAAACAGCAACATCTGGAGGGTCAAAGGTTCACCACACAACAGGGAGGCACAAGCAAGCTCAGGGAATCCTAAATTCTGCAGAAGCGCAAAGTATCTTTAGAGGAGAAAAATCTCTTAACTGAGGGGGCCGGGGAGGAGATGACCCAAAACATCTCAGTGAAAACTGGGAATGCTCAAGGACCACAGAATGTTGACTGTTGGAGAGCATTAGAACGGAGTAGTGGTACCTCGGATTACAGACGCTTCAGGTTACAAACTCCTCTAACCCAGAAATAGTACCTCAGGTTAAGAACTTTGCTTCAGGATGAGAACAGAAATCGTGTGGCGGCAGCAACAGGAGGCCCCATTAGCTAAAGTGGTACCTCAGGTTAAGAACAGTTTCAGGTTAAGAACGGACCTCCAGAACGAATTAAGTACTTAACCCGAGGTACCATTGTATCTTGCAAAAGGGCATGGCTGGCAGGCTGGCACCCTGAACAGGAGGCGCCCCACGATGCAACACTTTGTTGCAGATCTCGCTTTGTTGCAGATCTCGTACTTTCATGTGAATTTCAGAAACGTGCTTTGTCCGGAACCCTTTTCGTTCCAAATAGTTACACAGTTTTATCCTTATTTTATTCTGTTTACATAAAATGAATTACCATGAAGTGATTCACACCATCCCAACAAAACGCACCAACAAAACAACGGGAAAAGTTCCAGAGAAAACATTAAAAACAGCTTTCCGGGTTGGCGCCATCGCCGAATGGCAGACTCCCTCCGAGCTCCGGAGGGAGCCTGCTCGGCAGGGGCTGGGTCCTACCGCACCGGCGACGCGGGGACCCTCAAAAACCATGGGCGCTGAAACCCATGGACATGGTGACTCGGCTGGCACCTTTTGCGCTCCCCCCGGCCCCCGAAGGAGCCTTTTTAAAGGCTACGGAACGGGTGACAGGGGGGGGGTCGTGCTTTGAGTCCTCCGCTTCCCCTGCCGAGTGAAGCCGCATGCCATTCGACGGAGAGCGCTGACTTCTTTTATTGAAAATCTGGACCTAAAAGAATAACCCGTGAGTAATTGGAACCTGGACTAAAAAGGGGGATAAATTTTTTTTAAAATTCGGAGCGAGCGGGGGAGGCACAAAAAGGAAGTCAGCCCCCCCCCCCCTGTTGTAGAGGAGTTAAAGCAAAGGATTTGACATCTAAGATCGAGTGCAACCCTATTTTTACAAAGTTATTAATTTCGCGACGGAAAACTATAAGACTGAGCTGGAGGAGAAAAGTGGAATTGATTTAAAAAGTAACCCCCCCCCCCCCGGAACCCTGGGAGCGTTTTGCGAGAGCGCCGGGAGAAGACAAAGAGAGGTTTTGACAGCTGTCAAAGAGCTGTCAAAGCAGAAGAACAAAAATGAGAACTTTGTTACAAGGACTTTGCCGGTTACATTTGTTATAAATTGGATACAAATTGTTTAAAACAAGGAATAACAAGTTATTTGGACTGATTGGGGTGATCTGGAAGGGAACTGAGTTATTGCAACCCACCTAGAGGAGCCGAGGGATATTACAAGTTGTTGACAGGGAATTTGAATAGAACTTTCTATCTCCTGGGAAACTGCAGAAATGGAACACTATTTTGACTACAGAGGCTGACATACTAAAGAAGACAATAGACTTATCTATTGAAAAATGGAAGGGACTTGGCATTATGTTTCGTTCCTGAATAACAGAGCCTCTGCAGCTGAATTTGAAGCTTTTGGAATTAGAACATTTGTGCAGGAAAACAGGAAAGGAAAAAAGAAAAGAAAAGGAGAAAGATCAACAAGAACAACAAGAATAACAAGAATAACAAGAATTGGATAAAGTTGGAAGAGGGAACATTTGGGACATCCAGATTTGAAAGGTTTAAAGAAATAAAATTGGAGTTCTTACTCCTAATGTATAAAAATCTGGATGGAAAAAATTGGCCTTTTTGAGACAGACTCCTTCCAAGATTGGGCATTCGAAATTAAAGATGACTGGTTAAGGACTATGGCTTAAATAATTGTGGGAGCTCCAGGAAGACATCAGATGTTGATAAATTTTGGGAACGCAACCGGGAAAAGGGGGAGGGAAATTTGGAATCCAAAGGGTGTTAAACTACATTTTATTTTATTATACTTTAATTTGTAATGTATGTTAAAGGGGGGAACGCGTGGAAGGGAACAGGTCGATTTTAGGAGATGGGAAAATATTTTTAAATTGGGTCAATGACAATAAGTTCAAAATTTGGGATAAGAAATTGCTGAATTTATAAGTAAGAATTGGAATACAAGAGGGGGAGGGGAGGGGAAGTCCTGGAAAGATGTTATGGAAAACAAGATTTTAAATTTGGATGTTTTGTTTTTTATATTTTGTTGTAATTGGAAACTTTTAATAAATATTATTTAAAAAAAAACATTAAAACAACTACTGTTAAGACTCTGTTGCTTCTAACTACCTTCCTAGCTTCAGAAACCCAGGATGGGTGTGGCCCCGAAAGGAACAGATCCATCTGTTGTCCTAATAGCGTACATGTGATTAAGGGAATTCTAGTCCGTGGCATATTAACATGCCGCAATAACCATGTCGACTTCTACGATGCCACAAGACCGTTGGCAGGATTCGTGGAAAATACTAAGACGGCCATTCCTGCGTTAAGCATGTGGGCAGGTTCGGAGGGCATCTTCCCTTCCGTGTGGATTCTCTGATGTAAAGTGAGGTTGGTGCTCTGGCTGAAGCTCTTCCCGCACTCGGAGCACGTATACGGTTTCTCCCCGGTGTGGATCCTCTTGTGTCTAATGAGGCTCGACTGGTCGCGGAAGCTCTTGCCGCAGTCGGAGCACATATATGGCCTCTCCCCTGTGTGCATTCTCTGATGTGCGCTAAGGCTCCCCCTGTGGCTGAAACTCTTCCCACACTCCAAGCATTTGTAGGGCTTCTCACCGGTGTGGACTCGCTGGTGCTGGATGAGGCTGGGCTTGTCCGAGAAACTCTTGCTGCAGTCCGCGCACCGGTGCGGTTTCTCCCCTTTGTGGAGCTTCTGGTGCCTGAGGAAGTTTGTGCTCTTGTTGAAGCTCTTCCCACACTCCAGGCACTGGTACGGTTTCTCCCCGGTGTGGATTATCTGGTGCGAAGCCAGGTGGGCGCTCTGTACAAAGCTCTTCCCGCACTCCAGGCACTGGTACGGTTTCTCCCCGGTGTGGATTATCTGGTGCGAAGTGAGGTGCGCGCTCCGACCGAAGCACTTCCCGCACTCCAAGCATTTATACTGCTTCTCCCCTTTGGGGATTCTCGGATGTTTAGGAAGGTCGGACTGATCACAGAAGCTCTTGTTTGTGTCCGAGCATTTATACTGTTCGTCACCTCTGGGGGCATCTTGATGTGATCTAAGATCTGAACCGTGACTGAAACCCTCTCCACCATCCAGATATATATAAGAGTTTTCCTCCTTCTGGAGTGTTGCACATCTGGTAAGCTGTCTGCTCTCAATAATGTCCCTCCCAAACATTGCAGTTTTACTTTGTTTCTCCTCTGTGTAGATTCCCCAGTGATCACCGGGATACTCGCTCCCTCTTTTTTCTGTTTGGTTTTCCTTTTGGACCAGGGTTTCGTGGAAGTCTCCACCCTGGCGAGGGATGGATGCAGGTCTCTCTTGGCTCCAGAAATTCTCTTTCAGCTCTTCGTACTTGGCTCTTCCTGAGAAATTCCCTTCGTTCTTGCTGTTCCACTCATCGCCTGTTGAAATTAAGAGGAGGAACTCAATAAAGGACCCAACAGAGAAAACTACCGTATTTTTCGCTCTATAGGACGCACCCGACCATAGGACGCACCTTGTTTTAGAGGGGGAGAACAAGAAAAAAAATCCTCCCCCTCTCTGCCCAGTGCCTCTTCAACGAAGCGGCAGGAGGCACTGCGCAGAGAGGGGGAGAATATTTTTTTTTGTTCTCCCCCCCTAAAACAAGGTGCCGTTCAAGGTGCATTCAGTCGCCTTCAGGCAGCAACCTTGGAAGCCTGGAGAGTGAGAGGGGTCGGTGCGCACCAACCCCTCTCGCTCTCCAGGTTTCAGTGAAGGCAACCTTCCGCTGCTCCCCAAGCTGGTCCGCGAGCTTCTCGGGGCTGCCGGGGAAGCCCGGGTTTAACCCCCCCTCCGAGCCCCAAAGAGCAAAGAAGCCAAGACAGTAAGTGGGATGCATCCCGTTCGCTGTCTTGGCTTCTGCCATAGCCGCGCGCAACCTCTCCGGCAGGGAGAGGCTGCGTGCGGCTATGGCAATACCCCCACCTCCCGCAAAAACCCACAGGAGCCACGCACCCTTTAAGGAGCGTGCGGCTCCTGCGGGCTTTTCTACGAGGAGGGAGAAGGAACTGACTGGCCGCGTCAGTCCCTTCTCCCTCCTGAAGAAAAGCCCGCAAGAGCCGTGCAGAGCTTGTGTGCGGCTTTCGGGGGCTTTTCCTGCCTTCCTCCCCCCTGCATTCACACCATAAGACGTGCACACACTTCCCCTTACTTTTTAGAAGGGGGAAAGTGCGTCTTATGGAGCGAAAAATACGCTAAATCTCTCAAACCGGTCTTCTAAAGCAGGGGTGAGGAATGTGGGGACCTCAAAGATGTTGCGAAAATGTTGACCTACCACATAAGCCAGCCTGGTGTAGTGGTTAAAATTCTGGATTAGGACCTGGGAGACCAGAGTTCAAATCCCTACTTGGGTCACGAAGCGAACTGGGAGACCTTGAGCCAGTCACTGCCTCTCAGCTGGTGGGGATTAAATTATGCCATCTTGGGCTCCATGGACAAAAAAAGTGGGCTATAAATGCAATGCCATAAAACAAATAAATGTTGCTCTGCTCCTCTGAGGTTTGGTTAGGGCCGACTCAGTGGCCCTACTCTGTATTATACATTTAAAGCAGTACTGTACCAAAGAATTGTGGGAAATGTAGTTTGTTGAGGCTGCTGAGTTTTGCCAGGAGACCCCCTATTCCCCTCACGGAGCTACAATTCCCAGAGTGGTTGAACAATCAATTCCTTCAAGAATGACATATCTTTGCTGGTGGGGATGTTGAGCATGAGGAATATTTCCCCCCACTTATTTTGCGAGTGCTCACTGGTAAAAAAAATTCTGGTCCAATGTGTATCAGGAGGTATCTATTACCTTAAAGAAATACTGCACAAATGACCTTGCAGCTTCCATATAAAGACTGCAACCTAAAGAATTGACATCGTGGCTGCTGGCAGAGCACAAAAACGGAAGATTCTGGAAGGCCTGCAGATATCTGTGGTGTGTAAAAATGCATGGAACCAGGAGATGGCAGAAAATATAACCCACAATATAATGGTTTCTGAGGCCTGGAAGATACGGAGCATTTTAATATTGTGCGTACAATATCATTTCCACCAATAACAGCTAACCTCCAGGGTTCTTTGGCACTACCAGTATGGGAAATAATGGACCTCTTAATGTTTCTGCTCACAAACGTCTTCTCACACCTTCCAATTTTGTTGTCAGATTAAGAGAAGAGACACATGGTCCTCTTTCTGATATTTCTGTATTTTTTACGTTTGTGTGTGTATATCATATGTATGATGGAACAAAATACATTTAAGTATTCAAAACAACAACCTGATGCCTCCTCTCAGGGAACTGTGGGAATTGTAGGTAAAAATATTCAAGGCAGGTTGTGGAGCCAGGCTAGTGGCTTCTTTGTGAACCACCCTGAGACCTTCGGGTACAGGGCGGTATATAAATTCAATAAATAATAATAATAATGATGATGATGATGATTGATGATGACAGGTGTGACCTCAGGTAGAGGGGCATGTGGCCTGGGAAGAGTCTTAGGGGTCTGAGGTTAAGAATGTTCCAGAACATTCCAGAAGGTTCCAGAAACCACCCCCTCCTTACCCAACAGGCTTGCCTCCCTGTTGTCATCTTCCTGCTTTGCCTCCATGCACAGTTGCTTCTGCTCCATATCAGACAAGGCCCGGCTTGTATCCGTGTCCTCAAATGCCGCCTGTAACACAGAGGAGAACTAAAGGGATCGTCCTAATCCTCTTTCACACCCAGTTCATGGCTGCTCCTTCATCACTTATGGGGAGAAGAATAAAGGAGGGCTGATTTTTTAATTGCATGTACACATATATGAAGGGACGCGGGTGGCGCTGTGGGTTAAACTACAGAGCCTAGGACTTGCCGAGCAAAAGGTCGGCAGTTTGAATCCCCGCGACGGGGTGAGTTCCCATTGTTCGGTTCCTGCTCCTGCCAACCTAGCAGTTCAAAAGCACGTCAAAGTGCAAGTAGATAAATAGGAACCACTCCGGCGGGAAGGTAAGCAGCGTTTCCGTGCGCTGCTCTGGTTCGCCAGAAGCGGCTTCGTCATGCTGGCCACATGACCTGGAAGCTGTACGCCGGCTCCCTCGGCCAGTAAAGCGAGATGAGCACCGCAACCCCAGAGTTGGCCACAACTGAACCTAATGGTCAAGGGTCCCTTTACCTTTACCATTTTCCACATATATGTGCACCTCTCAAAAACAAATCAGTCACTAGCATAGCTCTGGACCTCAATACCTCAATTAATAATAATAATAATAATAATAATAATAATAATGGCTGCCACTACGTACACCAATAGCCTGCCTTTCCTTCATCAGGGAACTGGAGGTTAGCATTCATGGGGTTCTTAGGCAAATTCTCATCAAACAGCAAAACATAATAATAATAATAATAATAATAATAATAATAATAATAATATACCATGGCCAGCAGCTTCCCTTCTCAACCCCTGCTCCAGCACGGAGTTGGAAGGGACCTCAAGAGTCATCTTGTCCAACCGCTATCTCAATGTGCGGTCCCCCATCCAATTCGAAACCTCACCAGACCCTGCTTAGCTTTGCTGAATGGGCCAGCAGTTATGCCGCTGCACCGCAAGCCCAGCAGCAAACATACGTCACCTGCTTGGACAGCTTCTTGGTCCCCCGCAGCCTCAGCAGGAAGTCGTCCGCCAGGGCCACCGCCTGGGAGCAGGTCTCCGGCCCGCGCGGCCTGACCCAACTCTGCATCTCAGGCGGCAGGACGGCCAGGAACTGCTCCAGGATCAGCAGCTCCAAGATCTCCTCCTTGGTGCGGCTCTCGACTCTCAGCCACTGCTGGCAGAGCTCCCGGAGGTGGCTGTGAGCCCCTCCGGGACCCTCGGCCTCCTGGTAGCGGAAGCGCCGGAAGCGCCGGCGCTGCTCCTCCTGCCGCATGGCGTCCCCTCGCAAGATGGCCGCCTTCACTTTCCCATAATCCTCTCTGTCCACGGCCTCCAAGTTGCCAAAGGCACGCTCGGCTTCTCCGCTGAGGGCCGGCAGAAGCCGGGCTGCCCACTCCACCTTGGGCCAGCGACAGGCTTTGGCCACTTGCTCGAAGGAGGCCAGGAAGGCCTTGGTGTCGTCCCAGGCCTCTTCCGCCAAACTCGGGGATGCCCGTCCCGACGGAGGGGATTCCACCGTCTTCAGGAACTCTTGCCACTGGGCCTCCCACTGCTGCAGGGACCCCTCGTCCGGTTCCTGCTTAATCTCTTCTCCCAGCGTCTTCGGAAGGAATTCCCCCACGGTCTCAGGCTGGAGCGCCCAGGGATCGTTCCTCCTCATCCCCTCGCCCGCCGGGTCCTGCTCCTCCATTTTCATCCCGGGCTGATCTCACAAAGAGGGCGCCACAGGGAAGGAAATTCTAGAAGGAAGAAGGGCGAGATTCTAAATAGTCACGTCGAGTTTCCTCCCTGGAGGGGGAAAGAAGAGGATGGGAGAGTGAATGATCCCACAGGAGCCCCTATTTCAAGTCGGGGCCACATTCCTTTCTGGGCAACTTCCTGAGGGCCGCATGCGAGTGTTGTGCAGGCCCAGAGGCATCAGGGGTTGGAGCGGCAAATGTAGATTTTGCCATTGTACGGTCAGCTACTATCGACACAAACCCCTCTCCATCCAAACAGGGTTAGGGTCTGAGTTCAAGGGCACAGTCGGGTCAGGCAAAACCACTCAGGGAGGGTATGAGGCAGGGCAATGAGGAGTGAGAGCTGGGGAGACATTACAGGGCTGGAAAGAGAAGCTTGGAGGGCCGAATTTTCCCTCCTGGCCTGAAGTTCCCCACCCCTGCACTGTTCCTAGAAATAACGGCCACCTATGCTAACACGGGTGGTGCTGTGGGTTAAGCCACAGAGCCTAGGACTTGCCAATCAGAAGGTCGGCGGTTCGAATCCCCACAACAAAGTAAGCTCCCGTTGCTCGGTCCCTGCTCCTGCCAACCTTGCAGTTCGAAAGCACGTCAAAGTGCAAGTAGATAAATAGGTACCACTCCGGCGGGAAGCGCTGCTCTGGTTCGCCAGAAGCGGCTTAGTCATGCTGGCCTCATGACCCGGAAGCTGAATGCTGGCTCCCTCGGCCACTAAAGCGAGATGAGTGCCGCAACGCCAGAGTTGGTCACGACTGGACCTAATTCAGGGGTCCCTTTACCTTTACCTATGCTAAATATATGCAGAGAATATGTAAATTATGTAATACATGCAAATTTGAAGCAATACGTCCCCATCCCCGTATATGCTCCTTTGGGAGCAGGGGGCTAGTGGGTTGTTGTTTTTAATTTTTATTATGTATTTTGTTTTATATCTTGATTTTATTCTGTGAACTGCCCTGGTATATAAATTCAATCAATAATAATAATAATAATGATGATGATGATGATGATGGCAGGATATACATTTAAGAAATAAAATAAATGTAATACATAAATAAATTTTGGAATTATATAGGCACGTCAAAAGTAGTCTAGTCCAACTCCCTCCCACTGCAAGGGCACTGCCTCCATGACCCATGGTGGGAATTTTGGGGCTGGGGTGGGTGTTATTGAAATATCGTTGGCCTCGTCTGCAGTTTACATTTAAAGCAGTATCACAGAACTTTAAACAGCCCTGGCTTCGGCCCAAAGAACCCTGGGAGCTGTAGTTTGCTAAGGGTGTTGAGGGTTGTGAAGAGATCCCTATTTCCTTCGCAGAATTACAATTCCCAGAGTGGTTTAATAATCAATTTCTCTTCCCAGGAAACTCTGGGAATTGTAGTTCTGGGGGCGGATAGGGGTCTCCGAACAACCGTCAGCAGCACCCTTTAAAAACTACAATTCCCAGGATACTTTGTGCTAAGCTGTGATGTAGAGCCAATGGGGCCTTAGAAGGTGCAGCCAAAATCCCATCTGTGCTGCTTAAATGAAGTTTAAGGAACTGGACGGACCCACACTTAAAGGTAAAGGTAAAGGGACCCCTGACCATTAGGTCTAGTTGTGGCCGACTCTGGGGTTGTGGCGCTCATCTCGCTTTATTGGCCAAGGGAGCTGGCGTACAGCTTGTGGGTCATGTGGCCAGCATGACTAAGCCGCTTCTGGCGAATCAGAGCAGCGCATGGAAGCGCCGTTTACCTTCCCGCCGGAGTGGTACCTATTTATCTACTTGCACTTTGACGTGCTTTCGAACTGCTAGGCTGGCAGGAGCAGGGACTAAACAACGGGAGCTCACCCCGTTGTGGGGATTCAAACCTCCGACCTTCTGATCAGCAAGTCCTAGGCTCTGTGGTTTAACCCACAGTGCCACCCACGTCCCACACTTATGGACCCACACTTACTCAGAAGTAAATCCTATTGGGTAGCATGCAATCTTTGCCATGCTCAGAGCACATCCATTGAACAATGGACTCTGGTGCACGTGCGCTTTTTCTGCGGTCTGGACACAAGCCTCAACCAAGTGGTCTGCAGCTTATTCTTTGCATTGCATTAAATACTCTTCTCCCCACCCCAATTTTATTTTTTATTGCTTTTTTATTTCTTCTGCGGGCTAGAACTGAGATCCTGTGGAATCCAAATGGCAATGCAATAAATGCAATGTGTACGAAATAAGAGGAGTGATTAAAAACTGGATTAAAAACCATACGACATCTAGCCCAGCACATTACAATTGCTACAACAGGAAGGGTGTGGGGGGGATTATTAAGCGGTGGGGCCAGGATCCTCAGCGGGAAGTCTCAAGTTCGATCCCCAGCACCCAAGCCTGAAATGCAGGAGAGCGGCTACCAGCCAGTGTCGGCAGCACTGAGCAAGACAGACTCCGACTAAGGCGGCTTCTAATGTTCCACCCTCCTTGCTTTTCAGTGTTATTATAACAATTACGCCTCATTCTTAACCTGTTTTTGACAACGCGACGATTCCCCTTGCATCAGCGGCTCCCTCCCAGCCAGCTCTCCTTCAACTCACCAGATCGCTCCAGATCCTTCCTCAGTGCAGATGGGGCACCCTAAATCTTTATATTGCTGGAGGATTTTGGGGGTGTTGGGGGGGGGACACCATGCATGCATTTTCAAAAGGCAGTTTCCGGGCAAGGGTGGAGCCAGACCAGGAAGGGGGCTGTGCTATGCTAGGTTCACATCCTGGTCTCTTTTGCGTTTATTTATTTATTTGCTTTTGAATGAATGGATCGTTCCCGGGAGATCGAGGCTCCTCCGCTCTCTGTTGATCCTTGCAAGTGCCTCTCTCTTGCTGATGGGAATTGCGAAAGATTCCCTTGCCACTCAGAAACGCGTGGATATTCTTTTGCACGGGTGTTTTCCTCTTGTACACACCTCGCGTTTGAAGCACATTCCCACGCAGCTCCGCCTGCCCAGGAATCCCGGGAGTTATAGTTTGCTCCTCGCAGAACTACAGTTCCCAGCACTCTCAACAAACGATCTTGCAGTGCTGGATTGTATGACTCGACTGTTCAGGGAAGAAAACACTTTAAAATTCAGCAGAGAATATTCTTCTGAACTGTATACCTACTACGTATATGGAAGTTAACAAAAATGGATTTTACGCCCTCTAATGGTAGTCAAGAGGCTGATACCGATGAACTGGAAGAGTAAAGACATGATCACCTTTAATCCGTAATAAGAAATAACAAATCAGTGGATTGATAATGTGATTATCATATTGCAACAGGCTGCTCACAGCCGTAGACTCTGCTTGGATAAATACGACAATATTTGGAACGAATTTATACAAAATGTAATAGACTATTCATATTTACATTGGTATTAGGATAATAATATCGAATTTATAAAATAATGTATGGGTTATGTCTTTTTGAATATATTCATATAATGTCATTGTCCCCCTTTTATTACAAGATTGTGTGTTTTGTCCTTTTTTTTCTTTTCGCATCACTTTGCTGCTTTATATTTGATTCCGCCCCCCCAATAAAATATCATTTCAAAATTGTGGGGGGGGAAACAAAACAAATGACCTTGCAGTTCACATCTTGCAGCGAGGAGTTCCAGAAGTATGGTGCAATGGTTGAGTGTGTTCAGACTTTGAGCATTGGACGCCAGCCCTACTCAGAGTAGCCCTATTGAACTCAGTGGGCATGGCTACTTTGGGGACATTCGTTTGATTTAGTTCCTTTTATCTGCGGCATTCACACATCTACATTCACAGGGGCAGTTTGATCCGTTCTCATGGCATGACCCTAACTGCAAATTTATGCATTGCATTTGAGCTTTAACCCGACATGGAAGACACTTCCAGAAATATAACACAATATAGTGCAAGTTTAACACTCATTTTCATGTTAATTGCAAAAACGTGGTTTTTGTGTGTGAAATTCAGGCCCAAGGTTGCCCAACAGGCCTCCAAGCTGAGGTTGCAAATCTGGGTCTTATACTGCAACCCTCTGTATGCTTGATGAGACTTCCATTTATGGTAGGTTAATTTGATTTCTTCCCTGGTAGCAGTCACGAAATTAAAAGACGCCTGTTTCTTGGGAGAAAAGCAATGACAAACCTAGACAGCATCTTAAAAAGCAGAGACATCACCTTGCCAACAAAGGTCCAGTAGCGATGTATGGAAGTGAGAGCTGGACCATCAAGAAGGCTGATTGCCAAAGAATTGATGCTTTTGAATTATGGTGCTGGAGGAGACTCTTGAGAGTCCCATGGACTGCAAGAAGATCAAACCTCTCCATTCTTAAGGAAATCAGCCCTGAGTGCTCACTGGAAGGACAGACCCTGAAGCTGAGACTGCAGTACTTTGGCCAACTCTTGAGAAGAGAAGACTCCCTGGAAAAGACCCTGATGCTGGGAAAGATGGAGGGCACAAGGAGAAGGGGACGACAGAGGACGAGATGGTGGGACAGTGTTCTCGAAGCTACCAGCGTGAGTCTGACCAAACTGCGGGAGGCAGTGGAAGAGAGGAGTGCCTGGCGTGCTCTGGTCCAGGGGGTCACGAACAGTCGGACACGACTAAACAACTAAACAACAACAACAACAAAAGCTTGTCTAGTCCAGCTTTGTCTATAGCAATTGACAGTGGCTATCCTGGTTTTCAGGCAAGGGATGTATCCAGCCCTACCTGGAAATACTGAGGACTCAACCATGCAAAGCAGATCATTTACCAGCAAGCTACAAACCTTTGGATCCAACGCACAGCCTTGGCGTTGCTGCCCCAGTCCCTACCCCAAACACAACACCTAGGAATGGAAGCTTTCCTCCCTAAGCCTAACTGGGATTTCGAGGGAAGCAACACCAATTCATTAAATTGTGCTTCCATGTAAAAGTGCTCTACTGAGATATGGCTGTCAACGTTTCCACTGCTTAAAGACTGCCTGAACTGTAGAAACTTGGGAGGGAGTCAAGTTTATCTCCGTGCTCTGAAAAGCTGCTCCTGGCGTGTGTGGGTTCAGTTCTGCGGGCTAGGAAGGGACGATCACTCAACTCAACAAAATATTGCAACACACCCTAATTCTCCAGCAATTCCTCTTCCCAAAGGGAACTAGACTCAGGCTGGCATGGCCCCTGGAGCTCCTCACTGCTGGGAACACATCACATTGGTGTCAGAAGTGGGATGGAACCCACATGGAGAATGGGGGCAGTGACATTCCTAGGGCACATGGAGCAGATGTTCCAGCAGCAAATGGGAGCCTTGTAGTGTTGAAACAGATTATCTGGTTGTGGACCCCAGTCCTGTCGCACTCACAACCCCACACAGTTCTGTGCCCTTTCCCTAAATTAGTGAAACAGGCAGTTCGATGTATAAATGTTTGCAAGTTGTTTTAATTTACAGCTTTTCTAGGTGTAGAATGGACGATTCCTTGCATTGTTTGTTTGTTTGTTTGTCCGCTCAATATTTGTTGTCTTCCCTAAATAAAGAGAGCAGAGTGGCCCTAATAGGGCAAGGCAATGCTGCTTGCTTGGGAGAAAACAAAGAGGGATAGGATCCCGCACTTTACAATACAAATTTGTGTGCGCACTTGTGTTCTGCTTTCTTTTTGCATCCGGGTCACAAAGGGAGAATATGTGACTTAGCGTATTAAAACCATTTCCGCCACCCAAGGATTGGAATTGCCCAAAAAAGATGTCAGACTGTTTTTGTTTGCCACTACAGCGGCAAGACTTTTATTAGCCAAAAATTGGAAATCGCAAGAGATACCAACAATGGAAGATTGGCAGATGAAGATGATGGATTCCAGTCGACCTGACTGGAAGAATCTGCGACCAGAAAGAAGAGGAGACACAAGAGGACTGGAAGAATTTTAAAGAATATTTGGCTCAATATTCTAACATAAGATTAAGAGAAATTTCTTGGAAGTAAGAATTAGGCTTAGGGGTAGAATAAGAATATGTTGTTAATAAACATTAGGGATTAAAATTTTAATAAAGGAGAAGAAGTTAGTAAATGTAAGAATATAATATTATTAGAAATATCAATTTGGAGAACTGCTAAACAGGAGATACAATGAAATTCAGTTAGAGGGGATTCGAGGAAGTCAGTTATCGATGAAATGAAATTAGGATTTGGAAGTAAAAAATTCTTTTTTGTGTGTCTTTTCTATGTTGTTTTTGTGTATTGTAATGTTTTTCTTCCTTTTTCTTCCTTTTTTATGTGATAAATGTGAAAATCAATAAAAGTTTTTGAAAAAAACCAAAACATTTCCGCCACCCTTAAGGCAAAAATATTTTATTTTACTCCATCCTCTTAGAACAGAGTCTGGCTGCTTATGTGCTGGCGGGAATGATCTGATGTGCAAGAAGCTCGTCACTGAAACTTTTCCCACAGTGGATGCTCTGATGTCTAGTGAGGCTGGATTCGAAAGCAAAGCTTGAATCTTTCGTCCCCTGCATGGACCCTCCGGTGCCTGCTGAGACTTGACTGGTAGCTGAAGCTTTTCCCGCAGTCCGCACACTTGAAAGGTTCTTCCCCTGCATGGATCGTCTGATGAATAGCCAGATTCGATCTCCGCCTAAAACTTTTTCCACAATCGACACACTTGTGTGGCTTCTTCCTGTGGTGGAGCCTCTGGTGCCGTGCAAAGTTCTGGCTGTGGTCGAAGCTCTTCCCGCGCTCATGGGGCTTTCCCTCTGTGTGGATCCTCTGGTGCGCAATGAGGCTCGTGCTCCAGCGGAACGTCTTCCCGCAATCCGGGCACTTGTAGGGCTCCTCTCCCGTGTGGATTCTCTGATGTCGGAGAAGGTTTGACTTGCGGCTGAAGCCTTTTCCGCAAACAACGCAGGTGCTCTGCTTCTTCTCCGGCCGTGGTTTCTGATGGGCCAATAGCTCATAGAACGTTCCAAACTGGCTTAGGTGGCCAGCGACGGGTCTCTGGTTCCACATCTCCGTTTGATTCGCCCCCTCGAGGACGTCTTCTCGGTTCTCAGCGTCAGCTTCCTCCTCTCTGCTCTTAATTCCTCCCGACCACACCTCATGCGATTCCCAATCCTTCTCAGTCCCCCAAGCATCATCTGTTGGAATAAGAATAAAATGAGTATGTGCAGGTGTGCGTGTGCATATGTTCAGAGGCACAGAATTGTAGAGGGACCTGGAGGGGACCCAGGGTCATCTAGGGCAACCCCCTACGATGCAGGAGTCACAGCTAAAGAACCCCTGGTCTCTCCTGGCAGCAGCCATTCCAACCATCTACAGTGGTACCTCTGGTTGCGAACAGGATCCGTTCCGGATCCTGAAAGGAATGCAACCCGCGTCTGTGCGGGTTGCAATTCGCCGCTTCTGCGCATGCGCGCAACGTCATTTTGCGCATCTGCACATGTGGTGAAGCCCAGAAGTAACCCTTTCCGGTACTTCCGGGTTGCGGCAGGATGCAACCTGAAAAGACTCAACCTGAAGCAAACATAACATGAGGTATGACTGTACAGCAGAAGTCCTAGTAAAGGAAGAACAGATACTAAAACTTATGGAATATGCAAAAATATACGCAACTTAGTGGGAGAATTAAAAAATCAAGCTGACAAACTTTATAAAAGAATGGAAATGGTTTATTGAATATTTACAGATAAATTGTGAAAAGATAAAACCATTAGCAGGATTATTGTAATAACCTGCAGTTTCTTAAGGGTATATAGTTACAGTAGATAATTAAAGGAGCAAGTTAAATGAATTTTGATATGCAGAAGACATTTTAAAAAAATATTAAGGAACTGCAGAAAGAGGGGGAAGGAAGTCCAAATTTTAAATGTTAAATTGATTGTAAAACTAATGAAATGTATATATTTGAAAACTATAGATAAAAAAACTAAAAAAAAAAGAAACGAAGAGAAGAGAAAGGAATCCCATTGGGTCAGCTGAGACACCAGCACCTTATGGCCCCTTCCAGCTGGTCTTAAAAACAGCTTTGTAACTAAGTTGTGGGTGCGGGTGGCGCTGTGGGTTAAACCACAGAGCCTAGGACTTGCCAATCAGAAGGTCAGCAGTTCGAATCCCCGCGATGGGGTGAGCTCCCATTGCTCGGTCCCTGCTCCTGTCAACCTAGCAGTTTGAAAGCACCTCAAAGTGCAAGTAGATAAATAGGTACCGCTCCAGCGGGAACGGCGTTTCCGTGCGCTGCTCTGATTCGCCAGAAGCGGCTTAGTCATGCTGGCCATATGACCCGGAAGCTGTACGCTGGCTCCCTCGGCCAATAAAGCGAGATGAGCGCCGCAACCCCAGAGTCGGCCACGACTGGACCTAATGGTCAGGGCTCCCTTTACCTTTACCTTTTAACTAAGTTGTGTGTTGTCTTCTTCCCTCCTAAACCCTCTTCCTTTTGTGCCATGTCTTTCAGACTGTAAGCCTGAGGGCAGGGGCTGCAATGTTAATTATCTTTGTAATACACTCTGGCAACCTTTGTAATTATGCAGGAGTGCTTGGCTGCCTGTCGTTCTTCCCCCCATAGATTTGTAGAATCTTAAGAGTTGGAAGGGACCCTGGGGGTCATTTAGTCCAACCCCCTGCAATGCAGGAATCTCAACTAGGAATCTCAATCTCCTCCTCCCTCCCAATCCCTCTTCCTTTTGTGCACTGTCTTTCAGATTCTCCCATTACAGATCTCTGTTAGCCACTCTGGGGACCCTTTTCAGCTGAAGAGAAAGGTAAATATCCTTCAGGTAAAGGAAATAAATATTTGAAATACCACACTACAGATGCTGACCCAGAGAAATGGCATAATCTCCGCTCTCCTGTATGATCTCCCCACGGAGGAGCTCCTGTCTAGACTCAGATGACGCCTGTTCCTCTTCATCATCAGGAAATTTCAGGACTTGGGACAGGCCCGACACCTGAAATAGTAGGCAGCGTTTTCAGTTTGTTTTGCAAAGGTCTCTGCCAGCTAAGAGAACACAGTCTGTGCTTCTTCACCGAATTTAAAAAACTTATTTTGCAACCTGAAACATACTCAGAGTTGAGTGTGGATTTCATGCTCTTTATTCAGCTCATAGTAGTGAGGAATGGAAGTTTCCCCAAACTGTCTGCTTTATATACATTATTTACACAATGGGCCCCAGGTGAGCACGCCCTCCCTCACCTGTTCTTCCTCCGCTTCTCTTTGCCCCAGAAGGAGCTCCTCGGCCAGGGCCACCGCCTGGGAACAGGTCTCTGGGCCTCCTTCCTGGACCCAGCTCCGCATCTCCGGTGGCAGGACAGCCAGGAACTGCTCCAGGATGACCAGCTCCAGGATCTGCTCCTTGGAGTGCCTCTCCGGCTTCAGCCACCGGTGGCACAGGTACCAGAGGCGGCTGCAGACCTCATGGGGGCCCTCGGCCTCCTGGTAGCGGAACTGGCGGAAGCTCTGGCGCTGGGCCTCTGCACTGAGGGCAGTTGCAGAGCCAACCCCCTGATCTGCCACAATCTGCCGGCCAATGGACCGATGGGGAAGAAAGATTTTGCCGCCACCCCACAGCACAGTCTGTGGGTCTCCCCGGTCCGACCCGGGGAACCGCGAGGCCTTCAGGAACGCCTGCCACTGGGCTTCCCAGTGCCGAGACAACACCCCCTCGGTCGGTTCCTGCTTCATCTGTTCCACGGTCCACCTCAGAAACTGCCCCATGGCGCCCGCTTGGCTTTCTTCCTCGAGACGACGGGCGTGTGGTTCCGCGCTCTCAGGGGTCAAGCACATCTGAAGCCACTGCTCTAACGCAGCTGGGAACCGAAGGCAGGAGGCTGAGGGTTCCCCGACTCCTGCTAGAGCCATTTCCGCTTGCAGGGAGGATTCGAACGCAGCTCTTTCCCTCACTAGTGTGCGGTGGGGCAGAGGGCAGATGAGAACGATGGGCCTGCCCTTGGCCTTCCAACCAGAGCTATTTTTCTAGAAAAAGAGGGGCCGGAGCTCACCGTGAACTTGGAAAAGGGTCACCCACATTCCAAGGCATGACTCTTGATCTCAGGGTCATGGGTTCGAGTTGGGTTGGACTAGATGACCCTCAGGGTCCATTCCAACTCTACAATTCTATGAATTCTATGCAGTGGGGGGACGGGGACTCCTTTCTGATACAATTCAGAAAGAGGGGGTGCCTGCTACTCTCAGGAACTTTGGAAGCTGCCTTATACCGAGTCGGGCTACTGGCTTATTACTGTCAACTCTGACTGGCAGCAGCTGTCCAGGGTTTCAGGCAGGGAGTCTGTCTCTCCCAGCCCTGGCGACTGAACCTGGGAATTTTCTGCATGCCAAACAGCACATGCTCTACCCACTAGGCAGCACTTTCTGAACACGCACCTCATTCATTGCACCCCATGCACCAACCTCCTGGCAATGCAAAAAATAAACCTCAGCCAGACAGCATTTTAGCTGCAAAGCAGGCCAGGAAATGCATGGAAGGCTGTCCTCTATCCCGCCCCACTCCTCCCCTCGCTTGCCTCGCTACGAATTGAGCCGCGACTGTTGATTTAACCATTAACCGGCCGTCTACCTCTATACTGCCAGCACGGACTGGCAGCAGCTCCCTAGTTTTGCAGCCCTAACTAGAGATGCCGGGGATGCATGCAAAGCAGACGCTCTGCCACTGATCTATGCCCCTTGCTGCTCTCCTGCAGCAATAAAAACAATTGCAAAAACAGCTCGCTGCTTGGGAGGCTGCTGGTCCTAATGCAAATTGTTCTGTTAGCTTCTGGGTCCGGTCTTTGCTACTTCAAAGGGTTAAATCCACCGAGCTCCGTTTCTTAGAGCGGCCCAGGAAATTTGGATGGGGGAAGTAAACAATGAGGACAACTTCCTGGGTCTAAGCCCCGCCCTCCTCCTGGCATTAGACTCCTGCAGAAGACAGACAGGTGGGTGATTTAAGCCACAAGCTGAAAGCTAGGATCATTCATAGTGGCGTGGTGGAAGGGAATTAATTCATGCAGTGCAATGCAAAATAGGGAGGGGAAACCATTTAAAAATAGTAGCCGGGCTCAGATTCATTCTATCAGAGCCAACCTTTCTCTAGATCCTTTGGAAAAATGAAATGTGAGGGTGCACATTTTTTTTCTGTGTCTCGACAGGGGCTGCAGGCAGATGACCTGGGATACTCAAAATGCCACTTGCTCAAAAATCCCAGAGTGATCTGAGAGAGATTTCAATACTGCACTTGAAAAATTAGCGCAAATTAAAACCTTTTATAAAAAGAAAGTCCCAGAGCAGCCACAGATCTAAAAATGTCAGTAATCTCTACTGCGTAGGAGGCAAATAATAATAAATTATTATAATAATTTATTATTTATACCCTGCCCATCTGGCTGAGTTTCCCCAGCCACTCTGGGCAGCTTCCAATCGAGTGTTAAAAACAATACAGCATTAAATATTAAAAACATCCCCAAACAGGGCTGCCTTCAGATGTCTTTTAAAGAGAAGATAGCTGCTTATTTCCTTCCATCTGAAGGGAGGGCATTCTACAGGGTGGGCGCCACCACCAAGAAGGCCCTCTGCCTCGTTCCCTGTTACCTCACTTCTCTCAGGGAGGGAACCGCCAGAAGGCCCTTGGCGCTGGACCTCAGTGTCCGGGCTGTACAATGGGGGTGGAGACCCTCCTTCAGGTATACAGGACCTAGGCCGTTTAGGGCTTTAAAGATCAGCACCAACACTTTGAATTGTGCTCAGAAACGTACTGGGAGCCAATGCAGATCTCTCAGGACTGGTGTTATGTGGTCCTGGCAGCCACTCCCAGTCAGCAGTCTAGCTGCCGCATTCTGGATTAGTTGTAGTTTCCGAGTCACCTTCAAAGGTAGCCCCACGTAGAGTGCATTGCAGTAGTCCAAGCGAGAGATAACCAGAGCGTGCACCACTCTGGCAAGACAGTCCGCGGGCAGGTAGGGTCTCAGCCTGCGTACCAGGTGGAGCTGGTAAACAACCACCCTGGACACAGAATTGACCTGCACCTCCATGGACAGCTGTGAGTCCAAAATGACTCCCAAACAATTCATCAGGAAACTTCTTACTGATCTGTAACCTATTTTATTTCTCTCCGACTTGAGCAGGGGAAATGGCCATGGAGGAACGGAGAACGAGGCTCATCTGCCCAAGTTTCAAGGTCCCGGGAATCAAAATGGAGAAGCTGGACTCGGCAGGCCCTGGCCAACGAGAGGGAGCAGGAGGAATCCCTCATGCCATTGAGGCCAAGAGTCTGAAGGAGTTCCTTTGGTGGGCTGCTCCTCGGCAGATGAAGCGGGAGCCAGTTTGCTGGGATGCCCAATGGCAGGACTTCCTGAAGGCTGTGCAGTTCCCTCGCTGTGGACAGATGGATCCACAGCTGGGGGGATCCACCCTGCAGGTGGACAACGGCAGGGCGTTGGTGGGCACTGCTGGGCATGGCCCGTGGCTTCTAGAGGAGACAGGGAGGTGGCTCTTGCCAAGGCCTGGCGGAAAAGCCCATCCGGCCTGCGTTCAAATGGCATCCAGTGGCCAACGGGACGAGGGGGATTTTGCCAGGACAGAGGCCAATCGCCAGCGGTTCAGGCACTTCCTCTATGAGGAGGCCGCGGGGCCTCAGGAGGCATGCGGGCGACTCTGGCAGCTGTGCCGTCTGTGGCTGGAGCCAGAGACACGGTCCAAGGAGCAGGTCCTGGAGCTGGTGGTCCTGGAGCAGTTTCTCAGCATCCTCCCCTTTGAGATGCAGGGCTGGGTTCGCGGAGAGGAACCAGTGACCAGCTCCCAAGCAGCAGGCCTGGCGGAGGATTTCTTGAGGAGGCAGCTCAACGCTGAGAGGCTGGAGCGACAGGTGAGCAGCCAGAGGATAAGCTTAATGTCCTGTTTCTTCTTTCTTTCTCTCTCTCTCTCTTTTTTAAATTTTTTAAAAATTTTATTAGATGTTACCAAAAAAAGGAAAAGAAAAAAAGGAAATAGAAACAATACATAGGTAAAGGTAAAGGGACCCCTGACCATTAGGTCCAGTCGTAGCCGACTCTGGGGTTAGGACGCTCATCTCACTTTATTGGCTGAAGGAGCCGGCGTACAGCTTCCAGGTCATGTGGCCAGCATGACTAAGCCGCTTCTGGCAAACCAGAGCAGCGCACAGAAATGCCGTTTACCTTCCCGCCTGAGTGGTACCTATTTATCTACTTGCACTTTTGATGTGCTTTCGAACTGCTAGGTTGGCAGGAGCTGGGACTGAGCAACGGGAGCTCACCCCGTCGTGGGGATTTGAACCGCCGACCTTCCCATCGGCAAGTCCTAGGCTCTGTGGTTTAACACACAGCGCCACCCGCGTTCCTCTAAATTTTATTAGATGTTACCAAAAAAATGGGGAAAAAAGAAATAGAAACAATACATAACCATACATAAAAACATTCATAATTTTCCAGAATGCAGACTAGAAAAGAAGAACGACGAAAAATAAAAGAAAGAAAAGAAAAAAAGAATGAAGAGAATACTTTTCATAATAATTCCAAATTCATACTTCAAACATTACAATATATAAATCCTAGTTAAAATATTATAAAAGACTTCCAACGCATTCACCACACGTCTCTTGGTTATCTAATTCACCTTTACATCTGTTTCTTCTTTCTTCAGTATGTTGTCTCTAACCGTTTGACAATTGTGAACAATAATCAGCAAAACTGTTCCAGAAAAGAAGTTCGGTAATATTCTGCCAGAAAATATCGCTTAGCGTAAAATGACAGTATTTCTTCTTTTAAAACCCCCTCAAAACTTACTTGAATTTGATTTGCAGGAGGGATTGCAGAGTCGCACAGTCATTGCGGCTAGTGGCCACTGATAGCTTTCTCCTCCATGAATCTGTCTAATCCTTTTTAAAGCCATCCAAGTTGGTGACTATTAATGTCTCCTGTGAGACTGAGTTCCGTAGTTTAAAGCAAATTGCTTTGCAAATAAGCACCGCGAAGATTGCACAGCCTGCCTTGCTGTTTACCCCCAACACCCATGGGAAAGAATGTATGCTCTAGTTATCTCCCACTTGGACTACTGCAATGCACTCTACACCTTTGAAGGTGACCCAGAAACGACAACTAATCCAGAATGCGACTGCCAGACTGGTGTCAGGGACTGGCCGACGAGACCATATAACACCAGTCCTAAAAGATCTACATTGGCTCCCAGTATGTTTCTGAGCACAATTCAAAGTGTTGGTGCTGACCTTTAAAGCCCTAAACAGCCTTGATCCATGCAGAGGGCCTTCTCTGTGTTTTAAGTATGTTTTAATGCAGGGTTGAAATTTTTTCTTGATTTTTTCTGCTTTATCTTTTGTAAGCAGCACATAGATTTTATGAACTAAGTAAGCCAAAGAGACCCTCTCTGCTCTTTCAGGAACCGGAGCCCTACAAGGAAGTCGTGGTGGACTTCCCCGAGAAAGAGGAGGTCCCGCCGTGCCTTGAGCAAAAAGGACGCCTCTTCGGGGAAGCCACGCAGGAGTGTACCGAGGACAACATGCAACAAGGTCAGGCACTATTATTATTAATAATTTTATTTGTACCCAGCCCATCTGGCTGCCTTGCCCCAGCCTATCTGGGTGGCTTCCACCATATACGGAAACATAATTAAACATCAAACATTAAAAACTTCCCTACAGATGTCTTCCAATCTCCTTGACATCTAAGGGAGGGTTTTCCACAGGATGGGTGCCACTACCGAGAAGGCCCTCTGCCTGGTTCCCTGTAACCTCACTTCTTGCAGGGAGGGAACTGCCGGAAGGTCCTCAGAGTTGGACCTCAGTGTCCGGGCTGAACGATGGGGGTGGAGACGCTGCTTCAGGTATACTGGGCTGAGGCCGTTTAGGGACTTAAAGGTCAACACCAATGGTTCAAATTGTTATCACATGGTGCTGACAACCCCAAATTTGGGGGTTCAATACCTATATGGGCCACCTGTGCGGTTGGAGGTGCCCCGCTCTGCTTTAAACAGTAGCACAGAGTCTAACAGCACCTCTATAATATTGTTATCTATTTGTAACCATATGGACCTGGCATTTAGTGGCAAATTGAGCTTGTCCAAAACAGGGAGAGCACCACCTTCCAGTCTAGCCTAACCAAACACCTCTGCCTAACACAGGAACATAGGAAGCTTCCTTATACTGAGTCAAATCATTGGTCCACCAAGCTTAGTACTGTATACACTGACTGGCAGCAGCTGGGAGTGGGATTCCAGTAGGGGACCTTCCCAGCCCTACCTGGAGATGCTGAGTATTGAATCTGGGACCTTATTCCTCTGAGCTATGGTCCTACAGACTGTAAATGCCCCTGAAGGACCAGGTGCACAGCCTGGGAGTCATTTTGGACTCACAGCTGTCCATGGAGGCGCAGGTCAAGTCTGTGTTCAGGGCAGCTATCTACCAGCTCCATTTGTTACGCAGGCTGAGACTATACCTGTGTGCACACTGTCTCACCAGAGTGGTGCATGCTCTGGTTATCTCCTGCTTGGACTACTGCAATGCGCTCTACGTGGGGCTACCTTTGAAGGTGACCCGGAAAATGCAACTAATCCAGAATGCAGCAGCTAGACTGGTGACTGGGAGCGGCCGCCAAGATCATAGAACACCGGTCCTGAAAGACCTGCATTGGCTCCCAGTACGTTTCCAAGTGCAATTCAAAGTGTTGGTGCTCCTTTAAACACCTTCCAGTCCTTGTCTATCTTCTCTATTGGGATCCTTCCGATTTCTCCCATTGTTTTGGATATATTGTAATATTCCAATAATTTGTTGTTTTAAGGATATTTGCAAAATCATACTGAAAAATCAGAACTCTTATTAGAAAAAATAAGTTCCATCATAAATACTGAAATACTAAATAAGATGGATAACATTGTGTACCAGAAAAAGAAGCAGAAAGTTGGCCTTAAAATGTGTGAAAGAAAGTAATAGAAGTGGAAAGAAACTGCAATTGAGTAGACTGGAAGTCGAACACAAGGGTGGGGTGAGGGGTGAGGGATAGTGGTGGGAAAAGGAAGTATGTGTGGGATTGAGTGTGGGTATGTATGAATATTTTTAAGGACTATATGAAATGTAAGTTTGTATATTCGTAATGTGTATGTACAGTGGTACCTTGGGTTACATACGCTTCAGGTTACAGACTCTGCTAACCCAGAAATAGTACTTTGGGTTAAGAACTTTGCTTCAGAATGAGAACAGACATCGTGCTCTGGGGGAATGCAGCAGCGGGAGGAGTGGGAGGCCCCATTAGCTAAAGTGGTGCTTCAGGTTAAGAACAGTTTCAGGTTAAGAACGGACCTCCAGAACGAATTAAGTACTTAACCCGAGGTACCACTGTATTAATGTTGAATTATTTTAATAAAATAATACAATAAAAAAACCAAAGTGTTGGTGCTGACCTTTAATTTATTATTATTATTATTATTATTATTATTATTATTATTATCATCATCATCATTGTCGTTGTCGTCACTAGGCTGAGTTTCAGTTTGTCTACTCCTGTCTAGTCTGTTACTCATTTCACCCTTTAAAAAATACATTGCAGGCAATGGCCCCAAAGACAAGCCAGAGAAGAATTGTGAAGAAAAGCCCAGGCAACCACAACCGGCTGAGAGCTCTTTGTGGGAAGCCGAAATCAACGCTGTTCAGATCAAGAGCCACGCGGGGGAATTCCTCGAAAGCAGAGGGAGAACCCGCGCAGGAGAGAAGCCGTACAAGTGCCCGGAGTGTGGGAAAAGCTTTCTATACGGGTCGGATCTCATCAAGCATGAGAGGACGCACACCGGGGAGAAGCCGTTCGCCTGCACAGACTGCGGGAAACGCTTCAATCAGAGCTCGCACCTCATCTCCCACGAAAGAGTCCACACGGGAGAGAAGCCCTACAAGTGTCTAGCATGCGGGAAGAGCTTTGGTTGGCGGTCAGACCTTGTAAGACATCAGAGAATCCACACAGGGGAGAAGCCCTACATTTGCCCCAATTGTGGGAGGAGCTTTAGCGCCAGCTCAGACCTTACTAGGCATCAGAAAACCCACACAGGAGACAAATCCTACAAATGTGTGGCCTGCGGGAGAACGTTTAGCGGGCGATTGCAGGTTGCTAGTCACCAGAGACTCTGCACCGGGGGGAATTGCTGAAACCAGGAAAAAGCCCATAGAAAAGGGCATTCTTGCGACTAGACAGTGAGCAGTCTTTTTGCGTGACAAGTGGGGTATATTTCTTCAAGGAGGAGTCCTCAGTAATCTGTGGTTTGCTCTGTTTCCTAGCAAAATTTTGTACGTTGAATCAAGATTTCTGGTGTGCTTAATAAAGATGACTTAAAAAAAAAAGAGCTTTATTTGCTGAAGTTTTCAACAGAACGATAACTTTACACTGAAATCTTGGAACCTATTAAAAGGACCTGTCTTTTAGAAGAGGGCAGGGACTTGAAACATCACCCACACAATGCTTTGTAATGTGTAAATTAAAGCTCAGTTGCTGCCATTTGTAGACTTATTTGTAGACACTGGTCCTGAAAGGCCTACATTGGCTCCCAACATGTTTTCAAGCACAATTCCAAGGGTTGGTGCTGACCTTGAAAGCCCTCAATGGCCTCGGCCCAGTATACCTGAAGGAGCGTCTCCACCCCCATCATTCGGCCTGGACATGAGTCTGACCAAACTGGAGGAGGCAGTGGAAGACAGGAGTGCTTGGTGTGCCTCTGGTCCATGGGGTCACAAAGAGTAGGACATGACTAAACGACTAAACAACAACAAATAAATTCATAATAATAGTAATACAGTGGTACCTCGGGTTAAGTACTTAATTCATTCCGGAGGTCCATTCTTAACCTGAAAATGTTCTTAACCTGAAGCACCACTTTAGCTAATGGGGCCTCCCGCTGCCGCCGCCGCATGATTTCTGTTCTCATCCTGAAGCAAAGTTCTTAACCTGAGGTAATATTTCTGGGTTAGCAGAGTCTGTAACCTGAAGTGTATGTAACCTGAAGCGTATGTAACCCAAGGTACCACTGTAATGATAATAAATAAATATGCAAATAAACAAACGAACAAAAATAAAAACAATTTCCAGAGGGGTGTCATGTTCTCTCTCGCAGCAAATTCAGAATATTGTGGCATCTATTTCCTCCTGGCACAAGCTCTCAGTCCCACTATCCTCACTTGTTTCCCCCAAAAAAGCTCATGCTATAATATAATGTTCAGTTCCACATGACTCTAGAAACAAATACATAAGGAAGATTGAAAAAGGAAACAGAAACAACCAGGAGGAGAGGAAAAAAGGCGATTTGCTGCTTTACAGACAGAGATGGGGGGGGGGGAAGCTGGCCACTTGCAATCAGATTCCCCAAAATCCCACCCTAAAAAAGCCCAGCTGGTACAAGACTCTGCAGATTCTATGGTCTCTGCAGAGTCCTAGAGTGGCCCAAAACCATAAAGGTCATAGAGTTGGGGAGTAAGGGTTGCTCACGTTTCCGGTTTCCGGCCGGGTCAGAGCGTTGAGATCCGTTTCCGGGAGCGATATTGCCAGTTGCAGAGCGCGCGGGAAGAGCGGTTGAGACCAGGTAGGTGAGTTGCAGAGAGGATAGTTCGGTAATAATAATATTAATTAATAAATAAGAATTCCTGGCAATAATGAGAATAAGAGAGAGGTGAGCAGGTATCTGATCCTGTGTGCCAGCAAAGCCCCACCGAATTCAACGGGGCTGGCTCCCTAGAGAGGCTGCTTAGGATTGCTGCCACGTGTTTACCCAGAAGTAAGGCCCCATGGGATTCAATGGGGATCCTCCCCAAGTAAGCGCCTGCAGGGTTGCAAGTTGTAATCCTGTACCGGCTTCTCTGGGAATAAGCCCCCATTGAACTTCGTGGGGCTCGCCTCTGAGCGGACATGTAGAGAATTGGGCTCGAAATTTAGAAATTATGCGGGGTTTGTGGGGATGTTTACCCCGCGCCATATCGACTGGGGAGATCGCCTCCGTTCCTAAACTGATCCTAAAAGGATTCCCCTCTTTGGTTTCCTAAATCGATTGGGGCTAGATTTGGGGTGTCGCGTTTTACATTTCCCAAAGGAGCTGGGAAGCGTCCCACGTTGATGTTAGCTTGTATCCTGGAATGTAGATTTTTTAAGTCTCTTCTCTCTGACTTTTAACTTATTTTAAACTGATTTTTCCCGTTCTGTTTTAATTGTTGTAACCTGTCCTGTGACCTTGGTGTGGAGGGCAGGTAATAATAAATCATAGTAAGTCCTACTCAGGGTGGGCCCATTAAGTTAGTCATGTTTATTAACTTGCCTATCTGGAAGGTGTTCAGTTGGTGGGGGGCTGCTCTAAAAGCACACACCCACCACCCAAAAAAAGATTCCTTAGCAGATTCCTGTATCTACAATTCAGTGTTTACAGTTTTTATTTTTATTAATTGAATTAATCTGGTTGAGTTCAGTGGGGCTATGTGTTTAGAATTTCCAGTCCCCGTGAAAGCAAACATTTAATCTCCGCTAAAATTTTGTTACTCGCCTATGATACTCAAACACAAAAATATTTAAACAATGTATTATTATTATTTTCTTTTTTATATAAGAATATGTCATTGATAAAAATGTAAAATTCAATAAAAATTATTTTTAAAAGACAACAAAGTTTAGTGGCGACTAGTTGAAACTTTAGTTTTACCCGAATAGCGAGTTCTAACTGCCATGCTGAGTTGTGGATCTGCTGTTTACAAATAAATACCGTGCCCCCTCTGGATACGAACTTAATTCGCCCTGGGGGTCCGTACTTACCCTGAAAAGTCCGTATCCAGAGGTGCTGCTTCTGCTCACCTGTGCAGCGCAATAGAGTGCTTCTGCGCATGCACAAAGTGCGCAGAGTGTTTTTGCGGATGCATGCGCAGCAAAACCCGGAAGTTTTTTGCTGCGTTCGCAACCCAAAATTACGTTACGGAGGTACCACTGTACATCTTTTGGAAAAAAATGTTTAAAAAACCCAAAAAAATCTCAAGTGACAACCACTGTAACCTTCGTTTGAGGACCCATTTGGCACCTAGCTTATATATCTGAGTTTCTGACACTGGTGTTGCCTTCCCTGTGGCATCTGAAATGCCACTTTGGGATTCAAGACGGTGGATGCATCTCATTGGTGCTGCTGTGTTTATTTTCTTAGATCCAACGATGGTTGAACAAGAGGGTGTGGATAGCAAGCCGATGATAGATGATGGAGGAGGAAGTCAGTCTTTTGAAGCAATGTATTCCCTTGGAAGCTCGGGAGATTGGCTTAATGTGAAGGAGGAACCTCAAGAGAATTCAACCCAGCTATGGGAAACACAGTGGCAACAGTACTTGAATACAGTGGAGCTTCCTCCCTCAGGAGCCCCGCAGGAACCCACCCCTTGGGACGATGCTCCAACCTTCCTGGCCTCCTTTGAGCAAGTGGCTGAAGCCTACCGGTGGCCCAAGGAAGAGTGGGCGGCCCGACTCCTGCCTGCACTGGGTGGCGAAGCCGAGCAGGCCTTTAAAAGCCTGGAGGGCCGAGACAGAGAGGATTATGGGAAGGTAAAGGCCGCCATTTTGCAAGGAGACACCATGAGCAGGGAGAAGCACCGCCAGCACTTCCGATGTTTCAGCTACCAGGAGGCCGAAGGGCCCAGAGGGGCCTACGCCCGGCTGCAGGAGCTTTGCTACCGGTGGCTGAAAGTCGAGAGGCACTCCAAGGAGGAGATTCTGGAGCTGCTGATCCTGGAGCAGTTCCTGGCTGTCCTGCCGCCAGAGATGCAGAGCTGGATGAAGGAGCACTGCCTCGAGAGCAGCACCCATGCCGTGTCGCTGGCCGAGGATTTCCTGATCAGGCACCTGGTGCCCGAGAGAAGAGAAGAGCAGGTAAGAGAGAGCTGAATCCAGGATGAAATCGGTCTCTGCCTTTTTCACAGGCCTTAACTCACAAGTAGACAATTTCCATAGAACTTAGAAGTAACTCGGGTCTCAAATATTTGAAAGGCCACCACTTTTCCTACAGACCTTCCCGGGTGTTAAGATAAGGAGAGAAGGCCCTTTTGGTCGCTCCACCACCCTCAGAAGTTGGGGTGGTGGTGGTCTGGGAATGTACAGCACTTTTGCTGTACAGCTTTTGTTGTACAATCGCACCTTGGTTTTCGAACAGCTCAGTTCTCAAACGTTTTGGCTCCCAAACACTGCAAACCTGGAAGTGAGTGTTGCGGTTTGCGAACTACAGTGGTACCTCTGGTTGCGAACGGGATCTGTTCCGGAGGCCCGTTCGCAATCAGAAAGGAACACAACCCGCGTCTGTGCAGGTTGCAATTCGCCGCTTCTGCGCGTGCGCGTGACGTCATTTTGCATGTCTGCGCATGCACAAGTGGCGAAACCAGGAAGTAACCCTTCTGATACTTCCGAGTCACCCCAGGACTCAACCTGAAGCAAACGTAACATGAGGCATGACTGTATTTGTGGAAGCTTCCTGAAGCCCATTGGAAGCTGCGCCTTGGTTTCCAAATGTTTTGGAAGTTGAATGGACTTCTGGAACGGATTTCATTTGAGAACCAAGGTGCGACTGTATCCTGAAGCTGCACCTTGGTTTTGGGACCTGTCTTTGGAATGATCTCACCTGGTGCTGGTTCAGTCCGCTTAAAAAAAGTCAGAGAGCCAGTGTGGTTAACGTGGGACTGAGAAGACCTGAGTTCAAATTCCTGTTTAGCTCAGTTGCCGTCTCTCTTGCAGCCTGTGCTACTTCACAGGGTTGTGACAGGGAGAACATTGGATTAGTGCATTGTGGTGAGGGTGGACCTCCCCGATGTATTTTTGATTAGGGAACAAAGCTAAAATTTAAAGGTAACTTAAATAAATTTGCTAAAGTGAACCCACAGTGCAGCAGATTTTTCTCTGGCAAATCCACATCATGGAGATGACTTTTTAAAAATCTCATACATTTTTACCCCAATTTCCACAAAAGTTTATATCCTGTGGCCTGCACTTCCTCCCAGAGGAGCTCAGTGTAACAAACACAGCAGTGTTAAAGCAGTAAGATTAAAATACCTGTTTAAAACACCTAAAAACAGCGACACACACAAATGTAAAGCTGGTGTACAACAACAACAACAAAAGATGGAACCAAAGCACATGTCAGCCTGCCAAAACAGAAAAGTCATGTAGATTTTCCAGAAAACCTCTGGATTCCCCGGGAAAAAATCCTAAATTGGTGATTTAGCAGGTTTATTTAAGCGACTTTTACATTTCAGTTTCCTCCACTGAAAATGAACCATGTTACATTTCTATACTGTGCAAATATCTCTAATAGGTGCTAAATGATCGAGGGGAATGGTTCTGTTAAGACACGACCCCCCGCCTGATGGGTTTTGCATTATTCTTATAGATGGCTGCGCTCCCAGAGGAAGGATCTGTGAATCTTCAGGAGACAGAGAGTGAATCATGGGAGGATGACACTGACATTGGTAAGAATTCCTTCAACCAGAGTTTATTTCTTCAGGCGTTTGGGCTTTCCCCCACAAGGCTGTGGGTACTTTCCTCTTTGTATGTGGCTGTTTTGGCCGCAGCGGAATGACATGCTCAGCCTGATCCTTAGAAATAGAAGGAAATGGTTACAGAGGTTAGCAGGCACAACTTGGATAATGCTATCCACCAGCCAACAAAATCAAACTAAGTTGGGTAAGAATCTTTTTTAAAAAAATCTGAAACACTTCTAAATATCTTAAGTAGATGAAATACAGTTTTGATCCAGTGTAAAAATACATTCAAAACAGATAAAATTGCAAAGAGTGGTGCATAAAAATCAATGATTTAAAAAATAATTTTAAAATTTAAATCTGATTTTTAAAATAAAATGCTTTTGGAGGAAACATCTTTCTAAAGATAGTTTTCTATTTAAGTTACATTATAGTGCAAAGGCTATTCATCAGGAAATGATTTGTTTTAAATGTTTCATGTGTACTAAAACTCAGTCTTAAGGTTTTGTTTTTAAAAAAATGTTTAACCACATCAGTTAACAAACATGGAGACATATGCTATAATGTTATTGCTTTAGTTAAATAAATTGTTTAAATTGTTATTAAGGAAATGATTGTTTTTCTCCTTCCAATAAAGCACAGCAGAAAAGTTGTCCAAATATAAACAGTTAACTTATTAAACCTCACAATAATTTCATAATTATCTGTCTATGTATTTCTAATAGTATAACCAAATCTGCAATTTTTGATATAACTGTAAAAACTACTCTGAAAATTTATTATTCCAAAAATGAAACCTTCACCTGGTTGTAAATATTAAGTTTATACCAGCAAGAATGAGTCTTTCTGTAAAAAAAGGAAGGAAAAAAAGATTTAAATTAAGTCTTACTGACTAATGATTTAAATCAAATCCACCCTGTTGCAAAGAAAGTACAATAACAATCTGACCTTTCTATTCAGGTCAGAGCTTGAAGAAAATCCTTATAGAATCAAAACGTAACCGTGAAATTTGTCACAAGGCCAATAGTCAAAATACAGTGGTACCTCTGGTTGCGAGTGGGATCTGTTCTGGAGGCCTGTTCGCAACATGAGCAGAACGCAACGTGCGTCTGCGCGGGTCGCGATTTGTCGCTTCTGCGCATGCGCGTGACGTCATTTTGAGCGTCTGTGCATGCGCGAGTGGCAAAACCCAGAAGTAACCCTTTCCGGTACTTCCAGGTCGCCACAGAACGCAGCCTGAAAAGATTTAACCTGAAGCAAACGTAACAAGAGGTATGACTGTAGATAAAACTACAAAGATGAGAGTTAGTAATTATTACTGTTACCTACATTGGCTCCCAGTACGTTTCCGAGCACAATTCAAAGTGTTGGTGCTGACCTTTAAAGCCCTAAATGGCCTCGGTCCAGTATACCTGAAGGAGCGTCTCCACCCCCATCATTCTGCCCGGACGCTGAGGTCCAGCACTGAGGGCCTTCTGGCGGTTCCCTCACTGTGAGAAGCCAAGTTACAGGGAACCAGGCAGAGGGCCTTCTCGGTAGTAGCACCCGCCCTGTGGAACGCCCTCCCACCAGATGTCAAAGAGAACAACAACTACCAGACTTTTAGAAGACATCTGAAGGCAGCCCTGATAGGGAAGCTTTTAATGTTTGATGTATTGCAGTGTTTTAATATATTTTTTTGGAAGCCGCCCAGAGTGGCTGGGGAAGCCCAGCCAGATGGGCGGGGTATAAATAATTTATTATTATTATTGTTGTTGTTGTTGTTGTTGTTGTTGTTGTTTCTGGCAAGACTTAGGTAGACAGAAAACGTGCCCTTCATCATTCTCTTGGCCAATGTAAATGCTTAACAGGAGAACTCTTTGTCATTTCAACAGATCTTGGGACAGTGCAGGAAGGTGGAAGCGAGAATTATCTGCCTGAAGAGAATGGGCAAGAGAACCATCCATCTGAGATGGGGCCATGGGGTGTGTCGGCAGAGAGAGCCAAGGACAACAGTCCCCAGTATTGGAAGGAGGGAGACATCTTGGAGAATAGTCACAGAGAGGAACGGCAGCAGGTGATCTACCTGAGGAAAGATGGGCAAAGATCTGTTCTTTGTGAGAAGGTTGACAGGGAAGCAAGTATAACTGTGATCTACCAGGGAGCCATCAATGGCAAGAGAAGTGGGAAGGCCTCGCGCACTCGGGGGAAACTGCACAAATGTTCCCACTGTGAGAAAACCTTTAGTTGCCCAACACACCTAAGAAAACACCTGATACTGCATTCAGCTGAGAAGCCCCTTAAAAATATTGGAAGACACCACACTGGAGAGGAACCCTATAAATGCACAGATTGTGGGGAGTGTTTCTCACAGAGCTCATCCCTTGACAGCCACAGAAAGGAGGTGCATCAGGAAATGAAATCTGCCACCCTGCGGAAAAATGTATTTGGTGGGCAGAAGGGATACCACACATGCCCCGAGTGCGGGAAAATATTCTTCAAGCCATCACAGCTGAAAATACATAAACGTCTCCACTCTGGAGAGAAACCCTATCGGTGTATGGATTGCGGAGAGTGTTTTATGTGGCAGTCAGGTTATATTCGCCATAGGAAGGTGTGTCGCCAGCAAAAGAAATTGACCCTCCCCCTGCCAAAAGAATCTAGTGGACAAGGGAGATCCTACCCGTGCCCTGAGTGTGCGAAAACGTTTGACAGGCCATCGCACCTAATAAGACACCAAGTTGTTCACGCCGGAGAGAAACCTTATAAATGTGCTGATAGAAAACGGATTCACCAGGGAAAGAGACTGGTCCCTCTTCTGAAAAAACTACCCAGCACACGACCCTCCCGATGCTGTGAGTGTGGAAGAAGGTTCAGCAAGGCTTCACACCTGATAAGACATTGCCTCCGCACTGGAGAGGAGACCTACAAATGCGCCGACTGTGGGGAGCGTTTCTCACGGAGCTCGTGTCTTGCCAGTCACAGAAAGGAGATGCATCAGGAAATGAAATCTTCCCCCGTCCAGAAAAACGTATCTGGTGGGCAGGAGAAATGTCACCCATGCCCTGAGTGCGGGAAAATATGCTCCCACTCATCAGTGCTAAAAGCACATCAACGGATTCACACTGGAGAGAAACCCTATCAGTGTACCGATTGTGGGGAGTGTTTCATGTGGGGTTCATCTTTTTCCCGTCATAGGCAGAAGGCTCACCAGGGACAGAAACTGGTCCCCCTTTCGCACAAAGTATCTAGTGGACAAGTGAACTCATGCCCGTGTCCCGAGTGTGGGTTAGAGTGCAGGTGGATATCGCAACTAATAAGACATCGGCGCATCCACACTGCAGAGAAACCTTTTAAGTGCACCGATTGTGGGAAGTGTTTCAGATGGAATTCATATCTTGCTTACCATAGGAGAAACTTTCATGGGGGAATGAAATTGGTCCCCGATGTGCAAGGGGGGGCCTCCCCACAACCTGAGCATGGGCAAACATTCAGCAAGACGTCACACCTAATGAGACGTCAAGAGATCCACACCGGGAAGAGCCGCCACATCTGCGCCGACTGCGGGAAAAGTTTTGGTCGAGCGTCGCACCTCGCGAGACACCAGAGAATCCACACAGAGAAGCAGCACAAATGCCCCGACTGCGGGAAAAGTTTTGGTCAAGCGTTGCACCTCGTGAGTCACCAGAGAATCCACACGGGTGAGAAGAGGCACAAATGCCCCGACTGCGGGAAAGGTTTTGATCGAGTGTCACGCCTCGCAAGACACCAGAAAATCTGGATGGGAAAGAAGTTTTACAAATGCTCCGAATGTGAGGAGAGTTTTTTTTGCAGGGCCAGCCTTGAGAAACACAAGACGTCTCACTCTGAATTGTAGGCCCTCAAGAGTGCGCCTGAGCAACTTAACAGAGGGAGTCACCACAGAAAAGGCCTCCCACCCCCATTGCTGACTTCCAAATTTCCTGGCTCATTTCGATTTGTTTAGTTTAATCAGACAAAATGCCAGCTTGTTTACTAGCCTTTTGGTAAAAAGACTGTAATATAGTTCCAAAATGTAATTCATTTAGACCTGGTAGGTTTTATTAAGGACAGGTCGGTCACTGACCCAATCCACAAACGTTGAATTTTGTCCGTTATATAAAGTAACATAAAATTCATTCTCTCTTTAGAGTAAGCTTTTGATAACAAATTTGTAACTTTCAAACCATCAAAATACGAGAGGGGAATTCTTAGGTGTGGTGCCTTGATTATATGCTAACAATGTGGTTAAACAAATTATTGAAAAATCAGCAAAGTTTTGGACTTTCCAGAGAACAACAAAAAAGTAACTCATTTGACACCACTTCCAATAAACAACGGTGTCATAGGAGTGCTTATCCCTAAAAAGTCTCAAAATGATTTTTTAAATCCTTTATTAATAAATATTAAGTAATGTTGGGAGTGGTGGGGGGATTTTTTTTTTTTTTCAGTATGGCGTGGCTAGGAAGAGTAGGTGCCATAAGATTGTTAGACCCAAATTCATATCAGTTTAAAGTTCTGCCTACTGAAATTCCAAAAGCTAAACTTGAGGCAGAATTTATTCAATTCATTTCTACGTGGAAGGTGGGGAGGAATTCAAGATTTACTGCCAAAGTTATCTACAGCATTTGTAAGGCCTTTCAAAATTATCAGCTTAGTGATGACAACAAAAAACAATGAATTGAAATGGAAAAATAACTAAATACCTTTAAACAAAATTAGAGCAAATTCATTTATCTCCATTAGAGAATTTACGACCCTTTCCTAAAATGTACCTTTCAATTTTGGATTGAAAAACTGAATGTGTGGACACTTAATTCATCCCAGTGCATTTATCAGCCTCTCTTTTTATAGCTCCGATAAGTGTCATTAATCTGTCAATTGGGAAAGGAACTATACCTAGCATAATAAATACCTTCATAATGGAGTTCAGTTAAAATCCAGCCAACAATTAAAAGAAGAAAATATCAGCCACTCCTGGTATAATATACACCAAATTCTCCATTTTGGGGACACCCCCCCCCCCGCTAATATGGAAATTAATGAATATGGAAATGCTAATTACACAGTGTAAGAACCCAGTTTCTTAAGGGACCTAGTTTCCAATACATATATGGGCTACCAAACTGTTAGAGTAGAAAAAACTTTCAGATCCAAAAAAACACAACCCTTTTTTATATACAAATTTGTTAAAAGAAAAGAGATAGGGAAGAATCAGCTCACATGCACAGCGCAATAAACATCAGTGCATCCATCTTAAATTTACACATACATTGATAATATGTGCTCCAAATGTTAAAATCAGTTACCAAACAAGGTTAGCGTACATAGAGTTAGTGTTTCTGTGACTTTGATTGGAGTTAACCTGCTTTGCAGCCGCTGCATATGTTTCCCCCAGTACAATTCATTCTTTGTAAAATGCATTTTTTGACACACTCTTTATTTGTCTGTTCTGCTCCTTAAGTTGTTGATCTCCTACTTTACAAGCTTCCAGTAAATATTGAGAAACAATAGCAACTCTCTCTGGTGTTTTGTTACGATCCAATTACTCCCCCAGCAATTTAGTATTACCGTTAAATGTTTTCATCTCCTACCTTTTCCCCCATGTGGAATTCAAGGCAGCTTCCGACGTTTAAAAGCATTATAAAATGCAATAATGTAATAAAAGCAAACTGGTTAAGAACAAAAGCTGAAATCCAGCAGAACACATTTAGAACCTGCAATTAAAATATAGTTTGCCCTGATAGCAGCCCGGATCTTTTGCCCAACGTGCGACTCAAACCCATGACCCTGAGATTCTTATGCTCTACTGTCTGAGCTGGGAAGGGGCTCACTGTCTTAGTGCATGAGCAGGTTCAATATAGGGAGATACGATCTCTCAGGTAGCCTGGGACCATAAATGGACACCGACAGGTATTGTAATTGAGAATATTGCCATTGGGCGCCCATTGGTAAATAGCATCTTGCCCTCAGTAAAGGCTATTTGTAAAAAAATTCTCCCTCTGTTCCCATCAGCTGATCTTGTGTACAAAATCCCACATGCGAACCACATCTTCACATCAGGGTGACCCCATAAAGTCAATTTCGCAGGAGCTTCGTTAACTGAACCCCTGCATTTTGTAGGGCCGCCCCAAACCTGAGTAGGTGATGCATCCAACAAGGGTTCATAATTAACACCCAAAAATCCCAACAGGACCCAAAATTTCAGGGTTCGCAGTTAATGAGGCTGTGAAATAAGTGGCCTAGCTGCTTTCTCTCTTTGACATGTCTAGAACCCAGAGCCACCTCTGCAGATGAGGCAACTTGTGTGATATACGAGGTGGACAATTATCCCAAATAAACTTCCGAAATAATGCAGTAATGTGGGTTCTCCTCGCCTTCATTTCCCACCCGACTCTTATTCAAAGGCACATACTGCCTCAGACTGGAGAGCTTTATCCTTCATTAATCTGTCTAATCCTCTTACATCAATGGCCTTTGCTGCTCCCTGTGGCAGTGAGTTCCAAAGTTTAACACTGCTGTGTGAAGTACTTCCTTTTGTCCTAAATCCCAAACGTATTCAATTCCACACATGGGAATTGTTGCATCTCACTCAATCACTTTGGTTGTCGTTTTCTGAGCCTTTTACACGATATTTTTTTTTTAAGGCAAGATGACCAGAACTCTACACAATCTTCCAAGTCCGGTTACTTTCCTGGATATCATCTAGACTAGCATCCAATCCAGGGGAAGGCAGCCTAAGGCCTGTGGGCCAGATGTGGCTCAATCGCCTTCTCAATCCGGCCAGCGGACAGTCCGGGAATCAGCGTGTTTTTACATGAGTAGAATGTGTGGTTTTATTTAAAATGCATCTCTGGGTTATTTGTGGGGCATAGGAATTCATTCATCCCCCAACCAAATATAGTCCGTCCCACCACATGGTCTGAGGGATGGTGGACTGCCCCCCCCCCGGGTGAAAAAGGTTGCTGACCCCTGATCCAATCTATCCAATTCCTCTAGCAAACAGCAAGTTGATGGTTGATGTTTGCCCCTTAAAGGTATAGTACCTCTGATCAGAGGGACGCAGGTGGCACTGGGTTAAACCACAGAGCCTAGGACTTGCCAATCAGGTCAGCGGTTCGAATCCCTGCGGTGGGGTGAGCTCCCGTTGCTCAGTCCCTGCTCCTGCCAACCTAGCAGTTCGAAAGCATGTCAAAGTCAAGTAGATAAATAGGTACCACTCCGGCGGGAAGGTAAATGGTGTTTCCGTGTGCTGCTCTGGTTTGCCACAAGAGGCTTATTCATGCTGGCCACTGACCCGAAAGCTGTACGCCTGTTCCCTTGGCCAATAAAGCAAGACGAGCGCCGCAACCCCAGAGTCGGCCACGACTGGAACTAATGGTCAGGGGTCCCTTTACCTTTAACATGCAGAAATTCAACAGGGCCAGCTTTCACCCAGAGCCAGGTTCAGATCTTTCCTCTGACACGAAACTCACTCACTCTTATCCTAGTCTACCTTCCAGGGCTGTTGTGAGGATTAAGGCAGCAGGGCGGGAGCAGAGGAACAAGTCTTGAACCCCTTGGAAGAAAAGCAGGATATAAATCTAGTGATTATTTTTGTAATGTGTTAAAATAAAAATTATTGGCGGTTGGGGGGGGATGGGGAGAGTATTAAACCTGTTGAGTGCTGACCTGTTAAAACTACGTTCTCTCTGAGCTGCCATGGTATCCAGACATTCTGCAGTGCACAGCCCCTACATTTAAGTGGCGCTAGCTGCCTTTGTGTCAGGAGAAAGCCACTCCTGGTCCCTAATGAGAATTATAAATAGAAATGCCATTTTTGTGGAATGACAGGGGCTCCCTGCAAGAAAACATCGCAGTGTGTGCTGTGCTTCCTAGAATGCCAGCCATGCCGTCCAAGATACTCCATTCCGCTTCTCCCTCAGGTATACTCCATTCCATTCCTACTGCCCCAGTTAGGCATGCAGTCCCCTCCACCTCTGTGGTCGGCCTTAACTTCAACCTGGCCTCACTAGATTTTTGGTCTTTGGCCCACCTTTGCCATGGCAGGGGCCAGTCTGTCAAAGCGAAGGGTCCTTGAACATAGGCAGAGTGTGCCTCAGCTTCATTGGATATCCATGATTTCTAGTGTTAGGAGGGAGAAAAATCCACCTGCTTTCTCCATGCATAGATTTTAAAAACTTCTGTTGTGTCTCGTTAACTCAGCTTTTTCTCTAATTGAAAATTGCACCTTGGTGGTTGTCCCTGCCTCCTGCAGAACCGAGTTCCATAGTTTAACTATGCGCTGGGGGGGGCCTCTGGGGAGAAACATGGCGGCAGCACTGAGGAGCCTGAAGGGAATGGTTGGCCTGGTGACCGGTGGGGCTTCAGGCCTAGGCCGGGCCACGGCAGAGCGGCTGGTGCAGCAGGGAGTCAGTGCTGTGCTTGTGCCCAAGTCTGATGGGGAGAGCGTGGCCAAATCGCTGGGAGAGAGATGCATCTTTGCTCCGGCTGAGGTAACATCAGAGTCAGATGTGAAGAAAATGAAGAAGAAGATGAGTTTGGATTAGATATCCCGCTTTATCACTACCCTAAGGAGTCTCAACTAAGGGACACGGGTGGCGATGTGGGTTAAACTACAGAGCCTAGGACTTGCCGATCAGAAGGTCGGCGGTTCGAGTTTGAAAGCATGTCAAAGTGCAAGTAGATAAATAGGTACCACTCTGGCTGGAAGGTAAATGGCGTTTCTGTGCACTGCTCTGGTTTGCCAGAAGCGGCTTAGTCATGCTGGCCACATGACCCAGAAGCTGTACGCTGGCTCCTTCGGCCAATAAAACGAGATGAGTGCCGCAACCCCAGACTCGTCTGCAACTGGACCTAATGATCAGGGGTCCCTTTACCATGAGGACTCTCAAAGGGAGGGAGAACCTGGGGCCCTCCAGCTGCAGTTGGTTCTGACTCAGACCTTGCCAGCATGTCCAATGGTCAGGGATGATGAGAGTTTGTTATTTATTTGCATTTATAGCCCACTTTTTTCTCTCTCCAAGCAACTCAAGTTGGTATACCTGGTTCTTCTGCTCCTCATCTAATTCCAACAACCACTGTGAGAGGCAGTGACAGGCCCCAGCTCACCCTAGTGAGCTTCACAGCCGGGGAGATTTGAACCCGCGTCTCCTGGATCCTAAAACAACACTAACCACTACAATCCGCCATATCTGGAGGGCCAGGGCTTTCTCTCCACCTCTGCCAACATGTCATAGATCTCCTTACAAGGGTTTATAAATAAAACCACACCCCAGTTCCCTTGCTGTTAACACCCCAGGCACAAAAGCAGACTGAAAAAAGAATGTTTAATCTCAACTTGTTGTTATTATTAGTTGTCTTTTTTAAAAAATCAAACAAACGAAGGTAGGAGATACACTCAGCCATCATTTTTCAAGTATATAGATATACAGAGATAAATATATGTTGCCATAAAGAGGGAAGAATTTATTACAAGACCACCTAAGGGAAGTTAACATTGCCTGGGAATCAAAGGTTGAAAACCTGAGGGAAATTCTCAGGTAAGGAGAAAGGGGGGCAGAAGAAGAAAGAGCAAGTGTTTGAAAATACAAGGCATAAATATTGACTACATTGGTTTGGGTATAAGTAGGACTATCTCGGGATGCAACAGAAGGGACCTAGCCCACGCCTCAGAGGTACAAAATTCTTTAAGGTCCAGAGAGATTCTCTCACGTGCCGAGTTCTGGGGATGAGATGCAATTCTGCCCCTCTCGTGCTGCTTCGCTTTTTAGACCCATTTCACAGGTGGAGGGGGAAAAGGGGGCGCTGTGGTGTCCACGTTTTCCATCACTTTCCCTGGCTCCCACCCACCTCAGCCGGTCATCTTCACTTCTCAAAATTTTAGGCTGGATCAGGCCAAAGGCCTTAAGTCCAGCATCCGTTTCCCAGAGTAGCCAGTTACGACATCTCCAAGAACCCCAGAGGCAACAAAAAAAGGGCAACAGCCCACTCACCTTGTCTTTCCTCCATTCCCACCCCCCCAAAAAATCTGGTGTTCAGCTTCTATTCCTAACCACCAGGAGCATTAGCTACAACCAGTTGCCAAAAACCTGCCTAAGTTTTGTAAACCGTGGTGTACATTTGATTGCACTGTATAAATAAATAGTAATAAATCTGGGGGCTGGAATTGGCTTTTAGTGGCACGTTGTTTGGGGAAGAATAGCTTCCTCCTGCGTAAGCCCAGTCGTTTCAGCCAAATCAGGGCAGCGTTGTATTTCTTAAAAGCAAGAAGTTAACGTTAAGCCTCAGTAGCCAAAAAGTGGAAGTTCCTCTGCATATATTTGCATACACGGCAGAAATTTATCCCACTTCTCAGCCACATGACAGACAGCCGCTAGAAACCTTATGGACTCCCTTTTCTAGCTTATGAGGCTTCCCCAGACTTTGCCCACAAACTTTTAAAGACTGGAACCTTAACACGCTTTGCTTTTTGTCACTCACTTTAGTTTTCTCTTTAAAATGAAAGCTGAATTTGATGCCTCCCCCAAAATGGCGGGTGAAGGAGATTTGCCACGGTCTAGCAAAGGAATTTTAGCTGGACCCCTTTGCACACAGAAGGTCCAGCGTTCAACCTGGTGCCCTCAAAGTCTCGCCAGACTATGGCTCCCACCATCCCAGGCCATTGGACAGTACCACCTGGGGCTGATGGGAGTTGTAGTTCTGTGGTACCTGGAGGGCCAAAGGTTCCCGGCTCCAGGAGTCAATGATGGGGAAGATGTTCTGCCTGGAGAGCTTCTGCTGGTCAGAGCTGGCATTGATGGAGCGTGGCCCTCCTGATGCCATCGGACTACAACAGCTTGGACTACGACAGCTATCATAGAATCACAGAATTGGAAGGGACCCCATCTAGTCCAATTGCCCCGCAACGCAGGCATCGAAACTAAAGCATCCGTGCATGCATGCCTAACTCTGTCTCTCTGAAACATCTGAATCGGAAATGGCTGGGAAGACCTAGGCCTGGGGCCTGGATGCAGTGGGAGGGAGGGAGAGGATTAATAAAGTGAGAGGTTCTCCAGTCCAGGAAGCTGTTAGTTTGCCTGCCCTGAACGGGGCCGCATGCTCCCTGAAGTAGCAAGTGTGTGGTTTGGAGTTTTTAAATTCATGTTCTGGTCTGTGTCTTTTTAAACCACCTCTCTGCTGCTGTCCTTGAATTTTGTACATTGCATGCGTAGAAGGCGATACAATTTGGAACGATAATAATGCACTGGTACCTCGGTTTCTGAACGTGATCCGTTCCGGAAGACCGTTCGGCTCCCGAAACGTTAGAAAACAGAGGATCAATGGGCTGGCCGCAAAGTCAATGGGAAGAAATGAAAAACGCACCTTGGGAGCCGTTCAACTTCCAAGGCGCGTTCAAAAACGGAAGCAATTACTACCAGGTTTTCGGGTTCCGAATGTTCGGCTTCTGAGATGCTCGAAAACCGAGGTTCCGCTGTAATAACAACTCTGGTCGCCCCTGACCATTGAGCCAGGCTGCCTGGGGCTGATCTGGGAGTCCAGCCTCATCTGATTCCCTTCTCTGTAGTGGAAGATACCAAACTAGACCGACTTATAGCACGGCCTGGTATGAGGCAGCTGCCTAGAGCAGCGGAAGGTTGCCAAGTGTCCAAAACCAGGCCCGGCCGTTTGCAGTTCGATGACGCAGCCACCTGGTTTTATCTTCACGCGAAGAAAATGCAAGGAGAGCCCACTGGATCTGACCGAGAGGGTCTAAGTCTAGCATCCGGGATCCCAGCCAATCAGATGCTTCCAGGAAGCTCCCAAGCAGGGTGTTGAAGAAACTGCCCTCCTGTGTCGCTGCCTTGCTAGATGGGTGCAGCTCGAAGCCGGCCCCCTACCCCATCCAAAACGTGGGTTATGCCGAAACACCCCACCCACCCCCGGAGAAACCACGCCCCTCACTCGCCCATGTGCGTTTTCTTGTGCGCAATGAGGTAGAGGCCCCGCGTGAAGCTCTTCCCGCAGTCCAAGCACTTGTAGGGCTTCTCTCCCCGGTGCGTCCTCTCGTGAGCGGTGAGGTTGGAGCTGCGCCGGAAAGCCTTGCCGCAGTCGGCGCAGCTGTAGGGCTTCTCCCCCGTGTGTGTCCTCTCGTGGACGATGAAGTCCGAGCTCCAGCGGAAGCTCTTGCCGCAGTCGGCGCACTTGTAGGGCTTCTCTCCCGTGTGGGTCCTCATGTGGGTGGTGAGGTTGGAGTTGCGGTTGAAGCTCTTGCCGCAGTCGGCGCACTGGAAGGGCTTCTCGCCCGTGTGGATCTTCTTGTGGCGGATGAAGTGCGAGCGGTGGTCGAAGCTTTTCCGGCAGTCCTGGCACTTGTACAGGCGCTCTTCGGTGTGGATTCTCCGGCGCAGGACCACGCACCGCTTCTGCCGCTGGTTGTCCTGGAAGAGGATCTCGCCCAGGTCCTTGTAGCCCACCCGGCATGGGACGGCCTCCGGCAGGCGCTTGGCCGGTTGCCTCTCCAGCCGCAGCTGGTTCTCAGAGGCCTTCCCCAGCTCGTGGTGCTGAGAGAGGCTCCCGCGTGGCTTTGGCGCCAACGCCCCGCCAGGGTTCTCCCGTTCAAGGTATTCCCGCTGTTGCGGAAGGACCTCCCTCTCCTGTTCACTGAGCAGCCTGCTCCCCGCTGGAACCAAAGAAAAGAGTAGAGATGTAACTGTGCGATATAAAGTAATGGATAGACAAAGTGCAGTGAGGTTAATTGGAGGTCCGTTTTAAATTTCTTTTCTATAAATTTTATAATTGTGTTCAATACCAAGAGTATATATGATGATAATTATATTAATCTCCTTATATCTTATAGTGTGGTGGTTTGTTTGATTTTCCTGTTATTTGTTTGTTTGTATGTTTGTTTGATGCAGGTGGCGCTGTGGGTTAAACCACAGAGCCTAGGACTTGCCGATCAGAAGGTTGGCGGTTCGAATCCCCGCGATGCGGTGAGCTCCCATTGCTCAGACCCTGCTCCTGCCAACCTAGCAGTTCGAAAGCATGTCAAAGTGCAAGTAGATAAATAGGTACCGCTCTGGGGGGAAGGTAAATGGCGTTTCCATGCGCTGCTCTGGTTCGCCAGAAGCGGCTTAGTCATGCTGGCCACATGACCCAGAAGCTGTATGCCAGCTCCCTCGGCCAGTAAAGAGAGATGAGCGCCGCAACCCCAGAGTCGGCCACGAACTGGACCTAATGGTCAGGGGTCCCTTTACCTTTACTATCTTAAAGTGTGGTGGTGGTTTGTTTGATTTTTCTGTTATTTGTTTGTTTGATTGTATGTTTGTTTACTTGTATGTACGTCTGTTTTTCATAAATATATATATTTTAAATTAATAAAGATATATTATTTTTTTAAAAAGAGTGAAGGGAAACCGTAAAATTATAAATCGGCAAGCCAGCAATTAAGAGTGCCGGACCAAGATCCGGGAGAGCAGGGTTCAAATCCCCGCTCAGCCACGAAGCTCACAATCCCTGTCTCTCAGCCTAACCTGGCCTTGCATGATTGTAGTGGGGGTTAAAGGAATGCAAATGAATTAAAAAATTAAATCACAAGAGTTTGGAGAGGGCCCTTAGATGCCATCTAGTCCACCCCCTGCTCAACTTCAGAACTGCTGCATAGGATGATGTGGTTTAGGGGTGGAGTATCTGTGGAGAATATGGAAGACTACAGTTGACACTGGCTCTCTTTGGAGTTATATTCTGCTGCTTAAAAATAATAATAATAATTTGCCAATTTATTTTATTTTAAAAAAATAATTTTATTATTTTGGCAAAGTAATAATAATAAATAAGAATTGAAATAAAAATGTGCACCCCACCACTGAGACCATTCCATCGTAACTATCCAACCTCCCAAAATGTCAACTCCTCTTGCGATGGTTTGACCCCTTTCCGTTTTAACAGTACAAATTCTACAAACACCTTCCGTATCTCCTCAGAATCATTTCTCCTGCGTATTCCCCATCTTACCTTAATAGCACATATTATCATCAATGGCCATATCCCGCACCTCTTTATACCATTCTTTCATTTGATATTCACCTTGCCCCTTCCATTTCCTAGCTATAGCAACTCGTGCAGCTGTCAATAAATTTGTGGGCAAGTCCTTCATAGCCTGCGAACCTTACCAATTTAGTTAAGAAAGGAAGAGAATGATCAAACAGACCAGCTCTCTCCTTGTTGTCTTTCCACTGGCAAGAGAAGACTGTTGTAGCCTAATAGACTTTTGCAGACTAACCAAATTTTTCAAGTGAATGGGCTTTTTAAATAGCATTGTGCTGTTTTTAACTATAAATAAAAAATAGATCCGTTTTTATCTTGCATCAGTTCTATTGTAGTGGCTGGGGAAACCCAGCCAGATGGGGAGGGTATAAATAATAAATTGTTGTTGTTGTTGTTTAATTGCTGTTCAGCAATTCTCTTTTATGCCTTTTTAGCTTTCTGTATTTTAATGCCCTTGCTGCCCAGTCCATCCCCCTATGTCCTTTTTGCCGCTGACACGGCTACCCCACCTGGAATGAAGAAACAAGCTGGGCGTCTCTGTTCTTACCTTGTTTCCGAGAAGCACTCAGGCAAACTTGCTGCACCCTCGGGAAATTCACCGTCACTTCTTCAAAGGAATCTAGAACCTGCCAACAAGGTTCGCTGGTTAAAACTGAAGCACAAAGAGATTTGGACAAACCCAGCCACCTTCGCCCGAACAACAGACCTGCTTGTAGGGGACTTCAGGCCCTCTGGGTACTGAACTATAACTCCCAGCAACCCCAACCAAGGTTACAGTCACTATTTGGGGACAAGACAGCTCTAAAGTCTTACTTTTCAAATGATGGACTGACTGCGATTTTCTGGCTAGTTTAGGCTAGCTTAGCTTTGAGCTAGTTTAAGGACTTTGAGAACTTAAAAGAAGAAAAGTCACTTGAGCCAAGGAGAGCACAACTAGGGCCAGGGCCTTTTCAGTACTGGCCCCGACTTGGTGAATGCTCTGTCACAAGAGACCAGGGCCCTGCGGGACTTGACATCTTTCTGTAGGGCCTGCAAGACAGAGCTGTTCTGCCTGGCCTTTGGTTTGGACTCAGTCTGACACTCAGTCTACAGGCTACTTTTAAAATGAGGCTGCATTTTAAATTGCATTTTAACCTGTATTTTAAATTGGTTCCCCCCCCCCCCATTATGTTTTTATTGTAATTTTACTGGTGTAAGCCAGCCTGAGCCCGGTGGGCAGGGTATAAATATATTATTATTATTATTATTATTATTATTATTATTATTATTATTATTTTGGCCTCTTCTGACCTCTTTTTCTGATTTCAAATTTTTATTTGTACTTTTCAGATTTATACATTTCACCGATTTTACAATCATTTTGACATTTCAAAAATTGACTTCCTTCCCCCTCTTTCTGCGGTTCCTTAAATTTATTTCTAATATCTTCTGCATCTTCACGGCCCAGGACCCTCGTACCTACGGGACCGCCTCTCCTGGTATGCCCCACGGAGAGCCTCAAGGTCCATAAATAACAACACCCTAGTGGTCCCAGGCCCTAAAGAAGTTAGATTGGCTTCAACCAGAGCCAGGGCCTTTTCAACTCTGGTGGAACGCTCTGCCTCATGAAACCAGGGCCCTGCAGGATCTGATTTCTTTCCGCAGGGCCTGTAAGACAGAGTTGTTCCGCCTGGCCTTTGGCTTGGAACCAATTTGATTCCCTCCCTCTCTCTCCCTCTCTCTCTCTCTTTTTCTTCTTTTCTTTCTTTTCCTTCTCCTCCTGCGATGAGGCTACATTTTAATATTTTAATGTTCCATTATTTTAATGTTGTATTTTATTTTTGTTTTTAAGTTGTAATCATTCATCTTGTTTTTATTATTGCTTGTAAGCCGCTCTAAGCCCGGCCTTGGCTGGGGAGGGCGGGGTATAAATAAAAAATTATTATTATTATATCCTAATTGACTTAATCCTCTTTTTCTTAATGGTGACTGCTCCTGCTCAGGCGGCAGAGAAAGGCATTTCGGTTCCTGAAACTCATTCTGATTGTGCAGCTAAAATATAACAGATAGAATTCTACAGGATGTGTTGCTAGTGGGTGAACACATTCCAGATTAAATGATCCCAGCCATGCAATTGGTCACAAATGGCTGATGGGGAAGTGCAAAAAGCGCTTGGCTAATTTCAAACACTGCTTGGGGACCTTTCGAGCGCCAGGCGCTCTTGAACTAGAACTCCCATCATCCCTGGGTGTTGTGCACATTTGCTGGGATTCATCAAAGACATGCGGCCACCCAACCTCTGCTTAATAACCTCCAAGGAAAGAGAGTCCACAACCTCCTGAGGGAGACCATTCCACTAGCTTACCGTCAGAGACAACTCTCAGCACTCTTTCTGCCACATCTCCCAGGATTCTTTGGGAGGGAAGCCATGATGGTTTAAAGTGGCATCACAGTGCTTTAAACATACGGTTAGATTACTGCAATGTGTTATACGTAGGGCTGCCTCTGAAGACGGTTCAGAAACTTCAGCTAGTGCAGAATCCAGTGGCCAGGTTGCTCACCGGAGTAAGATGGTTTGAGCATATTACACCGATCCTGGTCTGACTGCACTGGCTACCAGTTAGTTTCCAGGCCCAATTCAAAATGCTGGTTTTGACCTATAAAGCCTAAAATGGGTCTGGACCGCAATACCACAAGGACCGCCTCTACCCGGACCCTGAGGTCATCTTCTGAGGCCCTCCTTCGTGTGCCTCCTCCTCAAGAAGTCCAGAGGGTGGCAAGGCAAAAAACAGGGCCTTCTCTACAGTGGCTCCCCGTCTGTGGAATGCTCTCCCCAGGGAAGTTAACCTGTCGCCTTCATTATACACCTTTAGGCACCAGGCAAAAAGTTCCTTTTTAACCAGGCCTTTGGTTGACCTGATTGACATCCTATTTAAAATGTGGCCCTTTTGGGGAGGGTGCTATTGGGTTAATTGTTTTTATTTTGATTTTATATATTGAGATCTTTTCTGCGAACCACCCTGAGACCTCCGGGTATAGAGCGGTAAAGGTAGAGTTGGAAGGAGACCTCAAAGGCATCTTAGTCTAGCTCCAACCCTTACCCTTAGAGGTAAAGGGACCCTTGACCATTAGGCCCAGTTGTGGCCGACTCTGGTGTAGCAGCGTTCATCTCGCTTTACTGGTCGAGGGAACCGGCGTACAGCTTCCGGGTCATGTGACCAGCATGACTAAGCCACGGAACCACGGAAACGCCGTTTACCTTCCCGCCAGAGTGGTACCTATTTATCTACTTGCACTTTCACATGAATTTGAACTGCTAGGTTGGCAGGAGCAGGGACCGAGCAACGGGAGCTCACCCCATCGCGGGGAATCGAACCGCCAACCTTCTGATTGGCAAGTCCTAGGCTCTGTGGTTTAATCCACAGCGCCACCCGTGTCCCAGCCATAGAGCGGTACATAAATTCAATAAATAAATAAATATGGGATGAATGTGACCCAAAAAGGGATTTTTTTTGTTCATTTCCTCCTCACTTTTCCTCTCACCAGCTGTCGGGGTCTCTCCGCCTCCTGCTGCCTCAGCAGGAACCCCTCGGCCAGGGCCACTGCCTGGGCGCAGGTCTCCGGCCCGCGCTCCCTGACGCAGCCTTGGATCTCCGACGGCAGGATGGCCAGGAACTGCTCCAGGACCAGCGCCTCCAGGATCTGCTCCTTGGAGTGCCTCTCCGGCTTCAGCCACTGGTGGCACAGCTCCCGCAGCCGCCCACAGACGTCCCGTGGCCCCTCAGCCTCCCGGTAGCTGAAGTGCCGGAACCGGTGGCGCTGGGCTTCAGCGCTGGCTGCATCCTCTTCTACCACCTCTTCCTTGACCTTCCAGCCGCCTCCCCGCACGAACCCCTGTGGGGCCGCCCCACCCGAGGCCGGGAAGCCCTTGGGGTCCTTGAAAGCCACGAGTTCTGGCAGTGGCGGGCTCCCCCACCCAGCGTGAGGGGACTGGACCACCTTCAGGAACTCCTGCCACTGGGCTTCCCAGCGCTGGGCCAAGCCCTCGTCCGGCTCCTGTTTGATCTGCTGCGGCGTCACCCGCCTCAGGAACTCCCGGGCGCCACCGGCCGGTGCCGAACGAGGGGCTTTCCTCGCCCCCTCGGCCAGCTTGGCACCGCAGGCCAGGCTCTTCTCCTCCATTTTCACCCGGGGCTCTCGAGGGGCCTGGAGGCGCAGGGCTGGCGGCGAAGCCCCTTCTTTCGGAACGGCTTTCTTGGAGGCCATTGGTAGGGACCTTATCCCATCTCAGGCCTGCCTCAGCTCCAGTGGCGGAGTGGCAGCCGTCGGCCTGGAGGGACACCGACCGACGTGGGGGAGAGAGAGAGAGAGAGAGAGAGAGAGAGAGAGAGAGAGAGGAAGGTTCCTTGGCTCTGTCGACCGTTCCGTGATCCTACGGCGTGTGGGGTGATGGAGACACTGCTGTTTGACTAAGGGATCCTGCAGCCAGCGATCATTTGCAAGTGGCCCTGATGGGTACAGGTCACAAAGCACAAAATTGTAGCTGTGGGGAGAGAAAGGAAAGAATGGAGGGGATCATGAATTGAAAAAAGAAATGTTTAAGATAACCTTTGTAAAAAAAAAACAAAAAAACAGAAATTTTTTTTGTAGGCCTCGGTCCAGTATACCTGAAGGAACGTCTCCACCCCCATCGTTCTGCCCGGACACTGAGGTCCAGCACCGAGGGCCTTCTGGCGGTTCCCTTGCTGGGAGAAGCCAAGTTACAGGGAACCAGGCAGAGAGCCTTCTCGGTCTCCTACCAACTCCCTTAACAAACTACAATTCCCAGAATTCTTTGGGGGAAGAAGCCATACCTGTCTAAAGCAGCACGGTAGCTCAGTTGGTAGAGAATGAGACTAGTAATTTCAGGGTCATGGGTTCGAATCCCACATTGAGCAAAAGATTCCTCCATCGCAAGGGGTTGAACTAGATGACTGCTGTGGTCCCTTCCAACTCTATGAATGGTTAAACTCACTGACAGGGTTTTTAATGGGTGGTGTGAATGTGTCTACTACTTCCATGACTTTTTCCTGTTTTCAAGGCCAGGCCAGGCCAGGCCAGGCCAGGGACATCTGCAATTTTTATCTGTAGGCTGCTTTGAGTCCTTGTCAGGGGGAAAAGGTGGAGCAATTTTATATATATATATATATATATATATATATATATATATATATATATGCAGGTTTTGGTGTCCTCGGGTGTCTTCCCGTGTAAAAGTTGGGGTGTCTAGGCGACGTTTCGACGAGGTCTCACTCGTCATCTTCAGGCTGGTGCTTTCGGCTTCTTGTTACTGGAACAGAGCGGGATCTCAATGTTTGAGTTCCTATAAATACTGTAGAGGGGGTGTGGTGTCTAGCCTCCAATGTTCTGGGCAGAGAGGAAGTTCCCAGGCTAGTGTGCCTTTTCTTCTTCACACTAGCCTGGGAACTTCCTCTCTGCCCAGAACATTGGAGGCTAGACACCACACCCCCTCTACAGTATTTATAGGAACTCAAACATTGAGATCCCGCTCTGTTCCAGTAACAAGAAGCCGAAAGCACCAGCCTGAAGATGACGAGTGAGACCTCGTCGAAACGTCGCCTAGACACCCCAACTTTTACACGGGAAGACACCCGAGGACACCAAAACCTGCATTCCTGTACCTGTGAAAATCTACGAAAGCAAATATATATATATATATATATATATATAACACACCGGTCTTTCTATCAGCTACAAGGCACATCCTTCTTCATGCCTATCTGATTGGTAGGAGGGAAAGAAAAGTCCTCTCAGGAGCACCATGCAAGGCTCAGCCTGTGTGCCTGTGGGCACCAGGTTGGCGACCCCAGACTGTGATTAGGAAGCTGCCTTATTCTAAGTCAATCCGTAGGTCCACCAACCACGGAACTGATAGAGTTGGCTCAGTCAGCAGAGCATGAGACTCTGAATCTCAGGGTTGTGGGTTCGAAGCCCACGTAGGTCAAAAGATTCCAGCATTGCAGAGGGTTGGACTAGATGACCCTCGGGTCCCTTCCAACTTTATGATTCTACATCCACACTGACTGGCAGCAGCTCTTGCAGTGCTCAGGCAGGGGGTCTCTCCCATCCCTGGAGATACCAGTAGGGACTGAACCCAAAAGCTTCTGCATGAGCTATGGCAATAAAAAGCCAAAGTACCCGTCCATCTAGTTCAGTACTGTCTGCACTGACTGCCAGCAGCTCTTCAGGGTTTCAGGAAGGGGGTAGCCTCCCAATTGAGATTGGGTAGCCTCCCAAATGGGATTGAACCCAAGTCCTTCTGCATGCCAGTGAAGGCAGTGAAGGTCCTGTGTGAGTGTCTGGAAGCAGGTGGAGGATGGATGGTGACTAACAGATTGAGGTTGAATCCTGACAAGACAGGGGTACTGTTTTGGGGAGACAGGAGGCGGGCAGGTGTGGAGGATTCCCTGGTCCTGAATGGGGTAACTGTGCCCCTGAAGGACCAGGTGCGCAGCCTGGAAGTCATTTTGGACTCACAGCTGTCCATGGAGGCACAGGTCAAATCCGTGTCCAGGGCAGATGTTTACCAGCTCCATCTGATACGCAGTATGAGACCCTACCTGCCCGCAGACTGCCTCCCCAGAGTGGTGCATGCCCTGGTTATCTCCTCCGCTTGGACTACTGCAATGTGCTCTATGTGGGGCTACCTTTGAAGGTGACCTGGAAACTACAACTAATCCAGAATGCGGCAGCTAGACTGGTGACTGGGAGCGGCCGCCGAGACCACACAACACTGGTCTTGAAAGACCTACAGTGGCTCCCAGTACATTTCTGAGCACAATTCAAAGTGTTGGCGCTGACATTTAAAGCCCTAAACGGCCTCGGTCCAGTATACCTGAAGGAGCGTCTCCACCCCCATCGTTCTACCCGGACACTGAGGTCCAGCTCCGAGGGCCTTCTGGCGGTTCCCTCGCTGCGAGAAGCAAAGTTACAGGGAACTAGGCAGAGGGCCTTCCTGGTAGTGGTGCCCTCCCTGTGGAACGCCCTCCCACCAGATGTCAAAGAGAACTACCAGACTTTTAGAAGACATCTGAAGGCAGCCCTGTTTAGGGAAGCTTTTAATGTTTGATGTATTACAGTATTTTAATATTTTTTTGGAAGCCGCCCAGAGTGGCTGGGAAAACCCAGCCAGATGGGCGGGGTATAAATAATAATAATGTTGTTGTTGTTGTTGTTGTTGTTATTATTATCTCTTTCCTTAAATGCTGAGTGAAGATTCCAGTCTTCACGGTCCTAATTGAAGAGCTGTTTAAATGGGAAGCTGCAGTAAAGAGTCATAGAATCACAGCATTGCAGAATCTGGTCCAGCCCCCTGCAATGCAATAATCTTTTGCCCTAAGGTGACGGCCCTGAGATGGCAGAGTCTCGTGCTCTACCGACTGACCTGCCAGGCTGCCCAACTCAGCATCGCCTACCCTGGTCGGCAGCAGCTCTCGGGGGGAAGGAGTATTCCCAGCCCTAAATGGGGATGCTTGGGGCCTTCTGCATTCAGAGCAGCTCCCCTGCCTCCCTCACCCCCTTCCTCGGCTCCCTCCCTCTCCCTTGCATTGCACAAAAAAGATGAACGGAATAAAAAAAAAATAAGAATATTTGCATTTATTTTTGTACTCACTCCAGCAGCCCCAGCCTCTCAGGTCCTCAGGCACCTTCAATGCAACCACCCCAGAACTGCCGCTTGGAGGAATTAAAAGGGGAGATGAATCTACTTTGTGCAAAAGGTTGGGAAGGAATGGAGGGTGAAGGCGGAACAGGAAAGGAAGGGACTCCCTTTTTTTTTGCATTTCTCCCTCCTCCCAGATGTCTGGGGCCTCTCTAGCAGCTGTCACCGGATCTATTGGGTTAACCCTTCTTGGGTAAATTCAAACCTGCAGCTCCCAGAGAAGCAGGAGGGGCTCTTGAAACGCCTGCAGCTGCCGCCTCAGTAGACCAGGTTGCTATCCGGCAGGTCTTGTCCGAAGCAGGCAGAAATTCAACAGGTGTGGCTATTTTTTTTTAATTCTGTTTGTGCTTCCTCCTAAAAATACCCGGAAGAGAGAACATCAACAATTAAAAGCAATTCCATGCATTCCTTTTTCAGAGTGCTGTGTTTTCCAGAAGAAGAAGAAGAAAATGAAGGCATTTTTTTGTTCCTTTCCCTTTCTGAATTATTTTCATTTTCTTCGCTACAGGCAACAAAAGTAACAAAAGGAAAGAAAACGAAGCGCCAAATATCTAAGCCGCATCGCAGCCTGGGAAGCAAAAAAGATGCAGCACAGCTCTAAAAGGATAATAATAGCCTCTAAAGGGAGAGGTTCCCTTTGCAAATAATAAAGATCTATATAAATAAAAGGATTCTCCAGTCGTGAGTTCCCTCACAGGTTCCGTATAGTCTTGAATGAGCCAGATATTTGCATGTTGGTAAAAATTTGACCATATGCCTCAATATTTGTACAGTATTTTATTGTAGTATGAAAAAGATTTAATAAAATCTAGGGAGGGCGGGCAGATAAAATCATGCCATATGTCAAAAAACAAAAATCCCACCAGATCATTCAAGCTCTGGCCCTTAGACAATTTTTGTTTGTTTGTTTCTTTCCACAAGCTTCTCCAACTGGATTAAAGTCTCTTGCCTTTGATGTTCATTATTTGAAAGGTTTTGAAACCTATTTTCAGGTTTATTCGTTTTTTAAAAAAACTGCTTTAAAAAATATTTCTATATGTCTAAATCGCTTTGAGCGTTTTTGTCAAAGGCCATTAATAAATGAAGAAATGTAGAAACAATTCCTGATGTAAATACAGTGCCATATATGCAACAATTACTAACAATTCCGTTTGGCAGAACAATGTCAAACTGAGCACAAGTACAGACTGGGATCATAAAGTATGATACAATAATCTTTGTATCAACAAAATTGAAAAAATCTACATCAGACATTCAAAAACCCTGTGATCCTTGGAAGAAGGGCAGCATATAAATTTAACAATCAGTCAATCAAATCTGTATTGCCAGTAGGCCTACAGAAATACCCTGTTTACCGGTACCTGGATAACTGGAACACTTAAAAAAAAAAGTCAATTAAGGCTGCAGTGTTTACCTGGGAGTAAGTCCCATTAAACTCACTGTGGCTTACTTCTGGCTTGACACGTACAGAAGTGATGAATCAATTCGAAATTTAATTTACTTCTTCAAAGTTATGTTTGGTTGTCTGCTGCTATGCACATTTTTTTTTAGATCAGCTTTCCAATAAACACATGTAGAAAAGGCACCTAAGACTTTACAGAGTAAGGCTTTGGTGCCAAATAACTTAAGCCGCAATCCTTGGCTGCCTGTAAACACTATATGAATTCTGGTCTCTGTAGTTTACCTCTCAACAGAGTTTACAGTTCCAGCACCCTCAACAAACTACAGTTCCCAGGATTGTTTGTGGGCTTAAAATGTGCTTTAAAGCTGTGTTATGCACTATACATCTAAAACACATTTGGAGCACATTCTTTCCCTCAAAGAATTCTGGGGCCTGTAGTTTATCTGTCGCGGAGTGACAGTTCTGAGAATCCCTTCGCAAACTACAGCGCCCAGAATTCTTTGAGGGGAAAAATGTGCTTTGACTGTGCTTTATTTTATTTTTAAAAATAATTTTTATTGATCCCCCCCCCCATAACATTATCTATAATCATTACATTACATTCAGATTTCAATTTCCCCCTTTCCTGATGACTTCCATCCCTGGTTTGTTACATCTCCTATTACATTCTGCTGTTTATATATCTTCTTTGGCGATCTCTCGTAGCCGAGTAAGATTGTCTTTCATAAACACAGTTTTAACAATGAGTCCGTAAGTAACTGTGGAGGCCAATTCTGGATCTACACGTCCTTCCACAGTGGGGACATTGGTTTCTGGGCGGGAGTTGATCATGGTGTGGATTTGCCAAGCGTGCCTTCCTCTTAGCACATTCCTCCCTTGGTCCTGAGTTTGAGTGTCTTGAAAGCCCATGACACCTTTGGTAAAGGCTGTTCTCCAACAGGAGCGCTCACAGGCCAGTGTTTCCCAGTTGTCAGTGTTTATACTACATTTTTGTAGACTTGCCTTGAGACAGTCTTTAAACTTCCTTTGTTGACCACCAGCATTACGCTTTTCATTTTTAAGTTTGGAATAGAGTAGTTGCTTTGGAAGATGATCGTCAGGCATCCACACAAAATGACCAGTCCAACGAAGTTGATGTTGAAGAATCATTGCTTCTTCCAGTACACTGATATTAGTTTGCCTGTCTTCCCAAATGATGTGTAAAAAATTTTGGAACATTTGCAGGAAAACCAAAATGCTTGTTTACAAAACTATTGTACTACCAACCTTACTATATGCTTGTGAAACATGGATCGCTTATAAGCACTGTCTCCAACTCCTCGAAAGATTCCATCAATGGTGTTTATATATACTTCTATATTGTCATACTGTTAGGTTTCTTGTTTTTTGTAAATAAAATTGCAAATGTTTATTTAAATGCTTTGAATGTGCTTTAAAAGAGAACTCCTTCATCTTCCATGAATTTGTCCAATCCTCTTTTAAAGTTCTGCAGTTTAACTGTGCTGCGCGAAGAAGTTCTTCACCGTTCAGCCTCTCTGGGTTAATACCAAATTTCTGGTATTAGGAAAGAGAGAGGAAAACCTCTCTCTGTCTACTCTGGAGCAAATGCTAGTCCTAACTCAGAGTAGACCCATTGAAGTTAAGGGACCTGAAAATCGATGAACAATTCCTATAGGTAGACAGAAGAGGATTTACTCTACTCAACTATTTGGAGGACAAGTTATAATGATGTATAAAAGCCATAGCAGAAATTGGTAATTGAGCAGGTGATGTGTAGGGAGAAGGGATGAATGTATTTTGAAATGATAGCTGTAAAACATTATTTTATTTGGAGCAGCAAATGAGAGAGAAAAATAGAGGGGACATCTGGCGGGCGGGGGGGTGGGAAGTCAACTTTCAAATTTGTACATATTGAATTTGTATTAATTTGGTGACAATTTGTTAAAAATTCTGGAGTATCAATAAAAATAATTGGCGAAAAGAAAAGAAAAGAAAAGAAGTTAAGGGACCTGACTCAATTTATCTGAACAGAAATGCTCAGGATTGCAATTTGAGGTGTGTGAAATTTCATTTATTACTCTCTTCCCATGAGGTGCCCCAAAGCAATCCACAATACAGTGGTACCTCAGATTAAGTACTTAATTCATTCCGGAAGTCTCTTCATAACCTGAAACTGTTCTTAACCTGAAGCACCACTTTAGCTAATGGGGCCTCCTGTTGCTGCCGTGCTGCCGGAGCAAGATTTCTGTTCTCATCCTGAAGCAAAGTTCTTAACCTGAAGCACTATTTCCGGGTTAGCGGAGTCTGTAACCTGAAGCATATGTAACCCGAGGTACCACTGTATAATAAAAGCGTCTGTGGAATAGAGTGCCTCAGAAGGTGGAGGATTTTAAGCAGAGGCTGGATGGCCGCCTGTCATGAATGCTTGTGTTGAGATGTTTGCACTGCGCGGTGTTCCTAGAATACACAATCCTAGAATTGTAGAGTTAGAAGGGACCCCAGGGTCATCTAGTCCAACCCGCTGCACTGCAGGGATCTTTTGCCCAACTTGAACCCTTCCAGTTCTAGGATTTCATGATTCTATGTTAGGAATATAAAAACAGTTAAAACCACTGCACGCACATACATAAAAGCAATTATTTTTTTAAACAAACTATAAACTGCAACATCAAAAACTGTTCTAAAAACAATTAACATGCATACACACCAGGTGTAGACGTATATAAATATAATATAATATCGCCCCGCATCAGGTGCATTTTACAGCAGTCTAACATGCAGGAACGGGACGCGGGTGATGCTGTGGGTTAAACCACAGAGCCTAGGACTTGCCGATCAGAAGGTCGGTGGTTTGAATCCCTGCGACGGGGTGAGCTCCCGTTGCTCGGTCCCTGCTCCTGCCAACCTAGCAGTTTGAAAGCATGTCAAAGTGCAAGTAGATAAATAGGTACCGCTCTGGCAGGAAGGTAAACGGCGTTTCTGTGTGTTGCTCTGGTTCGCCAGAAGCGGCTTAGTCATGCTGGCCACATGACCCAGAAGCTGTACGCCGGCTCCCTCGGCCAATAAAGCGAGATGAGCGCCGCAACCCCAGAGTCGGCCACAACTGGACCTAATGGTCAGGGGTCCCTTTACCTTTAACATGCAGAAATTCAACAGGGGCAGCTTTCACCCAGAGCCAGGTTCAGATCTTTCCTCTGACACGAAACTCACTCTCATCCTAGTCTACCTTCCAGGGCTGTTGTGAGGATTAAGGCAGCAGGGCCGGGAGCAGAGGAACAAGTCTTGAACCCCTTGGAAGAAAAGCAGGATATAAATCTAGTGATTTTTTTTTTAATGTGTTAAAATAAAAATTATTGGCGGTTGGGGGGGGGAGAGTATTAAACCTGTTGAATGCTGTCCTGTTAAAACCACAGGAGCCCCGCCAGAGGGGGAAAAGTCTTCAGAATATTTCCCAAATCCTTTACAGTACTTTGTCTCCTATTATCATGCGAGCCAGCTCCCATTTCCTTTCAGCAGCTTTGCCAGGTCACACACCGAGGTCTCTGGTTCCTTAAAAAACTCCAGCCACATCTTTGGATCCTGGAAGGAGAGCATTTTTATTTATCAAAGCTGCTGCTTTTCAATTTTGATATATAGGAATATTTCACATTGTCTGTATGTAAACCGCTGAATGTAAATCCTTTGTTTTATGAACAAGCGGTATACAAATCTTGTTGAACAGATAATATTCTCTCTTTCCTTAAGCCTCCCCCCCCCCTTCCTCTGGGAGGTCCTACAAAGGGTTAAATCTGGGAGATGCCCTTCCCCAAAATTTCCCCAGGTCTTTTTTTAAAGTTTGTGAAAAGCGGGCGGGGTTGGTGGGAGGGACCAACCTGTTGAAGGAGCCCCTCCCTGTCTGGTCTCAGTCTATTCCATTCATTCCAGCAAACTGGGTGTTGGAGGGCGGCTGGAAGCGGTGGTGAGTTTGAACCCATTATCTGGGGCTGGGTGGAAGATGGGCCCTTGGAACGCCCTGCCACTATATATATATATCTATATAGCTCTATATACAGGCTCCATCCTTGAGATCAACCTTCCCCAACCTGGTTCCTTCCAAATGGGGATTTTTGCTGTTGTTGCTGCAACTACAACTCTCCTTGATGCTTAACTGTGCAGGCTGAGCCCAAACGCCAGGTTTGGGGGGAGGGGGATGGTCAACACAAGCCATGGGGGTTGGATGGAGTCCATAAGATGCTGAGTCGGCGCATTGGCCCATTTGAGCTCCGTTTTGCCTACACTGGCTGGCAGCGGCTCTCCAAGGTTTCCTGCTTGGAGATGCTGGGACCCTTTTCCGTGCGGAGCAGACGCACCAGCACTGAGCTGTGACTGCCTTTTTAAGTTTCTAGTGCTCAAGGTTCCAAATGAAAGGCAGTTTAAACTGGAATAAAGGAATAATAATAATAATAATAATAATAATAATAATAATAATAATAATAATAATGCGTAGCTCAATATTGCGCAGGCCTTCTGCATGCAAAGCAGCTGTTCTGTCGCTATGCCATGGCGCATTCCTCCAGCCCAAAGCAACTGGAAGTCGCCAGATGGGGAAAGGTGTTGTAAGTTGTGCCTTTTACAAGTAAAACCAGGTTGGCATGTGTTGCGGCAATGGTGGCAAGGGTTGAATAGATAGAGCCTCTATTGCCAGATGCAGTCTACCTTCTAACTACCAGTTTCCAGCACGGTGTGAGCAGCACTGGCTTTTATTCCTCTCTCCGGAGAAGAGATTGCATTCGTGGATGAGATGGCTGCGGGTTGTTTTCAGTGCTAGTCCTACTCAAGAGTAGGCCTATTGAAATGAATTGACCTAGGTTGGAAGGTTTTGGTAGGTTGTTTTTTTTGTATTTCTGTGAAGAATTTCAAAACAAACATTAACAGAGAAACCAATGGTGCAATGGCCCTTGTTGATAACTGTGCTGTTATCCAAAGGATCAGTGATTAAGTGGACAAGTAATGAAACACGGCTATACACTCAAATGGGTCTACTCTTGAGTAGGACCGTCACTGAATCCTGCCCTGGGTTTCCCCTCCTTTTAGTCTGACCCCAAATGATAATCCTTATTCTTATCCATCAGTTCTGCAATCCTCTCTGTTCTCTTCAGCTGAATTTTTAATTCCTGTTGCTTTCATTTTCTTATTTAAAAAAATATATTTTCAAGTTTTCTATTAATAGTTGAATGCTTTTTTAAAGTAACGATTTGGACAGCAGCTGTGAAAACCATATGGAAAAGTGGGGTGTAAATTTAGTAATGATTTGATGGCTTGAATCGTTATTAATAATTGCCCGACCTTCACCGTAAAGTCCCAGGTAGGGTTACAACTAAAAATCAATATTAAAAACGATTTAAAACAGCTTACAATCGCAAAAATAGAGTGGATCCTATATTAAAATTTGTTAAGTTAAAATCCTATATGTGTGTCCTGCTTAATATTTTAAAAATCTCTTAATTGGTGTACAGTTGGTGAAGATTTAAGTTCATCTTTTGCCGTTCCTCCCAGAGCAGCCCAGTAATAAAACATCTTTAAAATAAAAAACCAAAAACATCTCCCAAATGATTCCAATACAGATGCTGACTGGGAAAGATATCAAAAGGCCTATTAAAAAGCCTTTTTCTCCCTAGTCTGGGACTTCACTCTATTGAGATGTTTTTATTTGCTATCTATTACCACTTTTGCTATGTTTGGGTAGATTTTTTTTTCATGTTGCAAGCTGCCTTGAGCATGGTTTAGTTATGGAAAGGTGGCCTACAACTAGAGAATTGTTGTTTAGTTGCGTCTGACTCTTCATGACCCCCTGGACCAGAGCACGCCAGGCACACCTCCCACCGCCTCCCACAGTTTGGTCAAACTCACGCTGGTAGCTTCGAGAACACTGTCTAACCATCTCGTCCTCTTCTCCTTGTGGCCTCCATCTTTCCCAACATCAGGGTCTTTTCCAGGGAGTCTTCTCTTCTCGTGAGGTGGCCAAAGTCTTGGAGCCTCAGCCTCATGATCTGTCCTTCCAGTGAGCACTCAGGGCTGATTTCCTTCAGTATGGAGAGGTTTGATCTTCTTGCAGTCCATGGGACTCTCAAGAGTCTCCTCCAGCACCAGAATTCAAAAGCATCAATTCTTCGGCAATCAGCCTTCTTTATGGTCCAGCTCTCACTTCCATACATCACTACTGGGAAAACCATAGCTTTAACTATACGGACCTTTGTTGGCAAGGTGATGTCTCTGCTTTTTAAGATGCTGTCTAGGTTTGTCATTGCTTTTCTCCCAAGAAGCAGGCGTCTTTTAATTTCGTGGCTGCTGTCATCATATGTAGTGATCATGGAGCCCAAGAAAGTAAAATCTCTCACTGCCTCCATTTCTTCCCCATCTATTTGCCAGGAGGTGATGGGACCAGTGGCCATTATCTTCTTTTTTTTAATGTTGCACTTCAGACCATATTTTGCACTCTCCTCTTTCACCCTCATTAAAAGGTTCCTTAATTCCTCCTCACTTTCTGCCATCAAGGTTGTGTCATCTGCATATCTGAGGCTGTTGATATTTCTTCCGGCAATCTTAATTCCGGCTTGGAAAAGCGGGGATATGAAAACACATAAGAGCAAATAAAACAGGGTTAAAAATTATTTATTGCATTTATATACTGTTTATATCCTTACTTTGTGCTCACACATATTCGGGGGGGGGGTTTAGGGGAGGTCTCCCTCCAGTCTAGGCTTGCCTCAACCCTGTTTGGTAGGTTAGGCTGAGCTGGGGGTAACAACTCTTTTGTTTTATTTATTATTATTATACTTGAGTCCCACCTTTCCTCCAATGAATTCAAGGCGCTGTGCAAAACAAAACAAATATTAAATCAGGGCAAAATGAGTCACAAAAATGTTTCGTTTGTTTATTGATTGAGTGAATTTATATACCGCCCAATACCCTGGGGTCTCCGGGCGGTTCACAGAATAAAATCAAGATATAAAACCAGAAAATACCTAATAAAAATAAAAACAGCAACCCAATACCCCCACAAAAAAACACCTTTTAAAAGGGCATAGGATGTTGTTGTTGTTTTGTAATGTATTTTGAAAAGTGCCGTGCTTATATGGTAAATGTGTGCTTAGCAACATGGATCTGATAGGTTTTTTTTATTTAGTAAACAAATTGCACACTGCATCATTGTAAAAAAACCAACCCTCCAAGCAGTAATAAATATATATACCACCCTTCATTGAAAGATCTCACCGTATGATTAGAACAGCGCTGTTGCTTTTTTAAAGCTTTTCACTCTTCAAATTTATTTTTAAAAATCAGTTAAGTTGTAAGATGTAAAGGCAGCAGGGATTTTTTTCCCTTTTTAGAAAAACTCCTTACCTGTGCTACTACAGCCATTTCCATGTCAACACCTGTCCTGAGGAGACCTCTTGAAAAAGCATTCAGACTGGCTTTGTGTCAGTCCTGGCGGGGACAATGGCAGTGTACTTGAGACAAAAGATCGCCCTCCCAAATCTATTTAAAGCAAAGTGATAAAATGGGATTTGCCAATCTCTGCCCCGGAGGCACCTTCCATTCCTGAAAGGGCTCAGAACAGCTTTTCCCAATCTCTGGCTAGCCAACATCTGTCTTAAAAACAACACAGGAAGTTGGAGAATGGGGGAGGCACTAGCCTTAATGGTTTTAAAAGATGGGGGGGGGGGACGACCCATGAAAAGTGGGATGGGAAGTAAATAAAACAGAAGAAAAAATATGTATTCGAATTTTATGTGAATTTGTGGAAATTTAATTATATATATATATATTAAAACCGTGTGTGTGTGTGTGTGAGTATGAATATATGTATATGTGTGTGTGTGTATAAATATATATGTATACACACACACACACACACACACACACACAATCCCTGGATTAGGTCCTCTGCCCTACACATTTAAAGCAGTATCATACCACTTTAAACACTCATAGTTCCCTCTCCCCCCCCCCCCCAAAAAAAAAAATCCTGGAGAAATGTAGTTTGGTAAGAGTGCTGAGAGCTGCTAGGAGACACACGCACCCATTCCTTTTGGAGAACTACAGTTCCCACAGTGGTTTAACAACGAATCCCTCTTCCCAGAGAACTCTGGAAATTGAGGGGAACTTGAGGGAAATTGAGATGTCTCCTGACATCTCTCTGCACCCTTCACATACTACAACTCCCAGAGTTATGTCGGGCTGTTTAAAGTGGAATGATGGCTGCTTTGAATGCACAGTGCCTAGGAGCAAACTCCCAGGGGCTTTGGGGGCTCCGGGCTCCCCACAATTGAATATTTGAGGGGACCAGCCTCCCCCCCAAAAAGTTGATGGGCATTGCCATTCGAATGGTGTGTGTGCACCATGTCATGTGATTGATTATGTGGGGTGAGCCTTAACCGGCCTCCCAATATTTCATTCAAATTGCCCCCCCCCCCAGTGTAGTGCAAATGGGGCCTAAATGTTTGAGGCTCGATGGTGGATCTGTTTTAATGTGGAAGTTTTAAAACCAGGTTTAGCAGGAGGAATCTTGGGAAGGGGATTTGGAAGCAAGGTCTAGAGGCAAGGAGTGGGAACACCTCTGCACGATGCGACCTTCTGGGGGCCACATAGATGGAGCTAGGGGCCACAGCTGACAAAGTCGCTGGTGTGTCAGTTTTCCCCCTCAGTATAGCAGGTTAATTTCAGCAAAGATGCTTTAAAAGGGTCCCTGTTTGCATCAGAGAAATGTTGGAGGGTATGCAGGCTTGGGGAGAGTTTCCCAAGGGCCGTGTAGAGGGGCTTGGAGGGCCACATTTGGTCCCTAGGCTGAGCAATATAGGAAGTTGCCTCATACTGAGACAGAACTTTGTCCACCACATTCTTGTCTACACCAGGGTTTCCCAAACTTTGGTCTCCTGCTGTGTGTTTTTATTTGGACTACAATTCCTATCATCCCTAGTAATGGATGATGGGAACTGTAGTCCGGAGACAGTTGGGAAGCACTGGCCTATGCTGACTGGAAGTGTCCCACAGGGTGTCAAGCAGGGGGAATTCCCAGCCCTCAATGCCAGGATTGAACCTGGGATCTTAGGCCCGCGGAGCAGCTGTTCTGTCGCTGAGCTCAGTCCTGTCTCCAGAAGCTGCCTTATCCCAAATCAGCTTTAGTCAGTCTAGTTCTGTTCTGTCTACCCTGGTTGGCAGCACTTTAGGCAGGGACTTTTCCTAGCCCATCCTGGAATTGAACCTGGGAACTGCAGGACGCAAAGCAGATGCTCTACCATTGAGGTTACAGCCCTTTCCATTACCTAGGTCATAAAATTGTAGAGCAGCTGGAAGGGACCCGAGGGTCATCTAGTCCAACCCCCCTGCATGCAGGAATCTCAGCTAAGGCATCCATGGCAGATGGCCCTCCAACCTCCGCTTTAAAACCTTCATGGAAGGGCAAAGGAGTAAGTAAGATAGCTTCTTGTATTCCCTGCAGAAGTTTTTAATTTGTAGCAATTTAGCATGAATGCTGTGCATCTCCTGGTCCAGCCCAGTGTGAGGTTTAGCAGCAAAAGCGTAGCAAAAGACTTTGCAAAGAGAGTGAGAGGAGCCTCTCTCTCTCTCTCTTGCAAGTTTTGCCTTTTCCAGGTCTGTCAGCAAGGTGCAGTGTGAAATTTCCTAGCGCTCAGAAGACCTGGGAAGTGCCTGTTGGCATGTGGGTTTCTGTTCCTTCTGACATCCCTGTTTTGCGTTCTCTTTCAGGAAAGAAGTCTTTGAAAACAAAACAAAAATAAGTTGCTTGCAAGCTGTCCCGGTTCTTCGGCGACAAAATTGCAGGCCGCGAAACCCTTGCACGGCTTTTCAAGTCTTGCCCAGGGAGTCGGGAGCAGCTGCATAGAAGTTGCCACTTTTTGCCATTCGTTTGCTGCAAGCTTCAGAACTTCCAGCCGGCAGAACTAAAATGGCCGCCACACGCCGCTGGAGGGCCGAAGCTGAGCGCACCCGGCTCCGGGAAGACCCCAAAGGTCTCAAATCGGGGGCCAGTGAGGCAGGAACCCCCGAAAGCCCCTCGGCAAGCCGTTCGGCAAACGCCGGGGGATACGCGGTACGCCAAGAGAGCCAGCCGAGAGTAGGGAGCAGCGGTCACTATCAGTGGGAGACCGAGTTCCAGGAGTTTCTGGAAGGTTCCGTCTGGGAGGAGCAGACCCCGGAGGAGCTGGCCCCACGGGCCGACACCCGGGCCTTCCTGGCCTCCTTTGAGCAGGTGGCCGTGGCCTGCCACTGGCCCAGGAGGGAGTGGGTGACCCGGCTGCTGCCGGCCCTGGGCGAGGAAGCGGAGAAGGCCTTCATCAGCCTGGACGCCCAGGACCGCGGAGACTTCCAGAAGGTCAAGGCGGCCATCTTGAGGCGCGAGGCCCTGGCGCGCGAGAAGAAGCACCAGGAGTTCCGCCGCTTCTGCTACCAGGAGGCCAACGGACCCCGGGAAGTCCTTGCACGGCTCCAGGAGCTGTGCCAACAATGGCTGAACACGGAGAGGAGCAGCAAGGAGCAGATCTTGGAGGCTTTGCTCCTGGAGCAGTTCCTCAACGTCCTGCCGAAGGAAATGTACCACTGGGTCAAGGAGCGTGTGCCGGAGAGCTGCCTGCAGGCCGTCGCTCTGGCAGAAGATTTCCTGAGGAGGTTGCAAGCGGCCGAAAGGGGGGAAGAACCGGTAAGAAGGTTGCATTCCTTCCCCCCCCCCCCCCAGGCTTGCAAACAGCTCCTAGCCAGCAAATGGTTGCAAAAGCCAAACATCCCAGCAGTGCAAGCGACCAAAGCCCAATGGCTTCAACTTCGCTTTTTCTTTTTTTTGGCGAAATAGAAGGACACACTAGGATCATCTCACTGAACCCTGTGCAATGCAGGATTGTTTTTGTCCAACCCCCAGTTTCTAGTTCAAGCTGAGTGAGCCTCTGGGGCCCAGTAAAAAAAAAAATAATAATAATAATAATAATAGTAACAACGACAACAACAACAACAACAACAACAACAATAATAATAATAATAATAATAATAATAATAATAATAATAATAATAATAATAATTTATTATTTATACCCTGCTCATCTGGCCGGGTTTCCCCAGCCACTCTGGGCGGCTTCCAACCAAATATTAAAAACAATACAGCATCTGACATTAAAAACTTCCCTAAACAGGGCTGCCTTCAGTTGCCTTTTAAAAGTAAAATAGGTGTTTATTGCCTTGACATCTGCTGGGAGGGAGTTCCACAGGGCAGGTGCCACTACTAAGAAGGCCCTTTGCTCTCAGAAATCCGCTCTCAGTCCAAACCTTTTACATCTTTGTAGCTGGGTTGTTTTCAGTTTCTTATCTCATTGTCTCTGGCCTGTAGTTTGCTCCAATTAAAGCCCAATTTACAGGATAACCTGTGCTTCCAGGAACGGGATGGGGGAGGGGGTTTCGTGGCAGCCAGAGTACTCCATGCACCCAGTGCCATTCCAGTGGGAAGCAAGTGCCAGACCGCCAGGCAAATTGCGGGTGAGAGCTTGGTCCCTCTTCCAACCGAAGAGGAAAACAGATAATGAAATTCCCCCATCATTATCTCCATCTGTCTCTCTTACGCAGTGTTGGGAGAAACTCCATTCAAGGAGCACCAGAAACAAGAAGCCAAACTTGAATACATTCAGTGCCTTAACTAAAGAGCTGCTTCTAGTTTATTATTATTACATGTTTCTCCTCTTTCCCCTGACAACAGCCCTGTGAGGTAGCTCAGGCTAGAGAGAATGGTGACTGGGCCCAAGGTCGCCTGGTGTGTTTCATGGCCGAGTGGGGATTCGAACCCTGATCTCTCAGGTCATAATCCAGCGCTCTAACCATTGCACCACACTGGTGACCTGAGCACTTTGCCTTCTGTTCCTTTTCTTCCACTCCTCAGTGGTCTCCCTTTTTCTGCTCTTTATTTTTTCCCAGGAGCAGGAAGAGGCTGCAGATCTTCGCAAGAAGCAGGAAGTTCCGCTGGAAACGGTGCCGCTGGAAACTTGGGCTACGAGGGAGGTCGCAGAGGAGCCCAGTTCATCATCACGCAAGACTTACACAGGTAAACAGGGGTCTTAGTTTTGCCTAGAATTAGTGGTGGGAAGAGGGGGTGTCCCTGGCTCCAAAGAGATCCAGTGTGGAGCAGTGTTGTTGTTGTTGTTGTTGTTTTAATCAATTTTATTCAAGGTTTTCAACATACGCTACAATAAAAGCCAAACGAAGCCAATAGAGAGCAAAATAAAAAAAGGATAGAGGAAACATCCACACACAAACAAAATTTTATATTCTATCAACCAGCTGTAAGGCTTATGTTGCAACCGGCTTGTGTTAAGATTTTCTGTTTCAGAGAAAGAGGAGTGCATTGATTGTTGTGTGTAGTTAACACATAACATTTTTGACAGGAAATGAGCTAGAGACAACCACCTGATCTTTATAAAAACTACTGTTTATTGGTGCTTGTGTTTAGTTTCCCCCCCTCTTCTCCCCTCATCCCTTTTTTCCTTTTGTGCCCTGTCATTTCAGATTGTATACTTGTGGGCAGGGATGCTCATGTCACAATTGGTTGTATGCAAGGCTTGCAAGGTTGTATGCAAGGAGTATTTCTGAGTGGGTTAAAAATGCTCTAAATAAATCTCTTTTGGCTCCAGCCCTAACCACTACTTATATTTGGCCCTCGAATGGTTGCCCAGAAGGCAGTGCGGCCCCCGGGGCTAAAAAGGGCTCCCCATTACTACCTAAAGGAAGGTCCTAAACATACAGAAAAACTTTTTGACAGGAAGAGCAATTTGACAGTGGAACGGTCTCCCTCAGGAGGTTGTGGCCTCTTCTTCCTTGGAGGTTTTTAAGCAGAGGTTGGGTGGCCATCTGTTATGGATGCTGCAATGTGCTCTACGCAGGTCTGGTGACCCGGAAACTACCATTAATCCAGAATGCGGCAGCTAAACTGGTGACTGGGAGTGGCCTCTGAGACCATATAACACCGGTCTTGAAAGACCTACATTGGCTCCCAGTACGTTTCCGAGCACAATTCAAAGTGTTGGTGCTGACCGTTAAAGCCCTAAATGGCCTCAGCCCAATATACCTGAAGGAGCGTCTCCAGCCCCATCGCTCAGCCCGGACACTGAGGTCCAGCTCCGAGGGCCTTCTGGCGGTTTCTTCCCTGCAAGAAGTGAGGTTTCAGGGAACCAGGCAGAGGGCCTTCTCAGTAGTGGCACCCACCCTGTGGAACACCCCATCAGGTGTCAAGGAAATAAACAACTATCTGACTTTTAGAAGACATCTGAAGGCAGCCATGCTTAGGGAAGTTTTTAATGTTTAATTGTGTTTTTAATATTTTGTTGGGAGCCGCCCAGAGTGGCTGGGGAAATCCAGTCAGATGGGTAGGGTATAAGTCAGGCACCCCCAAACTCAGCCCTCCAGAGGTTTTGGGACTACAACTCCCATCATCCCTAGCTAACAGGACCAGTATTCAGGGATGATGGGAATTGTAGTCCCAAAAGAACTGGAGGGACATGTTTGGGGATGCTTGGTATAAGGAATAAATTGTTTTTATTTCTTTATTGCTTGCTGAGGTTCCTGCATTGCAGGGGTAAGACTAGGTGACTCTCCACAACTCTATGATACTACACTTTGTCTTTCTGGTAGGTTACGGGCAGGCTGGCGTGGCAAGGAAGAAGAAGACCTTCCAGTGGGGCCGCTACGGGGAAGTGAAGCTGCGAGCCCGGTTTCCCGGAAGAGCAAACGCAGTCCTGCCGTCCCGCTGGAAGCAGGCCGGAGGCACCCAGGAGCAGCGCCGCTCGGATAGGCTGAAGCGAGCCCAGTTGCCGAACCTGGCTGAGACGCCTCCCTCGCCGCCGCCGCCTCCTCCATCTCCTCCATCTCCTCCTCCTCGGGATGTCAAGCCGAAGCTCAAGAAGCCCTCCCCCCCTCCAGACGCCACCCCCAAGAGCCAGATCAAGATGTGCCCCGAGTGCGGCCGGGGCTTCAACGGCTTGGCGACCTTCAACCGCCACCGTATGCTCCACACCGGGGAGAAGCGCTACGAGTGCTGCTTCTGCAGCAAGGGCTTCTGCTGGCGCTCGGATCTGGTCCGGCATGAGTGCCAGCACACCGGGAAGAAGCCCCACGAGTGCCCCTTCTGTGGGGAGGGCTTCGACCGCAAGTGGCAGCGAGAGAAGCACGAGCTGATCCACACCAAGAGCAAGGGGAAGCTGTGAGCGGCCTGCGACTTGGCGGGAGGGAATTAGCGGGATTTTAGGAACAGGGGTGGGAGCGGATATCGTTGCTGGGTTAAATCTCTCTGGGGCAGAACTGGAGAAGGGGGCTTCTCGTTGCCAACCCTGGCGCTCTCCAGATGTTCTGGACCACAATTCCTGGTGGGATTTGTGGTCCAGAACATCCCAGCTTCCAAAGTCTGCCTCAGACAGGACCTGCAGTCTCGTTCCAGCTCCTTCCTCTTCTTGCCAACAATGTGTGTTCGTTTTTCTGGCCACCTGAGTGCATCTCTTGGTTTCGGCAGCCTATGTGGAGGAGGCAGCCGTGCCCAAATGGATCAGGGGTGATCCAACCCGTCGTGTGGGGCCACCCCCCCCCAAAAAAATCCAGCCACCATCCAGCCAAAATGAGTTCTTTTCGAAATTCCTCTTAAAGCATGTGTTTCTTCTACATGTAAACATCCTGCATCGCTTGGCAGGATGTCCCGCCCCTCTTGTTATTTCTTCCTCGTGGTGAAGCTATCCCAAAATAAAGCACCCCCCCCCAAAAAAGTTGTATGTTGCAGTATCCTGTTCTGAATTAGTGACCAAGCTTAGGCAATATATCAGGGTCTTTTTTACATGGCTTTAAGCCCCTTGAATGTATTAAAGGAGTGGAGTGTGTTAGAAGGGAAGATCAAGTAGAAGAAGCAGTTTTGAATTTGTCGTTGGTAGTGGGGTGTTATGGGGCATGTTGAGCTTTTTGCAAGCAAGAGTTAATTCTACTGTTCATGTTACATGTGTGTTTTAATTATCTGCATTCTGGTGTTTCTGTGAATCTGCCTTTCTGAAGGAAAAAAAAATTGGCGGGTTCTTCTCAATAGCATCAGTTGGAGAAAAGCCTACTCCACCGATTAGGTTGTGGGGAGAGAATTAGAGGGAAGCATCCTGAGGGGGCTGGGGGCTGAATGTGGACTGTACTCTTTTAGGATGTTGGTAGGGGGTACCATTTTCGAAAGCTCTGCCATGTTAAACAAACCTCAATGAGGAAAAATTAGAAAAACACCCCTTGTCATGGGGAAGACATTCTATTTCGGATCAGTTTTTGTACTTGAGCTCTTCCCCTGGTCCAGGCACCATTAAAATTAAATGTGGGATCCCGCCTGGGTTCCAGAATGGTACAGCCCATTCCACTACCTCCAGGACTATACCACTTCATTCTGCTGTATGGCTAAGCCATGCCTTAGTTCCCCAAATTTAATAACTATATTTACATTCTCTTGAACCCCTAGAAAGATGGTTTGGTCCCAGACTTATTTAACACACATATGCCCCCATACGCAAGTGCTGTTTTTCATCTAATGGGCAACATAGAGTTCAGCCACAGTGACGGTAACTTGGGGTGACACACATTTCGAACTGGGCAAACAATGGTTTGCAGGAGCCAGGGGTGGGGAAGTTTCAGCCCTCAAGACTCCTAATTCCAATCTTCCTCAGCCACCATGGCCAAAGGATGGAGATTGGTTGTCTGACAGCATCGAGAGGCCAGCAAGTTCCCCCTTCTCAGTATGCTACCATCTGCCTGATTTGAACATAACAGTAAACTATGGTTTGGCTATTGATGTGTGAATCCAGATAATATCTGTCCCAGAAGATGATCCTAATGTATTGTTCTCGTTCTCTCATTAGTCTACCACTATTGTGCCCATCTGTTTAAATGTTCAGTAGTAGCCTAGCTTTCCCCCCAAGCATCCTAGAAATGACTAGAAATTACCCGAACAGCAGGTACCCGTTGCAGGTACCAGTCGCAAACCAATGAAACCGTTTAAATTTTTTTTGGTTCCCTTGTTGAGTGTCTACAGTTCTGAATGCCCACGCTTTTATACTCCTGTCAAAACATGTTGAGGTTTTATTTATAAAGTTCATTTTCTCAAGTTTTTTGTAATCTTAAATTAAAAAAAAGTCTTTTGTGACAAGTTTGGAGCTTGTTATGTTTGGAGCTATTAAAAATTGGGTAGTTGCTCAATGGATCCTGTGTGTTGTTCTTGACAATAGGGTGCTTGCCAGCCAGCCTTGCCCTATACCAGAATACTCCATTCCATCTCTTCTCCCCCCCCCCCAACAAGCAAGTAGTTTGTATTCTGTCACCACTGAACACAACTGTCCACTGTGGGCTGTTTCCCTCGCCCACTAGTTAAGGGCTCTTCTTGCCAATAACCTTTTAGACACTTCGGCAAAACTTGAGAGTTTCTCCAGGCCTATTCATGTATACAGTGGTACCTCAGGTTACATATGCTTCAGGTTACAGACTCCGCTAACCCAGAAATAGTGCTTCAGGTTAAGAACTTTGCTTTAGGATGAGAACAGAAATCGTGCAGGGGCAGCGGGAGGCCCCATTAGCTAAAGTGGTGCTTCAGGTTAACAGTTTCAGGTTAAGAACGGACCTCCAGAATGAATCAAGTACTTAACCTGAGGTACCACTGTATTTCCATTTTGGCTAAATAATGATTGGTACTCACCTGTTGAGGTTAAGAACTAGAGGGAATGTTAAAGTGGAGTGGTTAGAAATCTGAACAGCAGCCAGTATTCCATACTGCCACACTTCGTTGCAGATCCTGCTGAACATGATAGGTTCCTTTTCTAAAAAAAATGGAATATCCAGGTTCAGAGGCAATATACCCCCCCATTCCCCCCCAAAAAAAGAACCTGGCGTTTAGTGTACAGCATAGGAGGGTTGTTTGTGCTTCCCAGATTCCACTGGGGCTTAACTTGGCGAGTTGCCGCTGAACATTTCTCTTGATTTTTTGCCTACCTACTTTTGCAAGCCAAATGGTGAGAGAATAATAAGAAGCGGCCTTGTACCTGAGCCAGGCCATTGATCCATCTAGATCTCCTCAACAGTGGGGTATGGGGTGGCACTCTGTCCATGCTCAGGGGCATGTGGTGTGACATGCGCCAAAATTTTGCAGAACATGGACTGGCAACTTTTAACAGGCAACGTCAACAGATAGTGCTGCAAACATATAACAAATATTTCTTATGGATCTACTTCTCTTTTTTTAACCAATCAAATTTTTTTAGTTTTCCAAATTTTAAATTAACAATTTAATTAGAATTTAACACCAATTTAAAAATTACTTTACCATCCATTCCTGTTTCCATCGTCTGCATGTGCAGTTCCTGTTTAGACATTTACCTGACTATTTTCCCAATTAATCAAATACAATTAATCTTCCTTTCTTGATCCATATAAATCATTAATCATAATTTTAAATCATATTTACTCCAATACTGTTTGCTTATCCTGTCTTTGTAGGTTCGCAACATTCTAGTTAACAATGCTCAGATTTTACAGACCTTACTATTCTCTTTTCACAAAGCTGTGTTTTGTGACACCTTGGGGATTTACTTCTGAGTAAAATACGCGTAGGACTACATTGCAGCAAATTTGTAATTGCATCACTAAGTGGCGTGCAGAGGGAAATACCTTAAGTTCTGAAAGGTGCAGACAGATTGCAAGGAAATGACAATTCAGATAAAAGTTGAATCCTATGCAGAACAAGCCCAAGTGCCCCATTCAGTGTTGGTAAATGGTGATAATGCAATCACCCTGGTCTTTTGCTTTCTTGGTTAACGCCTGCAAGCAACCATTGTCTCTCTTCATTTGCAAATGAATAAAACGAGACTTCCTGATAAGTTTTAGTCCAGCAATTTGAAGCTGGAGCCTCCCTTCGGAATTAATTTGTTACTATTGATTCAGTTTCCTTCCTCCAAAGAAGCCATCACAAACGCAAAAGATCTGAAAGTCTCAAAGGCATCACCACTGCCCCCTACCCTATAAAAACATTATTCAGAATAGTGGGTTGCATGAGCCGCCAAGGATATTTCCCCCCCCACTCTAGTGACCAGGGGATGACCAATCTCTCTCCATCTCTCCCCACTTCTCAAAACTCATATTTTCCTTGTGTATGCAACATACATTTAAAGCATATCCTTCTCCCCCCCCCCCCGCCTATCCTAGGCTTTGTAGTTTATTGAGGGTGCTGGGAATTGTAGTTCTGCAAACTACAACTCGGGACGCAGGTGGCGCTGTGGGTTAAAGCCTCAGCGCCTAGGACTTGCCGATCAAAAGGTTGGCGGTTCGAATCCCTGCGGCGGGGTGCGCTCCCGCTGCTCGGTCCCAGCGCCTGCCAACCTAGCAGTTCGAAAGCACCTCCGGGTGCAAGTAGATAAATAGGGACCGCTTACCAGCAGGAAGGTAAACGGCGTTTCCGTGTGCGGCTCTGGCTCGCCAGAGCAGCGATGTCACGCTGGCCACGTGACCCGGAAGTGTCTCCGGACAGCGCTGGCCCCTGGCCTCTTGAGTGAGATGGGCGCACAACCCCAGAGTCTGTCAAGACTGGCCCGTACGGGCAGGGGTACCTTTACCTTTACCTTTAAACTACAACTCCCAGGATTTTTTGTGGGGAAGGCTTGTGCTATGAAAGCAGGACGTGTGTGCGGCTGCTGTCCTCATCCCTTCCTGAAATGAAGCAAAGCTCTTCCCTGAAATTCACACTGCAAGTTCCTAGCGGCAGGGGACTGTGTTTTTGTGCTTGTTTTTTTAAAAAAACAAACAGCACTGTGAGCATTATCCATTCCTAATAAAATTATTTTTATCAGAAATCCTGCTTCTACATCCGAGGCAGCTGCCACTCTCCGCAACCTGATTGGCCTACAGGTGAATCTCGGAATTAGCCAATCACGTGGGGCCCATTGTGTAAATAATGTATATAAAGCAGACATTCTGGGGGAATTCCATTCCTCCTCACCACTATGAGCTGAATAAAGAGCATGAAATCCACTCTCGACTCCGAATATATTTCAGATACCCTCCACATGCCTCTGCGGAAAAGTTTTAACAGGGCTTTCTTGAAGAGAAGAGGGTATATTGGACGGACAAGGAAACCTGTGGGCCTCCAGAGGTGGCTGGGCCCCTAGCAGCCACAGGCAGCGTTGCCCAATGGTCAGGGATGGTTGAAGTTGGAGTCCAGTAACTACCGGAGGGCCACAGGTTCCCCACCTGTGAGGAATGGGATTCACAACCTTTAGTCGATCAGTCAAATGAGTTTGCCGGTTGATCGATCGATCGATTGATGAAATTGTTTAAGTTTCGCTCTCTGCCATTTGCATAACATTAGTCTGATAGCTATACAGTGGTACCTCTGGTTAAGTACTTAATTCGTTCTGGAGGTCCATTCTTAACCTGAAGCACCACTTTAGCTACTGGGTCCTCCTCCTGCTGCTGCACCGCCAGAGCACGATTTCTGTTCTCCTCTTGAAGCAAAGTTCTTAACCCGAGGTAATATTTCTGGGTTAGCGGAGTCTGTAACCTGAAGCATATGTAACCTGAAGCATATGTAACCCGAGGTACCACTGTATGTGGCCTACCAGATACTTTTAGTCAAAGCACCACAGTGAGGCCTCTTTGGCTTGTCTTCAATTACCAGTAACTTTCACTCGGCTGAAATGATTGACTATGGCCCCATCCTCAGAGTACATTTACAGCAGTGTCACAACACTTTAATCCTGGGAACTGTAGTTTGTTAAGAGTGCTGAGAAAATCAGGAACCAACCCGATGAAAAATTCCAAAAGGACTGGAGCAAATTTATTATTTGAAAGAAAACTATTTTATGAAAACATTTGTAGCATCAACGTGAAATGTTTTGTAATGTGAAATCAAGATGCTGATTTATAAATGAGATTGTGATTTCTTAAGGTTAAAATATGATAACGAAGTTGTCAGGGTTTCAGGGACAGAGAGCGAGGGGGAGGGGTCCCAGGGCGACGAGGAAGAGGACGACGACGACCCGAGGTTGTCAGTGAGTCCGTCAAGTGAATCCGAGGATTCCCAAAAGGGAGCCCCCCTGGTCAGGCCAAGGGGCAGTAGAGAGGGAAGCAGTCAGAAGCAGGGGAACGAAGAGGGAATCCCCAGTGGGGGTTGGAGATCGGGACCGGCCTCTCCGTCGGAACGGAGTGAAGGGGGTGGAGTTGCCAGTGTGTCAGAAAGAGCAGAACAGGAAGCAGAGAGGGGAAGGAGTTCGGAGCAGAACGTCCTGCCGGAAGGGGAGGAGTGTAGTACCGAGAGTAGCGTAACGGTCGAAAGGAAGGTCAGAGGCAACGTACGCGCGCCAAGTTCAAATGTGGAGGCGCGCGGAAATGAGGAGAGCCCTGAGGAGGAGCCTGGTCCCAAAGCACGAAGGAGGGGGGAGCAGGCGTCAGAAGACTCAGCCTCGGGGGAGTCCCGGAGGGAGGGAGCACAGGGGGGCAGGAAGACCCTGCGGAAAAGGAAGGAGAGGAAAAGGTGGAGCAGTACAAGCCTCTTAAGCTGGTGCAGGGGCGGGACTGACTCAGAGGGGACTTCTAACATCTAAGGGTAACAGATGCTGAGCCACGGAGCTTGGATGTAACGACAACAATGTTCTTCAATAAAACCTTTTGTATATAACTTGGACTGGATTTTGGTCTCTTGTGAGCTGGGACCTCGGGTGGCTCTGACAGTAAGTCCCCTCACAAAGAACGCAAATTTTTTTTTTGCAAAGCTCACAAACGGTGACAGCCATGAGTGCGGAGGATCAGCTGACAGCACTGCGAACTACAGTTTCCGAACTCACCGCTGCAGTCCTTGCGTCTCAGAAGAAGCATGACGAAATGGAGAAGCGCTGCCAGGACCTGCAAACAAGGTGGGAGCGTGCAAACAGGGAAGGGTTCCCAGGGTCCAGATCAGAGGGCATTGGACTTGGAAGGCGGGGGGGCAGCCTAGTCACCCACTTCGATGGGAACCTGAAGCACTACCCCAGTTTCAGAGCAGATGTTTTGTATGCATTGCACTTGCTTCGTCATGACTTTAAAGATGAGGAGGAGAAAGTGGGGTTTATTGTTTCTCACTTGCATGGGCCGGCCAGAGACTGGTTGTGCAATTTGTGGCGTGAAGATGGCCCTGCCCGCCGCGATTCTGATGAATTCATTAAAGCGATGGATGCCTGCTTCCAGTCAACCGTAGATTTGGATCTTGCACGCAGGGAGATATTTGGACTGCGGCAAGGCAAAGCCACTGTGCGTCAGTACCATTCCAGATTTTTTGCTTTACTGACTGCGTTACGCTGGGAGAAAGACTGCACACCTGTGAGGGATTTGTTCTGGGAGGGTCTCAGCGGTCCCATAAAGGACGAACTTGCCAGGGGAGACAGACCTCAGACCCTGGAGGAGGTGGTGCAGAGGGCTCTGGCGATTGGGATACGTCACGAGGGACGTCCTTGGCACAATGAGGAAGAACGTCAGGTGCGTCCACCAGCGAGGACGTCTTCTTTCATCCCCAAGGAGTTCAGTCAGTCACATCCCTCGCCGCTGGGGAGGCAGGGGGAGGAGCCGATGGAACTTGGTGGTGCTAAGGCTCAAGCAACAGCCAGAGCCCCAGCTTCCGGTGCAGTAAAGGCGAAGCCTCCTAGAGGGACCAGGAAGTGTTACATCTGCGGCAGTGCACTGCACATGGCGAAAGAGTGCCCCCAGAGGCTCCAGAAACACACTGCAGCTTTAGCGACGGTAGCTGCAGAAGTGATCCAGGAAGGGGAACCTCAGGGAAACGACAATGCCTGGCTGGAAGCAGAATTGCTGGGGCTCAGCCAGGCGAATCTGTAGAACAGTCCCCAGCGTCTTTGCAACCCACAGACCCTTTACCACCCAAGCCAGCGGTGCAGCTCACTGCAACACTTCAGTTGCCAAATGGGACCACCCTAGAAGTGCCCCTCACGATCGATTCGGGGAGCAACGCCGATTTCGTGGGGATGCAATTCGTCAAGCAGCATCACATAGCGCTTCTGCCCGCCACAACGCCTCTGAACGTAGTCACGGTGGATGGCAGGAAATTGCTAGGAGGGCAAGTTGTGCAACAGACACCTCCCATGGTGATGCGGATTGGAGATCACCGAGAAGTCATTAGCTTCAATGTCACCCACCTGTCTGACACGCCTATAGTATTGGGCATGAGTTGGCTGGAGAGACACAGTCCTGCTGTAGCGTGGTACCAACGCCAGATCACCTTTTGTTCATCGTACTGTGCTCAAAATTGCATCCAGTCCTGCCAGGAGGAGGGGGCTGAGCAGCAGCTGCGACTTGGCATGGTGCAGGCAGTACCTAGCAAGTACGAAGGGTTCCTGGAGGTTTTCTGCGAGAAGGAAGCTGACCAGTTGCCGCCCCACAGACCTTATGATTGTGCCATCGATCTGGTGCCGGGGGCACAGTTGGCGACTGCAAAGCTGTATTCTATGTCTGAGGACGAAATGCAAGAGCTCAGGGAGTTCATAGAGCACAATTTGAAGCGTGGATTCATCCGGGAATCGAAAGCAGTGGGGGGCAGTCCTGTGTTCTTTGTGAAGAAGAAGGACACGCCCCAAAAGAGACTCATTGTGGACTATAGAACCATAAACAGTATGACCAAACCCAAGGCCTTCCCCATGCCTAAGATTGATGATCTCCTAGCAACCGTGAGGAAGGGGAAGATCTTCACCAAATTGGATCTGCGTGGAGCGTATAACCTCATACGCATCCGGGAAGGCGATGAGTGGAAAACGGCCATGTTCACGCCTCTGGGCACGTATGAATACAGAGTTATGCCGTTTGGTCTCCAAAATGGATCTCACGTCTTCCAAGCCTTTATGCATCACGTGCTAGCGGGACTCCTCTACAAGAAATGTGTGTGTTTCCTCGACGACATCCTGATCTTTTCGGAGACGGAAGAGGCCCACGAGAGGGACGTAAAGGAAGTCCTGCAAAGACTACGGGAGAACAGGCTCTACGCCAAGTTAGAGAAGTGCCAGTTTGATGTGACGGAGGTGGATTTCCTGGGCTACAAGCTGTCCGACAAGGGGCTGGCCATGGACAGCGTCAAGGTCCGCGCGGTGTTGGACTGGAAGAGCCCACGCAATCGGAAGGAAGTCCAGAGATTCGTCGGCTTCGCCAACTTCTACCGCAAATTCATCAGAGGTTTTGCAAAGGAGACGGCAGCGATCACGGACACTCTGAGTTCCAAGAAGAAGAGGTTCGTGTGGACGGAACAGGCGGAGCGCTCTTTTCGGAAGCTTAAAAGCCTTTTCGCCTCCGAGGAGCAGCTGCTGCACGTGAATCCAGGCAGGCCCATGCGAGTAGAGACCGACGCGTCAGACAGGGCGGTTGGAGCCGTGCTCCTGCAAGAAGATCCACATGGGAACTGGAGACCCGGTGCCTTTTACTCCCGAAAGCTCAGCAAGGCGGAGCAAAACTACACCATATGGGACAGAGAGCTGTTGGCCATTCACGCAGTGTTCAAAGCGTGGCGACACTTCCTCATAGGAGCCAAGCACACAGTACAGGTCCGCACGGATCACAAGAACCTAGAGTATTGGCGCACGGCGAAGCTCCAAAGCCAGAGACACATGCGCTGGGCGGAATTCTTCGCGGATTTCGACTTTCGGATAGAGTACATCCCCGGAGATTCCAACGTTATAGCCGATGCGCTATCCAGGAAACCGCAATATCTCGATGAAGCGACACCAGTAGCAGCCAGGCACATTTTCGCACCGCAGGCGTGGTCGTGCGCTGCCATCACAGTAGATCTGGACGCGGTGCGACGCGCGTTGCAAGTGGATCAGTTCGCACAGTCCAAGATGGAGGAGTTGCGCAGAGGTGTGCAGAGTGGCGAAGATTTCCAACTACGCGACGGGCTGCTAACTCGCAAAGGTGCCCTCTACGTGCCAAGCGACGAGCTTCGCGCAAAGGTTCTGCAGCAGTTGCACGACGCCCCCAGTGCGGGCCACTTCGGCAAGGAGAAGACAATAGAACTGGTGGCAAGGGACTTTTGGTGGCCTCGGATGCGTGGAGAGGTAGCGGATTACGTCGCCAGGTGTGACACTTGTCAAAGGTCCAAGCCAGTACACCAGAAGCCAGCGGGGCTGTTGGAACCGCTGGAAACGCCACAGCAACCGTGGGAGAGGGTAGCCCTGGACTTCGTTACTGACCTGCCCAGCTCCAGAGGGAAGACGGCGGTACTGGTGGTTGTGGACCTGTTCACCAAGATGGCGCACTTCATTCCGTGCGCAAAGGTGGCGACGGCGGAACAGACTGCCAAACTCTTCATTGATCACGTGTTCAAGGTGCATGGGCTGCCGCAGTCCATCCTGTCCGACAGGGGGCGCCAGTTTGTTTCCAATTTTTGGCAGAAGCTTTTAGGTATCCTGAACGTCAAGATCAACCTTACGTCGGCGAGACACCCACAGACCAACGGCCAAGCTGAGAGGGTCAACGCGATCATGCAGCAGTACCTGAGATGTTACGCCAATCAGCGACCCGCAGCTTGGGTGGACTACCTGCCGATGGCAGAGTTTGCCTATAACAACACGAAGCACGCGTCCACGGGGGTGACGCCGTTCTTCGCGAACAACGGTCGTCATCCCAGAACCTTCCCGGGGTTCGGGGCACCGAGAGAGGGGGTGCCGCAAGAAGCCGACCAGTTTGCAGCGGAGCTGCAGGAGGTGCACGAAGAGTTGCGGAGACATTTGGAGCTGGCCAAGCAAGCATATAAGGTGCAGGCAGACAAAAACAGGAGAGCGGGGGAGGAGATCCAGGTGGGGGACTGGGTGTGGTTAGCGGCCCAAGCGATGCCAGCCAAGTCGTTGGCCAAGAAGAAGCTAGGGCACAGGCAGTTAGGGCCGTACCAGGTGGAGGCTAAGATCAACCCTGTAGCCTTTCGACTAGCCCTCCCGAAGGTTCCAGAGTGCATCCGGTATTTCACAGGTCGGTGCTCACCCCCTACAAGGCACCGCACAGGTTTCAGGAGTCTGAAACAGTCCCGCAACTACACACTAAGTCACAGGAGAGGGAGAGGGCGCCTAGGGCTGAACCACTCAACGAGGTCACAGAAATCCTGGACTCGAGATGGGGGAAAGAGGGGGTAGAATACTTTCTAGCCACAGAGGGCACTCCAGCCAGTGCCAACGGTTGGGTGCCGGGCTACGCTTTAGACGAACCTCTTCTAAAAGATGAGTTCCATGCCCTTTTCCCGCATAGACCCATGCCAGCCGAGTACTTTGATGACTGGCTCTTTACGCCCACACTCTCAGACAGTACTTTCCGGGGTTTTTCTTCAGCCGAGGAGAGAACGCCAGAATCTAGCCCGCCCAGGGGATCGTGCTCAGGGGTGGACACAGAACCCTCTTATTGGTGGGACGAGCAACCAGAGGAGGACTGGCGCAGGAAATGGCTGACGGGACCTTGGCCGGCAGCACCAGACGAGGTACCAATGGAAGAGGGAGAAGAGAACACTTTGGGTCAAGAACCCGAATTCGAACACTCATACACCGAACTGCAAGCAGAGGATATGGAGGTACACAACCTGTATCCTGCATCCACCTCCGAAGAGCTGCAGCTCCTACAACCTGCACCCGATGGGCGGGAGGGGGGAAGGGGGGGCTTCGAGGGGGGGATGGATGTCAGGGTTTCAGGGACAGAGAGCGAGGGGGAGGGGTCCCAGGGCGACGAGGAAGAGGACGACGACGACCCGAGGTTGTCAGTGAGTCCGTCAAGTGAATCCGAGGATTCCCAAAAGGGAGCCCCCCTGGTCAGGCCAAGGGGCAGTAGAGAGGGAAGCAGTCAGAAGCAGGGGAACGAAGAGGGAATCCCCAGTGGGGGTTGGAGATCGGGACCGGCCTCTCCGTCAGAACGGAGTGAAGGGGGTGGAGTTGCCAGTGTGTCAGAAAGAGCAGAACAGGAAGCAGAGAGGGGAAGGAGTTCGGAGCAGAACGTCCTGCCGGAAGGGGAGGAGTGTAGTACCGAGAGTAGCGTAACGGTCGAAAGGAAGGTCAGAGGCAACGTACGCGCGCCAAGTTCAAATGTGGAGGCGCGCGGAAATGAGGAGAGCCCTGAGGAGGAGCCTGGTCCCAAAGCACGAAGGAGGGGGGAGCAGGCGTCAGAAGACTCAGCCTCGGGGGAGTCCCGGAGGGAGGGAGCACAGGGGGGCAGGAAGACCCTGCGGAAAAGGAAGGAGAGGAAAAGGTGGAGCAGTACAAGCCTCTTAAGCTGGTGCAGGGGCGGGACTGACTCAGAGGGGACTTCTAACATCTAAGGGTAACAGATGCTGAGCCACGGAGCTTGGATGTAACGACAACAATGTTCTTCAATAAAACCTTTTGTATATAACTTGGACTGGATTTTGGTGTCTTGTGAGCTGGGACCTCGGGTGGCTCTGACAGAAGTGATTATGGAAATGCGATAGATATGTTAAATGTTAGAGGGATGTCAGAAAGAGGGATGGAAGGAAGTCAAAGCTCACTTTGAGCAAATAATATAAGTTGTGAATGTGAGTAATGAATTAAAATGGAAAATGGAAAACTAAATAAAAATCATGATATATATATTTTAAAAAAGAGTGCTGAGAGTTGTTAGAAGGCCCCTTGCAGAGCTAGGACAATTCATCAACCGATCCCTCTTGCTGGAGAGCTGTGGGAGTTGCAGTTCTGTGAGAGAAATAGGAGAAATAGGGGTCTCCTAACTTCTCTCCGCACCCTTAAAAAACTACAGTTCCCACAGCTCTTTGGGAAAGCAGTGTGGTACTTTAAATGGACTGTGCAAAATCACTTTTTAGACCTGTAATTTTGTCTCAAAGGGAAGTTGAAAAGACAGGCAACGAAAGAGAGAATAAAACAGATAACTTTTTTTATTTTTTAAAACAGCATTTCATTAGTCGAGAACAGGGGTGGGCCTGTGGACTACCACCTCCATCATCCCTTGCCATTGGCGATCTTCGTTAGGGCTGATGGAGTCGGAGTCCAACAAGGAATTGGCCACCCCATCTGCGGAACTCCCCGCCACAAGGCCTTAAACCAGCCTCCCCCAATCTGGTGCCCTCCAGATATTGCTGGACTCCCAAGTCCCATCATCCCAGACCACTGGCTGTGTTGGCTGGGGCTGATTGGAGTTGAGGTGGTGGGAGCTTTAGTTCAACGGTATCTTGGAGTGGAGGGGCGCTCGATCAAACATATATTAAAACTGATTTAATCTGCTTATTTAATTCATTTAACGGGCGCTGCAGCTCTTGTGGGGAGGGAAAGATTAAATCATGGGAAGGGGAGGTATCTTAAGATAATGCTGCAGGCACCTGATGAAATGGTGCATAAAAGCATCCGCTATTAAAAAGATTTATGTAAATCTCAAAAGGTGCTGCAAAGTCTTTTTGCTTTCCTTGGCAAAACAACAATTTCACTGCTAATTCATCTTTTAAGAATCAGATTTCACTGTTAAATCACAGTTAAGTCATCCAAACAACAATTTCAACGGGGTGGGGGGGAAATCAATGCTGATTCATCTGGTCATAACTTATTATTAAAATGATGATAGGAAGTTCAATTCCTTTCCACCCCTTTCCCTTTCACATCCTTTTTTTTTTTTTTTTTTTTGGTCCTCTAAACCTCCAAGCCACTTTGGTCTTTCCGCCAAAATCCCTCACCGAAGGCACTTCGCAAGCACTTAGTGTTGCTTCCAGTCTTATAATCTTACTGCGAAGTTTAGTTATTTGCCGCTATTTAACTATTTAGAATACTGCTTTATTTGATGTAAGTTATGTGAAAAGTTATTCTCATTCTTCTTGTATCAGATCAGATTGTTATTGCTAACATTTGACATTTTATTGTAATAATAATAATAATAATAATAATAATAATAATAATAATACAGTGGTGCCCCGCAAGACGAATGCCTCGCAAGACGAAAAACCCGCAAGACGAAAGGGTTTTCCGTTTTTTGAGGCACTTCGCAAGCCGAATTTCCCTATGGGCTTGCTTCGCAAGAAGAAAGCCCATAGGGAAATCTCCGGGGACCTCTTTTAAATGCTGGCGGTGGGGAGCAAAGCCTTTCCCCCCCTCCGGCCTTCAGAAGAGGTCCAGGACCTCTTCTGAAGGCCGGCGGGGGGCAAAAGTCTTTGCTCCCCCCTGCCTGCCTTCCCAGGGGCTTTTAAATCGCCCCGGGACAGCGGAGAAGTCCTCCGCTGTCCCGGGGTTTTTTTAAATGCTGGCGGGCGACAGCGAAGCTTTCGCTGCTGCCCCCAGCCTTCAGAAGAGGTCGGGGGACAGACTGTCCCCGGACCTGGTCTGAAGGCGGTTTCCATAGGAACGCATTGATTGATTTTCAATGCATTCAATGCAATGATTTTAAATGCATTCCTATGGGAAACCGTGCTTCGCAAGACGAAAAACTCGCAAGAAGAAAAAACTTGCGGAACGAATTAATTTCGTCTTGCGAGGCACCACTGTAATTTATTATTTGTACCCCTCCCATCTGGCTGGGTCTCCCCAGACACTCTGAGCAGCTTCCAACAAAGATTAAAAATACATTAAAATATGTGTTGGAAGCCACTCAGAGTGGGTATAAATAATCAGATGGGTGGGGTATAAATAATAAAGTTCCACTCTCGACTCCGAGTATATTTCTGTTGTTGTTAAGGTAGATCAATATCATCTGCCCCACATATTGCGGATGAGTGGGGCTGAGTGCGGGAGTAGAAACGAGAGAGAGGATTGCCCAAGTCTTCCTAACGAATTTGTGGAACGGAGGGATACAGCCAACATGCAAAGGCCTAAGCTCCATATAAATTTTAAAAATAAATGTAATTTACCCGCCTTATAAAATTAAGGGGGGTTTCAGGCCGACGTTGCCGCTTTTGTGCTGGCGTGGCTCAGCTTGTGTTTCATAAGGTGCGACCTGTCGGTGAAGCTGTCCCCGCAGTCTAAACATTTGTACGACTTGAACCCTTTGTGGGTGTTCTGGTGGAAGTTGAGGTGCGAGCTCTGGGTGAACGACTTCCCGCAGGTGAGGCACTTGTAAGCCTTCTCCCCGGTGTGGATCTTCTGGTGCTTGTGAAGGTTGGAGGACTGGCTGAAGCCCTTCCCGCAGGTGGGGCACTTGTGGGCCTTCTCCCCCGTGTGGGTCACCCTGTGCTTCAGGAAGCTGGACCGGTGATCGAAGGCCTTCCCGCAGGTGGGGCACTGGTAGGCCCGCTCTGCCGCGTGGCTCCGCCGGTGTGCGCGGAGGAGCGGGAGCTCGCCGAAGCTCTCCCCGCACCTCGAGCACCGGTAGGTCTTCCCGCCGGCGTGCGCCTTGCGGTGCTGGCAAAACTTGGCGCGCTGGCCGAAGCTCTTCCCACAATCGGGGCACCGGTATATCGGGGCGCCCACGTGCATTTTCATGTGCTTCTGGAGGTTGGACGACTGGTGGAAGCCCTTGCCGCAGTCCCCGCACTTGTAGGGCTTTTCGCCCGTGTGCAGGCGCCTGTGCTTCGTGAGGTGAGAGCGCGCCCGGAAGGCCTTCTGGCAGTAGGAGCATTCGTAGGGCTTCTCGCCGGTGTGGATGAGGTGGTGCTGGGACAGGTAGGAGCGCCGGCAGAAACTCTTCCCGCACTCGGAGCATTTGTAGGGTCCTGGCCCAGGGCGGAGGCCCAGCGGCGGCTTCGGTTTGACACTATTCCCATTTGGGGAGGCAGTGGCCTCGGTCTCCGGGGTCCCTGGCAGCTCCCAGGCAGCTGTTTTCTTTGGACTTGTTTCTGTCCCTCTCGCCAGCCCATTAGGACCTCTGGGTACTTCTTCCTGATTGTTGGACGAGGGAACGTCTCGCCCCGTGCTTTGCAGCTGCGGCCCCCGGGGTTCTCTCTGCAAGGAACTTTCTAAGAGGTGGCAGGTCTTTGCGTCCCCAGAAACGGGCTCGTCTAGTGTGGGTTCGCCTGGAAAGAGGGAGAAAGAACATGGCACAACTTTTAAAACGTCGACACATTATTTAATTAGAATTGCAGAAGTGGCTGAGATCCGAAAGGGCATCAAGTTCCTCTCCCAGCCAATGCAGAAAATAGTTATTGTATTATTTTTATTTATTTCAGTTTATTTTAATTTTTATTCATTGCATTGATTAATCACCCGGTTAATAATTCTCTGGAATTGTAGAGTTGGGAGAAGACCTCAAAGGCATCTTAGTCTAGCTCCCACCCTTACCCTTAAAGGTAAAGGGATCCCTGACCATTAGGTCAAGTTGCAGATGACTCTGGGGTTGCAGTGCTCATCTCGCTTTACTGGCTGAGGGATCCGGCGTACAGCTTCCGGGTCATGTGGCCAGCATGACTAAGCCGCTTCTGGCGAGCCAGAGCAGCACACGGAAACTCCGTTTACCTTCCCGCCAGAGCGGTACCTATTTATCTACTTGCACTTTGACGTGCTTTTGAACTGGTAGGTTGGCAGGAGCAGGGACCGAGCAACGGGAGCTCACCCCATCGTGGGGATTCGAACTGCCGATCTTCTGATCGGCAAGTCCTAGGCTCTGTGGTTTAACCCACAGCGCCACCCACGTCCCTTCCCTTACTCTAACCCTAACCCTCCTCTTCTTCCTCACATGTGCCCCCTGTGGCTTCCTCAGATCTGATCTGGAGGGTAAGGAGAAGCCCCAGAACAGAATTATGGGAGAAGTCCCAGAAGAACGGAAAGGAGTCGTGCAAGAACATCTGAATTTCCAGCATGCTGGAGGAGGAAGGCAGAAATGGGCATTGTGGGAATTGGAGTCATCTAATAACACAGATTTCTCCATCCCTGGTCTAAAGAAGAAGAAGACAGCCTTACACAACAGAAAACCAGCATGGTTAGCATCACTGATCTCCCAGCTGGGCCCCAGCACCTCTTCGGGCTCCAGAACCTCCTCTTCCTTGGGGGGATTCACATTCGCCTCTGTAGGCACCTGAATCAGGCACAAAATACAGCAAGAAAAATCAAGAGTGTGGCCGTTGTGAGCTTAAATCGGATTTGGCACCTGCCAATCGCGCTGAAAGTTGTCAATATAATATTATTATTTATTTAATTTATATACTGCCCTATACCTGGAGGTCTCAGGGCGATTCACAAAAAGATCACAATATATAAAATCTAAATCTAAACCACAACCGATGGTTGGATAGTGTCTTCGAAGCTACAGACATGAGTCTGACCAAACTGCGGGAGGCAGTGGAAGACAGAAGTGCCTGGTGTGCTCTGGTCCATGGGGTCACGAAGAGTCGGACACGACTAAACGACTAAACAACAACAAACCACAACCCAATAACAACCCCCCAGAAAGTGCCACATTTTAAAAGTGTATAGGATGTCAGTCAGGTCAACCAAAGGCCTGGTTAAAAATGGATGTTTTTGCCTGCCACCTAAAGGTGTATAGTGAAGTCAAAAGGTGAACTTTCATGGGGAGAACATTCCACATGTGGGGAGCCACTACAGAGAAGGCCCTGTTCTCGCGTTGCCACCATCTGGACCTCCCGAGGAGGTGGCACACGAAGGAGGGCCTCAGAAGATGACCTCAGGGTCCGGGTAGGTTCATATGGCAAGAGGCATTCACCAACCTTTCTAGGCCAGAGGACACAATTGGAATTTCAAGAAAATGGCCGCACATCACAAAATGGCTCCCCAGTGGAGGGCGGCATGACACAAAACAGCTACGTTGGCTGTGTGTCGCGTCACACAAAATGGCTGTCACATTGATATTGTTGAATACCTTTCGTGGCCAAGACCGACAACGTCCATTGTTGGGGAATGCAAGTGCAGGGAGGGCAATTGACCTCAGGTCCTGCTAAGGATCCACTGTGAGATTAAGATGCTAGACGAGATGGTCCAGGTTCTTCTGTACGTTCCCCACCCCATTCCTGAGATTTAACAGAATTATAATGGGGGTTCACTACCCTGTCTCACCTGCTGCTCCTGTTCCTCCACCTGCAGCTGCCTCAGCAGGAAATCCTCGGCCAGGGCCACCGCCTGGGAGCAGGTCTCTGGGCCGCGATCCCTGACCCAACTCTGGATCTCCGCTGGCAGGATGGCCAGGAACTGCTCCAGGATCAGCAACTCCAGGATCTGCTCCTTGGAGTGCCTCTCCACCTTCAACCACCGCCAGCACAGATCCTGGAGGCAGCTGTAGGCCCCTCTCGGCCCCTCGGCTTCCTGGTAGCAGAAGCGCCGGAAGTACTGGCGGTTCTTCTCCCTGGTGAGGGCGTCCCTGCGCAAGATGGCCGCCTTCACTTTCCCATAATCCTCTCTGTCTCTGGCCTCCAGGCTCCAAAAGGCCCGCTCAGCTTCCCCGCTGAGGGCCGGCAGCAGCCTGGCCGCCCACTCTTCCCGGGGCCACCGGCAGGCTTTGGCCACTTGCTCGAAGGAGGCCAGGAAGGCCTTGGCGTCGTCCCAGGGGGTGGGCTCCTCCAGAAGCTGGGTGGCCTCCCACCTCAAGTTGGGGGACTCCAAGGTCCCCAGGAACTCTTGCCACTGGGTCTCCCATTCCTGAAGGAGCCCTTCGCCTGGAACCTGCATCAGCTGTCTCCCCGATGCCTTGCAAAGCAATTCCCGAATGCTCCCCGCCTGGAAGACGCGAGGGGCTCTTTCGGACCCTTCCGCCCCCATCTCGGGTTCAAATTCTGAGAAGCTGGTCTCCTCTGTTTTGATCTTGGGCCGTCCTTCCTGCCCGGAAGGGACTTCTTCTCGGGAATCCGGCGATGCCATGACAAACCCCTCTGCCATTTCCATTGCCCACCACCCAAAGATAAGGATGGGGAATCTTCCTCCTGAACCTTGGAAGCTAAAAAAAGTCCTAAGCCTGCTGGACCAGTGACCTGATTCCGTAGAAGGGCAGATATAGCTGTTGGAGCAGTAATAGGTGCCCAGTTCTCCTGGGGTGGCGTCTATTGTTTTCTCGCCAAAGATGCGGTGAAAACTCCAGAATAAACACCAAATCTGCCTGCAGGAGAAAAGAACACAGACCAAAATATTTTATTTATTTATTTAGAAGAATAGATATAAAACCCCCAGTTCTTTTTTTTTTTTTTTAGTGTGGCAGTCTCCAGTAAAATCATGGAAATATCACAGAATATCCTATACCCTTTTATTCTTATTATTTCTTAATTTGTTATTTGCATTTTCAGAAACATCCTATACGCTTTCAAATGTGTTTCTGCGATGGGGTGGCAGGGAAGGTGGGTTTTATTGTTTTGGTTGTTGTTGCTCTCTTTATTACATATTTTGTGGTTTTATCTTGTATCTTCATGTTATGAACTGTCCAGAGATCTATGGATTAATAATAATAATAATAATAATAATAATAATAATAATAATAATAATAATAATTTATTTATACCCCGCCCATCTGGCTGGGTTTTCCCAGCCACGCTGGGCGGCTTCCAACAAAATACTAAAATACAATAACCTATTAAACATTAAAAGCTTCCCTAAACAAGGCTACCTTCAGATGTCTTCTACAGGTTTGGTAGTTATTTTTCTCTTTGACATCTGGTGGGAGGGCATTCCACAGGGCAGGTGCCACCACCGAGAAGGCCCTCTGCCTGATTCCCTGTAACTTGGCTTCTCGCAGTGCGCAGTATAGGTGAAGGGCGGTATAGAAGTTTAATAAATAATAAAAATAATAATTTAAAAACGTTTAAAAACCTTAACACAATCAAATCATAAAATACAGGATGAATGACCGACATGGAATCAAATCAATTCTCTACAAAGTCTTGGAGAAACAGCAGAAATACCAGGATGGCAAGTCTCTTTCTGATTTCCACAGGAACAGTTATTTAAAGGTGTTATCATACCACTTTAAACAGTCATGGCTTCCCACAAATAATCCTGGGAAGTATAGTTTGCTAAGGGTAGAGAGCAGTTTATTTATCATTTTACATTTACATAAATTACAGAGTTTAAACCATACAAGCATATTCAACTTCCCTTCACTCCCTTCTATGGTTCATTTTATTTCACCTTTACTGCCACATATTCTAATTAACCCTCACTTTTCCTTTCCTGGTTTTCCCTTCCATTATAAATTAACTGCTCAATTTATTTTAGTTTAAAGTGGTTTACAGTAGTTTTTCGAACATTCCGCAATTCCCCATTATTATTTTTAAAGTTCTTTCTTCCTGATCACTTATTTTTCCAGTTAAACTAGCCATTTCTACATGAAAAAAATTCCTTCCAGTAGCACCTTAAAGACCAACTAAGTCAGTTCTTGGTATGAGCTTTCGTGTGCATGCACACTTCTTCAGATGCACACGAAAGCTCATACCAAGAACTGACTTAGTTGGTCTTTAAGGTGCTACTGGAAGGAATTTTTTTTGTTTTGACTATGGCAGACCAACACGGCTACCTATCTGTAACATTTCTACATGTTCCATCAATTTCGTCTGCCAGCGGGTGCTGAGAGATGTTAGGAGACCAGTGTGGCTTAAAAAAACATTCCCTCTTGCCAGGGAAATCTTGGGAATTGTAGCTCTGCAGGCATGGAAATAGAAACACTGACAAAACAGTGTTTCCCAAATTCTTTGGGTGAATGTTCCTATGTCAGCAGAGGGCTGCTGCCTCTCAGATCATCTGCTTTTCATGCACAATGTCCCCATGGCATGTCCAGGTAAGAAACACACCTGATACTCTGGGGAGCTGCTGCCAGCCAGTGTTGACAGCACTGGGGTAGATGCACCAAGGGTCAGAATGTGGGGACAAGGCAGCTTTTCTTGGGGGCACCACCTCAACTTTCCTCTTCTCCACTCACCAGCCAGCTTCACCTTGAATCTCCGGCTAGGCGAAAGTCTCAAGACAGCCGGCTTTCTGTTTCCAGTAAGTAAAAGAGGAAATAATTAAGGGAAGGAGGTGGAGGAACCGGAAAAGCAGATATTCTCTTTTTTGAAACATGTCACATCCACATGACTTCTCATATGCACACCTCTCTAGAAATGGCACATTTGCTACTTTAACCCTTCCCATGCGCAAGGGACACTTGGTGCATGAAAAAATTCTCCTCATAGACCCTCCACCAGGGGTCAGCAAACTTTTTCAGCAGGGGGCCGGTCCACTGTCCCTCAGACCTTGTGGGGGGCCGGACTATATTTTGAAGGGGGGAAACTGAACAAATTCCTATGCCCCACAAATAACCCAGAGATACATTTTAAATAAAAGCACACATTCTACTCCTGTAAAAACACCAGGCAGGCCCCACAAATAACCCAGCTGCATTTTAAATACAGTGGTACCTCGGGTTACATACACTTCAGGTTACAGATGCTTCAGGTTACAGACTCCACTAACCCAGAAATAGTACCTCGGGTTAAGAACTTTGCTTCAGGATGAGAACAGAAATCGTGCGGCGGCAGCGGGAGGCCCCATTAGCTAAAGTGGTGCTTCAGGTTAAGAACAGGTTCAAGTTAAGAATGGACCTCCGGGACAAATTAAGTACTTAACCCGAGGTACCACTGTAAAAGGACACATTCTACTCATGTAACAACACGCTGATTCCTGGACCGTCCATGGGCCGGATTTAGAAGGCGATTGGGCCGGATCCGGCCCCTGGGCCTTAGTTTGCCTACCCATGCTCCACACTAAGGGTCGATGTGCTACATAGGAGCCAACTTCTAATGCCAAAGTCCCTTTGGGGGCCCAGTAAAATACAGTGGTACCTCGGGTTAAGAACTTAATTCGTTCTGGAGGTCCGTTCTTAACCTGAAACAGTTCTTAACCTGAGGTACCACTTTAGCTAATTGGGCCCCCGCTGCCACCACGCGATTTCTGTTCTCATCCTGAAGCAAAGTTCTTAACCCGAGGTAATATTTCTGGGTTAGCAGAGTCTGTAACCTGAAGCGTCTGTAACCTGAGGGACCACTGTATTTTATACAAGTGATGAGCTGTAATTCAGCTTCATTGGGTGGGCCCCCATTGGGTCTCCTAGGAGGAAAAGGACCTCTATCATCATCATCATCTATAACCAGCAGGGTTACCCAGGGAGGATGAATGGGGAAAGTTTCAGGACAGGTGAATGCAAGTCATTACTCACACAGTGGAAGCTTTGAACTGTGGAACTCCCTCCCACAGGAGTGTTGTTGGCCAACAGATTCGGAAGACTTTAAAAAAGGGCCGGGCAAATTCATGAGCAAGGCCACCTGTGGCCACCAGAGCAAAGCTCTTGCACCTCTGAATTCCCTGCTGCAGGGATGAAGAAACTCCCCGATGGCATGTAAAATAGTTTGGTCTTTTCAAAGTGGCGACAATAGCATCAACTGGAGCATTGTAGAATCGTTGAGTTGGAAGGGACCCTAAGGGTCATCTAGTCCAATCCCCAGCAATGTGGGCGAGGAGGGGGTTTACAGGTTTGTGTGCATTATTATTATGATTATTTGCTCTTGTTGTTTTTAGGCATTTTGTTATTTTTATGTTGAGAACAGATGATGTGTGGTATATTATATATTATTATTATTATTATTATTATTATTATTATTATTATTATTAGAATTTATATACCACCCTATACCTGGAGGTCTCAGGGCGGTTCACAAAAAAGATCACAATATATAAAATCAAAATAAAAACAATAACATCCCTCCCCCCCAAAGAGGAGCCACATTTTAAAAAGGTATAGGATGTCAATCAGGTCAACCAAATATACAAATTAAAAAAGCATCCATGGCAGATGGACAGATGAATTAAGGAAAGAAAAGAAAAGAAAAGAAAGAAAGAAAGAAAGAAAGAAAGAAAGAAAGAAAGAAAGAAGGCTCTAATTAACAGAGACGTTCGTTCATTTCGGTTGTACGCTACAGAAAACAGTGAATTCTGTAAAGGGAAACATTAGCGAAGTATATTACACTACAATGAACAATATATTTAAACCTGAGGTTCACAATCCTGCTGCCTTATCCTGCTTTTTTAAAGAGATGTGATCTGATCATCTGGGTTGCTTGGCGCCTGGTCGCAGGAACAGCTGCCTCGTCCTGCATTGCAGGGGGTTGGACTAGATGACCCTCGGGACCCTTGCAACAACTCTACAATTCTGGGATTTCTATGACTCCTGAAATGCCGTTCCTAGGGGGATGGAGGTAATTTGCGTCCTTCGCATCTGTTACCCTAAACCAAAATTTCCTTTGTACTGTACCTCCTGATCCAGCCGGGCTCATCTTCTCACCGCCTGCCGGCTTGTTGGGGGTTAAATCGAGAGATGCGCAACGTCCTAGAGAGGCAGCGAAAGGAGGAAGGGGCGGCCGCTTCCTGCCCTGGCAAAGGGACGCCAGGGGAGCGCCAGGAGGAGTCATGAGACGGAGCGCGGGATGCAGTGTGTTGGGTGTGTGTGTTTGCGTGTTTTCAAGTTGTCTGGAAGGAGAAGCCCTGCTTCAGGGACACAGGAAGCTGCCTTATACAGATTAGATACTGGCCCACCTACTATTGCAGGCACAGACTGGCAGCAGCTCTGCAGGCGGGAGCGTTTGACCAGCCCTAGCCAGGACACGTGTCACTTCAGGAGGTGAAATTTAGGGGGTTATTTTTTTTGGGGGGGGGGATCAGCAGTGGGACTTAAAAATACGTTGCACCCTCAAAGGGTGCACCTTCATTATCTCCAATGACAGCATTATCTCAATGACAGACAAAAAAATGGGGGTGAGGAATTCAAACCTGGTTTTATTTTTGTGAGCAGGCAACTTTTTTAGAGAGTAAGATTGTCTTCCATAAACGCGGTTTTAACAGTGAGTCTGTAAGTGACTGTGGAGGGCAATTCTGGATCCACATGTCCTTCCACAGTGGGGACATAGGTTTCCTGGCAGTTGATCCATAGCTGTCAACCTTCCCTTTTTTTGCGGGAAATTCCCTTATTCCAGCGCCTTTCCCGCTGCTATCCCGGATTGTTAGATATACCGTAGACTGTCCCCGGGACAGGTGAAGCTGCTGATCCCTTATTTTTGAGGCTCTCTGGGCAGGTGAGGCTGCTGATCCCTTATTTTCAAATCTGAAAGTTGACAGCTATGAGTTGATCAGGTGAGTTTGCCAAGCCTGCCTTCCTCTTAGCACATTCCTCCCTTGCCTCCTGAGTTTGAGTGTCTTCAAAAACCATGACACCTTTGGTAAAGGCTGTTCTCCAATTGGAGCGCTCACAAGCCAGTGTTTCCCAGTTTATACTACATTTTTAAAGATTTGCCTTGAGTCTTTAAACATCTTTTGTTAACCACCAGCATTACACTTTGCAGTTTTAAGTTCAGAGTAGGGTCAACGTTTGGTAAAGAAGCACATTGGTATCAAGCACATTAAAACTTGGCTAGATTTTACATCTGCCCTCATCCACCTACACACAATTGTTCCCCATGAAAATACTGAGGCTAGAATAAATTTCATAGATTTATTGGAAAAGTGAAGATTTTACTTGCAGAGGTTCAGAAGCTACAACAAACAAGTCTCCGTCCATTGGAAGTAAAAGTAAGGAAGAAAAGGTTCCAAGCAATTTAAAAGTGAAATAAATAAGTTATATTACAAAAAGAATTAAGTTTAATTTAATGTAACAAAAATTACATTAACAAAGATACAGGGTGTAGATTTTTCTTGAGCTGGGAACCATGCTGGCTGCTGGCGTCTTCCAGGAAGGCAAGAGTAAAAGAGAGAGGGAGGAAGAAGCAAAGGCTGCTAGGAGTCTCTCCCATGTTAATGAGCTGATTTCTGGCTCTGGTTAACACTTTCATGCTCACAGGTTTAAGTCAGTAACTGTATACAGTGGTACCTCAGGTTACATATGCTTCCGGTTACAGACGCTTCAGGTTCCAGACTCCGCTAACCCAGAAATAGTACCTCAGGTTAAGAACTTTGCTTCAGGATGAGAACAGAAATCGTGCTCCGGCAGCATGGCGGCAGTAGGAGGTCCCATTAGCTAAAGTGGTGCTTCAGGTTAAGAACAGTTTCAGGTTAAGAACGAATGAAGTACTTAACCTGAGGTACCACTGTATTGCCAAAAAATTTTCAAAAATTGTTCAGTAGCACCTTAGAGACCAGCTAAGTAGTTCCGGGTATAAGCTTTTGTGTGCATGCACACTTCTTCAGATATGAAGTATATTGCCAGTTTCTCTTCTCTGACAAGCAGATGTGTACATGCAAAGAACATACAAACATAGCATGTTAAGTCCCTCCCCCTCAAGAGTCCCATCTTGACCCAAAGCTCCTTACATGTAAAGGTTTGCTCAGTATGTCAGCTGTTTGATGGGGCAATAAACTGGTTCCACAATTCCATTCTGGACATGTTCACAGATGTAGTGATACCTCACCCCAATATGTTTTGTTCCTTCCTAGGAATTTATTGGTCCTTGACAGCTTTGTACTGCTGACCTGCATCATCTAGATAGGTTCACATTTACTCAGTCCAAGGTCTGCAGTCTCAGGGCGTGGTTTGAGCCACACATTCAGCAAAAGATTCCTGCTTTGTCGGGGGTTGGTCTAGATGACCCTCAGGATCCCTTCCAACCCTACAATTTTATGGTTCTATGAAAGAGCTTACTACTCTAGACAAGTTCATTAAAGAGGCGGCAGCAACGGCTGGAGGACTCCCAAGGAGAGGGGAGAGGAGAGGAGACTGATGAAACACCCCGCAAGGGAGGGTGTTGGAAAAAGGGAGAGAGTCTGCCAGCTCTGCAGGCAAGGAGTGACCTAACTGAGCTTCTGAGCCCCACAGGGGTGCCATAGAAAGAAGGTAGTTGGTCAAGGGAGTCGTGGACCAAAAAGGTTGAAAATCTCCGACCTACGTGTTGCCTGAGCCACATAACCTGATGCTGCGGAGAGACGTTCGGACAAAAAGATTTACTTTCTCATACAGAGTTAGAACAATTGCCGATTGATACCAAGCACATAGGGATGCAGGTGGCACTGTGGGTTAAACTACAGATCCTAAGACTTCCTGATCAGAAGGTCAGCAGTTCGAATCCCCGCGGCGGGGTGAGCTCCCGTTGCTCGGTTCCTGCTCCTGCCAACCTAGCAGTTTGAAAGCACGTCAAAGTGCAAGTAGATAAATAGGTACCACACCAGCGGGAAGGTAAATGGCGTTTCCGTGCGCTGCTCTGGTTCGCCAGAAGAGGCTTAGTCATGCTGGCCACATGACCCAGAAGCTGTACGCCGGCTCCCTTGGCCAATAAAGTGAGATGAGCGCCGCAACCCCAGAGTCGGCCACGACTGGACCTAATGGTCAGAGGTCCCTTTACCTTTTTACCAAGCACATAAAAATCTGGTTAGATTCTACATCTGCCCTCATTCGCCTTTAAACAAACGTTTCCCATGAAAACAGCTGGGCTAGTTTCAGATGTTACAGCAAACAAGTCTTCATCTGTTGGCGGTAAAAGCAACGAAGAAAAGGTTCCAAACTGTTTGAAAAGAAAAGAAGTTGGTTTTGATACAAAAAAGGAACCGTGTAGTCTTTGTGTTAGCAAAGACGAGAACTGTAGAAAACTCTTGTAGAAAGATTCATTCAAGTGGTTTTCTTGAGCTGGGAGCCATGCCGGGTAATGGTGTCTTTCAGGAAGTTGGAGAGAAAGAGAGAAGGAAAAAGAATGGCTGCTGGGAGCAGTTAACTAGAGCTCATTTCTGGCTCAGGTTAATGCTTTCATGCATAAAAGGATGAGTCAGTAACTGTATACTAGAAGGCATTTTAACATTCCATAAATTTACATGGTTTCTTGCATGTGGATTATTTGATGTTCGGAAAGGTTCCACCCAGCACACTGTTTCTCCCTTGTGTGGACTCTTTGATGTAAAGTAAGGCTACCGCTCCCTCGAAAGACGTTTCCACAGTCTGTGCAGATATATCTTTCCTCCGCTTTGTGGATTCTTTGATGTTTGGCAAGGGTTCCGCCATCCCGGAAGCTCTTTCCACAGTTCAAGCATTTATATGGTTTCTCCCCTGTGTGGATTCGCTTATGTATACAAAGGGTCCAGCTCGCCCGGAAGCTCTTTCCGCACTCCATGCATTTATATGGTTTCTCCCCTGTGTGGATTCTTTGATGTTTGGCAAGGGTTCCTCTCATATCAAAGCTCTTCCCACACTCCAGACATTTATACTGCTTCTCTCCTGTGTGGGTTCTCTGATGTTCAGTAAAGGTTATGCTATCATGGAGGCCCTTTCCACACTCCACCTGTCCGGAGTTACAGTGTTTCTCCCCTTTATGGATTATCTGATGGGAAATAAGATGTCCAAGTTGACTGAAACTCTTTCCACACTCCATGCATTTATATGGCTTCTCCCCTGTATGGGTTCTTTGATGAGCAATAAGACTTCCTCTTTGGCTGAAGCTCTTTCCGCACTCCATGCATTTATACGGTTTCTCTCCTGTGTGGGTTCTTCTATGTGCAGTAAGGGAACTGCTTGTACTGAAGCTCTTCCCACACTCTGTGCATTTGTACGGTTTCTCTCCTGTATGACTTCTGCTATGTGTATTTAACTGTGATCTATACTGGAATATTTTCTCACACACTGGACACGTAATATTCTTATTATCTTTACAGTCTTCTGGAGGGGTCAGGAGTTCATGGACCTCAGCCCCCTGGGAAGCAGATTGCTTCTTCTGCCTAGGCTTTGATTGGTTCACCTTGTGCCTTTCTCTTTGATTTCCAAACATTTCTTTCCCCATATTATGTGTGGTTGTTTCTGACGTTATATATTGTGCCTGATAATTCTCATTGTCCTGTCCATCACCTGCATGAGGAGGGGGCAGACAGAAAATGAAGATCCTGTAAAAAGCGCAAATCACTCTGAATTTCTTCCTCAGTCATCAAACCACTCCATCTGCTCTAACCACTGAACCATCCCATCTGTCCCCAACCACTTTCACTATCACCAAACCAACTCCATCCATTGCCAAAAACAAATCTCTCCCTCTCAATCATCAAACCACTCAAATCATTCCACTAGTTACTTCTGCCATCACCAAAACAGCCCATCCATCACCAAAACACCAATTCCATCCATCACCAACCCCAATTCCATACCAAAGCAACTATATATGAGCAACATCCATTCATCACCAAACCAGCTCCATCCACTCTACACAGAATGTACTACGAAAACACCAGGAAAAGTTGAAACTACTCATGGGAGTTCCAATTCAGCAACATCTTGGAGACCACAGGGTTTCTCTCATCCATCTTCTATATCCAAGAACTTACCTGTCCTTTTCTTCTGGACCAACAACTCTTCTTTTTCTTCAAACCAGGTGAGGTCCGATTGGGACACCAGAGGCCCTTCTTAATGGGATAAGAAGAAAGCAAAAACTGTTACTGATGCCACCTGTAAAAGTTCGAAGAAAATCCGAACCATGTATTCTCTTTTCAGCCCTCCATCCCATCTGCCAGGCTTCGGGGAATCGGATCCCTCCCCCGGTGGCAGTAATTAAGCAGATCAAACGAAAAGAGTGCTCTTACCAGATAAGTTCTTTAATAATCACACCGAGAGACAAGGAATGCATATCATGCTAAAAAATGGCGTTGCTCCCAGGAAAGGTTTACCCCTTCTGTCCCCATTAATCTACATCACTCCTACAACGGGCAATCTGAGCTTGTTGCCGTTGCGCTTTCTGTTCCATCACTTTCCAAGTCCATCTAGTCTTAGGGGAAGTGGGGCGTGGCGTCAGAAATTATGTCCAAGGACTGAAATCTGCCAGCTGTCTCTCTCCTGTTCCTCACCCAGTATTTCCCAGCTTTCCCCCTCTGGGCTATGCCCCTCTGCAAACTAAATCAATACTGTCCTCCTGCCCTTGGGAAGGTTCAGGAAAAGGGGGGGGATTACACCATTCTTCCTCAGTCCAGTCCCTGACACCATCTCAACCACCCAGATATTTGAAAGAAGACAAGCATATTGGAGAGCAATGCACAGACCTTAAAGCAGGCATTGGCAAACTCGGCCCTCCAGATGTTTTGGGACTACAACCCCCATCATCCCTAGCTAACAGGACCAGTGGTCAGGGATGATGGGAATTGTAGTCTCAAAACATCTGGAGGGCCGAGTTTGGGGGTGCCTACCTTAAAACATCCATCTGGGGTCACCAAAGCCATTTGACCGTCATCCATTACTCCACCAGTCACTCCCACCATTGCCAAAGCACTCCATCCATCAACAAACCCTCTCAATCGTCAAACTCCACCCATGACCAGCCACTCCAGCCACTCTGCTTAGAATGAACTACAAAAATGCCAGGAAATGATGAAACCACTCATGGGAGTTGCATTACTGCAACAACTAGAAGACCACAGAGTTTCCCCCATCCCTGCTCAATATCCAAAGACTTACCTGCCACCTCCTTCTGGACCAGCAGTTCTTCCTTTTCTTCAGGCCAGGAGATGAGGTCTGATTGGAGCATCAGAGGCCCTTCTTGACGGGATTAAAAAAGAAGCAAAAAATGTTATTGATGGCCCATGTGAGTGCAGAAGTTTATAATACTAATACTAATTTTATTTATACCCCACCCACTCCAGCCAAGACCGGGCTCAGGGCGGCTAACAACCAATAATAAAAACAAGTTGACTGAAATACAACTTAAAAAACAAGATTAAAATACAACATTAAGACATTAAAATGCAGCCTCATCACAGGAGAAAGGAAAAAAGAAAGAGGGGGAGGGAATCAAATTGATTCCAAACCAATGGCCAGGCGGAACAACTCTGTCTTACAGGCCCTGCGGAAAGAAATCAGATCCTGCAGGCCCCTGGTCTCATGAGGCAGAGCATTCCACCAGGCCGGAGCCAGTGTTGAAAAGGCCCTGGCTCTGGTTGAGGCTATCTAACTTCCTTAGGGCCCGGGACCTCTAGGGTGTTGCTATTTATGGACCTTAAGGTCCTCCATGGGGCATACCGGGAGAGGTGGTCCCATAGGTACGAGGGTCCTAGGCTTTTTAGGTTCTAGATTTATAGAAAATACAAACCATGCTGTCTCTTTTCCATACCTCCACTCCAGCCCAAAGGACCAGATATTCGAAACAGGACAGGAATGGGAGAGGGGGAGCACTAGATGGACCTTTAAACATCATTCTGGTGTCACTAAAGCAACTCTATCTCCATCCATCACTGCACCATCCACTCCCACAATCACCAAACCACTCCACCTACCACCAAAGCAACCATAGCCATCCACCACTGACACCAACCACATCACCAAAGCAACTGTGGTTATAGCAACATCCATCCATCTCCAAACCAACTCCATTTATCACCAGTCGCTCCATCCACACCGTTATGGATTCTTCAGTCGAGATTGCTACATTGCAGTTGGTTGGGCTAGATGACCCTCAGGGTCCCTTCCAACTCGACAATTCTTTGATTCTATGTAGAATGTACTACAAAAACATCAGGAGATGATGAAACCACACATGGGGATTCTAATTCTGCAACCTCTGAAAAGCCACAGGTTTCGCCGCTCTCCATCTTCTTCTCTACCCATGGACCCACCTGCCTCTCGTTTCTGGACCAACCACTCTTCCTTTTCTTCAAGCCAGGAGATGAGGTCCGATTGGGGCATCAGTGGCCCTTCTTCATGGAACAAAAAGAAAGAAAGCAAAAAGCGTTATTGACGGCACCCAGGACTGCAAAGGTTTGCAGAAAATCCAAACCATGTAGAGAAGACGAACTGGTCAAGTCGGTAATGATACACTGGGCAAAGGATCTGGGACATAATATTCAGATGGCAGATTGGGAAAGGTTATGGAAAACAGAGCTGAAATTCACGGCATGTTTAACTTTGAAAGAAAATTATATGAAAAAGATGTACCGCTGGTATTTGACTCCTACCAAGCTGGCAAAAATGTATAGGACAAGTACAAATATCTGCTGGAAATGTAAAGAAGATATGGCAGTGGACTGCAAGGGAGATGATATATAATGAAATGAAAAAAAATATTTTAAATAACTTTTGTTAAAAAACCAGAAGCTTTTCCATTAGGAATTGCAGGTACCAACATCTCAAAGGACCGGAAAAGACTCTTTATGTATGGAACAACAGCCACCCGGATGCTGCTAGCCCAGAGATGAAAAGAAGACAAGGTCCCTACCAGAGAGGAATGGCAAACCAAGCTGATGGACTATGCCAAAATGGCAAAGCTGACAGGAAAACTCAGGAACCAAGAGGACAAAAGCTTTTCAAAAGAATGGGAAAAATTTATAAGCTATCTAAGAAACCACTTTAAGCAGATGGAAACATTAGCAGGATTTTGATTTCACTTGTAGTGTAACAATTACCATGGATAATACGGATTGATATAAAAGTTAAGAGTTTGGAAGATGATGTGGTTTTAAATGTTTAAAATAGGACTCCATGGAGGGGGTGGGGGAAAGTCCTCAGATTCTGAGAAATCTCTGTATATGGATACTCTGTATATGTATATGTATAACAATACGAGCAGAATCAATGACCAAATGCGTAGGTGAAAACTCAAGGGAAAATCTTCTTTAGCCCAAAATGACCTCACTAGGCACCTGAGCTGGGTGGCTCCTGTCTAATTTTGACTGCTAGCACAGGAAGGCTTGGCTTAGCCAGAACTGACTGTGGACTTCCTATATGGAGAGAACGATAAGGAATTCAAGAAAGCGAGTGCAGAGGGATCTTTACCCAGAGAGGCCAAGTTCCTGTAATTATTCAGCATGACATCTTTGTAGAGTTCTTGTTGGCCTGAATTCAGCAAAGCCCACTCAATCCTGGTGAAATACACAGCCACCTCCTCAAAGGATACCAGACTCTGAAAAAAGGAAGAAATATCCATAAATCTGATGGTGCCTTTCCAAAAAAAAAAAAGGAAAAAATATTTGATGTTTTATCATGCTCTTAATATTCTGTTGGGAGCCGCCCAGAGTGGCTAGGGCTACCCAGTCAGATGGGTGGGATATAAATAATAAATTATTATTATTATTATTATTATTATTATTATTATTATTAAAACCATGCTTTCAAACAGACAAAGCAGGGCTCAGAGTCGGCGCCAGTCAGCTCCTCAGCTCCACTAGGGGGGTCCCAATAAGAGGGGAGGGCTCATCATCTGTGCCAACCACCTATTTGGAACCTGTGGGCAGAGGCTCTGTGCCCCTGCTGTACGGAGTTATGTTTCTACTCTATTTCTACCATGCTGCCTCAGAAAACACCAACCGATTAAACAAATGAAGAAGCCACAGGAGGAGACCCCCAGACCCAATTACCTGAGCCAAAGGGAGGGCCATTCCTTCCACTTCATCCCAAAGAGGAGAGGACCTACGGCATTTTCGACTACCTGCAAAAGTGGCATGGAAAAGGTAGCAGGATAAAACATTTTGTTTTTTCCCTTCAAAATGTACGTGGAAGGAAGGTGGTGTGTGTTTGCTCAACTACTTTTTTAAGCTGGTTCTTGAACTGACTGGAAGCAGCTTGCCCATTTTTCAAGCTCCTGAGGAAGGAATGTTTTACTCTGAAACACATCTGAGTTCTTTGTTAAGTTGTTTTGGGTCCTTTTTATGAGCAAAGCAGATAATAAATATAAACAGTTATGACTGAGCAACCACAGTGCTTGAAATGGACTAGATTGTTGTATGTTGGATATGTGATTGTAAAACTGTAATTTGAAAAAAACAAGTAATTAAATTAACGGGAAACCAAAAAACCTCACAACAGGAATCACAACTGGGAAGTGTTGCTGTTGTGCTCACAGCTCATGGCCTGCCCACAGGGATCTGCTTAGCCACCTCGAGAACAGGAAGCTGGGCTCAATGCACTTCCTGTGTTCTTTAGGAACCCACCTGCTTCTTTCTTCTGGACAAACTCCTCTTCCTCTTCTTCCAACCAGGAGATGAGGCGAGGTTGAGGAAACAGAGGCCCTTCTTTGAGGGAAAAGCAGAAGATACATCATTGTTAGGGGTATGTTTTTCGTGGCTCTCTATTTTGAACCTGCTAATACAGTGGTGCCTCGCAAGACGAAATTAATTCGTTCCGCAAGTTTTTTCTTCTTGCAAGTTTTTCGTCCTGCGAAGCACGGTTTTCCATAGGAATGCATTGAAAATCAATCAATGCGTTCCTATGGAGAACCGCCGCGCGCCTTCCCCTCTGTCCCCGGACCTGTTTTAAAGCAAGGGAAGGGGCAGCGGGGAGAATCGCTTCTCCCCGTTGCCGCCCCTTGGTTCAAAAGGGGTCCGAGGAGAGAGGGGAAGGCGCGCACCTTCCCCTCTGTCCCCGGAAATTGCGGGGCTGGCAACGGGGAGAAGCGGTCTTCTCCCCGCCGCCCCTTGCTTCAAAAGAGGTCCGGGGACAGCGGGGAAGACGTGCTGCGCTTCCCCGCTATCCCCGGAGCTTGCGGGGCAAGCTTCGTTTTGCGAAGCAAGCCCATAGGGAGATGTGTCTTGCGAAGCGGCTAAGAAAACGAAAAACTCCTTCGTCTAGCGAGTTTTTCGTCTTCCGGGGCGTTCATCTTGCGGGGCACCACTGTAAAAACAAGAATTGATGCTTTTGAATTATGGTGCTGGAGGAGACTCTTGAGAGTCCCATGGACTGCAAGAGGATCAAACCTCTCCATTCTTAAGGAAATCAGCCCTGAGTGCTCACTGGAAGGACAGGTCCTGAAGCTGAGGCTCCAAGACTTTGGCCACCTCATGAGAAGAGAAGACTCCCTGGAAAAGACCCTGATGTTGGGAAAGATGGAGGGCACAAGGAGAAGGGGACGACAGAGGACGAGATGGTTGGACAATGTTCTCGAAGCTACCAGCATGAGTTTGACCAAACTGCGGGAGGCAGTGGAAGACAGGAGTGCCTGGCGTGCTCTGGACCATGGGGTCACGAAGAGTCGGACATGACTAAACACCAACAAATAAGAACATTTTTGTTTACGTCACTTTTTCCAGGCAAATAAGACAGTTGCCGTGTGTTTCAATCTGGTTTTTAGGGCAGTGTTGGGTTCAATCATTTTTGGAATGGTTTAAATACAGTCATACCTCAGGTTGCAGACCGCCGAAACCCAGAAGTACCGGAACGGGTTACTTCTGGGTTTTGGTGGTTGTGCATGTGCAGGAGGGCTAAATTGCGCTTTGCGCATAAGCGCTGAATCGCAAATTGCGCGTGTGCAGACGCGCCGCTGCGGGTTGCGAACATGCATCCCGCACTGATCGTGTTCGTAACCCGAGCGTCCACCATAGTTGTTTTGTTAGCTATTTTCCTGATAATTTTATTGCTTTATTCTTTCTGCAAACTGCTTTGAGATTCTTTTTCTTTAACGTTTTAAGTGGTCATTGGGTTTGGGGAAACAAACATACACATCTCTCAACCAAAGGATGCTTACCCAGAGAAGCCAATTCCTCATAATTCTCCAGCAGGACTTCCCTGTAGAGAGCCTTCTGAGCTGGACTCAGGAGCGCCCACTCTTCCTGGGTGAAGTATACTGCCACTTCCTCAAAACACACCAGAACCTGGAGGAAAATGGAAGGCAGTTCCTATCACACACACAAAACTGTGCGATGTAACATAAGCGGTCAAGTACAACGCCTCCTTTTTCTTCCCTGTATGAATTCTTTAATGCAAGGTAAAGGAGCAACTGCCACTGAAGCTATTTCCACATTCGAAACATTTGTAAGGTTTCTCCCCTGCATGAATTCAGTAAGGGCACCGTTGCAGCGGAAGCTCTTTCCACACTCCCAGCATTTATAAGGTTCACACTAAGAGCCAGTGTGGTGTAGTGGTTAAAAGAGTGGTAGATTCGTAATCTGGGGAACCGGGTTCGATTCCCCGCTCCTCCACATGCAGCTGCTGGGTGACCTTGGGCCAGTCACACTTCTCTGAAGTCTCTCAGCCCCACTCACCTCAGAGAGTGTTTGTTTTGGGGGAGGAAGGGAAAGGAGATTGTTAGCCGCTTTGAGTCTCCTTCGGATAGTGATAAAGCGGGATATCAAATCCAAACTCTTCTTCTTCATCATCTTTTTCATCCCCTCTATGAGTTTGTTGATGAAGCTCTTTGCACATTTATAAACATTTATAAGGTTTGTCCTCTGTGTGCACTCTTTGATGTGAAGTAAGAGTTGAGCGATAACCAAATCTCTTTCCACACACTGTGCATTCATGCTTTTTCTCCTCTCTGTGAATTTGATTTTCACCACCCTGAGACATACCTGATTTACCCTCCGGTTTCTGCTTTCGTCTCCCCTCTTGCCAGCTGCCTCCATCTTGAACCCTCAGCTTCCTTTGCTCCACCTGCTCTTTGGATCCTTTCGGTGACACTTCTGATTGTTCCCCTTCTGCCAGCATCCCTTCAACATCTCCTGATGGAATAAAAAGGCAAACTGATAAAATGCTGAAGGAGCATCTTCACCCCAATCATTCAGCCTGGACACTGAGATCTGAGGGTCTTCTGGCAGTTCTCTCACTGCACAAAGTGAAGTTACAGAAAACCAGGGAGAGGGCCTTCTTGGTAGTGGCACCCATCCTGTGGAAAGCCCTCCCATCAGATGTCATGGAAATAAATAAGGCCTCAGTCATACTGGAGTTTAATGTGGACCTGAGGTTGTTTCTTTCTTTATTCTTTTTTTACCACTTTTGCCCGGAATGCTCTTGCAGAAACTGCTGTATTTAACAGAAACATAATTTTTTTGCCCTTGCAAGCGTAGCAGTTAGCAAAAGAAAAGTGCAGGAAAGAGAGGAAATTAAACAGCAGCCCTTGATGCAAGCGCCAAAATTTTGGTTTGGAGTGACAAACATTCATATAGCTTTTGTTTTGCTTTGTTTTAGAGTGCCTTTGATTTTTGTATCATATTGTAGATTGCTTTGAGTTTACTTTTCATAAAAAGTGACTAAATGTAACTAATAATAATAATAAACACATGCCACTTTGGGATTAAGCATTGTATAAATCTCCTAAAGGCAGAAAATTGCAAGCAGTACAAAGAAGGCCTTTTATTTTTGGTCCCCCATGCGTAGTTGGAGCGCATATAAATGCTCCCTGCCCTGTTCCCCGTGTCAGTGATTGCGCATCAATTGAATGCACCTAAGAGGGTCACTGCCTGTACCATGGACCAATGTTTTACTCTGAACTATATTATAAGTAAACGTACTAAGAACATTAAGAATAATTGAAAGAGATGTCAAATTGCCAACATCAACTGCAGACTTCTGCTATTTATACAAGAACAATGCAGAAATGAAGCTCAGAGTAGGCTTAAATGACAGTAAGACTAATGCTTTAGGAACGTTGTTAGGAGTGAAGCAAGGCTGCATTCTGGCTTCCACTCATTTCCACTTCTATATTAATCATTTGGTGCCATGTTTAGGCAATACAAACTCTCCGTGTCCAAGAATTAGGAACAGAAAGAACTCAATCTTGATGTATGCCGGTGATATAGTATTCCACTCACTTTTCTGATTGGGCCTCAAAAATAACTTGGAGGTGTTCAGCACATAGTGTAACAAGAAAGCCTGCCGATAAATTAATATAAGGCCGAGATTATGATTTTCTGGCCAACAAGAGTATAAATGGTGCTTAGATCAGCCAGCTACAGAACAAACTTGCTCATTTAGGTACCTGGACATACAGTGGTACCTCAGGTTAAGTACTTAATTCGTTCCGGAGGTTTGTTCTTAACCTGAAACCGTTCTTAACCTGAAGCACCACTTTAGCAAATGGGGCCTCCCGCTGCTGCCACGCCGCCGGAGCACGATTTCTGTTCTCATCCTGAAGCAAAGTTCGTAACCCGAGGTACTATTTCTGGGTTAGCGGAGTCTGTAACCTGGAGCGTCTGTATTCTGAAGCGTATGTAACCCGAGGTACCACTGTACCCTTTATTGAAAGGCAGTGAAAGTCAAAGCAGAGAACACTACTGTGGCACATAAAACTGAAATGCAGTTGTGGCATGAATATGTCTTAAAACGGCTGTACAGCTCTGGTCCTTTATGTCAAGTGTGCAAGTAATGGGGCTGGATATGTCTTAGTCCCAGTTAAGAGTGTTAAGACTGTCAAATTTGCAGTCAAGAGAAAAGGACATTCTGTGGCAGCCCTTCAGGTTCCCTAGGAAGGGAAACCTACAATTTAAGGATGATCCATTCAAAGTCTCCCACTTCCCCTCCCAGGAGATGAAGACCTTTCCCCGTCGCCCCTTTGGAGCTCCTTCCCTTTTGCGCCTCTTCCTCCTGGCATCCTCCTCCCTCTCGCCCCCCAATTCCGCCCCTTGACCTGGCGACTCCCCCCAGTTACCCGCCTCCAGCGCCTCTGCGAGGACGGACAGACGCAGCCGCGCCAAGCAGCTGCCCCCACTTCCACCGGAACAGGAAGCGGAAGCTCCTCCTCTCCCGCCAACCTTCCGTTCCGCTCTAGGAACGGCAGCCCTGTCGCTGCTGTTAACCGTTTCGAAGCCTCTTGGTTGCTCCCACTTGTTCTCTTGGGACTCCAAAGCATCAAAAGGGCAAAAATATTGTTTAGAAATAAAACTTCGTATTCCAAAAAACACATCGCCTATTTTTTATGTGTTGAGGTGTGTGTGTATGCCTGTTTGCACATCTGAAGGCAATCCTGTTTAGGAAAGTTTTTAATTTTGATGTTTTATCGTGTTTTTAATATTCTGTTGGGGAAAACCCAGCCAGATGGGCGGGGTATAAATAAAGAAGGATGATGATGATGATGATGATGATGCACGGCTCCAGGCAGCAGAGGGCAGGTGCAGAGACTGGCAGATCGCCCGGGGAAAATGCACTTTGCACTTTCCTAGGAATCCCACCAAAGCTCCTCCTTTTCCTCCTTCCCGCCCTTTCTCAATCTCTCTTTCTCTTTTTATGCCAGATCTCTGGTGTAGGCATGAAATCTGCAGCCGGCCTTGCAAATACAAGTAAACTGTAAGTAAGGAGCCTTCCTCCCCCTTTTCCAATAGGGCCTCGGAGCGTTTTATTTGACATTTCAAGCAATGCTAGATGCGTGGGTGAGACAGAACTGGGGAAGTGGGTGGATGCCGCTTCCAAATTTGAAACTCGGCTGCAAACCGAGTTTAGGGAAGCTTTTAATGTTGAATAAGTTACTGTATTTTAGTGTTTTGTTGGCAGCCGCCCAGGGTGGCTGGGGAAACCCAGCCAGATGGGCGGGGTATAAATAATAAATTATTATTATTATTATTATTATTATTATTATTATTATTATTATTATTATTATTTATTACAGCAAACCATCAACCAGCCAAGGAAAAAAAGCTCAATAATCTTGAGTTCAGACCATCAGTTAACCGTTCACCTCGCTCAGCGTTGCCTGCGCGGACTGGCAGCGGCTATCCGGGATTTCCGTGTGTGTGTGTGTGTGTGTGTGTGTGTGCCCCACTTTTGCATGCAAAGTGTGTCCCTCTGCCCATGATCTGTGGTCTCTTCCGTTGCAAACGAAGCGAGATTCCCTCGGGGTTCAAAAGGGCGAGCTGCTTCAGTAGGAGCGAAGGAAGCTGACTTGCACCCCTTGACTCAACTAGTATTTGCTGCACTGGCCAGCAGGGGCTGGCCGGGAAAAGGAGGCAGCCGCTGATATCCAAATCCCCATTCAGCCCCAAGGTGTGAGGATCGCAGAGTGCCTTTGAATGCAAAGGAGATCCCATGACAGGAAAGGAGAAGGAGGAAGGGAATTCAGAGCAGGAGAGGGGGCTTTGGAGTGGAAGAAAAATTCCCTATTTAGAGGGATAATTCCTCTTGATACCTTGGCTTCCTCCTCCTCCTCCTTCTTCTTCCTCCTCCTCCTCTTCCTCCTCCTCCTCCTCCTCTTCCTCTTCCTCTTCCTCTTCTTCCTGCCCTGTTATTATTATTATTATTCCTGGGTGAAGGTTTGAATTTGCTTTTAGAGGTGCTGCCTGACTGGATTTAAGAAAAGAAGCTTAAAAAACTAAAGCCATCTCCAAGGTCTCTTTCCTCCCCTCCACCTGGCCTTCTGCTGCAGAGACTAACAGGAAAAGCTAAAAATAACTTTCTTCTTTGTCAAAAAATATTTAAAAATTGTCCAGTAGCACCTTAGAGACCAACGACCAGCTAAGTTTGTTTGTTGTTGTTGTTTAGTCACTTCCGACTCTTCGTGACCCCCTGGACCAGAGCACACCGGGCACTCCTGTCTTCCACTGCTTCCCGCAGTTTGGTCAAACTCATGCTGGTAGCTTCGAGAACACTGTCCCACCATCTCGTCCTCTGTCGTCCCCTTCTCCTTGTGCCCTCCATCTTTCCCAACATCAGGGTCTTTTCCAGGGAGTCTTCTCTTCTCATGAGGTGGCCAAAGTATTGGAGCCTCAGCTTCCGGATCTGTCCTTCCAGTGAGCACTCAGGGCTGATTTCCTTCAGAATAGATAGCTTGGATCTTCTTGCAGTCCATGGGACTCTCAAGAGTCTCCTCCAGCACCGTAATTCAAAAGCACCCATTCTTTGGCAATCAGCCTTCTTTATGGTCCAGCTCTCACTTCCATACATCACTACTGGGAAAACCATGGCTTTAACTATACGGACCTTTGTCGGCAAGGTGATGTCTCTCTTTTTAAGTTTGTTAGTTGGTCTCTAAGGTGCTACTGGACAATTTTTTAATTTTTTCCCGACTACGTCAGACCAACACCTACCTGAATCTTTCTTCTTTGTGTGAACAGAACTTTGTTCTGGGAACAGCCAACTTGACAGAAGAATTGTTTCAAAACAAAGAGAGATAGAGGGGGAGCGGAAGGCGTCGGGTTTTTTTGTAAGAAGAGAGAAAATAAAGATAAGAGAAAGAGTGACAGTGGATATAAGAAAAATTATATATGAGAAAAAATAAAATTTGGAAAAAAAAGGAATGCCAGCAGGCAGTGGCTTTAAGTGAAAAATTATGCCCTTATTAATACAAACATCCAGAAATCCCAAAGGGACTGCAAGGTTGTAGCTCTCAGACATGATATTTTATACCCCCTGAACTAACATATATTCATAAGCTTACCGGTCACATAATTAGAACACCTTTTCCCACAACAGTCATAACCCGCCCATATGATTTCCAACCAACCAGGAAATATTATTACTATTAATTAGATTTGTATACCGCCCTATAACTGCAGGTCTCAGAGCAGAATCCATTAGCTGTTCTTACAAACCCACGCTAACTTCTCATTAAGCTAATGTGCTGTTACCTATTTTTCAGTGTCCTGTTTATTATTTACTATATTCAATTAGATGCATATCAATATTGCTTTCAATATGTGTGAATAATATAGCAGTCATACTCGTGTCCTAAGCAGTTTTCGTGCAGTGAGGAAAGGGGAGAAAACTGAATTAAGGGAGGCAGCTAATTAGCCTTTATCCCTAACACGATCTTTAGTTTCTGGTTCAAACTCCTGATGTGGTGTTTTGTTTTGTTTTTAAATCCTTCTGTGCAGTGGATGGGCAGGAGAGTGAGAATTATCAGGAGCTGCTTCTTTGGGAAGGAGCAAGTATAACATGAGGAGACAAATATTTAAAAATCAGCAGGAATGAAAAGAGAAGTGGAAGAAATTCTGAGCTGCTTGAGGTGTTGGTGCCCATGAATGCCGGCGCCCGCAAGAAGTTTTTGAATTGAACAGAAGGGAAGAGTATCCAGTCTTGGGGGAAATAGTGAAATATAAATTAAATAGACACTGCAGAACCCACAGAAGGGAGAAGACCATATAAATGAGGAGGAGCTTCAGTTGCAGTCCTGCCCTAAGGATAAGAGATTCCACACCTGGAAGAATGCTTATAAACGCATGAATGGTACAAAGAGTTTCAGCTGTAGTGAAAACCATACTTCACATCAAACTGTAGAGTAAGGGAAGAAACTGGAATATTTACTTCCTTTTTAAAATCTTGAACTTCTAGGATAGCCACCTTCTTTTCATTTTTCCCATAATAGCCGATTTCTGACAGTCTTCTGAAGTGACATTGCGGGGGAAAAGGTTGGACGAGAGATGACTGGAAAGAAAAGGGGTCGAAAGAGGAATGTGGGAAACCAGAGAAATAAAAACTCTGCTTCTCAGAGCACCAACGTCCGCAAACTCCCTGTTCCACAAGACCACAAGAGAAGAAGGGAAAAGTGCCCCGACTGTGGGAAGACATTCACATCTATATCAAATTTAAACAGACACTGCAAAATCCACACGAGGGGGAAGATCTATAAATGCGAGGAGTGTGGAAAGAGCTTCAGTGAAAGGCAAGACCTTACTTCTCATCGGAGAACTCACAGAGGTGAGAAGCGATATGAATGTGTGGAGTGTGGAAAGAGCTTCAGTTGTATAAAAATCCTCACTATACATCAAAGAACTCACACAGGGGAGAAGCCATATCACTGTGTGGAGTGTGGAAAGAGATTCAGTCAAACAGGAGCCCTTACCATCCATCAAAGAATCCACACAGGGGAGAAGCCATATGATTGTATAGAATGTGGGAAGAGCTTCAGAGATGCTGGAAAACTTGCGGTGCACCTAAGAACCCACACAGGGCTGAAGCCATATGAATGTATGGAGTGTGGAAAACGCTTCGCTCAGAGAGGAGCCCTTAACGTACATCAAAGAACCCACACAGGTGAGAAACCATATGAATGCCTGGTGTGTGGAAAGTGCTTCTGTCAGAAAGGAGCCCTTACTGTCCATGAAAGAAGCCACACTGGGGAGAAACCATATGAATGCATGGAGTGTGGGAAAAGCTTCAGTCAACAGGCACACCTCATTTTACATCAGAGAACACACAAGGGGGAGAAACCATATAAATGTAAGGAATGTGGAAAGAGCTTCTCTTGTACTTCAGTACTCAACAAACATCAAACAATCCACACAGCGTCGAGGCCCTTTGAATGTGTGGAGTGTGGAAAGAAATTCAGAAACAGGAGCTATCTAACTAGACATTTAAAAATACACAGAGGGCTAAAACCATATAAATGTTTGGAATGTGGAAAGAATTTCGGCCATAGCGGAAGCCTTGTTCTCCACCAAAGAATCCATACAGGGGAGAAACCATATAAATGTATGGAGTGTGGAAAGAACTTCCGTTGCAGCGGAAGCCTTAGTTCCCATCAAATCAGTCATACAGGGGAGAAGCCGTATGGGTGTGTAGAATGCGGAAGGAGGTTCAAATATAGCTCAAATCTTTTCCAGCATAAAATGGCTCATGCAGGTTTGAAGCCATATGAATGCGATAAGTGTGGGAAAAGCTTCAGCCAGAGACAACTCCTTACTGTACATCAAAGAAGCCACACAGGGGAGAAACCTTTTGAATGCACGCAGTGTGGAAAGAGCTTCAGTAAGAAACACTATCTTATTATACATCGAAGAATCCACACAGGGGAGAAACCATATAAATGTGTTGAGTGTGGAAGAAGCTTTGCCGTTGGCAGCTCTCTTTCTCTTCATGAAAGAACCCACACAGGGGAGAAGCCATATAAATGTGAGGAGTGTGGAAAGAGCTTCACTATAAAAGGAAACCTAACTACGCACGAAAGAATCCACACAGGCGTGAAACCATTTAAATGTGTGGAATGTGGAAAGTGCTTTGGTTGCAGCGGAAGCCTTAAGAAGCATCAAAGAATCCACACAGGAGTGAAGCCATATAAATGTGAGGAGTGTGGAAAGAGCTTCAGCCAAACAGGAAGTCTTTCTACCCATCAAAGAACTCATGCAGGGGCGATGCCGTATGAATGCAAGGAGTGTGGAAAGAGCTTTTGTCTTAAATCACTTCTTGCTCAACATCAAAGAACCCACACAGGGGAAAAGCCATATAAATGTGAGGAGTGTGGAAAGAGCTTCACTGTAAAAGGAAACCTAACTGCACACAAAAGAATCCACACAGGCATGAAACCATTTAAATGTGTGGAATGTGGAAAGTGCTTTGGTTGCAGCGGAAGCCTTAAGAAGCATCAAAGAATCCACACAGGAGCGAAGCCATATAAATGTGAGGAGTGTGGAAAGAGCTTCAGCCAAACAGGAGGTCTTACTAAGCATCAAAGAACCCATACAGGGGCGAAGCCGTATGAATGCAAGGAGTGTGGAAAGAGCTTTCGTCTTAAATCAAATCTTGCTCAACATCAAAGAAACCACTAAGGGGAGAAACTTTACACACGTGTGTGATTAAATCCTTTTCTTAATAAGGCCTCTTTTTTAAGAAAATGTATTTTTATTGAAGCTGTAAAGAAGAGATACGAAGATTAGTATCAAATACAAAATATCTTTTTAAAATACAAAAAGGCAAAAGAGAAAAAGAAAGAAAGAAGGAGGGAGGGATTCCAATTCCTTATTTGTCAGCTATATATAAACAATTATTCAAACTTTTCACTCCAAAATTATACTTTCCATAAACCTGTATATTGTTCAATCTCCAAACCTAGATATCACAAGTTCATTCCCCCCACCCACAAAAAGCCCATAAGGGGTTTCCAATAATTATTAAATAAGAATGATTTTTCTGTGATTAAGCACGTCAGCTTTGCTATCTCAGCCAAGTCCAGTAATTCCCACAACACTTCCTCCATAGCAGGTGATGTTAAATCTTTCCATCTTTCTGCATAATAAAAGTTTTGCTGCTATAATCATGTAGTCAAATAATCGTCCACAATCATTTTCTAATTGCATATCTATTAGTTCTGGAAGGAAATGGTCTTGCTTCAATTGAACATTAACTTCTAAAATCTTCTGCATCAATTGATATATTTGTATTTCTTAGCGTTTTTACATTTTGTTGGGGGGGGGGGGAACTAGGAGACCAAGTCTTACAGCAACGTTTTGATACTAAGCTGAAAATGGTCGATACAGATGTAATTGTGCTGAAAGAGATTACCCTGAAGATTCCCCATAAGAGAGAAGACTAATTATTTTTTACAGGTAAACAGAAACAATAAAGAATCCAGCTTAGATGGGACATACCAGAGGGACTAATTTTTACTTCTGAAGAACAAAGATTTACGGGCAAATTTAAATCTGAAATTGAATAAACACAAATATAAGATGGGACCAGGAAATCACAGCAATCACAACAGAAAGTGGAGATTTGAAGATACAAAATTAGGTGATAAAGGAATGGACTAAGTAACTTGCTTAGCTATGGATATTTCATAATTTGAAGGGGGAAAATTGCATGTAGAATTGTTTACAAAGAACACAGGGGAAAGGGTATAAACTATTTGAATAAAAAAGAACCTAGGTAAAGGTAAAGGTACCCCTGCCCGTACGGGCCAGTCTTGACAGACTCTGGGGTTGTGCGCCCATCTCACTCAAGAGGCCAGGGGCCAGCGCTGTCCGGAGACACTTCCGGGTCACGTGGCCAGCGTGACATCGCTGCTCTGGCGAGCCAGAGCCGCACACGGAAACGCCGTTTACCTTCCCGCTGGTAAGCGGTCCCTATTTATCTACTTGCACCCGGGGGTGCTTTCGAACTGCTAGGTTGGCAGGCGCTGGGACCGAGCAGTGGGAGCGCACCCCGCTGCAGGGATTCGAACCGCCGACCTTTCGATCGGCAAGTCCTAGGCACTGAGGCTTTAACCCACAGCGCCACCTGCATCCCTAAAAAGAACCTAGGTGAGGATTAACAGGACTGAAGAAAAGAAAGTGAGTTGTTTTATATATACATTCTCAACTCTGTTGATACTTTCTGGTGAACAAGGTATGTATGTTGGACAAACTTTGGTTGTAGACCTCCGTACCCCAAATGAAGAATAAACAGCATTTTGTAAATGTGTTGCTTTACTTTGGCTATCTAAAACACTGGCTACTGGGGTTGATAAAGTTGACATATTGCCATAGATTTCTTCAGATCACAATCCAGTCATAGTGACTTTTAAAAAGAAAAAAAATTGTTTCTTTAGATGGTGACTCAGTGAAATGTAGCTGCAACAGGAAAAGGTTGTACAGGATTGCAAACAGAAGCTAAAATAATTCTTTGAGAATAATTCAGGTAAGGACATAGGGATACAAATGGTTGGGGATGCAAGCAAACCTTTTGTACAGCACAATTCTTTACTCAAAAGAAAGACAGGAAAAAAGTACTAATAATTATGCCTGAGATTGGACAAGAGGGGAAATAGTTGGAATGTTCTCCAACTTAGACAAGTATTACTTGGCAAATTAAGATGCTGCAAAGACAGTTTTCTATGCTTGCAATGTCTATCTTGCAGAAATGATATTGAATTGTGCCATACATATTTTTTTATTTGCTAATAAACTGGGCAATGTTCGGTGTATAAGCTGCAGAAGGAGAGAGGAAAGCTATATTAAAATTGCAAGAAGGAAATGCTGTAATAACAGATAAGACAAATATGAAAAAAGCATTCCATCAATATTATTCTAAGTTGTATAAAGGTCGATTCCTTTTTTTGAAAAAAGAAGATGAATACTTACAGAGACAGCATTTACCAAAGATTTCAATTTCTCAAAGACACATTGTGAATGGTCATATAACTATTCTGGAATTATCTGAGGCCATCAAGAAGGAAAAGCGCCAGATCAGCTATTGGCTTATTATTATAAATGTTTTGAAGATGAGCTTTCACAACCTTTGCAATGGACTATGAACAATATTTTACAGAGTGGTAAGGTACCAGATAGTAGAAGAGAGGCCAACATTACACTTATACCTAAAGAGGCTAATTTTTGTTGTTTAGTCGTGTCCGACTCACTCTTCGTGACCCCCTGGACCAGAGCACGCCAGGCACTCCTGTCTTCCACTGCCTCCTGCAGTTTGGTCAGACTCATGTTTGTAGCTTCGAGAACACTGTCCAACCATCTCATCCTCTGTCCCCTTCTCTTTGTACCCTCCATCTTTCCCAACATCAGGGTCTCTTTTATATGCCTGTTTTTGTCCATGGAGTTTTCTTGGCAGGGATACTGAGTGGCTTGCCGGTTCCTGCTCCAGGTGGATCACATTTAGTCCCAATGCCCCACTATGACCTGTCTGTCTTGGGTGGCCCTGCATGACATAGCTCATAGCTTCTCTTGAGTTATTCAAGCCCTTCGCCACAACAAGGCAGTGATCCATGAAGGAGAAGAGGCTCATTAAATGGATGAAATTGATTTATACATTACAGACAGCCCAGATAATTGTTAATGGAGAATTGACAAAACCCTGTGAGATACAAAAGGGGACTAGACAAAGCTGGCTGTTTTACCTGTTCCTTTTCATTTTGATCTTGGACGTTTTGCTTAGACACATTAGGCAAGATGGGAAAATGATAGAGATAAAGATTTAAAATGGAACTTTTAAGCTACAGACCTTTGCTGATGCTTGTTATGCAGTGACAGAATGGCTTCAATACCATCAATTAAAATTAAATGTTTAAATTAGCTAGGCAAAATGGTTTTATGAACCAGAGTTCACAATTTGGAAGGAATCTGATAGAAAAGGCGGATAAAAAGACTTGGTAAAGACCTAAGAGAGACAGACGACGAGCATGTTGTTGCAAAAATGTATCAGCATTTGTTGAAATCTGAAATGCAAGAAGAAGCTAAGTAAGGCATGCATGATTAAATGGGCAAAAATTGGTTATAATATACAGATGGGACAGTGGCAACATCTGGACCAAAGGGTCAAAATTTACAAGAGAAATTTTATAAAATGAGGTTCTGTTGGTATTTAAAACCTGTGAAATAATTTGGAAAGTATAAAGGAGTTCCAAATGTTTGTTGGAAGTTTGAAAAATAAGGGACATTTTGGACCGGTTGGTTCAGGGAATCGAGGTCGGAGTGAAACAATACAAATTAAAAGCATTTGCAGATGACTTGGTATTAACACTTCAGGAACCAGTCTCCAGTACTAAAAGAGTGCTAGAATTAATTTCTGATTTTGGTCGGGTGGCGGGGTTTAAGTTAAATAAGCAAAAAACCAAGGTTTTAGCAAAAAATTTGACAGTTACAGAAACAGATGAGTTCTCCAAAGAAACGGAGTTGAATGTGGTTAAAAAAGTAAAATACCTAGGGGTGTACTTGACCTCCAAAAATTTGAATTTGTTTAAAGATAACTATGAGAAATGCTGGTCAGAAATCAAAAGAGACTTGGAAATATGGTCAAGATTGAAACTTTCCTTGTTAGGCCGAATAGCTGCTGTAAAGATGAATGTATTGCCGAAAATGTTATTTTTGTTTCAGGCCCTACAGATCGTGGACAAGGTGGAATGTTTTGGAAAGTGGCAGAAGGATATTTCTAAGTTTGTTTGGCAGGGCAAAAAGCCCCGAATAAAGTTTAAAATATTAACTGATGCGAAAGAAAGAGGGGGATTTGCCCTGCCAGACTTGAGGTTATATTATGAATCTGCAGCCTTCTGCTGGTTGAAAGATTGGATTTTATTGGAGAACACTGACGTCCTAGATCTGGAAGGGTTTGACAATGCGTTTGGGTGGCATGCATATTTGTGGTATGACAAGGTTAAAGTGCACAAATTGTTTAAAAACCATATTGTCAGAAGAGCAATTTGGAGGGTCTGGATAAAATACAAAGACTTATTGGAGAGTAAGACTCCGAGGTGGCTCTCACCGGTGGAGGCCAAGGCACGTAAGAGACTCAACATGGAGGCCCATTGGCCTAAATATTGGGAAATAATTGAAAAAATTGGAGACAATTGGAGGTTGTTAAGTTTGGAGAAATTGAAAACTAAGGTACGAGACTGGCTGCACTATGCGCAAATTCAAGAGGTATTTAAAATAGATAAAAAAGTTGGATTCCAGGTGGAAAAATCGAAACTAGAGACTGAATTGTTAGAGCCAAAAAGTAAACTACTTTCGAGAATGTATAATTTGCTGCTTAAGTGGAATACACAGGATGAGATAGTCAAGTCCGCCATGATAAAATGGGCGCAGGATGTGGGGCACAACATTATGTTTGTAGACTGGGAAAGGTTATGGAACACCGGTTTGAAATTTACGGCATGTACTGCCCTGAAGGAAAATATTATGAAAATGGTATACCGGTGGTACATGACCCCAGTCAAGCTAGCTAAGATATACCATCTGTCTGACAACAAATGTTGGAAATGTGGAGAGGCGGAAGGGACATTCTTTCACCTCTGGTGGACCTGCCCGAAAGTGAAGGCCTTCTGGGAAATGATCCATAATGAACTAAAAAAGGTACTGAGATTTACCTTACCTAAGAAACCAGAGGCCTTCCTACTGGACATGGTGGACCAGAGAGTGCTTAAGAAGGACAGAACCTTTTTCATGTATGCTACCACAGCAGCAAGGATCCTGATTGCAAAATATTGGAAGACACAAGATTTACCCACGCTGGAGGAATGGCAATCGCAGTTGATGGACTATATGGAATTGGCTGAAATGACTGGCAGAATCCGAGACGTGGGAGAAGAAACAATTGAGGAGGACTGGGAAAAGTTTAAGGACTATTTGAAAAAACACTATAAGCTGTATGAATGTTAAAAAATGCACCTTTCAGGAAATTCTAGCTTCAGCAAATGTAAGTTAAAGAAATGAAAACTAAGACACAAGAATTCAGAGGTAAAATAATGAAACAACTTTATTGTGTTTAATACAAAACATATAAGAATTGAGTTACAGTAAAATTGAAAATAGGGAACATGATAAAATGGAAGTTACAATAAGTTTTGAAATAAGTTAACAAATTGCTGATGTTTTATAAGACAGAGAACGCAGGGTTCAGAGGATGTGGGGAAGTCCTATAGTGTAGATGGAAAAAGAATATGGAAATTTGTTATTTTTCTACTCTATTTTCTTATAACCACTCTTTATTCTTTTTTCTGTATTTCTGTATTTCTAAAAAGCAATAAAAAATATTTTTTTAAAAAATGAAAAATAAGGGACATTTTACTGTGCTTGGTGGAAATGTAAAAAAGCTTAATAAGACTACTTTGAGCCAATTTGGTGACCCTGCGGGGCCGTTGTGTTCAAGGTTTGCATAGGGGGCTCAAAACCTTGCGGAGTTGCCATGGTTGTAATTAAGAAATGTCCACTTGTTATTAATAAAATGTTGATAGATCCTAAAGGGAAGTATTCTGTGCTTTTTTTCTAGGGGAAGCAGGGGTATGCATACCCCTAAACATTTTGTGAATCAAAGTTTGGCCTCATTGAGGGGCAGTATTTTTCAATATGAGTAGGAAAATGAGAGTGCCCCTGGACATTTTTTTAGGGGGGAAACCAGTGGAAGTATGTGCATGTAAATGGAACACTGTTAACTGAACAACTTGCCTTTTTCTCAGTGTACGTCCTGATCTCCGAGCCGATCAATATTTTAAAGAACACTGCAAGTGTTATAATCCATTCCAACCAGTACTGTTATCTTAGGAGATGACTTCAATGTTTGTTGCAATTGGGCCATGGGCAGCAGTCAGTGGCGTAGCGTGGGGGGTGCAGGGGGGGCCAGGCGCAACATCTGGGGGGTGCGCTCGCCGCCTCCGGAGTCGCTGAAGAGCCTCGGGCCCAGGCTGTAGCAGAGCCCCATGTCTCGCGGAACCGACGAGCTGTGCGCGCGTCCGGGCTGAAGGTGTCCGGCAGGCAGCGGCTCTCAGCGCTCGCCACGGTCCCCGCGCGTCGGGGCCGCGGAGGGCGCGCCAGGCAGCCTCTCCTCACAGCCCCACCATCGCCGCTGCTGCAGCAGCTGCTGGGCCATGTTGCATTTTCCTCGCCTCTCTGCCCTCCTCCTCCTCCGGGCAAGCAGCGTCGTTTGGGCGGCAGCGCCAGCGGCAACTCGCCTCAGATCACCTGACACGGACCCGCTGCCGCTGCCGTGGCTACCTTACCGTAAATACTCCAGCCCAGGCAGCAGCAAGAAGAAGCTGGCAGCGGCAGCAGGTTAGGGGTTAGGGGCGCAAATTACTTGCCTTGCCCCGGGTGCTGGCAACCCACGCTATGCCGCTGGCAGCAGTGGCTGCTGTTCCTGCATCATCCAGCGAGAGCAAACTGAATGATCTTCTGTCTTTGACCTCCTGGACATGTGCTGAGTGCTACACCCCAAAGATGTACCACCCCAAAGGTTCATAATTCTTACTCTTGTATTGACCACATTATCTTTACATAAAGCACTATGGGAGAGAGGGCAAGATGAGGAACTAGACCTCATCGTTGTATCTGAGCATGCTCCAATCTTTTTTTCTCTGACAATTAAATATTTCACTAGAAGTAGGGCCGCGGGTGGTCAAACCCACTGAGCCTCTTGGGCTTGTCGATTAGAAGGTTGGCAGTTCGAATCCCCATGACAGAGTGAGCTCCCGTTCTGTCCCAGCTCCTGCCAATCTAGCAGTTGGGAAGCACACCAGTGCAGGGAGATAAATAGGTACTGCTGCAGCGGGAAGGTAAATGGCATTTCCATGCACTCTAGTTTCCGTCACAGAAGAAGAAGAAGAGTTTGGACTTGATATCCCGCTTTATCACTACCCGAAGGAGTCTCAAAGCGTCTCACATTCTCCTTTCACTTCCTCCCCCACAACAAACACTCTGTGAGGTGAGTGGGGCTGAGAGACTTCAGAGAAGTGTGACTGGCCCAAGGTCACCCAGCAGCTGCATGTGGAGGAGCGGAGACTCAAACCCGGTTCCCCAGATTACGTGACTACCGCTCTTAACCACTACACCACACTGGCTCCCAGAAGAGATTTAGTCATGCTGGTGTTGTAAATAAAAATATGCCCTTTTCCCTTATGGGGTATCCAAGAGCCCATATAGAGTCCTTACATAGGTTCCCTATTGGTAGGAGAAAATAACAGAGGCCAACCAGAGAATATTGAGAAGCAAAGCAGCTAGTAAGCTTGATCTTTATTGATCTGTTGCAACAGGGTACTCCCCTCACACGCAGGAGAGGAGGACCCCCAAAATTGCTGTGCAAGGGCTTATAAAGACTTTTGAAATTCCCATCCTGTAGATCAAGACCACCCCCAGAAACATTATGCATTCATCACAGAAGGGGTGTAACCTAAGACCATCCCTCAGATAAGGCGATCTAAAACAGAACATTTGCATGTTGTTTTCTCTTGTCGCTTTGTTTATTTCCTGTCTGGCAGGTTACTTGATTGGATTTCTTGGGGAGCCTGGGCAGTCTTTTGTAATGATAAGGCTCACACCCTTATTCAAACACAGATTAAGACAGGATTTGTGAAGGAAGAGACAATGGGGAAGCTTTTCCATTTTGACCATGCAGAGAAACATTTGCTCAGTTTAGGAATCAATATAGTTCCAGGTTGGCTTTTCTGTGCTGATCTATGTACGTGTGGTTATGAACGTTGCCATATATCTAAGACCATAAAATTCCTATCACACTGGCCACATAACCCAGAAAGTTATCTGTGGACAAACGCCGGCTCCCTCGGCCTGAAAGTGAGATGAGGGCCGCAACCCCTCAGTTGCCTTTGACTGGATTTAACCATCCAGGGGTCCTTTACCTTACCTTTTTACCTATTTCACTAGAAGTATTTGCCTACGTAGAAGTTTTATTATACAACTGCTTAAGTGCAAGGTTTTGGAGAAAGCATTTATGAGCTTAATTAAACACTTATATTTGAGCTCATCAGAAATACTTCGGGTCAATGGCCATAATTTCACATTTAAAAAGAAAAACCAAAAAGCTCCACCTCTTTTGTGCAGGAATGCTCCTGCAACAAACAGCCGTATTAAAAAACTTTTTAAAATTGCTGTTGCAGGGAGAGGGAGAGGGGAAGCAGGAGTGTTTTAATAATAATTTATAATAATAATTTATTTATTTTCTATTTCTATTAATTATTATTATTTTTATGCAAGTGTCTCAAAATCCTTGCCTGGCTTGAAACTACACACATTTTTGTTCAAATTTTTGACTTCCCTTTTGGGCAAATCTAGCACAAAACATGTATTTGAAAACATAATTTTCTAAAAATTTGCCCACAACGGACCTAGGCTTCCTGGCGTACAGCAGCCCTGACACCTTCGGTTTTGCTCCTCCGTGCAAATCTGAGATACAGGTAACCAGAAGTGCAATCCAGTAAAATGAATGGTCCGGATTGAACCAAAGCTCCAACCCCCCCCCCCCCCGGGCAGCAGAATCCCAAACTCCCTGCTGCCTAGAGATTGCGATTGTTTCACTGATGATTTGTTAAATTATTCTATTTGATTGATGTTGTATTTGAGATGTTCTACTATGTTCTATCTTGTTGTTATTTAATGTTTGTAAGCAGCTTTGGGATCCGTTTGAATGGAAAGTGGCCCAGAACTATAATCCAATCCAATGAATGAAAGCTCCCCGCAAGAGAGCTTTGAATGGAAGGCGGAGAGAAGCGGGAGCCGACCTCTCCGCAAAGGGCGAATCCTCCCGGAAGCGAGAGCGCGGCGCCACCTGCAGGCCGGGAGCCGCCACGACAAGCCAGAAGGTAATAATAGCAACATACCGCTCTTCTTTCCCCTCCCCTTCCAATCAGCGAGGAGCAGCTGGACGTTCTAAGTCCTCCCTTCGCGGTGGCTGCTGGGAGTTGTAGTTTCCTCCCGCCACCGGGACGGTGAGATTCCGTGGTAGTCGCGCTCGGCAGCACTGGCTTTCCCGTCATGCCTTGGGGCGAGAGCGAGAGAGGCGCGGAGGGAGGCGGCGGAGAGTGACGGCGGCCGAGCGGCGCTTGAGGTGGGTGCAGCGGGGGAGGGGCGAGGTTTCTGGAGGCCGCCAAGGGGGCCTCGGGGGCCGCTCGGGGGATGATGACGGAGGGAGGGAGGGAGGAAAACCCCGTCGCGGAATCAGACCAGTGGTCCAGCTAGCTCAGTATTGCCTGCACGGGCTGGCAGCAGCTCTCCCTGATGGCGCGCCCAGGGCTCTCCCCGGCCCAACTGGGGATGGAGCCCGGGACCTTCTGCATGCCGAGCAGGTGCTCTGCCCGTGAGCCTCCTCCCTTCCCCCGAAGCTTAGGGATCCGCCTCCCACTGAATCTTGCAAAGGAGGCGACTGCTATCGTACAATGGAAGTTTCCACAAATCTCCCTGCGCCCCAGTCCATTGTTCAGAGCAACGGTGTTGCCCACACGGACTGGCAGCGGCTCTCCCCAATGGCAGGCACAGGATCTTCTTCCCCAGCAAAACCTGGAGGTGAACCCAGGACCTTCTGCATGCAAAGCAGGTGCTCTCCCACCGGGCCACTCCCCTTCTCCAAGATGTCCTGGTTTATCTGGTTAAATAAATGAAAGGCCTCGGCCCAGTATACCTGAAGGAGCGTCTCCTCACCCATCGTTCTGCCCAGACACTGAGGTCCAGCTCCGAAGGCCTTCTGGCGGTTCCCTCCCTGTGAGAAGCAAAGCTACAGGGAACCAGGCAGAGGGCCTTCTCGGTAGTGGCACCTGCCCTGTCGAACGCCCTCCCACCAGATGTCAAAGAGAACAACAACTACCAGACTTTTAGAAGACATCTGAAGGCAGCCCTGTTTAGGGAAGCTTTTAATGTTTGATGTATTATAGTATTTTAATAATTTTGTGGAAGCCGCCCAGAGTGGCTGGGGAAGCCCAGCCAGATGGGCAGGGTATAAATAAATTATTATTATTATTATTATTATTATTATTATTATTATTATTGGGAGAGGCCTGGGTGAGGATGGTACTCAGCTGCCGTAGGAGTGGACTTTAAAGAAAACCAGAGTGTTTTCATTGTGGTGGCTTTTTTCTGCCCCTTTTTACCCCTCTACAGTATCCTTCTTGGGATGCAGCAATCTGCGAGAGGAAGGCTTCTTTTCCAGCTTTCAAGGTCCCGTGATCTTTGCGAAGGTGGCTGTGCACTTTTCCACAGAGGAGGAGTGGGCTCTGCTTTATCCAGGCCAGAGGGAACTTATGGAGGAGAATTATGGAAATCTGGATTCTGTGGGTAAGGCTGCTTCTTTTTCTTAGCTGAGTTACTGAAAGCAGGGAATATTGGTGGTTTGTTTTTTTAATTAGCTGTATGAAGACCCTCCTGCAGCCATGCCACATCCTTCCAGACTCAGGTTTTATAAAACCATGGGATAGGGGGGGAAAGGGTAATTTATTGTCCATTACGTTTCAGACCACCCTGGCCTTTCTGTGTAACAAAGGACCAGAGTGGTCCAAAATGGATTGAACGATAAATTGTTCCTCTATGCTTTATTTAAAACCCTTTCCCCAGTTGTTTAGGGTTCCCTGTTTTATTTGCACTACAGTCGCTCCCTACCCCCTCTGCCTGTCTGAAGGATTGGCAGAAGCCCAGAATTTCTCTTGCTTTCAGAGACCGCCTGTCACCTTTGATCCCGTCTTGTTCGTAAGTTTTGCTTCCTCCAGGAAGTGCTTCTTCTTACACTCCCCCTGTCTTCCTTTAACATAGGTTCCCTACTTAATAAACCCCTTCATTCAGCCTGTTCTTGAAGGTTTCCTGTACCCCAGACCTCCCTCCCTTACCATCAACCCCTTCTAATTCTGTTTTCCTTCCCCTCTGGGGTAAAACCAGTGTGTTGTAGTGTCTGGCTAGAACAGGCATAGGCAACCTCAGCCCACCAGATGTTTTGGGACTACAATTTCCATTATCCCTGACCCACTAGTCCTGTTAGCTAGTCCTGACCTTTAAAGCTCTAAATGGCCTCGGTCCAGTATATCTGAAGGAGCTTCTCCACTCCCATAATTCTACCTGGACAATGAGGTCCAGCACCGAGGGCCTTCTGGCAGTTTCCTCACTGTGAGAAGCCAAGTTACAGGGAACCAGGCAGAGGGCCTTCTTGGTAGTGGCACCCGCCCTGTGGAACGCCCTCCCACCAGATGTCAAAGAGAACAACAACTACCAGACTTTTAGACGACATCTGAAGGCAGCGCTGTTTAGGAAAGCTTTTAATGTTTGAGGCATTACTGTATTTTAATATTGTGTTGGAAGCCGCCCAGAGTAGCTAGGGAAACCCAGCCAGATGGGCGGGGTATAAATAAATAATAATAATAAGCTAGGGATCATGAGAGTTGTAGTCCGAAATCATCTGGCAGGCTGAGGTTGCCTATGCCTGGACTAGAACCCAGGAGACCCAAGGTTCAAATCACCACTCGGCCAGGAAACTCACTAGAATGAGTTTCTTGGGACTGGCTCTCATCACAGGGTTGTTCGGGTTAATTGAGGTTGGGAAGAGTATCGCACCTGGAACTCCTTGGAGAAAAAGGTGGAAGACAAATTCAATAAATAAAGTACCGTATTTTTCGCTCTATAAAACACACTTTTCCCCTCCTAAAAAGTAAGGGGAAATGTGTGTGTGTCTTATGGAGCGAATGCAGGCTGTGCAGCTATCCCAGAAGCCAGAACAGCAAGAGGGATTGCTGTGCAGCGAAAGCAGCGATCCCTCTTGCTGTTCTGGCTTCTGGGATTCAGAATATTTTTTTCCTTGTTTTCCTCATCCAAAAACTAGGTGCGTCTTGTGGTCTGGTGCGTCCTATAGAGCAACAAATACGGTAAAGCTTCTACCAGACTTCCCCTCTGTCATTCTCTATCTCACACTGCTCTCTCTTCCCCCTCTTCCTCTTCTCTCCTTCATGCTCTGTATTTTGATCTTGCTGAATCTCTACATTTCACCCTCTGTTTCTAGCTCCCCTCTACTTGTTTTCTCTTAGTTGTGGCACCCTTGGAAAGTGGAGCCAGCTCCTATGTTATTCTCCTGCTGTGAGTATTTCTTAGTTATGACTCTGTTGCCAAGGAGAACCTCTCTTTCTGTCAGGTAATCAATCTTGCTTGCAGCTGCAGAGCCAGACCTGAGACCCAATGTTGTTTTAATACAGGCAATTCTTGTAATCCATGGGGATTATGTTCTAGGTCTCCGTACACGTTGGCGTAAAGTGTTCTGCCCCGCCCCCGTCTTCTGTTTCAGGATCACTTCCTGGTTTGGGATGTGCACAATTGTGTGTAAATCAGTCATTACCTGTACATTGCAAGATCTGTCTCCCCACTGTCTTTCCCATTCTGTCATTCACACAGTAAATGGCTGGGATTGTTCCCTAATTTGGGGAGCTGTTCCTCCCTGATCAGGTTTCCCTTTGTATTCCTGCAGGTGATGGGAGGGAGAGCAACAAAGAGGATGAACAGCAGAGAATTAAAACTGAAGCAGAAGAGAATTTGAGGGAGAAAGCTGTTGTTCCAGAAGGCACCGGCTTCAGTGAAATTGTGATGCCAGAAGAATGTCCCACAGGAAAGAAACAGGCAAAAATCCCCCGAAGTACAAGAGCCCTAACTAGGATATCAAACCTTAGAAATTTTAGAAGATTGCATGAAGGGGAGAAACCATTTAAATGTTCAGAATGTGGAAGGAGCTTTAACTACAGGAAACATCTCATTGTGCATGAAAGAATCCACACAGGTGAGAAACCATATAAATGCTCCGAGTGTGGAAAGAGCTTCACTCAGAGCAGTACCCTTTTTAATCATCGAAGGATCCATACAGGAGAGAAACCGTTTGAATGCTCAGAGTGTGGAAAGAGCTTCACTAGCAGCAGCAGTCTTTCATATCATCAACGAGTCCACACTGAAGAGAGACCTTATAAATGTTTTCATTGTGAAAAGAACTTCAGCCAGAGGAGTGAGCTTCATTCTCATCAGAGAATCCACACAGGGGAGAAACCTTATAAATGCTCAGAGTGTGGGAAGAGTTTTACTCACAGCAGTAGCCTTTCTTATCATCAAAGGGCTCATAAAGGAGAAAAACCATATAAATGTTCCGAGTGTGGGAAGAGTTTCTGTCAGAGCAGTGGCCTCATCTCTCATCAAAGAATCCACACAGAAGAAAAACCATACAAATGCTCAGTGTGTGGAAAGAACTTCACTCATAACAGTAGCCTTTGTAAACATAAAAGAATCCATACAGGAGAGAAACCATATACATGCTCAGAGTGTGGAAAGAGCTTCACTAATAGTAGTAGCCTTTCCTATCATGAAAGAACCCACACAGGAGAGAAGCCGTATAAATGTTTTCATTGTGGAAAGAGCTTCAGCCAGAGCAATCACCTTCTTTCTCATCAAAGAATCCATACAAGAGAAAAACTGTATAAATGCTCAGAGTGTGGAAAGAGCTTTACTCATAGCAGTAGCCTTTCTTACCATCAAAAAATGCACACGGGAGACAAACCGTTTAAATGTTCTGAGTGTGGAAAGAGTTTTTTTCAGAGCTATGGCCTTCTTTATCATCAAAGAATCCACACTGGAGGAAAACCCTATAAATGCCTGGTGTGTGGCAAAAATTTCAGTCATAGCAGTAGTCTTTCTAGTCATCAGAGACTCCACACAGGAGAGAAACCGTATAAATGTTCAGAGTGTGGAAAGAGCTTCACTAATACTAGCAGCCTTTCTTACCATCAAAAAATTCATATAGGAGAGAAACCATTTAGATGTTGCGAGTGTGGAAAGAGTTTCTGTCAGAGCTATGACCTGCTTAATCATCAAAGAATCCACACTGGAGTGAAACCATATATATGCTCAGTGTGTGGCAAGAACTTCACTCATAGCAGTAGCCTGTCTAATCATCAGAGACTCCATACAGGCGAGAAACCATTTAAATGTTCAGAATGTGGGAAAAGCTTTAGTCACAACAGTAACCTTACTTACCATCAAAATACCCATTCAAGTGAAAAAATCTTTAAATGCTCAGAGTGTGGAAAGAGCTTCAGTTGTAGCCAAACCTTAACAATACACTACAGACTACATACAGGAGAGAAAGCATTTACATGTTCAGAGTGTGGAAAGAGCTTCAACCAGAAGACTCACCTCACTAACCATCAAAGGACCCATACAGGAGAGAAACCATATAAATGCTTAGACTGTGGGAAGAGCTTCAGCCGAAGCAATACCCTCTCTAATCATCAGAGGCTCCATACGGGAGAGAAACCATATAAATGCTCGGAGTGTGGGAAGAGCTTTGCTCAGAGCAGTGGCCTTTCTTCCCATCAAAGAATCCACGCAGGAGAGAAATCGCATAAATGCTTAGAGTGTGGGAAGAGCTTCACTAATAATGTTAGCCTTTCTTATCATCAGAGAATCCACACGGAAGAGAAATCGTATACATCAGGGGTGGAGATCCTTTTGGGCTCTGGGAGCCAGATCATTATCTGGCCCCACCAAGATGGCCAAACGGGACAGGTGGGTGGAACAAACCACCTGTCAATCACATGATGTCATCGTGACGTCACATGACTGGCAGGTGGCTTGCTGCACTCGCCAGTCAAAATCCCTTGCAGTGTTCCCTGGTGGCCATCAGCCAGGCATTTGGGAGCCGTGCAGAAGGAGCGTCGCAAGCCCTTTGCTCCGAGCCCAGGACCAGCAAAGTGCCTCTTTCTCTCCTCCCTGTCAGCTGTTGGGGAGAGGAGAAACAAGCCTGTGTTTTGCAAGCCTGCTGCCGACGCTTGCAAAATGAAATGGTCCCAATCCCCCATGCACCAATTGCTAGGCGGAGGGTTACATCCTGTTTTGGCTGTGCTTGCCCATTCCATCACGGGGACAGACCTGTGCAGCCAAGGCAGAATTGAATCCTGCTTTCCCGCCCATCAGCTTATGTCAAGTGCTGGTGTGCTTGGCTGAAATGAAGGAGAAAGACCTGGTTGGAACATGGTGTGCACAGTGGAGCGCTCGCGGGACTCGGATCAGGACCCTGGTTCGCCCATAAACGGCCACCCAAAAATATGCAGCCTACTAGCCTGTCCAGCCCTTGACTACAGCATTCACAACATCCCTGGTAGGGCACCAAGATCAGACCAGGTGACTCTTCTATAATGTTGGAAATGGGTCTCTGGTGAATATACCCTGTTGATTTGGGGTGGCTGCAGTTGTTGCATCACCTGTGTCAGTCAGTTAAGCGGTGCCAGAATGTCCGCCACCTTCGCCTGTTTCATGCAAATGATTCTGTACTCCCCTACAGATTATAATTACTGAAATCGCCAGTTTGCTACTGCAAAAGGTCAGTGGTGTGTCTGTTTTTACATATATTTGAGCTCAAAAGAGTCACAAGCTCTAATTTTTGAACCTCATTGCCATTCAGCTACCACCTTACTGTTTTCCCCTTTGACTATTAGCCCTCTAAGATTTAGTCCACAAAAGATGACCATGCCGCAGTCAATCTGTTAGCTTTTACAAGGCCTCAAGGCTCAACAGAATGCTGCAGCGAGGCTCCTCACGGGGTCTCTGCCATGGGAGCATATTCACCCAGTGCTTTTCAAGCTGCACTGGCTCCCGGTGGAGTACAGGGTCAGATTTAAGGTGCTGCTTTTGACCTTTAAAGCCCTTCACGGCCTAGGACCCTCGTACCTACGAGACCGCCTCTCCTGGTATGCCCCACGGAGAGCCTCAAGGTCCATAAATAATAACACCCTAGTGGTCCCAGGCCCTAAGGAAGTTAGATTGGCTTCAACCAGAGCCAGGGCCTTTTCAACTCTGGCTCCGGCCTGGTGGAACGCTCTGCCTCATGAGACCAGGGCCCTGCAGGATCTGATTTCTTTCCGCAGGGCCTGTAAGACAGAGTTGTTCCGCCTGGCCTTTGGCTTGGAGCCAATTTGATTCCCTCCCTCTCTCTCTCTCTCTCTCTCTCTTTTTTTTTTCCTCTTTCTTTTCCTTCTCCTGCGATGAGGCTACATTTTAATGTTCCATTATTTTAATGTTGTATTTTATTTTTGTTTTTAAGTTGTAATCATTCATCTTGTTTTTATTATTGCTCTGAGCCCGGCCTTGGCTGGGGAGGGCAGGGTATAAATAAAAAAATATTATTATTATTATTATTATTATTATTATTATTATTATTATTATTATTATTATAACATTTTTCTTGTTCTTTAAAAAAATATATGTGGAATCCAAGTGCACACTGAATTTCACTGTAGCAAAAGAGGGCAGGAGGACTGGGTTGTTTCTCTTGTGGTGGTGTGTAAAGATGTATAGGTTTTGCTACCTGTTACATGCACTCATAGTGATGTGAAAAATGAAAAAGTAAAACAGAAATGTTACTAGTTATTTGACAGTACTCAAATATTCCTTCTGTAGAATATTCCACAGGAACAGTTTCCCACATATCCTGCTCCAAACATAGTTATTCTCCAGGGTTTCAGGCAGGAGACATTGCCAGCCCTACTTGGAAAGCCCAGGGGTTGTACCTGAGTCTTTCTGCAGAGAAATCAGTTGCTCTCCTATAGTCCCTCTCCAAAGGACTCTGCATTACACAGTATCAGACCACTGCTCTATCTAGCTCCATACTGACTACACTGACTGGCAGCAGCACCCCAAGGTTTTTTAACAGAGGTCCTGTGCTCAGGGACTGCTGTGGCCAGGATTCCTGCATTGCTGGGGTTGGAGTGTGTTGCTAGAGTGGTGCATGCTCTAGTTATCTCCCCCTTGGACTGCTGCAATGCGCTCTACGTGGGGCTACCTTTGAAGGTGACCCGGAAACTGCAACTAATACAGAATGCGGCAGCTAGACTGGTGACTGGGAGCGGCCGCCAAGATCATAGAACACCGGTCCTGAAAGACCTGCATTGGCTCCCAGTACATTTCTGAGCACAAGTCAAAGTGTCAGTGCTGACCCTAAACAGCCTCAGACCAGTATACCTGAAGGAGCGTCTCCAACCCCATCTCTCAGCCCGGACACTGAGGTCCAGCTCCGAGGGCCTTCTCTGCAAGAAGTGAGGATAAAGGGAACCAGACAGAGGGCTGTGGAACTCACTCCCATCAGATGCCGAGGAAATAAACAACTATCTGACTTTTAGAAGACATCTGAAGGCAGCCCTGTTTAAGGAAGTTTTTAATGTTTGATGTTTTGTCGTGTTTTTAATATTCTGTTGGGAGCTGCCCAAAGTGGCTGGGGAGCCCAACCAGATAGGCGGGATATAAGTAATTATTATTATTATTAGACTAGATGACTGTCGGGGTGCCTTCCAACTCTACAATTCTGTGATTCTACCATGGATCGAACCATGAGCCTTCTGCATGCAGAAGCATGTGCTCTGCCACTGAACATCCTCAGAGCTTTCTCAGCCGGAGCTGTAACTAAAAAAAAGGTAAAGGGACCCCTGACGATTAGGTCCAGTTGTGGCCGACTCTGGGGTTGTGGCGCTCATCTCGCTTTATTGGCCGAGGGAGCCGGCGTACAGCTTCCAGGTCATGTGGCCAGCATGACTACAGTGGTGCCTCGCAAGACGAAAATAATCCGTTCCACGAGTCTCTTCGTCTAGCGGTTTTTTCGTCTTGCGAAGCAACCCTATTAGCGGATTAGCGCTATTAGCGGCTTAGCAGCTATTAAAGGCTTAGCGGCTAAAAGGCTATTAGCAGCTTAGAAAAAGGGGGGGGGGAGCGAAAAAAAATCGCAATACGTTTTTGTCTTGCGAAGCAAGCCCATAGGGAAACCCTTTCGTCTAGCGGGTTTTTTGTCTTGCAAGGCATTCGTCTTGCGGGGCACCACTGTAAGCCGCTTCTGGTGAACCAGAGCAGTGCAAGGAAACGCCGTTTACCTTCCCGCCGGAGCGGTACCTATTTATCTATTTGCAGTTTGATGTGCTTTCAAACTGCTAGGTTGGCAGGAGCAGGGACTGAGCAACGGGAGCTCACCCCGTCGCGGGGATTCGAACCGCCGACCTTTTGATCGGCAAGTCCTAGGCTCTATGGTTTAACCCACAGCGCCACCCGCGTCCCTAACTAAAGAAAACATTAAAGTTGGTGTTGCTAACAGAACAATAGTTGTATATCTTGCGGCATGGAGACATCAAGCTCCAGGGCTGGAGCAATTCATGTTGTTACTACTACCTCTTGTCCAAAGACAGCAGTTTGTTCTTTTTTTTGTTGCATTATTATTCTTGGAAGTACAACTGGGAATTCTTTCTATGACTTCAGGGGTTCATTCCCTGACTGGTCTGACTGACAGATCATAGAACTGTTGAGCTGGAAGGGACCCTAAGAATCATCCAGTCCAACCGCAGGCAATAGAGGAATGTAGCTGGGGATCGAACCTGCAACCTTCGCGGAGGGGAGAAGGGTTCTGAAGGAGCTTCCCCCTGCGTAGGCCTGACCTAACAAAGACAAACCTCTTCACATGTTTCTCCTCAAGCTATATGTACTGTTTTGGTCAAATTTTACCTCAGTAAAGGTTGTCTTCTCTCTATGGACTCATGCCTGCTTTATTCCAGTCACTCTGCTAGGACAGCATTAAGATAAATTCAACAGTTTAAACAAGTTTCGATGGGTACAATAATGGAACACTGAATGGTTTCGTTTTTGTAAAATATGCAGGGATTTAGGATATGCAAAATGAACCATGGAAAAAGAAGAAGGAAAGTCATTGATATCTTAAGGGTGTGTGTGAGAGAGAGCGAATGTGTGAATGTTAACATGCCAGGGGACCGGGGACACCCTGAAAAGATAATGCTTGGAGTCTGAAATATCTCCTTTGGCAGCATGATTTGTTAATAAGCACCCCCTCCCCAAAAATTGGTTTAGCAGCCTCTGCCTTCCTGCTTTTGGGTTAACCCAAACTAAGGCCTGGGGGCCAGATCCGGTGCAATAACCATCTAAATCCGGCCTGCGGACAGTCTGGGAATCAGTGTGTTTTTACAAGGAATATGCCCTTCTATTTAAAATGCATCTTTGGGGTATTTGTGGGGCCTGCCTAGTGTTTTTACATGAGTAGAATGTTTGCTTTTATTTAAAATGCATCTCCGGGTTATTTGCGGGGCATAGCAATTCGTTCATTTTTACACTCAAAATATAGTCAGGCCCCCCACAAGGTCTGAGGGACAGTAGACTGGCCCCCTGCTGAAAAGGTTTGCTGACCCCTGTGTTAACCTGCTGTAACAGGGCAGGTTTGACCTAAGTGGGTTTCAGGGATGTGATGGACTCTCTTAGCCCTGTGCCATAATACTATTAATTGGTTGCGGCTAATTCTTGGCTTCTGGTTCTAGGCTGGCTTTGTCTTCCTTACAGCTATGTCCGACTAACATATTGCAAAGCTAGGGAGCTGCTTTCAGGGCAGAGGGGTCGTGTTTGTTGGGATACTGCCAGGGAGACATCGACCGTCACTGCCTCCAGCCGGACTCCGGACGTCCATCGATCCCCCGTAGATGTGCAGTATCAGCAATTAGCGACACGAAGCCTCAGAAATGGATTGCCACATTCTAAGGCTGGTGCACACTCTATCAGCAGGATTCACACAACAAAAGTTGCACAGCGGGAGAGCATAATTTAGAAAGTTTATTCAACGTTGGTCAGAACAAAGAAAAACATGACCGCCTGCTAGCGTGTTCAGGCACAGAGAGAGAAAACGAAAGCAATAGCAAACACAAACATCCTGTGAACAGGAAATACGCAGACTCTGTGACTCACATAGCCTGCTGCCTTTTAAGGTGGAACGGAAATATCCTAACAGTGTTCCCCAATGGGAAGCCCCATAGCAGGATCCGAGTGCGACGACAACTCTTCTCTCCTACAGTTTCCAGCACATGGCATTCAGAAGCACAGGGCCTTGAAACATATGCAGGTAGAACATGGTGGTTCCTGCCCGCAGGCTTACGATTGTCATGGCACAAAAGGAAAAAGGGACCTGGGGGGAAGAGGAAAAAGACAAACTCACTCACCAGTCAAATAAGGTCAGAACTCCTTATCTGGATTTCACATTTCTTTTAAGTGCATCATATTGTTTTGGCAGCTGCAATATTTTTATTTTTATGTGTTTTCACATATCTCCATGCATTTCACTGTAAAAACGCACAACGATGAAATTAAAACTTCCATACACTCAAACACATACAAAGGTTTTAATGAAAAAATTATCTTTATTAAATAATTTTCCAAATGAAATGGTCATATGATCTCAACAATCAAGTGCTGGAAACCACCCAAAATAGCATGAGATACAAAGTTCTTCTTTTTCCTGTTCCCGAGAGATTTGAATGGGGAAATCCTTTCAATTTCTTAATAATAAGGGGCAGTGGGGTGAGGAAGGCCGGGGCCACATCCACACCATTTAAAGCGATATGAAGCCGCTTTAAACACTCATGGCTTCTTCCCCCAAAGAAACTGGGAACTATAGTTTGAAAAGGGTGCTGAGAGTTGTTAGGAGACGCCCTTGTTCCCCTCCCAGACCTACATTCCCAGAGTTCCTAACGCTAACTAGAATTCTAACCCTAATCCTAAACATTAACCCTTAACCCAAGCTACAATTCCCAGAGTTCCCTGCCAAGAAGGGAACCCTACCTCTACAATTCCCAGAGTTCCCTGCCAAGAAGGGAACCCTACCTCTACAATTCCCAGAGTTCCCTGCCAAGAAGGGAACCCTACCTCTACAATTCCCAGAGTTCCCTGCCAAGAAGGGAACCCTACCTCTACAATTCCCAGAGTTCCCTGCCAAGAAGGGAACCCTACCTCTACAATTCCCAGAGTTCACTGCCAAGAAGGGAACCCTACCTCTACAATTCCCAGAGTTCACTGCCAAGAAGGGAACCCTACCTCTACAATTCCCAGAGTTCCCTGCCAAGAAAGGAACCCTACCTCTACAATTCCCAGAGTTCCCTGCCAAGAAGGGAACCCTACCTCTACAATTCCCAGAGTTCACTGCCAAGAAGGGAACCCTACCTCTACAATTCCCAGAGTTCCCTGCCAAGAAGGGAACCCTACCTCTACAATTCCCAGAGTTCCCTGCCAAGAAGGGAACCCTACCTCTACAATTCCCAGAGTTCACTGCCAAGAAGGGAACCCTACCTCTACAATTCCCAGAGTTCACTGCCAAGAAGGGAACCCTACCTCTACAATTCCCAGAGTTCCCTGCCAAGAAAGGAACCCTACCTCTACAATTCCCAGAGTTCCCTGCCAAGAAGGGAACCCTACCTCTACAATTCCCAGAGTTCACTGCCAAGAAGGGAACCCTACCTCTACAATTCCCAGAGTTCCCCGCCAAGAAGGGAACCCTACCTCTACAATTCCCAGAGTTCCCTGCCAAGAAAGGAACCCTACCTCTACAATTCCCAGAGTTCACTGCCAAGAAAGGAACCCTACCTCTACAATTCCCAGAGTTCCCCGCCAAGAAGGGAACCCTACCTCTACAATTCCCAGAGTTCCCCGCCAAGAAGGGAACCCTACCGCTACAATTCCCAGAGTTCACTGCCAAGAAGGGAACCCTACCTCTACAATTCTCAGAGTTCCCTGCCAAGAAGGGAACCCTACCGCTACAATTCCCAGAGTTCCCTACCAAGAAAGGAACCCTACCTCTACAATTCCCAGAGTTCACTGCCAAGAAGGGAACCCTACCTCTACAATTCCCAGAGTTCCCCGCCAAGAAAGGAACCCTACCTCTACAATTCCCAGAGTTCACTGCCAAGAAGGGAACCCTACCGCTACAATTCCCAGAGTTCCTAACTCTAACTCTATTCCTAATGCTAACTTTTACCCCTTAACCCGAGCTACAATTCCCAGAGTTCCCTGCCAAGAAGGGAACCCTACGCCTACCCCCTTAACCAGAACTACAATTCCCAGAGTTCCCTGGCAAAAAGGGAACCATAACCCTAACTCTAACACTAACCTTTAACCCGAGCTACAATTCCCAGAGTTCCCTGCCAAGAAGGGAACCCTACGCCTACCCCCTTAACCAGAACTACAATTCCCAGAGTTCCCTGGCAAAAAGGGAACCATAACCCTAACTCTAACACTAACCTTTAACCCGAGCTACAATTCCCAGAGTTCCCTGCCAAGAAGGGAACCCTACCCCTACGCCCACTCCTACATCTACCCACCACCCCTACACTGTATAGGAAAACCAAACCAATGCAAACAGAAGCTGAACCACAGGGTCACGCTGTTTCTCCTGGATTGTGGATTTTTGAAAGGATATTAACTTTTTGCTGGTGCTGTTTGAAGGCATACTGGGGATTGAGGACACCACATTGATGACCCCTGAATACGAGGTTGACTCCCCCCCTAAACTTTGTGACATTGCTGAAGGGCAGAACTTAATAATGTGGTCAGGGAGGAGTGGGAATGGAGCCAGGGCCGTCAATAAGAAGAATCTCAGACTGCCAGAATATTTTTTGCTCATGGCTTCGTTACTCCTTCTTTCCAGGAGAGTGTTAGGTGGGGTACAGTGGTCCCTCGGGTTAAGTACTTAATTCGTTCCGGAGGTCCCTTCTTAACCTGAAACTGTTCTTAACCTGAAGCACCACTTTAGCTAATGGGGCCTCCGGCTGTCACCGCGCCACTGCTGCGCAATTTCTGTTCTCATCCTGAAGCAAAGTTCTTAACCCAAGGTACTATTTCTGGGTTAGCAGAGTCTGTAACCTGAAGCGTCTGTAACCCGAGGTACCACTGTAGTTATATATGTGCCACCATACCAAAAAAAAAGCAAAAAAGAAAGAGGCCACCCAAAGGTTGACCTGTGTTTCCTACCTCAGGTTTGCCTACTTGTGATGTTTGCTGTGAACATGCAATTAAATCGTTTTTCTGTATGGTTTGTGTGTCATTGTGTGTTGACCTAAGATTGCTTCACACTGCTCAGATGAGTGGGTTCTTTCCATGTAGAAATCCTTCTCCCATCACGGAGTATTTTTTCAGACTCCACACATTATACACCACCACCCTCCATAAAGTTGTTATCAGTGCTTTTTTCCTAAAAAAATGTTTAGGGGTACTCTCATTTTCCTATTCATATTGAAATACTGCCTCTCAATGAGGCCAAACTTAGATTCACAAAATGTTTAGAGGGATGCGTACCCCTGTGTACCCCCAGAAAAAGCACTGGTTGTAAGAACAACAAGGATTTATTATTTATACCCTTATTTATTTAAGGTAAAGGGACCCCTGACCATTAGGTCCAGTCGTGACTGACTCTGGGGTTGCGGCGCTCATCTCACTTTATTGGTCAAGGGAGCTGGCGCACAGCTTCCGGGTCATGTGGCCAGCATGACTAAGCCGCTTCTGGCGAACCAGAGAAGCGCACGGAAACGCCATTTACCTTCCCGCCAGAGTGGTACCTATTTATCTACTTGTACTTTGACGTGCTTTCAAACTGCTAGGTTGGCAGGAGCAGGAACCGAGCAACAGGAGCTCGCCCTGTCACGGGGATTCGAACCGCTGACCTTCTGATCGCCAAGTCCTAGGCTCTGTGGTTTAAGCCACAGCGCCACCCACGTCCCTCCCTATTTATTTACTTACACCCAAAAGACACGGTGTTTCTTGTTCCATTTGGCGATGATTCACAATCCAGCCTGGATTTTTTTACCGGTATCTTGATCCACTGTTGCAGCCCAAAATGGGAAACATATACAGTGGTACCTCGGGTTACATACGCTTCAGGTTACAGACTCCGCTAACCCAGAAATAGTGCTTCAGGTTATGAACTTTGCTTCAGGATAAGAACAGAAATCATGCTCCGGCGGCGCGGCAGCAGCAGGAGGCCCCATTAGCTAAAGTGGTGCTTCAGGTTAAGAACAGTTTCAGGTTAAGTATGGACCTCTGGAATGAATTAAGTACTTAACCTGAGGTACCACTGTATTGAGATAATAATGCAGTCAACACACAGAAGCAGCTTAAGATCCAAATAGTTTACTGTTGCAGAAAATGAGGCTCAGTAAAACAGTTCCAGACATAGATATACACAGCTTGTAGGCCTTCTACAGATACAGATATATACAGATACGTAAGAGTACAAGGCATTTCCATTATTCTAAGTAAACTCACCAATTCAGGACATAACACTGGACAACAAATAGACTCTACTACTGAGCTGACATGCATTAACCACAGATATAGGGGCAGTGGGCCATTACCATAGCAACTCGCTTGGCTGACCTTGCACCTTGTTTAGCTCACTCAGGGGTAATTTACGCTCATAAAGGAAATTAACCCTTTCTCATATCCAGTTACTCAAACACCCCTTCTTTAATTTTGTTCATGATATTGGCTTTCATTTGATGGCAGAAAACCTAGCCGTTTCACCAGTTATTCACATTTACATGCTGAAAGAGGCCTTATCAGTATATCTGTCAGATTTTTTTCTGTGGGGCAGAATCGTAATTCAATTAGTTTCTGTTCCACCTGGTCTCTTACATAATGATATTTGAGATCCACGTGTTTAGATCTCTGTTGAGACTTTCTTGGACTCAGCCATATGAATACAGGTCTGGTTGTCCTCAAATATTGTGATTGGCTCCAACACAGGTAGACCCATATCATTTAACAGTTGTTTAAACAATCTTCTCCCCTGTGTGTAAAGCTTTTCTCACACCCACCTGTATGATGATAACGAAGGCCATTGCTCTGAGCAAAGCTCTTTCCACACACTAAGCATTTATACGGCTTCTCCCCTGTGTGGATTCTTTGGTGATTAAAAAGCGTACTGCTCTGAGTGAAGCTCTTCCCACACTCTAAGCATTTATACGGTTTCTCCCCTGTGTGGATTCTCTGATGACTAAGAAGGATACTATTATGGATGAAGCACTTTCCACAAATGGAACATTTATGTGGCTTCTCTCCTGTGTGGATTCTCTGATGACGAGAAAGGCCAGCACGGTCAGTGAAGTTATTTCCACACTCCGAGCACTTATAAGGTCTTTCACCTGTGTGGGTTCTTTCATGATAAGTAAGGTTGCTGCCATGACTGAAGCTTTTCCCACACTCAGCACATTTAAATGGTTTCTCACCTGCATGAAGTCTCTGATGACTATGAAGACTTTTGCTATGAGTGAAGCTCTTTCCGCACTCTGGGCATTTATACGGTTTCTCTCCTGTGTGGATTCTTTGATGACTAAGAAGGTCACTTTGCTGGCTGAAGCACTTTCCACAACTGGAACATTTATGTGGCTTCTTTGTGTGGATTCTTTGGTGATTAAAAAGCGTACTGCTCTGAGTGAAGCTCTTTCCACACTCTAAGCATTTATACGGTTTCTCCCCTGTATGGATTCTTTGATGACTAAGAAGGCGACTGTTCTGGCTAAAGCACTTTCCACAATTGGAACATTTATGCGGCTTCTCTCCTGTGTGAATTCTCTGATGACGAGAAAAGCTACTACGGTCAGTGAAGCTCTTTCCACACACTGAGCATTTATATGGTTTTTCTCCAGTGTGGATTCTTTGATGGGTAAGAAGGTTGGAGCTGAGACGGAAACTCTTTCCGCACTCTGAACATTTATACCGTTTCTCTCCTCTGAGTGAAGAGCTCTGAGTGAAGCTCTTTCCACACTCTAAGCATTTATACAGTTTCTCCCCTGTGTGGAATCTTTGATTACTAAGAAGGTCAATTTTCTGGCTGAAGCACTTTCCACAACTGGGACATGTATGTGTATTCTCTCCTGTGTGGATTCTTTGGTGATTAAAAAGTGTACTGCTCTGAGTGAAACTCTTTCCACACACTGAGCACTTATATGGTTTTTCTCCAGTGTGGATTCTTTGATGAGTTAGAAGGTTGTAGCTCAGACAAAAACTCTTTCCGCACTCTGAACATTTATATGGTTTATCTTCTGTGTGGATTCTTTCATGTACAAGAAGATGTGATTTGTAGTTGAAACTCCTTCCACATTCTGAACATTGAAACCGTTTATCCCCATCATGTTTTCTTCCCATGGTGCTAAGGCTTGATATTCTAGTTGGTTTTTTTGCACAAAGAGATACATTTTCCTCTTCCTTGCCTGTGTAAGGTCCTTCCAGCACTGAAATTTCATTGAAGCTAGCACCATCTGGAACAACAGCGTCCTTCCTCACATTTTCTTCTGCTTCAGTTTTAATTCTCTGGGGTTCATTCTCTTGACTGCTCTCCTTCTGATCACCTGCAGGAATACAAAGAGGAACTTGATCAGGGAGGAATGGATACCCAAATTACGGAACAATTCCAATTAACAGCTATCTGAAACAGAGAAGGGGAAGGGAGGAAGCCACTGTTCATGGGCAATAACTGGCTGCTTATGTGGAGTATGTGTAGAGCAGGGAAGGTTGACGGCCACATTCCCCCTTGACCAATGTTTCTGGGGGACACAAGATGACGGTAATTTCAGCCAAAGGTGGGTATGGCCAGTCCACACACACACACAGCCCCCACCTCACAGCTGAACTGTGCATATCAAATAATCAATCTGAGAACCAGGGAAGAGCCGGTTTTCCTCCTCATTTTGAGTTTCTGCTGAAATGAGGCTGCATTTTAATGTTGTATTTTAATCTTGTTTTTAAGTTGTATTTCAATCAGTTGTTTTATATTTGGTGTCAGCCGCCCTGAGCCCGGTCTTGGCTGGGGAGGGCGGGGTATAAATAATTTTTATTTTTATTTTTGCACTGGGCTGCACCTATCCCAGTATTGGGTCCGCTCCAATATCTTTCATCTTTTTTGTCTCTGCTGGTAAAATCAGTGGGGTCTTGGGAGGTCAGAGAAATTTGCTCCGTGGACAGTGGGGAGGGCAGACCAGACCTTCAGAATTGAAGGTTGTTCATTTTATATTACAGAGCTCCCATTTTCTAGTTTCCCCCAGTCTGCCAGACCTGATTTAGAGGGGCAAACAAGCAGAAGAGAGGATGGAAACAGGCACATTGCACTCACTGGATTTGTTTTACACCCTAGCATATCAACTATTTAATTGTATCCAGTCCGCATTATGCATCAGGCCACATGTTTCATCCATAGCACCTTCAGTCAACAGAGCTCCAAAGCAGCAGGAACAACTGCAACTGAGACCTTGTGTCGTGATCTTATGGTGCTGTCCTGGGTGTGTGAGTAACTTTGGGCCAAGAGAAGAAGGAGACTTACCCAGAAGGGCCAGATTCCTATAATTCTCCTCCATGATGTTCCTGTGCAAGGCCCTCTGGCCTGGATCCAGGAGGGCCCCTCCTCCTCTGTGAAACACACGGCCGCCTCCTCAAAGATCACCAAACCCTGAAAACAGAAAAAAGGGAAGAGATTTATCTCACAGGTAATTTAGCAATCCAAAGACTGCAGTTAAGGCGAAGTGACTTCACGTTCTCCTTTGGAATCGTTCTATCTTATTCGTTCTGTGATGCGTCCCCAAATCCCCACGTTATTAGAGCAACAAAAGAGGAACAAAAGAAAAAATAAACCAATACGTTTGGGTTATGAAAAATTGTGGGATTACAGCAGGAAGGTATGAGAGCTGCACTGTTTGAGAATGAAGCAGTGTGGCTACGACTAGCTCGAAACTTTTGCTGGTGGAATTGTGGAATAGCACAAAACCCATGAAAGCACAATAAAATGGATTCCTGGACTGATGTTGGAGTAGCTGAAGTCTTCCATGACTACTATATCTCTCCTTTTCGAATGTTTGGTAATCTGCTATAGGAAAGCATCAGAGACGATTATTCATGTATGCGACGACAGCAGCACGGATGGCCCACAGATGGAAAGAAGATAAAGTCCCAACCAGAGGCGAATGGCTGATGAAGATGATGGACTACGTTGAAATGGCCAAATTGACCAGGAAAATCAGAAACCAGGAAGAGAAGAAATTTAAGAAGGAATGGGAAAAAATTTACAATGTACTTAAGAGAACACTGTAAACAACTAAAAACTCTGGCAGGATTTGAGTAACATTTGTAATAAACTAAGGTAAAATTGGATTATTTATGAAAAATAGACAAAATAAGGGAAGCAGTGGGAAAAGATTGAAAATTGTAACCACGGAAGGGTGGAGGGGAGTCAAAGGATTCAGTGAATCCTAATGATGATGATGTTTATTGTTTGAATTTAAATGTGCAATGTAAAATTCAATTAAAAAGAATTTTTTTTAAAAAAAGGTGGCATTCACTACGGGGAATTGGGAAGAGGGAAGCTGTCTGGGCTGGAAGTGAATGACATCAATAAAACGCTGTTTGCATTTGGGGGGAGGGGAGGAAAGCATCATCGAAGTCCTCAGTCTGGCTTGGAGGTCTATAGCTGATATCCACAGTAAGGTCACTGCTGTTTCCTACTCCTACAATTTGTACCCATATGCTTTCCATCCACCCTCCATACTCCAAGTGTACACATCCTTTACCGATTGCTACTCTTTCTCCCTTCTGTTTCGATATATTTCTTTTGAGCAGATTGTTGATGGCACCTGTCTGTCTCAGGAGACAATGGAAGAGTGCGCCTTCAAGGGTGAAGTCAAACCATCGGAGAGTTACAGCATCCGCTGTGGCTTTGGAGACTGAAATGGGAGAGACATGTTTTGTTGCAGCTGTGGCAGATAAAGGAATCCGGTTGTGCTGCTGCAGATAGATGCACCATGGCATTTCTTTTACCTGTGCTCTTCCCAACAAGTCATTCCTCCTCTGGTCATTGCTGTAGAGTGACAGGCTGGAGACCTCAATTTCTACATTCCAGTCATGAGTCCCATCCCACCAGGTTTCAGTAATGCCTGTTAGATCACATTTGCCACCCTGTATTAAGCAATGACAAACCTAGACAGCATCTTAAAAAGCAGAGACATCACCTTGCCAACAAAGGTCTGAATAGTTAAAGCTATGGTTTTCCCAGTAGTGACGTATGGAAGTGAGAGCTGGATCATAAAGAAGGCTGATCGCTGAAGAATGGATGCTTTGAATTATGGTGCTGGAGGAGACTCTTGAGAGTCCCATGGACTGCAAGAAGATCAAACCTCTCCATACTGAAGGAAATCAACCATGAGTGCTCACTGGAAGGACAGATCCGGAAGCTGAGGCTCCAATACTTTGGCCACCTCATGAGAAGAGAAGACTCCCTGGAAAAGACCCTGATGTTGGGAAAGATGGAGGGCACAAGGAGAAGGGGACGACAGAGGAAGAGATGGTGGGACAGTGTTCTCGAAGCTACCAGCATGAGTCTGACCAAACTGGGGGAGGCAGTGGAAGACAGGAGTGCCTGGCGTGCTCTGGTCCAGGGGGTCACGAAGAGTCGGACACGACTAAACGACTAAACAACAACAACAATTAAGAGCTCCCGTTTTAAAGAAAGCATTTCATTTAACAAGATTTATATGCCATTGAATATTTTTTTTAAATCTAAGCTGTTTACACAAAACATATTCATAGGGGGTAAACTGATTAAAATCAGCAGATTAAAAACTAGTAGACTTAACCAAAAGCTTAACATGTGGGATGTTAGCATCCAAAATGCTTTTATGAAGGGTTAACTGCAAGAGCTGTAGAACTCTCATGACATAATACACTCTGTGGCAGTTATTTCAGTTATTTCAGTTACGGCAGCTAGTATTGAACAGTCTTAACAGAGCAGCAGGTATGTTATGTTGGTTGTGCTGCTGTCTGCCTCAGTAAGACGCTTTAGCAAATTAAGTATCACCTACCCTCATTGTCTATTTAATCTGCAACTGCAAGCACACTAAGTTATACGTTAAACTTTGAAAGGGAGTGTCTTGCATAGTTTTTATACGAGGGAAAAGAGAACTAATTAAAAGGTCAAATGACCCAGGGCTGCCCTCCGCATACTCTGCAAACGGGAACGAGAGTTTAATTCCCACATAACAGACCATAGTACAGTGGTACCTCTGCTTACGTACTTAATTCGTTCCAGAGGTCTGTTCTTAACCTGAAACTGTTCTTAATCTGAAGCACCACTTTAGCTAATGGGGCCTTCTGCTGCTGCTGCTGCGATTTCTGTTCTCATCCTGAAGCAAAGTTCTTAACCCGAGGTACTATTTCTGGGTTAGAAGAGGCTGTAACCTGAAGCGTCTGTAATCTGAAGCGTATGTAAGCCACTGTAGCCTTTCCGTCATCAGACAGTTTTATTAAGTTAAAAACCATCAAATATAGATAGAATCAAGCAGGTTTTTTTTAATATAAAAAGACCAGTGTACATGAAGTAAAATAAAAACACATCTGGGTGGGCATCTCTAAACAAAAAAAGTTTTTAGGAAGTGCCAAAATCAGTACAGTGAAAGTACCTGGCTGATATCAACAGGCAGAGAATCTTTTCTTCCAACACACAGCTGCAAACTGACACAACAATGGCTCCCCTCCAGTTCAAGGAGTGGGGTTTCCCCCTCTTTCTAAGGGCCTCACCCCATCTGCACAAACACGCACATACACAAAGAGGGACTTTCCTCTATCCCACTCCCACGATGGCTAATTCCCCAACCCAGATCTCAATCCTACACCTGCATCCCAACACAAACCTACAACTGGCATCCCGATCCAAAAGGGAGAGGCCTCAGGGAACTCCCAGCTTGGAAGAGAAAAGGAAACACCCTAACACACACGCTTTGTGTGAGTGAAACTCTGCATGGATGGGAGCACAGGAACTGGCCCATTCAGCTCGCTATTTCCTACACAAACTGGCAGCAGCTCTCCGGGGTTTCAGCCTTTACCTGAAGACACCGGGACTGAACAGGTAGCACAACGCAGGTGGTTACAGCTGGGGAAAGGAGTCTGCCACTGAGCAGAAAGGAAGAAAGGTAAGAAAAGCCACCATCCCCCCCAACAACCCCGCACTTGCCAGATTCGGCTCCAAAGGGAGCTGTGATGAGCGCAAAGGGCCTTTGGGTGCAGGGGTCTCTCGGAAACAGGGAGGCAAGGGAAGGACCTCTAGGGGAGAGAAGAAATCCAGCCAGGGATGGCAGAGAACCAAAGGGAGGGAGGCAGCCAGAGCCTGGGAAGAGAATGAAAATTTTATTCCAACCAGCCCTATTGGTGCCATTAGGACTTTTAGGCCCAGGCAGAGTGATCAAGAGGGTAGCAATCGATGGGCATCTTGGGGAAGGTTGCTGCTTTGCATGCAGAAGGTTTTCAGAGAAACAGACCAGACAAGAAAGGAGGAGGAGTGGCGTTATATGTCAGGGATGTGTATACCTGTGAAGAGATCCAAGATTTAGAACCTCAAAGCCAAAGTGAGAGCATTTGGGTCAAAATTAAGGGAGAGAAGAATAACAGTGACCTCATTGTGGGAGTTTACTATAGATCCCCAAGTCAAACGGAGGACATCGATGATGCCTTCCTGGAACAGATGGCCAAGCATGCAAAAGGAAGGGAGATAGTAGTAATGGGGGACTTCAATTACCCAGATATTTGTTGGATGTCAAACTCAGCCAAGAGCATAAGGTCAAACAGATTCCTCACTGGCCTTGCAGACAACTTCATTCTCCAGAAAGTGGGAGAAGCAACAAGAGGAACAGCCATTTTAGATCTGGTCCTAACCAATGTTGATGACCTGGTTAGTGGGGTAGAAGTGGAAGGATCATTAGGCGCGAGTGATCATGCTCTTCTGAAGTTTACTATACAGCAGAAAGGAGCAGCCAAGCATACTAGGACTCAATTTCTTGACTTTAAGAAAGCCGACTTCATAAAACTTAGGGAAGTGCTGGGTGAGTGCTGGGACAGTAATACTAAAAGGAAAGGGAGTTCATGATGGCTGGGAGTTTGTTAAGAGGGAGATAGTAAAAGCACAACTTCAGGCAATACCAATGAGACGGAAACATGGAAGGTGCCTAAAGAAGCCAGGGTGGCTATCTAAAGAACTTTTAACTGAGTTAAGATTAAAAAAGGATATGTACAAAAAATGGAAAAGGGGGGAAACCACCAAAGAGGAATTCAAACAAACAGCCAGCGCATGTAGACACAAAGTCAGAAAAGCTAAGCACAGAATGAACTCAGGCTTGCTAGAGAGGTTAAAAGCAACAAAAAAGGCTTTTATGGGTATGTTTGTAGCAAAAGGAAGAACAAAGAAACAGTGGGGTCACTCAGAAGAGAAGATGGTGAAATGCAAACAGGGGACACAGAAAGGGCTGAACTCCTCAATGCCTTCTTTGCCTCAGTCTTCTCCGATAAAGAAAACAATACCCGACCTGAAGAATTTGGAGCAAATGATTCAGCAGAGGAAACACAGCCCAGAATAACTAAGGAGATAGTACAAGAATACTTGGCTAGTTTAGATGTATTCAAGTCTCCAGGGCCAGATGAACTGCATCCAAGAGTATTAAAAGAACTGGCAGATGTGATCTCAGAACCACTGGCAGTCATCTTTGAGAATTCCTGGAGAACAGGCGAAGTCCCGGCAAACTGGAGGAGGGCAAATGTCCCTATTTTCAAAAAGGGAAAAAGAGAGGACCCAAATAATTACCGCCCAGTCAGTCTGACATCAATACCAGGGAAGATTCTGGAGCAGATCATTAAGCAAACAGTCTGTGAGCACCTAGAAAGGAATGCTGTGATCACCAATAGTCAGCATGGATTTCTGAAAAATAAGTTATGTCAGACTAACCTGATCTCGTTTTTTGACAGAATTACAACCCTAGTAGATGAAGGGAACGCAGTAGATGTAGCCTACCTTGATTTCAGCAAGGCATTTGACAAGGTGCCCCATGATATTCTTGTAAAGAAGCTGGTAAAATGCGGTCTTGACTATGCTACCACTCAGTGGATTTGTAACTGGCTGACTGACCGAACCCAAAGGGTGCTCAGCAATGGTTCCTCTTCATCCTGGAGAAGAGTGACTAGTGGGGTGCCACAGGGTTCTGTCTTGGGCCTGGTCTTATTCAACATCTTTATCAACGACTTGGATGATGGACTCAAGGGCATCCTGATCAAATTTGCAGATGACACCAAACTGGGAGGGGTGGCTAACACCCCAGAGGACAGGATCACACTTCAAAACGACCTTGACAGATTAGAGAACTGGGCCAAAACAAACAAGATGAACTTTAACAAGGAGAAATATAAAGTATTGCACTTGGGCAAAAAAAATGAGAGGCACAAATACAAGATGGGTGACACCTGGCTTGAGAGCAGTACATGTGAAAAGGATCTAGGAGTCTTGGTTGACTACAAACTTGACATGAGCCAACAGTGTGACGCGGCAGCTAAAAAAGCCAATGCAATTCTGGGCTGCATCAATAGGAGTATAGCATCTAGATCAAGGGAAGTAATAGTGCCACTGTATTCTGCTCTGGTCAGACCTCACCTGGAGTACTGTGTCCAGTTCTGGGCACCACAGTTCAAGAAGGACACTGACAAACTGGAACGTGTCCAGAGGAGGGCAACCAAAATGGTCAAAGGCCTGGAAACGATGCCTTATGAGGAATGGCTAAGGGAGCTGGGCATGTTTAGCCTGGAGAAGAGGAGGTTAAGGGGTGATATGATAGCCATGTTCAAATATATAAAAGGATGTCGCATAGAGGAGGGAGAAAGGTTGTTTTCTGCTGCTCCAGAGAAGCGGACACGGAGCAATGGTTCCAAACTGCAAGAAAGAAGATTCCACCTAAACATTAGGAAGAACTTCCTGACAGTGAGAGCTGTTCGACAGTGGAATTTGCTGCCAAGGAGTGTGGTGGAGTCTCCTTCTTTGGAGGTCTTTAAGCAGAGGCTTGACAACCATATGTCAGGAGTGCTCTGATGGTGTTTCCTGCTTGGCAGGGGGTTGGACTCGATGGCCCTTGTGGTCTCTTCCAACTCTATGATTCTAGGTCGCTGCCAGTCCGTGTGGGCAACACTGTTGCTCTGAACAATGGACTGGGGCGCAGGGAGATTTGTGGAAACTTCCATTGTGGATTCCAGTCGCCTCCTTTGCAAGATTCAGTGGGAGGCGGATCCCTAAGCTTCGGGGGAAGGGAGAAGGCTCATGGGCAGAGCACCTGCTCGGCATGCAGAAGGTCCCGGGCTCCATCCCCAGTTGGGCCGGGAAGAGCCCTGGGCGCGCCATCAGGGAGAGCTGCTGCCAGCCCGTGCAGGCAATACTGAGCTAGCTGGACCACTGGTCTGATTCCGCGACGGGGTTTTCCTCCCTCCCTCCCTCCCCCCACCTCCGTCATCATCCCCCGAGCGGCCCCCGAGGCCCCCTTGGCGGCCTCCAGAAACCTCGCCCCTCCCCCGCTGCACCCACCTCAAGCGCCGCTCGGCCGCCGTCCTTCTCCTCCGCCGCCCTCCGCGCCTCTCTCGCTCTCGCCCCAAGGCACGACGGGAAAGCCAGTGCCGCCGAGCGCGACTACCACGGAATCTCGCCGTCCCAGTGGCGGGAGGAAACTACGACTCCCAGCAGCCACCGCGAAGGGAGGACTTAGAACGTCCAGCTGCTCCTCGCTGATTGGAAGGGGAGGGGAAAGAAGAGCGGTATGTTGCTATTATTACCTTCTGGCTTGTCGTGGCGGCTCCCGGCCTGCAGGTGGCGCCGCGCTCCCGCTTCCGGGAGGATTCGCCCTTTGCGGAGAGGTCGGCTCCCGCTTCTCTCCGCCTTCCATTCAAAGCTCCCCTGGGGTGGGTTTCATTCATTGGATTGGATTATAGTTCTGGGCCACTTTCCATTCAAACGGATCCCAAAGCTGCTTACAAGCATTAAATAATAACGACAAGATAGAACATAGTAGAACATCCCAAATGCAGCATCGATCATATAGAATAATTTAACAAATCATCAGTGAAACTATCGCAATCTCCAGGCAGCAGGGAGTCTGGGATTCTGCAGCCCGCGGCTGGGGAGCTTTGGTTCAGTCCGGATCATTCATTTTAGTGGATTGCACTTCTAGATACCTGTATCTCAGATTTGCAGGAGGAGCAAAACCGAAGGTGTCAGGGCTGCTGTAAGCCAGGAAGCCTAGGTCCGTTGTGGGCAAATTTTTAGAAAATGATGTTTTCAAATACATGTTTTGTGATGTGGTAGATTTGCCCAAAAGGGAAGTCAAAAATTTGAACAAAAATGTGTGTAGTTTCAAGCCAGGCAAGGATTTTGAGACACTCGCATAAAAATAATAATAATTAATAGAAATAGAAAATAAATAAATTATTATTAAAACACTCCTGCTTCCCCTCTCCCTCTCCCTGCAACAGCAATTTTAAAAAGTTTTTTAATGCAGCTGTTTGTTGCAGGAGCATTCCTGCACAAAAGAGGTGGTGCTAGATTTGCCCAAAAGGGAAGTCAAAAATTTGAAAAATATGTGTGTAGTTTCAAGTCAGGCGTGGATTTTGAGACACACGCATAAAAATAATAATAAATAATAGCGAAAGAAAATAAATATTAAAACACTGGATTCTTCACTGTTTGAGTCTGGGATTGGGCAGCCGGGGTCTTCTGGAGGGATGGGGGGTTTTTGCTCTGGTTCAGTCTGGACCATTCATCTTAGTGGACTGCATTTAAACCCCACCAGGGACCGCCTAATGTCATGCATGGCTCTCCCCTACCAACATGCACAACAACCCTGCGGGGAAGGCTGGCCACGATGTGTGGGGATCTGAACAGATCTGACTTTGTGCATTCTCAGCTGTGGCCCATCTCCTGAGGAGTTAATTCATGGCTGGCTTCCTTCGCCCTCTTGCACAGCTGAAACACAGTGCCGGGTTACCAAAGGCAGTGCAGGCCTACGGGCCCCAGACCTTTTAGGAACCCTGTGACAACAGATCAAAGTAATCTTGATTTGGTTCATTAAAATAGTTGTTTGGTAAATAAAAAACGTTATTAGGAGATAATTTGCGAGGCTCCTCCCCGAGATTTCAGCTGCCTAAGGGCCTCCACATGGTTTAATCCAGCACTGCCAAAACATTTCCTTGGAGGAGGTCACTGTCAATATGAAAGAAGATATGAGCTATTCTGTCTCTCGCTCCCCAAACTTTAATTATGCTGTTGCCACTTCTGAACCCGTTTGCTATCCATGCCCCTTTCTTTGTGAATACCTAGTTTTTAAAATATATTTCAGTATGAGCATGTGGGAGATGTCAATCCCCTTACAATTGGCATGTGTTTCTGCCACAGGCTGACTATGGTCCACCACCCTGAAGTTCCCTCTGCTTCTTACTGTTGTTAGGATTGCCATATTTCAAAAAGTAAAAGTTGTTGAATTTTTTCTAGGAAGACCCAAATATTAACTTTTTTAAAAAAAACCAAACAAACCCCAAAGTTTAGATTTTTTTTACAAAATGCCAAAATCTGGAAATTCCCCCCAGACGTCACTTTGAAATCCTGGACTAGTGTTCAATTCCTCAAAAACACTCTGGTCTTAGTTATTTATAGGATGTTGCTTCGGTGTGAATCTTTTGACATGATCATTCTGTGCTGCCAGCATTCCTAGGATTCACTGGCTTGGCTCTCACATAATGCTAAGCTGTGGTTTATTACTGTCAAGATGAACCATAGTTAACAAGCCATATCTGAAGCCTGGTCACTTAACATCAGAGCAGCCAAATCTTGAGAACCATTTCCATTGTTGGCCCCTCTTCATTCATGGCTCTGTAGCTTTTAGCAGTAAATTCCTGCATTCAAATATAACACAAAACCCTGGCTAATGTCAAATGAGGATTACAAACTTTTGTTAACAAGTGACTTTTAATATTTAACAGACCATAGTTAAACTGCTGGGTAAGTTTCACAGATATCACTAAGCCATGGTTTAATAAAACATCATTTATAAAAAAAAAGGCGAGCAAGAGATGATATGACAGACGTTTGCAAAACTATGCATGGCAGGAAGAAAGTCGATAGAGGAGAGTTTTTATCCCTCTCTCACAACACGAAAACTTGTGGCTATCCAATGAAGCTGGAAAATTCAGGACAGGTAAAGAAAGGAAAGTAGTTATTTTACATAGATAAACTGTGGAACTCACTCCAGCAGGAAACAGTGACGGCCACCAACTTAGATGGCTTTAAGAGAGGTTTAGAGAAATTAAAGGAGGAGACTCTTGAGAGTCCCATGGACTGCAAGAAGATCAAACCTCTCCATTCTGAAGGAAATCAGCCCTGGGCGCTCACTGGAAGGACAGATTGTGAAGCTGAGGCTCCAGTACTTTGGCCACCTTATGAGAAGAGAAGACTCCCTGGAGAAGACCCTGATGTTGGGAAAGAGCACAAGGAGAAGGGGGCGACAGAGGATGAGATGGTTGGATAGTGTTTTTAAGGTTACCAGCATGAGTCTGACCAAACTGCAGGAGGCAGTGGAGGACAGGAGTGCCTGGCGTTCTCTGGTCCATGGGGTCACGAAGAGTCGGACACGACTAAACAACAACAACAACAAGTCCATCAATGGAGGAGGATGGAGGCTGTGCTGTCAGCAATGTTCTGTCCTTACTTGCAGGAAACCACAGGAGTAGAGAGGACCCGTTTTCCTGATCCAGCAAGCTCTTCTTCTGTTAACCATGCTTTGGCGTTATGTGCAAAAGAGACTATGGTCTTTCCTGTGTAAGTGCTGTCCTTGTGACAGATACCACATCTGACTGAGGATTTAAATGACATTCCCTTGTGTGGATTTGGTGGTGATATGCAACCAACTCTGCTCACCTGAAAACTCTTTCCATGGCAACTACGGTGATACCTTGGTTGTCGAACTTAATCCGTTCCAGGAGTCCATTCGACTCCCAAAACTGTTCGAAAAGCAAGGCACGGTTTCCGATTGGCTGAAGGAGCTTCCTGCACTCAACTGGAAGCCACGTCCGACATTCAGCTTCCAAAAAAATTCGTAAACCACAACACTTACTTCCAGGTTTGCAGCGTTCAGAAGCCGCTTTGTTTTGGACCGAAGCCATTCGAGAATCAAGGTACAACTGTATATTGTTCTTTTCCGGTGTGGACTCACTGTTGGAAACTAAAGCCACCAACGTGGTTGAAGCTCTTTCCATTCAGTGGACTTATATGATTTTGCTCCTGTATGAGGTTTCTGATATACACTAAAGGACCCCTGGATGGTTAAGTCCATTCAAATTCAACTATGGGGGGGGGCAGCGCTAATCTCTGCGTTCAGGCCGAGGGAGCAAGCGTTTGTCTGCAGCAGCTTTTCTGCATCATGAGGCCAGCATGACTAAACCACTTCTGGCACAACACAACACCGTGATGATTGCCAGAGCGCCTGGAAACACCATTTACCTTCCCACCGCAGTGGTACCTATTTATTTACTCACACTGGTATGCTTTCAATCTGCTAGGTTGGCAGGAGCTAGGATAGAGCAACGGGAGCTCACCCCTCATCGTGAGGATTCGAACCGCCAATCTTACGATCTGCAAGCTCAAGTGGCTCAGTAGTTTAGATCACAGTGCCACCCGCATTCCATACTAAGACGTACCCTTCAGCTGAAGCCCTTTCCACATCCCAAACAATGATATTCTTTCTCTGCAAAATGGATTATTTTATGGTTAAAGAGGCTCTTGCTTTGGCTGAGCTCTTTCCACACTCTGAACATTCATACAGCTTCTCACCTATATGGGCCCTTTGGTAGTTAGTAACTACCTTTGGTCAGAGTACTTTCCACACTCTGAACATGAAAATGCTTTCTCCCCTGTGTGTAAAGCAAGGGTTTGGCCACAATTGAAGCTTTTCCCAAACTCACATGTATGGAGTGTCTGATAATTAAGAAGGTCACTATTCCGGCTGAAGCACTTTCCACAATTGGAACATTTATGTGGCTTCCATGTGGTTTCTCTGATGATGAGAATGGCTACTATGATCTCTTAAGCTTTTTCCACACACTGAGCATTTATACTGTTTCCCTCCAGAATGGATTCTTTATTTAACAGCACACAGCTCTGAGTGAAGCTCTTTCCACACACTAAGCATTTATATGGTTTATCCTGTGTGAATTCTTGAGTGTAAGGAAAGGTGTCTCTTGTACGCAAAGCTGCTTTTACACACTGAGCACTTATATAGTTTTTCTCCAGTGTGGATTTTTTGATGATCAAGAAGTTTGGAGCTCAGACGGAAACACTTTTCGCACTCAGAACATTTAAACGGTCTCTCTCCTGAATGGACTTTTTGGTGAGAAAGAAGTGCAGAGCTCTGAGCAAAGCCCTTTCCACACTCTAAGCATTTATACGGTTTCTCCCCTGTGTGGATTCTTTGATGACTAAGAAGGTGACTGTAGCGGCTAAAGCACTTTCCGCAATTGGAACATTTATGTGGTTTCTCTCCTGTGTGGGTTCTCTGATGACGAGTAAGGCCACTACGGTCTGTGAAGCTCTTTCCACACTCTGTGCATTTGTATGGTTTTTCTCCAGTGTGGATTCTTTGATGATTAAAAAGGTTGTAGGTCTGTCGGAAACACTTTCCGCACTCTGAACATTTATGCGGTTTCCCTTCTGTGTGGATTCTTTCATGTTTAGACAGTTTATTGCTATCAGCGAAGTTATTTCCACACACTGAGCACTTATATAGTTCCCCCCCAGTGTGGATTTGTTGATGAGCAGGAAGCTTGGAACTCAAACGGACACTCTTTCTGTTCTCTGAACATTTATAGTGTTTCCCTTCTCTGTGGGTTCTTTCATGTAGACGAAGAAGTGACTTGTACTTGAAGCTCCTTTCACACTCTGAACATTGAAACAGTTTATCCCCGTTATGTTTTCTTCCAAGGGTGCTGGGATTCAATATTCTAGCTGGGTTTCTTACACAAGGAGAGACGTTTTCCTGTTTCTTGCCTGTATGATGTTTTTCCAGCATCAGAGTTTCATTGAAGCCAGCACCGTCTGGAACAACAGTGTCCTTCCTCAAATTCTCTTCCGCTTCAGTTTTAATTCCCTGGGGTTCATTCTCTTCACTGCTCTCCCTCCCATCACCTGCAGGAATAAAAAGGGAGGCCTGATCAGGGAAGAACAGGCACCAAAGTTCGAGAATAATCCCAATTAATGTCTGTGTGAAAAGCAGAAGGGGAAGGAAAGTCAGGGGGCAGCCACTGTTGATGGGCACTAAGACTGGACCGCATTCATCCTTGATCAATGCTCCTGCAGGCCGCATGCCGAAGGCACCGTGTTTTTCGTTCTATAAGAAGCACTTTTCCCCCTCCAAAAATGAAGGGGAAATGTGTGTGCGTCTTATGGAGCGAATGCAGGCTCCGTGGCTTCAGCGAAAGCAACGCGAAGCCTACGGAGCGCACCGATCCCTCTTGCTCTCCTGGCTTCGCTTCGCTGGAGAGGTGCTGCGCAGCTTTCCCTCTCTGCACAGCACCCCTTCAGCAAAGCGGGAGGAGAAATGGAAGGGGCTCCGTTTCTCCTGCTGCTTCGCTGAAGGGGCGCCGCGCAGAGAGGGAGATATATTTTTCCTCTTGTTCTCCCTCTCTAAAACTAGGTGCATCATATGATCGGGCGCATCCTATAGAGCAAAAAATGTGGTAAGTGTAGCCAAAGGTATGTATGGATGTATGGAAGTGCTGCCAAGGAGTGTGGTGGAGTCTCCTTCTTTGGAGGCCTTTAAGCAGAGGCTTGACAACCATATGTCAGGAGTGCTCTGATGGTGTTTCCTGCTTGGCAGGGGTTTGGACTCGATGGCCCTTGGGGTCTCTTCCAACTCTAGGATTCTATGATTCTATGATTGAAAGGTGAGCATGGCCACTCCACATTGTCTTTCTCACAACATACACCCTTGCATGTACACACACACACACACACACACACACACAGCCCCCACCTCACACCTGAACTGTGCATAACAGCTGGGCTGGGAGTTCTCAAATGGGTCTGAGAAGCAGGAAGGAGTAGGGTTTCATCCTCATCAGAGCACTGGGCTGTACCCATCCCTCAACTCTTGGCATCTGCTGCCAAAATCAGTGGCGTCTTGGTAGGCCAGATAAATTTGCTTTGTAAATCAGACCCTCAAAATGGAAGGTTGTGTATTATAGAGCTCTGGAAGCCCAGAGCAAATTTGACATCACACTTGCCAGGCAACAAAATCTCCCCTCTCCTAATCCCCTCGTGTTGTGCCTGAGGTTCTCCCAACTTGCCAGAACTGATTTGGAGGGGCACACAAGCAGAAGAGAGGAGAAAAATAGACCCACGGCACTTGTGGGGTTCATTTTACATCCCACTAGCATAACTATTTGGTTGTATCTAGCCCTGGGAAATTAAAAGACGCCTGCTTCTTGGAAGAAAAGCAATGACAAACCTAGACAGCATCTTAAAAAGCAGAGACATCACCTTGCCAACAAAGGTCCGTATAGTTAAAGCCATGGTTTCCCAGTAGTGATGTATGGAAGTGAGAGCTGGACCATAAAGAAGGCTGATCGCCGAAGAATTGATGCTTTCGAATTCTGGTGCTGGAGGAGACTCATGAGAGTCCCATGGACTGCAAGAAGATCAAACCTCTCCATTCTTAAGGAAATCAGCCCTGAGTGCTCACTGGAAGGACAGATCCTGAAGCTGAGGCTCCAGTACTTTTGCCACCTCATGAGAAGACTCCCTGGAAAAGACCCTGATGTTGGGGAGAAGGGGACGACAGAGGCCGAAATGGTTGGACAGTGTTCTCGAAGCTACCAGCATGAGTTTGACCAAACTGCGGGAGGCAGTGGAAGACAGGAGTGCCTTGCATGCTCTGGTCCAGGGGGTCACGAAGAGTCGGACACAACTAAATGACTAAACAACAACAACAAAGCCCTCGGTATGTATCAGGTCACACATTTCATCCTTAGCGCCTCTGTCAGCAGAGCTCAAAAGCAGCAGGGACAACAACTGAGACCTCGTGGTATGATCTTATGATGCTGTCCTGGGTGGGTGGGGAACCTCAGGCTAAGAGGAGGAGGATACTAACCCAGAGAGGCCAGATTCCTGTAATTCTCCTCCATGACTTCTCTGTGCAAGGCCCTCTGGCCCGGATCCAGAAGGGCCCACTCCTCCTCTGTGAAATGCACGGTCACATCCTCAAAGGTCACCGGGCCCTGAAAGCACAAAAAAGGGAAGAGCTTTATCCCACAGATAATTTAGCAATCCAAAGGGGTAGTTAAGGCGAGGTGACTGCAGGTTCCCCTGCGGAATCCAAAGGGTGTCTGAAGAGCCCAGAAGCCCCAATGGGATGCAGGACCTGACCACAAGAGGCCTCTCTTGTTCCCCAGCGAATGTTACTTCCGAGTTGTGGTGCCTCCGATCGTGGAGGTGGAACATAGCCGTTGTGGCTACTAGACAAGGTCAGTTTCTCCCTGGAAAAGCAATCACTCTTGCTAGAGAACATGTCAAGAGCTTTGCTGGATCAGGCCTATGGCCCATCTACTTCAACTCCCCGTTTTCACAATGGCTAACTACATACTGTATGGGAAATGCACTTGGAAGCCAAAAATGTATTGAGGATCAGGTAGGTAGCCGTGTTGGTCTGACACAGTCAGAAAAAAATTAAAATTAAAAAATGTCCAGTAGCACCATAGACCAACTAAGTTTGTTCTGGGTTTAAAATTTTGTGAAGAATCTGAAGAATACCTGGAGAATTTGAAGAAGTGTGCATGCACACAAAAGCTTATACCCAGAACAAACTTAGTTGATCTCTAAGGTGCTACTGGATAATTTTTTAATTTATTTCGAATGTATCGAGGACTTAGTGACCTGACACGGTTACCCTTCCTGCCTCTGTTCCTCCCCCCTTCCTCGCTCTTGTTAAGTTTTTTGATGGCGTGGGAAGAGTCTTTAATGTCCTGAAAATGCTGCCATAATCAGTTGGGAGGATAATGCTGGGTACTGTATTTTTTGCCCTATAGGACGCACTTTTCCCCCTCCAAAAATGAAGGGGAAATGTGTGTGCGTCCTATGGGGCGAATGCAGGCTTTCGCTGAAGCCTGGAGAGTGAGAGGGTTTGGTGCGCACCGACCCCTCTCGCTCTCCAGGCTTCAGGAAGCTCTCAGCAAGCCTTGGGAGCCCGCGGGAGTTCCCGTTGGGCTCCCTAGGCTTGCGGATAGCAGCCTGCATCTCGAAGCCTGGGGCGTGCTGCACAGCGCGCCACGGGCTTCGGTTCCCCCGACCTGGTTTGGAGCGCGCTTCTCCCCGCCGCCAGCCCCGCAAGCTCAGGGGACAGCGGGGAGGCGCAGCGCCGCCATCCTGCTGTTCCCCGACCTGGTTTGGGCTTCAGGCAGATATCCACAAGCAGTGGGAGCCCGGCGGGAAGTCGCAACAGTCTCCCAAGGCTTGCGGAGAGCTGCCTGTTCTGTGGGCTGGGGTCAGGGGAAGCTCGGGCTTCCCCCACCCCTGGGGGGGAAATAATTTTTTTTCTTTATTCCCCCCCTCCAAAACTAGGTGTGTCCTATGGGCTGGTGCGTCCTATAGGGCAAAAAATATGGTACAGTGGTGCCCCGCAAGACGAACGCCTCGCAAGACGGAAAACCCGCTAGACGAAAGGGTTTTCCGTTTTGGAGGCGCTTCACAAAACAAATTTCCCTATGGGCTTGCTTCGCAAGACGAAAATGTCTTGCGAGTTCCTACGGGGTTTTTTTCCTCCCCCCCCCTTTTTCTAAGCCGCTAAGCCGCTTATCAGCTGATCCGCTAAGCCGATAAGCCGCTAATAGCGCTAATCCGCTAAGCTGTCAATGGGCTTGCTTCGCAAGACGAAAAAACCGCTAGACGAAGAGACTCGCGGAACGGATTAATTTCGTCTTGCAAGGCACCACTGTACCTTCTTTGATGTTGGACATTGTTTTTTTAGAAAGTGAGGTATTGGGAGGGGATGGCTAATGGATGATCTGCACGTAGCCAGTCGCCACACAGGCTATATATAAAATCAGATGGTCTGGGCTAGGTTTCTATGAAGCTCATGCATGGACTGATCGGCTGCAGATCCGTGCAAACTGAGGCTTCTTGAGGGCTTCCAAGTGGCAAACTGAAGTGTTTGCTTGGCCCGTATACATTGCTTGCTGTTTCAGAATGAAATATTTAATCTTCTCATTCACTTGTGTATTTCGTATTGCTTCTGGATCTCATTTTAAAAGAACCACCTTGCATTTAGCAAGACATAAATCTGTACGAAACCCTCAAGCAGCACCTGAGCAGAAGAGCCTTCTCCTCTCCTGTGGTTTTCACCAACTGGTATTCAGAAGCATTCTTGCCCGGTCCACAACCGCCAGGGTTCGTTGCCACCAGTGGCCTCATCCTCCCTGAATTTGTTTAATCCTCTTTCAAAGCATCGTTGGTAGCTAATAAAGCTTTTCAAAGGCGCTCTGAATACCACTTTTTGGGAAGGGTAGAGAGAGCAGCACTGATGTGCTCATTTCCTGCACTGGGGCATCAGGTTGTTAATCATCATCATCATCATCATCATCATCATACCCCGCCCATGTGGCTGGGTTTCCCCAGCCACTCTGGGTGGCTCCCAACAGATACTGAAAATAGAATAAAACATCAACCATTAAAAGCTTCCCTAAAAAGGGCTGCTTTCAGATGTCTTCTAAAAGTCAGATAGTTGTTTATCTCCTTGACATCTGATGGGAGGGCGTTCCACAGGCCCTCTGCCTGGTTCCCTGTAAGCTCACCTCTTGCAGGGAGGGAACTGCCAGAAGGCCCTCAGAGCTAGATCTCTGTGTCTGGGCAGAACGATGGGGGTGGAGACACTCCTTCAGAAATACTGGGCCAAGCCTGTTTAGGGCTTTAAAAGTCAGCACCAACACTTTGTATTGTGCTCGGAAACTGCCACTGTGAGAACAGGATGCTGGACTAGATGGGCTCTTGGCTTGATCTAATCGGCTCTTTGTATGTTCTTACTGAAAGGAAATCCTAAAGATGTCAATGGGACTGAATACCAGGTGCTGGAAATCACAAGTGGGGAGAGTGAGGCTGTTGAGCTCATGTCTTGCTTGCAGGCTTCTCACTGTGGCACCTCTCCGGCTATTGGCCTCATCTTGCAGCCAGGCTCTTCCAAAGTTCTTCTGCAGCTAAGGAAGAACATATTAGAGCTGCAAAAAGAAAACAGAAACAGACTGGCAGAGTCCGAGACCAGGGAGAAGAATCGGTGGAGGAAGATTGGAAGAAATTTAAAGATTATTTACAGAAACATTGTAAAATTAAGGAATGTTAGAAGGATGTTGGAATGAAGTTATGTGGTTTTAGCAGAAATGTTATAAAGGATTAAGAAAAAACAGACTGTTAATTGGTGAAAGGAGGAAAAGTAAAGTTACATTATATTAAGATAAATTACAGGACAAAAATTGGAAAAGATGGAAAGGATTTGCTGAAATAGCTAACCGAACTAGAATACAAAAAAGGGAGGTGTGAGGAGGTCAAGGAAACAAGCAAATGAAAGATAAGTTCTGGGAAGATTTGCGGTTTCTTTTTAATTGTTCTTATTTTTCTGTTTTCTTCTTTTTCTTTTTCTTTTTTTCTTTTTCCTTATTGTGATGTGTTGTTTTGTTTTTGTTTAATATGGTGTTTTCTATTTTTTCTTTTTGTAACCTTTAAAACTTTAATAAATATGATTTTTTTAAAAAAAGAAAACAGAAACTATGCAGAGCAGGCATAGGCAGCCTCGGCCCTCCAGATGTTTTGGGACTACAATTCCCATCATCCCTGACCACTGGTCCTAGGGATCATGGGAGTTGTAGTCCCAAAACATCTGGAGGGCCGAGGTTGCCTATGCCTGATGCAGAGCATTCAAAGCCTGCACATCGGGCAACAGTACCAGAAGCCGAGAGGAAGGGGCAGATCCTGCACAGCTCTCCATTCCTTCTTCCTGCAACCGATTCAGCAGCTCTCCAGAAACAGTTTCTGCTCCACGCAGAGGAGAAGACGGTCTGGAAGAAAACGTCACCATCATTTTTGCAACGGAGCAGGGGCTCTCGTCCGGGGGTGGCGGCCACAAGACCAGGACTGCGATTCCTGCATCGCAGGGCGTCTGACTAGATGCCCCTTCTAATTCTCCAGTTCTGTAATTCTGTGGTTCTGTTGTTTTCACCATCTGCAAGGGAGACAAAAGAAGGTCGGAGGGCATTTTAGACCTTTGCAACAGCGGGGGGCACCTCAGGCCAAATGTGGATCTCCAGACCTCTCTGCCTGGCCCTCTGAACCCCCCCCCCAAGGCCACACCTCCTCAAGGGCTTTCCCTCGGTTGGAACGTACCACTTGAAATGTGAGCATGTCTCTTGCTTGCACAGCTAGAACGATGCTTACTATACCAAAGTGAAGAGTCACATTCATTGCTCCACCCATTTTTTGCCTCTGGCTCCGCCCACAGGGGGGGTCACACCCACCCACCAAGGAGGCAAGCGATGGCCACCAACTCTGATGGCTTTAAAAGAGGATTAGACAAATTATTGGAGGAGAGACCTATTGAAGGCCTCTAGCTATGATGGGTATGCTCTGCACCTACTCTTGGGTTTTATTCTTTTAAGGCTTACAGCAGAGTTTCTTTCTACAGAGAATCTTTATTATTTACAAAAAAATTTACATTGGTCAAATAAAACAACACAATTCCTTCTCCTCTAGCCATCTGGCCAGAAACTCAATTGCTTTTTTTTTTTAATAAAATTTTTATTAGGGGTTTTTACAGAATAGAGTACAAAGACAATAAACAACCTTGCTTTTATCTCAACAGAGTTTCATAACTTCTTTGGACTTCCTCGCATCTCCCGCTGCCATTTTCATCATCATAAATTTTTTCCATGCAATTTATCATCTAATTTGCAAATTTTATAACCGCTTATTTAAATATAGTCCTCTGCAAATTTATTTCTCTTAATCTCACTTTACATCCCATTCCAATCCGATTTTGTGGTGGCCAATTATTTATGATCAAACATCCTACTTAACTTTCCACCAGATCACAATATTTTTGTAAATAAGTCTTAAATTTCCTCCAATCTTCTTCAACCCTCTCTTCTCCCAGGTCTCGAATTCTGCCAGTCATCTCAGCCAGTTGCATATAGTCCATCAGCTGCATCTGCCATTCTTCCAGCGTGGGTAGATCTTGAGTTTTCCACTTCTTAGCGATAAGTATCCTTGCTGCTGCTGTTGCGTACAAAAAGAATGTTCGATCCTTCTTTGGCACCATCTGGCCGACAATGCCCAAGAGGAAGGCCTCTGGTTTCTTAAGGAAGGTATACTTAAATACCTTTTTCAGCTCATTATATATCATTTCCCAGAAGACCTTCACCCTGGGACAAGTCCACCAGAGGTGAAAGAATGTTCCTTCATTTTCCTTACATTTCCAACATTTATTGTCTGGCACATGGCATATTTTGGCAAGTTTAACTGGGGTCATGTACCACCTATATATCATTTTCATTACATTTTCCTTCAGAGCATTACATGCCGTGAAGTTCATCCCCGTGGTCCACAACCTTTCCCAATCCTCAAACATAATATTATGCCCAATATCCTGTGCCCACTTTATCATGGCCGACTTAACCATTTCATCTTGTGTATTCCATTTCAACAGCAAGTTATACATTCTTGAGAGTACTTTGGTCTTAGGTTCTAACAATTCTGTTTCCAACTTCGATTTCTCCACCTGGAATCCTAACTTTTTATCGTTTTTAAAAATTTCTTGAATCTGAGCGTAGTGTAACCAGTCTCGCACTTTGTCTTTCATTTTTTCCAAACTCTGCAATTTCCAATTATTACCCTCTTTCTCTATTATTTCCCAATATTTCGGCCATTTGGCCTCCATATTGGGTCTTTTTCGGGCCTTGGCCTCCAGAGGTGATAGCCATCTTGGAGTTTTATTTTCCAATAGGTCTTTGTATTTTGTCCAGACATTAAACACTGCTTTCCTGACAATATGATTCTTAAAGGCCTTATTGATCTTAACTTTATCATACCATAAGTATGCATGCCAACCAAATGCATTGTTAAAACCTTCCAGATCTAAAACATCAGTGTCCTCTAGAAGTAGCCAGTCTTTTAGCCAGCAGAAAGCTGCGGCTTCATAGTACAACCTTAAGTCTGGCAGGGCAAAGCCCCCTCTTTCTTTCGCATCAGTTAATATCTTAAACTTAATTCTGGGCTTTTTGCCCTGCCAGACAAATTTAGAAATATCTCTCTGCCACTTCCTGAAACACTCCGTCTTGTCCACAATTTGCAATGTTTGAAACAAAAACAACATCTTAGGCAATACATTCATCTTAATAGCAGCAATTCGGCCTAGCAAAGAAAGCTTCAATTTTGACCAACTGTCCAAGTCTCTCTTAATTTCAGACCAACATTTTTCATAATTGTCCTTAAATAGACTCAGATTTTTTGCTGTTATGTTTACCCCTAGGTACTTTACTTTTTTAACCACAGTTAGTTCTGTTTCTCTCTGAAACCGTTCTGACTCTGCATCTGTCAAGTTTTTTCCCAACACCTTAGTTTTCTGTTTATTTAGTTTGAAGCCCGCTACCCGACCAAAGTCCTGAATCAATTGTAACACTCTTTTTGTGCTAGATTCTGGCTCTTGCAATGTCAAAACAAGGTCATCTGCAAAAGCTTTAAGTTTATATTGTTTCGCTCCGATCTGAATCCCTTGCACCAACCGGTCCCCTCTAATCAAGTTCAAGAGCACCTCCAGGACAGAAATAAACAACAAGGGGGAAATCGGGCAGCCTTGTCGTGTCCCTTTTTCAATCTTAAACTCTTCTGTAACCACATTGTTAACTATCAGTTTTGCCTTTTGTTCTGAGTAAATCGCATCAATCCCATTTTCAAAACCCCGCCCCACTCCCATTTCTTTTAAATTCCCCTTCATAAATTTCCAAGAGATGTTATCGAAGGCCTTCTCCGCGTCTATAAAAATTAAAACTGCTTTAGTGTTAATATTTGTTTGCAAAAGTTCCAAAATGTCAATAATGTTCCTTGTATTAGCAAACAAGTGTCTTCCTGGGAGAAAGCCTGCCTGGTCTTTATGAATTATCTCATTTAAAACTCTTTTGAGTCTTCCTGCCAAAACGTCAGCAAATATTTTATAATCCACATTTAAAAGGGAAATGGGACGGTAGTTCTTAAGTTGTGTCTTTTCAGTTTCTGATTTTGGTATCAATGTGATGAAAGCTTCCTTCCACGATTCAGGCGCCTTCTTTCCCTCCATAATTTCATTGCTGACCTCCATCAGTGGTTGAATCAAATAGTCACTTAATGTCTTATAGTACTTGGAGGTCAAGCCATCTGGCCCTGGAGACTTGCCCAGCTTCATATTCTGAATGGCATGTTCTATCTCTAATCGTGTTATTTTACTATTCAGGAGTGATCTATTTTCTTGTGATAGTTTTTTAAGTCCATTTTTCTCCAAAAATTTTACAATCTCTTCCTCATTTTGTGGCCCTTGAGTGTATAATTTCTTAAAATATTTCTGGAAACATTTTCTAATTTCCACCGGGTTCTGAATATATCTTCCTTCTATTTCCAAATTTGTTACTATATTCAACTTTTGTCTCTTCTTCAACTGCCAAGCCAGCAGTTTCCCACATTTATTAGCCGATTCAAATGTTTTTTGTTTCATTAATTTAATCTTCCATTCTATTTCCTGATTTATCAGTTTGGAATATTGTGCCTGATGAAGTTTAATTTCTCTCAAGATCGGCTGTGACTTCGGGTTTACTCTTAGTTTCTTCTCTAACTCTTTGATTTTCCCCAAAATCTTATCCTTTTTCTCATTTTGTAGTCTTTTCTTTATGGCGTTCTGTTGTATCAAGAACCCTCTCATCACAGCTTTGCTTGCGTCCCAGATTGTTCTTTTTTCCACTGCAGTGTTCAAATTTATCTCAAAGTAGTCCTTTATTGTTTTTTTGGCCTTCTTAATAATCTCCTGATCTCTAAACAAGTTGTCATTCATCTTCCATCTAAAGGAGCCGGTTGGTAATAGTGTCATGTCCATTTTCAACGCGTTATGATCGGAGCAGGTCTTTGGGCAGATTTCCACTTTCCTAACCTTAGGAGCCAGACCTCTAGAAATCCATATTTGGTCAATTCTTGTCCAAGTCAGTTGGGCTTCAGAGAAAAATGTTCCTTCTTTCCCCAAGGGGTTCTTTGTCCTCCATATATCAATCCAGTCCATGTTGTCTGTCATTTCAAAAAAGGTCTTTGGTAGTCTGCCATCTTTAATATCCTTTTGGCTTTGTGACCTATCCATGTTCGTTGAAACGATCCCATTCATATCTCCCATCATGATGATGTTATCATAGTCCAGATAGTCCAGCATAATCTCATGCAACTTCTTGTAAAATTCTGATTTCCCTTCATTTGGAGCGTAGATTCCTAATATCAAAATTTTCTCTCCTTGGTGCTGTATTTCAATTGCCAAAATTCTTCCATGTTCATCTTTAAATAACAATTTTGGTGAGAGGCTCTCCTTCGCATATATCACCACTCCTCTCTTCTTAACTGAATCCGAAGATATAAATTCTTGGCCTAACCTTTTATTTACCAATATTTTTCTGTGGAGCCTAGTCACATGTGTTTCTTGTAGACAAGTAATGTCTAGTTGCTCCTTTTTTAATATGTGAAAGATTTTCTTCCTTTTTTCCGGGCTGTTACAGCCATTTATGTTCCAGCTTAAAAGTTGCAGAGACATCCTGGATGGATCTGTTTAATTTCCTTGGGATGGTGTTTTGTTCTGTGAGTCTTCAGGGTTCTGTGGTACAGGTACCTGTGGTGGTTCAGGCCCTGAGGGTAGTTCAAGTCCTTTATGAAGGTCCTCTCCGTAGGCAGTCAAAAACTTATCCCTATCTTCCAGAGTTCTAATTTTAATCTTCTTCCCTCTAAAGGTAAAGGATAATCCTTGGGGAAAGTCCCACCTAAAGATGATTGAGTTGCTTCTCAGCAGTTTTACTAAGTCCAAATATTCAGATCTGAGGTCCAACAGCTGTTTAGGAATGTCCTTAAAAATCTCAATTCTTTTGTCCGAAATGTTCAGGGATCTTCCGTAGTGCAGGCCCAAAATCTTGTCCCTTTCCTCCTTTGATCTCAACGTAATCAAACAGTCTCTGGGCTTCTCTCTCTTTATGAGTCTTCCAAGTCTGAAGGCTGACACAATTTTAAAGTCTTCCTCCTCTAGACCCCAGAACTTGGAGAATTCTTTGGTCAAAAACTCAGCTAGATTGCCTTCTTCCACTTCTGGTATCGATCTTATCCTTAAGTTAGTCTCCCTGTTCCGAAGTTCCAACATAGAGAGGTAGGTCTGGTGTTCCCCAACCTGCTTGCTGAGCGGCCTTACTTCTTTTTCCAACTCTCCCACTCTTTGGCTGGTCTCTTCGGCCAGTTTCTGATTTTCACCTGCAGCCTCCTTCAGTTGTCCGATTGCTTGTGCATTCTGTGCAACTTGCCCAGATAATTTGTTTAAAGTTTCTGTATTAAGGTCAATTTTCGCAGTTTGTTGGTCAACTTTCCTGTCCAAAGACTCCAATTTCTCAAGAATTCTCTCTAATACAGAACCAGATCCTCCTGAGGCCATCTCTTCTAGTTGTAATTCCTCAGTTTCTCCCTCCCCTGCCTGTGACAGGGAGGTAGCTTTTTCCTCCGAGGGCAGAGTAGGCACAGATGATCTGCGTGTTTGTGAGGCTGCAGTTAAGGTTGTCAGAGTTGTTTGTCTAGTTCTTAATCCCTTTCTTTTTGCGCCACTCATTCCAAAGTTATCTAGCAGTCAAGGTCAAGCTGAGTTGTTCCCATGAGAAAGCTACGGCCCAGGTGGTAGCAGTCAAACAGAGGGCCGGGAAATAGAAAGTAAAACAATGTTTTTGTTATAAATCCTCAATCCTCTAGGGGGAGCATAAAATGTCCTAAGAAGAAGAGTCCATTCCAATCATACAAAATCTGAACCAATACTTAGGGATCTTCACAAAAGTAGTTTTAGCAGAGTTGGTTTTAAGTTTGCCACAATATTTCAAGTTGTGCTTACTGGAGTTCCATAGTGCAAGAACGTAACCATTCTGAACTCCCTCAGACTGTCTCAAAGTTTAAACACAATGTATCCAAATTTGCAGTCTGACAGTTCTACTGCTCAGGCAGTTCTGACACCTGGGCTTCTTAAGTAAAGTTGTAATCCACAAAGAAGAGGATATATAAGTCCTGATAAAAGTCCAAAAATCAGTTGCTTACAGTCTTTAAGGGGATTGAAAGTAATTTCTACGGGTGCTCAATCTGAGCTGTCAAAAGTTCTCTCTGTGCCTCCACTCCTCCTGCTCTTTGCTTTAAAAGTCAATGGCTGCGGAAGACGGACTTCCTTTTCCTCGTCACTCCGCTTTCAGCTTGTTTTCAGTATTTTTAGTCCCAAAATTTAGTAAAGTCCTCAGTTACTCACGGGTTGTTGCGTTTTAGAATCTTGTGTTGCAGGAAGAAAGGTCGGCGCTCACCGGCAACAGCAGCGCGGCTTCGCTCCGCTGAATGCGCATAGACCCACAGCGCCGCTGCCCCCTCTGCGATCCGGAGCCCCTTACGGGGTTCCCTCAACGTTTCGGGGGTTGCTCCTGGCGCCCGCCGGGTCCCGAGACCGCAGGCTTCCGCTGCCTGCGGTTTTCCAAAATGGGTCTCCGCTTCGCCGTAGCGGACGACCCTTTTCCAGCGGAGCTTCCCTCTCCCGGTTAGGAAAGGGCAGCCATTACCGTTCGCGCCGCCTCCGGAAGTGAGAAACTCAATTGCTGACTCATTTGCACTTCTGTTCATTTACACACAGACTGACATTTATTGACCACATGCCCTTAATAAAGGCACCTATTGCTGGGGAGATTTTTCTGTTGCCTAGCAACCTGTCCAAGATCAATCCTCAAGTTCTTTCTAGAATATTCCAACAGGTTTCCCATTAGGGCATCTGGTTGACCGCTGTGGGAACAGGATTGGAGAACTGGGCGCAAGCTAACAAAATGAATTTCAATGGTGACAAATGTCAGGTTCTTCCTCGTTTCCATTTTTGGGCCATTAATATTCTTGCCGCTGTTACTGCATATTGAAAAAGTTTATAGTCCCTTCTGTTTATCTCTCTTCCTATTATTCCTAACAAAAAGGCTTCTGGTTTCTTTACAAATGTATATTTAAACATCTTTTTCAGCTCATTATATATCATTTCCCAGAAGCCCTTTACCTTCTTACATTCCCACCACATATGGAAAAACGATCCTTCTTTTTCTTTACATTTCCAACACTTATTACGCGTTTTAAACATTTTTTAAACTTGACCGGTGTAATGTACCATCTATATACCATTTTCATAATATTCTCCTTTAACGCCGTACATGCAGTAAATTTCGTATTTTCATTCCATACTTTTTCCCAGTCAGCCAATTGTATATTATAACCAAAGTCTCTGGCCCAATGTATCATAACCGACTTTATCTCCTCATCCTTTGTTTGCCATTCCAACAACATTTTATACATTTTTGACATTATCTTATAATCACTATTTATTATTTCTGTTTGAAATTTCGATTCTTTTTCTGTATATCCCCTCTCTTTAAAATCCTTTTTAAACATTTCATTTACCTGAAAATAATGCAACCAATCAAACCAATCTTTAACTTGTTCATATGGCTTCATTTTCCATTTCCCCCCTTCTTTAATTAGTAAATCTCCGTAGGTAATCCAATTCCTTCTCATGTTAATTTTCTTTACACTCATAACCTCTAGTGGAGACAACCAGTGTGGAACTTCGGGTTCGACCCATGGTGGAGATTTGGCGCGCCGCTTGCCTGCAACTCCTAAGCCTCCCCATAGCTGTCAAAACGAAGGGGGAAGGGGGGGGGATGCTGCTGGCAAAGCAGCGCAGCTCCCGTCCTAACCCGACGGCTCAGGGTAGGCTTGGGAATCGCAGGTGGGCAACGTGCCGAGTCACGCCCCCACTGCCCCCCCCACGCTCCTGTGCATTGTGCCACAGAGTCATGGGCGCAGAGTCATGGAATCCCAGTCCAGAGTCTTGTGTACCCCCGCGCTTAAAAGTGGATCACTGACCTACATACAGTGGTAACTTGGTTCTCAAACTTAATCAGTTCCGGAGGTCCGTTCCAAAACCAAAGCATTCCAATTCTGTGTCCAGGGCAGCAGTTTACCAGCTCCATCTGGTATGCAGGCTGAGACTCTACCTGCCTGCGGACTGTCTTACCAGAGTGGTGCATGCTCTAGTTATCTCCCGCTTGGACTACTGCAATGCGCTCTATGCGGGGCTACCTTTGAAGGTGACCCAGAAACTACAACTAGTCCAGAATGCGGCAGCTAGACTGGTGACTAGGAGTGGCTGCCGAGACCATATAACACCGGTCCTGAAAGATCTACATTGGCTCCCAGTACGTTTCCGAGCACAATTCAAAGTGTTGGTGCGGACCTTTAAAGCCCTAAATGGCCTCAGTCCAGTATACCTGAAGGAGCGTCTCCACCCCCATCATTCAGCCCGGACACTGAGGTCCAGCTCCAAGGGTCTTCTGGTAGTTCCCTCACTGTGAGAAGTGAGGTTACAGAGAACTAAGCAGAGGGCCTTCTCGGTAGTGGCACCTGCCCTGTGGAACGCCCTCCCATCAGATGTCAAGGAAATAAACAACTATTTTACTTTTAAAAGACACCTGAAGGCGACCCTGTTTAGGGAGGTTTTTAATGTCTGATGCTGCATTGTTTTTGATATTTGGTTGGAAGCTGCCCAGAGTGGCTGGGGAGACCCAGTCAGATGGGCAGAGTATAAATAATAAATTATTATTAGTATTAAAACCAAGGCGTGCTTTGTGGGATGTAAACCTGCAGTCAAGTGCAACATTCTGACTAACGCTCTCCATGTTCTAACCGATTGCGGTGACAACCAGTTTGTCAGTTGCTGGTAGTTTTGAAAGGTAACTGCTCAGTTTTAATCACCCCAGGACCAACTTCCCTCTGGTATAGTTTATTTGCTTGTTATGTAACCTAAGATTGCCTTCCGGTACAGTTCTGTAAACCTGAATGAATCTGAGAGTAAAACAGTTTTATATTAACATGAATCAGATTTGTGTGTGTATTCTTTAAGTGGGATTCAAAGGGATTTTTTAACCAGGAAGGCATCTTTATTAGTAGAACTCAGACGAGTCAGCAACAAGCTGATCGCTGCATAAACTTAAAAAGGGGATTGTTTAACTCTGCTAACGGAAACCTCCCCACATGCTTTCCCATAGAAAGCAATGCAAAATGGAATAGTCCGTTCCAGACTTTTAAAAACAACCCCTAAAACAGCAATTTAACATGAATTTTACTATCTAATGAGACCACTGATCCATAAAATGAAAGCAACAAACCATGCACTGCAGTCACACAATCAACCAGTAGCTGAACTGGGTTCCACACAATCACAAAAAAAGAACCGCAAAAACGAAAACGCAAAATAAATATCAAAAACAGACAGACCTCAGCGTTAACACTCAAAACAGAAGTGTGGCACTCAAATCGTCAGCGTAACACTCAGAACGGAAGTGTGGCATTCAAAATGGAGCATGTTCAGCTTCCGAAAAAAGTTCGCAAACTGGAATACTTACTTCCGGGTTTGCAGTGCTTGGGTTCCAAGTTGTTTGAGTACCAAGGCGTTTGAGAACCAAGGTACCACTGTATTCAAAACCACTGACCTAAAGTGTAAGCACCTGGGTGAAGCCATCTCTCACCTGCTGCCGTTCCTCCTCCTGCTTCATGTCCTCTGCCCGGCTCAGGTGGAAACCTTTGGCCAGGGAACTGGTCTCCTTTCTGCATCCCATCACCCAATTCTCCATCTCCGGGGGGAGGGGAGCCAGGAACTGCTCCACGATCGCCAGGTCCAGGTTCTGAGTTTTGGTGTGTCTCTGGCTTCAGCCACTTGTGGCAAAGATGGTGGAGTCGGCTGCAAACATACAAGGGCAATCTTGCTCCAAGGAAGAGTTTCACTGACAGGGACCAGGAGCTCCCGGCTTAGCTAATGAAAGGAATGCAAACACGCAGCGGCGTAGCGTGGGTTGTCAGCACCCGGGGCAAGGCAAGTAATTTGCACCCCCTAACCCCTAACCTGCCGCCGCTGCCAGCTTCTTCTTGCTGCTGCCTGGGCTGGGGTATTTACGGTAAGGTAGCCACGGTGATGGCGGTGGGTCCGTGTCAGGTGATCTGAGGCGAGTTGCCGCTGGCGCTGCCGCCCAAACGACGCTGCTTGCCCGGAGGAGGAGGAGGGCAGAGAGCGAGGAAAATGCAACATGGCCCAGCAGCTGCCGCAGCAGCAGCAGCAGCAGGGCTGTGAGGAGGGGCTGCCTGGCGCGCCCTCCGCGGCCCTGACGCGCGGGGACCGTGGCGAGCGCTGAGAGCCGCTGCCTGCCGGACGCCTTCAGCCCGGACGCGCGCACAGCTCGTCGGTTCCGCAAGACATGGGGCTCTGCTACAGCCTGCGCCCGAGGCTCTTCGGCGACTCCGGAGGTGGCGAGCGCCCCCCCCCAGATGTTGCGGCCGGTGCGGCCGGCTCCTCCTGCACCCCCCACGCTACGCCACTGCAAACACGCAAACACACACACACACAGTGGGTGTCAACCTTGCATGGCTGGAGCATCTATACCACTCCTCTGGGAATAGAGGCAGCTTTATGGAGTGAGACCACTGGTCCACCTAGATCAGGGGTCTGCAACCTTTAAGACAAAAAGAGCCACTTGGACCCATTTCCGAAGAAAAATAAACTGGGAGCCGCAAAACTCGTCATTATAAAAATAACTTTTTTGTCACTTTTTTATTATTTCTTTGTTTGACCCCTCAGAATTACTCCTCCTCATAGAAATAAACGTTAAATTAACAAGTTACCTTTATTTGTGTGTCTGTTCTTCACTCCCCTTCAAAACAGTGACCAGCGTACATGCCCCCTTTCAATGCAGTGACCAGCGTACATGCCCCTTACAATGTAGCAGGCGGGCGAGCGGGAAGGTGACGTCAGGACGGTGCGTGACTAACGCACACATCGCCCCCATGCGACGTCAAAGCCAGTACAGCGCCCGCCACAGTGGGGAGTGTCGGGGTGCACAATGTGCCTACTCCCCTCGCTAGTATCCGCCCCGGAGCCGTAGCAAAGGTGTAAAAGAGCCACATGTGGCTCCGGAGCCGCGGGTTGCTGACCCCTGACCTAGATCAATACAGTCCACACTGACAGACAGCAGCTCGCCAGGATTTGGGGCAGGGAGTGTCTCTCTCAGCCCTAACTGGAGATACCAGATACCTTAGAGAGCCGCTGCCAGTCTGCGCAGGCAACGCTAAGCGTGGTGAAGCGATGGTCTGACTCAATATTCTTGGGTTTTTCATTAGTTGGCTGGTGGCTTGCAAGTGTTAAAAACTTGGAAGCGGCATCCACCCCGTTCCCCAGTCTCATCTGCGCATCAACTAGCATTGCTTGAAATATCAAATAAAACGCGCCCTATTGGAAACCGGGGGTGGGGTGGGGAGAAGAGTCTCCTGACTTACGGTTTATTTATATTTGCAAGGACGACTTCAGATTGCAAGCCTAGGCGCTGAACCACATGAATCTTACATAGGACGAGAAAGAGACAGAGAGAGTGTGTGTGAGAAAGGGAGAAATGGAGAGAAGGAAGGGAGGAAGGGAGGAAGAGGAGGAGCCTTGGTAGGATTCCTGGGAAAGTGCAAAGTGCATTTTCCCCCGGGCGATCGGCCGGTTTCCCCACCTGCCCTCTGCTGGCTGGAGCCGTGCAAAGTTGATTGTACCCAACAGCACTTTTTTGCAAGCTTTTTCTTTTTGCAGAGAAGGACCCCCCCCCCGCCCCATTCTGACTCGCAAGCTCTCGAAATCCATCCCTTGGTAGCGCTTCGGTCAAGATGTTTTATTTATTGCATTTATATTCCCCTTTTTTTCCTCCAAAGGAGCTCAACGCAGCGTACGCAGTTCTCTCCCTCCTCATTGCAAAACCCCCCCCCCCAACATAGCTGTCAACTTACAGATTTGATAATAAGGGACCAGCAACCTCGAAAATAAGGGATCAGCAGCCAAAATAAGGGATTTTGGCTTAGCTTATACAGAAATCCGGCACTGATGGAGCCATGCTGCTTTGGCTGCCACTGACTGTGTTTTGCGGGGGGTTGGACTAGATGATCCTAAGGGTCTACAACTCCGACCAAAGAAGAGTGGCAGACAAAACTAAGGAACAACGTCGAGATGGCAAAGCTTACAGGCAGAATTGGAAACCAGGAAGAGGACCTCTTTAATAAAGAATGGGGAAAAGTTTATCATTTAGTCGAAAAGCTATTGTCAAGCATAGGCGCCGACTCCATGGGGCCTGAGGGGGCCCGAGCCCCCTCAAAAATTCGCCCCCCCAATAATTTAAGAAAATTATTACCGTATTTTTCCGGCATTCTGCCTCAGGGTCTTACTGCCCACCCTGCTCTGTTTCCTTGCTGTGTTTGCTCAAACGGAACAAAGAGCAGGGAAAGCCCCTCCCCTCCAGGCAGAGGGAAAGCAGAGTGTGTCTCTGTGCTCCGTGCAGGAGGGAGAGAGAGAGAGCGCGCGAGCTGGCTGACTTGGGTGGGTAGGTGAGGGAAAACTTTTGCCTTCCTTTCCTCCCTCCTCCTGTTATACCCCTCTCCTGCATTCTTAGCCAGCTGCTTCTCTGCACACCCCTCTCCTGCTCCGTGTCCCTTCTGTGTTTTTCCTTCCCTCCCCACTTAAAATGTGGTTAAAAAGCATGGATCCACATGGATCCTCAGGATCTTTGCATTGGGTCAGCCCAAATTCACCATCAGATCACATAGCATGTCCATGGCTACAGCCTGCCCCCCAAAAATCACGCACCCACTGTTGCCTGGGGCTGCAATGGTGCAAAAATGTGGTTAAAAAGCATGGATCCACATGGATCCTCAGAATCTTTGCATTGGGTCAGCCCAAATTCACCATCAGAGCACATAGCATGTCCATGGCTACAGCCTGCCCCCCCAAAATCACGCACCCACTGTTCCCTGGGGCTGCAATGGTGCAAAAACGTGGTTACAAAACATGGATCCACATGGATCCTCAGGATCTTTGCATTGGGTCAGCCCAAATTCACCATCAGAGCACATAGCATGTCCATGGCTACAGCCTGCCCTCCAAAAATCACGCACCCACTGTTGCCTGGGGCTGCAATGGTGCAAAAACGTGGTTACAAAACTTGGATCCACATGGATCCTCAGGATCTTTGCATTGGGTCAGCCCAAATTCACCATCAGAGCACATAGCATGTCCATGGCTACAGCCTGCCCCCCCAAAATCACGCACCCACTGTTGCCTGGGGCTGCAATGGTGCAAAAACGTGGTTACAAAACATGGATCCACATGGATCCTCAGGATTTTTGCATTGGGTCACCCCAAATTCACCATCAGATCACATGTCTGTGGCCACAGCATGAAGCACAAAAATGATACATCCACTGTTTCATTCAGAATGTTTTTTCCCCTTGTTTTCCTCCTCTAAAAACGATGTGCGTGTTATGGTCAGGTGCGTGTTATAGAGCGAAAAATACGGTAGTTATATTATGCTTTGTAAAATCACAAAATTATGTTGGTATTTTTTATTTTCCTTGTTTGATGATAGTTACCTTTTAAAATACATTCAGTAATGAGTTAAAACAAATAATTATTACGGTAGTAAAAGAGGCGGCGCGAGTAGTTTTGCTCGGTGCGTGCGACTGGCCCAGCCCCTCTTTCCTTTTCCTCTCTTCTGCTCTCCCGCCGGGCGCCTGAGGGAGAGTTACTTAGCGGTTCTGAGGAGCCGCTGTTGTTTTGGCAGGGGAAAAACCGCCGCCCGTGAACCGCCAAGCTCCCTCTCTCTTTCCAGCCTCTCTCTCTCTCTCTCTCTCTCTCTCTCGCGCTATGGCCAAGGAGGAGGAGAAGCCCTTCAGCCAGTCTCTGGCCGAGTGGCGGAGGTTCATCTACAACCCCAACAGCGGCGAGTTCCTGGGGCGAACGGCCAAGAGCTGGGGTGAGGAGGGCGAGCGAGCGAGCGCGCGCGCGGGGGGGAGGGAGGGGAGGGGGCGGCCGGCACGAGGGGCGGTGGGAGGCGAGGCGTGGTGGGCACTTGCCTTGCCCACCACGCATCTCTCTCCTTCTCGGTCTCTCTCCCTCCCTCAGCTGGCGAGGGGGCCACGAGGCGGGCGGCAGCAGCAGCAACGGGCCGGGAGCGGATCTTATAAAACTTCCCGGGGCAGGACCCCAGTATGGGCCCCCCCCAATATTTTTTATAAGTCAGCGCCCCTGTTGTCAAGAGTTACATACATTGGCAGGACTGACAGAAAACTTGTAGTAAAAATTTGAACTATGGATGGACAAATGATTTATAAAAAGAGGGTTATGAAGGGATGCAGAGGGGGAAATCACGTCGGGGCTGCCGCTGTCCTGGCGCGAGGAGTTCCATCGGCCCTTCCCCGCCCCGAGAGAGAGGGAGAGAGGGAGACTCTCGCCCACGCCGCCCGTCTCCTCGGGAGAGACGGAGATGCGGCAGCTCGCTCTGTTGGTGGAGGACCCCGAACCGCTGTTTCCCTCCCGAGCCGGGCGAGCATGAAACCCGGGAAATTTAAGGGACATCATCAATAAGGGACAGCAGTGGGACACAGCTCTGGGATAAGGGAGTTTCCCGCCAAATAAGGGACGGTTGACAGCTATGCCCCACAACAACCCTGCAAGGTAGGTTAGGCAGAGAGCCGGTGCTCACTCAGTGAGCTTCATCATGGCTGATCTGAAGCCCCCACCCCGTGCGGAGTTGATGGACACACAGAAAAACTTTCTGACAGTCAGAGCTGTTCAGCAGTGGAAAGGACTCCCTCGGGAGGTGGTGGACTCTCCTTCCGGAGGTTGGGTGGCCATCTGTCATGGATGCTTTAGCTGAGATTCCTGCATCGCAGGGGGTTGGGCTAGATGATCTCTGGGATCCTTCGAACTTGTCCATTTCTTTTAGGTCAATCTTTTTAAAAAAAATTAAAACAGAAAAAGTGGGGGAAGCAATAGCAATTGAAATATACTCAGAGTCGCAAAGTGATTTCATGCTCTTTATTCAGCTCATAGTGGTGAGGAGGAATGAATGAATGTCCCCTCAAAGTATCTGCTTTATATACATTATTTACACAAATGGGCTGCACATGATTGGCTAATTCTGGAATTCTACTGTAAGCCAATCAGGTTGTGGATTCACTTCTATCTGGAGCATGATTGGGTGGTTCCTGCCAACCAATCATACTGCTGCATTGTTCTAAGACCAATCAGACTGCTGCATTCTGAATCCTATTGTTCTAGGACCAATCAGACTGCTGCCTTTTGGATCCTATTGTTCTAGGACCAATCAGACTGCTGCAGTTTGGATCCTATTCAATTCAGTACAGAACAGCAATACAGCTGTCAATGTTATACACGTCAAAGCAACAAACTCACACATCACAAGCAGCTGATAAAACCTGTAAAAAAGAAATAAATAGTAGATAAAAGCAGGTGGTGATTTAAAACCAAAAATCAATAAATCAACATCCCTGCAGTGCATACAATTGTGGGAAGGTTTCTTTTAGCAGAGTTAAACAATCCCCTTATAAGTTTACGCAGCAATCGGCTTGTTGCTGACTCGTCTGAGTTCTACTAATAAAGATGCCTTCCTGGTTAAAAATCCCAGTTTGAATCCTTCTTAAAGAATACAGTGGTACCTTGGGTTATATACGCTTCAGGTTACAGACTCCGCTAATCCAGAAATAGTACCTTGGGTTAAGAACTTAATTCGTTCCGGAGGTCCGTTCTTAACCTGAAACTGTTCTTAACCTGAAGCACCACTTTAGCTAATGGGGCCTCCCGCTGCTGTTCTCCTCCTGAAGCAAAGTTCTTAACCCGAGGTACTATTTCTGGGTTAGTGGAGTCTGTGACCTGAAGCGTATGTAACCTGAAGCGTCTGTAACCCAAGGTACCACTGTACACACGAATCTGATTCATGTTAACATGAAACTACAGTGGTACCTCGGGTTACATACAGACGCTTCAGGTTGCAGATTCCACTAACCCAGAAATAGTACCTCAGGGTAAGAACTTTACCTCAGGATGAGAACAGAAATCGCCCACCGGCAGCAGCAGGAGGCCCCCTTAGCTAAAGTGGTGCTTCAGGTTAAGAACAGTTTCAGGTTAAGAACGGACCTCCCGAACGAATTAAGTTCTTAACCTGAGGTACCACTGTATTTTACTCTTAGATTCATTCAGGTTTATAGAACCGTACCTGAAGGCAGGCTGAGGTTATGTAGCCTTATGAGGCTTTGCCCTCGGGTGGGAAAAATATTGCGCCTGGGAAAGGGAAGTGGGAGTCAACAGACACTCAAGGAATAGTTTCAGAGAAAAGGCTTTTATTTCTACCATCCATGAACTGGTAGGAGGAGCAAGTGTGATAAGTCACAAAAAGCATGCACGAGTTCACAGTCATGTGCACAAGCATATATACCCATTCCAGATCCCTCCCCCTTTCTCCTCCTTCCAGAGTCCTGCCCCATGAGTTCCTCTGAGCATGAACAGAAAGCTGTCTTGGGACTATTGGGACTCTTCCCAGGAAAGGGTTTCAGAGTGTTCAGATATGTTTCAATCTCTTGTTCTGGCATGGTTCCCGGACAGAAAGTAAGTTGCAATGTGGTTCTTTAGCAAGGCCAGAAGGCATCAGAAAGGCCTGAGAAACAATGGACTGTTCTCTACCTTTGTTACAATCTTTTTAGTTACAGCAAGCGGAATGATTCTGATGCTTAGCTAATGCCTTTTAGCTGCTGAGAAAAATGATTTTGAAAAGCTCAGAGAAGCTTTGAGCCTGCTTTGGTGGGGGGTGACTTTGGGCCTTGGTGGGGTCACCTGTCCTCACCTTCCTTCAGTTACATAACAAGCAAATAAACTATACCAGAGGGAGGTTGGTCCTGAGGTGACTAAAACTGAGCAGTTATCTTTCAAAACTACCAGCAACCGACAAACTGGTTGTCACGATGTAAACCGCAGCTTTACATCCCACAAGATGATCCCTGGGATCCCTTCCAACTGCCTGTTTGTTTTAGGTGAATCTTAAAAAAAAAAAAAAAATCAGAAAAGGGGGGGAAGCATTACAGCTGTCAAAACAATGTTATACATGTCAAAGCAACAAACTGACACAACACAAGCAGCTGATACAACTTAAAAAAAAGAAATAGTAGATAAAAGCAGGTGATGATTTAAAACCAAAAACCAATAAATCAACATCCCTGCAGTGCATACAATATCCAAAACATATTAGTCAGGCCAGTAAGTTTATTATTCGTCTCTCTCTCAGGAAGTTACAGATAGGTAGCCGTGTTGGTCTGCCATAGTCAAAACAAAAAAATTCCTTCCAGTAGCACCTTAAAGACCAACTAAGTTAGTTCTTGGTATGAGCTTTCGTGTGCATGCACACTTCTTCAGATACACAGATGGACTTCCATTTCATGCGGCTCAATGTGGTGCCTTCCATAGTTCCAGTTACAGATAGGTAGCCGTGTTGGTCTGCCATAGTCAAAACAAAAAAAATCCTTCCAGTAGCACCTTAAAGACCAACTAAGTCAGTTCTTGGTATGAGCTTTCGTGTGCATGCACACTTCTTCAGATACACATATCTGTATCTGTGTGAAGTGTGCATCTGAAGAAGTGTGCATGCACACGAAAGCTCATACCAAGAACTGACTTAGTTGGTCTTTAAGGTGCTACTGGAAGGAATTTTTTTGTTTTCTCTCAGGAAGGATGAGTTCAAAATCAAACGCAAAATTTTAATATAAAAACGGATTTATTTATTTTTCGCATGCACGCATGCATCGGAAAGGCGGGGCTACGTCACTCGCTGCCCCTCCTTTGAGAGACCAGCGAGGCCAAGCGGTGCTGAAAGAGTTAAGGTGGCCAAAGAGCTGCGTGGGCCTAGACAAGTCGCGGGAAAACACGGGAGCCGGAAGTGAAGGCGATCCATAGAGAAGCGTTCTTTCTTCCTGGCTTCCTTCCTTCCTGCCCCGCCTCCTGCCTCCCACGTGGGGGAGGGGGTGCTGCCTTCCAAGGGTGAGCCTTAAGCTGGGGCTTCTGCATTGAAGGACAAAAGGCAGACGGGCGGGCGAGGAGGAGAAGGAGAAGCAAAGCCTTGAGATTGGGAAAATGGGAGCGGGGAGATGGGGGGGTCCCCTGGGTGGATGGGGGGCGGAGGGATCGTGGGGTGGGGGTTGAAAATGCATATGTGCCTTTGCAGGTTAGGATTTGTGGGTTGTTTCAGTCACTAACCTTGCACCCATCTCTAGCTGCTCATTTTCCTCTCGCAGGTTCCCAAATCAGGTTTCTCTGTGTTTTTCTTCTTTCTTTTTTTTAAGCGCAGCAGGCAGATGTTCAGCAGGTGAAGCGCAGAGATGTTAGTAGTTGATCCTCACCGAAAGGGGCGTAGCTCAGGGGTAGAGCACCTGTACTGCATGCAGGAGGTGCCAGATTCAGTTCCCAGCATCTCCAGGTAGGGTTGCCCCTTGCCCCCAAACCCTCCAGAGCTGCTGCCAGTCAGTGTAGACAGTATTTAGCTTGATGGGCCAGTGGTCTGACTCCGTAGAAGGTACCTTCTCAAGGAAAGGGAGATTCCTGGGTCTTTTAGCCGTTGTGCAGAAGAGGGGATTTTTGACAAGTTTATTTAATTTTGTTTCTCGTTCCTTGGGGACAAGTTGCAAAGGAACAAAGGAAGCTGCTTATACCAAGTTGCTCCATCTGCCTGAGACTTGCCTACACTGACTGGCAGCAGCTCTCCCATGGTGCCATTTCTAGTCTTGCTCAAGGCAGATCCACTAAAGTGAATAGACATGGCTAATCTAGGTTCATTAATTTGAGTGGATCTATTATGAGTAGAGCTTGGTTTGATGCATTCCAGGGTCTCAGGCAGGGGACACCATCTCCCAGCCCTACCTGGGACCTTCTGCATGCAGAACAGCTGTCCTGCCTCTGAGCTGTTTCCTCCCTTCCCCTTTTAGTTGGATCAGTTTTGTTTTGAGGCTTCGATCGCTGTTGGCTTTTATGTTTTGCTTTTTTATATATTTGCTGGCTGTGGTTAACCTTGAGGAAGAGAGGAAGCTGCCTTTTTCTGAATCAGGCCTTTGGTCCATGCAGCTCCCATTTCAATCAGTGCTTAAGTTGCTTTGGGTTGCCCTGGGCAAGACAAAGCGACTGACAAATTTAATAAATCAATAAAAAGAAATTGCAGTGAGCAGGGAAACAGAAGGCATCATAAGATAACATTTCATGCCACTGCTGCACATGGAGACCCATAGGTCACATGCCAATCACTGCCCTTCCGCAAGCTGTGCTGGTTCCGTTCAGCCCCTTTTGCGTAACTGCAACAGGGAACCCACAGTCACTTTTACCTTTAAAGCCCTATACGGCCTAGGACCCTCGTACCCACGGGACCGCCTCTCCTGGTATGCCCCACAGAGGAACCTACGGCCTGCAGATAAAAAACATCCTGAAGGTCCCAGGCCACAGAGAGGTTAGGCTGGCCTCAACTAGAGCCAGGGCTTTTTCGGCTGCGGCTCCAATCTGGTGGAACACTCTGTCACAAGAGACCAGGGCCCTGCGGGACCTGACATCTTTCCGCAGGGCCTGCAAGACAGAGCTGTTCCACCAGGCCTTTGGTCAGGGCGCAGCCTGACTCCCTCCTCTGGCAACCTGCACAGAATTTTGCTTAACGCTTGCCATCAATTTGATTTTAATTAATTTTTATAATTGAAATGTTTTTAGAATGTTGGATTATTTGATTGTTTGATTGTTGTTAGCCGCCCTGAGCCCGGCTTCGGCTGGAGAGGGCGGGATATAAATAAAAATTATTATTATTATTATTATTATTATTACATCTGATTGCCCAGTGATCTGGATGGGGAGCTGCACCTGTTGAACCCACCGTGTGTGAGGCTGTTAGTAACACAAGAGCATTGCCAGAGAATAGAAATGCTGTACCACAACTTAAGAGACCGCCTTATCCCTTCTGTACCCAGCACATTGCTGCAGTCTGGAGAAAAAATCACTGCAAGTTCCAAAGATCTCAGAAGCCCACTGTCCATAGGCTCAGAGCAGGGCCTGTAGTGTGGCTGCCCCTGTTCTGTGGAATAGCATCCCTGTCAATCTGCTCTTTGGGGAACCGTGGAAGACATTTTTATTCCAACAGGTTTCCCCAGCTGGATAAAGGGGAGTCATTACCACAAGTGTCTTCTTTGCCAAGGATTTTAGTCTTGTTATAAACCTATTTGTTACCTTCATCTGCTTTTAACTTGTTTTAATTGTCTTATACAGTGGTACCTCGGGTTAAGAACTTAATTTGTTCTGGAGGTCTGTTCTTAACCTGAAACTGTTCTTAACCTGAAGCACCACTTTAGCTAATGGGGCCTCCCGCTGCCGCTGCACGATTTCTGTTCTCATCCTGAAGCAAAGTTCTTAACCCAAGGTAATATTTCTGGGTTAGCGGAGTCTGTAACCTGAAGCGTATGTAACCTGAAGGGTATGTAACCCGAGGTACCACTGTATATAAATCACCATGAGAGGGTGGTGCAGAAGGCGATGAATAAATCAGTGACAATAATATTAGTTAGCAACTCAAAGCTCTTCCTTTAATTAAATCTGTTTTCCAAGGTGGACAGGGTTTTAGATCACCAGTAGCCATGATAATCTAACAGGAAAGTCTCTGTGTCTGAAATTGCATTCATTGCAGGGGGTTGGACTCGATGACGCTGGGCCCTCTCCAACTCTGTAGTTTTATTATTCGTTGATGCTGGAGAAGGAGGAACAGTTAGAGATTCTGCCTTGCATGCGGAAGGTTCCAGGTTAAATCCCTGGCATGTCGAAGTACAGCACGAAACAGAGGAGAGCTGCTGCCATAGTGCAGTTGTATATAAAGCAGCTTCCTATGTCCAGCTCCATTAGGCTTTTTATTGTTCTTTTTTATTACTAGCATAGAATTGTTGAGTTAAAGGGATCCCCAAGGGTCATCTAGCCAAACCGCCAGCAACGCAGGAACCACAGCTAAAGGATCCCTAACAAATGGCCCTCCAATCCCTGCCGCCTTCTGAGGTAGTCAGGCTGCCCACGGTAGGAAACTGAGAACCGGGCTCAGCTAGGCCTGATCTGGATTTTGTTGCGTTCTTAACATTTCTAGGCCAAGAGAGGGAGAAGATGGCCGCCGTGGGAAGTGGCGCCGCGATGCCCTTAGCCCTTCCCTACCAGCCAGTGCTTGAGCAAGGGCCTCGGCCCGGAGAGAGAACGGGCGAGGAGGAAGACGACGCAGCAGGCCCCAAACCCGACAAGGACGTCAACAAAAGAGCCAGGAAAACCGTTCCGGCCAGCATGGCGGCGGAGCTCCTGCGATGGCCGGCGTCGCAACAAGTGAAGCAGGAGCCGGGCGACGGAATCCCGCAGGGCTGGGATGGTCCCTGGCAGGAGTTCCTGAAGGCGGTTCAGTCCCCGCACCCGGGCTGGGGCAACCCGCAGCTGCCCGCGGTGTGGGAGGAGAGCAGCAAGGCCTTTGAGGGAGCCGCCGACGCCTGGATGTGGCCCCGAGGGGACTGGGCGGCCCGGCCCTTCTCGGTAGAGCCGCAGGCAGCCCCCCAACACCCTCCGGAAGGCAGAGACAGAGGCGACGGCGCCAGCGGGAAGTTAAAGGCCGAGAGCTCGAGGCCGGGCCTGGTCAGCGCCGAGTCCCAGCGCCGGCGCTTCCGGCAGTTCGGCTACCGAGAGGCTGAGGGTCCCCGCGAGGTCTGCGTCCGGCTGCGGGAACTGTGCCGCCAGTGGCTGGAGCCTGAGCGGCACACCAAGGAGCAGATCCTGGAGCTGCTGATCCTGGAGCAGTTCCTGACCATCCTTCCGCCCGAGATCCAGAGTTGGGTGAGGGAATGGGGGCCGGAGACCTGCGCCCAGGCGGTGGCCCTGGCTGAGGGCTTCCTGAGGAGGCCCCGGGAGCCCAAAAGGTGGGAGCAGCAGGTGAGGCAGCTCTCCGCCCCTCGGGACTTTGGAGGGTGGCAGAAGCAGGGCCCCTAACCGCAGCGGGGAGAGAGCATTGCCATTGTGGCTCATAGTAGGCCATCAACAGCATCTCCTCTCTCAATCTGCCGAATCCTATTTTAAGTCAGTCTACATCATACCATAGATTCACATTCCGTAGATTCCAGCGTATTTGTTGTTTGTGACCCCATGTATTTGTCTTTGTGACCCCCTGGACCAGAGCACGCCAGGCACTCCTGTCTTCCACGGCCTCCCGCAGTTTCGTCAAACTCTGTCCAACCATCTCGTCCTCTGTCGTCCCCTTCTCCTTGTGCCCTCCATCTTTCCCAACATCAGGGTCTTTTCCAGGGAGTCTTCTCTTCTCATGAGCTGGCCAAAGTATTGGAGTCTCAGCTTCAGGATCTGTCCTTCCAGTGAGCACTCAGGGCTGATCTCCTTCAGAATGGAGAGGTTGGATCTTCTTGCAGTCCATGGGACTCTCAAGAGTCTCCTCCAGCACCAAAATTCAAAAGCATCCATTCTTTGGCGATCAGCCTTCTTTAGGGTCCAGCTCTCACTTCCATACATCACTACTGGGAAAACCATAGCTTTAACTATACGGACCTTTTCCAGCGTATAATATGACTTTTTAACCCCGGAAAATCCTCCAAAAAGTTGGGGTCGTCTTATACGCCAGGTATGGGTTCGCTGGGCAGCGGCAGTGGGCAACGGGTTCCGCACCAGGAGGAAGCCGCCCAGTGAAGCCAGCTTAGCATCGCTGGGCAGCTTCACCAGGCAGCTTCCTCCCGGCATATAAATCGTCTTATACGCCCAGTCGCCTAATATGCCGGAATCTATGGTACATAGCGCTGAAAGGTAAGTCTTGTCACATGCAGTCCATATGAGATTCTCTGCATCTGTCAGTTTTTCAATGTTGTCCTCCCAATTAATTTGGAATCTTGTGACCCTGGGGTTAGATGCCAAAATATTCCTCTGGAGCTTAGAAAAATCTGGTTTTACCGAAGGATTTTCTCTCAATTCTGTTTCAGTATATTCACTGTTCACATAATAGCCAACTCTAATAAATTCTTGACCTCTGTAGGTGCAGGTGATTACAGCATCCGTATCAGGAATTAGTCCTGGATTAGGAGCATCTGCCTGAAATACAAACATGTGTCTTCCTGCAGGAACAAGGCCCAACAGAGGTCAAGAATTTATTAGAGTTGCAGCAACCCAAACCTTCAGTCACTCCTTTCTACAGATGCACTGCCTTCTGCTTCAAAAGTCAACATCAGATGGTCAACATCAGAAAATTCACTAAATGTTGTTAGAATCTCATGTGACCTGACTTACCTTTCAGCGCTATGTGTGTGTTAGGTTGTAGACAGACAGCACAGAGACACACATACACACACACACCATCACCAGAAACGATTTCCCGGGAATTACACATTCAACATGTGAAGAATTTGTTTTAGAATCCTATTTTATTTTATTTTTAAATAATTTTTATTAGTTTCCACAATAAGAAAATTATAACATATCACATTTTCAGCTTTGACAAATTTTTCAATTTTGGACTTCCCTCAGCCTCTCTGACAATCATCCAAATTTAATTTTTAAGTACACAGTTCTTAACTTCACTATTGCCTTTCTAGAAACCTTTTAACACCTGTTTTTCTTTTTTGCAATATCTCTTTGACCTTTACAGAGCTTCTTTAAATGCCACTAACATTATTTCTCTATCACTTAAGTCTTCCCAATAGTCCACTAACTTTCTCCAGTCCTCGATAAACTTTTGATCTCGTAGATATCTGATCTTCCCTGTCAATTTGTCCAGTTCTGCATAGTTTGTCCAGTTCTGCCGCTCCTCCTCCTTGTGGCAGAGAGTTCCGCAGTTTAACTCTGCTCTCTTGTGTGAAGAAACCTTTCCTTTAGTCTGCCTTGCATCTTCCGCAAACCTTCTTTGTTCTCCCTTGTGGTTCTAGATCTCAAAGCCTTTTCAGGAAATGCCCAAGGCGGAGCAGGCTCCATCAGACGCGGGGCTGTGGCAGCTGTACAGGGAAGCAAAGCAGGACAGCGATGGCAGCTCGATGGGTAAGTATTCCTCCTGCCTGTGCAGGGGGTGTGGTCTCTGGAAGGTTCCAAGGGCCAGTTAAAGGTGCGCAGAGGGCCACATTTCCCACCCCTGCTCTTTTGGTGAGTTATGAAGCCTTCTTAAAAAAAAAAAAGCCTTGCTTTTAATTTGCAATGGTATTTCTCTTTTACTGATCACATTCTAACTTTATTACAGTCTCTTGTTTTTATTGTATTTTACTCTTCTTGGGAACCCCTGCAGGGTGTTAGTTTTTCATCGCCTGAGGTTAAAAACCCCCACAGCATATCAAAGCTATCATAAATAAATATAACAGGGTACTCTGACAAAACACGGCCTAGGCCTTTGCCCAGTTTCACAGGATGGGTGCCACCACCGAGAAGGCCCTCTGTCTGATTCCCTGTAACTTCACTTCTTGCAGGGAGGGAACCGCCAGAAGGCCCTCAGAGCTGGACCTCAGTGTCTGGGCTGGACGATGGGGGTGGAGAGAAATAAAATATATTTTATTTCTACTATATATTTTGGAAAGTTGTTTATCCTCTACTGATCTGGACACATTTGGATATCACAGCCAAATTTTGCACAAAATACCCGAAATTTTGAAAAAGAGCAGGGTGTTGTGTGTGGATACCACTGGACGCCATTTTGAATCAAGATGGCGGGCTGAACCTTTAAAAAATGAAGACCTTCATTTTATTAATAATATCCTTCAGGTATACTGGGCCAAGGCCATTAAAGGCTTTAAAAGTGAGCACCAACATTTTGAATTGTGCTCAGAAATGTAGCGGGAGCCAATGTAGGTCTTTCAAAGACTGGTATTACAGTATATGGTCTTGGCGGCCACTCCCTGTCACCAGTCTAGCTGCCGCATTCTGGATTAGTTGCAGTTGCCGGGTCACCTTCAAAGGTAGCCCCACGTAGAGCACATTGCAGTGCATGCATCACTCCAGAGAGACAGTGTACGGGCAGGTAGGGTCTCAGCCGGCATACCAGATGGAGCTGGTAGACAGCTGCCCATCCATGACATGCGCCTCCATGGAGGGCTGGGAGTCCAAAATCACTCCCAAACTGCACACCTGGTCCTTCAGGGCACAGTTACCCCATTCAGGACCAGGCCTCTTCTAAAGTCATCTTGAGTTGGTGGTCACCACTTCCTCCTGTGAAACCAAGTTCCAAAGATGAACTGTGTGCCGCGTGGAGAAGTTATTTTATCTGTCCTGCATCTGTGAATGTTTATGCTGGATGAGATGGGTCATTGGCTTGGCCCAGCAGCCCAGTCCCTCCTTGCGTTCTATAAAGAAATCAGTTCATCATTCAGTTCTCTTATTTGCAAGGAATGACCGATGTGTCTCTCCCTTCTCTTAATTCCCAGCAGGCGATGGGTGGGCGAGCGAGAATGAAGAAGAGAAACCTCGGATGAGATGTTCTGAGAAAACTGGGCCTTCCGGGTCGTACGGAGAGAACCCTTTCCTATGTCCTGAGCAGTTGGGCTCCTTTGAAAACCAACACAAATCAGAGAATCCACACGACGTCCCCTTGGGAGACGGGGAGTGCAAACCGGTAGCCTGTCCGGGAGTTGTCCCAAAACTCGGCGACCTTGCGGCTCAAGAGAGGATCCACAAGGACCGGAGAAGGAAAGTGTGCACCGAGTGCGGGAAAGCGTTTGGCCGGAGCTCTGACCTCCTTAAACACCGGAGAACCCACACGGGGGAAAAACCCTTCCAGTGCCTCCACTGCGGGAGAAGCTTCAGCGACCGCTCCAACCTCATCGCACACCGGAGAATCCACTCGGAGAAGAAGCTGTACCAGTGCTTGGACTGCGGCAAGAGCTTCTGCCAGAACTCATACCTGGTCCGCCACCGGAGGACCCACACGGGCGAGAAGCCCTACAAGTGCTCATACTGCGGCAAAGGGTTCAGCGACAGCTCGAACCTGGTGGTGCACAAGAGGACCCATACGGCCAGCGACAAGCCCTACCGCTGTCCGGATTGCGGGCGGAAGTTCAGCGAGCCCTCGCTCCTAGGCCGCCACCAGCGGATGCACGCCAAGGAGAGGCCCTACAACTGCTCGGACTGCGGGAAGACGTTCCGCCACCGCTCGGATCTGGTGCGCCACCGGAGGACCCACACGGGGGAGAAGCCCTTCAAGTGCCTGGACTGCGGCAAGGGCTTCAGCCAGAGGTCTCACTGCAGCACCCACGAGAGGAGGCACACGAGGCAGAAACTGTACCCGCAGCACTTGGAGGGCGGGAAAGGCTTCGGCCCGGCCGAGATTGGACTTCCCGCGAAGGAGGAAGCGGCGGAAGCGGCTCAAAGGATCGCTACGCAGAAGGACGTGAGGGTGGGGCATATGTGTGTCCTTCTCCACACCGAGTGGGGCTACTTATAGCGCGAGGTAATTTGACATGATGGGACTTTCCGGTTTTTGTTTTGTAAATGGCAAAGTGCATTACTTCAAAATGTGGCGAGCCAGTCCTGCTGTGTTTGAAGGCCTTTTCCTCTTCTCCTTCTGCTGAGTAGGCCCTGGACCTCTGCCCTCAAGCTCTGCTCCTGGCTTATAGTCTGCCTTGTTTGTAAAAGCCTGTTTGCTTGGTACCGATTCTTAACACGCCCCGAGCGACTAGCATAGACGTTTTACGAAAACGGCTTTTCGCTGCTGTTTTCCACAAGTGACTAACTCAGCCCATCTCCCGAGTATACTTATTACTTTGTGTTTGTGGACTACTAACTTTTGCCCAATGTATCTGCCGAAATTGGGATCTGACAAAGAATTCTGCCTCCTGTTGATGAGTTTGGTTTTTTAAAAAAAATCAAAGCAAGTTTCTAGTCATCATTTGTGCCAAGATAGGTTTGAAAGTTTATGTGCGTACAAGTGATATTTGGAGGTGACTCGGAAGCCAAAAGAGGGGGTCGAGCGAGTGGGGCTTGAGTGGGATTCACAGCAGTGGCTCTCTTTCCCCCCTTCTCCCCATGTCCAAAACAGACTAAAGAACCACTGGAATTCTGGGAAAGTGCCCCGGGCACCTTCCATGTAAGGGGTTACTCCTGCTCGTTTTGCTTGTGCTGAACTTCTGATGGTCTGAGCAAGGAATCTTTCATGCGGGTGGGGAGATGTGTCCTTTGGAAATGGGACTTTACGGAAAGGCAGTGGATTTTTTACAAGGTGGGGTAGGTAGAATGCCTTCCTGTGACCAACCGCCCATCCTGTCTTGGTGGCGGTGGCTGCAAAATAAATCCTGAATGAAGTAAACATTCACGTGAGGGTTGGCTTTATTCGCCGCGTGGAGAAATAAGAGAGTTGCTAGCAAGCATTGTCCTGATGTTATGGAATGTTCGCCAACAGTCCCCTTGCGGAGGGGGAAGGTTCGCTTATTATTATTATTATTATTATTATTATTATTATTATTATTATTATTATTAGAATTTATATACCGCCCTATACCTAGGGGTCTCAGGCGGTTCACAGAATAAAATCAAGAAATAAAACCAAGAATACATAATAAAAATAAAAACAACAACCCAGTAGCCCACCCACCCACCGACAAAAAAACACATTTTAAAAGGGCATAGGATGTAAATCAGATCAACCAAAGGCCTGGTTAAAAAGGAACTTTTTTGCCTGGCACCTAAAGGTGTACAATGAAGGTGCCAGGCGAACTTTCCTGGGGAGATCATTCCACAGATGGGGAGCCACTGCAGAGAAGGCCCCGTTCTCGTACTGCCACCCTCCAAACCTCTTGAGGAGGTGAGAGACGAAGGAGGGCCTCAGAAGCTGATCTCAGGGTCTGGGTAGGTTCCTTGTCCAGATAGGAGCGTAGCTGGGCCACCAGCCTAAGCTGATGGAAGGCACTCTGGGCCACTGTGGCAACCAGGCCTCCCTGTCTGGCCAAGCCATGCTCGCTTGCTCCCCGTATGTCATGCGTGACGCCTAGTGTGGGGAAGGTTGAGTCGTGGCCCTTGCATACAGCAACAAGAGGGCAGAGAGTTGAGGCTTTGGTACATTGTGCTGTGCAAAAATGGGTCAAGGTGCTATGAGAGGATTAGCCTGTCCACCTGTCTACATGGCCTGTGGGGAAAGAGAGAAGGATCTGGCCCATTGACCGCCTCCGGTCCCCAACTCCTGCTAAACCCAGTTGGCTGGAAGCCCCACTGAACACAACAGGGACTCCACACCCACACCAGCCCTCATGCTGCCTTCCCAAAGCTGGTTATTTGAAGGGCCAGGGTCCTAGAAGCCTCCCACTTCCTTCCCAAAGCTGGGGAAGCACTAACTAGGTTTTGGGAAGTAGGTGGGAGGCCTCTAGGACCTCCCTGAATCATTCCTGCTACCCTTTTTGCCATTTCCCCCAGCTCTGCAATATCCCCTTGCCCCTGTCAGAATGGGGAAAGTTGCACTCAGGTTGAGCTGGGGGGGGGGGGGGTTCCTGCTGGGGCATCCATCTGGTGTGACATTTTTTCCCCCCTCTTCTTCGCCAGCAGGTCCCAGGGGAGATTGCAATTTTAAATTCTGTATTAAAGATAGTTAAAGCACATCACCACTGCAGGAATAGGATGGGCCCTCACACTCTTGTTTGGGTCGATATCTGCTTTTCAGCACCGCGATATACCGATCTATCACAATGTCTGGAACTACGTAGCGGCAAATAGTAGAGCTGGGCTATATCTGGCTTTCAACTTTGTGATATATCACCAGCTAAACATCACGATATTCTGATATATCACAATGTCTGGAATAAGGATGGAGCTATGGGGAAGCAGTGGCTGGCTTCACAATTTTCCAACATTGTAATTTTTGCAGAGCACGCCATGGTTTGCAATATATTGCCAGGTAAAAAACTAGGAAACCAATATCACGATATGGACTCCAAACCGGTTTTGGAGGTTATATCGCTCAGCCCTAACACATATCATGATTCACAATATATTGCCAGGTCAAAATCTATGAAACTGATACAGTGGCACCTCGGGTTAAGAACTTAATTCGTTCTGGAGGTCTGTTCTTAACCTGAAACTGTTCTTAACCAGAGGTACCACTTTAGCTAATGGGGCCTCCTGCTGCCACCACGTGATTTCTGTTCTCATCCTGAAGTAAAGTTCTTAACCCGAGGTACTATTTCGGGGTTAGCGGAGTCTGTAACCTGAAGCGTCTGTAACCCGAGGTACCACTGTGTCACAATATGGACTTCAAACTGGTTTTGGACGATATATTAGCCAGCCCGCACACCCTTCTGGTGTCACAGTCCAGGGGAAAAAGAGTGTATTCATTCGCCAAAAGCTGAAATTAAGGTACCAGGTGCACTTCTGCTGGGAGGGAATTCCACAACTTGGGGGCTGCCACAAAGAATGCCCTCTGCTGAGCCGCCACCACCCCCAAACTTCTGACAGAGGCAAAACTACCTTAAGGTCCTCTCTGCTGATCTTAAAACCCGAGAGGGTTTCAGGAAGGAGGCACTCTCCGATATCGGGGGCCTACGGCATTTAGGGCTTTAAAGTGAGCATCTTGAATTGGGCCCAGGAATGAACAGGCAGTCAGTACTTGTGTTATTCCAGCGGCAAAGTTCTTCCAGGGTCCCTTTGCCAACAGACTGCAGTATAGTCCCAGATTCACAGAGCTGCAGTTGGAAGGGACATCTAGTCCAACCCTCCGCAAAGCGGGAAGCAAGAGTCATTCGCCTGCTGTGCAAAGAAGCACAATGTGCTACTGGAGGAGGACCAAGCACAGCGTCCTCTTTTGACAGTCTCCTCGCTCACCTGGGTGAAATTCCAAGTTGCTCAGGATGATGAGGCGAGGACCCATAAAACCAAGGCGGGGGTCAGCATTTAACTGAAACACCAGGCCAAAAGTAAAGAGATGATGATAGATAGATAGATAGATAGATAGATAGATAGATAGATAGATAGATAGATAGATAGATAGAAAGAAAGATATTTAGATAGATAGACAGATAGACATACAGACAGATGCCTTCTCCATCCTTTCTCCTACAACCCAAATCTTACAACAAAGGAATTGGCTGTGCTTCAAACTAGATTGCCTTCAATTCTTTAATAGCACCATTGTCAATAGTAAAGGTAAAGGGACCCCTGACCATTAGGTCCAGTCGTGACCAACTCTGGGGTTGCGGCGCTCATCTCGCTTTACTGGCCGAGGGAGCCAGCGCACAGCTTCCGGGTCATGTGGCCAGCATGACTAAGCCGCTTCTGGCGAACCAGAACAGCGCACGGAAACGCCGTTTACCTTCCCGCCTGAGTGGTACCTATTTATCTACTTGCACTTTGTTGTGCTTTCGAACTGCTAGGTTGGCAGGAGCAGGGACCGAGCAACGGGAGCTCACCCCGTCGCGGGGATTCGAACCGCCGACCTTCTGATTGGCAAGTCCTAGGCTCTGTGGTTTAAACCACAGCGTCACCCTGTTGTCAACACTGACAGGCAAATGGAAAGTTACAGAGCGCTAAGCAGGGACTTAATAATATGTAACTTGATCATTCAGTCTTGTTAGCGTGGGATGCAGAGGGGAAAACAAATATTTGCATGTGTATATTTGTGTTTTTAGTGAGGGAGGGGAAAATAATTTTGTAACGGTACAGATAATGTACCCACAAATAATCTTGCTTGATTTCATACTGGCAGGGGGTGGAGAGAGAAAACGGACTGCTTCAGGATCGACTTCAAGCTTGACCCTAGGCAAAACACCCTATGCACTATTCAATTATTCAAAATATTGCATCGACGACATACCTCGTCCACTGCAGACCTTACCTGGGGCTGTGGGAACTAAACCAACTGCGTTCCCGACAGTAGGAAGTGAGGGACTGCAGGCCTGATCTTTCTCCTACACCCCCCCCCCCCCGTTTGACAGGTAGGTAGGACCACCCACCTGCCAATCATTTGATACAATCATGGTTCCAGGTGATAGGTCAGTAGGCAGTTTCCACCCTCCTGTTGAAGTTGGAGGAGTCAAATTAAAACAACAGGATTTAACCCTCCTTGTTAATCCTTGGGGTTCCCTGCAGGGAACTGGCGAGTGCAGCCTACCCAGCAACATTCAATCCCCCTTGATAATAATAATAATAAATTTTATTTATATCCCGCCCTCCCCAGCTCAGGGCGGCTAACAAAAATAAAATAGTACAACATTCTAAAATCATTTAATTATAAAATTAATTCAAATCGAATTGATGGCAACCATTGGGCTAGAGTTCGGTGAAGACTGCCAGAGGAGGGAGTCAGGCTGTGCCCTGGCCAAAGGCCTGGTGGAACAGCTCTGTCTTGCAGGCCCTGCAGAAAGATGTCAGGTCCCGCAGGGCCCTAGTATCTTGTGACAGAGCGTTCCACCAGATCGGAGCCACAGCCGAGAAACCCCTGGCTCTGGTTGAGGCCAGCCTAACCTCTCTGTGACCTGGGACCTTCAAGATGTTTTTATTTGAAGACCGTAAGTTCCTCTGTGGGACATACCAGGAGAGGCGGTCCCGTAGGTACGAGGGTCCTAGGCCGTATAGGGCTTTAAAGATTAAAACCAGCACCTTAAACCTGATGCTGTACCCCACCAGGAGCCAGTGCAGCTGGTATAGTACCGGCTGAATGTGATCTCTTGATGGGGCAGGCAGGTTAAATCCTGCTTTTGGCAGGATCGATTCCCCCCCCCACTTGCCTTTGCCCAAGAAAGAAAATAGATGCTTGAAATGTGAACACTGTCAAAAAGTTTTGCCTTCTCCAAGAGCCTTAAGGATAGAGGTGGCCTTGCCGTGAGGAACATACTGAGTCGAGACCTTTAGAAACACAGAACTGTTGGAAGGGTTAGTCCAACCCCCTGCGATGCAGGAATCTTAACTGGGGAAAAATGGTTAGGTCCAGTCAAAGGTTACTGGTGTTGCGGCGCTCCATCTGACCTCTGCTTAAAAAACCTCCAAGGAAGGAGAGTCCATCTCAGTGTTGTCAACACAGACTGGCAGCGACTCTCCAGGGTTTGGGGGAGAGAATCTTTCCCGCCTTCTGCACTCAAAGCAGATGCTCTGTCACTGAGCTACGGCCCTTCCTTGAGGCAAGGGGACTGATTTTGAGTGCCAATCGGGGTGTGTGATTTTGCCTTTAAAAAATAAAAAGCTTAAGGTAAAGGTAAAGGGACCCCTGACCATTAGGTCCAGTCGTGGCCGACTCTGGGGTTGTGGTGCTCATCTCGCTTTATTGGCCGAGGGAGCCGGCATACAGCTTCTGGGTCATGTGGCCAGCATGACTAAGCCACTTCTGGCGAACCAGAGCAGAGCACGGAAACACTGTTTACCTTCCTGCAGGAGTGGTACCTATTTATCTACTTGCACTTCCTGCTTTCGAGCTGCTAGGTTGGCAGGAGCAGGGACCGAACAACAGGCACTCACCCCTTTGCAGGGATTCGAACCGCCAAACTTCTGATCGGCAAGTCCTAGGCTCTGTGGTTTAACCCACAGCGCCACCCGCGTCCACTGTCTTAGCTTAGCATGGTTTTAATTCTTCTTCACTACCTGTGGAGTAAAGCTGTAAGAAGCTGCAGGCTCTCCCTACTGTCCCACTGATGGGCACAGAGTGTTCCATGCAGGCTACTCTGTGATGATGTCATCTTGAGCAAGGTGCCACCTCCTTAAAGAAAAAATGCTCTAGGAAGCCTTCAAAGAAAGTAAGTGCCCAGCAGAGCTGTCTGAGAATGGCTCTGCTACCATTTCTGGAAGTGGCCAACCAGTTACAGAAGAAGGCTTATGGGTTGAGGGCTGGAGCACGACATCATTTTGCGTCTCCCTTGCACACAATCAGGTCAGATTCCTAACTGACACTCTGCCCGGGCTTGATGTAACTGCCTCATCTTACTGACACCAGCCCAGACCTAAAACGGGGGACGATAGTCAGTGTAAAGCAATCAAAAACACATTAACTTAGAAGTAAGTCCTGCTGGTTTCAAGGAGCCCAGCATCTGAGAAATTGCACCTTGTCTTGTGCCAGCGGTGGGATTTTGTCCCCGCCACACTCCTGCGTTCCATTGTTTTTTGTTTTGAATTTTTTATTAGGTAATTCAACAAAACATATTATCTTAAAACATATTATCCTTAATTTCCCCCCTCATTTCCCCCCTCCCTCCCATAAACAACCACCCTCCCTGTCCCCCCCCCCCGACTTCCCTCAGTTCCAATCTCTGGTCTCTCCACAAATGCCATTCTCTGCATGTTACAGAATTGTATAAGTCCTTAATTTATCTAACTAATGACTATCAATAAAAAAATTGTGAGTGTTTATTCAAAGCCTGCTAAGGAGTCCAATTCGTTTTGTTGCGTCCTTAGGTACTTTGTACCTCTTTAAAGTCACAGTTATCCTTGTCCCGTAGTTTATGTGTCAATTCTGCCAGTTCTGCATAGGCCAGGGGTCTGCAACCTTTAAGACAAAAAGAGCCACTTGGACCCGTTTCCGAAGAAAAAACAAGTGGGAGCCGCAAAACTCGTCATTATAAAAATAACTTTTTTGTCACTTTTTTATTATTTCTTTGTTTGACCCCTCAGAATTACTTCTCCTCATAGAAATAAACGTTAAGTTACCTTTTTGTGTGTGTGTGTTCTTCACTCCCCTTCAAAACAGTGACCAGCGTACATTCCCCCTTTCAATGCAGTGACCAGCATACATGCCCCTTACAATGTGGCGGGCGGGAAGGTGACGTTGGGACGGTGCATGACTAACGCATGTACCGCCCCCATGCGACGTCACAGCCAGTACAGCGCCCGCCACAGTGGGGAGTGTCGGGGCACACAATGCGCCTCCTCCCCTCGCTAGTATCTGCCCCGGAGCCGCGGCAAAGGTGTAAAAGAGCCACACCCCTGGCATAGGCCAACAGTTTCTCTTGCCATAATTCTTTAGTCAGGATTTCCTCAGTCTTCCATCCTTGTGCTATTAAGACTCTCGCTCCTGCGTTCCATTGCTTGTCAGTTGGCTTTCAGGTGGATTTTCTGATGTCTGATAAGGTGCGAGCTAGCACTGAAGCTCCTCCCGCACTCGGAGCATTGGTACGGCTTCTCCCCGGTGTGGACGCGCTGGTGCCTTACGAGGTGCGAGCTCATTCGGAAGTGCTTCCCGCAGCTTGGGCAGGCGTAAGGCTTCTCGCCGGTGTGGGTCCTCTCATGCGCCAGGAGGTCCGAGCTCTTGGTGAACATTTTCCCGCACCAACACTTGTAGGGCTTCTCGCCTGTGTGCGTCCTCTCGTGAGTGATCAGCGTGGATTTCTGGCTGAAGCTCTTCCCGCACTCGCGGCACGGGAACGGCTTCTCCCCGGTGTGGGTCCGCATGTGGGTCACGAGGTTGGAGCTGGCGCAGAACCTCTTCTCGCAGTGCGAGCACTTGAACGGCTTCTCGCCCGTGTGGATTCTCTGGTGTCTGATGAGCAGCGTGCTGGACGTGAAGCCTTTCCCGCACTCGGGGCACTGGAACGGGTTCTCGCCCGTGTGACTCCTCGTGTGCGTGACGTAGTGCGACTTCTGGATGAAGCCCTTCCCGCACTCGGAGCATCTGTACGGCTTGGCCCCCGTGTGGATCCTCTGGTGCCTGGTGAAGTCCGAGCTCAGGCTGAAGCTTTTCCCGCACTCCCAGCACTTGTACGGTTTCTCCCCGGTGTGGGTTCTCTGGTGTGCCGTCAGGTGGGAGTTCTGGTTGAAGCCTTTCCCGCAGGTCAGACATTTGTACGGCTTCTCCCCCGTGTGGATTCTCTGGTGGCGGATAATGTCGGAGCTCACACTGAAGCTCTTCCCGCACTCGGAGCACTTGTACGGCTTGTCCCGTTTCTTACAGCTCCTCCTGCTGATCACAAAGTCTGGCCCCCAGCTGTGGCCTCCGCTGCCCTCCTGGATCTCTCCTGGGGGGATTCTCTGTTGTACTGTAGATCCACCAACTCCTTCGTAGCCACCCCAGAAAGGAATAGGGTTTCTTTCTCCCTCCAAAGGGCAGCTTCTCTGCTGTGTCTCCAGTCCCTGGTGAGGATGAAGAACCGCTCCTTCTGTAACACCCTGGGGTGGGCTCTCTTCGCTCCGTACAAATGTGGGCTCCTCCAATCCTGTGGGACACTCCGTGGGAAATGTCTGCATCCTCCACTTGCGGAGAGAGTCACTGCCTGCTGGAAGAAGGAGAGAACTGTAATGGTGTTCAATTTGTCCTTGTGATACAGTGGTACCTCGGTTTTCGAACGTAACAGTAGTAGTAGTAGTAATAATAATAATAATTTATTATTTGTACCCCACCCAGTGGCGTAGCGTGGGGGGTGCAGGGGGGCCGGCCGCACCGGGCGCAACATCTGGGGGTTAGGGTTAGAGCAGTGTTTCCCAACCGGTGTTCCGCGGCACACTAGTGTGCCGCGAGAAGTTGCCGGGTGTGCCGTGGGAGGGAGGCGGGCGAGTCGGGCTGCTTTAGCCCCGTGCCTGCTCTCCCAGCTGGAGAGGTGACGCGCGCCTATGGAGGCTCCTGCCATAGGCGCGCGTCACCTCTCCAGCGGGGAGAGGGTCGCGGGGGGCTGCTTTAGCACGCACGGGGCTAAAGCAGCCCCCCGCGACCCTCTCCCCGCTGGAGAGGTGACGCGCGCCTATGGCAGGAGCCTCCATAGGCGCGCGTCACCTCTCCAGCTGGGAGAGCACGCACGGGGCTAAAGCAGCCCCCCGCGACCCTCTCCTCGCTGGAGAGGTGACGCGCGCCTATGGCAGGAGCCTCCATAGGCGCGCGTCACCTCTCCAGCTGGGAGAGCACGCACGGGGCTAAAGCGCGACCGTCTCCCGGCTGGAGACGCGGGGCTGGGGCGGGGGAAGCCCAAGCTTCCCCCTCCCCCAGAACGGGACCCAGAGCTCTGGGAGCTTGCGGGGCTGGGGGAGGAGGAAGCCCTCCGCCAGCCTCCAAACCATGTCGGGAGACAGCGGGTGGGCGCGCTACGCCTCTCCCGCTGTCGCCCGAGTTTGCGGGGCTGGCGACGGGGAAAAGCAGGCTTCTCCCCCCCCCCCCGCCAGCCTTCTAACCAAGTCGGGGGACAGCGGGATGGCGGCGTTCCTTCGGAGGACGCCCCGTGCTCCGCGCTGGTGTTGGCCAGCCTTGTGCACCCGGGGGATCTCCCCCCAGGAGCGCAAGGCTTGCGGGCGGCACAGAGCACGGGGCGCCCTTCGGAGGACGCCCCGTGCTCCGCGCTCGTGTTGGCAAGCCTTGCGCACCCGTGGGGGCGCGTGGGGCGCCCTGAAACAGAGGGTTCCCCATGCTGCGGACTGTAGCCTGCCGCCCGATGCGCGGGGCGCCCTGAAGCAGAGCGCCCCTCGCGCCAGGCAGACATGGGCCAGCCCCACAAGCTCGGGGACAGCGGGGAGGCGCAGCACCGCCATCCCACTGTTCCCCGACCTGGTTTTGGGGGGGGGAAATAAAGGAAAAAAATTTTTCCTTTATTTCCCCTCCCCCCAAAAAAGTAGGTGCGTCCTATGGGACGGAGCGTCCTAAAAATACGGTACTTACTATTTCATAATAAAGTAATTATAAAATACCGGTACTTTCTTTGTGTTTATTTGATGCCTATTAAAGAGTTACTTTATATATAGTCAATATAGGCACAGAGTTAATTTTTTAAACATTTTCTAATGGTGGTGTGCCTCGAGATTTTTTTCATGAAACAAGTGTGCCTTTGCCCAAAAAAGGTTGGGAAACACTGGGTTAGAGGGCGCAAATCCACGGGTTAGGGGGTGCAAATTACTTGCCTTGCCCCGGGAGCTGACAACCCACGCTACGCCACTGACCCCGCCCATCTGGCTGAGCTTCCCCAGCCACTCTGGGCAGCTTCCAAGAAAGATTAAAAATACATTAAAATGTCACACATTAAAAGCCACTTCTCACAGTTTTAACAGCTCCTAAACTCTGGCCGAAATCTGCTTCCTGCTCTTAGGGACATAAGAAATGGCCCTAAACTGAATCAGGACATTGTGGTCCCTCAACCTCATTATTGTATGTAGTGACTGCGGCATCAGCTCTCCAGAGTTTCAGACAGGGAACTCTTTTCTAGTCCTACCTGGAAACCTTCTGGGACCTTCTGGGGCTTCAGAGCTCCATGCAGACTTTCCATTACAAGACTGGACTATGTCTCCTGATCCTATGGAGGGATCCCTTTTCCTCTGGTTAGAACTCGCTCCCCACCCCTGCCTTTGGCCTGCTGCACTGCACTTATTCATGTTTTGCTTTATTGCATACCTCTTCCAGCGTGAAAGACACGCTCTTGGGGAGCCAGAACGGTGCTCTCCTCGTGGTCCTCTTGCATGACTTCCTTGTGTGGGCTTCTCTGCTCTTGTGGAGATCCAAAAGGAACTTAGGTTGAAATGCAGGGCAGCTAATCCGAGGACGAGTGCAGCTCCTGAAACAGTAACCTGAAGGTCATTCTTGCTGTTCCCTCCCCTGTCCACCGCTCCTCATTGGCTAGGTTTCAATGATGTCACAGAATGTTCACAGAGACCTATATTATTTTATTGGCTGATCTTCAGCCAAAACTCTTGGGGGTAGATTATAGGGATAAAATACTGAGGGGAGGGGGGGAATATATCAGAGGCAAGACAGATGAAATATTCCAGGATAAAACATCCACAGACTGAGACAACCGCCATCACCCGGCTAATGTAGGAAAACCGCTGCAACGACCTCCCTGATAGGCAGCCATCCAGCCTCCATTTAACTTCTTCTAACAAAGGCAAGCTTCTATGCTGACTTCTGCTTCAGAACAGAATATATTTATACGAATTCTTCAAACTTACACGACCCCTTAAAAATTAGGTAAGGAACCAAATGTTACATAATACTGTTTTATAATTTATGATAATTTAGAATTTAAATGTATTATCATGTAATGTTTGATACTTCCCGCTGATGAAGGTGAATACATTGAAACGGAGCTCTGTCCTGGTTTCTGATCCATAACTGACTTCTGACTTCTGCTCAAGGATTGAAACTAAGATCTTCACGTCAAATCTTACTATGGACTAACATGAACTTATCTCTACTCATAAACTCTTATATTTAATACAGTAACGAATTATTGTGTTATACATATCCTTATGAGTTTGAGTTTGTAATCTCTGTTTGAGTTTGCAATCCTTGTCAGAATACATACTTTTGAATGGATTAGTTTTTGTTACAATTGACTATTGATTTGTGAGTAGGGACCACTCCCACTTTTGAAACTTATACAGTGGTACCTCAGGTTAAGTACTTAATTCGTTCCAGAGGTCCATACTTAACCTGAAACTGTTCTTAACCTGAAGCACCACTTTAGCTAATGGGGCCTCCTGCTGCTGCCGCGCCGCTGGAGCACGATTTCTGTTCTCATCCTGAAGCAAAGTTCTTAACCCGAGGTATTATTTTTGGGTTAGCGGAGTTTGTAACCTGAAGCGTCTGTAACCTGAGGTACCACTGTATTGGCCAGAGTTCTTGGTGTGCTTTTTTCTTGGTATATTTAATAACAAGAACTCCAACTTATTTGACTTCTGCTTCGGAGGCAGAGATGATCCTGAACGCCAGTTGTTGGAGACCTTAAGAGGGGGTTGTTGCGGGTTCCCAACAAACGTCTGTTTGGCCACTGCAAGAACAGAATGCTGGACTAGACGTGCCATAGGCATGATCCAGCAGGTTCTTACATTCCATGTTCAGAGTAGAACCATTGAGATTGGTGAACCGAAGCTACTCGTGTCTACTGAGTTCAGTGGCCCTACTCTGAGCAGGGCTAGCACTGCTGTCAAACGCCTTGCTCTGCTTTCCTTTGGACCCCATCAGTGAGACCAAGAGGAGGGTCTTGTCTTCTGGCCAGCCCAGGACCTCCAGACACACTGCCCAGGCTTCCGCCCCCACGAGATCACTTTGGTGCTGCCCCTAAAGATGGAAAGATGATAAAGTCCCTGTGACGTTAACATATGAGAGTGCTGGAGGTGAAATAATTAAACAGGTTACCCGATCAGGACCCAGGGGGGTGGAGTCAGAGGGACTATAAAACCAGCTCTGGGAGGGGTGAAGGGGGAAGTTTGTTGGGAGTTGGGTGGTTGGTTGGAGTGGGAATGAATTGAGATAGAGTTTGAGTTAGTGTAGCGAAATAAGCTGAGTCAGGAACAGTTAGGGGCTAGGAAGACAAGTAAATATCTGAGAGGTGGTTTAGTGAGTGAGCGCAGGTAGCAGAAGTTATAGGTCTGGATAGGCACCCCATGATTGTAATTGACCGATACCGTTTATGAAACCACATGCTTGTTAAACTGCAAGAAATAAACAGAAGTTTATGTTCCAATTTAACCCTGACTGGACTCAGTATTGTACCAGGTAGGGCCAGGGTGGTGGCAGCTAGAAATAAAGTGGTGGCACAGGAATCAATAGACGGTGAAACGTCCGGGGACCCTGTGTGATCGCCACAGTCCCTACCTGAGAAGTTAATGGATTATGCAGAAATGGCAAAAATGACCGGAAGAGTCAGAAATCAGGAAGACCAAAATTTTAATAAGGAAAGGGGAAAATTTATAACTTATCTTAAAGATCATTGTAAACAGTTAAAATCGTTAGTAGGATTGGAATATCGCTTGTAGTTTAAGGTTGAATTCTGGACATAACGGAAGAGGCAAAGGATCTGGAGCAGCAGTTCTCAACCTGTGGGTCTCCAGATGTTGTTGGACTACAACTCCCATCATCCCTAGCAGGCAAGGCCAGAGCTCAGGGATGATGGGAGTTGTAGTCCAACAACATCTGGGGACCCACAGGTTGAGATTCTGGAGTATCATAAAAGATGTGGGAGGAAATGATTAACAATAGGACCCACAAAGGGGAGGATGGAAGTCCAGGAGATTCCTAGGAATCTTGTTTTATTATTATTTATGTTTGATATATCTCTGTAAAATTTTAATTTGAAAAACCAAATAAATCGAGTTTACTCCCTGCAGAGTTCCAACTTCCCAGCAACCTTTAAGAGACTACAGTGCCCAGAATTCTTTGAGAATTATGGGGGGTGGGTGGGTTTCAGATGCAGTTTGCGCTCAGCCTGAATCGGCCTCCGCCCCGTTCCTAAACAAACTGGGAGCAAGAGGGGTTGCATGCAGTAGGGCAGGGCCATGGGGGGGGGGGCCTAGGGCCCACCTTTTGCTTGCAAGAGCTGAACAACAACACCCCCTCTCCATGCATTTAACTCACCGCTCCTTTGAGATCTGCTCCTGCCCTTCAGTTCGGCTGCCCGTCCTGCAAGCAGCTAGTCCTCTGGGTCAGAACCAGTTTCCAGGGGGAGCAGCCCAATGGCAGAACAGGAAAGGGCACCGGTATTTACACTCCGCCAGCAGCCTCCTTCAAATACCTATTTATGAAATCTCTGTGTTTCTATTTGTGTGCGGGGTGTTGTCCTCCAAGCCTCTCTAGGCTTCCCAGCTCTGTCACTTTAACCCCTTCCAGTAGCACCTTAGATACCAACTTAGAAATGGGAGTGCCTGATCACCTCATCTGTCTCCTGAGAAATCTCTATGTGGGACAAGAAGCTACAGTTAGAACTGGATATGGAACAACTGATTGGTTCAAAATTGGGAAAGGAGTACGACAAGGCTGTATATTGTCTCCCTGCTTATTTAACTTAAATGCAGAATTCATCATGTGAAAGGCTGGGCTGGATGAATCCCAATTAAGATTGTTGGAAGAAATATCAACAACCTCAAATAGGCAGATGACACAACACTGATGCCAGAAAGTGAGGAGGAATTAAATAACCTTTTAATGAGGGTGAAAGAGGAGAGCGCAAAATATGGTTTGAAGTTCAACATCAAAAAAACTAAGATCATGGCCACTGGGCCCATCACCTACTGGCAAATAGAAGGGGAAGAAATGGAGGCAGTGAGAGATTTTACTTTCTTGGGCTCCATGATCACTGCAGATGGTGACAGCAGCCACAAAATTAAAAGACGCCTGCTCCTTGGGAGAAAACCAATGACAAACCTAGACAGCATCTTAAAAAGCAGAGACATCACCTTGCCAACAAAGGTCCGTATAGTTAAAGCCATTGTTTTCCCAGTAGTGATGTATGGAAGTGAGAGCTGGACCATAAAGAAGGCTGATCGCCAAAGAATGGATGCTTTTGAATTATGGTGCTGGAGGAGACTGGAAGGACAGATCCTGAAGCTGAGGCTCCAATACTTTGGCCACCTCATGAGAAGAGAAGACTCCCTGGAAAAAACCCTGATGTTGGGAAAGATGGAGGGCACAAGGAGAAGGGGACGACAGAGGACGAGATGGCTGGACAGTGTTCTCGAAGCTACCAGCATGAGTTTGACCAAACTGCGGGAGGCACTTCAGGATCTGTCCTTCCAGTGAGCACTCAGGGCTGATTTCCTTAAGAATGGATAGGTTGGATCTTCTTGCAGTCCATGGGACTCTCAAGAGTCTCCTCCAGCACCATAATTCAAAAGCATCCATTCTTCGATGATCAGCCTTCTTACATGTCAAATTGCAAAACTGAACTTCTGTTGAGGATGTATCCCTCTCAGCACTAGGCCAAACAACACTGCCCTAAGGACACTATGATCAGCTAATGGCATCCAGTTAATTTTGGCGCAACCTGACTTGTAACCGACCATGCCACAACCTGACTGTCTTGTGGCTTTGCAGCCTTCCTCAAGTTGGTGCCCTCCAGATATTTTGGGTTATGACTTCCATCAGCTGAACTTTATCACCATCGTAGGAAGAAAAAGTTTTGCATGTTGGAGTTGTCCCTGTAGTATGCATCTATCTGAGACACACAAAAACACAGACAGGAGCCCCTCCAGGCAGGCGGGTGTTCAACAGCTGTGGGGAACAAAGATGCCAAGAGAAAATGTGTTGATTAATCCACTGCTCAACAGGAAAGAGTACACTTTGCCAAAGGTTTCAGGTTCGGCTCCCAGCTGTTTCCAGGTAAAAATGTCCCCAGGAGAAGCAGAGCCGGGAGAAGTTTTTCCTTTTTCTCTTCCTGATATTTCAGATAGCAGCCGATAAGCAATGGGGACAGAGTATGATAGCAACAGGGTTTACTCCCTGGCAGCAGGGGCTGGTGCCCATTGAGACTGATAGGGTGGGAGGAAGGGAGGTCGACAGTAGGTGGCGGCAGAGCACAGGCAATTAATTCTAGTTTAGGTCCCTATCCTCTTCCCTGCTGAGTTCTACAGGGGCAACACAGAGAAGCTGCCAGCCAGTGCCTCCTGTGGCCTGGTTGAAAGTAATAATGTGGGCAGAGGGCAGATCAGTGTTGGTGGGGCAGCGCCCCATTCGCCCTCACGAACCAACCACCACAGCTCCAAGAGAAGTGTGTCTAGGATTGCACCCTTAGAGAAGAAATGCCTTTGACTTTGGTGAATGGGTTCTCAAAGGCAGGAAAAACATGTGCTTCCTTTCCCGGGTCTCTGTAAGACCTTTGAAACTCAGAGATTCTCAGCAAGGCTTCAGTTGCTGTAATTAAAGCCTGTAGCAGCTGCAAATAAAAATTATTTGATAGATATAATGTCTTTGGTCTTTTTTTTCCTTTTTATCATTTTTTTTGTCTTTGTCTCAAAATTTTCCTTTTTTCCCTTTCCTTTCTTTTCTTTTTGTATTTAACTCTGAAATACTTACCTCCGTTGTATGTTTATATGTTTGTATTTTAAACCACTAAAGATTTAATAATTTTTTTAAAAAGCCTGTAGCAGTTGCAGCAGCTGTTTCCCTCCCTCACATTTTTTGCTCATTTCAGGAACAGCTGGTGCACTAAACAGGGCTCCCTGCCTCTCTGATTTTTCCGCTCTCGGTTTCCTGACATCCCTGATTAAGGCCTCACTCCTCTTGGGTGTTGTTAAATGGGACAGGTCACACAAAAACACATAGCTGAAACCAGGCAACTAAAATAGAAGCTGCTGGGGTGGGGCATAATTTCTGAGTTATGTATATACTTATTTATTTGCATGTCTAGACCACCTTTTTTTCCTAGGATCTCAAGGTGATGTACAGTGGTACCTCAGGTTACATACACTTCAGGTTACATATGCTTCAGGTTACAGACTCTGCTAACCCAGAAATAGTACCTCGGCTTAAGAACTTTGCTTCAGGATGAGAACAGAAATCGTGCTGCGGTGGCGCAGTGGCAGCAGGAGGCCCCATTAGCTAAAGTGGTGCTTCAGGTTAAGAACAGTTTCAGGTTAAGAATGGACCTCCAGAACGAATTAAGTTCTTAACCCGAGGTTTGCATGTTTAGACCACTGTATTTGCATGTTTAGACCACCTTTTTTCCAAGGATTTCAAGGTGATGTATATGGTTTTCCTTCCTCACAACAACTCTGTGAGGTTGGTTAGGCTAAGAGATGGTGACAGCTCCAATGAACTTCATGGCTGAGTGGGGATTCGAACCCTACTCTCCAACACTCTTAACCATTACACCATTTCATAAAATGTGCAATATCTTCTGCAGAATACAGTGAAGGTGTCTGCTTTAATTTATCAATAGGCAGGGAGTTCCAAAGTGTCACACTAAACGACAGAGCGCTCACTGATGTGATGTGGTGTTGGGCTGCTCCGCTAAGTATGTTGTTGTTGTTTAGTCATGTCCGACTCTTTGTGACCCCATGGACCAGAGCACGCCAGGCACTCCTGTCTTCCACCGCCTCCTGCAGTTTGGTCAAACTCATGTCGGTAGCTTTGAGAACACTGTCCCACCATCTCGTTCTCTGTCGTCCCCTTCTCCTTGTGCCCTCCATCTTTCCCAACATCAGGGTCTTTTCTAGTGAGTCTTCTCTTCTCATGAGGTGGCCAAAGTCTTGGAGCCTCAGCTTCAGGATCTGTCCTTCCAGTGAGCACTCAGGGCTGATTTCCTTAAGAATGGATCGGTTTGATCTTCTTGCAGTCCATGGGACTCTCAAGAGTCTCCTCCAGCACCATAATTCAAAAGCATCAATTCTTCGGAGATCAGCCTTCTTTATGGTCCAGCTCTCACTTCCATACATCACTACTGGGAAAACCATACAGTAGCTTTAACTATACGGACCTTTGTTGGCAAGACAAAATTTTTTTTTTCTTCCAGTAGCACCTTAAAGACCAACTAAGTTAGTTCTTGGTATGAGCTTTCGTGTGCATGCACACTTCTTCAGATACACACTTTGTTGGCAAGGCGATGTCTCTGCTTTTTAAGATGCTTTTTATTTGTGAGAAAATGCTGTAACGTTTTGCGCAGTTAGAAGAGCAAAGAAAGATCTAATTAAAAAACAACAACTACCAAATCAGTTGCTCATATTCTCAGCATCCACCGAGCCACTAATAATGAGCGATTGCTTCTCTCCTCCTCTCCCTGCGGGGAAAACAAACCAACCAACCTCTCCTATGTTATGAGTTTCCGAAACCCCGCACGTCTCTTCTTATTTCCCGTGTGGGTAATTCGAAGGGTTAAAGCAGCCGAGCGCCGTCGAGCGAAACTCCTAGAGAGGCGAAGCGAACTTCGAAGCCGCGCTTTGTGGGAACGGGAGTGGGAGGGAGACTCCAGGGGAGGAGAAGAAGAAGGAGGGGGGGGGGGAAACTCGAGAGTTCCTTCCGGTTGGAATGCTCGGAGCAGCTGCACAGCAGGAGATGAATGGAGGCCGCGTGGTATGGCAGGGGAAGGTTCGAAGCGGGGATGCGCAGCGGGACGGGGGCGCGCGCGGAGATGCAATGGCAGGGCCGGGAAGGGCGGGGCTGGGGCTGCTTGGGGGGAGGGGGGTGCAGGAGGGGTGAAAGCGGTGCAGCCCCCAAGGGAGGTCTCCCCCTCCTCGCCCTGCTCTAGGGAGGTCCTGCAGCTGCGCTCCGCGGGCCCAGAGACACCAACTCTGCACGCAGAGGGTCCCGGGTTCAAATCCTGCCATCCTGATTTCGGGCTGGGAACGCCCCCTGCTTGAAACTCCCGGAGAGGCGCTGCCGGCCAGTGTGGGTAGCGCTGAGCTCCATGGATCCCCACGGTCTGTGCAAGGCGGCGAACTGCGTTCCTATCCTGGAACGGGATTAAGTCATCTCAAATGTGAGGGAGGAGGCGTTTGGCGTGCAGAAGGTGGTCCCGGATTCAGCCCCCGACATTTTCATGTAGGGCTGACATCCGGGAGGGCTGCTGCCAGTCAGTGCAGACAGTGCTGAGCTAGGTAGAATAATAGAATTGTAGAGTTGGAAGGGACCCAAGGGGTCATCTGTTCCTCAGTACTGCCAGAGGCGTAGCCAAGCCATGCATCTCTTCTGGGAATAACACCATGGATTGGGCACCTGCAGGCTCCGCGGTGCCCAAAAGGGCCGGAGGAGGTGGTAGACCAGGCACAGGCAAACTTGGCCCTCCAGATGTTTTGGGACTACAGTTCCCATCATCCCTGACCACTGGTCCTCTTAGCTAGGAATCATGGGAGTTGTAGTCCCAAAACATCTGGAGGGCCAAGCTTGCCTATGCCTGTGGTAGACAGACTCCCTGCAGGCTCTGAGTGCTCACACTGGGATTCTGGTGTGCCCTGCCCCACCCCACGGGCATGCAGGCGGCCCCAGGCACCCAGGTTGCTAGCTACGCCGCTGGCACTGCAATACCTCAAAGTCTGCCTTTCTCCATATGAACTAACCAGACCCTGAAATCATTCGCTGAGGCCCTTCCTCCTGTGCCCCCTCCGCAAGGGGTCCAGAGGATGACAACACAAGAACAGGGCCTTCTCTGCAGTGGCTCCCCATTTGTGGAATGCTTTCCCCAGGGAGGTTCGCCTGGCACCTTCAATATATACATTTTCGAGCACAATTCAAAGTGTTGGTGCTGACCTTTAAAGCCCTAAACGGCCTCGGTCCAGTATACCTGAAGGAGCATCTCCACCTCCATCGTTCTGCCCGGACATTATTCTGTCCAGCGCTGAGGGCCTTCTGGCGGTTCCCTCATTGTGAGAAGCAAAGCTACAGGGAACCAGGCGGAGGGCCTTCTCGGTAGTGGCGCCCGCCCTGTGGAACGCCCTCCCATCAGATGTCAAAGAGATAAACAACTACCTGACATTCAGAAGACATCTGAAGGCAGCCCTGTTCAGGGAAGTTTTTAATGTGTGACATTTTAATGTATTTTTAATCATTTTTGGAAGCTGCCCAGAGTGGCTGGAGAAACCCAGCCAGATGGGCGGGGCACAAATAAATTATTATGATTATTATTAATCTTTAGGCACTAGGCGAAAACATTGCTCTTCAACCAGGCCTTTGGCTGATTAACATTCTACACTCTTTTAAATGTGTTTGTGGGAGGGGGGGTTATTATTTTGTTGTTTTTATTTTAGCTTTTTATTCATGCTTTTACCTTGTGTTTTTAGCTTGTGAACTGTTCTGAGATCTTGTGATGGGCGGTAGATAAATCTAATCAAACAAACAATCAATGCAATGCAATGCAGGAATCTCAACTAGATTATACATGACCAATGGCCATCCAAACTTCTGCTTTAAAACCTCCAAGAGTCCACCATCTCCAGAGGGAGTCTGCTTCACGGTCAGAATCACCGATCTTGTAATGTGAATCCATTGGTTGCTGTATCTTCCATGTGAGAGCCCTTTAGATATTTGATGATTCCATCCTAACTCAGTATACGGCAGCCATGGATGTATCCCACCCTGGTCTTCCCATCTTAAAAAAAAATAAACTCACATTATTCCAAATGATATGTAGAAAGTTAATCAAGAGGGATGATAAATCATGAATCCAGCAGCATCTGGGAGTCCTATAAAGTTCCCCATTAAAGGGTTTGTCTAGCCCAGAATTGTCTGCTCCAATCTGTAGTGGTCCTCCAAGGTCTCTAGGAAAGGTTCTTTCTCATCACATGATTGAAATGTGAATGAATAATCTAATTAATTGCGGCCAAAGGTCAGGGGATGGTGGGAATTCTAGTCCAGGAGTGCTACATCCATGTTTTACCTCCCACCCAGAGGCAGCAGATCTCCAGTAAATAGCCATGGTTGATGGTGCCTCAGCTCAAAAACTGAGTCTGGTAAGAGATAAGATGTATAATTCTTCTGAACAACACAGAAAAAAACCCCAAAGTGCAGCTTTGATTCAATGCAAGAATATATTATTGTTATTATCAGTGTCATTATTATTAAAAATTTGTATACTGCCCTTCACCCGTATATCTCGGGGAGATTCATGACATCAAATTACAACATAAAAAATACAAAATACATAATAAGAACGAAAACATACCACTAACCACCCCCTCCCTCAACACATTTCAAAGGGATGTCAATCAGCCAAAGACCCGGTTGAAGAGGAACCTTTTCACCTGGCACCTAAAGGTGTATAAAACGTTACAGTAACAAACTGACTTGCCCAATTTTGTTGTCATTTGTTGGACGGTTGAGGTTCTTGACCAAGACTTTGACCTGAATAATAAAGTTAAAATGAAGCTACTTTACACAAATTGGCTCATCTCGTTCAGTACTGTCTATACCTGGATCGGAAGAGAGTCTCTGCTCCAGAGGCCGAATACAAGTTTTTCTGCCTCCTCTTAGGACAACTGCTTTGAATGGGATTGAAAGAGAGCAGGCCGTCAAATGAACATGTTGATCTCTCTCACTCTAGTTCATGTGTCTCCCAGTTTGGGTTTCAAAGAGAATGCGATCTGTGACCGCTAGCCTCAATGGCTACGTTTTACCTTGACAGTTGAAGGCAGTATATGCATCTGAATACCGATTGAACTGGGAACTGCAACTAATCAAGTAAAACAATCCAGAATAAAACAAATTCAAGCTTCAAGGAAAATATTTCAGATCCTGCTCTAAGTGACATTTTGCTTTCGCCATATTTATTTACCTACTTAATTTATAGAGCTGCTCCACAGCAGAAGTACTCTTGGAAGCCATGGTGGTGTAGTGATTAGAGTGTCGGACTAAGATGTGGGAGATCAGGGTTCAAATCCCCACTTGGTCATGAAGCTCGCTGCATGACCTGGGAGTCAGTCACAGCCTCTTAACCTACCTCACACGCTTGTTGTAGGGATTAATTGAGGAGCAGGGTGACCCAAGAGTTGCCTGGAGAAAAGGGTGGGATATAAACGAGCTCTTCTGCTCACCAGGCAGAGGGCCTTCTCGGTGGTGGTGCCCGCTCTGTGGAATGCCCTCCCATCAGATGTCAAGGAAATAAACAACTATCCGACTTTTAGAAGACATCTGAAGGCAGCCATGTTTAGGGAAGTTTTTAATGTTTGAAGTTTTATTTTATTTTTATTTTTATTTCCAAAACCGAAAAAAGAAAAATTACAAACATCAAATTCAACATCCATATTCATTTTCTAACAGAAATCTATTACATAATTAACTAAATTAAAATATACCCAATTACTCTAAACTTCTCTTTGCTGTATACAAATATAACAGTTAGAGATCTTATATTAAAGCTTTTATATTATAAAAAATATTTCAAATTTCCCTTCACCCATGTGTGATCTCTTTTCCCCCATCTTATTCTTCTTCTGTCTTCTTGTGTTGTTATAATTTAATCCTTGTTCAGCTGATTCTTTTATTATTTCCTTACTTACCCCTGCACGTTTTACACGTTATCTATTAATATTCCACTTCCGGAACCATATTTTTTCATATATTCCTTATTTGAAGGTTTTATTTTGTTTATTAGTGTTCTGTTGAAAGCCGCCCGGAGTGGCTGGGGAAACCCAGCCAGATGGGCGGGGTAGAGATAAATAAATTATTATTATTATTATTATTATTATTATTATTATTATTATTATTATTATTAATTATTATTATTATTATTATTATTATTATTATTACCTGCTTAAGAAAGCTGGAGGAGCAGCCAGATGGAGATGTCAGTCGCCAGCCTGTCATCCAGAGATCTCCACGTAGTTGTAATTGGACCCCTAATTGAGCCTGGCATCTGGGGGATTTTGAACCCTGCCTAAGAGACTTCAGTTTGGCCACTTCAAGAATGCAGGACTAGACGGGCCTTTGCCCTGATGCAACAGGTCTCTCCTTACGTTGTTTTGTTTCTGTGTCTTTCCTCCAGGAAACAGCTTCTTTGGAACATGATTTGCTCTCGTTTCTAGACACTCAGCGATCCCCAATTAAAATCTGGAGAGAGGCGAAGAGGCCTTGGGAGGCTGCCCGGCAGGAGCGAAGTTGCCGCGATGTCTGCTGATCAGGGAGCGCTGCCAGATTTGGGTGCCACGTTCCCAGCCAAGCTGGATCGGACTGTGCCATCGGTGACGGAGGAGGAAATGGAAGAGAGGGAGGAGGAGGAGGAGGAGGCTGGAGCAGCAGACCCCATGGCGTGGGCAGAAGGAAATGATGGTCCTGGTGTCACCCAGGCGGTCAACATCAGGGATTATTTGCCGAGTTTGCCAGGCCAGCGGGTTAAACACAAACCAGGGCTGTTTGTGGAGTCACAGTGGCGGGAGCTGCCAAGGGCAGCAGAGTCCCAGAGCTCCGATGAGAGGAGCCCGCAGAGATTGGACTCTCCACACCAGAAGAATTTCCCGACTTTCCCACCTTCCATCAAACTGGAGACGGAAGCCACCGGATGCCCCACAGAAGAGTGGGAGACCCAAACCCAGCCTGGCCTTGGCAGGGAGTCCCCAGAGGACCCGACGAGCGTGGATCCCTCTGGGCCCCTGCAGGAAGAAGGGGCCCCGGACGAGGACGCGGTCATTTCGGAGATCCAGCGCCAGCGCTTCCGGCAGTTTTGCTACCGGGAGGCGGAGGGGCCCCAAGAGGCCTGTAGCCGCCTCTGGTTCCTCTGCTGCCGGTGGCTGAAGCCCGAGAGGCACACCAAGGAGCAGATCCTGGAGCTGGTCATCCTGGAGCAGTTCCTGGCCGTCCTGCCGCCAGAGGTGCAGAGCTGGGTCATGGAGGGCTGCCCAAAGAGCTGTTCCCAGGCGGTGGCCCTGGCGGAGGGGTTTCGGCAGAGGAAGAGGAAGCCCGAACAGCTGGAGGAGCAGGTGGGGGTGAGGCGCATTGTTTGGGCATGGATGCAAATGAGTTTTATGCAGCATTGCATAACATTTTTTTTGGGGGGGGGTGATCCATTTCATCTTTTGTTATTTATTTATTTATTTATTTAAGTATTCCCTAGATAGCTCAGTGGGACGTGGGTGGCGCTGTGGGTTAAACCACAGAGCCTAGGGCTTGTCGAACGGAAGGTCGGCGGTTCGAATCCCTGCGACGGGGTGAGCTCCCGTTGCTGGGTCCCTGCTCCTGCCAACCTAGCAGTTTGAAAGCACGTCAAGTGCAAGTAGATAAATAGGTACCATTCCGGCAGGAAGGTAAATGGCGTTTCCGTGCGCTGCTCTGGTTCGCCAGAAGCGACTTAGTCATGCTGACCACATGACCTGGAAGCTGTACGCCGGCTCCCTCGGCCAATAAAGCGAGATGAGCACCGCAACCCCAGAGTCGTTCGCTACTGGACCTAATGGTCAGGGGTCCCTTTACCTTTACCTAGATAACTCAGTATTTAAGTACCCCCTAGCCAGCATACAAAGAGTCTGGCAGCTGCATCAGGCCCATGGCCCATCTAGTCCAGCATCCTCTTTTCACATTGGCCAACTAGATCTCCAGCAGAAGATCTGGTCCCCACAAGCAGGACATGAGCACACTTTGCCTCTTTGGACCAGACTCCGTTTTGGAGCTGAGCCACTATCAACTCTGGCTATATACAGTGGTACCTTGGGATACATACGCTTCAGGTTACATACACTTCAGGTTACAGACTCCGCTAACCCAGAAATAGTACCTTGGGTTAAGAACTTTGCTTCAGGATGAGAACAGAAATTGTGCTCTGGCGGCACCGTGGCAGCAGGAGGCCCCATTAGCTAAAATGGTGCTTCAGGTTAAGAACAGTTTCAGGTTAAGAACGGACCTCCGGAACGAATTAAGTTCTTAACCCGAGGTACCACTGTACTGGAGATCTGCTGCTTTACAGGAGATTCTGTAAAACAGGGATGTGGCATTACAATGAATAAAATTAATAGAACATAGCCATTGTGGCCAGTAGCCATTGATCGCCCTCTTCTCCACAAAATTTTCTAATCCTCTTAAAGCCCTCAAAGTTAGTGGCCATCCCTGCCTCCTTTGGAAACACACCTTATAGTTTAACCATGCTCTGCTTGAAGATGGACTCCTTTTTACATGTTCTAACTTTTGGCCCAAATCTGCCATCTGCACTTGTTGGTTACTCTCTGCGCTAGCTACCGTCCCCTTCCCACCTCACCTGTATGAAATTAGATTAGAATTCAGGTTCCCTATGTCGTTGAAATTCTACTCAATATTGATCCAGAGTAGATTCCAGTGTATATTAGCAGAGTAAAAACTTAAACACGTTGCAGGATTCCCCAAAAATAAACCAAAGGCAATGGATATTTCATCCAGTAGAGCTTTACTGCTACTGAAGGCAAATGAGCATAATGGTCACAAATCCAATGCATTCAGGGTTGGCACTGTCCATAAGAAATCCAGTTGCAGCAGACTTAACTGAAACTTACAATAACTTGTAATAAGACTAAAACCTTAACACTATCTATATACCAAACACCACACCAGGAGGAAAAGAGATAGAGACCCAGGCTCTTCTGGCCTTATTGTTCTAGTCAGCATAACCTTGACAGAAAGAGATAACAGAACCAGTTTAAGCCAGCTGTACTCAGCTTCTCTGAAGGAATAACCCAAACATCATTAACCTTCTGCTTGTTTCTTTCACGCAGAGAAGAAACCTTCAAGGACCCTCTTGAACTATAATAATGATAATAAATTTTATTTATACCCCGCCCTCCCCAGCCAAGACCGGGCTCAGGGCGGCTAACACCAGATATAAAACAATTGATTGAAATACAACTTAAAAAACAAGATTAAAATACAACATTAAAATGCAGCCTCATTTCTGCAGAAACTCAAAAACTTTTGGGGGGATGAAAACATCAAATCTTTACCAAGGCTAAAAATCCAGACTGGTCCTACGTGGGCCAGGAAAAAGCCAGGGAAGTCCCCAAGTAGGAGTTCCATCACAGATGGAACTATGCAGAATAGGAAAGATCTTTATACATCAGATCAATACTTTCTGTACTAAGAAATGCAAACTGACATCTTAGTCCTGCCCTCTCCTGCTCTCTGTGCCCGATGGGATCTTTGTTTTTGTTTCAGGTGCCGGCAAAAGAGAGAGGCCTGGATTTCGCTGCGGCAGAAGAGGCTCTGCTGGACTGTGACCCGAACCAGGCGTTTGGGGAGGGTGACACGGTTGCCACCAGCTTGCTGGGTAAGGATTAGCAGGGTTTTGGACGCTTTGAAGCCATTACAGTCTTTATCGGGAGGTGGGATGAGGCCTAGATGGACAGGCCTAAGGTCCAATGAGGCAGGGTCCTCAATCTGTGTATGCCCGAGATGGGGCAGAAAGTGGATTGTGATTATTTCTTGGTAGTTCACCTGAAGCATTTCTGACTTCGCAAGGATTTAGCAACAGCAACAGGAGAAAGACTCCCTCCTCAAAGTTTGGGAGTCAAAATGTCTTGTTGGAGTAACTCAGGTGGTGTTTTTTTTAAGGGTCTCCCATTTGCTTGTTTTTGTTTTTTAAATATTTATTGAGAATTTTCAATAAAGGTGTAGAGACAGCAAAACAAGACCAAAAATTGCTTGAAACTGTTATACGAAACAATAATTGGGTATACAGAATTCTAGAATCATAGAATGGTAGAATTGGAAAAGACCCTGAGGATTATCTAGTTCAATGCCCTGCAATGCCCAAGGTGGGACTCAAACCCACAACCCTGAGATTAAGATTAAGAGTTCTCGTGCTCCGCCAGCTGAGCTAGGCTCCTCTAGATGCTGGACTCAACGGGCTGTGGTCTGATCTAATAGGGGGCCCCTTTACAAACCGCCCAGGGAGAGGTTTCTATAATCTGGGCGCCACCTTGAAGCAGAGCCTTGGCAGAAGGTCTGAAAGACAAGAGGCGGGTTCTTATAGCTCCTTATTAATTACCTGATCGGTGTGTTTGAATAGCACCATTGTTGGTGTTGTGGTTAGGGCGGATAACTAGGACCAAGTGGACCACAGCTTGAGACACGCTCGCTCTCTCGCTCTCTCTCTCTCTCTCTTTTTAAAATAATTTTTATTGAATGATTTTATGTGACAAAAAACATTACAACCATACTACCACAAAATATAATTGAGAAATAAAAATTACATACATCAATATTTTGTTTGTTATTTGTTATTTACCATCTTATTTCAACCCCAACCTTCCATACAAAACACACACCCGCAGAAGCACATACACACACACATATATAAATGAAATAATAGTGATAATAATGAAAATAAATATTTTCCCCCTTTTATCTTACAAAATCTTTTCTTCAATTTTGACTTCCTGTCAAGTCCCTTCGCATATATTTTATCTTACAATTGAATGTACACAAAACAATAAACCATTCTATATAGATTTTCCAATACATTCAGAAAACATAATAAATCCTTAATTGTTGTCCACCTCCTTTCACTTCCTTTGTCACTCAAACGCTAGCACGGAGTCAAAACTATTAGTGTATTTTTGAACATCTCTCTCTCTCTCTCTCTCTCTCTCCTACCTCACCGGGTTGTTCTGTGGATAAAAGTTAGCGTGGATCATGCCACCATGATCTCCTCAAGGTGAAACACAGGATATAAATGCAGCAAATAAATAAAAGCAGCATACGGTTCTTTTCTTACCACCCCTTCCTCTTCCATCCTCACAAGAACCCTGTGAGGTAGCTCAGACAGAGAGGCAGCAACTGGCCCAGCGAGCTGCATGTCTGGATTTGAACACAGATCTTCCTGGCAACATAGGTGGGCCCATGTATGATGATTGCCGTAGCTCATTTTGAACCCTAAGCAGGCTTTCAAATTCTTCTCTCCTGTGTGGTGTAGTGGTTAAGATCGGTGGACTTATAATCTGGTGAACCAGCTTCGCGTCTCCGCTCCTCCACATGCAGCTGCTGGGTGACCTTGGGCCAGTCACACTTCTCTGAAGTCTCTCAGCCCCACTCACCTCACAGAGTGTTTGTTATGGGGGAGGAAGGGAAAGGAGGTTGTTAGCCGTTTTGAGACTCCTTAAAGGGAGTGAAAGGCGGGATATCAAATCCAAACTCTTCCTTCTTCTTCTTTCTGTCTACCTCAGCAGGCGAGGAGCCGATGACCCCCAATGTAGAGCGAGATCGGCCGGAGCGTTCCGATGACGAAGACGAAACAAGCGGGGTTGTGATGGGCAGCCTGGAAGAGGAGGGGGAGTCCCGGTGCGTTAAGCCCGAAGAGGCCTCTGGAAGTTGGCCGGGGCCCAAGGAGCTTCAAGGAAGTTCCCCAGTGGCGAAGCCTGTTTCTCCTCAGGAGAGGGACGAGACGCTCGGTGAAACCGTGAGCCAGCCGAGGATCCGCACAGTGAAGAACGAGGATGCCGCCATTGAGGACGCTGGCGGCTTCCCGGACAGCTCGAGCATTATCGAGTTCAAGGTGACGCACACGGGTGACATGCCTTACAAGTGCCTGGACTGCGGGAAGAGCTTCAATTACAGCACCAGCCTCGTCCGGCACCAGAGGATCCACACAGGGGAGAAGCCGTACAAGTGCTTGGACTGCGGCAAGTGTTTCTGCCAGAGCTCGGGCCTGACGATCCACCAGAGGATCCACGCTGGGGAGAAGGCCTACCAGTGCCTGGACTGCGGGAAGAGCTTCCGGGTCAAGTCTCACCTGGTCCGGCACTCCATCATCCACAAGGGAGAGAAGCCCTACAAGTGCTTGGAGTGCGGTGTTGGCTTCTGTGAGAGGTCGGAGCTGAGGATTCACCAGAGGATCCACACGGGTGAGAAGCCGTACAACTGTGCCGACTGCGGGAAGAACTTCTGCCGGAAGGCGGATCTCACCCTTCATCAGAGAATCCACACGGGGGAAATGCCCTACACGTGCCTGGAGTGCGGGAAAGGCTTCCGGTGGAGCTCAAACCTCATCACGCACCAGAAGACACACTCCGGGGTGAAGCCTTTTGAGTGCGCCGAGTGTGGGAAGAGCTACTATTCCAACATGAGCCTTATCCGTCATCAGAGAGTCCACACGGGGGGAACCCCGTACATCTGCTCGGACTGCGGGAAAAGCTTCTGCGACAGCACCAGCCTCACCAGGCACCAGAAGATCCACACGGGTGAGAAGCCCTACGTCTGCCTGGATTGCGGGAAGAGCTTCAACCGGAACTCCAACCTTATCTCTCATCAGAGAACCCACACGGGGGCCAAGCCGTTTCTGTGCGCGGACTGCGGGAAAAACTTCAGGTCCAAGTCGGAACTGCACAGGCATCACACAGTCCATGCGGGAGAGAAGGGTGAGAAAAGCGCGGCCGGCGGGGATCCCGAAGTTCTTCCTCGCGAGCAGGAAGTTAGAAACGAATAGTGGAGCGCCGGGGAAGAGATCTCTTTCTTCTAAGAATGTACTAATCCGTGCAATGTATCATCCTGCCCGTTGATGTACTTTGACACTCTGCCTTGCCTCTCTTCCTTTGCAATCCCAAGAACTTAGGTTTTTATCCCTTCTCGATTTGGACAACCATCGTTACATCTCATGCCAGCTTCTTAATTTTTCTCCTCCCCTTGGGGTTCATGAGAAACCCTCCCCCCCACCCCCCCTTCCCCTCTTTCTTCCCCCTGCCCCGGGGTAGGGGGGTTCGTGGGAAACGTTTTTTTAAAACTGTCTCTTTCGCTCTTCTGCCTGCTCAAGCTGGGATCCACAGGAAACTTTTAAAATGACAACTTCTCCATTTTTAAATTTTTTTGAAAATCATGTTGTTATGTGCTGATTATATCATGAATTGCTAATTGCATGATTTGAAATAATTATATTCCCTTTTTTGTTTTTTTAAAAAACACTAATCTTTTTGGCATTTTGGCATTTTCCTTTAGGGCACTTGGCCAGCACCACATTCCAGGATTTGCTGTGGTCTGGCTGCTTCTATGCCTTGGTAACTGAGCTCAGCTTCTGCTGATAATCTCTCTCTCTGCCCAGAGACTGGCAGGAGACTTTGCACTCTCAATCCTACAGGGGCGTGTCTTAAAAATCACGCAAGGTTTGCTACACAGATCTATCTATCAGCAGCATATAGGGATGAAAAATGGCTAATACTCTAAGTATTTAAATAATGTAGGGTTTTATTTTGTTGTTTTTGAAGTACTTACTCCTAAGTTATCAGGAAATGTTTTGAAGGCCTGAAAGGCAGAAACTTAATAATATTGTTTAAGATTAAGCTTCCTTCCTAACAAACTTTGTCTGAGTTCCTCTTAAGAACCCTTTCCTGTATGTCTGTTTTTAAAAATATGTTGCTTTGCTCCTGTTATGTCTTGCATGATATTCCTTAGGTGGCAATTTATTCTTCGTTCCCCTTCTCCTCCATAGCTAACATGTTCTGAACATGTTTATTCAGTAAAATTTGTCTAAAGATCTGTTCCAGACGTAGTCATTATCACCTGGGTTGTATTATTATTATTATTATTATTATTATTATTATTATTATTATTATTATTATTTCATTTATGACTCATTTTCTGTGAAGCATCTCAAAGTGATTTCACAATACAATGCATGAAATCTATTGGAAAAACTATTATTATACATAAAAACATTATCACATCTAACACACAGACTGGGGTAAAAAATATCGACCTGTAAGGTTTGTTGAAAGGGGGAAATCTAGGAATAAAAGCAGAGTGATCCATTCTTATGATTATCCCCCAAAATGGATAGAACTGCAGTGTTTTCGGAGAGGGCGGTGATTTATGCTTTAAGGCAAATGTGGAAAATCTCTGGCTGTTGCAGATGTTGCTGATGACATCTCCCATCAGCCCTGCCCAGTGGGCATCCTTTCGGGAACCAATCAGAGTTTTAGTTTAGCAACATCTGCAGGGCTCCTCCCTGCTTTAAAGGAAGGTGGTCCATTCTGGACTTCAGTAATATATTACATAAATTGGTAGGCATGCATTTTTAAAAGGTAAAGGACCCCTGGTCCAGTCAAAAGCGATTATGGGGTTGCGGTGCTCAGCTCACTTTCAGGCTGAGGGAGCCAGTGTTTGTCCACAGACAGCTTTCCGGGTCATTGGCCAGCATGACTAAACCGCTTCTGGCACAATGGGACACCGTGACAGAAACAGAGCACACAGAAACGCCGTTTACCTTCTTGCCACAGCAGTACCTATTTATCTACTTGCGCTGGCATGCTTTCGAACTGCTAGGCTAGCAGGAGCTGGGACAGAGCAACGGGAGCTCACTCCGTCACGGGGACTCGTACCGTTGACCTTCCAGTCAGCAAGCCCAAGAGGCTCAGTGGTTTAGAGGCTCAGTGGTTTAATAACAATAAACCTTGAGACTTTGCCTTGAGGCTTCCACTGGACTCGCTGCGGAGATGAAATGGACAAGGGGCTTCTCTTTAGACTTCGTCTGTGTTTACCCAGAAAGCTTAAAGTGGTTTTTGTTTCCATTGATTTTTGTTTGACTTGGGAATTTCTTGGTTTAACTTCATGGAGACATTGTGCACAACAGGAGAGCACAGACTTCCAGCAGTTTTTGTGTGCGTGCTTTAAATTGTAAAAAGGGATCATAATATGTAATGGGAAGGTGAGAGAGATTAAAGTTTTACTCTGGATTTACTTCTGAGTAGGCATGCATAGGCTTGCACTGCATAAATCCCTGAAGCAATAAAAGTGTTGACGCCTGCTGATCACATTCAGAGTAATCTGAAATCCTCCTGTGGACTGAAGAAGACAACTGGAGATCATAGAATCATAGAGTTGGAAGAGACCACAAGGGCCATCGAGTCCAACTCCCTGCCAAGCAGGAAACACCATCAGAGCACTCCTGACATATGGTTGTCAAGCCTCTGCTTAAAGACCTCCAAAGAAGGAGACTCCACCACACTCCTTGGCAGCAAATTCCACTTTCGAACAGCTCTTACTGTCAGGAAGTTCTTCCTAATGTTTAGGTGGAATCTTCTTTCTTGTAGTTTGGATCCATTGCTCCGTGTCCGCTTCTCTAGAGCAGCAGAAAACAACCTTTCTCCCTCCTCTATGTGACATCCTTTTATATATTTGAACATGGCTATCATATCACCCCTTAACCTCCTCTTCTCCAGGCTAAACATGCCCAGCTCCCTTAGCCGTTCTTCATAAGGCATCGTTTCCAGGCCTTTGACCATTTTGGTTGCCCTCCACTGGACACGTTCCAGTTTGTCAGTGTCCTTCTTGAACTGTGGTGCCCAGATCTGGACACAGTACTCCAGGTGAGGTCTAACCAGAGCAGAATACAGTGGCACTATTACTTCCCTTGATCTAGATGCTATACTCCTATTGATGCAGCCCAGAATTGCATTGGCTTTTTTAGCTGCCGCGTCACACTGTTGGCTCATGTCAAGTTTGTGGTCAACCAAGACTCCTAGATCCTTTTCACATGTACTGCTCTCAAGCCAGGTGTCACCCATCTTGTATTTGTGCCTCTCATATTTTTTTGCCCAAGTGCAATACTTTACATTTCTCCCTGTTAAAATTCATCTTGTTTGTTTTGGCCCAGTTCTCTAATCTGTCAAGGTCGTTTTGAAGTGTGATCCTGTCCTCTGGTGTGTTAGCCAGATCTTGTGGGGTGTTAGGAGATCTTGTCTCCTTTTAGAGTATCAGTTGAACAAAGTCTTTGCACAGGATACTAAGAGTGAAATCCTATATTTGTTTACTCAGAAATAAGTCCCACTGAGTTCAGTCTGGCCTATTCCCAGGTAAGTGGCCATAGGATCATAGCCAAAGTCAAGAAAGTCAAGTCTCTTTTGCCACTCTGCTCCTTCTAAGATAGTTTGTCAAGCACTGAGCCCTCACCTCTTGGTTCCTAGAAGTTGTCCTCATGCAACAGCAGCCACACCCTGGGAAACTAGCCAATGAGTCTCAGACCCTCTGAGAGTTAGGAACTTCCCCTGCATGGCAGATAGAGCTGAGAGACCAAGAGTGAGTCCAGTGGTCAAGAAGGAGGTTTCTTCAAGTGCTGCAGAGGGAAGTGAGGGGAAGATGGGGCTCATCAGCCTGGGGAAGGCAGCCCATCGAGGAGAAGGAAAACTCTGGTGCTAAACCTCAACTGCCTTGCGGGATATCTTCAGGAGAAGAAAGGCTCGAGAGTGGCTGGGGAAACCCAGCCAGATGGGCAGGGTATAAGTAATTATTATTATTATTATTATTATTACTACTACTACTACTACTACTACTACTAGGTAAAGGGACCCCTGACCAGGATGCTGGACTAGACTATTGGCCTGATCTCGCAGCCAGGCTCTTGCTGGGTTTTAATGTTAGGCTAGTTTCTGCACATGCTCTCACATACAAGCCTCTGTCTCCTCTCTGGGCAAGCAAGAGGCATGCTCAGAGTTCAAGGACTCGTTCCAGTTAGGTGAAATTATCAAGGACTACGTGGAGCAGAGCCAGCGAGGAATTGTGGCCTGGGGGAGAGGTCCAGAGCGCTGCATTCCTCAGGTTCCTCAACCTTGAAGCAAAGCTTTTCCTGCCATTTAATTTCTGTGCTGGAGAAAAAAAGCGCATTAGTTGAATGAATATGTGACTTCCATATACAGTGGTACCTGGGGTTACATACGCTTCAGGTTACAGACTCCGCTAGCCCAGAAATAGTACCTCGGGTTAAGAACTTTGCTTCAGGATGAGAACAGAAATCATGCTCAGGCGGTGTGGCAGCAGCAGGAGGCCCCATTAGCTAAAGTGGTGCTTCAGGTTAAGAACAGACCTCCAGAAGGAAGTACGTAACCAGAGGTACCACTGTGGCCGTGAAGAGCCCTGCCAGGCAATAAAAATCACACTGGTTGCCCTACTTATGGAGCCTCTTCTCTTTATTGCATCCCCCCAAACATACATCCAGAGTCTTATACGGGGCAGGAACCCATTTGTCCTTTGCTCATGCGACTCAAATACACCCAAGCTACGTTCCATTATAAACAGACACCAACGATGCGATGTCAAAACATTAAATCCATTTCATTTTAATGGGGTAAAGGTAAAGGGACCCCTGACGGTTAGGTCCAGTCGTGGCCGACTCTGGGATTGTGGCGCTCATCTCGCTTTATTGGCCGAGGGAGCTGGTGTACAGCTTCCAGATCATGTGGCCAGCATAACTGAGCCGCTTCTGGCGAACCAGACCAGCGCACGGAAACGGCGTTTACCTTCCCGCTAGAGCGGTACCTATTTATCTACTTGCACTTTGACGTGCTTTCGAGCTGCTAGGTTGGCAGGAGCAGGGACCGAGCAACGGGAGCTCAACCCGTTGCGGGGATTCGAACCGCCAACCTTCTGATGGGCAAGTCCTAGGCTCTGTGGTTTAACCCACAGCGCCACCCACATTCCTTTTATTATTATATAACCCAACACAAATTCAGAGTTGAATCCCTAAGACGGTTGGATGGCACCTTGTACGCCTCCTTCTGGCAACTGCAGCCAAGGTGATGCCAAACTTACTGCTCTGGTTTCCTTTGGACCACATCAGTAAGGCCGAGAGGGGGGTTGTGTCGCTTGGCCAGCCCAGGACCTCACTTTGCCACTGCTATTGCAGCGCTTTGACTTCACCCCCAGATGCACACTGCATTGCCTCTTGAGACAGACAGATGCCAACAACAACCGGGTAGGCATGCATTGCCACTTGTCAGCTTGTGAGACCGGTGCACCCATTGGCTGCCCTGCTTTGACATAATGGAATGTTTACACACACTCTTAATGGCTCAGGTGACAGAGCAGCCATCACCCGCCCCTCAGTGGGTATGGCAGAATGAATATGGCATATGGGGGCACAGTGATACAGTACACATGTCCTAGGAACAAGAAGGCAGTGGTGCAGGAGTAGAGCATGACAGCTGCATGTACTTGAGGCTGAGATGTTCTGTGGGGAAGAAGGATGGAGGTGAGATCAAGTTCCAGCCCCGAGGGCCTTCTGGCAGTTCCCTCGCTGCAAGAAGCCAAGTTACAGGGAACCAGGCAGAGGGCCTTCTCGGTGGTGGCACCTGCCCTGTGGAACGCCCTCCCACCAGATGTCAAAGAGAACAACAACTACCAGACTTTTAGAAGACATCTGAAGGCAGCCCGGTTTAGGGAAGCTTTTAATGCTTGATGTATTACGGTATTTTAATATTTTATTGGAAGCTGCCCAGAGTGGCTGGGGAAGCCCAGCCAGATGGGTGGGGTATAAATAATAAATAAATAATATTTTTATAAAAATAAATAAATAAATAAATAAAGAGGAGGAGGAGGAGGAGGAGGAGGATAATGTTAACCAAACAACAACGATCGCAATAATCTAACGCGAGGCAGCTGCTAAATGCACAGGAGCAGGGAAAAACATTTGGCAACCTTCCCATCTAACAAGGAGCAGGGGAAGAAGGAAAGGAAATTGGGCCACCCTGTTGTCACCTGGCTCCAGCTCATCTGCTAAATGCACAGGAGCAGGAAGCGGCGAGCAAGCTGGCAACACTCCTGCCGAAAGCACAGGAGCCCTGTCAGAAGGGGGAAACAGGAAAGGTGGCAATCTCTGAGCAGCTCTTCGTTTCCAGCAGGAATGGAAGGGTTAAACATCCGAGCTGAGATTCCTAGAGAGGCCCAGAAATTGGGGAAGGAGTGGGGGGCTCTCAGACAGAGCAGGCTGTTACTTCCTGCCCAGCCTTCTTTTTGTGTGTGTGCATTGGGGAGGGGGGCGTATTTGCGTGTGTGCATGTATTTTGGATTTCCTTTTTTTTTTCCTTTTTCCAAATAGCGACTCAGGAACAGCAGAGGCGGTGAGAGAGGCAGGTAGCTATGCACATATCTATAGACCTATATTTTGCATTTCGCAGGAGCTGATGAGCGATTTGCAAGGCTGGAGGTGTTGGGTTGGGGCCCCCGGATAATTTATTATTAGTATTGTGATTTATGAGGAAGATCTGCAGCCTCCCTAGCTTCTAGAACAACCTTGCAGACCTTTTGATTTTTTTGAACGAACAGCCTGAATTGAATTCCCCTGGTTGCCCTCCCATCAGTTCTGACGTTTTGCATTCCATCTTTTGAAAATCCGCTCTCTCCTTGTCCTGAAACGCTGTGCTGGGTTTCGGATCAATTTGATTATTTCTCGTCGATTGTTTTGCGCGTGTATTTTAAAATGTTCCGATGGGCGTTTTAGAACCCTGTATTTAAAGAAATGAATGAAAGTTTGAAAAACCAGTTATACATTCTTTGCAAGATGCAACCTGGGGCCTTTTAGGGGATGCAGGTTTATGACGTTCACACATTACATTAAAGCAGTGTACAATCTGTGCACTTGTGTACACCAATGGAAGATATTGTCCACATATCCACATGTATGTGCAACCAGTTAAAGTGTTAGCCGCCCTGAGCCCGGCCTTGGCTGGGGAGGGCGGGATATAAATAAAATATTATTATTATTAAAGTATACAAATCGACATGTATGATCTCTTACATGCAAACACTTACACGTGTAGAGGCAACATGTACCTGCGTTTAGTGTAATGTGTGAGCAAGTCTAAAATGATGATGAAGGTGGAGGAAGGGTGGAGGTATGAGGATAGCTCAGTCGTACTATTTGGGGGGACGGGGCAGGCAGGTGTGGGGGACTCTCTGGTCCTGAATGGGGTAACTGTGCCCCTGAAGGACCAGGTGTGCAGCCTGGGAGTCATTTTGGACTCACAGCTGTCCATGGAGGTGCAGGTCAGTTCTGTGTCCAGGGCAGCTGTCTACCAGCTCCATCTGGTTTGCAGGCTGAGACCCTACCTGCCTGCGGACTTTCTCGCCAGAGTGGTGCATGCTCTGGTTATCTCCCGCTTGGACTACTGCAATGCGCTCTACGTGGGGCTACCTTTGAAGGTGACCCGGAAACTACAACTAATCTAGAATGCGGCAGCTAGACTGGGGACTGGGAGCCGCTGCCGAGACCACATAACACCAGTCCTGAAAGGCCTACATTGGCTCCCAGTATGTTTCCGAGCACAATTCAAAGTGTTGGTGCTGACCTTTAAAGCCCTAAACCATCAGTGTGTTTTTACATGAGTAGAATGTGTCCTTTTATTTAAAATGCATCTCTGGGTTATTTGTGGGGCATAGGAATTTGTTCATATATTTTTTTTTTACATAATATAGTTTCCCCCCCCCCCCAAAGTCTGAGGGACAGTGGACCGACCCCCTGCTGAAAAAGTTTGCTGACCCCTGCCCTAAACAGCCTCGGCCCAGTATACCTGAAGGAGCGTCTCCACCCCCATCATTCACCCAGACACTGAGGTCCAGCTCTGAGGGCCTTCTGGCGGTTCCCTCCCTGCAAGAAGTGAAGTTACGGTTAACCAAGCAGAGGGCCTTCTCGGTGGTGGCGCCCGCCTTGTGGAACGCCCTCCTACCAGATGTCAAGGAAATAAACAACTATCTGACTTTTAGAAGACATCTGAAGGCAGTCTTGTTTAGGGAAGTTCTTAATGTTTGATGTTGTGTCGTGTTTTTAATATTCTGTTGGGAGCCGCCCAGAGTGGCTGGGGAAACCCAGCAAGATGGGTGGGGTATAAATATATTGTTGTTGTGGTTGTTGCAGGAAACTTAATCTCCGGGTCATGGGTTTGAGTCCCACGTTGGGCAAAAGATTCCTGCATTGCAGGGGGTTGGACTAGATAACCCTCGGGGGTACCTTCCAACTCTGCAATTCTAAGGGGCTACCCCTCCCCCCACTGGCAATTATCAGTCTCATGGTTTTTAGGCACAAGCGGAGGTGTGGATGAGTCCTTGGAGGAAACAAGGAAGACCTGAATGCAACGGCACAGCTCTTCCTGCCCAAAATTCCCAGGAGCCATTATTCAGAAGCAATTACTCCCTCCTGGAGTGGAGGGTCAAAATTGCCATTGTGACTAGTAGGCATACTTAGTCTTCCTTTGTAAAGATGTCATAAAGGTAAAGGAACCCCTGACCATTAGGCCCATTCGTGGACGACTCTGGGGTTGCAGTGCTCATCTCGCTTTACTGGCTGAGGGAGCCGGCGTACAGCTTCCGGGTCATGTGGCCAGCAGGACTAAGCCGCTTCTGGCGAACCAGAACAGCGCACGGAAACGCCGTTTACCTTCCCACCGGAGTGGTACCTATTTAGCTACTTGCACTTCGATGTGCTTTCAAACTGCTAGGTGGGCAGGAGCAGGGACCGAGCAATGGGAGCCGCCGACCTTCTGATCGGCAAGTCCTAGGCTCTGTGGTTTAACCCACAGCGCCACCCACGTCCCTAAGATGTCATAGAATCATAGAATCATATAATTGTAGAGCTGAAAAGGAGCCTGAGGTTCATCATATCCAATCCCCTGCAATGCAGGAATGGTAACAACAACAACAACAACGATTTATTATTTATACCCTGCCACTCTGGGTGGCTCCCAACAGAAAATTAGAAACACGATAAAACATCAAACATTAAATACTTTTCGTCCTGAATTTCTCACCATTCAGCTTCATCGGTTGATCCCGTTGGGTTCCGTTGTTCTCTAAGGGAGGAGAGAAACCTCCTCACAGCGCATCATAATTTTATACATCTCAGGCCTAACATGCATAGGATTGTGCTGCAGGATTGTCACTAACTCATTTTCAGAAATCTGAACGTTTCGGAAAACAAAGCTTGGATTCAAAGCTTCCTACTTTCTCAAACTTTGGAATGTTTCCTTCATCATCACGGCCCTGTTCTCGATTTGTTGGCAGGACGAAAGGGCCGTTGAGCATGATGGAGCCGCCCTCTCAGAGCTTCCTGCTCCAGTCCGCGGGGATACAGTGCCGGGTGAAGCAGGAGCCCGACGAAGGTTGGGGGTCACCTGAATTCTTGACGGTTGTGCAGATCTCTGACGGGAGGCTTGTAAACCCGGATGCGCCGTGGGATGAGGCGGACGCTCCCATTGAGAGGGCTGGGAAAAAGCAACTGGGAGTGTGCGTTCCAGGCCTCAAAGGGGATTCGGAGCAGATGTATACTACCGGTAAGTGCCCAGTTCAAGTTCTTACAGAATGATGATGATGATGATGATAATAATAATAATAATAATAATAATAATAATAATAATTTATTATTTATACCCCACCCATCTGGCTGGGTTTTCCCAGCCACTCTGGGCGGCTTCCAAAAATGATTAAAAATACATTAAAACGTCACACATTAAAAACTTCCCTGAACAGGGCTGCCTTCAGATGTCTTCTGAATGTCAGGTAGTTGTTTATCTCTTTGACATCTGATGGGAGGGCGTTCCACAGGGTGGGTGCCACTACCGAGAAGGCCCTCTGCCTGGTTCCCTGTAACTTGGCTTCTCGCAATGAGGGAACCGCCAGAAGGCCCTCGGCGCTGGACTTCAGCGTCCAGGCAGAATGATGGGGGTGGAGACGCTCCTTCAGGTATACTGGGCTGAGGCCGCTTAGGGCTTTAAAGGTCAGCACCATCACTTTGAATTGTGCTCGGAAACGTACTGGGAGTCAATGTAGGTCTTTCAAGACCGGTGTTATATGGTCTCGGCAGCCATAGGATTGTAGAGTTGGAAGGGACCCCAGGGGTCATCTAGTCCAGCCCCCGCCCCCGCACTGCTGTTTATCTACAAAGCAGATCACTGTGATCTGTGGGGCAGCTTCCCCTTCCAACACCCAAAGGTCTCAGAAAGCTTTTCCACTGTGACGCGGGGCTTTTAGCGTGGATGGCCCTGTTCTGTGGAGCAGCATTATTGTCAAGATACGATGGGTGCCCACTCTCTGCCCTTTCCGGAAACTTCCGGTTTGACAGGTTTTCGTACAAACGAGTGTCTGCCGTACGGGTCTATTTATTGGGGCTGGAATAACAGCTAACAAATACAGCCGTACCTTGGAAGGTGAACAGAAGCTCCTGCAGCCAGTCAGAAGCCCCGCCAGACGTTCGGCTCCCAAAAATAGTTCGCAAGCTGGAACAGTCACTTCCAGAGTTGCGGCGTTCGGGAGCCAAAACGTTTGAGAACTAAGCTGTCAGATGCTGGTGGTGGTTGCTTGTGAGTAACCAGGCAGGAATTCGACCTGTCTTTTACAGGTTTTATTGTGCAAACTATTTACAGTGCAGATCCACAAAGTTCATGTCTGTCTTAGTCACTTGCAGAATCCGGGAGTGGCCCCTTCTGGTTTCTCCCCCAACATAAGAACTTAGGCACCCCAAACCTCCTCCTCCCCTCCTTGTGTTTCACCCCTCTGCGCAAGCTGGGCTACGGAAGGGGCATGCGTCTCTCCTGGTCACCTGGGGCTCTCAGCAGCATCCTTGAGCCCTTTCCTCGCTCAGCTGGCCCCTTCCCTCTCTTCTCCACTGGAGATGTGGCTTTCCCCACTGCTGGAAGAGGAACTGCTTCTCAGGAGTTTTGGAGGCTCTCTGTATCCCAATGGCCCCCCTGCCTCCCTCCCCTGTTCCGATGGCAGTCCCCTGACATAAGCTGTTCGAAAACCAAGGTACGACTTCTAAATATTTCTTCTATGTTGGACTAGATGTTGACAGAGCATCTCTGCAAGCCTACGAGAGCCGCGATGGAGAACGGGCGCCAGTGAAGGAAGAGGCCTTTTGCGAGTCGGAAGCCCTGGAGGCAGAGGCCTACCGCCAGTGTTTCCGGGCCTTCCTCTACCGGGAGGCCGAGGGGCCGAGGGAGGCGTGCCGGCAACTCTGGGAACTTTGCCGGCACTGGCTGAAGCCGGAGAGGAACACCAAGGGGCAGATCCTGGAGCTGCTGATCCTGGAGCAGTTCCTGGCCATCCTGCCTCTGGAGATCCAGAGCTGGGTCAGGGAAGGCACGCCAGAGACCTGCTCCCAGGCGGTGGCCCTGGCCGAGGATTTCCTCCTCAGGCGGGAAGAGGCGGAGGAGAGGCAAGGAAAAGAGGTGAGGACAAGATCAGGAGGGAGGGAGACACCAGAGATACCTTAGCGTGGTGGTAGGGCATCTACTGTATTTTTCGCTCTATAAGACACACATTTTCCCTCCTAAAAAGTAAGGGAAATGTGTGTGCGTCTTATGGAGCAAATGCAGGCTGCGTGGCTAAGCCAGAACAGGGAGAGGGAGTGCTGCGCAGTGCTCCGTCTCGCTGTTCTGGCTTCTGGCTTAGCTGCGCAAAGTCTCCGCAGGGCAGCAGGATGAAGGCACCCCACTGCCCTGCGGAGGCTTCACAGGCTGTCCCAGAAGCCAGAACAGCGAGACGGAGCGCTGTGCTGTTCCAGTTTCGGGCTTAGTTGCGCTCCCTCTAGCTATCCTGGCTTTTGGATAGCCCCCGTGAAGCCTCCATAGGGCAGCGGGATGAAGGCTCCCCGCTGTCCTGCGGAGGCTTCGTGCGGCTCTTGCAGGAAGTGGGGGGAAGGGACAGAGCGCGCGACTCTGTCCCTTCCCCCACCTCCCAGAAAAGCCCCCAAGAACTGCGCTCCCTTTAAAGAGCATGTGGTTCTTGCGGGAGATGGGGGAAGGTACAGAGGACAGCTTACCTGCACGTAGCCTCTTCCGGGCAGGGGGAGCCTTCATCCCGCTGCCCTGGAGAGGCTTCAGCGGCTATCACAGAAGCCAGATCCCTCTTGCTGTTCTGCCTTCGGATTCAGAATTCCCCCCCCTTGTTTCCTCCCCCCCCCAAAAAAAACTAGGTGCGTCTTATTGTCTGGTGCGTCCTATAGAGCAAAAAATACGGTAATTTGTGTGCAGTAGGTCCCAGGTTCAATCCTAAGCCTTCAGGTAATGTCCCCTGCCTGAAACGGTGGAGAACTGCTGCCAGTCAGTGTAGACAACACTGTGTTAGATGGTCTCCCTTGGTATGACACAGTTTCGCCCGTTCCTAGTCCTTTGCAGGGGAGCCCACAGCTCAGCAGCAGAGCACCTGTTTTGCATGGACACAGTTTCCATTCAGTCCCCAACATTTTCAGGTAAGGCTGGGAGAGAGGCCATGTAAAACCCTGGAGAGCTGCTGCCAGTCAGTGCAGGCAGTACTGAACTAGATGGACCAATGCCCTGCTTTGGATTCTGACTTAAATCTGGCTACTTTCAGGTGCTGCTTCACCAGGTGTCTGCCAGTCTCCCGGAATCAGATGGAGCTCCGTTGGGTATTGAAGCAAAACAGCTTTTCAGGGAACCTAAGCAGGAGGAGGAGGAGGACGACGATGAAGGCACCGAAACTGGGGGTGAGGATTCCTTTGTGTTGTCCCTCTTCTGGCATAGCCTGAGTGGTGGGGTGGCTCTGGATATGCCCTCGTGCCACTCTTTTCAAACACTGTTGAGCATGGCTTAGGGCCCTCGTATCTATGGGACCGCCTCTCCTGGTCTGCCCCGCAGAGGACCTTAAGGTCCATGAATAACCATAGTTTAGAGATCCCGGGCCCTAAGGAAGTCAGACTATCCTCCACCAGGGCCAGGGCCTTCTCAGTGATGGCTCCGACCTGGTGGAATGCTCCGTCCCATGAGACTAGGGCCCTGCAGGATTTAACCTCCTTTCATCAGGCCTGTAAGACAGAGCTATTCCGCCTGGCCTTTAATTTGAATTCAGCCTGATCTTTTATTTCCCTTCTCTTCCCTCTCCCTCCCCTTTTATGAAGACCACCCGCTTTGAGACCTCACAGTTAATTCTTCCCTGGCCTCCTCACTGGCCCAAGTAGGACCAATTCAGCCAGCTAGCCCTGGGGATTATCTAATACTTATTTCCCCTAAATTAATTTTTGATTTTTGATTTTTATTGTTATTTATGTTTTTATACTGTATTTTATGCTGCTTTTATAATTAAGTGTTTTCAATTTGTTGTTAGCCGCCCTGAGCCTGGTTTTTCAACCGGGAAGGGCGGGGTATGGAAAAAAACATTATTTATTATAGTAGAAGTGGGCTGTGCATAGCATGGATTGGCTGGCACCTGTGACGTCTCAAACCCATTTCGCTTCCCCGTTCCTAGCGCAGTTTCGCAATCTGGGCCTGGTTTTGCCAAGTGGACCTGGTCTGGAAACTCCAGCTAACGCAGAATGTGGTGGCTAGACTGCTGCTGAGTGGGGAGGGAGAAGCAGATGGCCAAGAAATCTGTGATACCACTGTTAAAACATCTGCATCCGTTGCCTACCAGCTATTGAGCCAGGTTGAAGATCCTTGTATTCATTTACAAATCCCTGAAAAACTTGTGCCCAGGAAACCTGAATTTTTAAGACCAAGCTTGACTGTGAAATTTTTTTGGGGGAACATCAAATACCAACCTTCAGTGGTATTTGCTCAGCTATTCTGAATCCAACAGAAATTCTGTAGGCATCTTCATTACCTGCTAAATGTTTCTTGACAGTTTTTTTTTAAATATTGCTAGACTAATGCAGATGGTTTCCATAACAGTGGCTTTACATTTCGTATTTGGCTTTTATTGTGTTTATATTTGCCACAATCTCCTTTGCTGTTTCTAATGACATTGCGGTATCCAAGCAGGTTGCCCCCAAAAACCTTGTTATTGTGTGGCCTCTTTTTGGTGGGCCAAAGAGAAGGGCTTCTGATGAAGACTGCCAGGTCTGGGCTGGTTCATATGAGGAGAGGCCATCTTGAAGAACTGCAGCGCTGCGCCGTATAGGGCCAAAAGAGGTGCAGAATTTGTGAACCTGAAAAATGTGTGTGGTTTTTCCCCTTTTTGTTTAAAATAAATAACAACGGCAAGTGGCTAGTCCATAAGGAAGTATGGGTTTCATTTGCGCTTGATGCAGAATTTTGTTGTTTGTTTCGTACAGTGGTACCTGGGGTTAGAGACCCTTCAGGTTACAAATGCTTCAGGTTACAGACTCCGCTAACCCAGAAATAGCACCTTGGGTTAAGAACTTTGCTTCAGGATGAGAACAGAAATTGTGCTCCAGCGGCGCAGCGGCAGCGGGAGGCCCCATTAGCTAAAGTGGTGCTTCAGGTTAAGAACCATTTCAGGTTAAGAATGGACCTCCGGAACAAATTAAGTACTTTAACCTGAGGTACCACTGTACTTGCAAAGAATTTGGGGTCATGCCCTAACATTAGATTTGAGCATAATACATCAATCCTGGTCTGACTACCAATTAGTTTCCGGGCCCCATTCAAAGTGCTGGTTCTGACCTATAAAGCCTTAAACGTCTCAGGACCGCAATTCCTCAAGGACCGCCTCTTTCCATATGAACCTACCCAGACTCTGAGATCATCTTCTGAGGCCCTTCTTTGTGTGCCTCCTCCTCAAGAGGTCCAGAGGGAGGCAGAGCAAGAACAGGGCCTTCTCTGCAGTGGCTCCCCGTCTGTGGAATGCTCTCCCCAGGGAAGTTAACCTGTCACCTTCATTATACACCTTTAGGCACCAGGCAAAAATGTTCCTTTTTAACCAGGCCTTTGGTTGATCTGTTTGACATCCTATACCCTTTTAAAATGTGGCTCTTTTCATGGGGGGGGGGGCATTATTGTGTTGTTATTTTTATTCTGATCTTATATGTTGTGATCTTTTCTGTGAACTGCCCTGAGACCTCCGGGTACAGATCTGTATATAAACCCAATTAATAAATAATAATAATAATAATAATAATAATAATAATAATAATAATAATAATAAAAACAGCCTCAGTCCCGTATACCTGAAGGAGTGTCTCCACCCCCCATCGTTCTGCCCGGACACTGAGGTCCAGCTCCAAGGGCCTTCTGGCAGTTCCCTCACTGCGAGAAGCCAAGTTACAGGAAACCAGGCAGAGGGCCTTCTCGATCGTGGCACCCGCCTTGTGGAATGCCCTCCCACCAGATGTCAAAGAGAAGAACAACTACCAGACTTTTAGAAGACATCTGAAGGCAACCCTGTTCAGGGAAGCTTTTAATGTTTAATAGGTTATTGTATTTTAGTGTTCTGTTGAAAGCCGCCCAGAGTGGCTGGGGAAACCCAGCCAGATGGGCGGGGTATAAATAATATATTATTATTGTTTATTTTATTATTATTAGTTTGCCTGTTTTATGTGTTTCAGCTGGTTTCGGTTGGGCTCATGACGATGAGGAAGAGGAGAAGGAAGAGAAGCCATGTCTGGGGGCCCCTGAGCAAATGGAACCGCAGGGTTTTTCCCGAGAAAGACTCTCCTGGTGCGAGGAGAATGGAGGCATTTCTTCTCATCAGCCCGACTCAGAACGGAAGACCCACCCTGGAAAACGACCAGGCAGCTCCCTTCCTCCTTGGGGAGGTGACGAGGATCTTGGCGGAAGTGAAGAGGAGGGGATCCTCCAGCCTGAAGAAGAATGTTCATGCGTTCTGGGCGAGAAGTCCCTTGGTCACATTTGCCACCCGAGGATCCACGCGGGAGAGAAACCGCACAGTTGCGCGGTGTGCTCGAAAACCTTTGCGCCGAGATCTGGGCTGGTTGCCCACGAGAGGACGGCGCACGCAGGAGAGAAGTCCTATCCCTGCCTGCACTGCGGGGAAAGCTTTGACACGAGCTCCCATTTCGCCTGGCACTTGCGGAGCCACGCCGGGGGGAAGCCGTACGAGTGCTTCAAATGCGGGAAGAGCTTCCGCAGCAGCCACTCCTTCGCCGGCCACCTGCGGAGCCACGTCGGGGGCGAGCCCCTCGAGTGCTTGCGCTGCGGGAAAAGCTTCGGCGCCCGCTCGGATCTGACCCGGCACGCGAGCGAGAAGCCCTACCAGTGCTTGGATTGCGAGAGGAGCTTCGGCCAGAGCTCGCAGCTCGCCGCCCGTCGGCGGGCCCACGCGGGAGAGAAACCTTTCACGTGCGGCGAGTGCGGGAAGATCTTCAGCCGCAGCTCGCACCTCCACGGGCATCAGAGGATGCACTGCAGCGACAAGGCCCACAAGTGCCTGGACTGCGGGAAAACCTTCAGCGGGAGGTCGCACCTCAACCGGCACCAGAGGATCCACACGGGGGAGAAGCTGTTCAAGTGCTTGGTGTGCGGGAAGAGCTTCTGCATGAACTCCGACCTGGTGGCGCACGAGAGGATCCACACGGGGCACAAGCCGTACAAGTGCGCCGACTGCGGGAAGAGCTTCAGCCAGAAGCAGCACCTCACCAGTCACCAAAGGACCCACACGGGCGAGAAGCCCTACGTCTGCCTGCACTGCGGCAAAGGCTTCAGTGTCAGCTCCAACCTCAACACGCACGAGAGGACGCACACCGGCGTGCGGCCCTTCAAGTGCTCCGACTGCGGGAAGAGCTTCAGCCAGAAGTCGCATCTCATCGGCCACCAGAGGATCCACACGGGGGAGAAGCCCTACCTGTGCGTGGACTGCGGGAAGAGCTTCAGCTCCAGCTCAAACCTGATGGCGCACGCGAGGACCCACACTGGGGGGGAGAAAGCATAGGGTCCTCTGGGAGACGCGCCGGAAATCCAGCGGTGCCTCGGTTTTTGAACGTCTCCATTGACAAACATTTCAGTTTTCAAACACCGTAAAGCCAGAAGTAAATGCTTTGGTTTTCAAACATGCCTTGGAAGTCAAACATGCCACGCAGCTTCCACTAAGTGCAAAATCCTGAGGCCTAAAAAGGTGAAGATAAAGGGACCCCTGACCATTAGGTCCAGTCGTGGCCGACTCTGGGGTTGTGGCGCTCATCTCGCTTTATTGGCCGAGGGAGCCGGTGTACAGCTTCCGGGTCATGTGGCCAGCATGACTAAGCCGCTTCTGGCGAACCAGAGCAGCACACGGAAAAGCCATTTACCTTCCCGCCAGAGCGGTACCTATTTATCTACTTGCACTTTGACGTGCTTTTGAACTGCTAGGTTGGCAGGAGCAGGGACCGAGCAATGGGAGCTCACCCCGTTGCAGAGATTCGAACCACCGACCTTCTGATCGGCAAGTCCTAGGCTCTGTGGTTTAACCCACAGCACCACCCGCGTCCCTATCTGAGGTCCCATCCTGAGGCCTAGCTGTCGGCTATTGAGTTTTCGGTTTTTAAATGTTTCAGAACTCGACTGTCTTCCTAAACGGATTATATTTGAAAACCGAGGTACCACAGTGAATCCGACGGACAAGGGGTCTCGGTCAAGTAAACGCCCCGCTTTCAGCAGCACTCATTCCAGCGGCTGCCGTTCAGAGACAGCCTCTAGACATGTCCTCCATGAATTTGTCTCGCCCCATTTTAAAGCCGTCCAAATCTGGCCTCCTATGGGAGCAGATGTCATAGCTGAACTCTGTGCTGTGGGACCAAGTACCTCTTTTTGTCTCTCCTGAATCTCCCGACGTTCACCTTCATCAGGATAGAGGAAGCGGCCGCATCCCGGGCCAGACCATTGGTCTACTTAGCTCAAGACTGTCTACACTGACTGGCAGCCGCTCTCTGAGAAGTTTCAGTGGGTGTTCTCCTCCTGCCTCCCCGGATGATGATAGGGATTTTGAACCTGTGATTTTCTGCCTCTGGTTTATATTTACTCTCAAGAATTCGAATCCGCATTCTCCCAAATAGAATTCCCTTTTCCTTGTACCACCACCCCGATATTCCCAATGGGCGATATTGTAGGATTTGGGGATCTTAGGGGTGGGTTGGAGGGGGGGAAACTAAAGATATAAAGGACTGTGTATGGCATGTTGGTGCTCAGCTGTTGGTGACTTGTAAGGCAATAAAAACTAAGACAGAAGAGGGCGAAGGTTGATCTCTGAGGCCCCCAGACACAGGGTTAGATCTTACCAGCGAGGAAATTTCAGCTGAGCATATGAGAAACCTCGATTCCACACAGACTGCTCTTTTATCACAGGGGCATTCTGCAACCTGACACATTCAACGTGCGTTCTGCAGCCTGCCAATAACAGTGCAATTGGCATGGATTTATACTGGACTGTCCACACATCATCCTTTATCAGTTTGTTCCCGACCCTCCCACATTATTGCATCTACATTTTAAGAACATACGAAATGGATCAGGCCAGGGACCCATCAAGTCCAAATTCTCCAGTGGGAAGTCTAATAATAATAATAATAATAATTTATACCCTGCCCATCTGGCTGGGTTTCCCCAGCCACTCTGGGTGGCTCCCAGCAGAATATTATTAATAATAAAAAAGCGATAAAACATCAAACATTAAAAACTTCCCTAAACAGGGCTGCCTTCAGATGTCTTATAAAAGTCAGATAGTTGTTTGTTTATTATTAAGCGGGACCTGAGTGCATCAGCACTTTCCAGCAACTGATATTCAGTAGTGTATGTTGCCTCTTAACTGTTGAGGCAGAGCATAGCCTTTGTGGCCAGTAGCCATGGTTTCGTTTAGCCACCTTTTAAAGCCAGTCAGGTTGGTGGCCGCCAATGTCCCTTGTGGCCCTCTGCCCATTCCACTGTCTCTGTTCATGCCATCTCTCCAAGCGGAGACTGGACACTGGGGCATAAATTTCCCCAGCATATTATTTTTCCACAGAAAATTCCTCCGCTTCTTTCCCTGCTCTCCTTTGCTCAGTATGCAAGGAGTTGCAGGTGCTGGCATTGTCAAACAAAATGGCCGTGGACCAATAGGGCCGGAAGTTCCCAATCCCTGCTGTAAATAAACCAGTGCCCCTTAACACTAAATGTGCATGTGGACAGACTTCAGCTCTTCCCATTCTTGAAGCCACTTTTTCTACTACATGGCTTCAGGCCTATAAATTAGGCTCGGCCCAATCTGTTGCCAAGGAACATCGATGAAGTTCGAGTTCTGAAAAAAACACACACCCAAGGATTTCCCCACCAGAAACAGCAGCCAACTGGTTCACTTTTTGCTTTCTTTCTTTTTTAACTTGATGCCGGGGCTCAACGTTTATGAAAAAAGAAAGAAAATACTTTATTTTTTAAAATAGGGTTTTTGTTAGCTTTCGGCAATGGCAGAACAAACGGCTGTTACGGCGAAGCCTTCGGTCTGTTGATAGCGCTCTCTTCTTAACCCTAATGGGAAAGCAGGGGTGTGTGTGGAAGAGAAAACAACTCTCAAGAGGTTAACCGAATTAAAGAATGAAACACGGCAAGCTGACAACCGCAAGCTCTTGTAGGGGATTGCAAAAGGCGAGAGTCAAGGGCTGTAGTTCTGAGGCCGCCTCCTGGTACGGGCCCTGGGTGTCAACGGCCGCCTGGGGACGCCCAGGCGGGAGGAAGAAGGGCCTGCAGGCCGGTGGTTGGATTGGGCCGTCCGTGGCGGCCATGCTTGGCGTGAGGGGGCAGTGGCCATGGCCGCCGGAGTGGACGACTGCCGCTGCCATATGAGCAGCTCCAGAAGTTCTGTCTGCCGTTGCATGATGGCAATGATCTGCTCCGTGCCCACCCTGTCCTTCTCGCGGTCCTCCAGGTCTGCTTTGGCGTAGCCATCGAGGGCGGAAAGGATTCTGTCGGTAGCCGCCTGCATCCGCAGGTCCGCTGCCATCGCCAGCTCCGCAGCCAAATCGTTCCTGGTCTTCTTGTGCCGGTTCCGGATGTTGGCAAGGCGTTCAGCGGCCGAGAGGCCCGTCGGCCCAGGCAAGGGGCTGTGGCAAGGGGTCGGGTGCACGTCTGGGAGCAATTTGGGAAGCGGGGAGGGGGAGAAACAAAAGCAGAGTGAGGGCATTTTGAAAGGCTGCAAGGGATTCTGGGAAGGGGACGGTCAAGCTTATGAGCATCGCTTGAAGGAGCTGGGATGGGGAGCCTGTGGCCCTGTGGCTCTAATTCACATCACCCTCAGAGGCCGTGGATGATGGGAGTTGTAGTCCAGCAGCACCTGGAAGGCCACAGCTTCCCTGACCCTGCTAATATTAAACCCATTCTCTTGATGTGGATTTTTAATGTGGTCAACATGCCAAGTTCCTGGAAAAGACCAGGCGACCTCTAAGGTCCCATCCAACTCCCTGAGGTTCTGCAGAATTCATTCAGCACTCTGAATTCATCCATTAAACATACGAAACATTCAGCATACGAAATTCATGCCGCATTCCCTCTTACCTGCTGTGGAGCCAGTGGTGGCTGGGCTGCCAGGGAGACTGGGCGGGGCAGGTGGCAAGGGGTTGAGCAAATGATTGGCTTCTAAAAAACAAAGGGAAGGGCATAAAATATAATTTTGCATCACAATATACCGCCTCTTTGCACCCGAACCAACTCAGACCTTGCGTTCACCATCAGAGGCTCTGTGTGTTCTCCCACCACTGAGGGATGTGTGGAATGTGTTAACATGGGAACGACCTTTTCAGTGGTGGCTCCTCTTTTGTGGAATGATCTCCCCACGGAAGCTCACCTGGCACCACTGCTGTCTGTTTTTAGTCATCAGACAAAGGCATTCTTATTTCCCCCGTCAGGTATGTCAGCGGCCTTTGTTCTGCTCATCCTTTAAGCGGTGTGGGTAGGACTTATCCTTTTAAGCATTTTGTCAGATGACAATCTTAGCTCTTGTTTATTGCCGTTTTTATGTCTGATTATAATGCTTTCATTTTGTTTGTTTTTTAACGGTGTGAGTCGCTTTGAGGAAATGCTGAGGCTGCTGATAGCCTTAGCAAAGGCCACTGACAGCAGTAAATCACAGCAAACAAATTGGAATTAACTCTTTATTCACAAAAACAGGAGTGTCAGGCCTAATGAGCACAGCAACTCATCTCTGGCAGGTGTTGCCCCATGAAGCAGTTGCTGAGATTGAAGGCCCTGCCTCTTCTCCTCTCCAGGGTTTCCCCCAAGCAATCTGAGACTACGCCTGCATGAAGCTTACTTCTCCCTCCGCCCTTTTCATGCCCCCCTGGTTCTGGGAATCGGAGGGGAGCTTCTGACAGCAGGAGGGGGAGGAGACACCTGACCCATCTCTGCCTCTTGGTCTTCCTCCTCTCCTGCTTCAGCTTCTGCATGATTCTGGACTTCTCTCTGCCACAGACTCTCCCCGCTCACTAAGCCCTGTTACCTCTTTGGCTTCCAACACTGCCTCCTCCCAGTCTTCTCCCTCCGACCCCTCACCACTCCCTGGGCTCTGAGTCTTCTTCCCCTGTGGGTTCCCCAGCTGGTTGCGCCTACCATTACTCCGGGTCCGGCCAGCCCATGACAGCCGCCAAACGTAGGTGGCTTAAAACAGCGGTGAGCAACTGCTGGGAGGGAGAGATAATTCCCCGAGACAAGCAGCTGCAGAATGGCTGGATTTAATTTTAATATGCCAAACGCAGGATTTAGATGATGGCAATGCTGGGCTAACCAGGTCATGCATGGAGCGCTGGGCCAAACAGCAGGAGGAAGAGCTAGAGGATTTGCTGAGCTTATCGACCTGAAAATTGTGCATCCTCTCAAATTAGCTCAAGGCTGGGTTTCCCACAGGAGGAGGAAAGTGCAAAGTGGGAAACTGGCTCATAAGCTAAAACTAAAACAGGAGGCCAGAGGGAAACCACAAAGAAGACTCCAGAGATAAGGATATAAGAAGAGTCAATGGCCCACGCAGTCCAGCATCCTTCTCTTAACATGGCTGAGAAGATGGGGAGTCCAGAAGAAGTACCTGTTTGCAGCAGTGCTCTCTCCCCTTCTGCAGTATCTGGAAACTGGTATTCAGAGACGCACTGCCTCCGACAGAACACAACCATCAGGGGTAGCAGCCAGCCTTATTCTCCTTCGTGAGTTTGTCTCTTAAAGCCATCCAAGATGGCCGTGAAGGCCATGAATGTCCTGTGTGAGTGTCTGGAGGCAGCTGGAGGATGGATGGCGGCTAACAGATTGAGGTTGAATCCTGACACGACAGGGGTACTGTTTTTAGGGGACAGGGGACGGGCAGGTGTGGGGGACTCCCTGGTGTCCTGAACAGGGTAACTGCCCCTGAAGAACCAGGTGCACAGCCTGGGAGTCATTTTGGACTCACAGCGGTCCATGGAGGCGTAGGTTAATTCTGTGTCCAGAGCAGCTGTCTACCAGCTCCATCTGATACGCAGGCTGAGACCCTTCCTGCATGCGCACAGTCTCACCAGAGTGGTGCATGCTCTGGTTATCTCCTGCTTGGACTACTGCAATGCACTCTACGTGGGGTGACTTTTGAAGGTGACCTGGAAACTACAACTAATCCAGAATGTAGTAGCTAGACTGGGGACTGGAAGTGGCTGCCGAGACCATATAACACCGGTCCTGAAAGACCTACATTGGCTCCCAGTATGTTTCTGAGCACAATTCAGTGTTGGTGCTAACCTTTAAAGCTCTAAACAGCCTCGGCCCAGTATACCTGAAGGAGCATCTCCACTCCCATTGCTCAGCCCGGACACTGAGGTCCAGCTCCAAGGGCCTTCTGGCAGTTCCCTCACTGCAAGAAGTGAGGTTGCATGGAACCAGGCAGAGGGCCTTCTCGGTGGTGGCACCCGTCCTGTGGAAAACCCTCCCATCAGATGTCAAGGAAATAAAAAGTGATCTGACTTTTAGAAGACATCTGAAGGCAGCCCTGTTTTTAATGTTTGATGTTTTGTTGTGTTTTTAATATTCTGTTGGGAGCCGCCCAGAGTGGCTGGGGAAACCCAGCCAGATGGGTGGGGTATAAATAATATATTATTATCATTGTTATTTAAAGAAGGACTTTCTTCTGTCTCTCCTGAGCACCCCAAGCATTCTGCTTCGCTGGATGTCTCCCTCTGGGTTCCAGTGTGCCGAGAGAGGAAGAAAAACTTCTCTCTATCCGCACTTTCTCCACACACTTTTATTGTGTCACCACACTGCGCACCCAATTATTCCTCTTTGTGCTGAGAGAGGGAAGGAGAAGGGGACAGAAGGGAAGTGAAACCTGACCTCTCGTCTTCATAAATACAGTGGTGCCTCACAAGACGAAATTAATCCGTTCCGTGAGGCTCTTCGTATAGCGGTTTTTTCGTCTTGTGAAGCAAGCCCATTGACAGCTTAGCGGATTAGCGCTATTAGCGGTTTAGCGGCTTTTAGCGGATCAGCTGATAAGCGGCTTAGGGCTTAGGAAAAGGGGGGGGGAAAGGGAAAAAACCCCGCAGGAACTCGCAAGACATTTTCGTCTTGCGAAGCAAGCCCATAGGGAAATTCGTTTTGCGAAGCGCCTCCAAAACGGAAAACCCTTTCGTCTAGCGGGTTTTCCGTCTTGTGAGGCGTTCGTCTTAACCACAAAAAATGGGGGCACTTACCCGCAGCCGGCCGAGGGGTGCTTATCGGCTCCTCAGAGTCGTCCTCTGTTTTGCACACCACGGTGGTGGAATCCACTGAATCGACGAGTTCGATGGAGAACTGGGCAGAGGGGTCGAAGAAGTTCTGGGGCTCGAGGTAGTCCTCAGACTCGTGGGGGCCCCCCTCCTCCAGGCCGCATGGGGGACAATCATCTCCCCCCGACTCCTCCTGGTGTCCGTAACTCTGGGCCTGCCCCGGAGGTTGTGGCGCTCCGGAATCCAGAATCTGCTCCAGCTGGTCGTAAAAGGGGCAGGTGAGGCGCCCTGTCCCGGAGCAGTTGTTCTCTTTGACCTTCTTGTAGTCCCGGCGCATCGTCTTGGTCTTGGTGCGGCACTCCTGGGCTGTCCGCTCGTGGCCCCTCTTGGCCATCTCGTTGGCAATGACCTGGAAGGTGTCCATGTTCCGGTGGCTGCTCTGAAGGACCTGTTGGATCTTCTGCTCACCCCAGATATCCAGGAGATCAATCACCTCGGCGTACGACCAGTTGGTGCCGCGGCGGCTCATCTTCGGGAAATGTGGCATTGGCACGGCAGAACCAGCTCCTGCCAACAGGGAAGCGGGAGAGGGTGAACCTCTGCTCTTTTTTATTTTTAGTTCAACTAAGGCAGAGGGGGGATGTGGGTGGTGGTGTGGGTTAAACCACAGAGCCTAGGGCTTGCCGATCAGAAGGTCGGCGGTTTGAATCCCCACGACGGGCTGAGCTCCCGTTGCCTACTCCTGCCAACCTAGCACTTCAAAAGCATGTCAAAGTGCCAGAAGATAAATAGGTACTGTTCCAGCGGGAAGGTAAACGGCATTTCTGTGCGCTGCTCTGGTTTGCCAGAAGCGGCTTAGTCATGCTGGTCACATGACCTGGAAGCTGTACGCCGGCTCCCTCGGCCAATAAAGCGACATGAGCGCCACAACCCCAGAGTCGTCTGCGACTGGACCTAATGGTCAGGGGTCCCTTTACCTTTAAGGCAGAGGGAGGTCCAACTTTCTATACCAAGCGGGCTGCAAGAGTACCTTGACACGGAACTACCTTGTCGCTCATGGTGGCAGGGAGCCGAGGCCAAAATCTGAGCCCTCCACCACAGCCCTCATGCTGCCTTCACAAAGCTGGATAAACAGAGAAAGCGCTAACTAGGCTTTGGGAAGGAGACAAGAGGACTCTAGGACCCTGTCAGAGCCCTCACACCTCCTTCCCAAGCCCAGTGCTTCGCTTCCCTGCCTTTGGCAAGGTAGCTTGAGGGCTTCAAATGTTGCCGAGGGCCGCCAAATGAGACCTCAATGGCCACATGTTGGACCACCTTGATCTAAGGCAATGTTGCAGAGGCTCAAGCCCGGAGTCCAAAAGTGGCCCTGCAGACATATTGACCTGGCCCTCAGGAGCCTCCCTAAGGCACACCCCTTCTTCCCAGACCATGCTCCCTCGGTGGTCTTGCTCTGGCCCTCTTAGGAGTCATTCTGCATGGATCAAATGTCGCCTCAGAGTGAGATCACTCATTTTTGCTTGACCAGATGGAGAGAACAGTGTGTGTAGAGAAAGGGACTTCTTTTTTAGGGGGGTGTACCTTGCTGGAATGTAAGTCTACATTACAAAGGTCAAGAGCTACACCTGTTTCTTCACCCACTTTTGCCTCTGCCCGCCTCCCCCCGTCATGTCGCCCTTGGAGGGCAGCTCATTAGGGAACGCTGCCCTCAGACCAACAACGGCTCCCCGCGCCTGGTGTGTACAGTGGTACCTCAGGTTACATACGCTTCAGGTTACAGACTCCGCTAACCCAGAAATATTACCTCAGGTTAAGAACTTTGCTTCAGGATGAGATCAGAAATCGTGCTCCGGCGGCAGTGGGAGGCCCCATTAGCTAAAGTGGTACCTCAGGTTAAGAACAGTTTCAGTTTAAGAACAGACCTCTGGAATGAAGTTCTTAACCCAAGGTACCACTGTAATTTGTTCCGGAGGTCCGTTCTTAACCTGAAACTATTCTTAACCTGAAGCATCACTTTAGCTAATGGGGCCTCCCGCTGCCGCCGTGCCGCCTGAGCACGATTTCTGTTCTTATCCTGAAGCAAAGTTCTTAACCTGAGGTACTATTTCTGGGTTAGCGGAGTCTGTAAACTGAAGCATATGTAACCTGAAGTGTATGTAACCTGAGGTACCACTGTAGATGCATTTCTGAGCTAGGTAAATCCCTGGTCTGATCCGGCACAAGGCAGCGCTCTGTGTTTTCTTTAGCTCAGAAATTTGCACATGTATTGCAAATACAAAGCTGCACACAGTTTTCCACCCGCCCCCTGCAAAGATGCAAAAACTGCTCCCTCGCCTGCCGGTGGCCCTGTTTCCCTGCCCTGCAGATAGATGTGGCAATCCCCCCCAAAAAAAAGCTGCAATCAGGCAAAGCAGTAATGGTGGTGACCGACAAAGGTTTTCAGGAAGCAAAATTCAGCACACAGAATACACACATGCCCCTGGCTGGTGTCTCGGGGGCAGAATGAGGCCTTACCGAGTGAGCTGGCTTCTCTCTCCAGCCTCTGCTTGGCCTCCCTGCGGAGATACCGCTGTCTGTCCAGCAAGGTGTGGTCGGCCTCCGGGGAATGGACGTCCATCTCGTCAAAAAGGACCGGCACCTGGGAACAAAGGCAGAGGGCTGTTGGTTCACACATGCTACGTGTTCATTTATTTACTGTAGTGGGTGAGGAACCCCAGGCCTGAGGGCCACACGTGGAGGGACCCCTCTCCATCAGTGGAACGTTGGTCCCCAGGACAGATCTACTCCACAGTACACATCAACTCTCCTCCCTGTTACTCTTTAATTCGTTTTTTGAAATATTTATATTCCACGTTTTTCACTACAGTCGTACCTTGGATCCCGAATGCCTTGGTACTAAGACGTTTTGGCTCCCGAATGCTGCAAACCCAGAAGTGAGTGTTCCGGTTTGCAAACGTTCTTTGGAACCAGAACATCCGTCGGGGCTTCCAATAGGCTGCAGGAACTTCCTGCAGCCAATCAGAGATGCGCTTTGGTTTCCAAATGTTTTGGAAGTCATATGGACTTCCAAAACAGATTCTGTTTGACTTCTGAGATACCGCTGTATGTTAAATTTAAGAAATTCAATAAATACAACAGTAAAAACATCTATGAATGCTGGTTAGTAAAAAGAAATTGACACTGCAAAGCCCTATGGAGAAATCTCTGAAACAACCATGGGATATCAGCTCCGCCCAAGGTATGATGGAGAACAGCAACAACTGGGAAAAGATAGACATAACATCTTGAAAGGACAGGAAGAAACACCACAGACAGAATAATTGCCACACACAGGAGAAACAAGGATATAGTTTGAGTGCCTCAATTGTAGTTCTATAAATAATTTAATGTGTCAACATGAACAGAAGTTATTAATATTGCAGTTGTTGTATAAGGGATTATTATTTTGACTGAAATGTAATTGAAATTAGTAAGATTTTGGAACGCAGAAATGAAGGAAATAATCAAACCATCAGTTCTAGCATTCTAGCAATTCTAGCGGGGAGTGGGGGGTGGGACCTAAATTATATAATTTGGTATTTGAACAATTGGTATTAGTACAGTCATACCTTGGAAGTCAAACGGAATCCGTTCCGGAAGTCCGTTCAACTTCCAAAACATTCAGAAGCCAAAGCACGGCTTCTGATTGGCTGCAGGAAGCTCCTGCAGAAAATCGGAAGCCGCGGAAGCCTCGTCGGACGTTCGGCTTCCAAAAATAGTTCGCAAACCGGAACAGTCACTTCTGGGTTTGTGGCGTTCGGGAACCAAAACGTTCGATAACTAAGCTGTTTGAAAACCAAGGTACGACTTATAATTTGATACTGTTATAATGAGGCTATTATTGGATTATAACTGAAAACTAATAAAACCAAGGTACGATTTATAATTTGGTACTGTTATAATGAGGCTATTATTGGATTATAACTGAAAACTAATAAAAATAATTGTCTGAATGACACAGGCAACGTCTAAAAGCAGGAATGATTCCTGCTGTGCATTGATGCATAGCTGTCAACGTTTCCCTTCTTTTAAGGGAAATTCCCTTATTCCGAATAGGATTCCTCGCAAGAAAAGGGGAAAGTTGACAGCTATGCATCTAGCAGCAGGGAGTTCCACAGGCCACAGCCTGTCATACTACATAGTAAAAGGCAACCAAACCTCAGGGGAAATGAGCGACCACAATAAGTCTTAAGGAGTTCGGTGGTCCTTAAGGCATTTCTGGTCCAGGTCGGTCAGGGCTATGTAAATCAGCAAAAGCAGCCGACCTGCTCACAGGTGGGCAAGCACTTTGGTTCGATCCCCGGCTCCTGCTTTTTACCTGCTGCTCCCGCCTCCTTGATCCTCGTTGCCTCAGGATGAGCTCCTCCGGCTGCTGAGGGGGCCCCCATCCCGAATGAGGCGACTGGATGAGTCTCAGGTGCTCCTGGCCGTGGGCTTCCCAGCCCTGAGGCACCTCTTCGTCCAGCTCCCGCTTGACCTGCTCCGGCCCTGGCCATCCCAAAATGTCCCTCAGGCTCCCGGCCCGGATGACGCAAGGCCCTTTCGCCGGTCCATCTTCCTCTTCCTCATCCTCCTCTTCCATTTTTATCTGCAGCACTTGGTCTCCGGCCATCTGGAGGTTGGCCGTCGCTGCCCGCTTGGCAGCCATTTTGTCCTTTCCAGCCTTGTGCCAACGTCGGCCTGCACCGTGTGTTGCTCACAGACCTCCCTCTCTTGCTGCGAGCATTGGGCAAACGCCGCCAGTTCCTCAAACTGATCTCCCAGGGTCCTTTTTTTTATTTTCCCGATCGTGCTACAAATTATTTAGGGCGTTTAGACATACAGATGTCAGCATCACACACAAGGTTTTGCTCCTGCAGTGAAGACATACAGAAAACAGAAGGATGAGAGAGAGAGAGAGAGAGAGAGAGAGAGAGAGAGAGAGAGAGAGAAACACCCAAAAATTAACCTGTTAAACTGATATTCCATGTCTGGGGTGGGAAATTTCTTTCATTTTTAGGGCCTTATATGCACATTTTACTTTTGTTCAGTAGGCCAGTTTCTGCTCAAAGCTCTGTAACCACGTGATGGAATGATGGAAACAGAATATTATTATTTTGAGCAGGGCAGCTGCCGAAGGAGAAATGTGAAACTTTTTGCCATGTAAATTAAAAATACTCTGTTTTGTCAATCACAGTAATGTGTGCATTATTTTCGTGATAATGCACGAAATCCTAAAAGGGAGCCAAAAAGAACTTGTGTGAAGCTTGATGCTTTTAAAACTAAACACACAAACACACACATACTTTCTTGTGGCTGAGACAAATTAACGACACCGGGTTCAGTGTCCTGTCCTGTTTCCTGGATTTTGTAATATCTTAACCAGTCCATGAAACGCAGGAAGTTTATTCTTTTGCACTGTCTTCCTGTAAGCAATGCGGCCAAGGCTCTTCAGTGGGGTTGGTGGAGAAATTTGATTCAGTTTGCATTTAAAGACAATCTTACGCAAATGGCATTTTGTGGAAAAAAACTCGCAAAATGGAACAGCCATCCTTTGAAATTTGCGCTTCTCCAATTTTTGCAATGCAGTCCTCCAGCCATGTAATGTGAACAAAAATGGATAGAGTGTGCATTGAAATGTATATATTAGTGAAAACAAAACAGAATTGTATTAGGAGAAACTGCAAACAAAACTGCATATTAGGAGTAACTAGCAGTAAAATGTGAATTGATTTTCACCAGGACTTGAAAATATAAATTGCAAGCTGATGTGGAAGTGTGGAGAACAGAACTAAATATTAGAAAGCGAGATACTGAAAGAAATTGGATTTAATTTCTATTCATCCCTACTCTTACGTATGTGCCATTAATAGCCTGGATAGTTCAGTTGGGTAGAATGTAGTCCTGATAACACCAAGGCTGCAGGTTCGATACCCATATGGGACAGCTGCATATTCCTGCATTGCAGGGGGTTAGACTAGATGACCCTCAGGGTCCCTTCTAACTCTACGATTCTATGAAAAATATTAACACTCTGCATCCAAGCAACTCAAATTTCCCACTGCAAAGCACTTGAATTCCGACGTTGGCATAAGTTATACGAAATGTGCATACATACACTCATTGTGCTAAGAGGGGCGCATAGGAGGCAACTCAGCATGGCTTTAAAAGAGGATTAGATAATTTTGTGGAGGATAAGGCCATCCATGGATATATAGATACACACATACACACACACACACACACACACACACACACACACACAGATAAAGACTCCATGGCACCTGTCATTCATAACACTTAATGCATCTGATGAATATACACATACACACACACACACACACACACACACACTGGTACCTCGGGTTAAGTACTTAATTTGTTCCAGAGGCCTGTTCTTAACCTGAAACTGTTCTTAACCTGAAGTACTTTAGCTAATGAGGTCTTCCGCAGCTGCCCGGCCGCCGGAGCAAGATTTCTGTTCTTATCCTGAAGCAAAGTTCTTAACCTGAAGCACTATTTCTGGGTTAATGGAGTCTGTAACCTGAAGCGTATGTAACCTGAAGCGTATGTAACCCAAGGTACCACTGTTTGTGTGTGTATACACACACACACACACACACACACACACACATATATATATACACACACACACACACACACACACACACACACATATATACACACACACACACACACACACACACACACACACACACACACACACACATATCTATACCTGTACACACACACACACAGTATATAAGTTACGGATTCACTGACGTGGGAAGGGTTTTGTGTGAGCATTTTGCTCCGTCTTGGGTGGAAAGAGGGAGGGGACGTCACTCCTGGCTGACACCAGCTGTTCTTAACCTCGCTTGCGCCTACAAAAATTAAATTCTTTCCTCTCTTTTTTTGCAATTGCAATGAATACAACTCTGCCCCCGCTACCCCTCCATCATAATAGAGTGGTACCTCGGGTTAAGAACTTAATACGTTCTGGAGGTCCATTCTTAACCTGAAACTGTTCTTAACCTGAAGCACCACTTTAGCTAATGGGGCCTCCTGCTGCTGCGAGATTTCTGTTCTCATCCTGAAGCAAAGTTCTTAACCCGAAGTACTATTTCTGGGTTAGCGGAGTCTGTAACCCGAAGCGTCTGTAACCCGAGGTACCACTGGAAATGGAAGCTGCATGCAACCCACTTGAGAGCTCACCTCTGCGGGGATCTGGCCCCCTTCCTATGGGGAGCAAGGGCTCGGCTTCCTTTCTGCTGCACATGCAGCCGCTGCGAGATTATCGATTATCGCTGCTGTTGCTGCTTTGCAAGGCTTCAAACAGGTCATTTCCTCCCCCGCCCCCACCAGGAAGCCGCTTTCATGCCTCGCCAGCTGCACAAAACTGGGGGTTGCTCTTTCTCAGGCTTTCTAGGCAAGCGGAGGAGCTCGCTCGGTTTAACCCTGCAGCGCCCCTCTGACACAAAACGGTGCAGGGAATAAATAAGAGCTTTAGGAGAGGCCCCACCCGCCCTACGCATTTGTAACGCAATAACACCTTGATCGCCCATGAGATGGGGGCTGTAACATCTGGAAGGCCGCAGCTTCCCCTCCCCTGCTATCCTGCTAACATTAAACCCATTCTCTGGATGGGAATGTTGAATGCAGTCAACAGGCCAGCTTCCTGGAATAATAATTATTATTATTATTATTATTATTATTATTATTAGTTATACCCCGCCCTCCCCAGCCAAGGCCGGGCTCAGAGCAGCTTACAAGCAATAATAAAAACAAGATGAATGATTACAACTTAAAAACAAAAATAAAATACAACATTAAAATAATGGAACATTAAAATATTAAAATGTAGCCTCATCGCAGGAGGAGAAGGAAAGGAAAGGAAAAAGAGAGAGGGAAGGAAACAAATTGGCTCCAAGCCAAAGGCCAGGCGGAACAACTCTGTCTTACAGGCCCTGCGGAAAGAAATCAGATCCTGCAGGGCCCTGGTCTCATGAGGCAGAGCGTTCCACCAGGCCGGAGCCAGAGTTGAAAAGGCCCTGGCTCTGGTTGAAGCCAGTCTAACTTCCTTAGGGCCTGGGACCACTAGGGTGTTGTTATTTATGGACCTTGAGGCTCTCCGTGGGGCATACCAGGAGAGGCGGTCCCGTAGGTACGAGGGTCCTAGGCCGTGAAGGGCTTTAAAGGTCAAAAGCAGCACCTTAAATCTGACCCTGTACTCTACCGGGAGCCAGTGCAGCTTGAAAAGCACTGGGTGAATATGATCCCATGGCAGAGACCCCGTGAGGGGAGATCTAAAAAGAGATCTCAAAAAAGAGATCTAAAAGAGGGAGATCTCAACAGGCTTGGGCAGAAACTAAGGTTTGCAGAAAAAGGAATAATAATAATAGTAACTGGGTGGGCGAGGGAGAATCCTAAGGGGTGTGTATGTGTGAAAATGGCTGAGCATGCTCAGTGGCTGCAGAATTTGGACCATTGGTAGGGAAATGCAATGGAGTATCCTGGAGGAAGGGCATGGCTGGCAAAAACCAGGCACAAGACAAGCGTACACCATAAGTGTAGCCGGGGGCAGGAGGGGCAGCTGCTCCCCCACAAATCAAGTAAATAAATAAAAATACTTATCTAACTGACCAATTGTGTTGCAGATAACTTGGTTCTGCTTAACTTGGTTTTCTTAACATAAAGCCTGCCCCCCAAATAAATCCTGGCTACGCCCATTGCATTCACTATCGGCACATATTTATTATTCATTTTAAATGAAACGAGCAGTGAACAATTGTATTATTTATTCCTTTATTCTCTATTCCACTTAATCACCGACGTCTCTAACAAAATTGCAAAAAGGGGAATGATAAAAATTCACCATGAAATCTAATGAGAAATGCCTGCTGAAGAAAGGAGGTCTTTGTCATGCGCCTGAAGTTCTGCAGAGAGTATGGCTTAGAATCATACAATGGTGGAGTCAGAAGGGGACCCTGGGGGTCATCTAGTCTGACCCCCTACAATGCAGGAACTGCAGCTAAAGAGTCCCTGGCAGATGACCATTCCAAACTCTGCTTAAAAACCTCCAAGGAAAGAAGAGTCCACCACCTTCACCAAAAGCATCCCAAGAACTATAAGGGTGTTAAAAGTTGTTCAGAGGCTCTCATTCCCCTCACGGAGCTGACAGTTCCCAGAGTGGTTGTTTAATAATAATAATAATAATAATAATAATAATAATAATAATAATAATAAATTTTTATTTATACCCTGCCCTCCCTGGCCAGAGCAGGGCTCAGAGCAGCTAACACCAGTAAAATAATAATAATAATAATTATTATTATTATTATTATTATTATTATTATTATTATTATTATTATTTTAAAACCAATTTAAAATACAGGTTAAAATATAATTTAAAATGCAGCCTCATTTTAATAGTAGCCCATAGATCAAAACCATAAGGGGAGGGAAACACAGTGGTGCCTCGCAAGACGAAAAGAATCCGTTCCACCATTCTCTTCGTCTAGCGGTTTTTTCGTCTTGCGAAGCAAGCCCATTGACAGCTTAGCGGATTAGCGCTATTGGCGGTCTAGTGGCTTTTAGCGATCAGCTGTTAAGCGGCTTATCAGCGGATCAGCTGTTAAGCGGCTTAGGAAAAGGGGGGGAAAGCGAAAAAAACCCGCGGGGACTCGCAAGATTTTTTCGTCTTGCGAAGCAACCCCATAGGGAAATTCGTTTTGCGAAGCGCCTACAAAAAGGAAAACCCTTTCGTCTAGCGGGTTTTCCGTCTTGCGAGGCGTTCGTCTTGCGGGGCACCACTGCATAAGGGTCAGACCAAACCAAAGGCCAGGCGGAACAGCTCTGTCTTGCAGGCAGTGGCGTAGCGTGGGTTGTCAGCACCCGGGGCAAGGCAAGTAATTTGCGCCCCCTAACCGGTGGATTCGCGCCCCCTAACCGGTGGATTCGCGCCCCCTAACCCTAACCCCCAGATGTTGCGCCCGGTGCGGCCAGCCCCCCCTACACCCCCCATGCTACGCCACTGCTTGCAGGCCCTGTGGAAAGATGTCAAGTCCCGCAGGGCCCTAGTCTCTTGTGACAGAGCGTTCCACCAAGTTGGGGCCAGTACTGAAAAGGCCCTGGCCCTAGTTGAGACCAATCTAACCACCTTGCGACCTGGGACCTCCAAAATGTTGTCATTTGTGGACTTTAGGTCCTCCGCGGGGCATACCAGGAGAGGCGGACCCATAGGTACATGGGTCCTAGGCTGCATCCCTTTCCTAGGGTTTTCTCTGCAAATTGTACCTCTGTGGGGAAAACGGGTCAACTTAGCAACTCTCAACACCCTTTAAAAAACTACAGCTCCCAGAATCATTTGGGGGAAGCTGCTGCAAGTGGTCTGTACTTCCAAGGGAGACAATGGAGTGTGCCTCCGGAGGTGAACTCAAACTGCTGGAGAATCTGTCACTTTGCATTTCTTAGTACAGAAAGTATTGATCTGATGTGTAGAGATCTTTCCTATTGTAATTACCGGTAGCTCAAAAGGGTTCTGGAAACTTCTCTGCGTGAAAGAAACAAGCAGAAGGTTATTCCTTCAGAGAAGCTGAGTACAGCTGGCTTAAATTGGTCCTGTTATCTCTTTCTGTCAAGGTCATGCTGACTGTAATAATAAGGCCAGAAGGAGCCTGGGTCTCACGCTTTCGCTTTCTATCTCTTTTCCTCCTGGTGTGGTGTTTGGTATATAGATAGTGTTTAAGGTTTTAGTCTTATTTTAAGTTACTGTAAGTTTAAGTTAAGTCTGCTGCAACTGGATTTCTTATGGACAGTGCCAACCCTGAATATATTGGATTTGTGACCATTATGCTCATTTGACTTCCGTACCAGTAAAGCTCTGCTGGATGAAACACAATTGCCTCTGGCCTATTTTGGGGGGATCTTGCAACGTGTTTAAGTTTTTACTCTGCTAACTATACGTTAAGAGTTCTGCTCTGGATCAATATTGAGTAGAATTCATGGCAGAATCACAGCGCCTGCTGTGGTTAAAGGGACTAGTACCTAGACTAGTATTTTTTGCTCTATAAGACTCACTTTTTCCCTCCTAAAAAGTAAGGGGAAATGTGTTTGCGTCTTATGGAGCGAATGCAGGCTGCGCAGCTATCCCAGAAGCCAGAACAGCAAGAGGGATTGCTGCTTTCACTGCGCAGCGATCCCTCTGGTGGTTCTGGCTTCTGAGATTCAGAATATTTTTTTCTTGTTTTCCTCCTCCAAAAACTAGGTGCGTCTTATGGTCTGGTGCGTCTTATAGAGCGAAAAATACGGGTAACTTGTACCTGCTGCCTCCCGCATGGTAAGGTGTAGTTGTGGCAGCCATTTGCACTGTATTTCTAGATAACCAGCCGAGGCAGTTCAGAATGGTGCAACTAACCTGCTGACCAAATGTACGGGTATCATTTCAGAGATATCAAGGTCTTACAATAAAAGCAATCTGTGATATACTGGATTAAAATATAAATGGAGCGGCGCCAACTTCCCCCAAGGTTAGCCTATCTACAGGAGGGGAGGGGAACCAGATGCCCTCCAGATACCTCCGTTGGTTAGAGTGTGGTGCTGATGAGGCCAAGGTTGCAGGTTCGATCCCCGTACGAGACAGCTGCAAATTCTTGCATTGCAGGGGGTTAGACTGGATGACCCTCAGGGTCCCTTTCATGTCTACAATTACAGGGAACCAGACAGAGGGCCTTCTCGGTGGTGGCGCCCTGCCTGTGGAACGCCCTCCCACCAGATTTCAAAGAGAACAAGAACTACCAAACTTTTAGAAGACATCTGAAGGCAGCCCTGTTTAGGGAAGCTTTTAATGTTTGATGTATTACAGTATTTTAATATTTTTTTTGGAAGCCACCCAGAGTGGCTGGGGAAGCCCAGCCAGATGGGCAGGGTATAAATAATAAATAATAAATAATAATTATTATATTATTATATTGCAATTCTGTGATGCTGGACTCCATCTCCCGTCATTTCTGACCATTGCCCATGCTGGCTGGGGGTCACCCTACATATTTACAGGCCTCTGTGTGGGCTTTGCCTTCTTCCCCCAAAGAATCCTGGGAGCTGTAGTTTGTAAGGGTGGCGAGAGCTGTTAGGAAGCAGAATTGGATACATGTCGGAAATGTAAAGAGATGAAGGGAACGTTTTTTCATATGCGGTGGACATGTAAAAAGGTAAAAGAATATTGGGAAATGATCTACGATGAGTTGAAAAAAAAAATGTTTAAAATAACTTTTGGCAAAAGACCAGAGTACTTTTTGTAGGGAAGAATTTAGATTGAAGTGCCTTAGTGTCAACAAAATTTATTTATGTATGCAACAACGGCAGCAAGAGTTTGGTTAGCCCCAAGATGGAAAGTGAGGGAGGTCCCAGGCAAAGAGGACTCACAATGTAAGATGGTAGAATATGCAGAGCTTGCAGGTTTAACATATAGACTAAGAGAGCAAGAAGAACAAATATGGAAAATATTTATTGAGGATATGGAAAACAACGGTACCCAGCTGAAAGCGCTGGCAGCCTTAAGATAAAATCAACAGTGTAATTAATGTTTGAGCGATGTAGAAGTGAACAGACGAAAACGGCGACAGCAAAATATGCAGGAATGAAAGATAAATAAAATGAACCGAGGAAAGAGAAGGATGGAAGTCACGGGATATCTAACAGCGTGCAAAATGCTTATTTTAAGATTTAAAACTGAAAATTTAATTTTTTTTGAGAGTTGTTAGTTTCTCTGTAGGAAAAACACTGAAGCCTAATTTGATTAGCAGAATACCCGGCCTCTAGTGGGTATTTACGGCATGTAATGCCTTGAAAGAAAACATTATGAAAATGATATATAGGTGGTACATGACTCCAGTCAAGCTTGCAAAGATATACCATGTGTATATCTGTACACATCTGTATATATCTGTATATCCATGTGTATTTCATGCTGTACTCCAGAACGGCCCCTCCCTTCAGGCTGTCAGTTTAAAAAAGGGCTCAACTGTCACTTCCCTCAAGGTGCTTCGTTTCCCTCAGTCAGCATGTTACTATACTACGTTTATCTACTATGAAAGCTTTGTTTCATATACCGTATTTTCCGCCCTATAGGACGCACTTTTTCCCCTCCAAAAATGAAGGGGAAATGTGTGTGCGTCCTATGGGGCGAATGCAGGCTTTCGCTGAAGCCTGGAGAGCGAGAGGCGTCGGTGCGCACCGACCCCTCTCGCTCTCCAGGCTTCGCGGACCTCTCCGCAAGCAGCGGGAGCCAGCGCTGGGCTCCCACGGCTTGCAGAGAGCTGCCTGTTTGGGGGCTGGGGTCGGGGGAAGCTCGGGCCTCCCCCGCCCCAGCCCCGCGCCTGGGGGAAAAATAATTCCCCCCCTTTATTTCCCCCCCAAAAAACTAGGTGCGCCTTATGGGACGGTGCGTCCTATAGGGCGAAAAATATGGTATATCCAGTGAGCTGTTCACCTCACTGGATGAAAAGACACACTCTGCTAAAGGAGAACATGGAATAAGTTAAGCGGGACGAGCAAGGAGATATTTCTCAGACAGGAGGCCAGATTTTTATTCAACCCCCCCCCCAACACCACTTGTCACTCCCAGAGCCCCCTAGGAAGACTGTTAGACCACTCTGAGAAAGAAGAGCTCCGTGAGGGGAATAAGGGTCTCTAAATAACTCTAAGGTGGCCATATTTCAAACAGTGAAAATCCGGACAGAAAAGTTGTTGAGGTTGTTGACCTTTTTTTTTATTATTAGCAAATTCACCAAAAGCTGAAAAATGAACTTTCTGAGCTATTTCTAAGGATAATCGACAAAAACAACACTGCCAACATGGATTGCCTTACGTCCAGATTTCCCCGGACATTATTTTTATTATTGCCAATTTCCACCCAGACACTGCTTCCAGCTGTGGTATTCCGGATATGTCCAGGAGATTCTGGACATATGCCAACTCTCACCACCCTTAACAGCTCCCAGGATTTTGGGAGTGGCATGATACTGCTTTATCGTTTTGATGACGCCTCAGAGTGGAGACACTGAAACATAACTTAACTTTGGGCCAGTGGGTCTATTCTGCATAGGACCTCAATAAATCCGCAGTTCCCAAAATGTGGTCTGCAGGCTTCATTCAGGCATGCCCACATTTAATTTCATAGTGACTTTTAAATGAATTTCTATTGCTTCTTTTATTTGCCACATTGTAATTTATTGCATTACCATTTGAATGTTATTGGACGCAAACAGACGCACAATTTAACAAATCAAAGCAGCAATGGAAATTCCCTTTTAAAATTACACAGCATCCAGCACAGTGCGTTACAATTGCTACAACAGGCAGCAAATTCATTAAGTGCCCCACCAACACTTTCAATTTTCAAGCGGTCCATATGGCACAGAAAGTTTGGGAACCACGGCAATTGGTATTTTTTCAAAACCAAAAAGAAATGGGGAATAGACTCATGTCCATAAAGGTAGTCATCATGGCACTGTGTGGTATGGTCTTAAAAACGAGGATAACAAACTCATTTTTTATTTTACTTCTGGAAATGTAAGCCATTGAGGTGGACGTCTTCAAAAATCAAGTTCAAACTACCCATCCTGTGATAGGAAACGGGTAACAGCTGTAGCAGGGAGGATATAACTCCACAGATAGGCAAAAATGCAAATAGCAAATGAATCATTTCCAATCAATCAGTCAACTGTAAATGAACATTAAGAGGGAGACAGAAAGACGACATCTTCAGCTGAAATCTGGAAAAGTGACTGCTTGGATGGGAGACAGACCTGTAAGAAAATGTTGGTTCTGCAGTTGGACTGGTATGTTTGAGCTTCTGAGTTATTTTCTGACCCTGATGTTCCACTCCCAGCTTGTGTCAGTGGCAGACCTTGGCTTTCAAATTTGAGCAGTGCCCTGGGCCATACCAAAATTTGGTGCCCCTGCCTCTTGCCTTATAAGTCATTGTTGGGGGGGGGCATGCAGCACCCTCCCAGCTCAGCACCCAGTGCGGACGAACCAGTCGCACTCCCCTAAATCCGCCTCTGCTTGTGAAGGTGCTCAGATAAACAAGCTTGTCAAAGTGAAGAGCTCTGGGCTCTTTTGCCTCTTCCTGGGCCGGGCAAAATCTCATCCTGTAGGAAAGTGTTTATTTGAAATGCAGCGGGAATAAAAAGATATTTCCACACAAAGATTTATTTGTTTTCTTCCCCTCATGGAGCATTTGCAGAATGTACAACCTGGGCAACATCGAGGTCTGCAAATACTGCTGGAAACACGTTGTTTGCTGACAAGAAGCAATTCTGTAGCCAGTGAAACGCCATGGTACACCTACATCAGCCTAACTTTCATCTGCTCAACATGTAATAAAACGTGTCTCTCCCGCAGGTGCTGTAACTCTCCAATGGTTTGAACTTTACCTCCAAAGGTGCACACCAACAACAAAACAAGGCTGTTCTGTTATTATGTTCTGCTATAGAGGAGGGGGTGAGTTTGCTCCTGACTGGCCAGTGCTCATGTGACATCATGCGTGATTACTAGCTCCTGACTGGACGGTGCTGATATGACCTCACAGCCTGATGTGTCAATTTGTCCCTTTTCTGAAAAATGGTATGGGGGCGAAAGAGCAACGATGAAGGGGTCTTGGTGGACCACAAGCTGAACATGAGTCAACAGTGTGATGCAACAGCAAAAAAGGCTAATGCTATTCTAGGCTGCATCAACAGAAGTCTGGTGTCCAGGTCAAGGGAAGTAATATTCTCTATTTTGCCTTGGTCAGACAACACCTGGAGTCCTGTGTCCAATTCTGGGCGCCAGAATTTAAGAAGGATGTTGACAAGCTGGAATGTGTGCAGAGGAGGGCAACCAAGATGATCAAGGGTCTGGAAACTAAGCCTTATGAGAATCACTTGAAGGAGCTGGGTATGTTTAGCCTGGAAAAGAGGAGATTGAGATGAGATATGATAGTCATCTTCAAATAACTTAAGGGCTGTCACATAGAAGAGGGAGTGTGCTTGTTTTCTTCTGCTCTGGAGGGGAGCACTCAAAACCAATGGCTTCAAGTTACAAGAAAGGAGATTCCTCCTAAGCATTCAGAAAAACTTTCTGATAGTAAGAGCTGTGGAACAGACATGTGTGAGCTTCCTTGGAGCTTTCTAAGCAGAGGTTGGATGGCCATCTGTCATGGATGCTTTAGCTGAGATTCCTGCATTGCAGGGGGTTGGACTAGACGACCCATGGAGCCCCTTGCGATTCTGTGTTTCTAAGTGACATCACAACCCAGCATGGCTGTTGTCTCCCACACCATACACCCCCGAACAGCGCAGCCATAGCTGAAAAGCGCAAAACTTGGACCTTAAATGTAATCACATCAGACCCTGAACAGGCTTTGCAACAGAAGCAGAAACAGTTTGGCCCCCCCTCCCCCGCATCAAGGCTCAAGTACAGTCATTTGAAGCATCATGTTGTCTATGCGCTACGCTCCGTGAAGGGACGTGCACACCACAGAGGCTGGGAGCTGAGCAATTCTGGACGCACACATTCATAGCAAGTGAGGTTAGTCCACTTTTCTCTGCAAGGCAACCTCTGCTAGCCTTGGGGCAGGTATGGGCAGGAGATTGGACGGTGGCTGCCAGCCATGGTGCGAAAAACTGAAAGTCAGGATTTCCCATCATCAGTTGTGGGAACAGAGAGCCAAGCACATCCCCCACACACACATAACACAAACAGGTCTCCCCACATTGTTCTCACAATCATTTGGATGGAAGTAACTTGGGACTTGTTCCTGGCAGCAAGTTGCACAGCCAGAGAGGGATTTGGGATAACGGAAAGTCTGCTCTGCCAACAAACCCATAAAATATTGAAAAATGAAAAATCATTTTTTAAAAAAAGGGTTAAAAGCCCTAGATTGGTCAGCAGCCTGGATTTCTCTCTCTCCTTTTTAAAAGGTGTTTGGTTCCTCATACAACATAAAAACATTCTGTCCTGCACAGATTCCAGGGTTTACTCCAAGGTTTACTCAAACTAAGAGTTTCAGCGGCAATCTGAGCATAGCTGTCAACGTTTCCCCTTTTTTAAGGGAAATTCCCTTATTCTGAATAGGATTCCTTGCAAGGAAAGGGAAAAGTTGACAGCTATGAATCTGAGTGTTTCTATGGCTTCTTTCCCATGTGGATTTTCTGACACATATATTTTAAAACCTAAGCAGTGTCTTTCTCTTGCACCACTGTTCCGTATGTAGAAATTTCAGTAGCTGTAGAAGATTTTCTGGAGCTCAGGAGCAGAACCTGGCTTTGTATGGCTCCAGGACCAATTCATTGTTTTGTTTTGTTTTAAAAAATGGCCTCAAGTGGCTATTCTTGGGTTCTTCTGTTCGTAAGCGATGGGAAAGTCTTTATCCTCCCGAGATCTTGGAAAGCTGAAGCCAATCAGAATAGAAAATAAAGGGCTGGATGGACAAATAATCTGAAAGGCAGTTTCAATGAGACCCCACTCCACTCCACCCAGTCTAGGATTCTAACTCTGCTCCTGTTAGGTTGATGAAGGGGGGTGTAAAAGATGAGCCAAGGCAATCTGTCACAAGCAGAGCAACTTCCTGAGGGCGACCTGGAATCTTTTAGAGTTGTCTAGAAATACCACCACTTGGCCCACTGTTGCTCATTCTTACAAGTTCGGGCAGTTTTCCTTAAAATGCCCTATTTTGGACAGAAGAAGGTGATGATGCAGCTGTCGAATCACCCTCGCATCCCGTATGTCCTGACCTGATGCAGATTCAAGTTCTGCCTTTTCGACGGAAAGATCTGAGCTCACAAGGGATGCTTCCCTTTGTCTAAAGCATTTGCCTCAGCTGATTCCTCCATGGCTTCACTGGTGAACAGCAAATTTTTGAATAATGATCAAAAAAGCTGTCTGCAGCATGGTGTTTTGCCAAATATATTTTCCTCGCCACCACCTACTGACTAATAAAATCCACTGTTGTTTAAGTCCATACACTTTTATGGCCTTCTCAAAGTGTATGGGCACATAATTCAGGATCCTGCTTCCTTAAGTGTGGATTCTCTGATGCTTAGTAAGGTTCTCACCTGAACAGAAGCTTTTCCCACAGTCTGAGCATTTATAGGGGTTCTCCCCCGAATGAATCCTCTGGTGCCTAATGAGGTTTGAGCTCTGGCTGAACCCTTTCCCACAGTCCAAACATTTATACGGCCTCTCCCCAGTGTGGCTTCTCTGGTGTACCACAAGCTGTGATTTGGTGACAAAAGATTTCCCACAATCCAAGCATTTAAATGGATTCCCCTTCATGTGGATTCTCTGATGCTTAAGAAGCTTCATCCTGGAACTGAATTTTTCCTCACAGTCTGAACACGGGAACAACTTCTCTCCCTTGTGGGTTCTCTGGTGGACGGTCAGATGCGAGCTCTGGCTGAAACATTTCCCACAGACTGTGCACTTGAAGGGTCTCTCTCCTGTGTGTATTCTCTGATGGATGATCAGATATGATTTGGATATGAAAGATTTCCCACAATCCAAACACTTAGTACTATTCCCGTTGTTGTTGTTGTTGTTGTTGCTGTTGTTGTTCTGCAGCTTCTTTGTTGTGTGGATTCTCTTATGGGAAATAAGCTGAGAGCTCACCCTAAAGCCTTTCCTGGATGGTTTCTTCCCCACATGAGTTCTCTGATGAACAGTAAGGTGTGAATTCTGACTGAAGCTTTTGCCACAAACCAAACATTTGTAGGGTCTCTCTCCTGTGTGCATTCTCTCATGTATGATAAGGTAGGACTTGAAAATGAAGGATTTGCTGCAGTAGGAACACTTATGGGCTTTCTTTGCCTCATGAATCCTCTTGTGTGCAATAAGGTGAGAGCTGACCCTGAAGCTTTTCCCACAGTCTGAGCAACATAATGACTTTTTTCCTTTGTGAGTCCTTTGATGAGCGGTAAGGTGGGAGCTCTGTGTGAAGCTTTTCCCACAGGCCAAACATTTGTATGGCCTCTCTCCCGTGTGGATTCTCTGGTGGGTTATGAGGTACGATTTGCCAAAGAAGGACTTCCCGCAGTACGAACACTTGTGGGTCTTCTTGGCTGTGTGGATTCTCTTGTGAGCAATAAGATGGGAATAGACTTTGAAGCTTTTCCCACAGTCAGAGCATATATAGAGGTTTCCTCTTGTGTGGATGCTCTGATGCTTAATAAGGTTTGTGTTCGAACTGAAACTTTTCCCACAGTCAGAGCACTGGAATGTCTTCACCCCAATGTGCGTTCGTTTATGAACATTAAGGTGCGAACTCTGGCTAAAACCTTTCCCACAGGCCAAGCATTTGAACGGTCTCTCTCCTGTGTGGATTCTCTGATGGATGATAAAGTACGATTTGGTAAAGAAGGATTTCCCACAGTATGAACACTTATGGGGTTTCTTGGCTGCGTGGTTCCTCTTGTGAGCAATAAGGTGGGAATTCACCCTGAAGGTTTTCCCACATTCATAGCATTTATAGGGGCTCACTCCAGGGTGGATTATTTGATGTTGGATAAGGCTGATCCTGGAACTGAAGTTTTCTCCACACTCAGAACACTGGAACAATTTTCCTCTTTTGTGCGTTCGTTGGTGGACCTTAAGGTGAGCCTTCTGAATAAAGGCTTTCCCACATTCCACACATTTATAGGGTCTCTCTCCAGTATGAACTCGCCGATGAATTATGAGGTGTGATGCAGCAGGGAAGTTCTTCCCACAGTCTGGGCATGTGTGTGATTTCCTTCCTGCGTGGATTCTTTTGTGGGTGATAAAATGAGAGTGCACCTTGAAGCTCTTCCCACACACTAAACATTTATATGGGGCCCCCTTCACATGGGTGCTCTGGTGTTTGGTAAGGTTGGCGCTGGAACAGAAGTTTTTCCCACAGTCAGAGCACTGGAACGGCTTCACTCCTGTGTGGATTCTCTGATGGACACTGAGGTTGGAACTCTGGGCAAAAGTCTTCCCACAGGCCAGGCACTTGAACGGCTTCTCTCCAGTGTGGGTTCTCTGATGATTGATAAGGTGTGCTTTGGCAATGAAGGATTTCCCACAGTCCGGGCACCTGTGTTGCTTCCTTTCCCCATGTCTTCTTTTACGAGAAATGCAGTGAGAGATCACCTTGAAGCTTTTCCCACCATCAGAACATTTGTAGGGCTGCTCCACTGTGTTGGTTCTCTCACGTTTAATAGGGTCTGTCCTCCGCCTGAAGCGCCATCCATCAACCTTGAACATGCCCTTCTTCTTTGGCATGTGGATCCCCTGTGCTTCCCTGCTTTCCTCAAGGAGTTCATCACCCTCCCAAATCACACATGTTTCTGCTCTCTCTGGTGGGCCATTTTCTTCTTTCCTCTCAGGGTGGTGCTCTTCCTGCTCACGAAAACAGGAAGCCTTGCTTTCTGCTCTCCTTCCGTTCGCAGCCCCGTTTGGGTATGCTTGATAAAATCCTTCCGACCGGGGTGTCTCCGTCTCAGTGGCACTCACCCAATCTTCACCTGCCACAACAAAGGGGACATTTTAAACATGGCAGAAAAAACAAAGGAGTGCCCTGCTGGACTGGACCAATGGTCCACCTAGCCCAGCTTCCTGTTTCCTGTAGCTGGCCAATAAGATGCCTCGGGGAAGCACCCCAAGCAGCTGGCATTTAGAGGTACACTGCATCTGCTCCTGGAAGTTCTATACAGCCATTCCACTGTATAATTTTTATTATAATTATAATTATAATTATAATTATAATTATAATTATTATTATTATTATTATTATTATCCGCCCATCACCCCAAGGTCCCAGGGTGGGTTACAGCGTTAAAACAAAACACCAAAAGCAATTTATAGCAATTGACAATTGCTAAAAATAAGGTGGGTGCTAAAAATATAACCCTCAAGTGTCAAAAGTCAGTAGCCACTACACACATGAAATATCTCATGAAACATCGTTCAGCCCGGACGCTGAGATCCAGCTCCGAGGGCCTTCTGGTGGTTCCCTCACTGCGAAAAGTGAGGTTACAGGGAACCAGGCAGAGGGCCTTCTCAGTGGTGGCACCCACCCTGTGGAATGCCCTCCCATCAGATGTCAAGGAAATAAACAACTATCTGACTTTTAGAAGAAATCTGAAGGCAGCCCTGTACAGGGAAGTTTTTAGTGTTTGATGTTTTATTGTGTTTTTAATATTCTGTTGGGAGCCGCCCAGAGTGGCTGGGGAAATCAAGAAGAAAGCGAGGCCCTTCTCTCTCATTCTCTCTCGTTATCTCTCTCAGTCCCCACGTGAGCCACGCATTTAAAGGAGTATCACACCACTTTAAACAGTCAAGGCTGCCCACAGAGAATCCTGGGAGCTGTAATTTGTTCAGGGTGCTGAGGGTTATTAGAAGGCACCCCTGCCCCCCCCCCCGAAGAGCTACGATTCCCAGAGTTCCCTGGTTGGAGGAACTGACTGTTAAACCACAAGATAAGGCTATCAACAGCTACTAGCAGAGATGATCATGCTCTCCATCTGAGTACCAGTTGCTAAGAATTGGAAATGCTGTTCCACATAGGTCCTGTTTGCAGGCTTCTCATTGGGTCATCTGATTGGCCATTGTGAGAAGAGGATGCTGGGATAGATGGGCCAATGGTAGAACTATTCTTCCATTCTACAACTACTACTATAATAAATAATAATAATAATAATTTTTATTTATTTATACCCCGCCCTCCCCAGCCAAGACCGGGCTCAGGGCGGCTAACAACCAATAATAAAAACAAGTTGATTAAAATACAATTTAAAAGATTAAGACACAACATTAAAACATTAAGATGCAGCCTCTTCACAGGAGGAGAAAGGAAAAAAGAAAGAGGGGGAGGGAATAAAACTGATTCCAAGCCAAAGGCCAGGTGGAACAACTCTGTCTTACAGGCCCTGCGGAAAGAAATCAGATCCCGCAGGGCCCTGGTCTCATGAGACAGAGTGTTCCACCAGGCTGGAGCCAGTGTTGAGAAGGCCCTGGCTCTGGTTGAGGCTAATCTAACTTCCTTAGGGCCTGGGACCTCTAGGGTGGTGCTATATATGGACCTTAAGGTCCTCCGCGGGGCATACCAGGAGAGACGGTCCCGTAGGCTGTGAAGGGCTTTAAAGGTCAAAACCAGCACCTTAAATATGACCCTGTACTCCACCGGGAGCCAATGCAGCTGGAAAAGCACTAATACTACTACTACTATTATTATTAATTGAATTTATATACCGCCCTATACCTGCTGGTCTCAGAGCGGTTTACAGACTAAAATATAAAACCACAAAATCAATAATCAAAATAACAACACCCCTCCTAAAAAAAACCCACATTTTAAAAGGGCATAGGATGTCAATCAAATCAAACAAAGGCCTGGTTAAATAGGTGAACTTCCCTGGGAAGAGGATTCCACAGACGAGGAGCCACTGCAGAGAAGGCCCCGTTCAAAGATGGAGAGAAATCCTTGAGAAAGTCACATAGATTTATTTATTTTTTAAAATTCTCCTTTGTTTCATATATTTTACATGTTTACTAGTCCTTGGTTACTTGCTACTGCTGTTATCATGGAATCATAAAGTTGGAAGGGACCATCTAGTCTAACCCCCTGCAATGCAGAAATATGCAGCCGTCCCTTCCTGGGATTGAACCTGAGGCCTTGGCATGATCAGCGCCATGCTCTAACCAACTGGATGCAGAATCATAGAATCTAAGAGCTGGAAGGGAGCCAAGGGTCATCTAGTCCAACCCCCCGCAATGATGGGGAGTGTGTGGCGGCAGCGGCAGAAATAGCTCCTTCCTATCCAGACACTTGCTTACTGCCACCTGTTTGCGTTTTGCTTGTTTCCGTGACCACTGCAATGGTCAACCGCTGCCGTCATTTTTATAGCAATTGGTTATTATACATTTTAGGGAGTAGACACAGAGTAGACCCACTGCAGGGACATGGGTGGCGCTGTGGGTTAAACCACAGAGCCTAGGACTTGCCGATCGAATCCCCGCAACAGGGTGAGCTCCCGTTGCTCAGTCCCTGCTCCTGTCAACCTAGCAGTTCGAAAGCACGTCAAAGTGCAAGTAGATAAATAGGTACCGCACCAGCAGGAAGGTAAACGGCGTTTCCGTGCGCAACTCTGGTTCGCCAGAAGCGGCTTAGTCATGCTGGCCACATGACTCGGAAGCTGTATGCCGGCTCCCTCGGCCAGTAAAGCGAGATGAGCGCCGCAACCCCAGAGTCGGCCACGACTGGACCTAATGGTCAGGGGTCCCTTTACCTTTAGACCCACTGCAATTAGTGAACCTAAGTCAGTCATGCCCATTAAGTGTAATGGGCCTATTCTGAGGAGGACTAGGGTGGGGCTTAGCCCATGGTTTTACTGTTGGCCAGTCTCAGCCTCACTGAAGAGAAGCCATTGGTGTTGTTTTTCAGTGGAAATAAACAGTCACCCTCACCTAGTGAGGTGGCGTCGCTGTCGTCATCCTCCCTATTGGCCTCTGTGTAACCAGGGCTCCGCTCCCCATTCAGTGGGGTATCTTCTTCCTCAGAGAAATCCAGAGCAACCTCCTCAATTGGTCCCAACTCCTGAAATAAATAAATAAATAAATAAATAAATAAATAAATAATATTCTTTTGCCTCGCCAATCTGACTGGGTTGCCCTAAAAAGAAAGATAAGATTCCCCCTTCAAGGAAGGATTTGGGAGTGGAGGTGGCGGCCATGGGAAAGTGATGCAGATTGTGCCCCATTGTAGCCTGGAGGGATTGGCCCTACCGTTGGGCAGAGTGAGGCCTCCTCCTCAGCTGGTGCTGTGGGGCCAAAGGGACACCTGGCTTGTTCAAGCAGTCTTGGCCTTCATACACTAACATGGAACCTCTTTTAGGATTTTTATGTCAAGATCCCTTCCAATATTGATCTAAAAAGGTAAAGGTAAAGGTACCCCTGACCGTACGGGCCAGTCTTGCCAGACTCTGGGGTTGTGCGCCCATCTCACTCAAGAGGCCAGGGGCCAGCGCTGTCCGAAGACACTTCCGGGTCACGTGGCCAGCGTGACATCGCTGCTCTGGCGAGCCAGAGCCGTACACGGAAACGCCGTTTACCTTCCCGCTGGTAAGCGGTCCCTATTTATCTACTTGCACCCGGAGGTGCTTTCGAACTGCTAGGTTGGCAGGCGCTGGGACCGAGCAGCGGGAGCGCACCCCGCCGCAGGGATTCGAACCGCCGACCTTTCGATCGGCAAGTCCTAGGCACTGAGGCTTTAACCCACAGCGCCACCTGCGTCCCTCCCCAATATTGATCTAACCAGTGCTATTTTTCTAGAAAACGAGATGTGGGAACTCACCACAAACACCTCCCTCATTCTCTTAGAATGGGAAGGGCTCCCGCCTGAGAGGTGTCGAAACTGAGTTCCAGCTGAAGAAAAGCCCTGGATATTAGCTCACTTCCTTCCTCACGTGCCCCATGCCTCATCTTTTACTCTACAAACTTGCTTACGTCTCTTAAATTCCTTGAACTCTTAAGAGCGTGTTTATGTCAATTCCCTGTACATGTTTCATGGTTTTATTTGCTCTTTATTTTTACGACATTTCTTGGTACACAAGAAAAAAGAAAAATGTAAGAATAAGATGAGACGTGGGAACAGGAAGATAGGACTGGATAGAAACATGAACATTATTTGGACAGATTTGTGGATATTAACGCAGCAGTAGGAAGATTGGAATCCCCTTCGGAACTTGAAATATGGGCACCCCCAACAAAAAAAATAAAATTCGGCTTTGTAATTCGGAACTTATGTGATGTGATTTGATTTGATTGGTCGGTTAATAAAAATTATTTTTTTTAAAAAAAAAGCCTGACAGGTTAAGCCTTTCTGGCCAACCAAACTGAGTTAAATGGACAACTTTATCAAAATTCTACTTTTAGAGCAAAATTCCAGGATCGTCCATATAAAGGTTTCTAAATACAATGGGAGAGCCAGTGTGGTGTAGTAGTCAGTGAGAGAGACCAGGGTTCAAATGCAGCCATGCAACTCACTGGCTGACCCGGCCCCAATCCCTGTCTCTCAGATTAACTTACCTCACAGGGTGGTTGTGAGGATAAAATAGAGAGGAAAGAACCTTGAGCTCCTTGGAGGAAATGGTGGTCTATGAAGGTAATAAATACCGTATTTTTCGCTCTGTAGGATGCACTTTTCCCCCTCAAAAAATGAAGGGGAAATATGTATGCGTCCTATGGAGCGAATGCAGGCTTCAGCGATAGCAACGCAAAGCCTCCGAAGCGCAGAGGGAGAGCTCCCCCCGCGCTCCGGAGGCTTTGCGTTGCTTTCACTGAAGCTGCCTGAAGCCCCCAGAGCGCAGGGAACTCCCACTGCACTCCTGGGGCTTCAGGCGGCTATCCGCAAGCCTTCTGAGCGCAGCAGGAGTTCCCGCTGCACTCCGAAGGCTTGCGGATAGCTGCCTGAAGCCTGGAGAGTGAGAGGGATCTGTGCACACCGATCCCTCTTGCTCTCCAGGCTTCGCTTCACTGGAGAGGCACTGCACAGTTTTCCCTCTCTGCGCGGCACCCCTTCAATGAAGCGGGAGGAGAAATGGAAGGGGCTCCGTTTCTCCTGCCGCTTCACTGAAGGGGCGCTGAGCAGAGAGGGGGAGAATATTTTTTTTCCTGTTCTTCCCCTCCTATGGTCTGGTGTGTCCTATGGTCCGGTGCGTCCTATGGAGCGAAAAATACGGTAAATACAGTGAATCACTGCCCACCCCCCAAAAAAACGCAGTGGAAAAGAGGGTCTAGAAACCTGAACAAGGAACAAACCATGCTGCAACTTTTTGTTGCAGAGCAAGCAACCCCCATCTCCTCTGCCTAGGATATTTGTCTGCTTTCATTATACCTGGACAAGCTCATCAAGCATTGCTGTTGAGAGCAGGGGTGTAACCTTGAAGAGAGAAACTGACCTAAGTCAAAGCTGGAAAATCTAGACTCTCACCTGCTCTTCCCAACTCTCTCCAGCATACGCCCTCTGCAGGAAGTCCTCGGCCAGGGCCACCGCCTGGGAGCAGGTCTCCGGCCCATGTTCCCCGACCCAGCTCTGCATCTCGGGCGGCAGGATGCTCAGGAACTGCTCCAGGATCAGCAGCTCCAGGATCTGCTCCTTGGAGTGCCTCTCCACCTTCAGCCACTGACCACACAGCTGCTGGAGCCGCCCATAAACACCTCTTGGCCCCTCGGCCTCCTGGTAGCAGAAGCAGCGGAAGTTCTGGCGCTGCCTCTCCCTGATGATGGCATCCCCACGCAAGATGGCCGCCTTGACCTTGTCGTAGTTAATCCTGTCTCTGGTGTCCAGGTTGCTGAAGATCTGCTCAGCTTCCCCGCTGAGGGCTGGCAGAAGATGGACCATCCAGTCATCTCGGGGCCACCGGCATGCTTCTGCCACTTGCTCAAAGGAGGCCAGGAAAGACTTGGTGTTGTCCCACGGGGTGGGTTCCTCGAGGATCTGTGGTGGGTATTCCAGGGTCTTCAGAAAGTCCTGCCACTGGGTTTCCCAAAGCAGCCCATTGCCAGTTTCCTGGTCTCCGGGAGGCCTCTGCAGGAATTTGCGGATGCTTCCAGCCTGGATGATGTAAGGGGTTTCTTCCAACCCTTCCCCCGAGGTGGAATCCGAGGTATCCTCCTCCTCCATTTTGATCTGCTGGGGGAGTCCTTGCTCAAGCTCTGCGTGGAACCGCAGGCCAAAGCCAGACTGTGTCCCTTCCCTGACGGCCATCTTGTCTCGGGCCCAGAATGGCCTCATCCGAGTTCAGTCTCCCTCTTTATCCCAGAGGACTTCTCACTTCCTCGTCGAAAGTCGGAACAAATATCCAGCCTCTCCTTAGATCCAGTTTGCCATGTTAAGGTGGATGGGTGTCATTCAGCAGGCAGCAGAGATGAATGAGGGCTTCTTCTTGGCTAACGTTTAGCTAGGTAGGCGTTCCAGATGTGCGGGAAAGGCTCTCTCTGGGATGGGAGAGAAGTAAACCAGAAATTAGAATAACTGATATGATCTTGCATTTATATCCCTCCTTTCTTCCAAAAAGTTCAAGGCAGTGACATGGCTCTTCCCCTCTCCATTTTGTCCTCGCCACAACCCTGTGAGGTAGGCCAGGCAAAGAGGATATTGGACAGGACACAGATCAGGAGTGGGGAGCTTTTGGCCCTCCAGATGTTGCTGAACTTTAAATCCTATCAGCCCTGGCAAACACAGCCAGTAGCTAGGGACGATGGGAGTTAGAATTCAGCATCAGTTGGAGGGTCACAGGTTCTTTCATACCCGATACTGATTTTTAAAAGTGGCAAGGCAGGATTTTAAAAACCTTATAAATGTATAGATCTCTATATAAACTTTAAATTAGATTCTGGGCATGGGAGATGTCAGAGGAGTATAAAATTATCCACGGTTGTGGACTCTCCTTCCTTGGAAGTTTTTAAAGCAGAGGATGAATACCCATTTGTCATGGATGCTTTAGCTGAGATTCCTGCATTGCAGGGGGCTGGATGAGATGACCCTCGGGATCCCTTCCAATTCTGCAATTCTATAAAAGTGGATAGAAAGAGATTTCTCTCTCTCATAATACCAGAAATTGCAGACATGTGAAGAAGGAGTTTGGGAGATTCGGAACAGGCAAAAGAATAGAGTTAAACCATGTTATCCGCTCCCAATGATGATTTATGGCTAACAAAAGGAAATCAGGCAAGTTCGTGGAAGGTATGGCTATGAACGGCCACTAACTCTGCCTCCACAATGGAAGGCCGAAATGCTTCTGAATGCCAAGGAAAAGAGAAAGGATAGCCAAGGCAAAGCCTGCACAAATTTCCTGCTGCTCCACACCTGCCAGAGTTCCTAGTAACATTTTGCCAGAACCTTGGCCGCCGTGGGCAGTCTCTGGTTCATTTACTCCATTGCCAAATCAATACTCTTGTTTGGAACAGCGCAAATGTCTTGGAAACGTGGCAGAATTGCAGCTCAGCGCCGTGCTAGGAAACCTTGGCTTAGAGCAGCAGCAATAGGGAACCATCTTTTATTTGTTATTATTATCTCCAGACTGAGGTTTCACATTCTCTGACAGGCAGGCAGCCTTCCGGGAAAGGGGCCCTCCCATGACAGAAGTGGGCGTGGCCAAAGTAAAAAGTGGGTGTGGCGAAGGAGGCGACTCTTTCCTTTGAAGATCAGAGCACATTCCAGCCATGCAAGAAGATTTTGACACCTACACACTCGCCTGCCATCCAGGAAAGCGAGAGGCATTTTCAGAATTTTGTGGCACATTCCAGATGGGAGGTTCAGAACATGGCCAGTGAGAAGTGTGGCCTGGGGGGAGCCAAGGGCCAGACAGAAAAGCCCACATTAAGCCTTCCTGGCAGGGCCTGATCTCACCTCACACTCGATTTAGAACCACCTGTATTACATTCAATAGTCTATGGGGTTTTCCCTGTTGTGCAAGCTTCAGGAGAGGTGGGGGACACACTGTGCTCCTTCTGGGGCAGTTTGTGCACCTCTGGTCCCCACCTGCACTCAGCTCTCACCCGTGGCTCCTAGAAGCTGTCAGCATGCGACAGCGGCCACGATCCCAGGGAACGGCTTCGAATAGCCATCTAAACCAGGTGAGGGCAGCCGATGGGCTTCAAACCCTTAGTGAGTTAGGAACTTTCCTTGCATGCGCAGACAAGCTCCGGCGGATTGAGCGGACGCGACTAATCATGGGTCCAATGGTCAAGAAGGAAGTTTCTGCATGTGCTGTAGAGGGAAGTGAGGGGCAGATGAGGATTGTCCAACCAGGAAGGAAGCCCATCTGGGAGAAGGGAAACTCAGATCCTAAGCCTCCACCTTCTTGAAGGATATCTTCGGGAAAAGAAAAGGCTCAGGAGTAAACACTACACAAATCTGGAGTGGAGTCCCTAAGACAGTTGGATGGTGTCTTGTACAGTGGTACCTCTGGTTGTGAACGGGATCCATTCCGGAGCACCGTTCGCAACATGAGCAGAACTGCGTGTATCACAATTTGCCGCTTCTGTGCATACACGTGACGTCATTTTGAGCATCTGCACATGCACGGGTAGCGAAACCCAGAAGTAACCCTTTCCAGTACTTCCGGGTTGCCGTGGGACGCAACCTGAAAAGATCTAATCTGAAGGAAATGTAACAAGAGTTACGACTGTACACCTCTGTCCTGCAACTCCTGCAGCCCAGCTGGTATCAAATGTGTTGCTCTGCTTTCCTTTGGACCACATCAGCGAGGCTGAGAGGGGAGTCTTGTTGTCTGGGCAGCCCAGGACCTCCAGACACACTGCCCAGACTTGAACCCTGGAGAGGTTACTTTGGTACTGCTAATGCAGTGGTCTGACTTCACCGAGACGGAAAAGGTCAACATCTCTATTGAGCTGAGCTGCTACAACAAAATCAAACCTTGATCGGAATCCAATGAATGTTGGTGCATTGGTCAGGATTTGGCCTGGTGTGCAGTGATGTTCACTGGCTCACCAGACAAACAGTATGGTGTGACCTTGGGAATGGGTGCCAATTTGCAAAAAGAGGAGAGTCATCATGGTTGGCAGACCTTTGGGGAGGGGGTCTGAGAGGCTGATTAACCCTGGCCACCATCTGGGGTTGCATATTCCACACTTGCACATAGTCCAGGCATCCCCAAACTCGGCCCTCCAGATGTTTTGGGACTATAATTCCCATCATCCCTGACCACTGGTCCTGTTAGCTATGGATCATGGGAATTGTAGGCCTAGAACATCTGGATGGCTGATTTTGGGGGTGCCTGACATAGTCCCACTCCTCAGCTGATGGGTGAACACTGTAAAAGCAGCCCTGCAGGATCAGGCCCAACATCCGGCTTTCACAGAGGCTAACCAGATGCCCTAAGGGGAAACCCACAAGTGGGACCTGAGGGCAACAGCCACACTCTCCACGCTTCTGTATTCCAACAGCTGTTATTCAGGGGCACCATTGTGGCTGGCAACCACTGGTAGCCTTATCTTGCCTGAATGTGGCTGATCTCCTTTTAAAGCTTGGTGGCCATGAGAGAGCAATATAGAAAACACATGCTTACATACACGTACACATCCCACTCCTATCAAAATCGAGGACACAGAAAAAAATAGCTGGGGCTCCCCAAACTAGACCTCCAAACTGGAACCCAACTTTTCATTTTGGAGGATAAGTGCACAGCAACAAAATTTCGGGCAAAGCTCTACCCTGCTGAAACCCCTCTTCTGCATCATTTAAAAAGGCGTGGGAGTCCTTTCCTCCGGGCAAACCCTGCCTGCGCCTCCGTTTGCTTAACAGAAAAGCAACTTTCTCTTATAGGGAAGTTTTTTAATGTTTGATGTTTGATTGTGTTTTTCCTATTCTGTTGGGAGCCGCCCAGAGTGGCTGGGGAGGCCCGGCCAGATGGGCGGGGTATAAGTAATAAATTCGTATTTCTTATTATGATCATTAATAATAAATAATAATATTTTGCTTAAGTGTTTAAATGCCTTGGTGGCTTCTTTGTTCTTAGCGCTTTCCCCTTTTATTCCCTGGCTTCAGCGGCTGATTTTGCAGGCAGAAACTTGAACGCCAAGGGAGCAGGGAGAAAGAAGAAAAAGAAAGAGATAAAAGCTTCCCCTGTTGGATTTCTGCCTGCCATCCAGCTGTCAGAAAGCGCAGATCCCCCCGAGAGGAGAGAGGCTGGCTCCCGTCTGCCTTCCCTCCACGGCTGCGTACTCACCATCCTCCCCTTACATCGCAAGCCGCTTTTCCTCCCTCGGCTCTTTCCTCCATTCATCCGCCGCTGAAGGCAATTCAAACAGGAAGGAACTTTGGCGTTTTTTCTCTCTCGACCCCTTTCCCCAAACAGACACGTTCTTCCTGGGCCCTTCTAGGAGCCGCAGCTCGTTCTCCTTAACCCTTAGAGAGCCACGCGGAAGAGCTGCGTGCGATGGGCGTGCGGCTTATTATCTCACCCAAAGCTCGTAAAAATACTTGGAGTCTTTCAGGAGGATTGCAGGAAGATATATAAGCAAACAAACATATCTGTGGTATATATCTGAGGTACATATCAGATATGCAGATGACACAACCTTGATGGCAGAAAGTGAGGCGGAATTAAAGAAACTTTTAATGAGGGTGAAAGAGGAGAGCGCAAAATATGGTCTGAAGCTCAAAATTAAAAAAAAAAACAAGATCATGGCCACTGGTCCCACCACCTCCTGGCAAATAGAAGGGGAAGAAATGGAGGCAGTGAGAGATTTTACTTTCTTGGGCTCCATGATCACTGCAGATGGTGACAGCAGCCAGGAAATTAAAAGACCCCTGCTTCTTGGGAGAAAACCTAGACAGCATCTTAAAAAGTAGAGACATCACCTCGCCAACAAAGGTCTGTATAGTAATAGCTCTGGTTTTCCCAGTAGTGATGTATGGAAGTGAGAGCTGGACCATCAAGAAGGCTGATCGCCGAAGAATTGATGCTTTTGAATTCTGGTGCTGGAGGAGACTCATGAGAGTCCCATGGAGTGAAAGAAGATCAAACCTTTCCATTCTGAAGGAAATGAGCCCTGAGTGCTCACTGGAAGGACAGATCGCGAAGCTGAGGATCCAATTCTTTGGCCACCTCATGAGAAGAGAAGACTCCCTGGAGAAGACCCTGATGTTGGGAAAGATGGAGGGCACAAGGAGAAGGGGAAGACAGAGGACGAGATGGTGGGACAGTGTTCTCGAAGCGACCAGCATGAGTTTGAACAAACTGCGGGAGGCAGTGGAGTGCCTGGTATGCTCTGGTCCATGGGGTCACAAAGAGCTGGACACGACTAAACAACAACAACAATTTATTTATACCCTGCCCATCTGGCTGGGTTTCCCCAGCCACTCTGGGCAGCTCCCCACAAAATATTAAAAATACAATAAAACATCAACCACTAAAAACTTCCCTAAACAGGGCTGCCTTAAGATGTCTTCCAAAAGTCAGATAGCTTTTTATTTCCTTGACATCTGGTGGGATGGCATTCCACAGGGCAGGCGCCACTACCGAGAAGGCCCTCTGCCTGGTTCCCTGTAACCTTGCTTCTCGCAGGGAAGGAACTGCCAGAAGGCCCTCGGAGGAGGACCTCTGTGTCCGGGCTGAACGATGGGGGTGCTTGCTTCCCACGGAATGGCGGGGGAAGAATGCTGGACTAGACGGGCTATTGGCCTGATCTCGCAGCCAGGCTCTTGCTGGGTTTTAATGTTAGGCTAGTTTCTGCACATGCTCTCACATACAAGCCTCTATCTCCTCTCCAGGCAAGCAAGTGGATGCTCAGAGTTCAAGGACTCCTTCCAGTCGGGCAAATTATCAAGGACTATGCGGAGCAGAGCCAGCGAGGAATTGTGGCCTGGGGGAGAGGTCCAGAGCGCTGCATTCCTCAGGTTCCTCAACCTTGAAGCAAAGCTTTTCCTGCAATTTAATTTCTGTGCTGGAGAAAAAAAGCGCATTAGTTGAATGAATATGTGACTTCCATATACAGTGGTACCTCGGGTTACATACGCTTCAGGTTACAGACTCCGCTAACCCAGAAATAGTACCTCGGGTTAAGAACTTTGCTTCAGGATGAGAACAGAAATCATGCTCAGGCGGTGTGGCAGCAGCAGGAGGCCCCATTAGCTAAAGTGGTGCTTCAGGTTATGAACAGACCTCCAGAAGGAAGTACGTAACCAGAGGTACCACTGTGGCCGTGAAGAGCCCTGCCAGGCAATAAAAATCACACTGGTTGCCCTACTTATGGAGCCTCTTCTCTTTATTGCATCCCCCCAAACATACATCCAGAGTCTTATACGGGGCAGGAACCCATTTGTCCTTTGCTCATGCGACTCAAATACACCCAAGCTACGTTCCATTATAAACAGACACCAACGATGCAATGTCAAAACATTAAATCCATTTCATTTTAATGGGATAAAGGTAAAGGGACCCCTGACCATTAGGTCTACTCGTGGCCAACTCTGGGGTTGCGGCGCTCATCTCGCTTTACTGGCCGAGGGATCCGGCGTACAGCTTCCGGGTGATGTGGCCAGCATGACTAAGCCGCTTCTGGCGAACCAGAGCAGCGCATGGAAACGCCATTTACCTTCCCGCCAGAGCGGTACCTATTTATCTACTTGCACTTTGACGTCCTTTCGAACTGCTAGGTGGGCAGGAGCAGGGACCGATCAACGGCAGCTCACCCTGTCGCAGGGATTCAAACTGCCGACCTTCTGATCGGCAAGTCCTAGGCTCTGTGGTTTAACCCACAGCGCCAGCCGCGTTAATGGGTTACATGCACTTAAATAAGGACAGATGCCCACAGAATAATAGGTTGACAGGACAACTTGTGGGTTCTGCGTCATGTTACATTGTAAACGTAGGCCCCCCCTGGTGAAACACTGGCAAGCTGTTAGCAAAACAGCCGTACCTTGGTTCTCGAACGGCTTAGTTGCCGAACAAATCGGGTCCCAAACATCGCAAAGCTGAAAGTAAGTGTTCCGGTTTGCGAATGCTTTTCAGAAGCCAAACGTCCGACGTGGCTTCCACTTGAGTACAGGAAGCTCCTGCAGTCAATTGGAAGCTGTGCTGTGGTTTTTGAACGGTTTCAGGAGTCGAATGGAATCCTGGAACAGATTAAGTTTGAGAACCAAGGTATTAGCAGATCCTTTCCACTGCAATAGCTGAAAACTGCCCGTTTGCTTCCCTTTTGACTATAAACTGTTGCATAAACTCATTTCCAATCGCAGCACAACCAGTCACTTCCTGATGAAATCCCGTCGCTTTTTATACCACAAACACTCTGGTTTATTCCCTTTTATTTCATTAATATTGTGATGCAGCCAAAGAGATGGAATTAATGATGTATCACTGGGGAAGCAGCACAGAACTAATGAAGTGGAATGACGTGTGGACGATCCACTATAAATCTGCCTCCAATGCACTATTATTGTGTCAATCAATGAGAGGTTTCAGAAGACACACACACGCAGAAAGAGAGAGAGCCCTCTACCTTCTTGATCATTGTCTTTTGTCATTCTCTCTTTATTCAAGAGAGGTAATCTTTGTACCAAAGAGAACAGTCATCAGCAAACTTGGGTAATCACCAAGGGTTACAGAAGTACAAAATACCATATTTTTCTATGTATAAGACTAGTGGGAGGTATGTAGGGGTACGCATACCCCCATAATAATAATAATTTATTATTTCTACCCTGCCCATCTGGCTGGGTTTCCCCAGCCACTCTGGGCGGCTTCCAACAGAAGGTTAAAAATACATTAAAACATCAGTCATTAGAAACTTTAGGGCTGCCTTCAGATGTCTTCTAAATGTCAGGTAGTTGTTTATTTCCTTGACATCTGATGGGAGGGTGTTCCACAGGGCGGGAGCCACTACCGAGAAGGCCTTCTGCCTGGTTCCCCTAAACATTTTGTAAATCTTTGTACTTTTGTCCATTTACTGTATTTATTTTCCCAGATCTGATCTTATAAAATGGTGATTTTCTCGAGTCAAAATGAGAGTACCCCATAACATTTATTTTATTTTATTTATTTATTTTTAGGGGGGGAATAACTGTATAAGGCGCCCCCATGTATAAGACGACCCATATTTTTTTGAACCCAAAATTAATAAATCAATATTTCTTGAGCTTTTTTTTTTTTGAGGGGGGGGTTGCCGCCACCAAAAGCTCACCCACCCACTGCCTATTTTTTTAAAAGGAAATAAAACATCGTCTTACACACAGAAAAATACGGTAGTTTTTTTTAAAACAACAACAACCAAAATATTAAGGGGTGTTGGGAAGCCCTACAAAGCACCCCAATAAATGCTGAGCATGCTCAGTGGCCACGGAATGCTGACTGGTAGTGGAGAAATCCTGGAAACTGGAGAGGCGGAATGGAATGGAGAGGCTTGGCTTTTGGACATTTTCCGCACTGCAATGCGTGTTGTAGGCCCGTCTCGTACAGAGTTGGTTCCTGCTTACCAGATCCTTTCTTTACAATGGAGACATCAGGGACTGACCACTACGCTCAGTGCCCTACTGCTGAGTTACAGCTCCTTCCTCCCCCGCAAAAAAGCACAAAACAATCCCTAAACAAGATCCCAGAAATGATGACATCATGCATGCAGTAAAATCTAGGCATGTCACTCGGAAATACCCCCCCCCCCAAAAAAAAAAAATCTCTCTGGGATTTATTCCAAAATTACATGTGGATGGGATGAGGCCATTAACAAAGTTTGTCTTTGTTCCTGCAGCGAAAATTATATAGTTTATTTACGAGGGTGGGTTTGCTTTCACTGATGATCACCCAGAAACCTTCCTACTGACTGAGCACCAATAATGCGTTGCCAGCACCGTGGGTTCGCTCATGTCTGGCAAGGTGCGCTTTCCGACTAAAGCTCCTACCGCAGTCTTTGCATTCATGTGGCTTCTCTCCCGTGTGGGTTCTCTCATGCGCCATGAGGGTGGACCTGGCGCCAAAGCATTTATCGCAGCATGCACATTTGAATGGTTTCTCTCCCGTGTGGTCCCTCTGGTGATTAAGGAGGTGCGATTTCTGAGTGAAGCCCTTCCCACAGTCCAGGCATTTATGAGGCTTCTCTCCAGTGTGGATTCTCTGATGACTGTTGAGATTAGTCTTCTGGCTGAAGGTTTTCCCACAATCCGAGCATCTGTGCGGCTTCTCTCCCGTGTGGGTCCTCTCATGCGCCACAAGAGTTGATCTGCCACCAAAGCACTTCTCACAGTGTGAACATTTATACGGTTTTTCTCTAGTGTGGGTTCTCAAATGTCCAGTAAGGAGGGAGCTCAAGTTGAATGTTTTCCCGCAGACAAAACATTTATAAGGTTTATCTCCCGTGTGCAGCCTCTGATGATTTGTGAGCTGTGATTTGTTGCTGAAACTTTTCCCACAGTCTGAACACTTGTGCGGCTTCTCTAAAACGTGGGTATTTTCGTGGGAAATCAGAACTGACCTCAGACCGAAACTTTTTCCACACTGTGAACACTGAAAAGGTTTCTCTCCAGTGTGGATTCTCTGGTGACTACTAAGGTGAGCCCTCTGACTAAAGCTTTTCCCACATTCGGAGCACTTATGGGGCTTATCCCCTGTGTGGGTTCTCTCGTGAGCAATAAGGACAGACTTGAAACGGAAACTTTTGCCGCATTCCAAGCACTTATATGGTTTCTCACCCGTGTGGATTCTCTGGTGTCTTCGAAAAGTGGCGCTCCAACTAAAGGTTCTCCCACACTCAAAACACTTATAGGGCTTGTCTCCTGTGTGGATTCTCTGATGACTAATAAGCTGCGAGCCGGCGCGGAACGTTTTCTCGCAGTATGAGCATTTATAGGGCTTCTCTCCTGTGTGCATCCTCTCATGCACAATAAGGTTTGTGTTCCTGCTGAAACTTTTCCCACAGTGAGAGCACTTAAAGGGTTTTTCTCCCGTGTGGATTCTCTTGTGGATGTTAAGGTCCGATATCTGGCTGAAACACTTCTCACAATCCAAACATTTGTAAGGTTTTTCTCCCGTGTGAGTCCTCTTGTGCTTGATGAGATCAGTCCTCCAGCTGAACCTTTTCCCACAAATTTTGCAAGTCTTTTGTCTCTCACCTGCTGGAGTCTCCTGCCGGGCCATGGTTTCACTGAAGCTCTTGCGGAGGTCTGCTTCACTCCCTTGGCAGTCTCCTCTCCAGCTCTCAGGCCTGGACTGACTCTCAAATGTACTGTGATGATCCATGCACTGGGTAAGGCTGGCTTCTCCTTTCCCCGCTGCCGGCCTAGATGGTTCCACTCGATCGAAAAATCCAAGGACACCGTTTTCCTCTTCGTTTTCATGTAGCGTTGCTGTGGCAGAGGAACAATTGTTTCCTGCAAGGAAGAAAAAGAACCACACAACAGGAAAGGTTCTTAAAAAGCGTAATTTAATGTAGAGATAGCTCAACCTCATCCTCCAGACTCAGGAAGGGTAATACTTAACAAAAAGAAAACAAAATAGCTTATGTAGTCTTAAAATATACCATATTTTTTGCTCTATAAGACTCACTTTTTGCCTCCTAAAAAGTAAGGGGAAATGTGTGTGCGTCTTATGGAGCGAATGCAGGCTGCGCAGCTATCCCAGAAGCCAGAACAGCAAGAGGAATCACTGCTTTCGCTGCACAGCGATCCCTCTTGTTGTTCTGGCTTCTGAGAGTCAGAATATTTTTTGTTTTGTTTTCCTCCTCCAAAAACTAGGTGCGTCTTATGGTCTGGTGTGTCTTATAGAGCGAAAAATACGATATTTTAAGAAGAGCTTTGTGGGATCAGGTCAAAGGCCCATTAAGTCCAGCATCTTGGATAGCTTAGTTGGACAGAGATCAGTGCTGATAATGCCAAGGTTGCAGGTTCAATCTGTAATTCCTACTGGCAAAACCTATTTGGTGTTTCGCAACTTTCTGACTAGTTGCAGGACCTTAGCCAGACCTAGCAGAGTAAACATAGAGTTCACGAAAGCAATTGGCAACTTGGCTGCAGACAGGATAGACGAAGCAGGAACCAGGAACTTGTAGTTAGGTGTCTATTGTATACAGTGGACTATTTACAGGAACAGAACAAAACATAGGTCTTTAGCTAGCTCTCTCTTACACGACTCACAACTCCTGAACTCATACTAACACATTGCAGTTAGTAGGCCATTAATCATTGTTCCCATGAGAGAGCTTGACCAATCATAGAGCTGTCTCCATGCCTCTGTATCACCAGGCAGACTTACTCCTTCACATTGCCTTGGCTGTCTGCCAAACCCTAATTGAGTCTGTGTGAGTAGCTGCACGTATTCAGATTCCCAACAATTCCTGCATTGTAGGGGGTTGGACTAGATGATCCTGAGGGCCCCTTCCAACTCTGTGATCCGCTTCTCACAGTGGCCAACCCAATGGGAAGCCTACAAGCAGGATCTTGAGATTCCCACAACTGGTATTCCGAGGCCTATGAAATTGGAGGAATAATAGCAACGGCTTTGTGACTAGTTGTTTTTAATTAGACTGTGGATTTTAGCTGTACTTTATATCTAATTTTACCTGTGCCCTAGGCTCAGAGAGCCTTTTTGGTCAAGCAGTCTTGAAATCTTTTGAACAAACAAAGATAGCCCTCATGGCTAGTAGCCATATGATATCAGATTCTCATCATCCCTGGTCACTTGAGAGTGTGTTTTAAGAGAGGAGAACTAGCCCCGCTGTACATCGGGGAGGGCTGTGTGGAGAGAGTCTCTTCCTTTTAAATTCCTAGGAGTTTATCTCAGTGAAGACCATACTTGGAAAATAAATACAACCCAGGTGGTTAAGAAAGCCCAGCAGAGACTCCATCTCCTCAGAGTATTGCGTAAGAACGATGTCAATCAACATTTGATGATCTCCTTCTACCGGTCCACAATAGAAAGTGTCCCTTCATACTGCATCACGGTGTGGTACCCTGGTTTGACATCAACTGTTAAGAAGTGCCTACAGAGGGTGGTGAATACAGCACAATATATTATGGGCTGTTCTGTGAATCTGCTGGATGAAATAGTGGAAGAATGTTGCCTCAGGAGAGTGAGGAAAATTCTCAGGGATGATTCACACCCTGGCCGGTACTTTCTTGATCTTCTGCCCTCGGGCAGAAGATATAGAAGCATGATTAGTCGCACCAACAGGGTAAAGAACAGCTTCTATCCATGGGCTGTTAGGCTGCTGAACGAAAAGATAACAACAGGGCAACTGACTTTTGGGTTTGGTGGGTGTGCGTCAGTAAACGAGGGGAATTAAGACTAAGAGAGCTGAGTGGGGGGTGCTCGTGTAATCTCACTGTATACAAGTTGTACAAGTATTTCAATTTCAATATAGGGAAAAACATATTTTAAAAATAAGTACAGTCGTACCTTGCTTTTCGAACAGCTTAGTTCTCGAACGTTTTGGCTCCCAAATGTCGCAAACTTGGAAGTGATTGTTCCGGTTTGCAAACTATTTTGCAATAGTTCTGGAAGTTTTGAAAGCCGAACGTCCAATGGGGCTTCAGCGGCTTCCGATTTTCTGCAAGAGCTTCCTGCAGCCAATCAGAAGCTGCGCTTTGGTTTTCGAACGTTTTGGAAGTCGAACGGACATCCAGAATGGACTCTGTTCGACTTCCAGGATACGACTGTAGATCCTTTTTGCACAATACACGTGACAGCTGAATGGGAGCTCTTTATCAAGAGACAATCTCTCCTTAAGGAGCGGTTGCTGACTGGTAGGTTGCTGTAGCTAATAAGTATACACTTGTATACAGTGAGATTACAGGTCGTGACCCGATCCATCTTTGTTCTGAAGCAGCAAGAACCAAAGTGATCCGTCCCAGCACTTGTGAAGCCAACTGTAATTATTACCTATTATTCTGACTAGTACTATTTCTACAGCAGCAAAGCTCATTCATGGTGATTTGAGAGTTAGGCCAGCAAACAATCTAAAAGCGACCTGATACCCACTTCCTCCAGACTCTCACGTAACAACAATACTTGCCGACTATCTCGATGGCCTTGTCGCACTCCTGCTTGCTCTCCCCAGAGAGGCCCACGTCCACTGGAGTCAGCTCTTCTTGGGGGGAATTCACGGATTCGCCCTTCCTGACTAGCCCTCTGTACTGTAACAGAGAGAAGATGCTGCCTTATATACCAAGCAAATTTACATGCAATGAGAGGCAGTGCGGTGCAGTGGTTAGAGTGTGGGAGATGTGGGAGACCAGGGTTCAAATCTCCACTCAGCCATAAAGCTCTGGTTCTCCTGAAGCCTATGGCCCTGTTTCTGGATCACTGCTGGATACAGGGATCAGGACAAGGGGCTAATAATAATAATAATAATAATAATAATAATAATAATAGCCCCCCAATCTGAGTGGGTTGCCCTAGGCACTCTGGGTGGCTTATTCATTCCACTACTGCGGCCTGTGTTTTGTTAACCCAAAAATGGAAAACGAGCGAGGTCCCAACTAAAGAAGAATGGCAACTTAAGCTGATGGAATGCCTGCAGCTTGCAGACTTAACATATAGATTAAGAGAACAAGAAGAACATATGTTTAAAGAAGATTGGAAGATGTTTATTGAATATATGGGGGGAAATTGCGTACACCTGAAAACGCTGGCATAAACGCTGGATAAATTCAACAGTGTAAATAAGTTTTGATGGATGTAATAATGGAATACTGAATGGCTTAGTTTATGTAAAATATGCAGGGATTTATGGTATGCAAAATGAACCATGGAAAAACAAGGGAAGTCATTGATAGTGTAAGGACGTTTAAATGAGTATTTAAAACTGTAAAACAGGAAATCTAACAAAAATTATATAAAATTAAAAATAAAAATGTAATGAAACATACAACATAAAAAAAACTTCCCTATACAAGGCTGCCTCCAGTTGTCTTCTAAAGGTTGTATAATTACTTATCTCCTTGGCTCAGGGATCGCATAACTCCAACATCTCTCCAATAAATATAAAGGTAAAGGTAAAGGTCCAGTCATGGCCGACTCTGGGGTTGCGGCACTCATCTCGCTTTATTGCCTGAGGGAGCCGGCGTACAGCTTCTGGGTCATGTGGCCAGCATGACTAAGCTGCTTCTGGTGAACCAGAGCAGCGCACGGAAACGCCGTTTACCTTCCTGCCGGAGCGGTGCCTATATATCTACTTGCACTAATCCCCGTTGCGGGGATTCGAACCGCCAACCTTCTGACAGCGCCACCCGTGTCCCACTAATGAATATAGAGACATCCTAAAGAAAAGTGGGACATTCCGAGATCAAATCAGAAACCGAGACGGCTTCTGTAAATCCAGGACTGTCCCTGGGACAGTCCTATAAGGGGTGAGAAGATCTTTGAGGTAACCACGTTAAATGAAACATACTCACTCGTTTCTCTAGCCTTCCATCCTCTTCCTGCCCTAGCAGGAAGTCCTCGGCCAGGGCCACCGCCTGGGCGCAGGTCTTTGCGCCGCGAACCCTGGCCCAGCTCTGCATCTCTGGGGGCAGGATGTTCAGGAGCTGCTCCAGGACCACCAAGTCCAGGATCTGCTCCTTCGAGTGCCTTTCAGGCTTCAGCCACTGGCGGCAAAGGAAGGACAGTCGGGCGCAAACCATGCGCGGCCCGTCCCCTTCCCAGCAGCGCAGTTGCCTAAAGCGCTGCCGGGACACATCCCCGCTTTCCGGGATATTGTCCAAGTTCTCTTCCTTCACCTGTGCCGCATCTTCCATGGCGTTGGCTTCCAAGAAGCCACAGGTCTTCTGCCCGTCAAGGCTCGGCGGGATCAGAGTTTCTCGTCTGGACAAGCCCTCCGAGGAAGCCACGTGTGCTTGGGTGCCCATGGCCATGCTGGGCGCTTCCTTCAACTGCGGGTTCCCCCACTGCAAGTGAGGCGACTCCACCGTCTTCAGGAACTCTTGCCACTGGGCTTCCCAGTGCTGCGCCAACCCCTCGTCCAGCTCCTCTTTGACCTGCCCTCGGTTTCGAAATTCACCCCCGTTGACCTGAGAAAGGCTCGTTTCCTCCAAACTCTCCCTGGAGTTGAAGTCCTTTGAGCCTCCAGTCTCCATTTTCCTTCTTGGCAGCATCTTCTGCTCTACAGGAGTCTGGGAAGAGGAGCCCAAGGGGGTTTCCTGCTTGGCAGCCATTTTGTCTTGGGCTGGTCCCCACTTCCTCTAAAGCCATCTCTGCCCTTTCACCCTCCGGTTCCCATTTTCTTCATGGCGTACATAGCAGGCGAAACTGGTCTTTGGTTTCCAATCCATCCGCAATGTTTTGCAACAAGGCAGTTATGCAGAGTTTGTCGAGTCCTCTCAGCAAGCTGAAGCTGCTGCGTCGAATGGGCTTGTGGTTGAATGGAAGCTACCTAAGGAAAATAATAAGAATAAGAATAATTTATTACTTATACCCCGCCCATCTGTCTGGGCCTCCCCAGCCACTCTGGGCGGCTTTCAACAGGATATTAAAAACACAATAAAAGATCAAAAATTATAAACTTCTCTAAACAGGACTGCCTTCAGATGTCTTCTAAAAGTCAAGATAGTGGTTTATTTCCTTGACATCTGCTGGGAGGGCCTTCCACAGGACGGGTGCCACTACCGAGAAGGCCCTCTGAATGGAATGAGGGGGAACACATGAAAGAAAAAAGGCTCTGTACATGCAGTTTCCAAAAGCTGCTTATTCAACAATCGAAGGCCTATTTAACAAAAAATTGCCTATTTATTATGGCAGGTGTGAGGAACTTCTTTTTCCCCAAATTATTTTTATTAATTTTCCAAATTATTATACATCAAACCAATTTAAATTAATTTAATACAATTCTTTTCATTCTTAAAATCAGGTTTCCTGCTCCTGTTCTGAACATATGATCACCTTCATTTCCTCACATTGCCGCATCATTTCTTATTTAGAGTCCAGCTGACATCCTTCACTTGCTTTGTGGGGAACTTCTGGCCTTCCAAATATTGCTCCTCCATCAACCCTTATTTATTAAGCTTGGGGCAGCAGAATTTCTAAATCTGGGCACTCTAGACTGTCACTACAATAAGCCTACGAAAAAGGAGCAATGCACCAGCGAGCTGCAGCTGGCTGGAAAGCCAAACAGGATGTTGATGTTTGTGACTGTACCGTGGGAGCAAAGGGGCAGTCTATTCACTGTACTGAGCACTGGATGTTAGCTCAGAGTGTCACCTGACATGTACTGGAAGTACAGGGGTGGAGTTTATTCTCTCTGCTGTTGGTGTTTGGAGAGTGCAGACGTGTTTCTCTGTACTGCTGCATAGACAGAAATAAAGGCATGTAAATACATTTCTGTCTGTCTCTTTCCCCCCTCCTGGGGAAGACAGGGAGGAGGGAAGAGTGGTGTGTTCTTCTCAGGTTTGAGGAGAATCGCCGATAGAGACCTCGCCTGTCTCCTGCCGGGACTTGCTGACAGGGAGGTCAACAAGTAATCTAAGCCGGGTGCCTGGAGAGTGGCAAATTCCTCTGATAGGCTCAAGATTACAACACAATTTGCATACAATTCAGCTTTACGCACTGGCAAATATATATATATAAATTAAAAGGGGACTGGTGTCTGGTAAAAACGAGTTTTGACACTTCCATCCGCCATTGAACCCAAGGTGTTTTGACTATACATGATTTGGGCTTTAGGCGCGATCCCCGGAACGTAATTCCTGCGTAAGCTGTGGGCTTACTGTATTTACGGGATGATTTCAATCACGTATCAGCCAATTCCCAGGCCCTAAGGAAGTCAAATTATCCTCCACCAGGGCCAGGGCCTTCTCAGTGATGGCTCCGACCTGCTGGAATGCTCTGCCCCATGAGAACAGGGTCCTGCAGGATTTAACTTCCTTCCGCAGGGCCTTTAAGACAGAGCTATTCCTTCTGGCTTTCAACCTGAACTTAGCCTGATCTTTTATTCCCCTTCCTTTCATCCCTCTCCCCTTTTTATGAAGATTACCCGCTCTGGGATCCCACAGCTAATTCTCCCCTGGTCTCCTTGCTGGCCCAAATAGGACTAGCTAGCCCTGGTGATCATCTAATGTTTATTGGATGGATTTCCCCCCTAAATTGATTTTTGATTTTATTGTTATTCACATTTTATACCTTATTTTATGCTGTTTTTTGTAGCATCAATTAAGTGTTTTAAATTTGTTGTTAGCCACCCTGAGCCCAGTTTTCTGAACCGGGAAGGGTGGGGTATAAATAAAGTTGTTGTTGTTGTTGTTGTTATTGATGTATTATGGTATTTTAATATTTTTTTGGAAGCCGCCCAGAGTGGCTGGGGAGGCGCAGCCAGATTGGCGGGGTCTAAATAATAAATTATTATTATTATTATTATTATTATTATTATTATTATTATTATTATTACAGCTGTACAAAGCTGACTGGAAGGTCCGGCACAACAAAAAACCCTTCTCCAAAAGACCAGACTTTTCTGCTGTAAGCGATGGGGGAAACGCACAGGAAAGTATGGCACAACACTTGCTTTGAACCAACCACCCTCCCTGCAAGCAGATCAGAACAAATGCCCAAATGTTGTTATTACTAATAATAACCTCCCTGCAAAACTGAGCAGGGTGGGTGCTCCATAAACAGGTGGTCTAGAGCACTCTCAAGAGAGAATTTGACAGCTGGAGTCAAGGAGCCCCAGCATCTATTTTAAACATCAAAATAGTACTAATAATTGAGACACACACACACCACCCAACCCAACCTGGCTGCCCGCCTCTCTCCTGCCCCTCCTGACAATGGGATCAAAACGGTTAAAAACTGAGAATACTGCAAGATATTGCAACAAGCTAGAATTTGCAGTCCACTCGCTTTCCTTGCCATTGCAGATAGCTATTGCAGTTCACCTTCTAACAGGAGCCTTGCTCAACTCACAGCCTTCTTGCCTTTCTGCTAATGCGGCCACTTTCCAACAGGAAACGCCTTTCCTCGCTGTTGCACTCAGCTGCATATATTCCTTTTTCCATTCATTTTTGGCCTTGCTAGGAAGCTCTGCTCGATCTGTTCAACCCTTTGGCTTGGCTCAGACGGTAAGAATGTCATATGCCCTATCCCCAAGAGCCCACCCTGTTCCTGGAAGTCTGGAATTTGGTTTGGCTCATTTAAATTCTGAATTTTTTAAAAAAGACCAAATTATAATCCAAATTGTGTGTGTGTGTATATATATATGTGTGTGTGTGTGTGTTTTATTTTAATTGGATTATGATTGCATATGTTAACTGGATGTTTTTTATTGGAAAATTAATAAAAATGATCAAATTCTGAATTTTAAATTGCTATAACCCACTCTGGGACCTGCTGGCCAAGGACGGGTAATAAATAATACAGTAATAATAATAATAATAATAATAATAATAATAATAATAATAAACAATAATAAACAATAATAAATAAGAATAAAAATAATACTGTATTTATGTATATGTTTATAAATGCTAGTCGCTTGGATACCTTTTGGTAGCAAGTGACTAATACGTTTTAATAATAAACAATAAAACTTAAAAGTCTCCAAGTGATTAACATTTAAAAACATATACTAAAAAATATTCTCTCACATCTACATCAATTCAGTGTTGTTGTTATTGTTGCTGTTGCTTACCTTCTGCTGTGGATATCTTTCTCACAGGGCAATCCTATCTTTATGTCTTTGCAGATATAAGTCCCCTTAAAAACAAAAATACTTCCAGGGGGCTTTGAACTTGAAAAGGCTGCAATTGACAATATTCCTCACGTAGCCCAGTCCTGTCCACCCATGTTTACTCTGAGTAAATCTCAGCTGTTTTCAGCACCGGGTCGCCTTCCTTGTTGCCTCGCTCGATTGCACGGCTTTCTGCACGTGCTCAGATGCTGTGTTTCATCATCGCCGTTGCTGGTTTTTATTTTTTATTTTTTGCACTTAAATAGTTACTCTACACATTTTCTTTCTCAGGAATTTCTTGATCCCTAGCAAAAATCAATCCTGCCTGTGCCTGGGGGCTTGTACACCCAACAGAGCCGAGTTCAGGACAGGGTCACCCAGTCCTGACCCCCTCCTTGCCATAGCTGTCAACGTTTCCCTTTCCCCAAGGGGAATTCCCTTATCCCGAATAGGGTTCCTCGCAAGGAAAGGGAAAAGTTGACAGCTATGCTCCTCGCCCCGCTCCCTCCATCGCCCATTGTGCTAGAGCGGAGCGACAGCTCGTGTGAACGGCCCCTTTAAGAGCCGGGATCAATAGAGTTCCGGGTGCTAGAGAGGACCAAACAGGGTTTTTTGGGGGGTGGGGAGGGCCCCTTCCTTTCCTTTCCTGTCTGATGGAGAAGGAAGCTGCACATTCTGCATGGCTGCAAGGAGCAGCAGAGGTGAGAGCCTTTTGCGCAGGGTATCAAAGGGGAGAAGCAGGGGAGGAGCAAAGCAAACGCATCAGTTAAAGGCGCTAGTCCCTTTGAGGCAGGCTGAAGATGCATCATGGGGGCAGGGCTCCTGTGCCTTTATTTTTTTTGGGGGGGGAAAGGGTTACCAATTAAGCCAGCCTTTCTCAACATGTGGGTCCCCAGATGTTGCTGAACTACAACTCCCATCACCCCTAGCTAGCAAGGCCAGAGCTCAGGGATGATGGGAGTTGTAGTCCAACAACATCTGGGGACCCACAGCGGGAGGAGGCGGGGGAGGGGTCTCGCTTTCTCCTTTTAACAGCCCTTGACATGCAGGAGTCGAGAGATGAATGCTTTCATTGCAGGGAGAGAAATATTGCATGCCGCAGATCATGCTCCCCTCCCCCCCCCCCTTCACACTTTGGTACTCAGTTTCTTTTTATGTATAAATTTTGTTTTTGCATTTTCTATTTTACATAAGCAAATGAATAAAATATATAATACCTTCTGACACCCCCCATTGTAATGATTTTCCCTTATTCATCTCTATCATAACTCTTATTTTTAATAAATCCTTTGCCTAGTTCAAATTTTTACTGCAAGTTTTCTGTCAATCCTGCCGATGTATGTAGTTGTTTACAATAGCTGTTCAAAAAAATTATAAACTTTCCCCATTCTTTATTAAAGACCTCCTCTTCCTGGTTTCTAATTCTTCCTGTAAGTTTTGCCATCTCTTTGGCACTCACTTTCAGAGATGCACCAAAATATTTCATTTCCAGCCTTAAAATCATAGAATTTTGAGTTGGAAGTGACTCCAAAGGTCATCTATTCCAACCCCCTGCAATGCAGGAATCTCAGCCAAAGCATCCATGACAGATGGCCATCCAACCTCTGCTTAAAAACCTCCAAGGAAGGAGAGTCCACAGTGTCCCGAGGGAGACCGTTCCATTGTCCAAACAGCTCTTGCTGTCAGAAAGCTCTTCCTAATGTTTAGTCAAAATCTCCTTTCTTGGAGCTTGAAGCCATGGGTTCGAGTCCTGCCTTCCAGAGCAGAAGACAAGCATGCTCCCTCTTCCATGTGAAAGCTCTTAAGTTATTTGAAGATGGCTCTCATATCTTTTCTCAGTCTCCTCTTTTCTAGGCTAAACCTACCCAGCTCCTTCAAGCGCTCCTCATAAGGCTTAGTTTCCAGACCCTTAATCATCTTGGTTGCCCTCCTCTGCACACATTCCAGCTTCTCAATATCATTCTTAAACTGTGGTGCTCAGAATTGGACACAGTATTCCGAGTGTGGTCTGACTAAGGTACTGTCACCATATTTTTCGCTCTATAGGACACACCGGACCATAGGACGCACCGGACCTTAGGAGGGGGAGAAGAGGGAAAAAATAATTTTTTTCTTGTTCTCCCCCTCAAAAACAAGGTGTGTTCAAGGTGCGTTCAAGAGCAGGAGTTTGTGGGGCTGGCGCTGCGCTCCCCGGGCTTCGGGCTGCAGGCAGCTATCCGGGCTCCGCAGGCTTGCGGATAGCTTCCTGAAGCCTGCATTCGCTCCATAGGACGCACACACATTTCCCCTTCATTTTTGGAGGGGGGAAAGTGTGTCCTATAGAGCGAAAAATACGGTACTTCCCTTGATCTGGACACGATACTTCTGCTGATACAGCCTTACCTGTCTCTCCCCTTCCACGTTCTTGTCTTCCTCCTCTCCTGGTCTGCCCCACAGAGGACCTAAAGGTCCATGAATAATCATAGTTTAGAGGTCCTGGGCCCTAAGGAAGTCAGATTATCCTCCACCAGGGCCAGGGCCTTCTCAGTGATGGCTCCGACCTGCTGGAATGCTCTGTCCCATGAGACCAGGGCCCTGCAAGATTTAACTTCCTTCCACAGGGCCTGTAAGACAGAACTATTCCGCCTGGCTTTCAACTTGAACTTAGCCTGATCTTTTATTCTCCTTCCTTTCCTCCCTCTCCCCTTTTTAAGAAGATTACCCGCTCTGGGATCCCACAGCTATTTCTCCCCTGGTCTCCTCGCTGGCCCAAATAGGACTAATTTAGCCAGCTAGCCCTGGTGATCATCTAATGTTTATTGGATGGATTTCCCCCCTACATCAATTTTTGATTTTATTGTAATTCACGTTTTATACTGTATTTTATGCTTCTTCTTTTTTGCTTTTTTTTTGTAGCATCAATTGTGTTTTAAATTGGTTGTTAGCCGCCCTGAGCCCGGTTTTCTGAACCAGTAAGGGCAGGGTATAAATACAATATTATTATTATTATTATTATTATTAAAGAAAAGTACCCTGCTGTCAGCCATCTGGAAAACCACCAGCTCCCGAAGATGCCCTCTGCTTCGTCTGAATGGGGAGCCTGCCCGGCGTTCCCCAGGATGAAACAGTTTCGTTGACATACTCTGCTGAGGAATTGCAGCAGGACTGGAGGCTTGGACTTCGATAGCGGACTGAGAGAGGCCTGAATCTTTCCTTGGTGGGTTTTGGGTGGGGCGAACACAAAAATGGCTACGGAACAGGAAGCGTCGGCAACCCTGGGCCTCCGTTTCCAGTCTGCACCGGAGGATGTGGCTCTGCCCCCCGTGGACACAGAGGGTCAGGATTCGGCAGCAAGGTTGGAAGGGCCTCACAAACTCCACCACACTGACCTTCGTGGGGGAAAAGAGGACCTCCTGAGCTGCAGTGGGGAGCAGGCGGTCAGAAGACCCAAATGGGGCAACCCACCACTCCTGCTTCCAGCCCCTTGGGATGTCACAAAGACTTGCCTGCCTTCCTTGGATGGGCTGGCCGATCCGAGTAGAGAACAGGCCACACAAGTCCTCCCAGGCCACGGTGGGGAAGCCAAACCAGCCTCCAGCTGCTTGGACTCTGAGGTGGGCTACACAGACTCACGGGGGGATCCCTCGGAAAAGGGTGCCGTCGCCATGGAGGCACAGCGGCTGAACTTCCGCCAGTTCCGCTACCAGGAGGTCGAGGGACCACGAGAAGTGTGCAGCCAGCTCTGGTACCTGTGCCATCGGTGGCTGAAGCCCGAGAGGCACTCCAAGGAGCAGATCCTGGAGCTGCTGATCCTGGAGCAATTCCTGGCCATCCTGCCGCCGGAGATCCAGACCTGGGTGAAGAGAGGAGGGCCCGAGAGCTGCGCCCGGGCAGTGGCCCTGGCCGAGGGCTTCCTGCAAGGACAACGGGAAGCTGGGAGTTGCAGGGAGCAGGTGAGGTCAGATCTGTCCTGGACGAGACTTTAGAAAATGGAGAAAGAGAGTAAAGGAGAGTTGGCTGCTCCCAGATGTATTTTACTCCACTGATCCATCACTTCCCATAGAATTGCATGGAGAAGTAACTCATTGGCAGGCTGTGTCTGCAGGAAGTTATTTTTCTTATGCATTCATGATTATTTGTGCTCTGGAAGGTATTAAGGCAGCGAAACACAATCCGCCTTTCGAGTGGCACTGTGGTCTAAACTACTGAGCCTCTTGGGCTTGCCGATCAGAAGGTCGGTGGTTCGAATCCCTGCGATGGGGTGAGCTCCCATTGCTCTGTCCAATGCTTTTTTCTAAGAAATGTTTAGGGGTACTCTCATTTTCCTGCTCATGTTGAAATACTGCCCCTCAGTGAGGCTAAACTTACATTCATAAAATGTTTAGGGGTATTTTCTGCATCCCCCCCAGAAAAAAGCACTGGCTCTGCCCCAGCTCCTGCCAACCTAGCAATTCAAATCCCCGCGACGGGGTGAGCCCCTGTTGCTCTCTCCCAGCTCCTGCCAACCTAGCAGTTCGAAAGCACGCCAATGCAAGTAGATAAATAGGTACCACTCCAGCGGGAAGGTAAACGGCATTTCCGTGCGCTCTGGTTTCTGTCACGGTGTTCCGTTGCGCCAGAAGCGGTTTAGTCATGCTGGCCACATGACCCAGAAAGCTGTCTGTGGACAAACGCTGGCTCCCTCAGCCTGAAAGCGAGATTACTCTTTGCACCTAGAAATGTTTTGCAGGTGAACATGTTGTATCCTTTCCAATCCACACGTGGCCTGTAACTTTTTAAAACTGCAAATGTTGGGGTGTGGGTGTGCCACTTTTGTTGTGTTGTAGTGCAGGAGCGTCCCTTCTGGTCAGCAATAGCACAGTGACATTGGGGCAGCAGAATAGCTAGTAAATTGGGAATGATGTGTGGGCAGTCCAGTATAAATACACCACAAATGTGGCCACTGGGATCACATAACACCTGTTCTGAGAGATCTGCTTTGGCTCCCAGTACGTTTCTGAGCACAACTCAAAGTGTTGGTGCTGACCTTTAAAGCCCTAAACAGCCTCAGTCCATTATACCTGAAGGAGCGTCTCCACCCCCATCGTTCAGCCCAGACACTGAGATCCAGCACCGAGGGCCTTCTGGCAGTTCCCTCACTGTGAGAAGAGAAGTTACAGGGAACCAGGCAGAGGGCCTTCTCTGTGAGAGCCGGTGTGGTGTAGTGGTTAAGAGTGGTAGATTTGTAATCTGGGGAACTGGGTTCGCGTCTCCGCTCCTCCACATGCAGCTGCTGGGTGACCTTGGGCCAGTCACACTTTTTTGAAGTCTCTCAGCCCCACTCACCTCACAGAGTGCTTGTTGTGGGGGAGGAAGGGAAAGGAAATTGTTAGCCGCTTTGAGACTCCTTCGGGTAGTGATAGAGTGGGATATCAAATCCAAACTCCACTCCTCTGCGGCGCCCACCCTGTGGAACACTCTCCCATCAGATGTCAAGGAAATAAGCAGCTATCCAATTTTTAAAAGACATCTGAAGGCGAAGTTTTTAACGAAGTTTTTAATATTTAATGCTGTATTGTTTTTAACATTCGATTGGGAGCCACCCAGAGTAGCTGGGGAAACTTAACTAGATGGGCGGGGTATAAATAAATTGTTGTTGTTGTTGTCATTTTATTATTCCTTTCAAGCTCATCCAATCCGACTCCTGTTTCAAGTACTGTGGTACCTCGGGTTAATTTGTTCCGGAGGTCCGTTCTTAACCTGAAACTGTTCTTAACCTGAAGCACCACTTTAGCTAATGGCGCCTCCCGCTGCCACCAAACGATTTCTGTTCTCATTCTGAAGCAAAGTTCTTAACCCGAGGTACTATTTCTGAGTTAGCGGAGTCTGTAACCTGAAGCGTATGTAACCTGAAACGTCTGTAACCTGGGAGCTGTAGTTTGTCAAGAGTGCTGGGGGCGGTTTGTCAAGAGTGAGGGGGTGGTGAATTCTGGGTATGGGGGTGGGGGAGTCCTGTGCTTTAAATGCAAAGACACCAGTCTGGAGGGGCCATAAAATCAGTTTTTAAAAGATGTATTTCTAGAGGAGGCAGCATTGCTTCTGAACACCAGGTCCTCATTGGCCCTGTGATGGAAATCCTCGCTTCTCTTTTTTTCCAGGGGGTTTACCAGCAGGAGATGCCCGGGAATCCCCTTGAAGATGGTCAGGTCCCTTCAGAGACAGGAGAGAAGCAGCCGGGTGCAGAGGTGAAGCAGGAGGGCAACAGGGCTGGCAGCTGCATGGGTAGGTGTGCTGATAGGGCAACATTGAATTTTCCAGCTTTCAAACCCCCCAAAAATCAGGGGTGCTAAAAAGTTGTAACATGACTTGGGGTTTCAAAAGATATTTTGGTGGAATTAATGTAATTCAGTTTTGCTCGCTACACAAAATGTGTGTAAAATGGCACAAAAATTACTAATCACGATTTCCAAGTACTTGCGGTTTTATTATATATTAATATTATTTTTATAATTTAGTATCATTTAGCATTGTGTGACATTTTCAACCAAATTTCCTGCAGTTGTTCCTGAGATCAAGGAGGAGGTTTCCATCTATGTTTGCAGACCACCGGGTGCCATTTTGATTTAACCACAAACGTTTCATAACTGCACTGTTTTTAACCTGTGGTTTAAAAATGGACCAGATTTTATGTGTTTGTTTGTAAGAATCCCTGAGCAACCCTGCGTATGAGGCTACTAGCAGGAAACCATTTGCCAAATGGACCTCTCTTAGTTCTCTGAAGGCCACCCTGTTTAGGGAAGTTTTTAATGTTTGATGTTTTATAGGGTTTTTAATATTCTGTTGGGAGCCGCCCAGAGTGGCTGGGGAAACCCAGCCAGATGAGTGGGGTATAAATATATTATTATTATTATTATTATTATTATTATTATTATTATTATTATTTCACTCCCAGATGACAGACAGATGAGAGAAATGGAGGATTCACAGGTGAAAATTGCAGAGCTGGTGGAGCTGCCAGACAAGGGGGAAGGAAGGTGTTTCCTACTGACAACAGAGGAAGAAAAAGAAGAAGAAGTTCCTTCGATGCAGCCTGGACCCAAGAGGAAGTTGGAAAAGGTCCCAGAGGAGAGCGTCGCTTGCGGAGAAGCCTCTGCTCACCTCGGCGAACCTGCGAACCAGCTGAAAACTCCCCGAGGCAAGCGGGAGACGACTTGCGGTGTTTGCGGGAAGAGCTTCAGCCGCCGGACGGGCCTGCTGGCCCACGAGAGGGTTCACACGGGCGAGAAGCCCTACAAGTGCCCACACTGCGGGCGCAGCTTCCGCTCCAAGTCCACCCTGGTGGTTCACCAGAGGACCCACACGGGCGAGAAGCCCTACCGGTGCCAGGCCTGCGGGAAGAGCTTCCCGGTGACCACACAGCTCATCGAGCACGAGAGGACCCACTCGGGCGAGAAGCCCTACCAGTGCGCCGAGTGCGGGCAGAGCTTCCGCCAGCGCTCGCACCTCAAGAACCACCAGAAGATCCACACGGGCCTCAAGCCCTTCAAGTGCTCGTTCTGCGGCAAGGGCTTCAGCATCAGCTCAGACCTCATCCGGCACGAGAGGGCCCACACCGGAGAGAAGCCCTACCAGTGCCCGGACTGCGGGAAGCGCTTCTGCAACAGCTCACAGGTCATCACGCACCGCCGGGTCCACACCGGGGAAAAACCCTACAAGTGCCTGGAGTGCGGGAAGGGCTTCGCCGTCAGCCAGCAGCTCATACGGCACCAGGCGGTCCACACGGGGGAAAAGCCCTACCAGTGCCTGGAGTGCGGGAAAACTTTCGGCGTCAGCACCCTCCTCGCCGGGCACCTGAGGATCCACACGGGGGAGAAGCCGTACGAGTGCTCCGAGTGCGGGAAGCGCTTCCGCCTCCGCTCGACGCTCATCACGCACCTGAAAATCCACGTGGCGAGAAAAAGTTAGGGCCGGAAGGGGAAGGTCAAGACAGAGAGAGGGGAGAGTTTGTGTAAAGATGAATCAGTGCTAGGTAAAAAGGTTCAAATCCCCACAAAGGGGTGAGCTCCCGCCTTTGAAAAAAAGAAAAAGGTAATGGACCCCTGGATGGTACCACTGTAGTAACATTTTGGTGTTTTGCAACTTTGACCTGTTGCAGGACCTTAGCCAGACCTTAGCAGAGCATACACAGAGTTCTCGAAAGCAATCGGCTACAGGCAGGATGGATGAAGCAGGAATCAGTAACTTGTTACTTATAGCTGTGTTTATTATTTACAGCAGACTTCAAGTTACTACAGTGGTACCTCGGGTTACATACGCTTCAGGTTACAGATGCTTCAGGTTACAGACTCTGCTAGCCCAGAAATAGTTAAACCACAGGGAATTGTAACTCTCTGAGGGGGACCAAGGGTCTACTAACAACTCATCAGTATCCTTAAAAGAACCACAGCTCCCCGAATTGCTTGAAGCCAGGATTGCTTGAAGTGCTATCTTACCAGTTTAAATGGATGGGGTGTGTGTGGCTGCTGACCCATCGATTTAAGACTTCGAAATGTTGAAAGCGCTTCTCGTACAGGACCCTAGTTTGCACATCGCACGAAGCCAAGCCACACAAGCTCCCAGGGACGCTTCACTCCTCGCCCAGTAATTTGCAGCTGTGCTAAGCTAAGCTTGGCTTGGCATGTCCCCCAAACCAGGGGTCATGGTTGAACTAGCCATGGTTCAGACTAACCATGATTTGGCCTGTGGTTTACGGCTTGTAGTTAGGAAAAGCTAGACCCACAAGCCCAGGTTGGGATGGAGTGCTAAGCTAAGCTACGGTTTACAATCATCGAATCATATAGCTGGAAGGGACCCTAAGGGTCCTCTAGTCCAGCCCTGCAATGCAGGAATCTCAACTGAAGTATCCATGGCAGACGGCCATCCAACCTCTGCTTGAAAACCTAAGTTCAGTCTAGAACAGCAGCCAAGCAAACAGGACAAGGAAAGTGGCTGCAATCTCCTCTCCCAAAGTCCACACATTCAAGCTAATCTAGTGTTTCCCCAACTTGAGTCAGCTGTTTTGGGACTACAATTCCCATCATTTCCAACCCCCGGTCCTGCTAGGAAGGGATGATGGGAGTCGCAGTCCCAAAACAGCTGGAGACCCAAGTTGGGGAAACACGGAGCTAAGCCATTGCTTAGCATCACACGTGAACCAGGCTATCTTAACAACAACTCTGTAAGGTAGGTCAGCACGAAACCCATAGCGGAAAGACGAGATAGATTGTCTGAGGCAGGGGCAGCTTAAGAGTACCACAGGCGGGCACGCATTTACATCCTTCTGAACTACAACTGCCATCAGCCCCAGCAAGCATTGGGGTGTTGGGAGTTGTAGTTCAGCAACATCTAAGCATGTGGTTTGAACCTCGGGATTTCCTTACCCGTAGTGCGGCTTCTTAGCGTTGTGCTCTGACTTTTGAGGAAGGCTGAAAGAGGGTTTGTGCAAGGAGATGCTTTGAAGAGCGACGGAGTAAGGAACGGAATCTTGCTTAGAAGGTGGTTACTGGGCAAAGGGTGTTTGTGTGGATATTCAGCGTGTTAACATTTGACCCGTAGTGCAAATGTGAAAAACCACCAAGGAGGTGACTTGTAGGCAAACTGAGCCCAAGAGGGGCGTCCAGTAAACCTTTCCTTCCAAATAAATAAGCTCCAAACTTCCTGTCTCGTGTTTTCTGTCTTGGTGGTGTGCTTCAGGGGCTGGTGGCAACCTTTTTCATGTCAAGGCCCACCCAAAAGGACCTGATGTTGGGCGAAGCCAAAAGCGAGGGGCCATTTCCCCCCCTCCTGCTGCCACCCCCTTTTCTCTCTCCCTTTCTTTGACAGTCATGAGGATGTGTAAGGAAATAGCTTCTGATGGGGCTTTTGAAATTATTATTATTATTATTAATAATAATAATAATAATAAATTATTATAATTAATTATTAACAATTTATTACCTGCCCTTCACAGCATGGCCCCAGGGAGGGTTGCAACCATTAAGATGCAATATCAAAAACAATTCAAAACAAGTTACAAAAATAAGACGGGTCATTAAAATATACAGGCGTCAAAAGCCAACGCAAAAAGGTGTGTCTTCAGCGTTCACCAAAATTAGGTCTGGAGCCTAGAAGGATCATTGACACAAAATGATTGTGTATATAAAAACAGCTTTAAAATTGCATATATGGGTGCAATTAAAAGCCAATTGCATATATTTGGAAACAAGAAGACGTAGGCAAAGTCAATTCAATTCAAATCCAGTTCAGATACAAACTGGAATTTTAAAGCAATGCAGTCACCTGTTGTGCCATCTTACCTTGTGACAAATGTCTGATGTTTTGAGGAGGCACCCTGACAAAGGGACTGCCCAAAGCAGAAGGGGTTTAACCCCCAACACACCCTTATTCAGGGGGAGCTCTCTCGGGCAGCATCAAGGGGATGCTGTTGCAACGGTATTGTTCAATAAAGATCAGGCCTACTGGCAGCTCAAGGATTCTCGTAGGTCCATGCGGGTCTTTGCATTGCAGGGAGAATTTGCATTGGCTAAAATTCCCCCTGGTATTTTTCCGTTATGAGTGCTGAGGCACCCCTGTTCCCTTCCGAGAGCTATGATTCCCTGGGAAGAGGCCAAGACTCCCGGTGATCAATCAACTCTGCATCTGGTTTACCTCAGCACAGCGCGGGAACGTACCTGCCAATCAAACGCCGCTGAGGTAAACCAGGTGTTTGAGTGGAAGAGCTGCCGCCGCTCGGCCTCTTCATTCTGTCGCCATCACCAGGAGTCTTGGCTTCATGGCGGGTTCTGGCTTTGCGATATGGGTCGGATTTATGAGCCGGGGGGCCGCATCCGGCTCCTGGGCCTTAGTTTGCCGACAAAGAACAAAGGACAATAGTCCCACATCACGGAACACAGTAGTACAAAACATCCTGTCTCCGTCACTTCCCACTGTGGAATGAAAACATACACCGTCATGTGATAGACAACAATCCCATGATTGCAGACATGGAGCAAGAATCCTAACAGGCTAACCATCTCTAGGAAGGTTAGAAAATGTTCCATAGGGAGCCCATCATCTGGTGAGACATACCTTACAATAACAGTGAGCTGATCAACATGGGACAGGACAGATAAACTGAAGTAATCTGCAGTTTTTAAATCCTCTAAAATTGATCCTCTTACTTTAAATGCCATCATTTGGATAAATTCATCACATATTGTTTTAGAAAGGTAGGACGTGACACCTGAGCCTCCATTTCCAAATTCTTTTATATGGTTTGCTAGAAAAGGATCAAATTTTGCAATAAGTTCAAGTTGTTGTTTAGTCATTTAGTCGTGTCTGACTCTTCATGACCCCATGGACCAGAGCACGCCAGGCACTCCTGTCTTCCACAGCCTCCTGCAGTTTGGTCAGACTCATGTTTGTAGCTTCGACAACACTGTCCAGCCATCTCGTCCTCTGTCGTCCCCTTCTCCTTGTGCCCTCCATCTTTCCCAACATCAGGGTCTTTTCCAGGGAGTCTTCTCATGATGTGGCCAAAGTATTGGAGCCTCAGCTTCAGGATCTGTCCTTCCAGTGAGTTCAAGTAATCCAATGTAATTCCCATTGTGGGGAGAACCAAATCTTTCCTCATCTCCTCTGAAGGTAAACCATGCTCTGCCAGAGTTATGCCTGCAACAACTCATTCAAGAACCGTTCATTATGTATCTGTTCTGCTAGTTGACAGTCAATTGTTGAGACATGTTTTCTTCTTGTAAGATATGCTACTGAAGCTGTTCTATGGTCTTCAGAGTTTTCATGACTTGGAACTAAATAGGTGTTGCGCCAGTCAGAAAATCCATCTGATGATAATGGCGTGGAAGAATTTGAAAAGAGCTTGCACACCAAACCAGTTTCTGGTGAATATACTAACCATTCTCTGCAGTATTTTTCGCCATTAGTCGTTTGGCATAGAACAAGCTCTTTGAAAAATATCTGTCTTGGTTTGCAAAAGACCTCTTTGACTTTGCAAATAAACCATCTGAGTGCTGACACTCTGACGGACCTTTTTCTATCCAGTATACAATGTCATCTTTGCTTAAATCACCCCATAGCCCAACATCATTCTGTTTGTATTTTTATGTTGAATCTTCTGCGCTTGTACTACTCTCTGGTTGGTCAATCTGAATATTTCTTGCTTCAATCATTGAAGCAGATTCTATAGAACTAGATGTACTAGGTTCTGTATCAGGAATGGGACGACTCGCTGTGGTATAGTCTTTGGGTTCATCAGGCCCCTTATCTGTCTTTGTAAAGAAGCTATCTAATTTTGGTCATTTGCTAAGGTCTTCTTCAGCTTTCTGCTTCTCCTTCCTCTTTTCGTCTCCACTTTTGTAACTTCTGGTTGACATTTTAGAAACTGTAAGTAAAATACTTCATATAATTATAATATTTGTATACAGCATTATAGTAGCAAGTGGGGGTAATAGGGAATTGCACTAGTAAATCATAATATAGGCCTACTAAATAATAAAGATGAATACTTTTCTAAAGTAATTTTATAATGGGATCAAAATAAATAAATTACGTATTACATGAAATTAATCAGTAGGCATAAGACTCATACCCTTAGTCCTGACGTGCAGTGTAAATTAATAATGCAGAGTTTTTAAGTGAAAGACTGTAGCACCCTGCTTGTGGTTAACGCTTAGCTGGAATGAAATATTCAACGCAGCAATAGAGAAATTAAAATAATAATTTATTTGTCAGACAAATAAATGATAGGCACAGTGGTATATGGTTGCCAAAGCTCTGCCCACTCCAGCCCTGATGGCCAGCACTTATATTTCCTCAGCCCAGGCCCCTTGCTCCTCCTTTGGCTGCCTCTGTCCAATCAGCCTGGTTGAAATTCCTATTGGCTGTTTGCTAGAACCAATCATAAAAGATACACCCATTTCCTATTACCTTTTATGGGAGACAAAGAGCTATATTTCCTTCTATCCATAAATGGCAGACAAGTAGCCATATATCTTACATTTGCCTCGACAAGGCACCTTAATTACCAGATCACCTTTTGCCCCTGTTGCCCCTGCATTCCAAAACAAATGGCTAAAACAGATGGCTCGTGGTATTAAATTCTATCTAAACAGAGATCTTGGGTTCACATTCTCGCACACCATCAATGAAATAAGAATCTAACATAAGAATCTGTCAGGGAATTGCCATCAGAGCAAGAAACAGAGGCAGGGCTCCCGAGCGATGCCGGAGAGGGGACGAGCAGGGGGGAAGGATTTCAACGTAACACCCATAGAGCAGAGAGGGAGATGGAGGAATTGGTGTCAGGGCTCCAAGACCCTTCCCCCGAATCTAGTGAAGAGAGCGCTGGCACGCCCCTGCCTTCCCCTCACTTGTGCAGACGCGTTCCGCGCAGAGAACATAGGTGGAGACTCGGGGTCAAACAGCTTCTATGCTGGAAGAGATTCAAGAGACGCCCACTCTCGGATTCTGCAAGTGACTAACAGGTCACGGAGGGCGAGCTCTGACCCTAAGCATGGTTGGGCAAGCAAAATAACTGAACTGAAGTAAGGTTACGCACAAGTAACCCCTCACACCCATTACAGAATCTAACATTACTTTCTAAATCCTTTGCATAATTACATTAAGCCAACAAAATCTCATACATAACATAGATAGCTTTTTAGAAGAAAAGGCCTTTTCAAAGTAAAAAGGAACTCAGTAAAAACAGCTTCAAAGAAGCCTCTTCAGTTTACACCTCCATTTCCCTGCCAGCTGCTTTTCCCATTAGCTCTTGCCCTTTAACTTTAGGAAAATATGGCTAGAGTCTGATGGGAGGCACATGGTATTATTTTTCTGTTAAGCAATAAATCTTACTATTTACCAACTCTTAATTAGTGTTTTTGCAGCTTGATTGTATTCTGTAATATGTAGGGTCAGTATAACCTTTGCTCCCAGCCTGTAATTCCCTTTTAAAACTTTGAGAAATTTGTCTCCTGCCACTGCTATTAATCAGGGGGGCCCTGTTCAGAGTCCCATGGACTGCAAGAAGATCCAACCTCTCCATTCTGAAGGAAATCAGCCCTGAGTGCTCCCTGGAAGGTCAGATCCTGAAGCTGAGGCTCCAATACTTTCGCCACCTCATGAGAAGAGAAGACTCCCTGGAAAAGACCCTGATGTTGGGAAAGATGGAGGGCACAAGGAGAAGGGGACGACGGAGGACGAGATGGTGGGACAGTGTTCGTGAAGCTACCAGCATGAGTGTGACCAAACTGCGGGAGGCAGTGGAAGACAGGAGTGCCTGGCGTGCTCTGGTCCATGAGGTCACAAAGAGTCGGACACGACTAAACGACTAAACAACAACAACATGCCTGTAAACTTCTTCATAAACAACCTGGTTCCAAACAGTTTGACTGAGATTACATACTGACTCTGCCCACAACTGAGGCAGACTGACTCTGACTGAAATCTTACTGAGAACACAGAGAGAAAATGGCTGCTACTTATAAGGAGAATGAGTCACCTGTCAGAGTGACCCAACAGTTAGCAGTTAGGCCTGAATAACTTTAGGAGGCCCAAATGACTGTGCAGTCCCAGCACTTCCCAGCCTGCTTTGCTGCTTCTGCTCTCATGTGTCTTTGTCACATGACAAGTCCATGCTGCCTAATCATCTACAAACGCTCTTTAATATTAGCTAACAGGCACAACCGCTTGACTGACATTCAACTGAGCTGCACTGCAGTCTGCAGCTACATGTTGCCACGCAGCCAGTCCATGCAGATTGTAGGCACCCTAGACAGTGGCACCTCGGGTTACAAACACTTCGGGTTAGAGACTCCACTAACCCAGAAGTAGCACCTCGGGTTGAGAACTTTACCTCAGGATGAGTACAGAAATCATGCGCATTGGCAAGCAGGAGGCTCCATTAGCTAAAGTGGTACCTCAGGTTAAAAACGGTTTCAGGTTAAGAACGGACCTCCGGAACAAATTAAGTTTGTAACCAGAGGTACCACTGTATATAGTGATATTTTAGGGAGCAGGCTAGCAGGCGGGGGCCATGACTTACATCATAGGAGCCTACACAGCACAAAACACTGTTGTTGTATGTAGGTTTTATTTTATTTGTTTTTTATATTATATTTTGGAAATGTACATCCTGTTTTTTATCTTTAAATGTTTTTGGGGCCCCCAAGAGAGTGGGGCCCTAAGCTATAGCTTGTTTAGCTTCTACGTAAATCCGGCACTGGGTGTGGATCCTACGATGCAGCATCAGCGTTGCTCTGTAACTGAACCTCTTCCCGCACTTGGGACACTCGTTCGGTTTCTCTTCCATGAGGCTGCTCTCGCTGGGGAAAGGCCTTCTCGCCCTCAGACTATTCACACAGGTCCTCTCCCATGTGCATCCTCTGGTGCTCAGCCAGGGTTGAATCTTGCTGGAAGCTCTCCCCGCACATGGCGCATTCGTAGGGATGTTCTTCGGCATTCAGCCTCCCCAGGACCCAAACTGTGCTGGCCGTTCCTCCCATAAGTTGAGGAGAGGGACTTTTCACTATAGGGAAGTTATGGGAGATTGCTGCATTCCTTTGTTTCCTGGTGTCCTTTGGACTCACGCTTTTGGTCTGCAATCTCACCTAACAAAGGAACGTTCTCCTGGGACATTCCCTCTGGCGCAGCTTCCCCTGGGTGGGAATTCTCCATCTTGATCTCTCTCCTCTTACTTGCGGGTGACGGTGAAAACAAAAACATTTTTGTTATGTACTGAGTTGAGTAGGATCTGTTGTGTATTGAGTCAAAGGATTTTATATCTGTATTATTATTGTCTGTATTTGCATTAGGGTAAAGTAACTGCCCTTTGGTCCCAGAGGGTACAGCTACTATTGGTTCATTTAAGCTGCTGTATTTGGATCCTCTGTCTTATTGGTTTCCTCCAAAAGGCAGGACTGTGATTGCCTGATATTGTTCCCTCCAAAATGTATCCTTCTAGCTAGTTCCCTGTCCCTATAAATGTAGCTCTCCCCTCCTCAGGCCCCGAGTCTTGTTTGCCTTAATAAAGTGTTACTAGAGAACTGTCTCCAGCATATTATGTCAAGAGAGCTGAAATCACAAACCCCACGTCACAACAGGATCCAGTCTGATTGATCCGCAGGAGCTACCCAATCCAGTTCCAGGTGGAAGTGAATCCACAACCTGATTGGCCTACAGGAGAATCCCGGAATTAGCCAATCACGTGCAGCCCATTGTGTAAATAATGTATATAAAGCAGATATTTGGGGGGAACTTTCATTCCTCCTCACCACTATGAGCTGAATAAAGAGCATGAAATCCACTCTCGACTCCGAGTATATTTCAATTTTTTAAGCATTATGTGTCTGGGAAACGCCTAAGCAGGACCTGGGAACAACATCCCCTCCCCTTCTAGAGTCTCCAGCAACCCCTATTCAGGAGCATAACTGCTTCAAACCACGGAGGCAGAGCATATAATCATCCAAAGTCTTATCCTCCAGGATTTTTATCTAATCCTCTCTTCCTCCAGGTTTTTCAGCCATTGCAAGGGACCAGACTTTATCAGGAATATAGGAAGACTTCACACTGTGTAGTAATATGGATGATGAATAATAATAGCCAAGATCGCACCAGGCATTCCTCTCTAGGGAAGGAGCTCCATAACTTGCCTGCCGCACCACAGATGGTGCTTTCTGCCAGGCCAGCCCAATGGTCCATCAAAGGCAATATTGCCTCCACTGACTGGCAGCTGCTCTGCAGGGTCTTCAGGCAGGGGCCCCTGCCAACCATACTTGCAGATGTACTGGCCAGGAATGATGGGAGCACTGGTGGAGGAAGGTGGGAGCGGGGGGCCCAGTGCCATGGGTGTCATCCCTGAGGGGGGTGACGTTCAGTGTGCCACCCGCCCGCAACTCGGACTCCCACACCTACCGTAAGCCATCGGGAGAAGGGGGAGAGCTTATTTGCCGCTGCCAAAGCGGCACAGCAACTCCCCCTTCTCCCGACCCGATGGCTGGCGGTAGGCGTGAGAGTAGTGGGTGAGCAAAACGCCATTGCCTGCCCCGCGCTTCCGGCTGGAGGAGGCAGGCAGGAGAGAGGATGGGAAGGAGGCAGGTGAGCGGGAAGGGGAGAGAAGGAAGTGGGGTTGGTGGGTGCGAACGGCCATCCCGCGCCTGGGAGGGCACCCTCCGCACCCCACCCCCCTTGGGAGCGCGCCCACCCTGGGCATATGCGCCACTACTGGATGGGAGTTGTAGTCATAAGCAAACAGAGGCCACCAGGTTGGGAATGCTGAAAGCGTCTGTTTCAAACTGAAATTCTTTGCTAGCATGCTAAAAACGAATTAAGTTAAAATTAGCAACAAGACTTTTCGGAGTTTTCTTCACGGAATCAAGTTCCGTTTAGGGCAGCAGCAGATTTTCTCCAATTCAAAAATGACAAGGAAGCCTACGAATGAAAATGTTACAGTATGAATACCACAACTTACTAGGTTTGTGTGGGTGTGTCATGAAAAGCATGGGAAGCTATCAAAATGGGGAATGCTACTTGAGAAAATATTCAGCAACTGCAAAGACCTGGAGACATTTAAAAAAATAAAAATAAAGATCACCTGGTCACTGAGTTTGAGTCATTTCCAGGAAAGGAAACGCCCAGTGGCTGAAAACAGAGAAAGTGAAACTTAACTCACTTGAGGGAGCCATGGCTGCTTTTGGACGTCCCGTCCAGAATCTTTGCAAGGAAGCCACTTGCTCCATCTGCCTGGAATATTTTAAGGATCCAGTGATCATCGTAGAGTGTGGGCACAACTTCTGCCGATCCTGCTTAATCCAGTGCTGGGGGGAATCGGAGGCAGAGGCTTCCTGCCCTCAGTGCAGAAAAAGAGTCCAGCGAAGGAGCCTCATCCCCAACCGGCAACTGGCTAACGTGGTAGAATTAATCGAGAATCTCAGCCTTCAAGAGGGAAAGGAGGAAGGAGGGAAAGGAGGAGTCTGCGAGAAGCACAAGGAGCCCCTGAAGCTTTTCTGCAAAGTCCATGAAGCCCCCATCTGCCTGGTGTGTGACACATCAAAGGAACATGAAAATCACAAGGTGATTCCTCTGGAGGAGGCTTCTGAGGAATACAAGGTAGGAGATCCCTGGATCTGGAGGGGGAGAAATGGCTGTGGATTCTTCTTGGGAAATTTCCTTTTTACTTCTCAGGTCCAAAGTAGGCATGGCATGAATTGGTGGTGGTTTATTATGTAAAAAGCAGCCCAGGGGAAGCCTGAGGGCTCCTGGCATGGCTGGGAGGAGGGAGTTGAATGTTGATATTTGCACCCCCATCCGATTGCAAGAATCTCCTGATCTGATGTTTTGAGAAAAGAGGGGGCAGAAACTGCTCTTCTACTCTTCCGCTCCTGACTGACCTATGTAGTGACTAGATGGCCGAGTGGGTGCTGTAACACTCATGCAAGCCAGTAGTTCTTTAGTTTGTAGTAGCTGTTAGAAATAAAAGGATTTTGCTTCACAGCTAGCTGGTGCTCACAATTCAGAGTTGTGGGTCCAGTGCACTGAGACCTGCTTTCCAGGATTGGAGGGTCTCTGAAAGTGCTCCAGTTGCCTAGCCCAGTCGGGGCAGAACCGGTTATTGAGCCCAGTCGCTGACATCGGTTGAAAGGTGTACCGACATTGAAGTCTTTCTCTCTGCCAGGGGGACAAAGGGATCTCCCTTGATATCCCTGAGTAGCATCTGCAAAGACTAGATGGAAGTCTGTAAGCAAGGGGTGACCTAACTGGGTCCCAGAGCCCCACAGGGATGCCACAAAAAAAAGGTAGCTGGTCCAGGGAGTCCTGGAAACAAAAAGGTTGGAAACCTCTGGACTTTTATTTCCTCCAGTAAACTACTTTGCTATTATAGCAAGGCCAGTGGACGCAAGAAGCCAGCATACTATTCACCTCCTCTCTGTATGTCTCAATCAAACCTGAGCTTTCCCTTTTCTCTTTAGAAAAAGATCTGTCGCCGCCTGGAGATTCTGAGGAAAGAGAGAGAGGAAATTCTTGCCTATAAAGCAGATCTGGTCAAGAAATGCAAACACCTCCTGGTAAGCGCTGCTGTTATTATTAGGGAGGGAACAAGCACTTGAAGAATCGAGTCAGGACTCAGAAGGGATGGGGAAATCTGCCCATTTCAGCTTCTCCCCATTTCTCATTTCTCCATATCAGTCTGTTTATTAATCTGATATTCTTAAAATGAATAAGATGTTAGGATAGCTACCTCCTTGTATAAATATTCTGATCTGTACTTTACCCTCATACATACATATTTTGTGAACATTACCTGGCTTCGTCAACCTTGAAAAATTCAGAGGTGTGAATTTCAAAGGATTGCTCTGTTTTGGTCTCCATATTTTTTTCAGCAATAGCAAATTAGGTAAGTTTACCTTTGAGTGCCACTAAATAGAATTTATTTCCCCTTGTCATTTATTTTGTGAATAGCAGTCAAGGAGACGCCTGAGGACTTGTGAGCTGAGAGAGTGGAAGCAATTCAATCCAGATCCTGATTTACCATAAATATTACTACAGAATTATCTTTCTAAATGTTACTCTTGTTCATTTTTAGGAAACTTGGGCCATTTTGAACCTTTAAAGAAAACAGGGGAGCAATGGGGATGAACTCTGCACTTTGTCCTCCTCCTCCTGTTTCTGCTGCCTTCCTAAATGGCCCCAGTCTAAACTGAGGGGTGTTTTATGTCCCTGGATGTTCTCTGAACAACCTTGAACTCTGGTTATGCCATGTCCCAAAACATGCAGGGAACATCCGTGGCTAGAAAAAAAGCTCCTTCCTTTAGGCTGTAGCTCTCTGGGAAGTAGAAGTCAACAGAAACAGCTATTCAGAGGGCTTCCCCTCAAAATAAAGGTTTACTTCTTTAGCCACTGGAGGTTTCATGTCTCTGAAAAATCAGAAGTGTCCTCCCTGTGGAATTCCCATCATGCTCTTCATGATGTTTTGAAGGCTGAGCACCTTCCACACTCAGACCTCCTCTTTTCTTGCAGAAATTAAGAGAAACGGAGATGATGGAGGCTGTGGAGAAGTTCAGAGAACTGCACAAGTTACTGGAAGAAAAAGTGAAACGTCTGCTGAATGATGTGAAAGAGGTGAAGAAGAAGATTGCAGGGAGAAGGGATGAGTAGCTGGCCAGACTCTCAGAGAAACTCTCCTCTCTTGACAGGATCATCCGGGAGATGGAGGAGAAGAGTCAGCAGCCAGCGAGTGAACTCCTGCAGGTAAGATGGTGGCAGGAACAGCCCAAGGCTCCAGGAGAAGGCTGCCTCCAATCCTTCATGTGCCCCTTTCATGTATGCAAGGAGTGCAGGGGCTCAGATGATGGAGCCTCTAGTCAGATTTGTTATGGACAGGAAGACCCAAGAGACCTGGGATGCTTAATTCACCTGAATGCAGACTAGAGATTCGTCTGTGTTCTTGATGGAACGGGAGGTGATCGGTGATCTTCTGCTCTTCTGTCTTGGCAGTGCTGCCTTCCTGCCCTTTGAGGGGCTTCACCAAGGATTCAGGCCTCCTTCCGACATGAGCCAGTCTCTTGACCAAGCTTCTCTCCCTGTTCCCTCCACAACTTCTCGTTGTTCCCCTTCCCCATGGATACAGATCGGCCCCAAATGGTGCTCAGTCACAGTGACCAAAGAGCAAGACAGAGGGACTCATCCAGACTGCTGCTTGTCCCACCCCTTTCCTCCAGGAAAACCCTCTTTTTACTGCTGAATTAGAGCAAACCTCAGCCAGGTTTTCTCTGCATTGACGTTTGCTTTGATGTTGCAACAAGGAGCAGGTTTTTCCTGAGGGAAAGCGGCAGGGCAAAGGCAAAACCACTTGGACCCGTGTTTTCTAGGCACAGGAAAAGCAGAAGTGTGGATGAGCCCAAAGAAACACTGAGCTGCTTTATTACCACTTTGGAGGCATTTTATGCTGCAGGTGCTTTTTAAATTTCCAGGTGGAAAGTAGAATTTGAAAATTGGGGACTTCTATGAAAGACAATTTGGGACAGTTCCCTGGTAGGATTATCCTGTAGGCTTACTTACGTCTGAATTGCACAATGCAAGAAGGACACTGACAAACTGGAACGTGTCCAGAGGAGGGCAACCAAAATGGCCAAAGGCCTGGAAACGATGCCTTATGAGGAACGGCTAAGGGAGCTGGGCATGTTTAGCCTGGAGAAGAGGAGACTAAGGGGTGATATGATAGCCATGTTCAAATATATAAAAGGATGTCACATAGAGGAGGAAGAAAGGTTGTTTTCTGCTGCTCCAGAGCAGCGGACACGGAGCAATTGTTCCAAACAACAAGAAAAAAGATTCCACCTAAACATTGGGAAGAACTTCCTGACAGTAAGAGCTGTTCGACAGTGGAATTTGCTGCCAAGGAGTGTGGTGGAATCTCCTTCTTTGGAGGTCTTTAAGCAGAGGCTTGACAACCATATGTCAGGAGTGCTCTGATGGTGTTTCCTGCTTGGCAGGGGGTTGGACTCGATGGCCCTTGTGGTCTCTTCCAACCCTATGATTCTATGATTCTATGAATGCAAATTGGATTTAATAAATTATAATCTAAGACATGAGATGGGTTGGAATCTTCTATTGAATCCATAAATGTGAGATTCCCTTAAATGCTGGTGGATTTTCATAAGGATTTTAAACAAGAATTGCAAACTGATGTGGAAATGTGGAGAACTTCATATTGAGAACTTGATATAATTTCGGACTGGAAAAATAAAAGCTGTGAGAAACCAAAACTGGCTGATTCCGCCATCCCTACCCAAAACCTTGGCATGTGCCAGGCAGACTGACATCCGAGGGCCAGGGTCTGAGGGGGTCTTCCTAGTGTGGCCTGTGGTGTGCAGTGAATTCCCTTCTCCTTTTCCCTCTAGGATGTGAAAAGGACCTTGCAGAGGTAAGTGGATCTGGCTCATTTCCATTAGCATCACTCTTTGAAGCTGAGATGCAGGAACCTCAGACATGGCCCTCCAGGGGCTGCAGGGGGGAGACTGTGGGACTCACTCCCTGCAGCATCCTCACAGGTAAAAGCAGGGCCCCCTCTTTGGAACTTGTAGCCCCCCAATTCTCCCCACTGAATTAGCACCATTTCCTTTGTGAGGTTTGGTTTTACTTTTGCCATGTGTATAATTTGTTTTGTTTTGGTCCGAATGTCCTTTGGATGAATCATTTGATTTGGTTGTGCACCTGTGGAAGATCTGTCTCAACGTCTGCAAACATTTGATTCTAGAGCAGAGGTTATCTAATATATCAAAGCAAGAGATCCCCAAGCTCCAGAAACAAATATTCTGAATTTACTCAAGTGTCACTAAGAGAAGGCTGTTTTACTGGCACACACAACAAGGCAAAGTTATATTCCTGGGAGCAACTATTGCCTTAGTTCAGGCATGTCCAACAGGTCGATCGCAATCCTTTTAGTATTCCTTTTAGAACCCCCCCAAAAGGTCAAACAACTTTGGCCAACCCTCCCCCCTAAAAAGCTCAACAACTCCTGGCAATGACAATGGGTAGATCACAGTCGGTCTTTTTATACTGTGAGTAGATTGCAGTCTCTTGGGAGTTAGAAGTGCCTGCCTTCGTTGTTTCCTTCTAGACTGACCAGTATAGTCACTCTGCCGGTCACTCCACCCTGTCCCAAGCAAACTCCTGCCCCATAGAGCCCCTTGGGAGGGGGCGATTTCTCACCAAGGAGCAGGAATTGGCTATTTTCTGACCATATTCCGGCTGCAGTATTTCAATTCAAGGTGTCTCTCAGGTTCAGAGTAGAGGTTTTAAGGAACATTTCTTGTTTCCCAAAAGAAGTGCATCTCTTTTTCTTCCTCACCCCTTCTCTAGGGACATCTAGAAGAAGGAAATGTGTGCTGTGCCTCATCACCCTCAGACAATTCCTGCCCCTTGATACCATATGATTCTGCTTCTTCTTTGAATAGACACCAGTGGGGAGACTCAGAGGCCTGGGGTTGCTGTTTTGACCCTTGGGGGTCTGGCTGAGGAGTCTGTAGTGAGGAAGAAACTCCCCACTCAGTGCCTGCCTGTTCCTCTAGGCTTCTTCCAGCTGACTTCCTCTCCACTCCTTTCTTTTCCTGTAACAGAAATTGTGAGTTTGAATGGGCTGACATTGTTTTTCTTTTCACCAGGTATGAGAAAAGAGAGAGTCCAGAGAACCCACTGCCTTTCCCTCCAGAGCTGAGGAACAGGATCTTGGAATCCTGTGATCTAAGTCACCTTGCGGAGGATGCAATGAAACAATGGAAAGGTAATTAAAATTGGTCGGCCAGGATTTCACACTGGGAATTCTGTTACTTCTTCAGAACTGAACATGCCAGGCTCTTATTGCATGGAATTGAGTAACTCCAGGATCCCTTCCTTCTTGGGGCTCCAGCCTTCATTTCCTGTCCCCCAGAATGGCCCATGTATATTGTGACGCTGGATCCTGTAAAGAGAGCCTGAACCAGAGTGTATCTGTTTTCAAAGATATGGAGCCTCCTTTTCCTTTTGGTTACCCGTCTTCGCAATCTGGGGTTGTCCTTCTGGAGGTTCTCCTGCTCTGAATGGAGTCAATTTAAGGATGCTACATTATGAAGTGTTACTTTTGTATGGAGATTTATTTCAGGTGGAAGAGTGTTGCCCTTACACTTTATATCTTTTTGCTTCCTCAGATGCTGTGTTATTCAGAAAACAGTTTCAGAAAGGTAAATTTCCAGGGGAGGAACAATTTGACAGGAGGGATGGGGATTGTTGAACCGTCTGCTCTGCAGACTTTGGGACCCCCATCAATGGCATCACTCTGGGAAACAGTCCTCTAGTGGCATTTGGGTTCTTTCCATGTCCCATGAATGAACTGGGAGGGAGGTTGAAGGCTTGTATTGGGGGCAGAGCTTGTTCCTGCGAAGAACCCACACACCAGTCTGAGTTCCATTCTTGCCTATACACTAGTATCCTCCTCCAGCAGAGCAAGGCCTGAGCCGCCTCTTCCTCAGAGTTTCAACCTCACCAGCCATTTCTCGTGCTTCAGCCATTCCCATCTCCTCAGAGTTCCCATAGTTTTTATGAGATCAGCCCCATTCCAGGAGGGAGGACTTCCCATTGCACGAGACCCTTGGAAGTACAATGCAAAGCTCTGCTGATTCTTCCTCTGCAATTTGGTTTGTCAACATGCTTGGAAATTCCAGTTTCAACATCTTCTTCCCACCAGTTCACTTGGGGCAGATGTTAAACCTTCCTCCAGCCCTCCAATACAGAGCCCCATTTCATTTGTGGATTTTGAATGATTTATTTTGCCATTTCCTAGTATGGTTTACCATTTCTGATATTCTCATGGAATCATGGAATAGTAGAGTTTGAGAGGATCCCAAGGATCATCTAGTCCAGCCCCCTGCAATGCCGGAATCATAGCTAAACACGTTAGTTGTTTTAATTCCTTAGGCCTACAGTTGTCGTTTTTGCAGTTCTTTGTTCTGTGATTTCATCTTTTGCTTGATATAAGGAAACAAGAGATGCTATGTTATGGTGATGTTTTGTAAAAAGATTTTCTTTGAGTTTTTGCAGTGTAGCCCATTAAGCCTCTCTTTTTGCTTCCTCAGATGTTCAGTCATTCAGAAATCTCCAGAGAGATAAATTTCACATGGAGACCCCAATTCACAGGAGGGGGGGGACTAGTGTTTCATGGGGGGTCAAGAGTCTTCTGTATGTTGAGAACCATCCACAGCTAGACTCTAGCCCTGCTGTGCAGAAGGTGGGGAGAGAAATTGCCCAGAAGGAACAGACTGAGCAAGGAAGAGTTTTATTTCTGCCTAGAGATAGTTGGGTTGCTTTTCCGTGTCACTTTTTCAGGCCTGGTTGCCACATGTCCTCTTTCCCCCGGATACGTCTTCTTTTTTTCAGGATTAAAATTTCTGCTGGGCACATTTTTAAAATTTGGCAGAATATCCCAATTTTCTTTCTTTATTTCTTTCTTTTGGTTTACAGTAACCCTTGAAAAGTTTTCTATTGTGTTAGACTAAGGCACCCGGCTAAACTAATCTGCAGCAGAGAATCACAACAGAGCAGCATCTTAAGCTAGCAAAATCCCTTCTCTTGTGGCTGAACTAAAAGGACGCTGGCTCAGCTACAAGATCTTGGAGAAGGAGTCCAGCAGGGCAAGAGTTAATATCCCTCTGCCCTTCAGGAGAGTCCATATGCAGATGTTAAACAGTTTAATAAATTGTTCTGTGCACACTTATGTTCACCAAGACGTGAACATGAGCCCAAATACTTTCATGTGGCAAGCAAGGGAGCAATAGGTATTATTATTATTCTTTTTTTGTTGAAAGTTAAGAACATTGCTACTAGCAATATGGGACGCGGGTGGTGCTGTGGTTTAAACCACAGAGCCTAGGGCTTGCTGATCAGAAGGTTGGTAGTTCGAATCCCCATGACGGGGTGAGCTCCCGTTGCTCGGTCCTTGCTCCTGCCAACTTAGCAGTTCGAAAGCACGTCAAAGTGCAAGTAGATAAATAGGTACCGCTCTGGCGGGATGGTAAACGGCATTTCCGTGCGCTGCTCCGGTTTGCCAGAAGTGGCTTAGTCATGCTGGCCACATGACCCGGAAGCTGTACGCCGGCTCCCTTGGCCAATAAAGCGAGATGAGCACCGCAACCCCAGAGTCGGCCACGACTGGACCTAATGGTCAGGGATTCCTTTACCCTTTACATTTAAAAGCAATATATCACAGCTTCTATAGCCTACATATAGTAGGGGTATTTAAAATGAAAGTCGTCATAGCCAGCTGTAGTTAAAAGTAGAAGTTGGCCAATGTGTCTTCTTTTTTGCTCTTCAAAATATGGCAATCCCACACTTGCCTATCATGACTGTCCGGTAACCTTTTGAGTTATCCCCCTCTTCCCCCAGGGAACTAGTCTTACGGTATATATTATATCCAAAAGAGAAGCATAGAATAAGGAGTCCTTTGTAAAATTGCCCTGCCATCTGCCTCCTCTTCCCTGGCGGCAAGCCCTAGACTTCCAAGATGGTTGGGAGGAAGGCAAGGAGAGGCCAAGTGGGTGAGAGAGATGGAGAACAGGAATAAACAGGCTCCCCACTTAACGCGATTTTCACTTGTGGGCACAAGGGCCCAGAACGTGACCCCCGTGAAAGTGTGGGGAGGCCTATATGTGGTTTTGTGTTGTAATTTTATGCTGTGAACCACCCTGAGACCTGTAGATGAAGGGCAGTAGGCAAATATAATTCATTTTTGCTGTTGTTGTTAGAAGAGGGGGGTCCTCCTCCCCCACCCCAACGCAGAGGTCCCCAAAGGCCAATTCCCACAGAGATTGTCAGAGGAAAGCAGCTTCTCTCTTCTCCTGCCTCCTCCAATTCTCCCCTCTTCCCCTCTTAGCACAGAAGAGATGAATAAAAGGGTTCCTGGGTGGTTTTCCCCCTTAGAAAATGTCTGGGTTTAGAGAAGGGCAGGAACAATATACATTGAATATAAGTAAGTAAAGGAAATTGATTTAAAAACCATAAAGGAAGATATTTATTCTGATGAGAGTCAGGGGGTCTCAGTCTAGCATGCGATGCAAAGAAATCCCCTTGATCTGAAAGGGATTCTGGGTTTTTTGGGTGTTTTTTATTTATTTATCAGGATGTCCGTTTCTGTCTCTCAGCTGACTCTGCCTATTCTTCTCTTTCCCTCATCTTCTCCCCCACAGCAAATGTCACTCTGGATCCAGACACAGCCCATCCTGAACTCATCCTGTCGGAGGATCAGAAAAGTGTGATATATGGAGACGAAGAGCAAGCCCTGCCTGATAATCCTGAGAGATTCAGCCACGAGTTTTGTGTGTTGGGACGTGAGGGGTTCACAGCAGGCAGACATTTCTGGGAAGTCACTGTGGGAAGTGGGGAAGAGTGGTTTGTGGGGGTTGCCAGGAAGTCTGTGAGGAGAAAGGACTATTTTAACTTGACTCCTACGTGGGGGATCTGGGCTGTGTGCCATTTGGAAGGGAAGTACTGGGCCTGGACATCCCTATTTCCTTCTCTTCTGTCCCCGAGTGAGGAGCCCAGAGGGATCCGGGTGACTCTGGACTATGAAGGGGGACGTGTGTCTTTTTATGACGCTGACTCAAGAGCCAAACTCTACACCTTCTCAGGAGCCTCGTTCTCTGGAGAGACCCTCCTCCCTTTCTTTCGTCTATTGGATAACAAAGCCCACCTCAGGATCTCCTGAGGAGACGAAATCTGCCTCTCAGGCCCAGCAGGAGTTTCTCTCCAGACCAGAGTGACTGGCATAAAAGACATTTACCTGCCAAGAGCAGGTTGGGCAGTTTTCCAAGGGCCCTTTGAGAGGATTCATTCCAGTCAAAATCAGCAGAAATAACAAAACAAAAATGGGTTGCTCTTGCTTTGCATTTTCCTTCCTTTTCCCAGAATTCCCTCTGCAGCTTACTTCTTAGAGAGACAGTCACACTTTTAACAGTCCCAACAAATAATCTTATCCTCAAACAGGCTCCCTAACCTTCAATCTTCTTTTCCTTTTGAGATGTCTGATTTGGCAGAGCATGAGACTCTTGACCCCCCATGAAACACTAGTCCCCACCCCTCCAGTGAATTGGGGTGGGGCAGCGACGGGCAAAAGTTTCCTGCACTGCAGGGGGTGGGACTAGATGACCCTCAGGACCCCTCGCAACTCCGCAATTCTAGGAAACCTTCCTCTCCCCACAAGACCTTATGCAGCTGTGAAAATGCATGCATCATTGGATTAATAGAGGACTGAAAAATGAACCCCTTCACCCACGTCAGGCAGGATAGCTCCTTGCTCTGGAGACCTTAGATGGGAAGAAAATGAAAAAGAAATTGAACAAGGTGTCAGCTTCAAATGCCCTCTGCAAATACAGCCTCTCCATCTCCACATTTTGACAGAAATAAACCTCCTTGCATTGAGTGGGGCTTCGGCCCATTACTATGTGTTTCGTGTGGATGCATTAACGTTCCTTATTTACTTGGACATAGGAAGGGCTTCGTCCCTGTTCATTAGTTTGATTTTGCTGCAATATATGAATATGTAATGTTTAATGCTATTTGGAACAAGGTATATAAACCCAAAGCCCCCAGGGCTCTGAGCCCAGGCTCTGGAAAACATTCCACTGGCTCTTTATTGCTCAGCAATAAATTTTTACTTTCTTTTTCTCCACTGCCGTGTCTGTCGATTCTTGAGCATATTTTGAGTGGGCAACAGGTATTCCTTATATCCTTGCTACAGTACCTGAGCTTGTTCCTTTCCTCCTCCCTCCCCACCCCCTTTCCTTTTATGTCACCTATTTTGGCTTGTTTTTCATTGATCTGTGAAACTGCATTCTCATTTCCTCCAGTTAAATGTGTTGCATTAACAACACATGTGGATGCATTAACGTTCCTTATTTACAGGCTGGATTCTGTATATCAGGGGCATCTAATGGGTTGTCCTCTTGATAGTGCTGGACTCCAACTCCCCTCCGACTCATCCAGCATGGCCAGGGGTCAAAGAGGGTGGGAGCTGCAGTCTGGCAGCTTCCAGAGGGGGCCCCATGGGCTGTGCTGCCCCATACATTTCGCAGGGCACCTTCTCTGTGTTCCTCAGCCCCACCCCAAATGCACAATGCTCCCCCAAGGAGCATCTTTTCGGCACCAGGGGCATCTGATTTCTCTCCTGGGATACCAACAGCTAGAACAACAAATGCCTGTGGAATAGACTCCTCAAAGATCAGGCAGGACTCACTCTGGCTCCACTATCAGGGCTGCTGACTACTGACTGGTGCAGCCTGCTCTGCTTTTCCTGCGTTTTCCACGGCGTGGTGGCATATCAGAATAAATACACCTCCTCCCCCATCTGCCTGAGCGCTGTCTCCCCTTCCTCCATCCCCTACATGATGTTGGTCTCCTTTGTGTGTCGTCATAGGTTCCCTGTGAGCCTCCACTCACCCCGTGGAAGGACACAAAAAGTGTCCCATTTGGTCCAGCGCCCAAGAGGGGCCACCCAGACGCCTGTGGAAAACCTGCAAGCAGGACCAGAGAGCAAAAGCAGCCTTGCCCCTCCCCCCCCCCCCCGACAGCTTCCAGCCACTGAGATTTAGAAGCCTGCTGCCTCTGGACTGTGGAGGCAGAGCAGAGCCATTGTGCTTAAGAGCCATTAACAGCCTAGTGCTCCATGAATTTGTCCCCTTGTCTTCTCCCCAGCTCGGCGGGTGGAGCACAGTCGTCTTAATCTAAGGGTCACCGGCATGAGCACCATGTTGGGCAAAAGATTCCTGCATTGCAAAGATCTGGACTAGGTGACCCTTGTGGTCCCTTCCAACTCTGCAATTCCATGATTTTAAGTTGGTTTACATCTCTGCCTCCAGTGGCAGTGAGTTCCATAGCTCAATTATGTGCTGCACAACGAAATGCTTCTATCTGTCCTAGATGTCCCAACATTCAGCTTTCTTGGAGGGCCACAACTTCTGCTGCTATGAGGATCTGCAATGCGGAGATAATGTGTCTCTGCCTCCCTGCCTTTATCATGGGGACCAGAGCAGTGGGTGGGCAGTTTCTCTGTCCCCTCCTGGAAGCCTCGATAGGGAACTTTATTGAATTAACAACACAACAGCTGGTTTCTTGAGGCAGCCAGAATACAAATCAGGAAGGAGCAGGCCTCTCTAACACAACACAACACAACATCTCACAACACAACACAACATCTCTCAACTCCGGCCTCCCTGAACTGTGGGAACAGAAAGTCAGTCTTGGAACTGCCATGCACTGGCGTGTGTGTGTGTGTGTGTGTGTGTGTGTGTAATCGTGCTGCCTTGGTGCCTTAGATGCAGGGACATCTTGCTCTGCAGTGTCTACACTGAGTGTCTGTGGCTCTCCTGGATTTCACACTGACACCTTTCCCAGTCCAAAATGGGAGATGCAAGTGACTGAACCTGGAAGCTTCTCCATGCCAAGCAAACGCTGTTCCCCTGAGTCGCAGCTCTTCCCCATTTTTGAAGCAATGCTCATGACCTTCTTTATACTATTTGTTTAACTTTCTGAAATCCCAATTAATTCCTATGTTAGGTGAAAAGGAATTAATAAGGAGTCCGACAAGTTCATATACAGTGGTACCTTGGGTTACATATGATTCTTTTTTTTAAATAAATTTTTTATTAATTTTTTTTCCATATAATCTCCAATAATACAAATTTTCACATCACATATTTTAACTTATTGGACCTCCCTCAACTTCTCTGACAATCATTCGTAGTTAAATTTCTATCTTCACATTCCTTAATTTTGGTATTGCCTTTAAATACAATATTTCTGTCCTCATTTACATTCTTGCAATATTCCTTATTTTTTCACAAAGCTTCTTTAAAACACACTAGCGTTGTATATTCCTCACATACAGTTTTCAAATATTCTCTAAATTTTCCCCAGTCCTCTAAGAACTTATGGTCCCTTTGGAATCTAATTTTTCCAGTGAGTTTATCCAGTTCTGCATAGTCTGTTAGTTTTGTTCTCCATTCTTCCAAAACTTTGCTTCAGGATGAGAACAGAAATCGCGCAGCGGCAGTGGGAGGCCCCATTAGCTAAAGTAGTGCTTCAGGTTAATAACAGTTTTAGGTTAAGTACGGACTTCCAGAACGAATTAAGTACTTAACCCGAGGTACCACTTTATTCACATCCAAAAAGTCACACTCAGAACAAGACCCCATTTAGAGCCCCAGAGAGGAACATGCAGCTAAATGATACAGACCAGTCACGATGTTACAATCACTAAACCAAGATGGCATCCTAAGAGTGGAACAGAAAATGGTCTCCTCTTATCTTAAAAGGTCTTCACGACAAGGGAATGCCAATCCAGAGGCCCATCTAGTCCAGATTCCTCTTCTCCCTGTGGCTGACCAGATGCCCTGTGGGAAGCCCCCAAGACGACCTGAGAGCAACACCCCTACTCTCCCCAATCCCGGGGATTCCCCACAACTGAAGCTCAAAGGCACCTGCTGCCTCCGACAGTGGAGGCCCCACGTAGCCATCCCTGAATAGGTCTAGTCTTCCAAGTCTTCTAAAGCCAACCAAATTGGTGGCCTTCCCTGCCTCTTATGTGAGGGAGTTCCAGAGTTTTACTGTCTTTTGTCAGTCCGGAATCTTCCACCATCTGGAATGTGATAGGAATTTGGAGGTCTTAGATATATGTAAAATGTTCATAAGTCTACCAACGAAGCACTTACATAGGTCAGGACAGGAAGACCGACCTGGAACCATTCTGATTCCCAAACTGAGCAAATGTTTTCTCTGCAAGGTCAAAGGAAAATGGAAAAGCTTCCCCATTGTCTTTTCCTTCACAAATCCTGTCTTAGGGGCACATTTAAGATGTTAATAGGGTGTGAGGCTGTGACCTGGCTCAGGAACTAAGTATTTATCATTACAAAAGACTGGCCAGGCTCCCCAGGCAATCCAATCAAGTGACCATTAAACAGGTAACCTGGCAGACAGGAGGTAAACAAACCACTCAGATTTCTGCTGTAAACCGCCTTTTCTGTAATGTATGTATGATGTAATCATACATCATGTATGTATGATAAGGGACGCAGGTGGCGCTGTGGGTTAAAGCCTCAGCGCCTAGGACTTGCCGATCGAAAGGTCGGCGGTTCGAATCCCTGCGGCGGGGTGCGCTCCCGCTGCTCGGTCCCAGCGCCTGCCAACCTAGCAGTTCGAAAGCACCTCCAGGTGCAAGTAGATAAATAGGGACCGCTTACCAGCGGGAAGGTAAACGGCGTTTCCGTGTGCGGCTCTGGCTCGCCAGATGCAGCTTTGTCACGCTGGCCACGTGACCCGGAAGTGTCTCCGGACAGCGCTGGCCCCTGGCCTCTTGAGTGAGATGGGCGCACAACCCCAGAGTCTGTCAAGACTGGCCCGTACGGGCAGGGGTACCTTTACCTTTACCTTTATGTATGATGTATGGAGGGGTGGTCTTGAGCTCCAGGGCAGGAAATTTAAAATGTCTATATAAGGCCTTGCGCAACATCGTTCGGGGTTCCTCTACCCTCCTGCGTGTGGTGAGTGAGGACCCTGTTGCAACAGATCAATAAAGATCAGGCTTACTAGGTGCTTTGCTTCTCTATATTCTCTGGTTGGCCTCTGCTATTTTCTCCTACCAATAGGGAACCTACATAAGGACTCTATATCAGCTCTTGGATACCCCATAAGGGGAAAAGGGCAGATTTTGTTTACAACAGAGACTAAATGGACATTTGGCCTGATCCAACAAGGATCCCCTTCTTTTCTTTGCCAAGTATGCAAAAAGAGAGTTGGATCCTATTCCTCCCATTTGTGGAGTTCACACTTCCACATCTGTATAATACAGCGTGAGTCATTGGGAGCTGTTGTTGTCAGTGTGGGTCTGTGGCTGCCCTTGTGATGTGTCCCTGGCCTTCATTCTGCACCATCAAGCCAAGATGTTTCATAATGGAGTCTAGAACATTTGGGGACTTAACTAATTAACTTGGGGTGGAGTCTTGCTTCTTTAAAATAAATAATAGCTATTCATCAACAAAACACAATCCATTTTTTTATCAACCACCAGGGTGCACATTATTTTTCTAATTGGATCATCTATATCTTCTAGATTAATACCTATGATGCCAACTGTTTCTCCTCCTTTTTACAAATCTTTTTGTGATAACTGAAAATATGGGTCCAATTTCTATTTTTAATCAAATATTACTTTAAACTTCCTGCTGAATCAATTTAATTATTTCAGCTTATTTTTGCTAGGTTTCTTTGTTGTCATCCGCCTATGTCTTGTGATGTAGATAAGGTGTGGCTTCTCCACTGCAAATCAGGATGTAACCAACACTTCTCCCTTTTTTTCCTGTGTAATGTGGCACTTTTCAAGAATATTAGCTGGACGGGGAGCCACCAGGGGGCGCATTGGAAGATGGCCGACAATAACATCTCTCCGACCCACACGAGGTAATGAAGAGGCTGATATGGGAGTATGCAGCCTCCCTTGCCCCCCAAGGGAATGGGGGGTACTGCCTTGCCTGCTGTGTCCATAATTCACCCCCGGATTCGAAAGAAGGGGGTGAGGGCACTAGGCACGAAGCCCTCGGGTGAGGTCGGCTCTCCCGGACGCTGTCTCTAATCGCGCACTGGTTTGCATCAGCTTAAAATATATAATTGGAAAAAGAAGCAAATACTTCAAGTGAAGACTGGGAGTAAAGACTGCTGATTAATGGGATCTCTGAGATGCTGAGCGACGGGCTGGACAATAAATCAAGTGAAGACTCATCATTAAAAGATTGGTATGTTGGAGTGAGACGGAAAGGGGGGGGAGGAAAAAACTTGTTTTTGTTTTATGTGAGTACCCAATAACCCTCCCCCCCCCCCAGAGAGAAAGAATCGTTGCAAATTACTAATCACAAGCAGGAGGTTAAGAACTGTGTGGAAATGAATTACTGATCAAAGAGAGGACTGGTGGGAACATCAGGAATGGAAAGAAAGCTTTGTGACGCAGCTACAAATGGAGATTCGTCAAGACAGGCCTGCCCACAGGAGGACAAGGGGGAGGAGGACCATGGTCATCAGAATGTGAATGTATGGTTATTGGAATGTGAATTTGACCTGGCAGGGTCCCCTGAGATACAGATTGGCAGGCCTGTGGAAAACAACGGACAGACTGTGGGAATGTTCTCTACGGAGGTGTGGAAATGGCGTCTGTCCTCTATGTGATATGGCTCTTGGAGAGTGTAAAATCCACACAGGATATGTTTGTTTTCAACCCCCTTGTGAAGATTATCAGAGATCACAAAGAAAGGAATATATGATGATAACAACAAGAAGATGAGGAAAATAATAAAGAGACTATCTGGACAGAACTGGACAGAACTGTGAAATTAAAGCAGCAGCAAGAGTGATGTTTGGATCCCTTTCGGAGCTCGAAGAATGGGTACGCGCAACAAAATTTTAAAAAATTTGGCTGTATAATTTGGAATTAATGTGATTTGGAATTAATGTGATTTGATTGGCCTGTTTATATATACAATATATATATATATATAATATATATAATATATATAATATTATATATATATAATATTAGCTGGACATATTCCCTAAATAAATTACCTGGTGTCTGATGAATGCCTTCTTCTGAATGAAGCTTTTCCCACAATCAGGACATTCATAAGGCTTCTCCTCCACGTGGGTTCTTTGGTGTTTGATCAGCATATCTCACGGAGAAAAGTTCTTTCCGCACTCAGGGCATTCGTGAGGCTTCTCTGTTAATGGAGAAATCTGAGGGCTCCCTTGGACAAAAAACAAGGACACCAGCCAGGAATACCAGAACAAAACAGCAGCCAGTAGGCTTGGTCTTTATTGAAGACTGTCGAGACAGGACTCCCACCTGCCACAAGGTGGAACAAGATGGAAGCCCTGAACAAAAGAGCCCCCAAACTTTTATTAGTTGCTAATCCCCATGTTTCATCCCCCCCAAACTACATCACTAATACATCATGGTTACATAATGAAAGGGGAGGTCTGGTGGCAGTAATCTGAGCATCCTGGTCCCTGCCCCATGGTTCTCCTTGCCCTCCACCAAACACCCATCAAGTGTAACAAAAAAGATATTTGCATTTCCCTGTTTCCCAGCCAAGTTAATCACACCCTTTTGTCTTCATCTGGGTTTGTTATTTCTGGAATGGCACTCAGGTATCAGGATGCCTTTTAATGAGGGTGAAAGAGGAGAGCGCAAAATATGGTCTGAAGCTCAACATCAAAAAAACGAAGATCATGGCCACTGGTCCCATCACCTCCTGGCAAATAGAAGGGGAAGAAATGGAGGTAGTGAGAGATTTTACTTTCTTGGGCTCAATGATCACTGCAGATGGTGACAGCAGCCACGAAATTAAAAGACGCCTGCTTCTTGGGAGAAGGGCAATGACAGGCCTAGACAGCATCTTGAGAAGTAGAGACATCACCTTGCCAACAAAGGTTCGTATAGTTAAAGCTATGGTTTTCCCAGTAGTGATGTATGGAAGTGAGAGCTGGACCATAAAGAAGGCTGATCGCCGAAGAATTGATGCTTTTGAATTATGGTGCTGGAGGAGACTCTTGAGAGTCCCATGGACTGCAAGAAGATCAAACCTCTCCATACTGAAGGAAATCAACCCTGAGTGCTCACTGGAAGGACAGATTGTGAAGCTGAGGCTCCAGTACTTTGGCCACCTCATGAGAAGAGAAGACTCCCTGGAGAAGACCCTGATGTTGGGAAAGATGGAGGGCACAAGGAGAAGGGGACGGCAGAGGACGAGATGGTTGGATAGTGTTTTCGAGGTTACCAGCATGAGTTTGACCAAACTGCGGGAGGCAGTGGAGGACAGAGGTGCCTGGCGTTCTCTGGTCCATGGGGTCACGAAGAGTCGGACACGACTAAACGACTAAACAACAACAACAACATCAGGATGCCAGGAATTATCACTCAGGCAGAGGAGCTGCTGAGTAGCTGAGCTCACGTGTCTGTATGAATTTATGAAGTTTTCCCAGTGAGCCCGTACATAGATACATTTATCAGCGAATTCTTACATTTGGTATCGTGCAGCAGAGGCCCTTTGAATAGATAGGAAGAAACTGTGATGAAGTGTTTTGTGGGGACAAATCACAAAAGTCACAAAAGCGATTGTGCTGATTTTGGTAGTGGGCTGCATGTGCATGATATCTCTGGAGGGGCAACCCCCCCCCAAAAAAACCCTATACATAAATTCCTGCAACATCTCCCATGTGGATCAATCAGCCTACAAGGATGATGGAAAATTTTCCTGCACTTGGGGCATTCATAAGGCTTCTCCCCTGTGTGGGTTCTCTGGTGCTTGATCAGTGTATCCCGCCGGGAAAAGTTTTTCCCACACTCAGGACATTCATGGGTTTCTCCCCTGTTTGCGTCTTCTGATATTCAGTTAAGTTGCATGGATGGTTGAAGTTTCTCCCGCAATTGGGGCACTCGTACGGCTTCTCCCCTGTGTGAGTCCTCCGGTGATTGAGTAATCTATCTCTCCGGGAAAAGCTTTTCCCGCAGTCCGGGCATTCGTGAGGTCTCTCTCCCGTGTGGATCTTCTGGTGCCTCTTCAAATGGAGTTGCCACCAGAAGCCTGTCCCGCACTGGGAGCATTGATACGGCCTCTCTCCCGTGTGGATTCGCAGGTGACTCACCAAATTGGTTCTCTGGCTGAAGCTTTTCCCACAGTGGGAGCACTTGTGCGGTTTCTCTTCAGTGCCGGTCAGTGTAGACAATGCTAGGTGGACCCAAGGGGTCTGTCTGGCTGACTCTGCTTTTAATAAGACGGCTACTTTTAAAATGAGGGATGCGGGTGGCGCTGTGGGTTAAACCACAGAGCCTAGGACTTGCCGATCAGAAGGTCGGCGGTTCAAATCCCCGCGATGGGGTGAGCTCCCGTTGCTCGGTCCCTGCTCCTGCCAACCTAGCAGTTCAAAAACATGTCAAAGTGCAAGACTTGCCGATCAGAAGGTTGGCGGTTCTAATCCCCGTGATGGGGTGAGCTACCGTTGGTCGGTCCCTGCTCCTGCCAACCTAGCAGTTTGAAAACATGTCAAAGTGCAAGTAGATAAATAGGTACATCTCCAGCAGGAAGGTAAACGGCGTTTCCGTGCACTGCTCTGGTTTGTCAGAAGCAGCTTAGTCATGCTGGCCACATGACCCGGAAGCTGCACGCTGGCTCCCTCAGCCAATAAAGCGAGATGAGTGCTGCAACCCCAGAGTCGGCCACGACTGGACCTAATGGTCAGGGGTCCCTTTACCTTTACCTTACTTTTAAAATGAGGCTGCATTTTAAATTGCATTTTAACCTGTATTTAAAATTGGTGTTTTTTTCCTATTATGTTTTTACTGTAATTTTACTGGTGTTAGCTGCCATGAGCGGCGTATAAATAAATTCATTATTATTAGTAGTAGTAGTAGTAGTAGTAGTAGTATTCCAGCCTGTTTGCTCGCATGCCACCTCTCTGTTGGGAAGCTGCCCCACAGCCCCCAATGGGTTAAACGGATAGAGCTGTGTTTTGCAGAGAGGCCCAGGGAGCAGCCAGCCAATGCTGTCCCCTCCTTTTCCTGCCAGGGAACTCAGCTGCAAAACCCTGGCTTCTTTCTGCAGAAGGTCAAAGAGGTGAGTGCAAAGCTGTGTTTTGGGGCAACGAGGGAGGCGAGCCAGGAGGCAAGAGGAATTGGCAAGGAAAACGCATTGAGGGGGTTTGGAAGCGGCGAGGGGGTTTTGACATGTATGGAGTCAGACTGATGGTCCATCCAGCCCCGTATTGTCTGCACAGGCAGGCAGCAGCCCCCTGGGGCTTCAGGACAGCCCTGCTTAGGGATTGACGCTGCATGCAGAGCAGGTTCTCTGCCCACTGCAGCCCATGTCTCTCTATACTGACCCATACAGGAACATCGCCATCATCATTCTATATTTTGAAATCATTTTTATTTGATTTTACAGATACAAAATTATAACAATCCAAATGCATATCCGTATATAGGGATTACTCTGAATCTCGAGATTTCCCCCCTCCATGGGTCCTATTGTCAACATTTACAACTGCATATTATTTCATAATCTATATTTTATATCAATCCATACTATCCGTGGTATTTGTTACACTGCAAGTGAGATTAAAATCCTGCTCATGCTTTCATCTGCTTGCCGTGGTCTCCTAAATAAATTACAATTTCCCCTCGTTCCTTTTTAAAGTTTTTGTCCTCTTGGTTCCTGAGTTTTCCAGTCAGCTTTGCTTGCCACTCCTCTCTGGTAGGGACTTTGTCTTCTTTCCATCTCTGGGCTAGTAGCATCCAAGCGCTTTATTATTATTATTTTATTTATACCCCACCCACCTGACTGGATTGCCCCAGCCACTCTAGGCAGCTTATAACATATATAAAACATAATTTAAAAATTTAAAAAAAACTTCCCTGTACAGTTTCCATATACCAAGTCAGACCATTGGTTTCCCTAGCTCAGTATTGTCCACACTGACTGGCAGCAGCTCTCCAGAGTTTCAGACAAGAGTCCTTTCTAGTCCTACAGGGAAGTTTTTAATGTATGACATCTTAGTGTATTTTTTTGTCTTGTGGAAGCCGCCCAGAGTGGCTGGGGAAACCCAGCCAGATGGGCAGGGTACAAATAAATTATTACCTTTAATAAAGATAATTCCCTTACCTTTCCCGCCCCGACCTGGCCACAGTGATCCATGCGACGGTCATCTCCAGGCTTGACTACTGTAATTCGCTCTACGTGGGGCTGCCCTTGAAGCTGTCCCAGAAACTCCAGCGGGTGCAGAATGCTGCAGCCAGGCTCCTCACGGGGTCTCTGCCATGGGAGCATATTCACCC